>NC_079547.1:7403346-8793557 GCF_015846415.1 Triplophysa dalaica | reverse complement strand
GTAAGAAACTATAACTCTATTAAAAATTACTCAAATTGCATGGGTAGGGTACACCGTTTAAAAAAATGTTTTTCCTAATATGATTCTGACATCTCTTTCATCTATTTTCCAAATTAACCTTTCCAGTGGAGCTACAACTTCTGCTATTTCACAACACCTGATCAATGCATTGTCATAAGACACTGCAAATTCAATCCAATGATACAAGGTTTAGTAAAATGATATTTTACTGTTATTTTGCAAGCCGTCTATGTTCAATAATACATTTGGCATAATCCTTTTGCTATCATATAACTTCTCTGTGGTAAATGTAACATTTGGTGTCATCTGTCTTCCTACAGGTGAAACATGGATTGGCGTACACAAGAAACTATGAAAGTAATTTTTACTTTATTTTTTACCACCTTATAATTGTAACGAGCTCTCCGCCGCTGTCAGCCATGCCACCTGCAACATCGCCTTCTCCCAGTTATTCCCATTTATCTTAATTGTGGAATAAAACATAGGTCCCACCAGACCAACCCTAGGATTGAACCTACCTCCTTCTTGGTACGGGGTCTAAGGCAGTTTGTTATTGCACCAACTTTATCCACTTGGGGTTTCGTGCCATTTCATAGCAGGAAACCTAAGAAACAGGTCTCTTGCTTCGCTCAGTCACCTTTGTTTTATTTCAATGTTAAACCAGCATTGGTAATTTTGCTCAGGATTTGGTGCAGGTGCTCTGGATGATCATCCCAGGTGTCACTGTAAATGACTATCCAGATAGGCAGCACAACAATTGCAGTCTCTGAGCACATGGTTCATCAGCCGCTGGAAGGTTTCTGTTGCCCCATGCAAACCAAATAGCATTGTTGTGAACTGGAAGAGACCCAGGGGTGTCCTGAATGCTGTGCATTCTTTGGATTCTCCTCCAGTGAGACCTGCCAGTAACCTTTACAGATATCCAAAAGTGATGATGTACTTGGCCCTGCCAACTCTCCACCAGCTCGTCAATCCTGGGCATCGGGTATGGATCAAATTGAAAGAGAGCACTGAGCTTTCTACAGTCAAAACAGACCCTCAACGAACCGTGTTTCTTTGGGAACAGGACAATAGGACTACTCCAGGGGCTTGTCGATTGCTTAATTACACCCCTCTCTCTCCTTAGATTAATCTCCTTTTACCAGCAGATCTATAAGGTTCTCTGGTACCCTACATGGCCTCTGTTGGATGGGAGTAGGGTCAATCAAGCGGATTGTGTGCTCCAGTAGGTTGGTTCTCCATGGCTCTGATCTGAAGAGTTCAGGGTTAAAAGATCTTTAACAGTTGTTTCATCTGATTGCTCTGTAGATGGCTTGGGTAGCGCCAGACTCAGGATGGCGCACAGGTTCCACATCCACTCTTTCACCTTCTTCCTCTTTGTCTGGTACCACCTTGCGTGCAAGTAGAACCTCTTCCACCTATGGTACTCGCTCCTGCCACTCCTTAAGCAGGTTGAGATGGTACACTTGGCTCTTTCCCCCCTTGTCTGGATGGTGACTACGCCAATCTTCCTGAGGATTGCCACTTTGCCGGTAACTTGATTGCACTTGATGGTAAGAGCAGGATAACCTTCTGTCCAGGCTGATATTCTCAATGTCTGGCATACTGGTCATACCACAGCTTCTGGGCTTTTTAGGCTCTATGAAGATCTCACCAGCCTGCTCCCGGTATGCCTCCAGTCTGTCCCTCATCTGCAGCACATGCTGAACAATGCCACGTTTTTTCCAACAAGTGGATTCAGACGCTTCCCAGCTCCTCTGATGGAGATCTAGCAGAATGACCAACCGTACACCAGCTCAAAGGGAGAGAAACCTGTGGAACGGCACCCACTTGCCCGTGGCATTGACACATGTCTTCATCATGTTTATAAGGGTTAAACTGTTCTACAAGTCCATCTGTCAGTGGATGGTATGGGGTGGACTGGATGTGGCTGATACAGAGTTTATGATGGAGCAATTTCATGAGGTGAAAGGTGAAATTATTGCCTTGGTCTGTAATGATCTCATCAGGAATGCCAACCCTGGAGAAAAGCTGAATCAGAGCACTCATTACTTTGGCTTAGGTTACTGTGCACAATGGGAAAGCTTCTGGATACTGGGTGGCACAGTCACAGATGACCAAGATGTACTGATTTCCAGAACTACTCCTTTCCTGCGGTCTAACTAGATCCATGGAAATTCTTCTGAATTGTGTGGAGATCAACAGTAGTGGAAACAGAGGAGCTCTGGCCGACCTGACCGTTTTTTGACAATTTTCTGACAGACAGAGCAAGTGGAGCAAAATGTGAGTAGATCAGAATCCATAGAGTGCCAGTAAAAACGGGAGATGATTTGTTGATATGTTTTCTGGTGTGCTAGGTGACCTGACCAAGGTATGGTGTGTGCAAGATGTAAGATGAGAGACTTAAAATGTTTAACTCAACTCAACTCAACTTTATTTATATAGAGCAGATGTAGCCACTAGCCAGCGACAAAAATGTCTAAGAAACAACAAAAGTGTGCTGTTGTTGGATGTAAAATGGAACATAAAGGGAGTCTGGTAGGAGACCTTTCCGACGAGCCCAGGATGATGACTTATCGTTTGGGAAGAATTAACTTTTTTCGGATCAACAAACCAACATTCACTGGTCCGTATCTCCGGTCCGGAAAGACGTAGAGAAACGAGCCAGGACTCGTTAGAAAGGTCTCTGCCGGGGAATTTGAATTAGCACAAGTCGATGCAAACCCTTGGTTGGAAACTAGAGCTCTCGGTAGCCTGAAAGGTTGAAAAATCCAAGCTCCGGAACCGGGTGGCCCGTCAGTATAGCATGGGTTTCACCAAAAAAAATATTCTAAAGAGTGGATGAGTACCAGCTGTTCGCGATCAAGCTTCAGCTCCGGAAGAAGTATTACACATCTTTTTTAATCGCCTTTCTTAAATAATGTGTTTAGCATATTAGCAGCTGTTTTTTACATATTTGCTGCTAAACCTGCGACACTTTCCAAAGACAGGTGTTTTGTCGTAACGTTAGTGGAAAAACGCATCATGTCCATTGGTTCAGAAGACTTGTGACAGACATCTTATGCTTTACAACGAAAGAAAGTTATATAGCAGTGTCCTTCCTGGAGAGTTCAGTGTTTTCTTGTGTGTCCTAAGTGCAACAATACTTAGAGTGGATAGAAACAGAGTTCGCATTTGTAAGACAATGCTGTTATGCAAAAATTGCTACTCACGATGTTATAACACCTGGTTGCTGATCTTTACATACCTGTCTGTCATATACAAGTACTTTGAATGCATGTTTAGGCCTATATCCGTGTTTTATGCATGCACATGATTAATCTTTAATGAGCAAGATTTCATGCAGCAAATGGTCACCATATGTTGTTCTATCTATGTTTTTGTCTTTTCCATTTAATTTGGATTTATGAACAAGGCATTAAGGTGATTTTTTGCAGTTAGTGTATGGTTTTGGTTGGGCAAGGCTTAACATAAAACAAAAGTAATTGCGCTTTCCGCCATATTGCTTGTCTTGATGTCATCCAAAGCACATGTGTAAGCGCTCTACCTCATATTTTCCATACAGGGAGGGTAGCAGATGCTCATTTGCATTTAAAGTGACACACAGAAAAACGGCGCGTTTTCCATTGCAGCCACAAATGGCCATGTTCAAAATATTGTAATGAAAGATATGTGGTTTATTTTGAACTGAAACTTTACAGAGACATTCCGGGGATACCACTGACTATTTTTACATTTCAGAAAACCCATGGATTTGTGGCCCTTTAAGTATTTGGTATTTAAAAAAAAACGAGTAGATAATGTATTACATGTGCCATGTCTTTTAGTCCAAATGAAATTAGCGGACCGGTTCGAAATTATGTACGTTTTATTAAAAGACAAGTGCAAGTAAAACAAGTGATTTGAGAGTCTGAAGCACATGCCTCGCCCGTTTTGAAAGATGCACATGTGGTGTAAGTTAGAGATGTAACGATGTAACGATACATCGATGTGGATCGATACATCGATACAATTTCTACAACCATATGACCCTCTCCACGTCCTCATTCTTTGACTTAATGTCTGTCTAGGCATTTCCGCCAAAGCGTGCATTTTCGTCTTATGAATGAAAAAATGAATGCGATGCAGCAACAACAAGGCGGTTGTAGAAGTGAAAACACAGCGAAAGAGGCAAAAGATGTGATTAATATCGAATTTTGTATTCGGGGAAACAGATGGGCAGATAAAGAAAAACCTCACAGAAGAGACCACCGGTGCAGCACTTGTTTAAATGATCTGAAGTTGTGTGACAGATCGAACTTTTAAGTTTGAAAGCTTTATTTTTTTCATTTTATAGTTTCTTTACTTTTCATTAGTTTTTTCCCTACAACAACATCAGTCATCATTTGCACTA
Organism: Triplophysa dalaica; assembly: GCF_015846415.1. NCBI lineage: Eukaryota > Metazoa > Chordata > Actinopteri > Cypriniformes > Nemacheilidae > Triplophysa > Triplophysa dalaica. Next base: position 8,789,143 of record NC_079547.1, on the reverse strand, counting down.
TTGTTGAAAGACTGCTGCCACCATTATAAACCAGCAGTTTAATTAAACATTCATGTTAAATATTTTGGTTGCATTTGTGGGTTATTAAAAATGTAACTGCTTGTCTAAACTATCCTAGTAATGTCAAAATATGGATTAAATTAATCGGATCGCAAAAATTTCAGATGTATCGACAAATATCAAATTGCTGGTGGAAAAAAATCGATATTGAATCGAATCGCGATGAACTGTCCAATTTACACCCCTAGTGCAAGTATATGTATGAGCATCGAGAGACACAGGCTGCTAGGGATGGAACTTTTTCAAAAATATCATATTTAAATATTCCAGTTAATAAAAAAGGAATGTTTGAATATTTGTTTATTAAAATTAACTTAGTAAACGTTTTTATTTAGTCTCAATTTCAAAGCAAGCTTATAATTATAATTAAAAATTCATAACACAATATTACATTTAGCTGTTGGCGATCTAAAATAAGCATTAGAGATTACCAGCTGTCAGTTTGAAGCAGTACATTATGCGAGTATATATAAAAGCATGTTGAAAAAAAGAAAACAAGAGCCAGGACTCTTACCACATCACTGGCACTAGAGAAGTCATTGTTGAGCAAACTCTCCAAAGCCATCCAACGAACGGGCCTATTCTCATTGTCCCCGAGACAGTGGTAGTCCATGGGGAAGAGATCGCGGGCAAGTGCGTTGTCTGTGATCTTCACCTGCATGCTGTTATCAATTCTAAAAAAACAATGTAAATATGCTTGAGGAGAAAATGCAGCATCTTAAGAGGTACTCTATTTGCAGTGTTGGTGATTAACTAGTTACATGTAACGGTAATTTAATTACAAAATAAAATAACTGTAATCAGTCACAGCAATTGGAAAAATGTGTATTAATTTACAGTTAATTATTAAAATGTTTATTTTACATACAGTATATACACTCACCTAAAGAATTATTAGGAACACCTGTTTTATTTCTCATTAATGCAATTATGGTGGTGGTGTAATGGTGTGGGGGATGTTTTCTTGGCAACTTTAGACCCATTAGTGCCAATTGGGCATCGTTTAAATGCCACGGCCTACCTGAGCATTGTTTCTGACCATGTCCATCCCTTTATGACCACCATGTATCCATCCTCTGATGGCTACTTCCAGCAGCATGGAATGCACCATGTCACAAAGCTCGAATCATTTCAAATTGGTTTCTTGAACATGACAATGAGTTCCCTGTACTAAAATGGCCGCCACAGTCACCAGATCTCAACCCAATAGAGCATCTTTGGGATGTGTTGGAACGGGAGCTTCATGCATCCCACAAATCTCCATCAACTGCAAGATGCTATCCTATCAATATGGTCCAACATTTCTAAAGAATGCTTTCAGCACCTTGTTGAATCAATGCCACGTAGAATTAAGGCAGTTCTGAAGGCGAAAGGGGGTTAAACACAGTATTAGTACGGTGTTCCTAATAATCCTTTAGATGAGTGTGTATATATATATAAGGCTGTTAAGTAAAGTGATGCTATTCCAAAAGTATCCGCTTGTTAAGCTGACCATCATATATGGAAGGTCATACACCGTTTCTGGGTCGAACGCTCTTTCGGATGTCATAGGCAAGCAAAATAAATCCTGATACAAGCCCTACTGATTTTGTAAGTTTGCCTGCTTACAAAGAAATGAAGGGTCTATCATTTTTATGGTATGTTTATTTTAACTGATAGAGACAGAATATAAAAAAATCAGGGGACAATTTTTTTATAAAGGTTATAAATTGATTTGCATTTCAGTCATTGAAATAAGTATTTGATCCCCTATAAACCAGCAAGAATTATGTACTCCTAAATCAACTTGTTATGTATATAAAAGATGCCTGTTAACAGAATCTGTATCTTCCATTCAACCTCTCCACAACCATGGACAAGACCATATTGGTTTCAAAGGATGTCAGGGACAAGATTGTAGACCTGCACAAACCTTGAATAGGCTACAGACAGAAGCTTGGTGAGAAGGAGACTGAAACTGTTGGTGCGATTATTTGGAAAAATAACCTATCAATTGCCCTTGGTTTGGAGTTCCCTGCAAGATTTCGCCAATGGAGTAAAGATGTTCATGAGAAAGGTTAAAGATCAGGCCAGAACTACATTGGTTATTGATTTCAAGACCGTTGGGACCACAGTTAGCAAGTAAACCATTGGTAACACGCTATGCCACAATAGATTGAAATCCTGAAGCACCCGCAAGGTCCTCTTGCCCAAGAAGGCCCATCTGGCTCATCTGAAGTTTGACAATGAACATCAAAATGATTCAGAAAAGACTTTGGAGAAAGTGCTGTGGTGACTATGACCCCAAGAACACCATCCTTACAGAGAAGCATAGTGTTGGGAACATTATGCTTTAGGGCTTTTTTAACTCTGCAACGGGTACAGGAAGACTTCACCACATTGCAGGGCTGAGGGACGAGCCAGTGTAATGTAACATCTTGGACGAGAACCTTCTCCCCTTAACTAGATCACTTTAGATGGGTCGTGGATGTACATTTAACATGACAAAGACCCAAAATATATTGCCACCAAAGAGTGGCTTAAGGAGAAGCACATTGAATGTCCTAGCCAGTCTCTAGACCCTAGTCCTATAGATAATCTCTGAAGGAGGTTGAGACTCCAATTTGCTGAGCGACAGCAAAGAAACCTCAATGATTGACAGAGGAGTGGACTAAAATGTTTCCTGGTAACCAAATATCAGAAATGTCTTACCTCTGTGCTTGCCAACACGGGTTTCTCCACCATGTACAAAGTTACGTTTTGCTCGGGGATCAAATACTTCAAATCATATAAATTAACCTTTATATAACATTTTGTTCCCTGATTTTTATTTTAATATTCTGTCTCAACCAGTTAAAATAAACCTACCATAAAAATGATAGACCCTTCATTTCTTCGTAAGCAGGCAAACTTACAAAATCAGCAGGGGATCAAATTATTATTTCCGTCACTGTATAAACTTATGGTTTGTTTCAGAACTATCAAAAAACACAATCCTTAACTTTATCTCCGTATCGAAATCCAAGATGTACCAACAGCGGTTCATTTAACAATTTATTGATTTTGAAAGTTCTGTGAGACTGTATTGTACAACGCAAGTTTATAAAAAGCGCTCATAAATGGATGTTTAAATAGTACCCTAATATATTATAAGTGGAAGGAAGCTTGGACCCAGAAACAGCATTCCTTACGTCGCAACCTAACAAGAAGATTCTGATTGTTTTTGATCAGTTCTCAGTTGAATTTGCACCGCACCATGTCTGCAAATCACGTATGAATCCACAATTCAACTGAGAGCATCAGAGATAGAAATGTGTTCCGTTACTGGTAATTAAAAAATAATCTCATACAGAAATCCAATAAGGGCGGAAATATAACAATCCAGTGCAAAATATGTTTGCTTTTACATTTTTTAACCACTGCTTCGTGTGGCTTATTGCTTTTTAAAACGGTTAATCAATATGCGTAGTAAGGCCAAGAAACAGATACAACAACAGTGGTACAGTGATATTTAGGCTATGTAATGTGGTCAGCACCCACAAACCAGACATTTTATAACGGCTTAGAATGCAGCTAAGAACTGACCATTTTATAAAACAGATTTGAGTAGTATAGCAACAGCATAGCTAAAATTTTCAGTACCAGAGGTGGACAGTACTTAGAATTTACTCTACTCAAGCACATACATTTTCAGATATCTGTACTTTATTAGAATGCTTTTGCTTTGGAAAAACTTTACTATAATATAAAGCATATATCATCAACAAGTTTTACTTCTTTATATTTCATAAATGCATTTTTGTATGTTTACATTTAGGCATTTGGCAGACGCTTTTATCCAACGCGACTTACATTGCTTTATCCTATACATTTTACATAGGTATTTGCAATCCCCTGGGATCGAACCCACAACCTTGTGTTGTTAACGCAATGCTCTTACCACTGAGATACAGGAAAGTTTATCTTTATTACTTTCTTACTTTGACTTATGTAAAATAGTTTTGTGAAATATTTTTTCCATCAGTGTCTAACATGACTGCGGATAGCAGAAGGCCACAGATTCTGTCAACTGACCATTAGCTAAACAATGTTTGGCTAATGGCCGATGTGTCAAAATGTCATTGACAGAGCAGTTGTGTACTAGTTTAAGATTATAAAAGGGAAGAAAATGTGAGGTCACATGGCACTTACACACAATTTCTGGCAGCCAGGTCTTTGTGAATGACCTCTCTCCGTGCCAGGTAGCTCATCCCGCATGAAATCTGTATTGCCATGTGCACCAGGTCCTGCTGAGAGATGGCCTGTGTGGGTAATCCCAAAAAAAAACAGTGATCAGAAAGATCAATTTGAGAGGATTTAATCACAGTGTAAAACATGGCAATTCCTGTTGCCTACATGTGGTGCTATAACTGTAACTGAATATTACAATGTAGATGACTTCGAAGCACGACTATTATCAAACATGTGAAGCTTAGGGCCTGTTGTTCATTACATGCCTGACTTACTAAAGCTACCTGTATCATGGTGAAACATCAGACTTTGTCAGGCCGCCACAGACACGCCCTTCAAGTCAGGTTCTTTGCATGTATCATCACCATACTACCATCTAGATTTCTTCAGGTCAGGACTCTTATCAAATGTGTGAAGTTTGAGGCCTTTTGGACATTGTATGCCTGAGTTACAACAACTTCCTTTTTTTCTGACGAAGGATGTCAGGATCTTCGCAATTTAACATGTCAAAGGCCTTTAGATGAGAATGACTAAATATGATGTTGATTGGATTAAAACTCTAGAAGGAGTTTGTTAAAGTACGATGACTACAAATGTAAAAAATTGCCTGAAATTTGCAGAGGAAATTCAATATTCGTGTTGGGTTTAGAGCTTCTTCTTTTCTTACACCTTTTTAAAGGTATTGGGGTGTTTCATTGGATTTGCAAATTTGCTGCATGTACGTGAAACATAACGTTCGGGGCACTACGTTGAACTGTTCTAGATGGTGCTATCGAGCCATTTTGCCATCCCTGATTTTGAAAACCCTAATAGAAATTAATTTTCACCAGGTCTGATGTGTGTGCAAATTTTTGTGAGTTTTCGAGCATGTTTAGGCCCTCACAAATGCGATCAAAGATGGAGAAGAAAATAATTAGAGCTGCAAGCAGCGATGATCGGGCCCTAGCACCGATGCCACCACCACCTGTTGGCTTTAGGAACAGTGAACAATGGGCAATATGCAGATATGCAGGTAGATCATATCAAATCTTTGTCATTTATTTGCATTTACCAGATTCTCTGCTGCCAGTTTGTGGCGCAAGACTTTAGGTTAATATTGACATATTCAACATGTCTTTCAGGTCATGACTCTTATTAAAACATGTTAAGTTTGAGGCAGACAGCAAATTCTTAATGGAAAAACACGGCACTTCAGCAATTATAAGAATTTTAAGTTCTTTTAAAACACCTGAAAAGAATATTCAAGTTTAGGCATCAGTTTTTAAGATATCAAGAATCCCCATCTTAGTTTTAAATCTGCTGTGTTTTTTAATTATTCAGTTGACGTGTCAAGCAAATCTGGTAAAAATAAGAGCTGATTTCAAAGCATTTCAAAATGGCAGACTTCCTGCTGCCAGCTGGTGGTGCTATAACTTTTACTCATAATAGACTCATCTATGTGATCGCCCATACACAACGTGCAAACTGCTAAAGTGGGATCAAAATCCGACAATGTATGAGGAAGTTATAATACACTTCCCGTTTCTCATTTCTCACCATAAATTCGTTGCCTAGCTACGGCCAAACCTTTTGAAACCGTTATACATATTTTTCCTTGAAGCTAAACCAATGATTCTGTGACTAAAACGGATGTTTTAAATCACTCATTTAATGAATACGATTTTAGATCTTGTGGAGATAGATGCTTTAAGTGTAAATGGTTAACATGTGAGTAAGCTCACGCTTAACCAGTGGCATTGCTTGGCCCTTTTCAGGTGGGCTTTAGCCACCCTATATTTCAAGTTTAGCCCCCCAAATAATTTGATGAATTATGTAATTAGTAGAGGAAATCGAGATCGCTGCATTATTTAATTAGTGTATTCTTCAGTTTACATCTGCAGCACATAGTGGAATGAACGTCATAAGCAAAGGAAATGGTGTGTGCATTAACATGACATCAGCATCTTAGTTATACTTTGTTATAAATGCAGTTTATATAATATGATGCAGGAGCGATACTAGACACACTCCTATTGGCTGCAAAAAGTTTTGTCTGCATTCACCCCTCATCACACCGTTATCTAGTTGTTTACCTCCAGCAAAATGACAGCACTTCACACCAATGAAAGCATTCCCTAGAAAACGATCATGATGATATTTTATTTGCTTCCATTCCGGTGCATGGCCTCGAGCAAACATGGGATCTTTTTTAAAGGGACACTCCACCCAAAAAATAAAATTCTGTAATGGATTAATCACCCTCTTTTTGTTCCAATCCTATATACATTTCTTTGTTCGGTTATACACAAAGATATTTGGCAGAATGTTAGCAACTGAAAATTCTTTGGCATCATTGACTACCATAGAAGAAAAAAATATAATGGTAGTCAAAGGTGACCCAGAACTTTTTGCTTTCCTACATCCCCAAAACATCTTTTGAGTTCAACAGAAAAAAACATACATACCATACCTAGGAAACCATTCAGATAAGTAAATATAGCAATAAAAACATATTTTGGCAGTTGTTAACTTTGATTTGACACCAGAAAATAATTGGGCTAGTTTTCATTCCTTTTGTCCCAAATTACTCCTTGCAACATGTAAATACTATCTAAATGTATACAGAACATAGACCAATTAGTTTGCTATCAATTTCTCAAGTTAAAGCTTTGCAAATTCATTTTATATAAAATTTAAAGTCCCCTAAAAGGGCCGTTAGTTTATTGCTGTTAGTGTATGGTTTAGGTTAGGGCATTACCAACGTAATTGCATTTTCCGTCATATTGCTTTTTTGTTGATGTCATCCAAAGCACATGTGCAAGCACCCTACCTCGTATTTTGCATACGGGGAGCAGAAGCTCATTTGCATTTAGAGACACATAAAAACGGCCCGTTTTCCATTGCAGTAACAAATGGTCATGTTCAGCATCTTATAATGAAAGATATGTGGTGTATTTTGAGCTGAAACTTGAAAGACACATTCTGGGGATACCTCTGACTATTTTTACATTGCAGAAAAAAACCTGGGATTGCGGTGCTTTATAGCTAATCTTAGACTATAAAAATTACGCGTTTAAACGTTTTTTCCTCTGAAAATTATTTTCCTGCCTTAAAATAGCTTAAATGTAACTCTCCACCCGGCTTAATTCATTTTATGCAGATACATGAATATACAAATTAGCTCCACCTCCACTCATTTGTACTCTGCAGTTCCAGACTCTGAAAAAACTAGGACGCTTTTCTACTATCGCGCCGAATCGTTCTAAGCACAGTCTGAAACGGTTGCAGTTATGTTTCCACATGAGCCTGGTTCGAAACAACGCGATTACAAACTGTTCTCGGCTCAGACTTTCAGCAAGGTTCTGTAACTTTGTGTTCAGACCAAACGCGAATGAAGCGTTAAGCACGAGTGATTTACATGTAAAGTCAATGCAAAGACGCGATAGACCTACTTGAGGCACGATTCGTGCGAATGAGGCAGTATATTTACTGTATACTGAGCCATTATAGCTCAGTCTTCTGTCTTACCGAGGCAGCGGGTGACACGTTTGTGTTTACATTCTAAAAGATTCTGTTATCTGCCCTGCGGTGGAAAATGAAACCATTTACGTACCGGCTGGTATGGATCGGCACGGAGAGGAACGATTAAGCAAGGAGAACGATTCGATGCGATGGTGGAAAAGTGCTCTAAAAGTGAAACTGAGAGTTGAAACAACAGTGCAGCGATTGATTCAGACTGAATCTATGCGCTAATATTGCATATTTAAGCATCAACTGCTGTTCCACAGGAGTCAAATTGTTGATGTGAATGGTTACAGGTTTATGAAGTCATTAACAGGGCAGTTTTAAACAGATTCTTTTTAAACTGTCTCTGGTAAATTTCAGCAATACTCAGTAATGGTTTAAAGTAATAAATTTGCACATGGTTTGTCTTAAAGCACATTAAAAACACCATATTAAAAAAAATATAAAAAACATGATTTTCAGTACAGGTGAAAAACGTAGCTTAAATGATTATTGTTTAAGTCATTTAAACTAATGAAAATGCATATACACATACTACATTCTATATTATGTGGTATTAAGTATTTGAAGAATATAAGTATTTAGTAGTAGTAGTTCCATCTCACCTGTGGGTTGTTGGCTTCAGCAAGTTTACACTGTCGCAAGAAAAGCTTGAGATTTCCCCAGTTCATATATGGCAACAGAACCATGGGCTTCTCACCATCTTCTATACAAACATGACTGATGGGTAGCAGGTTTCTGAGGTACCAAAGAGAAAAAAAAATGATTAAACTGGATTTGTGGCGCAAGAGGTCCGTTTTTGAAAATGGGGAATTCAGGTGTTTTTAAGTGGCACAGAGCCAGGCAAGTTTAACTTTTAATGATTTCCAAACAAATACACTATAATCTGCAGCAGGACCATTGCTATAGGGCTTGACCCACAAATGATTTTAATTTAGCTTTTAATGTTTTTGGCCAAATACACACCACATGAATGATCAATATCTCTCTAGCATTTGAGAGCGAGAGTAACATCATACTGCTGAAGATAATATTTTATGAACATAAAATCTTCTGTTAGCAGCAGCCTTAACCATTCACTTAACAAAATATTGAGAGGAAATCATAAAACATTTGTACAAGCTCTTATTCGTCCCGAGACCATAACGCATTCATCATCTTGGGTGCACAAAACTGTTAAACTATGAGAGCGGGGCGATTTTACCGCTCGCAGCGTCTTTCATCCCTTCAAGGTCTTGAGACCGTGGTGCAAGCACCATGCGCTTTGACTGCACGAAACGCTTTCTCTCGTAGAGTCGCATGTCAAAGGCACTTCAAACAGTCCATTGAAAGGCAATGGAGAGTTTGAAAAAACATGTATTTTTTGGCAGGACATGAAAACACACATACACAGTCTAATGTTTTGTAGTGGGTATTCATTTTCCCCTCCTAGCCTTAAGATCTTGGCACCTACAGAAATTTTTGTATACTTTTTTGGTCATATGTGTCAAACACAGAAACCTTGCACACTGAGTCCGATGCGTATTAATTAATCCGTTGCGAAGAAAAAGCATAACAATACAGCCTGACGCTGCTGTCGCTCTGCCTCTCTCCTTATCTCTCCTTTCATCCATTGCTTCTCTCCATTGACTGTTCCTTGCTAGGTAGCTGTCCTTACTCTCTCTACCTGCTTTTTCTTGCATACCTGTCAATACTCCTGTTTTTCACACCGATCTGTTGCCATACATCTGTTTTGTTATTTCACCCGTGAAACTCCAGTATTTCAGCTTCTCCCTTGAATGCAATCACGAACTGACCGACGGAGACAGCGAACAGCGGTCTCCCAGATTTTGCATAAAATTAAAGTAAACCAAATGTTGAGTAGGGTGTCTTCTTCAGATAGGCACCGTGGCTAGAAAATCAGTACGTAGTCCGGTAACACTTATAATATGCTTTTAATCATTAGTTAAGCATTTGCAAACAGTTAATTCATCATTTATAAAGCATTGTCCCTACATTAACATAAATCATTTAGTATAAATACGGGTGTTAATGCTTTATTCTTGATTCATAAACATATCAATTAAGTGTATTTTATTTATTAAATAATAATCAGTTCATCATTTCTAAATGAAATAAAGCAAATTCAAACCAGTTATTTAGGAGTTGTCTTTGCTTCATATGATCATTAAGAAAGTGCTCAACAAATTGTTAATTAATAATTTAAATGTACAATTATACATCTCATGATGTAGCAAGATAGTAAAATCGTTACTCAGTGTGTTAATAAATGTGTGTTTAATAATTCTCTAATACTTAGTTTATGAGTAATTCAGGTAGTTATAAAACATTAAGTATTTGTCAGTTTACTGTTTTTATGAGCTCATCTGTGAGCACTATTTATGCATTTTTTGTCAAACATTCCACCCAGATTAGACTGGTACCGTAATTGCCGTAATAACTCGTGTTTAGGAGGGAGCTGTTGATTTTTAAATGACGAGATAACTCGTCAATGGTGGGGAAAGAGTTAAAGCTGCATTTAGCCTAGATATTATGTATACAATCCATAAAGCACAGGTATTATCAGCTGGAACTCTAGCTGGAACTTTAGCTAGGTTTTTGTGACTGGGTCACAAATGTGCATTGACATTTTTCAGCTGAATTTCCAGCTAAACCGTTGATTGGATGTAAATATTCAATGCACATTTAGGACATAAAACCCGTGCTTGAGGGATTGCAAACATAAAATCTAGGTAAAATGCAGAAAAAAAACCTCTTTCCCCACCATTAACGAGTTATCTCGTCATTTAAAAAAAAAAAAAAACGGTTCAGCAGGACAATTTCAATGCACATTTGTGATCCAGTAAGTGAAAACCTAACTAAAGGCCCATTGCGTTGTCTAGTGTACTATTAAAGGTTCTGGAAAAAATTATATTACACCAATTAAGTGTGTATCTTCACACCACTGACAATCAATTTGGCGTTAAAGCTTAGCATAGTACATATATGTGAATTTCTGCACTGAAAGAAGCAGTAGAGTAGATTTGTATAAAACAAAATTATGCCTCTAAGGGTTTCAATAGAGTTAACCATGAAACGTTTTTATTAAATTAGGCCAAAGGGGCGTGCCTAATAGTTTGCATAGTTTCTTTAACATACTAATATGTCAAAATTCCTAACAGATTAAATGGGGCAATAGTGTGTCAGCTTCCTTCGAAGTAGGTAATGCAGTGAGGCAAGGGGGGATTACTTTCACCAGCCATTTTTAATGTGTATATGAATTAATTATCTGAATTAAGTATTTGTAAGACTGGATGTATCCTTGATGACATCTTAATCGTTTTATGTATGCTGAGGATTTAGTTGTTTTTTCTCCAAGAAGTGCTGGTTTTCATCAAATATATGTTATTATTACGGGGTACGATTTGATGTGCAATATATTACTAAAAGAGTGTTGCTACGATATGCAGAACAAAATAAATTTCCAGATTTTTATATGGCTGGGCAAACATTAAGTGTATGCACTATCTGGGTCAAATCATTACGGATGATATGATTTATTTATTTATTGTTTCATTCTTAATGCCCTTCCAGCATCTAAGGCTATATTCATCACGAGACCTAGTCAATATATACACAAGTCTGTTCTATAGAAGTCGATCCATACACAAGTCATGGGTGGGGCAATTTGGAATGCTCTGTTAATCTATGACGCATGTCTTTGGGCTGTGGGAGGAAGCCAAAGTACCCGGAGAAAACCCTTGCTGACATAGACTGATGCAAACTCGACACAAAAAGTCCTCCTGTACCAGCCGGGGCTCGTACCAGGGACCTTCTTGCTCTTAGACAACAGTGCTAACCACCAAGCCACTGTGCTCTGCTATACACTCAAACAAATAAGTTGCTAAGAAAATGTTATATATTCGGATGAGGTAAATGTAAACCTGTTAAGAGCTTATTGCACGTCTCTTTATACTCCCCCTTCTTAGTAAAAAGGAAAGTGCTTGTAAACTGCAGGATGCTTATAATGACTGCTTTAGTATTTTGTTGAATAAGCCAAGGTAGAGCAGTGCAAGTGAACTGTTTTGTAAGGGAAGAGTTCAGTCACTTCCATGTAAGTTAGATGATATGATGTTTTATTAACAAAATTCGGGAGGAGACGGAGCATATAATCAAGCCCAGCTTATCCGAATCAGTAAACACGGCTTCTACACTATCAGTTCAAGCGACTTATCCTATAAATAAGGCAGCTGCCTTACCAGCGTCATACTTCCTGCCATAATCGTTATCTGCATAGGTGAACTCGTGAATCAAAGAATATCATTCTAATGTTGATGTCAAACACTGGGTTTAGTCTAGTGCGATACCACTCACCGATGAAAAAACATAGGTATAATTGCCTTTTAAGTGTTTGCTTTGTTTTGAATTTGTGAATGATGTTTTGCTAATGGACCTCGTGTCTGGAAATAAAAGTTTCATTGAATATAATACACAGACGAACAGAGAAATGTGATACCTGGATGATATCGCGACTGGACGGAGGGGGGCCCTGTGCACCATGTAGCATTAGCCTTGTCGGGCTCATTTTCTCTAACATTAACATTTGTGTCAGATGCAGCGTACCCAAAGCGGCAGTAGAGTCAGGAGCGTTTGTTTTTGTTTCATTATCTCCTTTTCATATGTTGCACAAAATGTTGTTAAGTATCCTCATGCTTTTATAAGTCGGTATACGGAAATCCTTGACATTTTCTAGGAGGAATACGGTGTATATCTGTGTATCACAGACTACACTATTGCACATAGACACAAACGTGCCGTGACAAAAAAACGCACCGTGACATTGAAGTTGCCAAAGACATACGTCTGTATTACAAAAAGCTGTTTGTCCTGTGTAGGCTACACACATTTTAGAGAGGCATATATGATTGCTGTTAGTAATATTTGTGCGTGTGTGGTCTTGTGTGTGCGCACATTCTGTTGCATAAGAGCTCTCTCATTGGGCATTGCAAAGATACATTTGACACCAGCCGAAAGTTGGGGCAGATTTAACTTTTGCATTCTACAAATTCTGCCTGACATCTACGCTGATTGGTAGTCGTGGATTTCGTAACGCAACAGGCTAGAGAGGCACTGACAGGTAAAACGGCCTTAAAAATTCTGGGTAAACTGGATAAACTGAAGTTAAACTGGTATCGAGTATGGAGATTAAAAGATATTAATATACATATTAAAAAAACATCTTTAGAAAAATTATCTTGAATTTAGTGACTAAGAAAAAGGTAAACCTTAATTCAAGATTATTTTTCTTACCCCATTGGCAGATTGTTTTGCTTGTTTCAAGTACAACTTCACTGAAGTTTCATACTTTTGTTCTAAAATACTTATTTTCTTGGGTCGTTTTGTTCATCATGAAAATGCATCTTGATTCAATAATTTTTAGACATTTGCACTGGAAAACAAGACAAAACGTCTATGTAAGAAAGTCACTTTTGCAGTGTAGTTCTCTAACAAATTTGACTGTCTATAAAGACTTCGTGGGAACACAGAATGAGAATTTAAGGCCCAGAGTCTTAAAAATTAATGTGAAAGGTGTAAGTCAAGTTTTAATTTGTTTGAAAATATTTTACAGATGCCTTCAAAGTAAACTTGTTTTTTATGTAAAGTTTCAATGTGTTACTGTTGAAATGGTGATAAATTGATTGATGGTGTGTTTACCGATGCACTTGCACATGGATGTATGACAAGGAAAAGACACCTTGCCACATTGTAGCCATATCTGGGAAAACAGTTGTATTGTTTAAGTTTTATGGTTTATTTAATAAAATAATGACTTAACTTGTGTGGGTTCATCTGTTATTTCAAAATGTGACTGTTTTTACAGTGTTTTTAATGGAATAGATTTCTTGTAATAGTTAAACAATAATTTAGTAACTTTATTAATAGAAAAAAAAGAAATGATCTCCGCACATACATAAAATATGCTGAACACTGTTACCGGAAATGACTGAGCTGCATAACGGAGAACGCAGAAGACTATGTGCAAGTAGTCCATTTAAACAAATCACTCAGATTTCATTTCAGACAAATCTACAATTTTAAAGTATGTAACTGATTTAAAGAAGTTAAGAAAAAAAAAAATGTCTAACTTACCTTGTCTAAGCAGTTTATGCAATCAGGCCCATGGGTCTACTAGTTCATAGAGAACAATAGTGAAAGTATGTGTTTTTGTTTTATAATCCAGTCGGATCAATTTACTGGCCAGATAAAGCGGTTGGATAGGTTGGATTCTGTTTTTTTTATTGACAAACGCAAGCAAATGATGAGATGGTTTTTACTAACCTGTGGTGAAGCCCCCGTAGTTTACAGCTTTCTGTGAGCATCATGGTCACCTGAACCTCTGAAGCATGATCTGATTTGTTAAACACATGAACAAGTGGAGAGTCAGCAAAAGCTGATGCAACCTTGATCAACCTTAAGATCATACAAATCTCAAAGCATCATTCATCAAAATCACCCAAACAAATACAAATAATTGAGTAGAAGGTAAGTCTTCAAATCATTAGAAGAAAAGACTGGCACAAATTTTTGGACATCTCGTCAAATCAAGGTCACAGTTGATCAAGCAAATCCTCTTTGCATACTTTATCTATATTACATTGTCTGAGAAGTTCTGAGTAAAAGGTGCATGCACATCCTCAATAACCCTCCTTTTTCCACAAAAAAAGTCTTATTTCTGAGAAAGAAGTCAAACAGCTCATTTTAGCGCGTCTCACAAATTGCCCCCTAATTTATCTCGGAGAACAGCTTTTGATAGATAGATATTTTTTTGATAGATATTTGGAGAATATGGGTAGTGTATAATTTCCTTTCTCATGGGCCGGAAGAAATCGTCTTGGTTACGGATGTAACCTCAGTTCCCTGATGGAGGGAACGAGATGTTGTGTAACGGAAAACGTGTAGGAACCAAGTCTGGGTGTGCCAGTATGACGCAACTAGTAACCCTCGATGCATCCATTTCCTGACTTTGCACAGGATCTGTGAAATGAGGCTCACTGTCCTGCGGCCAGCTGTGCGCTAAGGCATCCGTGCCGAGGGGGACCTCGGACAGGGAGTACCAAAGCAGGCAATGGGTGGTGTCCAGGGAGGCGAACAGGTCTACCTGAGCCTGCCCGAAGTACACCCAAATGAGCTGGAATGTGCAGGGATGGAGTTGCCACTCTCCGCGAGGCATCAACTGACGAGAGAGCGCGTCGGCTGTCTGGTACAGGTCGCCTGAGATATATGTGGCTCGCAGGGTCCGGATCACCTGGTGACTCCACAGGAGGAGGCGTTGGGCGAGTCGTGTTAACTGCCATGAGCGAATGCCACCCTGGTGGTTGATATACGCTACTGCAGTTGTGTTGTCTGACTAGACCAACATGTACCTGTCCTGCACGAGAGGTTGTAGCACAGGGCAGTCCATCGCCCCGACACTGCATGCCCGTTGCACACTGCACCCCAACCCTGCAGTGAGGCATCTGTCGTCACCACGACGCGCCGTAAAAGGTCCGTAAAAAAGTCATTGAAGACCAAGGGGTTAGGGAGAGTCGGCAGAGAGGCCTAATGATCATAAGCCTGCTGCCAGTGTGCCACGCTCTCCAGGGAACTCGACTCTGTAGCCAGTGTTGGAGCGGTCTCATGTGCATCAACCCGAGGGGTATCAACCCCGCTGAGGATTCCATGTGTCACAGGAGCCTCTGAAATTGTTTCAGCGGGACCGCTGACTGAGCGCGCTCTGTAGTCAGTCGCGCTGTAGTCGGTCCCTGTGTGTACATAAGAGATCACGAGAGTGTGCCAAGATAAGCTAGTCAAAGATTGTTTAGTACCCGCACACCTCTCTCCCTGAGGGGAGTGAGGGCGGCTTCCATGATCTTCGTGAAGACTCGTCGGGATAGACCGAAAGGGAGGACTCTGTACTGATATGCTTGATCCTCGAAAGGGAACCGTAGGAATAGGCGATGATGAGAGAGAATCGAGACCTGAAGTATATGTCTGATAGACGCCAGGATACGCCTCTGCGAGAGCATCCTGAACGGCAACTTGTACAGGTGCCTGTTCAGGGTACGCAGATCAAGAATGGGGTGCAACCCCCTGCCTTTTTTGGGGACTGGCGAATTGGATCGAGTACCCGAGATGGCCTGTAGGTGACCGAGTCAATCGCCTCGGTCTGCTTCTCCACTGTCGAGAACTGTTGTGAAACGTTCTCGACAGTGTCGACAACAGCCCACCTTGCGCGATGGGTACGTCGGACTTTCTCGCCGTCACGCATCTGCGCCAGGTTGAGCAAAAGATGCCTCTCCTGGACAGCAAGTGTGGACATTGCCACGCTGGAGGAAATTAGCTCTTTTAGTATGCTCAGACACCTCTGGAGCCGCTGAGACACCCAGGGGAAGCTGCACCACGTAGTAAAAATACAACCTTTAATATTTGACAGTCAATTTTCAGTCCATATCACGGTTTAGCTAAGCTGGCAGTAAAAGCGTCAATAAATGTTTTCTTGATGATGCATAAGAGATATATGAGAACAAAAACAATTCACATAATTGAGCAGATGAGTAGACTGTGCGGCCAGCATATAAAAAGTATCTGCATTTCTTGCTTTGGTCTTCGTCACTAGCGATGTGACTATTGCACTCTATTGCTTCTTCTGGGATTCCCGGATGTCAAACTTTAAATTTCAAGCTGAATTTGAACCACAGAATTTGTGGAAGCAAATGTTTTGGTAACACTTTATAATAACTGCACGCTATGAATCATAAGTTAAGCATCAGTACATAGTTAATTAATCGTTTATGAAGCATTAGCCCCATATTAATAGACATTAGTAAGCAGTTTATAAATACAGCTATAAATGCTTTGTTCTTGATTTATAAGCCTGTATATAATATGCTTAATAATCAAATTTTCATACTTTATTAAGGATGAATTCATCATTTCTAAATTAAGGATTACATTACTTACAAACAAGTTAGTTAGGAGTTGTCACTGGTTCATGAGATCATTTAAAAAAGTGTAAGTAAATGATTAATAAACTCTCTGAATGCACATTTATACATCTTATTATTCTGACATATAGTAACAGTTACTTAATGTGTTAATAAATGCTTTTTAACACACATTCCTGCTGTAATTCATGATTAAGATAGTTATAAAACATTTACTAGTTGTCAGTTAACTATTTTTGTGAGCTCATCTAAAGTGAGTACTATGTATGCCTTGTAAAGCATTTACAAATGAGAGTTAAAGGCTCAGTTAGCTTCTAAACAGAAATAGGAAAAACACAACACAGAGGGATACAGAACATAGAAATATTTATTTCAAGATGCCAAAGAAATTAAACTGTACAGCTGTACATATTAATGAATATAAGATGATTTAATATCAAATAAAAAATAAACCTCTGCAAAATTAAAATTGTACAACCGAACGTATAAATTAACATTAAATGAATTGATATAAAATGAAAAATAAACTGTGAAGTGATATGCAACTCTCATTTGTAAATGCTTTACAAGGCATACATAGTCCTCACTTTAGATGAGCTCACAAAAATAGTTCTCTAACAACTAGTAAATGTTTTATAACTACCTTAATCAATCATGAATTACATCTGGAATGTGTGTTAAAAAAGATTTATTAACAAATTAAGTAACTGTTACTATATGTCAGAATAATAAGATGTATAAATGTGCATTCAAAGAGTTTATTTATCATTTACTTACACTTTCTAAATGATCTCATGAACCACTGACAACTCCAAACTAACTGGTTTGTAAGTAATGTAATTTTTAATTTAGAAATGATGAATTCATCCTTAATAAAGTATGAAACTTTGATTATTAAGCATATTTTATACATGCTTATAAATCAAGAACAAAGCATTTATAGCTGTATTTATAAACTGCTTACGAATGTCTATTAATGGGGGGCCAATGCTTCATAAATGATTAATTAACTATGTACTGATGCTTAACTAATGATTCATAGCGTGCAGTTATTATAAAGTGTTACCAATGTATAAACCAACATATTATGGCCTGAAAATTGTCTGTCGATTATTAAAGGTTGTATCTTAAGACAAGTTGAATTAAAAAATGTTTTTTTTTTAAATTTAAAAGGTAAATTTTGATTATTGAATTTTCAAACAATGAAATTGTCTGTAAAATGTTTCAATTTGAAATACTAACAGCTTAACTATACAACCATATTGAATTCAAAAAATGCAAGCACTGGTAATGCGGCAGATTTATTTTTGAATAGTGGTAATTTAACATGCTTTTTTGCTTCAAAACTAATGGGATTAAAATACTTCCATACATTTGTGCCCATTTGTGTGCCCATGGGCGTGCTGGTCTGAAAACGAGGTGTGTTCAGACTGCACCACTGACAAACCGAAACTTGGTCTTAAGTCAACGGCGCAATATTTTTTTTTATATTTAAAGTGCGCAATTTAAATATGCGTCTGTGGAATGCATGTTCCACAAACGCATGCCACATATTTAAAATGAAAGGATTAACAATGTAAAATATTTGAATTGTGTAAATAAAGATAAAAATCTGACTTGTCCTGTAGATGGTCGGCTTGCATGCTTTACCCTGTGCACGAGCAGATGCGTTTCCTCTAAAAGAAGCGTTCTGTTTTTCCACTTGCAAATTCCACCATGTAAATAGCGAATCCACCATGGCACGAGCGCTACAGGCTCTTAAAGGGAATGCGATATGAGGCTCTGATTGGTTTACTACGTGTTACTCCCCAAAAATACCTATAACTTATTAAGAGAACCCTTTTAGACCATGGTACGCTGACCATCCAAAGTGAATTTGGACACATATGAAAGTTCACAAAAAACTACACATTCTGTCATCATTTACTCACCCTCTTGTCATTTCAAACCTGTATGACAATCTTTCTTCAACAGAACACAAACAAAGATATTTTAAAGGATGTTGGTAAGTGAACAATGGAGGTACCATCATTTTCTTTTTGGGGTAAAAAGCACCAAAAAAAATTTGATTTAAGATATGTTGAAATATTTATTTTAGGAATAAATTTAGGAAATTGGACTCAAGGGAAGAATCTAATGAGGATGTACCTTTGACTGCTTTCACAAAGACTTGTTTCTCTTTGCTCGGGTCCTTGTCATCAACCAAGACTCCATGGAAAATGCGCCCAAAGGTCCCTGAAGATTAAAATAAAGACTTTCAAACAAAACTGCAAAAATGTGGGATCTCTGCACCTCAGTCTCCTGTTATAGACAGTCACGGCTGTACGTTAACTTGGCATGCAGCACTGGTGCTACAGAGGTTTAAAGTTTAGTAGGACAGGCCAAACAGTTGTAGCACACGTATGAAACATCTATTATATTTGAAAAAAGTGAATTTCATCAACGGGTCTATATAAATGACTGAATTGCACTAAAATAGTTTGTTATTTATAAGTGATAAATAAGTCTATAGGTGATAAAATTTATTATCTAAAATAACATGTTTTGCAGCACATAATAATTTTTTTGTAGACATATATATTTAAATTAATTGCTACTTACGTTAAGGTGAGTGTGCATTGCACACTGTTGTAATGGCACATGTGAAAATGTTTAGATAATAAAGCTTCATTACTTCCTTAAAAACATATACAGACTGCATTTAACTGTATTTATAGGGGTGGGCGGAATGACCAAAAATCTGTTTCATGGAATAAATAGTTTTATTTCAATGTAACAATTGATTTCACAATAACAAATTCCTATATATCTTATATCTAATTTTACTGAGATTAATTTAATTTATTTATTTATTACAGTTACTTTAAATACTCACCATAGTATTCTGTGTCTTTGGTGTATTATGAGTTGCCCATGCATGTATTAAGACATTTAAAAAAAAATTCAAAAAATGTAAGTGTCGGAACCAAATTCACTGCCTGAAATGCCTCGTGTAACTACAACCCAGCGAATCTACCTCATTTTGTGGTATGACTTTTTTTTAATTAATTACAATTTTGACACCGTGTTGCAATAGTTGGATAACAAAATTAATACTGAGACTAGTGAAATTTTGCTGATTTATATAAGATGTATCTTAAAAAAAATGTTCTCAGTGTAATCTAGTTCTATTCTTGTTATCCCATTCCCGGCATCAAGCGCAACAAGCGAGAGTCTTCTGTGTTTGACTGAATTTTTCCATGTATTTGTTTGATATGTGATTCATAAAATGTGTTTAAAACTTATTAAAATAGTTGCTCATATGATATTAACAAAAGTTATCTTTTTTTCCGCTTAATTATTGCTTGTTGAAAATAAATGGTTTCAGGACTTTGATTCAGTTAATTAACCCGGCTGGCTTTCCATGAACAATCTCACAATCTGATAACTAACCCGGCTGGCTTCCTTTAACCAATCTCACCGATCATCTTTCAGCCCGGGAGAAACCCCTACAAATAGACAAGACGGCTTACCCTCATTCTTTCTACATTTTCGTAGCATCACTCCTCCAACCCAACTTCTCACCATCAGCCTATTTTTACCGCAGCATAACCAGGCACACACCGGACCCGGGGCAATCTCCCCGGGACACCACACAAAATACGCATTATATCCGTCCCCTATTCACGAGGGGAACTCGTGAAAATACTGTTCCAGAACAGTACAATCTGAATATTCAAGTGTGTACAGCGCATTTCACTTATGATTGATTCATGAATCTGGGAGAGATCAAAGCCAGCTGTGCACGAAAGCTTATGTTAAAAAGTGGGGCAATTCCAACCATTTCAAATTCGCAAGGACAGTCTGGCTCTTCAGTTTCGCGGCCTGTAAGTATATTTTCATTGTAAAAGACTTTGTCACGGTCTAACGTGAGTTGAGTTTTTAGTGTGTTTGTAGGGCATGTTGTTTTTTGTATGATCTGCAAATGCAGACATGCGTGCAACATGAAAAAAGACAACGTATGCCTTAATAATAAGTAATTATGTTCCAACTAGAGGCAACTAATGTAGTGTTTAAAAAGGGGTTAATTGTCTTTGTTGAGTCGTGACGAGACATGGAGTACATTGGTTGATCACTAACAGCAAATCTTTATAACATCGTACATAAAAGGTAAAACAGTTAGATATAGACATACATACAAACATGCACGGTGTGTGGAAAATACAGTGTTTTTAACCTTAAATAGTGTATACACATTGCATTATATCTCAAACAAACGATAATACTCGCTTCAGCCGCGTCATATCACCTCTTTAAAATGTAGGCAAATTATGAAAATATACGAAAGATATCAAATTAGGTTCTGATAATCCAATTTATATATATTTATCTTCTGGCTATATCATAGGTATACAGTAGGAAGATAGACAACAAGTATAACAATGAAGTATGAATATATGCACAAACAATGATATCATTATATGACTGGTGTTATTAACTAGTGTTCATGGGGTCTGTACTGTAGGTCTTCATAGGTCTACACTCTATTAGATTTAAACTTTAAGTCTTTAGGTTTGTTTATTGTCCCGCTTGTCTTTGCACTGCGAGTCTGTAGTGTCTCCACAAGCGTCTTGCAGTTTAGCAGCGCGTAACGTTAAAAGCGCTCACGTGGCAAACATCATCGCACGTTTCAACGCACGTTTCGCCTTGGCTCGCCTAAAGTTAAACTTTCTGGTTTCCATTATGGGAGTTTCCATGAGAGATAACAAAACTGGAGACTCACGGCAAAAACAGCAGGTATGGAATTGACCCAGCACCCGAAATAATATCAAAACACTTCAACACAGCCTCCATTTGCTATTTGGGTCTATTTATGTTCTTATTTGTTTCGTGTTATATCATCTGCCATGTTATCTTTGTTTATTATGCGCCACTTACGTACAGTGAAGATTGTCACCGGTGCACTGTTAAAACCAGACTTAGTACAAAAAGTAGTTTTAAAATAATGGTTGTATTCATTAAGGGAAATAACAATCCAAACATTTCTGACCCATGTGAAAAAGTAATTGCCCCATAAACCTAATAACTAGTTGTGCCACCATTGGCGGCAAGAACTTCGATCAAGCGTTTGCGAAAGTCTTTCACATCGCTGCTGTGGGGAGATTTTTGCCCACTCTTTTTGCAGAATTGTTTTAATTCAGCCACATTGGAGGGTCTTAGAGCATGAACAGCCTTTTTAAGGTCATGCCACATCATTTTAATTGGATTTAAGTAAGGACTTTGACTAGGCCACTCCAAAACCTTTATTTAGATCTGTTTTAGCCATTCAGAGGTGGGAATGCTGGTTTGTTTTGGATCAATTTGTTTGATGATCTGGATCATTGAAGCATGACAAATATGCAAAAAAACAAAAAATTCAGAAGGGGGCAAATACTTTTTCACACCACTGTTCTACCAAATATAATTTTCTTACTAGCAGTAGAATGGGATTGAATGGGATGCAACTTTTTGAAGCTCCAAAAAGTGTATCCATTGCTTAAAGAATACGCCCTTTTCATAAAATGAAGGAACTTAACTTCCGCCTTTTCGCAAAGCAGTGTCTTGCCACAAAAAAGGAGAAGAAGAAGCACTTCTGTTTTGCAGTCGTGCTGGAATATAACAACATTCTGGTGACGAAAGCTCCTGCACAGAGGAGACGGTATCCTTTTGGAACAAAACTAAAAATGCCAAGTTCGTCACCAGAATTTACTACATGCCTTCGTCATTTGCCGGAAAAACAAGCCTCAGGTTCACGCACAACCGAGGGAGCAGTATCGAGCAGTTCTTTGATGGATGGATAACCTCTTTGGAGCTTCAAAAAATTGGCCCCCATTAACTCCCATTCTACCGTTTGGAAGAAAAATAATATGTGGTGTTATAACTCCGACTGCATTATTCTTCAAGAAGAAAGTCATATTCAGTAACACTGATCAGAAGTAAACTCCAAATGTGAACAAAACAGAAGATTTTATCCACAATATACATTTTATAATCGTTAATGTTGAATTAATGTTAATGTATTCGTGGCCATATACAGTAAGACGCAGACTAAACTTGGCAGTTCATTCACTTGCAAACAAACAAACAGATGACATATTTAAAAAGCAGGTGTTCTGTCGATTTTTGCAACCCTTTCAGATTTTGCTTCCACCATACAAATTCTAGAACCAACCCCTCCTCCAATCCAACCCCTAGACCAGCAGTACTAAAGTGCACATTAAGTTTAGCTGTACATTGATGTACTTGCCCAAAGTAAGTTTCTAGACCTAGTATTACCACATAGCACTAGCAGCAAATATTTATCGAGTAAATGAACTTTGAAATGTGTGCTTGGGGCATTCAAATAAAAGATCATTCAGTTCGTCAAAAAACAAACCGAATGGCCCTTCGGAGGGATTAATCTGACACTACCCCAAAATGTCTAATAAAAATTATTTTCTTTGGTGTTCCTTGGGTAGATTAACTCGGTTTTATAACATTTTATGAATAATAGAGTAGTTGCATCAGGTTTGTGCTATGATGTACACAAAACGTTTCAATGATTGAAAAAAGGTGTAATATAAATTATCTTCTATAATTTCATCCATCTTCTATATCTTCCATAACATAAACCAAATGACACAAACTCTTGAGGAACAGTTTGTTTACATGAAATAGCGCCTTCTGAATTCACATGTGTGTAGGTCTCGAGTTGAGTTGAGGGATTCCCTGGAATCCAATGCACTCTTTGCATAAGCGTAGTGACAAACTGGCAAGCATTGAAATCTTTTAATTATGTCCATGTTATTACAGGCTTTCAAAAACAGATTCCACTTCTCAGTTCACGGGAGACAGGGAGAGGTGCTAATGGCTGGCTATTTGAAAGAGCAGAGCTTTGAGTAAATGTCTTACACCTGCAGGGTGACAAATACACGGACGACACTGTAACACTGATAAGAAAGTAAACTCACCGAAACAGAAAATATTTGCCAAGATATGCATTTTACAATCGTAATGGTCTTAATTTACTTAACATATTAAATTGATTAAATATTATATCAAAATACTGATATGACTCAACGTTTAAATGACAAACAATTTAATGTTTTCCTATCTTCATTATTACCAAATTCTTATTTTTCTATCACCGACAGGTCTCCAGAATAGAGATCGACCGATACATCGTTTTTCAGAAACTTTTCCCGATTTTGAATACATTTCCCATCATCGGGTATTTGTTTTCTAATATTGGATTCACCAATAAGCTCCATCTTGTGGCCGTTTCAAGAATTGCGTGCAGGACCGTCAATGCAGCAGAGCCTCTGAGGGGAGACGCAACAGAAACGACAGCGTGTTCAGGTTATGTATACACACTTGCTTTATTAATCATTTATATTTAAAATGAGAGCAACTAATGCACAAATGAGATGTTACATTTAATGCCTGATATGTAGCTTATGCAGCTTGGCTAATAGAGATAAATTCACAGAGTCACATTGCCAGGGGTCTTCAACTACTTTTCTTTAAGGGCCAGATTCCAAATATCTAAATAGGATGCGGGCCAGTTTTTTGACCATATCCTCATTTCTTCTGTAATTTTGTATTTCAGTTTTTTATTGCGTTTTGTTCCTTTTATACTGTTTTTGTATCACACAAAATTGCATCCAATATTTGTGTCTTTTCATGAGATTAAAATAAAAGGGAATTTGTCTTTTTCATTGTATTTTAGATTCCTTAATGCGTTACTTTACCCCCATATTGCTGCTAATTTACTCACCCACAGACCCCTAGTACATCCAAGTTGTGTGTGGCATTGTTTGTTTTTACGAAGTTATTTATGAAGATATTTGGTTGAATTAATGAAATGTAAATCAATAAAAGCTAATACATTAAACACAAAAGCAAAAATTGCCCTGTGTGACGTTAAATTATCGTCTTATAAAGCGAATCAATTGGTCTGTGCAAGAAACTGAACATTATTATCACATCTCGGGTGAATTCCAATCGCCTTCATGTGCCCCATGGGGAGATCCTTTGGACTGCGAGTTCTGGAGGGAGATGAACAGCTTTTTTTTCGTAAATATAGCCATTTAATCATACATAAAGAATGCAGTAATAAAAATATATGATACAACTGTTCAAGTGGTGTACCCTTCTTGAAGTTAGCCTACTTTCAAGGGTGCAAGACGCGTATTAGAACGTGACCTATTGCGTGCGCAAACCGACTCCCTGTGGATGTGGATTTAAATTAATTAATTTGGCAGACGCTTTTATCCAAAGCAACCTACAAGTATGAGAGCATATAAACATTTTATCAACACGTTAAACAATACCATTGGTTTGCAAAATTGGTGATTATAATGTAATAAATAACATTAAGTTCTTGGACAGACTGATCAAAATCGCTTTATAAGACGTTAATCGTTGTGAGCAGAGAGAATTACTTTTCATGTGTAGTTTGGACTTTTAATGATGTGGCGTCTCAGGACATGCATGTCTTAAAGCACACAGTTCTTAAAGTCTTATTCGAAATGTTAAGGCGGTCCAGGTAATGATGATTGCCGGGCCGCATTAGGCACTTAGGCCAGTTGACTAGCCCTGGCCTAAGCTATCAATTCCTCCCTAATAAAGAAGTAACTTTACATAAATTAAATGAAACAGCCATGAATGGATTCATGTCGGGAATAAAAGAGCTGAATTAAATTACCTTTGTTGTCAATGCTCATCATTCATATTGCTGTTCACTCACCGGGTTGATGCTCTGGATACTTTAGCATAGCCTCCGCATGTAGCTAACTTTTAACAAGATTAACTCGTTTAAAACACCCTAAATTATACTTTCATCAATTTTATAACCATTATTTCACAAATAAACATTAAAATAAATACAGCCCTGTGAAATTAATTATTTATTATCTCCACAAGCAATCGCATTTTGAATGTAACGTTAGTAATTGCATATATAAACAGTGCTTTGTCCGTAGGTATTTAATAAGCAGACAAAAATATATAACACAACATAGATATGCATTGATTTATATTCCGTTTTGTTTGTAACATTCATGACAATGTATTATTCCATCAATGTTTCCCATATAATGCATTTACTTATTCAGAGTCACATTTAAAAATGTTTTCTCCATCCGTGATAGTGACTGTATCTGTGATCGTCTAATGAGAAGATAAATAGCCCTTCCGCGTCTTCTCTCTTTTCTGACCTGTTTGATGTGAGTTGACAGGCGTCTGCTCTCCCCCGTGTTCACATGCGCTCTCTTTCTCAATGAGCTCAGTGTGTGTGTGCTCGCGAGTCCACGGTCCCTACCAATGAGTTTGGTGCAGTGTCTGCGTTTGTGTTTTAGACCCCTCTATTATTTTTATAATTGGTTACAATAATTTATTTTTGAACAAAGACACATTATTAACAGTGCACTTTATTTTCACTCTTTCAAACTATAGATCCAAATGTTTTGCTTTGTATGCAAGGAGGGAGTTTGTTCAGTTGTGTTGTAATCAGTGTGTCAAAAACAGAAGTATAAATGTAAATAAACACCTGTTCTGCTTATCGGGTATCAGGCACATAAACATGGTAATAATCGGTATCTGTTTTTAAAAAAACAAAATCGGTCAATCACTACTCCAGACTAGCTTTTTTCCTATGGGGCACTGTAGCCCCCGACTGAATTTTTTTGGAGCGCAAGCAGAAAATTTAGGGCCACACCTTAAATCAGCCTGCAATGCAATTATTTACATTTTCCCCAAAAAAGCTTTATTACTCACACATACTTTGATAATAAATAGACTCAACTCACAGAAATTACAATGTGCAGTTTTATATGACATTACTCAATACCAGGGTCATGCGGAATCTGCAAACGTATTTGTATAGAGATTGTTTAGACTCTGAAAACACCAGACCAAATTAGTACTCAATTCATTTGATCCAACAGAAAATGTGCATGTAATTTTTGTATGAAAAAGTATATATGTAAGAGCCATTTTTGTCTTTACTTTGAATTATGTACATGTATGTCCAGTAGGGGTCAGTCTTGGTTAATTGTTCTCCGAATATAGGTGGTAACCTTCCTTCTGGTAACAGGTGTTGCTGGAGGGAAGGTGCACATAGTTTTTGACCGCTAAGCTAGGCTGTCTGTATCATGCTATGTTAGTCTTTGTAAAGGTGAAAGACTGGTGGATCTATTGACTGTTTTTGGATTCTTGCTTACATGGAAATGAAGACCAGTAACGGTAAAGTAAATCTACGAGAATGAGCATTCTAACATCTTGTGTGGACATTCTTTGTGTAGACTTGAGGAGATTTTGATTAAACAATACAACCATGACTTCAAAGAGAGTGCTGTAGAAGAGCAAGGATTTTCAAGAGTGGTCATTAGATTCTTGGAGATTGCTGAAAGCTCTGTCAAGCTTGACGACAATCATTATACCTTGGAGTATCCATTTAAAAAGGATAATGTGTATCTTCTTAACAACTTCTCTATGGCCAAACAAAGGATACTTGAAATGAAGAGGAGATTTCAGAGAGATGAGCAGTTTTATCAGGAGTATGTTGCATTCGTCAAAGAAATGATTAACAAAGGATATGCAGAACTATTGCCCACTCAGCAGCTGAAAGGAGACACCTGTAAGGTGTGGAACATGTCTAACCATGGTGTACGTCATTCCAGGAAGAGGAACCTGCGGGTGGTTTTTGATTGTGGTGCGTCATTCAAGGGAACATTGTGGAGATGTTGGTCTAGTGGGTTAAACCACTGAACTGGTAAATCAAAGGTTGCTGGTTTGATCCCAGCAACCACCATCAGTGTGTCCTTGAGCAAGACACTTTACTCCATGTTGCTCCAGGGGGATTGTCCCTGTAATAAGTGCACTGTAAGTCGCTTTGGATAAAAGCGTCTGCCAAATGACTAAATGTAAATGTAAATGGAACATCATTAAATCAAGTCATTCTTCAAGGTCGCAATTTTACAAGTACATTGCTTGGTGTTCTCTTAAGGTTTATGCAGGAGTCTGTAACTGTCATTGGATACATACAGGCAATGTTGTGCCGCCTTTGCTTTGCGAAAACAGCAGATTGGATGGAATGTGAATTAGATGAAGGTAGTTCAAACTCTCAAAGATAATTGTTATGTAGAGGTTTCCTTAAGAGTGTGGCATCTGAAGAAGAAGCAGTTTCTATAGTTCAAGATCTTTCCAATCTCTGTCAGCATGGAGGTTTTACTCTGATAAAATGGATTAACAACAAGCACACTGTCCTGCAAACCCTTCTCCAGGAGTGTCGAGCCAAAAAGTGGAAAGAGCTGGATCTGGACAAGGACAGCTTGCCTGTTGAGCGGGCTCTTGGTTTGCTATGGTGTGCGGAAACTGACTCATTTAAGTTCAAAATGGAGATTCAGGAGAAGTCCTGCACAAAAGGACTTCTCCTGAAGTCCTAGTAGTCCATAGTGAACACAACACTTTAGGTTTAAAAAAATTATATAAAAGCGCAATCTACAGACAAGTAAATATCTGCAGGAAATTTAATTGGGTTATTAGATTAGAAATTTGGGATGAAGGATGTGGGGGGGATTAATTACATAGAGCAGGTTCAAACTGTAGAGTTTGAACGTTATCGAATAGGGGTTTGGAAAGCTTGACAAAAAAGGTGTTAGATTGGTGAAGAGTACTTAATTTTCCAAAAAGAAAACAGGGCATCGCAAGACCAGAATATAAGGATTAAAGTGGATGTTCCAGAATGACCCTCTGGGTCAATGGAGGGGTTAATGCGGACCAATCTGCCCTTTGACAAGGGGGCTCTATGTGCCACCTTGCACTGTACGAGCCTATGCTTTGCACAAAGAGAGGAAGAATTATGCCTGTCCAGGACTGCCTTCCATGTCAAAAAATGCAGCAAATGAGGACTTATTACACAAGGTATGCTCAATGTACAGCCAGAAGGGGAATTGCATGGAAGAGCAAGGAGGAATGTCATCGCTGCATGGTGTGAAAAAACAACAGTATTATAAATACATAAACTAGGGAAGCAGCTTATTATCAATAAAAAAACTGCTAATATGGGAAAAAGAATGATGTACTGGGAAGAAAAAGGAAAAATTGTTTTGTATCTGGGTTAAAAAGCACGAAACATCAGAAGCGGTGTATTGCTTCATAAACCGCTAAATACATTTGACAGATTTAGATTAAGGGGAAGGCCTATGAGAAGTGGTCTAGAAGAGGGTATAAATAGCAGTTAAAATCTGCATAAAATCTGAATTAGTTGGTAGGCGTGCAGTAGGGCTGAGCGATTAATTGAAATCGATCGCGATGCGAGACGTTGCGATTTGCTAATAATGTAAATTCTCTATATCTGTTTTGCTAATTTCACTTGGATGAAATGAAACATTCAGCACATTTTCTACTTGTTTTTAAAATGCCAAATACTTCAAAACGAGTAAATCAGCCTATGTATTCAATAGTAATAGTATTTAACGCAATAGAAAACTTTATGAATTTAAGGGTCATAATGGGAGTTGTATTTGCTTTAATGGAAACTAAAATAGTGTACACTGGTATTTGTATTCTATTGATGTGATGTAATCTGGCAGCTGGGAACCAATAGAACAATACTAATTCCTATTCGTATAGTGCCCAAAACACACTACAAAGGGAATTTGATAATGCTTATAATGGAAACAATTAGAATTTCTCTGTTTTATTTCAGCAGAGCAACTATTCCCATACTGTGCTTCAGACTATTGACAATATTGAGCTGAAGCTTGACATTAAATTGCTAAATTAAAATTAAAATGCATTCCCCGGATTGAATATATATGTTTTACATAGTCAAGCAAAACTGAAGCAAAATAAAAATGAAATGCATTAACATTAACAGGTTGAACATTTGGGATTGCATTTTCATTTACACACAACGCATTGGGTGTTGCAAAATTCAATGTGGACTTGAAAATGCATTTCGAGCTGGCCATGCCCCCTCCCTGATACAGCATCGTTGTGTGAAGGCGGCTCCTTAAACACTTTTAAATGTTTATCTACCAGAAAATGAGTTACAACGAAAGAAAGTTATAGCAGCGGCTTTCTCGTGAGTTCAGTGTATATACAAGTACTGTATACTGTATAAATGCATGTTTTTGTATATATCTGTGTGTATGTCTGTTAGTAATATGCATGCACATGATTAATCATCAATGGCCAACATTTCCTAAAGCATATGTTTTTCTATCTATGTTTTTGTCTTTCCATTTAATTTGCATTTATGAACAATGCATTAAGGTGTTTTTTTATTGCAGCTAGTGTATTGTTTTGGTTGGATAAGGCATAACAAACGTAATTGCGCTTTCTGCCATATTGCTTGTCTTGATGTTATCCAAAGCACAGATGTAAGCGCTCCAAGTCATATTTTACATACGGGGAGGGGAGCAGAAAATCATTTGCATTTAAAGAGACACACACAAAAAAGGCGGGTTTTCCATTGCAGCCACAAATGGCCATGTTCAACATATTGTAATGAAAGATATGTGGTGTATTTTGAGCGGAAACTTTACAGAGACATTCTGGGGATACCACTGACTATTTTTACATGGCAGAAACCACCAGGATTTGCATACCTATAAACTCCTAAGGAAAAACAATCTAAATTCCTATTGAAGCTACAAAGGTTACGGAGTCAGCAGTGAGGTCTTTTCATTTGTTTGATTCATATCAACCAAATAGAATAGCAGGAATATTAGGCTGCTGTCACTAATATATTGACATCCAGCTTCTTACGATCACGTCATAAAAGACCCTTTTTATGACATAATTCTGTGAGATAGGTGCAATAAGATTTGAAAAAGTTTGAAAACGATTTGAACTCTATAGAAATCGATCCTAGATATCTCGATCGCAGTTAGCAAGCGTGTGTGTGAGAAGTGGAGGTCTGATTAGATGATTTGCTGAAACAACAAAACATTATTAATCTTTATATCATAGTCTCTAATTTGTGTATGTCATATTTGTAATGGACTTAAGGCTTTATAAACTTACTCTCTATCCTGCAGATTGTTTGCTGCTTGCTACTCTCCAACATGACGTTTCCACTCCAGCAACCAAGCCCCCCCCCCCCCCCCCCCCCATTTTAATTCTAATTGGCTAGTAATGTTTGGGTGAAAATGATAGCTGTGTTCCTCTCATACCATTGGTAGGCAAACTAATGAACTCAAACTGATATCAAGAAGCTTTTTTAAATGTAATCTTTTTTTAAGTAAATATTTTTTTCCTCAGTCAAACGCCGCAAGCAGGAGATCTGGCACGGTGCTGGAAAACTTTAAGCCCACTATTTTTTCAGGACTACCCCGACACCCTTTCTCTTCATTTAGAATAAGTGCTTTTAACTACCGTTCAACTTCATACATACTGGAATGGTGGACTACCAACTTCTTAGCTGCGTGCAGTCTTGCCGACTTGTCAATGGAAAGTAGCTAAAGCCTGACTGGAAAGTTGTTAGATGAAGTCACATGTAAAACAGCTCTGCATCGTTTCATTCTAGGATGCTATACAGTGCATTCGGAAAGTATTCACAGCGCTTCACATTTTCCACATTTTGTTATGTTACAGCCTTATTCCAAAATGGATTAAATTCATTATTTCTACAAAAATACAAATTATACAAACAATACCCCATTATGACAATGTGAAAGAAGTTTGTTTGAAATCTTTGCAAATTTATTAAAAATAAAAAGCACATGTACATATGTATTCACAGCCTTTGCTCAATACTTTGTTGAAGCACCTTTAGCACCAATTACAGCCTCAAAGTCTTTTTGAGTATGATGCTAAAATCTCGTCACACCTATTATTGGGCAGGTTCTCCCACTTTTCTTTGCAGGACCTCTCAAGCTCCTTCAGGTTGGATGGGGAGCGTCGGTGCATTGCCATTTTCAGATCTCTCCAGAGATGTTCAATCGGGTTCAAATCAAGGCTCTGGCTGGACCACTCACAGGACATTCACAGTGTTGTCCTTTAGCCACTCCTTTGTTATCTTGGCTGTGTGCTTAGGATCATTATCCTGTTGGAAGATGAACATTCTCCCCAGTCTGAGTTCCAGAGCGCTCTGGAGAAGGTTTCTATGGAGGATCTCTCTGTACATTGTTGCATTCATCTTTCCCTGTCTAGTCAGCATCCTGAGAGTATCCTGACTAGTCTTCCAGTTCCTGCCGCTGAAAAACATCCCCACAACATGATACCACCATGCTTCACTGTAGGGATGGTATTGGCCAGGTGATGAGCGGTCCCTGGTTTCCTCAAGACAACGAGTTCAATCAGACCAATGAATTTTGTTTCTCATGGTCAGAGTCCTTTAGGTGCCTTTTGGCAAACTCCAGACGGGCTGTCATGTGCGTCTTGCTGAGGAGTGGCTTCTGTCTGGCCACTCTGCCATACATGCCTGATAGGTGTAGTGCTGCAGAGATGGTTGTTCTTCTGGAAGGATCTCCTCATGTTTGAGCTCTGTCAGAGTGACCATCGGGTTCTTGGTCACCTCCCTGACTATGGCCCTTCTCCCCCGATCGCTCCATTTGGCCGGGCTAGGAAGAGTAGTGGTTCCAAACGTCTTCCATTTACAGATGATGGAGGCCACTGTGGTCATTGGGACCTTCAATACTGCAGAATTTTTTCTGTACCCTTCCCCAGATCTATGCCTCGATACAGGTCTACTGACAACTCCTTGGACTTCATGGCTTGTGCTCTGGCATGCACTGTTAACTGTGGGACCAAATTGAGACAGGTGTGGGCCTTTCAAAATCATGTCCAAACAACTGAATTTACCACAGGTGGACTCCAATCAAGTTTCAGAAACATCTCAAGTAAGATCAGGGTAAACAGGATGCAACTGTGCTCAATTTTGAGTGTCATGGCAAAAGCTGTGAATACTTATGTACATGTGCTTTTTTCGTTCTTTATTTTAAACAAATTTGCTAAGATTTCAAACAAACTTCTTTCAAGTTGTCATTATGGGTTATTGTTTGTAGAATTTTGAGGAAAATAAAGAATTTAATCCATTTTGGAATAAGGCTGTTACATATCAAAATGTGGAAAAAGTGAAGCGGAAAATATGAGCAAAGAAGGCTCTAAAAAGAAATTGTTTTTTCGATTCGTTTCTCCTTTTGATCTTTTATACAAACAAATCTACAAAATTCGTACATCTAATTAAAGTACAACAATTTGAAATAGGGTAAGAAGTTCCAGTACGGTAGATTAATATGGTGAAGTTTGTTTTTTGTATGAGAGCAGAAGATTTGTTTCTTTATCATTGTCCCAAACAACTGGTGGTGATGGAGGTGCAGTTTTCCTTTATTTTTATTAAATGCTTTCTGATCCTGAAATTCAACTGATAACTGCAATTTTCCATCTGTGCTCTTTGAAGTGTCTTTGGCCACTCAAATTATTCTCCTCAATGTTCATTAAGACAATATAGACGCACATACTGCTTCAAGCAGATTTTCAATATCTCCAGGGGTCTCATTATAAAACTAAGTGTATGTGCACCCGAAAGCCAAAAATAGTTATGATAGTTCCAAAATATTCTGACTTATAAAACCGTGCATAAGCACAACTGTAAACAATATTTGCTTTATTAATTACAGATCACCTGCAAGTGTGCGTAGGTGAATCAGCATCATATCCCACCATGTACACGCCGTAATCTAACTAGAGTTCTCTAACCCAACATTGGTGTCGCCCCTTGTCTCCAGAATGCATAGGCATGGGTCCATGTTTGCGCACATTCTCCTGTCAAGTTTGTTTTTAATAGATCACAACCTTTGATTGAGAAATTTTGGGTCAAGAATTTGAAAGGCTGCCAATAATTGTGACCAGGGTGTAATACAGATTTTTTTTAATAATGTTATACTCCCCCAACTTCAAATTGTTTTACTTAAATTAAATGTTGAAAAGAAAAAGATTGAAAGGAGAAACAATGCAGATTTATTTCTACAGCCTTCTTTGCTCATATTTACCAAGGTTGCCAATATAAGTGGACACTGTATATGTTCTTATGTTCTGTTTTTGTTAATAGAAAATGAAAAAGTATGAAACAGTGAACACAACCACTTAAAAACTACATGTTAACCCGCTTCCAATTCCATTGAAAACTTTAATCTGTCTGGGTAACACAACCATTTATAAACAAGATTTGTTTATTTTCATATTTCCATAAAGTCATATATGTTTTAAATTAAAAAGGTGCAAATAAGGACAATAAGTGATTATTGATCATGACATAGCTCATTCACGCTTCAAAAATATCAATATAACAAACTAATACATTTTTTCAAGACAGTGTATCGATATTCTAACCTCTTCTATCGATAGTTTTTATTGGTCTCAAAAGCAGGAGTGTGCATGGCGCTCCAACTTTCAGAACCAATGTGGGTTCTCTTTGCTTTTAAAAATACCTTGCTCATGCAGGGCATTAGAGGTGACAGAATGCAGTCAAAAAGTTCCAAGACTTGTCGCTAGGCAGAGGGAAATGTGTCTTAACTCAGACTAAGCAGCCAAATGACTTGAGTATACAATATTGCAATTTAAGACAAATGTGGTTTTACAATTAATAAGAAAAAGTTAAAAAAAAAAATTGTACTAGGAAAACAATCCTTTCAAAATCAAGTTTTTTGTTGGTGTGGTTTCTATGTGATGTTTTTTGTTGTGAGATGCTTGTTACATAGCAAATACCTTCATGCAAGACATCTCGGAGTGTAAGTCTCTCTCTGGAGATGGCAATGTCTTTGACTTTGGCCTTGGCCTCAAGAAGGGAAACACTCTTAAGGTCGTTCTTCTCTATCCGCAGTGAGGGATAACCTGAAATCACACATAAAATTCAAATTACTTCGCAAACAAGACAGCTTAAAGACCCAAAAAAATTCTAAGTGAAGTGTGCACTATTATTATCTACTAATAAGTCATTTGTATACTAGATTTCCTGAAAAAGTGTAAACATTGTGGCTTGTTTAATCATTTTCCACAGCACAACACACAAACATTGGTATGACCAATGCTTCAAGTTTGGGTTCAATGCACTCTTCAGTTCAAATACTGGAACACCGAGAAAGTGTTCAGGATAACTTGTTTGTTGTGTAATTATGTGTAATACTGTTTGGTGCCTTTGAAGCATACTTTTCTAGATATGAATTGTTAAATAGCAGATTTTTTGTTATGAATCCTTAGACTGTACTTATTCAGTTTTAAAAAAATACAATTTCTAGTTGTCAAGATGAAGTAGAAATACAAAACACCAAAAAAAAAAAAAAATCTGTTACACTTTATATTACGGTAAACAAATTCATCATTAAGTACTTGCTTATTAACATAAATATTGGTTATATATTAGTATGTATAAAGCACTAATTAGTATGTATAAACCCTAATACCTAAGCCTTAAAATAAGGAGTTTATTGAGGCAAAAGCCGTAGTTAATAGTTAGTAAATAGTGAAAATTGGTCTCTGTTACATTCAAAATGCCTTTTCAAAACCTTTTGGGCTGATACATCTCATATACTTTTTTTAACCTTGGATATCTATTTGTTCCGTACATCTTTCTGCTTACGTAATCTTTTTGTAAAAAAAGACTCTGATAGACCGGCTCATGAGTCACTTAGTCAGCGGCCCATTAGTCTCAGACTCAGACGTTCAGCAAATGGTCTGTGGATTTGCAGACGGCACACTCAAAAAAGTCAACATATGATTGGTTGAATTTTACAGGATTTCTGGGACATTTGTGTGTCGTGTTCTTTAACGGCCTGCCTGGAAACAACACAAAGCCATAAGCTGTCGTGTTAACATAGTTTGCAATAAGTCAATTCATCACGATCAACTAAACGCTTAATTCTTAAAGTTCGGGAATATACAGCATAAACTTATAATCATATTTGCTGCTGTTAACTTTTGACACGTTCGTGAATGACTTTCTGTCTGTCACGGCGGGGACATTTCCACACTTCTAAACATGATACGGCAATAAACTAAGTGTGATTGGTTGCTTCACCGGTCAGCAGAGATTGGAATAATTGTGTTACTAATGGTGTTTTTTTACTAACTATTAATCAAACCAGATACTATTTCCCCGTAACCATGCCGTTACTGCCAATAAAATGCAGCGTTACTATAATTGAGCTCACTGAAGCAGTGTTCATCCGAGTAGGCCCTATCTCAGCCAAAGGACCTGCAAAGTTTTTTCTCTGGTGTGTGTGTGTCTTTGGGGTATGGAGACAACCGAATAACTAATGATCATTGGCTTACGTGGAGTAAATTTCTATCTTTTGCCAACCAGATGCAGAGTAGGGCGGGAGTTCATACACAAGCACAGTCGCACACACCAATGCCTAGGAGGAGTCATAGAGTGATAGTAAGAGCAACAAGTTCAAATGTAGCTTTCACAAACTGGAAATTAAGCATAACTTTCCTTCGTTGAGATGAAAGGCAATAATGTGAATGTTAAGTGCAAATAATTCTAATCAAACGAAGCACCTCAAATGATAACATGCTGCCACAAAATTAGCAGCTGAGACCTTGTCCATACATTTTCCTTCTTCCACCTTTCCACACTAAAATGTTCTGAAAACTTACATAACCCTGTACTGCGCATTAGAAAAACGCTTCAACCCGTGTCATTTCTTTCAGGTGTTTGTTTACTTTCTGCCTTATTATGTCATGGCAATGTGAAGCAAAGGCAAATGGATGGAAAAATGTAGGGATGCTGCTGCGGCTAACACAAAACTGGTACTGCAGCTCATCATTAATTATTAATACGTGTGTATAAAATTGCGGCTTTTGATTGGCTTACAGCCAAAAGTCCTCATAATGTCAGAATTTGTCAAACCATGGCATTAACACACATTTACAACAAGGACGATAACGAAAAAAGATTACGTTTTTGATTAGTTTTAAATGTAAAATAACAGCAAAGATCTGCATTTTGAAGACACTCTCCCACTTAAACAAAACAACAACTCGGCGACCACCTGTGTTTCATTCATCTGTTTAAAGACACATCAGGTAAGAGTAATAATATTTACACTGCTTCTCTTCTAATCCATAAACTGTTTAAGGCCATATTTTTTTATTTATTATGATTAGAGTACAGTAATATTGATGAGCATTAGCAGCTAATCAAGTTAGCTTTTGTGAAACCTGTAAGCATTTCACAAACTGTTATCTTTTGTTCCGTGATGAATCAGCAACTTATTTTTATCATTAAAAGCCAGTAAACATCAGTAATTTTTTAAAACCTACAAGTCAGATAAAGATAATTAACAAGTAAACAGAGTGCAGTGTGCTTAGTGATAAAGTGAATACTGGCCGATTAAATAACTCTTCATGTTATTGTCAGATTCAGATCACATTATTTCACATTATATGTATCTAGGCAGTGTAATTAATTGGTGAAAAGGTTAATGCCATGAAGATGTGAATCCTGTTTTACTGGCATAGCATACTGACCATCACTGACCATACCATCACTATTGTAAAAATATCGCTTATTGCCCCCTTTGTAAGTTGCTTTGGAAAAAAGTGCTGCTAAACGATAATATTTGTACCCTCTACACGAAATAAAAGTATTATCTCAAAACAGTTTGTCAGTCTTGTAGTGAAGTTATTGTGTTAATACTGTATTGTGACTTAAAACCAGTTTCTTCTGAGAGAGATGAACGGTCTGCTGATTTAGTAAACAGTGCTGGAGATAAGCAAATGCTTCTGCCGGTTAGATGTATTTGTTTTGATTTAGAATGTTGTCTGTGAGAACCGAAATATAAATGAAATGAACAATCTGCTGGTTCCACAGAACAGTTGATCCATTATTTTGTCAGTTAAACTGGGTTACTGCATTTTTAATACCGTAATACCTGTAACCTTATTCTTTAATTATAGGGATGTGTAGTACAGTCATATTGAGCTGTGGCAGTGCGTCCCAGTATTTATTGATGATGTCATATTGTGGAGGATGGGCAGAAAGTCAGTAGCTACATTTACATGGACACATCGGATTGAATTTGTTCAGATTGTGCAAACTGAATGTATGAATGAAGCATCCTGTATGTTTTATACACTGCGAAAATAGTATGTATCTCACCAATATTCCAGAATAGTGTCAGTATTCCAGAATCATTAAAACTATACAGTAGGATATACATTTGAAAACTATTTCCAATTAACATTTTCCCACGACACTGGCAAGCATGAATCTGGCGGACACTTTGTAAAATGCTTATAAGCAAACCTGACCAATCAGGATATGAAACAATTATATTGACACTTCAAATTAAATATAATTTTTTATCTTCGAAAAAGTAATATTTGTAATCGGAAAAGTGAATGGCAAATTTACTTGTCCGAAGGACAACCACATGACAATGTCAAGTCATGCAGTGTAAAGTTAACCACACTTTATGTGTATTTATATCGATGTCCTGTGGTAACCATAACACTTTGATCATATTATCTGAATACAGTTTA
Source organism: Triplophysa dalaica (assembly GCF_015846415.1). Taxonomy (NCBI): domain Eukaryota; kingdom Metazoa; phylum Chordata; class Actinopteri; order Cypriniformes; family Nemacheilidae; genus Triplophysa; species Triplophysa dalaica. Next base: position 8,750,915 of record NC_079547.1, on the reverse strand, counting down.
CCAAGTGCACCACAAAATGCAAATATTTTTCAGTCAACTTACCAAACGACCAGGCTATTGTTGTATTGCAAAAGGCTGAGGCGGCAAAAATTAATTTAGACTACAATTCTTACTTCGTTATAGGTGCAAAATGCTGTCACCATGTGGTATTTTAAAGTAAGTACAATAAGAGAACTAACAAACCTCAAGAAGCTATATTTCTAGCTGATGTGAACCACTTTAAGTAATTATTATTAAAGTGATGCCCTCTTGTTTAAGCAGCCAATATCCTCCCACATAACATTAACTAAAACCCTACATTTTCTGAGGAGAAAACAATACTAAAAATATGATTTGTCTAAACAGCAATGATACAATACAATAAAAATTGAAGAAAGCGAGAATTTCCTTTTAGTCTCCACCACTGCACAATTTGAAAAAATAAATGAGATCAGTGATTTTTGGAGATTGTTGATAATGAAAATAGGTTACAGAATGAAATGTAATGGTGTTGCGATTTCTTGTTGCCCTGCCACACAGACGCAGAACTTACTTTTGGTTTCTTGCGAAGGGACACCGGGGTGAGGAAAGGAGGCGCTTGCAAGCTGGAGAATGGGAGCAGAGCCAGTGTGAGCATCTGACGGAGGAAGAAATGGATGGAGTGAGGACAGGGTGGGGTAAAAAGAAAGAGGGAGAGACAGAGGTGTATGAAGGAGGGACAATCATGACAGGTAGATGGGGCCTGAGCTATTCCGCACAAAAGAGCGAGGGTGACACAAGACAACAGGTAGCATAAGCTTAAAACACAGTATACGGAGCATGTGTGACCAAGGGTTCGTACACATTTTTAATGAAACATTTTCAGGAATTTACCAAGACCTTTTAGGCAAATTTCATGACCCAGAAATATTAATACATTAAATAAGAATAAAACAAGCAATTGGGGTTGGGCATCGTCAGATAGTACCCCGTCAGATTTCCCTACCAGCATAAAATAAAAATGTAGATTTATCATATTTTACTATCGGCATTTAACCATCATTGAGAACAAACTTCATTAAGAGTCATTGAGAAACTGAGAGCATAAGAATTACACAATATATCTCCGACCCGTAACGTCAATCATAATCCATCGACTCAAAAACACGTTGCTTTTTTTTCCCTGACAAGGGTTCCTCACATGCACCAGAAATAAACCACACTTTTACTTAACAAAAAAAATCCGATCCAGCGACAGTGTTTTTAATTTCGTTTTACTTTCTTTTGCAATGTCCTAACAGCAAGTCTAATTCGCCACTTAATATGTCAAACCCTGAACTTACGAGACACACTGTCCGAATCCATCAAATCAGTCAATCAAAACACCACAGAATGCAAGTTTGCTTAGGCCATTCAGAAAGAGTGATTAAATTTAGGCATTTAGCAGACATAATAAAAGCAGGAGAGAAGGTTTAGTGTCCAGGAGAGTTTTATGTTGCAGCTTACATATTAAGACGCGACAAGGTGTAATTTGCGTGTTGAAACTTAAGCAGAAGCACAGACACATTTGCGCTGTTTGTTTGTAACACAGGACCATGCCATTTGTTACATTTTTGTCACCGGAGTGGAGAAAGCAGTGATGGTGTCAAAGATAACTCTTGCATAGCAGCAAACTGAGATTTAAAAATCACATATCCATGACTTTTCTAAAACTTTCTGGAATTATTTGTTTTCCAGTCCTGGAAATTGCGATTTTAAGATTCCATGACTTCCAGGTTTTTCATGACCCTATGAAACCCTGATGACCAATAGAAGGCGACACACACAGCATAAGCACAAATATATACCAAACTGCATTGATTATGAAAGCTACTGAACTCCTGGTTTCTTTAGAGAAGCATATACCAATGTTTGTCATGATATTCTGGCTAAATATGGCTAAAGCAAAAAAAAATATCTGGAAGCTTATTAAGTAAAAGTGTAAGAATATCATTAGATAAATTAAATCTATTATATCATACTAGAATAAATGGAATACTTCTTAAGTAAAACATAAACATTTTTTTTTTTAAAACAAGGATAACTTCATTTCATTTTCAGTTCATTTACAGTCGATATAATGAAGTGACTATACATTTTCTATGCAGCTGATCCAAAGCATTTTTAGCGCATTTGCCTTCATTCAAAGTGACATACAGTGAATTCATTATTTTAACAGTATGCATGTTTACTGGGATCAAACCAATGGCAGTACTGACACAGTTCTCTACAATCTAAGTTACCGGAACACAATGTTGCAGATTTGCTGATTTCATTGTTTTCCAATTCCTACATTGAAAGTGTGGTTGAAGTTGCCAATTTGGGGACCATTGTGTATACAATGTTTATTCTTGTGAGACAACATCTCTGCTAGAAGTAATAGGATGAGGGATGTTATTAACCCTCTTTATCTTCAACTAAAAATTTATTTGGATTTCTAACAAATCAGATTGCTTGAGGTAAAATAAAAAAAATTATTTACTACAAAAGCAAAGAGAGTTTCTTGTTGACTTTATAAGGTGACTTTTCAAGTGATGCTTGCTTTAAAAAAGAAATAAAGACAGTAATTAATGGTCAAGTGGCATTTTTGTTTTTATGGAGGATGTATATAAAAAAACAGGGTTCAATACACAGCATTCACAATATTTGTGATGATTTTGTTGGGAAAAGGAAATTAAGAAACATTTGCCTTTTCGTCAAAAGCAACTTGTTTCCTACCTGTCTTTCAACTAGTGAATCTTAAAGGGGTCATATGATATGGCAAAAAAGGAATATTGCTTTTTGTTTTAGATGTAATGCAACGTGTTTACACGACTTAAGTTTAAAAAATGTTGTATGTTCCACATACAGTGCATGTTTGTATCTACTCTTTGCCCTGCCTTTGTGGAACTCGTAGTTTTTTTTTTGGAAAGCTCATCGCTCTGAAAACCGAGGTGTGCTATGATTGGCCAGTTAACCAGTGCGTAGTGATTGGTTGAATACTGCAAGCACGTAATGGAAATGTAACACCTCTTACCATATTTGGAACATCAGGTTCAAAAGCAATTGTACCGACAGGTACACCCACCTTACTTGCGTATACATTTGTGAGGTCTTATTGGGGGGTGTCGCACACCGGATGCGGATGCGCCGCGCAGTGTTGCATAGTGTTATCGTTTGTAAAAATTAACATATTGTTTTCTATGAGTGTACACACACCAGCATCGCCATTCCATCCCTGTAGTGCTTAATTTCACATTAAATTAGATGTTCTTCGACTGAAATCATCTTTAATGTACACACTGACTTCACCATAAGCTGCAAAATGTACTTTTCTGTTTGGGACAATTTGGGACATGTCCTAGACATGGCGCTGCGCTTCTCCATCCGGTGTGCGACCCCCTTTAGTCAATTCATACCACGAACTGACATAGATTTGTGGGGATGTGGTTACAAGAGGCGTTTCAGGCAGGTCTTGGTGAGCATAGACATTTTACTTGTCTAATACATGCATGGGCAACTTATAACACACCAAAGACACAAAAAACTGGTATTTGCACCAGTTGACCCCTTTAAGAGTGAAAAGAATGCATACTGTATTTCAACACTATCTTTGATTCAAACTTCCGTAAAATAGGTAGCAAATTTATTGGTGTGAATTAGATTTTTTTTATTCACTAGCCTGAGAAATCCTGCCCTGACCCACAAACAACTTCCGTTACACAAAAAACTATTTGTTCTGGCGATACCATGATACTTAATTCAAGTGTGGAGGGGGAGAAGGAAATTGACACGCTGATAAATACCTTCTGATTCCAGTTTAGGTAATTCGAGCATTCGTTTCCACTTCTCTCATTTCACAATGGAATCCAGCCCGGAACATAACACAACACACCAGCTCACTGATGCACAAACCATTCTTTAGCACCACACTTAACAAATGTAAATGTAATGTAAGGTAATGTACTATTTGAACTGTTTGTCAATGACATTTTTTCTGACAATGACATGGTGTGACTAGACTTAGCTAACAACTATTGTTTTACATCAGATACAAAATCCATCTTAAAAATAAGAGAGAAGAGAGGAGAGAAAATGTAAACTCTTTAGCTTTAATAGCTAGTAGCTTAAAAAGTATTTTTCAAGTCTTCAAAAACAATCTCGCAAATATTAAGAAGTTTGCATCTTTGCATCAATAACATTTTTTATTGTAAAAGCGCTGGCCTTGTTATGTTTGCCTTATTACTAGTGATGGGTATTTAAAGTAAAATAATCTTGTCACTCCACCAAATACAAGTGCAACAGTAGGTGAAAAACATGGGGGCATTTCCGACCAACATGGCAAATGGGGAAGAATAATGACAGTGTTCTCTGGGAATTATTCGAAAATTGCACCCCTCCATTGCATGAATGGGCTAAACACAAATAAACAGAGAAAGAGAGGTAGAGAGACAGATAAACAGAGAGGTAGAGAGGCCATTCAGACGTGAAGCATCGGAACAGGATTTTTGCAGCCCATACAGATCCCGATTCCGATGCTTCAAGCTTTATATAAATGATATGTAAGCTCACCATTAACCTCTTTTCAGTTCAATTTATACTATAGATGTTGGCTTTTATACTATTTTTTGAGATTTGTTTTATTTTACAGTAATTATGTAATATACTGTGTATTAATGTTATATTACTATTGTTATTATTATTATTGAATTACTAACTATTGTTTGAACAGAGTAATAAAAAATCACAAAAAAAATATCATTATACAGTGAACATCTTAATATGCCTTTAAAATGAGACTTATGCAAAACAATATGCATGTCAGGTTACTCAACAAAGACAAAAATAAACACAAACAAAATGGACCAGTCTGATGCAACTCTCTGAACTTAATGAACTGAATACCCAATAAAGTTGAATCCTTTACATATGTGAAGCTCAACTTGTCTCTTCAGAATTCCCCATAGGTGTTCGATTGGGTTCAGATCAGGAGACATACTTGTATGGAAGTATTTTAATGACATTAGTCTTTGAAGCAAAAAGCATGTTGAATTACCACTAATCAAAAATAATCCTGTTGCATTACCAGTGCTTGCATGTTTAGAGTCTATAATTCAATATGGTTTTACATTTAAGCTGTGAATATTTCAAATTGAAACATTTCACACTCCGTTTCATCGTGTAAAAATGTAATTATCAAAATTCACCTTTTAAATGTATTAATAAAATTCAACTTGGTTTTAAATACAACCTTTAATATTCGAAAGATAATTCTCAGTCCATATTATTTCGATTTAAAAATTTGCTTCCACAAATTCAGGGGTTCAAATTCGACTTGAAATTCGAAGTTTCACATCCGGGAATCCGAGGAAATGCAATAGAGCGCCGATTCTACAATTGCATGATCTCTCCCTGCTGCCTGACCGCTTCACCAGCAGGTGGTACAAGTCGGTTCTGACGTAGATCAAAGCAAGAAACGCAGATACTCTTTATATGTTTGCCACAGAGTCCACTCATCTGCTCGATTAAGTGAATTTAGTTGTTATCATAGATAGCTTCTTATGCATCATCAACATTTTCAGAAATCTTTACTGAAGCTTGCACTGCCAGTAGTCTGCACAGACACACTCTAGGCCTATTATGCTCAGACTTTGACGGCCCTCCTGCTTTGTCTTGATGTGTTGAAGTAAAAAATAACCTAATTCCTTCATGTTCACATAAATATTATGCATCATCAGCATTTACAGGACATTTATTGTGTTTAAAGCGGTCAAATACTGAGATCTAAACCAGCATCTCATTGATATCTGCTCCGATTTTAACACGTAAGCAACTCTCCAAGTATGTGCATCTTATATGCAAAGCACCAATCTCTACAGACTTTCTTTTTATTTTCCTTACATGATCTTGTTTTAATTTGCGATTCTCAGAAAATGCTAGATGTTGTGGAATTGTGGAAATGTTCGTCGTTTTTATTTTGTTAATACAAAATAGAAAAAACGATCTTTTATCCAAGAAAACTTCTTGAGCAGGCCAAATAAAATTGACCAGATACAAATAGACAGCACTTTCTTTAGAGCCAGACTAGACCCGAAATGTCTTGTGCAGCCTGCGGCCAAGCAATACCTCACGGCGTTATGGATCTAACAGCTGTAAGATGGTTTTTGAGCGCAAAGATACAAACTTTCGTTGCATACTGTGTTCGTTTCCCAAAATGTGCCACAAACTGCTTGAGTTGCTGTCTGTTAATAAAATGCAAAAATGTCAATCACTCACGGTATTAACCTAATTCTGTTTTGCAAAGTTTGGTGTAACAAATATTTGTTCTTTACATAACATTAAACTGATTTAATTTGTGTCTTTCGAGTCGATTCGGTAAAAGCAAATTCATTTTAAATTACCAGAGACCTGATGCCATATCGGACACGACCTTTTGCCAACGTTTTAGAAGCGAAGCTGCTGGGACCCCTAAGGACCTCTAACATACCTGTACACCTCAACGCAAGGTGTCTAAAATGTATGTGTACAGTTCAGTTAAATTATCAAGTTTACCCTTTTTAAACTTATGCTGACTGAATGAGATTCGAACATTTTGCTGAATATCCACAACATGCATGGTGGCATGGTGGAACAAAAACGTTCTAAGCTTGTAAGGTTGCTAAGTGCTTGTAGCCTACTCTATCCCTTTAGCGTCCACGGACCACTCCATCACGGCCGGTGTACCTTGGTAAAACGCTTAATGTTGCTTTATCTTCAGACCAGATGACCAAAATTAGTATAGCTTACACCTTTTTAATAATAAGAATACATTTTAGGATGTCCAGGCGTATTTCTCACATAGGCTAAAAACATAACTAGGAGGAAAAACAATGACGCGAGTTAGGTATGTGTCTTTATTGTTGCAGTATTTTTGAGTTTTTTTATTCATTAGTTCATTAAGCCTAATAGGCTATAATTGGCTTTATTTTTCGTTCTGACGTCAGAGATTTCAGAGGCATAATTATTTCCATTGATATGTCTCTTTGAAGTGGTAATTGGTTTGTTTACGTTTAAGCATTCATATCCTACATTTACAAAATATTTTACAATTTTAATATGTTATTATATTGTAGATTTTTTTACGTTCTGATAAAAATAGTTCATGGCTTTTTCTTCTATCTGTTTGAACTACTATTTCATTTACTACTGTAGTCAGTTTTAAATGGATATCTATTGCTTATTTTCCTACTTAGTTTTATACCAAAATAAAATGTTTCATTTGAATCGTTAAGTTTATTGTGATGGTGTTATGAACCTAATGTAATGCTTTAAAATCTTGTTGTATTGTTTTCTGGCACATTTAATCATATACCATTGCGTGTGTCATTCAAATAGCTTCATGAAATGAACTTATTGTATTTTAAAAGCTCAATACACAGTATGGTTCAGTAAATCACTGTTATATATCCATTTTCTCATCCACGAAACTCAAACCATTATTTGATTACTTAAGATGGTGCTTATCAATAGCACGATTTTATGTTTGTATTTGGCAAGCTACAGAAATCATTTAAAGTAATTTACCCACACGATCTTAACCAATGTTGTTTTGCTCCTGTATGACGTATCGCTTTTTTGCTCCCTGAACTCTTTTTAAGTTAATTTGAATAAAAATGTTAAATGCTGCTAAATTACTTAATGTTAATGTACGTAAAAAGGTTCACGTAAAAAGTAACGAATGAGTATAAATAGCAAGCCAAATACAAACATAAACTCATACTCTAGATAGACAGTACAAGGAGATTGGGTAGAATATTTAAATAATTAAATTAATATTATAAATGTATGACTAGTCCAATGATTCCAGGCCAACTGGAAGTGTCCCCGTGCTCCATGCCTGTTCCAGGTCTGATAGTGGTGAGCTACGATGCCAATATAAAGGTCAATACATTTTGAAGCGGTCAGGCAGCAGGGAGAGATCATGCATTTGTAGAATCGGCGCTCTATTGCTTTTCCCCAGATTCCCGGATGTGAAACTTCGAATTTCAAGTCGAATTTGAACCCCTGAATTTGTGGAAGCCAATTTTTTAATCGAAATAATATGGACTGAAAATTATCTGTTGCATATTAAAGGTTGTATTTAAAACCAAGTTGAATTTTTTTAATACATTTTTAGACGATGAAACGGAGTGTGAAATGTTTCAATTTGAAATATTCACAGCTTAAATGTACAACCATATTGAATTGCAGACTCTAAACATGCAAGCACTGGTAATGCAACAGGATTATTTTTGATTAGTGGTAATTCAACATGCTTTTTTGCTTCAAAGACTAATGTCATTAAAATATTCCATATACTTGGCCACTGAATCACTTTCACCCTGTTCTTCTTCAGAATCCAACAGTGGCCTTAGATATGTGTTTAGGATCATTGTCATGTTGAAAAAGTGCACGACGACCAAAGGCACGGAGTGATGATAGCATCTTCTCTTTCAGTATAGAGCAGTACATTTGTGAATTCATTATGCCATCAATGAAATACAGCTCCCCGACACCAGCAGCACTCATGCAGCCCCACATAAGGACACTGCCACCACCATGTTTCATTGTAGGCACCATGCATTTGTCTTTGTATTCCTCACCGTTGCGATGCCATACAGTTTTGAAGCCATAAGTTCCAAAAACATTTATCTTGGTATCATCACTCCAGAGTATAGAGTCCCAGTAGTCTTCATCTTTGTCAGCATCGGCCCTGGCAAACTCTAGGCGGGCTTTTTTGTGCCTGGGCTTTAGGAGAGGCTTCTTTCGTGGACGGCACCTATGCATGCCATTCCTCTGCAGTATTCGTCGTATTGTGTCATGGGACATATTCATCCGAGTTTGGCTTTCTACTTCTTTAGATAACTGCAGTGAACTTGCATGTTGATTTTCTTCAACCCTTCTCATCAGAAGACGCTCCTGTCGAGGTGTTAACTTCCGTGGATGACCACGGCGTCTCAGTGAGATGGTTGCAGTTCCAACTATTTTAAATGTTTGTACCACTTTTGCTACAGTATTCTGACTGATAAGTAAAGCTTTGCTGATCTTCTTGTAGCCTTCACCTTTCTTGTGTAAAGAAATTATATTCTTTATCAGGTCTTGTGACATTTCTCTTCCACGTGGTGCCATTGCTGACATCATAAAATGGGAAGGGGTTTTCTTTAAGTAACACCCTTTTATAGTCAACTGTCACCTGTGTCATGAATAATTAGACTCACCTGTGGTTGAATTCTTGTTAAATTACACATTTGTAGTCTAAACTATAGCTTTGCTACAGAGACTTTCAGTGTGGTGTACTCATATTTGCATCACCCTAATTTGAGTAAAAAATTTTGTTCTCCAAGTTACATTATTAACCTTGCTTTCATCTTAGAAGTTAAACAGATGCTATATAAAACTTAGTCTCGTCAACATTTTGAAAATGTTTTTGTGTTCATTGAGATATTGTTTAAAACGTAACTTTTCAAAGGGGGTGTACTCATTTACGCTGAGCACTGTAGTTCCACACATCCGATGACATGACTGTGGCGCCAAATCATTTAGACATCTTCACGCATTCTGGACGCTTACGGTGACATCATCAAATTGCTATTGATTTGTGAGATCGGCGAAGTTGGTAAGAACCAATCGAGTAATCATCGGCCGATACCGATCTGTGGCCGATTGATGGGAGCATCCCTATTTTCCATCTGTATGATGACAACATGTGTAATTCATTAGGAAATAATTTATCTTAACTCAAGCCAAATAGTAATTTAAAGAGTAAGTAGCATATGATTTTTAAGGTCCTACTTTGGTTTATGGATTGTCCAACAACAAGTTTATGTACATAGAAGGTGTAAAAACACTATTATGTCGTTATAATAAGTAATTCTTACCTTACTTCTTGACTGACTCTCAAATGATTTGTTTCCGCGATTCATCTGTCTAATCCCCACTTATTTATTAGCCTAGTGTCATGTGATTGGTCAGATGGTGTAGTCTGCTGTGATTTGTCAAACGCGTTTGTAACTAGCAAGGCGGGATGAGAGCGATTAATGATAATAAGTGTCAGCTGCGGTTTGCACAGATATCGCATCCGGCAGTCGACCGCCTGGTAGCTGCCGGCATTTTACTTTCGTTTTGTGGTTTGTTTATTTTTTATTAAAAGTTGTTGAACATTCGCCAGTTCCCGCCTCCTTCATCACATTCCTTGAATTTGTTACAGCGTTCATCATGTGTGGCAAATGGAATGCCTACCATCATTGCTGGATTACGGTTTACAGGTTATATATTATATACAGTGTATAGATAGAGATGGCGGGGATTTCACCTTACCAGTTTGAGCCAGAGTCTGACGATAGTAGAGAATAGATAGACGATAATAGCTTGAACGTTTAAATTAGCCGAGTTTATAGCTAGACAAACAAACTGTAATACCCCAGAAATAACGGTACATGTTAACGTTAGCTTTATATGCATTAGCTAAACACAGACATAAGGTACACAAATATTTCTTGAAGTTTAGACATAAATAAATAGTCACTTACAGGTTGTGATTCGGTGGAGCTAACAGGTCCAAATAAGGCTGGTATTTCCCCCTTTCAAGGATAGTCTTTTAACATATCCTGCAGTGAATGTGCCAAGATTATTGAAGCAATCTTCGGTGAAATGACGCGCGCACAGTAAAACCCTGGGGTTAAACTCCTTTGGTGTCATTTGAAAATGAATTGTAACCATTGTTTCCTCAGAAGTTCTTCCTTTGGTAGTTTAAATAAGACACACTTAGTTTCACAACGTAGAACACAGGTTTCAAACGGCACACGCATCACGAACGAGAGACATTGTTTTTGGGGAGGAGAGAGTGAAATTTTTGCGGCAGTCCCAGCAAAACGTAGGCGGGGACTATGTCTAGTGACGTAGATGCGCTGTGGTTAGAGACACGTCTCGTTTGCGCGATTCAGAGTCGACTCCCTTTTTTTTACAAGCCAAAAACTTTGTTATTTATTCACCTTAGGACTAACAACTTGGCAGACTGCTTACTTTCAAACACGGCAACATAACACACTGCATGAAATGTAATTTTCATGATCTTATGCTACTTACTCTTTAAGGATTACGTACAAATTAATATCATAAACATAACCAACTGAGGGAACATATTACGAACAAGCCTGAATGATGGCACTCACAGTACCAGCTGAATGGAAGCATATCTTTACCGATCATCTTATTGATGATGAGGGTCGTTGTTCGCTCTGCCAATCTTGCATTCAACTTGGTTGATCTTATCATGAAACTAGCCGAAACTTGCTGCTGACCTGTGGATGCTTCCCCCTCAAATGAATGTGCATCATAGTGGTTGACCTATAAGCAATCTTCGCATGGCAGAGTTTGCACTGAACTTCATTTTCATTAATTTATAAAGGACCCCACACAAAACTCATATTTGTCCCAACTCACATCTTCCCAAGTTACCTTTTATGCCACGCAAGTCTACAGTGTGCATAGCCTATGTAATATTAGTGAGTGTGAGACTTCTTCAGTTGTCTGTTGACAGCATTTAGGTGAGTTATTAGCAGCACCACCCTCTGGTAACAAGAACGTAGCCACCGCATTGACAGGGAAAACACGGGGAATTAGTTTTGATGTATTTTTATTTTTAGCCGACAATCGCACACACTATTCGATGTTCTGTAGTCCTAATGTCCTAATGCATGCATACTGTATAACAGGGCTACTCAAAGTCCGGACTCCGGTCCAGATCCGGAGGGAATTAAATCCGGACCCGCTTGTTTGACTTGTGGCGCCGCTGCGCTCAGACCAATCGACGCATGACGTCACATGACCATGAGAGACGAGACCTGCCTGCTCCGTATGCTTTTGAATCGCTCACGCGATAGTGCGATGTCAATTGCTTCCGTGAAATCCAGTAACCGAATGACGTTTGACGTAATCGAGCGGGTTAATAAAACGACACTTCAGAGAGGTGCGTGCGCGGTTCTATAGGTGAGGATGTCCGTTACTAAAAAAATAAAAGTTGACGAAGAAAACAGCTTTAAAAGATGACTGGACAGAGAGGTATGGATTCATTTTGCCCCAATCCAGCACAAAGACGTTCTGTTTAATTTGTAACGAGACAGTTGGAATTATAAAAAATTATAAGGATGTGTATTAAAAACTAATTTTGAAATAACCAATTGTCCGGACCTTTGACATTCTCGTAAATTCAGATTTGGACCATTGAAAGTAGACTTTGAGAAGCCCTGGTGTATAAGATAGCCTAGAAGATAAATAATAACTGTTTAATAATGTTTAATGATCTGTTAAAGAGCACGTTTTTCTACCATTAGTTAGTGTGTATTGTTGCTGTTAGAGCATAAACAATTCCTGCAAAATGATAAACCTCAAAGTTCAGTGCCAAACGAGATATTGTTTTTAACAGAATTTGCGATTCAAGGATACTGAGCAAAGGGTCTGAATACTTAGGACCATGTGATATTTCAGTTTATCTTTTTTTAAAAATCTGCAAAAATGTAAACAATTCTGTGTTTTTCTGTCAAGGTGTAGAACCATCTCATGATGATCTGAAGAAATGGACAGCACCTGAGTTAAATATACGTGTGTCACAGCAAAGGGTCTGAATACTTAGGACCATGTGATATTTCAGTTTTTCTTTTTTAATAAATCTGCAAAAATGTCACCAATTCTGTGTTTTTCTGTCAATATGAAAAAAAAAGAAAAATGAACTTACATGATTTTAGCAAATGGCTGCAATATAACAAAGAGTGAAAAATTTAAGGGGGTCTGAATACTTTCCGTACCCACTGTATAATTGAAAAAATATCACTTGCTTAGAAAATAGTACTTAAATTTATGTAGACCTAAAACCAGAAAGGAAAAAGAAATGCGGTGTACCAGCCAAATAACCATAGTGTTGAAAAGTAAATATGTTGAATTACATTATGATGTGCTCCTATGCACATGCGAAGTGTCGTAAGTGGTATGCTAAGGAACACACACATGTTTTGATATGAGGCATTTTCTGTTTGCAGAAACTGCAGTTTAAAGATTTCTAAACTGCAGTTCTAAAGCTCAGCTTTAATAAAGAAACTAAAAATGTTTAACATCTTTTCACATCATGTGTTTTTGCATCAAATTAAAGAGTGTAGTATCGATAACAGTATTGATAAGTACAGGTATCGATACCAGTATCTATATTGATTAAATCTTAACGATACCAATCCCTAACTGTCAACCAATAAAAGCTATTCATATTATAGCCGCAGAAAAAATTAAGAGATCATTTTAAAATGAACTATTTATAGGTATTTTTTCAGCTAAAATTATAATTTTTGTTTCATTCTGTGAATTACTAACAACATTTCTACCAAATTTTGGATAAAAATATTGTTTCTTGTTGCAATTATTTGCAGAAAATGAACCCTGGAGAAACAGGTCAAAATAACAGAATTAATTCTGTATACTATTTTTCCAGACCTCAAAAACTACAAAGAAAACAAGTTCATATTCACTTTTAAACAATGCAACAGTAGTACTTGTAAATATTTTTGGGAAAAGTAAAAAAAACGTTTGATTACCTCGGTTTTTATCACAGTTCTCATGTGTCTTGTCATACTGTCAGTATTTCAGATTGCTTTTGATGACTTTGTCACTCCTGAGATTTGATTATGGTGAAATTCAAAAGACATAGTACTGGAATGGACACAATACATCTAGAAATGCTGATTAAATGAAAATTTGCATATGTATATTGAAAAATCTGTCAGCCCCACATTAAAAAATGGTCTTGCCCATCTGGGATTTGCCAGAATTTCCAGATAGCCAATCAGCCTATGTTGAAGGGAGTAGCTGATATGAGGTCAGAGGTGAGAGGATATGGTGTGCTTGTAATGTGTCTTACTGGTGACAGTTGTAGCGTTGTTGGGTGTGTCTGCCCTCAGGTACTGGGTGGTCTGGGTGGAAGGCTGAGAAAGGCCCTGGGAGCTTCCACTGTCACTAACGCTGAAAGAGGCATACAGATGGAAATGGATTACTTGGACTGAAGTGAACATTTTGCTTAGCTCATCACCCTCAGTTGATGTTGTTTGTTCAAACATTCTTTGTAAGATGTCCTCATTTGGAGATTATTGTCAAAAGTTGTAGTTCCAGTTATAGTTCTTTCTTAGATATAACCTTAAGAAAATCATAAATAAATGAGTTTGAATAACTAGATTTCTTCTCATTATGTCTAAATAATGTGTAAATAATAAAATTTCTTCTCATTATGTCTACAAAATGTGTATGTTTATGTGTATAATGTGTATAGTTTAAACTGGCCCTGACCTGTAGCGCATTAAAAACTGAGATTGTTATGTAAAGCTAATACTCAAGGGTTAAAATTCTGAGGCACCAAGGGAAATCCATAGAAATTACACAGGTTTAACAACCCACCTGAGACTTATAATTATATGAATAATGAATTATAGGGATGAGCGAGTACAGCATTATCTGTATCTGTATCTGTTAACCATATGAATTTTCTGTATCCGTATATGTACTCGGACTGGGCGGGGCCTAACCAGGAAGTGGGCAGGATTTAACACGGAAATTGGGTTGGGTTGTCTTGAGATGGGCGGGGCTTTAACCGGTATGTTATTTAAAGCATGCAATTGATATGGGTTGATCAGAAATTGTTATATTTAATGCTGATTAGAAAAATATTTACATGACAGCATCAGCATTGAGCTTCAGATCAATGGTTTTGATCACGATGACAAACGAACTATATACAGAATAAGTTTTGCAACAATGAGTACAACACATGCGGTTGCAATTATGAAGTAAAATGTAATAAACAAGAGTTTTCATCTCAACATAACTTTTAAATAATAACGGTTTAAAAAAAGACAGGCAGAGACAAACGTGAGTCGCATTCTACCAAGCACCACGTCTGAACAAACCCCACGTTTCCCAAACTCTACTGGTTAATAAGTAAGTACTACAAACCGAAATAAAAAACAAACCTGAAGCTGAAGAAACCCTGAACGTTAACAGAAAAGACCAGCGAACCTGAGTGACTGAGGGAGAGACGGAGAGAGAGAGCTGCGACCACAGTCAGCAACAAAATACATCTGTATATGTGTAGGGGAGGGGCGCTGTGACTATCACAGAACGCAGACACTGTCAGCTACCCAATGTGGATTTTTATTCAATCCGAGCACAGATATTGACTCGTATTAATCGTATAATACTCGTACTCGGCAAAAGTGCTTTATCCATACCGGATACTCGTTTCAGCCGAGTATCCGGCTCAACTCTAATGAATTACATTTATACAGTGCTCTTTTGGGGTACTCAAAACTCTTTTCATTGTAGGGGGAACCTCCTCCACCACAACCAATGTGTAGCATCCACCTGGAAGATGCAATGGCAGCCATTGTACACTAAAACACCCACCTCACACAAGCTTATTGGTGTAGAGGAGACAGAGTTACGAAGCCAATTAGTACATATGTGACGCTGGACAACAAAACCAGTCTTATGGGTCAATTTTTAGAAATTGAGATTTTTACATAATCTGAATGATGAATGAATAAGCTTTATATTGATGTATGAGTTTCTTAGAATAAGAAACTTATTATAGAATAATTTGGCTGAAATACAACCGTTTAAAACTCTAGAATAATTTGGCTGAAATACAACCGTTTAAAACTCAGGAATCTGAGAGAGCAAAAAAGCTAATTATTGAAAAATTGCCTCTGAAGTTTTTTAATCAGGTGCACTGTAGCAGGCCATTCACATAATGTTTTCATATATTTAAGGTAGGAAATATACAAAATATCTTCATGGAACATGATATTTACTTCATATACTACTGATTTTTAGCATAAAAGAAAAATTGATAATTTTGACCCATTCAATGTATTTTTGTCTTTTACTAAAAATTTTCCAGTGCTACTTAAGACTGGTTTCGTGATCCAGGGTCACATATTGTACACAAATTAATGATTCAATCTCAAAGGCCAACATTAAAAATTATGATGATTAGTCTCAGATTCTTTTTATAGGTTTATTCATTACCACATTTCGAACATAATACTTCAGAAATGTTTCATAGTGATAAATAAAAACACATTTTTTCATGAATAATTTTAATACCACTTATGTGCCTTCAAAACAATCTCTTTTTTTTTAGGCTTTCCGTAAGGTGATTTAAGTGTAAGTTTTAAGAAAAATCAAATTTAAGTCCCTGGGGTACCCATGACCCCACTTTGAACCCCTGGGGCCGTATTCACGAAACATCCTATCCAATTTAGGAAAAACTCTTAAAGGGCTGGTGCAACAGTGTTTCATGCATTCTGACTTATTTCCAATGTTAAACATACTGGCTTCTAAATCTTGACATGGTCAACTTGTCAATATTGGACATATGACATATTTTTTCTGTGCTCGATATTCCCCCTCAAGGTTCGTATATGTTCCGGAAAGTTTTTTTCAAACATGAAATTCCCTTACGTAACAACTTTTCTTAGTCCCTTATTGGACAATTCTCCCAGAAAAGCATGGCCACACGTCAACAATCGAGAGTGGGAGAAAGAGCACGCCCATGCGTAAACCAGGGAGAGTGTGAGAAAGAGGGCGCCCATCAATGTGCTCCTTCGTTCACGAAGTTCAGCTGTGTGTGTTTGTTTGTTCACTGCTTTTCGGTAAGGAATGTTATGCAAACGGTCGATATAATTCTGGATTTGGAGAAGTTTGAAACTAACAGATGGAGAAGTCCCAGCAATTAAAGATGCCGGACAAGAACCGCAAGCCTTACATGAACCCGAGTCAAATGTCTGTGATTTGTTGGCAATCGGTGCATACATGCTTATAGTAAATTAATAGTTATGCAGGAATAATGCGATGTTGTATTGTGTGCTCGTGCTTTAGTTCTGCCCCCCCTACACATGTTCAGGACGACGTCGGTTTTCAGAAATTATCATACAGCTATATCTTTCTTTATCACATTATCAAATGTACGTTCCCTGAGTAATTAAATGGATGAATAAGCAGTCAAAATCAACTATGACAGAGACTTAAGGGAAGACATACAGGACATTTCTTTAAATGGCTACACAATGATGTTGCATCTCGCAAGTCTGTAGGATGATAGGATTTTTTGTAGACAACAAACGGTCAACACATTTTCTTATTACTCAAAAAGTATGTACTACAGACTATGAACTCTGGTCAGTGTCTTTTAGACCTTTTATTTACCTTGGGAATCTGATCATAATATCTGTTACCCAAATATCGAGCTAAACTTAAACAAGAGAAACAAGTGATTAAAGAGATACGACTGTGCAAAGATCTGAGCAAAGAAGAACTAAGAAGACTGCATTTAGGACGAAGAGTGACAACAGTTCTTTGATGCATGTGAAGATGTACATGAGATCACTGACACAATTACATCTTATATACGTTTTTGTGAAAGCAATTATATTAAGACTTAAATACAAATCTCTTCACATAATAAATTATGGTTTACTCAAGATCTTAAAATGTGTTTAAATAAGAAAAAAGCTGCCTTTACAAATCTTGATCAGGAATTGGTTAAAGAAAAGAGGAAGGAATTTAGGGGTTGAATTAAGAAAGCTTAAGTATCATATAAGGAGAATATTTAAAGTAGGTTGCACACCGGCAATACGAAGTAGGCATGGAAAAGGCTTAATAGTTTTACAGGAAGAGAGTTTTTGTTGCCACAAGGCCCACCTTTTATAGAAGAATTAAATGCTTTCTTTACTAGGTTTTATAGGGGAGAATAAGTGAATGTGAGAGAATAAGTCTTAACATTCCAGCGTAGAAGCCTATTAAGCTTAAAGAGTGTGAAGTAGTAGCCAGTCTTGCAAGTACCAAACCAAATAAAGCACCTGGCCTTGACGGACTAAAGGGTCGTGTGTTTAATGATTGTGCTTTTCAATTAACTGGTGTCTTCACCCATTTGTTCCTGCTACTGTTAATTTGTTCCTGCTACTGTTAAATTGTAGGGTGGTTCCAAATTCATGGAAAGTAACGAAGATTGAACCAATACCAAAAATATTAAATGCCAATCACTTAAAAGATTTTAGACCGATAGCTCGAACATCCATGTTTAATAAATGTATGGAACGAGTTGATAGATCTGGATAGAAACATACACTTGTTTCTTGATTTATTTCATTTTATTATTCTATTTCATTTATTCCATTTATTCCAATATTCATCTATCATATGTATTCATTCATTTATTTTATTATTCACTTCTATTCATATTATTTATGTTCCTTACTTTACTGTTTTTTTTAAAAGGTTGAATTAAAGTAAAATTTAATTAACTAAAGCTAAATAAACATCATGTCATACCTAAACTGTATATAGCCTATTGTTGGGTGGAAACGATCACATCACACTGTCAATGACTCTCTTGAACTGTGTGAACCTTCTCTTCTCACAGTAACATTTACTGAATCTGTGACTCGCGCTACAGAACGAGAACAGAAAAATGTGGATAAAAGAAATCTAATTAAATAATCCACGCTTTCATATGCTCATAAACGAATTTAAAATAACGTAATACAAACTTGCATTTTGTACTGTATGTAAAGAGGCAGCAGTGTGGTGCGCGCTGTGTCGCTATGAAAGTACACGTGGGCGTGAGCTGCGCACGGGATGCTCCGTTCATCCTTTATATAACAGGGCAGGAACATTTATTTGTGCCAACTGCTGTCAGAATTTTAAATACTAGAATCTGAGTAATGAATAGGGGGGATTGTGTTACTTGTCGTAATTGATGTGATTTGTATGATGATGTTGAATGTATCTGTGTGGTGAAGTCAAAGACAATTTTCCACTTGTGGACAAAGTTATTTAACTTAACTAAATGCGGGTGTCCAATATACAGGACGGTGACAAGGGGACCCAATAAGAATCCAACATTTACATTAAGCTATCATCCTATTTCTTTGATAAATGTATACATTAAAACATTGCAAAAGCCCTAGCCCACAAATTAGATAAAATCACACTGCACGGAGGGAGTAGACAAGTATGCCCTCTCTCCCCCTCACATTTCACTATTTTCATTGAACCATTAGCAGTAGCCATCCATCAAAATAGCTCCATTAGAGATATTCAAATGTAAAATATGCATCACAAAATTTGTCTTATAGTTACTTCTACTATATTTGAAAGATACCCAATCATCACTACAAGAAACAATTAATCTCATTTTGCCTCATTCATGAAACACGTGGAGAACGATTTTTTGTGTAAATCGTTCGTAAAGTCGTTCTGACGTCAATTTTCGGATCCATGAATATGTTTGTATTTTCAAAATGTTAGTTGGTATGAATTAAATGTACACCGGCACCCTATCACCAGTAAATGGTGCGTAAAACACTCAGATATTCTGTATTCTTTAGACAAACTGATGCACTATGTATCAATGATATTTCACAAGTTTCTTGTTTCATTTTTTACTCTTTAACTTTTGGTAAATTGCAGAGCTCGTCACTTGTCCTATTTTACACAGCTTTTCAATCACAGTGGAGGAGAGGCGGGACAAACACTACATTGACCAACCATCATACTTGTACAACACGACAATTGATGAGTTAATGTTATCGGTTACTGCATTTTAATATTCAGTAACATTCTTTAAAACAATATACTAGCGTCATGTATCTGCCATGGATATTCCTCATCCTGAAACCAACACGTCTATTGAAAACACACCTCGCTTTTCAGAGCTTAGCATAGATCATTGAATCCAATTAGATTGTAGTCTCGCAAATGCTCGCAAACTTAATTCTCAGCAACCTGTCAAAAAATCTAAAAGGTTGTCGTTTTAGGTTTCAAAATTGGTGTTGAATATTAATATTAACTAATTTAAAAAGTAATACATTTTCATTGTATTTTAAAAGTTTAATTTTAAATAATATAAATATACTTTTAATCACACTATTATTTTGTGTATTAATCTTTAAAAGTAACTATTTTTAAGAGGTAAATATAATTTGTCACACTATGTGCAGTGTGAGCACCAATCCGAATCTCCAGGTGCCCTCTTGAGAACCTGACAGAAAAACGTACGTGCACCCATACTTATAACACTAACACAGAATAAAAAATATATATAAAAAATACAGATAACTACAGATTATACATATATGTAAAATACAACTATTACAAGCAGGGATATTTAAAAACAAAAAGAAGATATGATGTGGAGATGGTGGTCTAGTGGGTTAAACCACTGAACTGGTAATCAAAAAGTTGCTGGTTCGATCCCAGCAGCCCCCACCAGTGTGTCCTTGAGCAAGACACTTTACTCCATGTTGCTCCAGGGGGATTGTCCCTGTAATAAGTGCACTGTAAGTCGCTTTGGATAAAAGCGTCTGCCAAATGACTAAATGTAATAAATGTAAATGATATGTAATGGCAGATATAGTGCAAACCAGTGAAATATACAACAGTGCAGATGTAAGGTAGTGCAAAGATCTTATAAGTCTGTTTAAAGTGACAAAAGAGCACGCTTTGTTTAACCTGTCAGAAGAAGTTGTTGAAGATGGGCAGGCCGATGCTGAATGAGGTAGTGAGCAGTCCAAGGATGCATAAAGTGACTAGTGCATGTCAGTGTATGTGGTGGGGGCGATGGGAGGACCTTCAGAGGAGATCAGAGTTCAGTGGCGCATGGGGCAAGAGAGGGTAGGGGGGCAGGCGCGGAAGGGTGTTTAGCTTCCTGACTGCCTGGTGGATGAAGCTCTCATTTAGTCTGCTGGTCCTGGTCTAGAGACTTCGCAGTCTCCTCCCTGATGGCAGCAGCCTGAAGAAGCTTTGTGGGTGGGATCACCTGCAATGCAGAGGGCTTTGCGGGTGAGACAGGTTCCATAGATGTCCTGGAAGGGGGGAGAGATACACCAATGATCTTCTCAGCTGCTCTCACTATGCGTTGGAGTTGGTCTTGCGGCAGGAAGCATTACAGGGACGATACCACACAGTGATGCAGCCAGTCAGAAGGCTCTCGATGGTGCCTCTGTAGAAGGTGCACATGATGGGGGCTGGGGCCCTGGCTCTTCTCAGTTTGCGGAGGAAGTAGAGACGCTGCTGTGCTTTGTTGGCCAGTGCTGCGGTGTTGTTAGTCCAGGAGAGATCCCCCTGAGATGTGCACCCCCAGGAACTTGGTGCGGCTCACTCTCTCCACAGTCGCACCATTGACGGTCAGAGGAGCATGCTGAGAGTGTACTCTCCTGAAGTCAACAACATCTCCTTCCTCTTCTCCACATTCAGAGAGACATTGTTGTCACTGCACCCCCTGGCCAGATGGCTCACCTCACTCCTGTAGTTTGTCTCATCTTTGTTGCCAATATGACCCACCACAGTCGTGTCGTCCTCAAACTTGATGAAGAGGTTGGAGTCGTGTGTCGGTGTGTGGTCGTGGGTCAGCAGGGTGTAGAGTAGGGGACTAAGCACACGTCCTTGAGGGGCCCCGTGTTCAGTGTGATGGTACTGGATGGATTATTTCCGACCCATACTGCCTGAGGTCTCCCTGTCAGGAAATCCAACAGCCAGTTGCACAGCGAAGTGTTTAGTCCCAGGTGAACCAATTGGTGAGTGAGCTGTTGAGGAATGATTGTGTTAAATGCTGAACTGAAGTATATGAAGAGCATTCTGACGCACAAGTCTTTTTAGTCCAGATGAGTGAGTGCAGCATGGAGTGCAGTGGCGATGGCATCATCGGTTGAGCGCTTGGACCAATATGCAAATCACATGGTGTCCAGGGAGGGGGGAGGACATACTTGAAGTTGTGCATGACTAGCCGATCAAAGCACTTCATGAGAATAGGAGTAAGTGCAACTTGACGGTAGTCATTGAAGCAGGATGGAGATTACTTTTTTGGAACTGGAATGATGGTGGTAGCTTTGAAGCATGTGGGGACAACAGCCTGACTCAGCGAGATGTTGAAAATGTCTGTGAAGACATTAGTGAGTTCTACAGCAAAGTCTCTCAGCACAAGCCCCGGAATATTGTCAGGACCTGGAGCTTTGCGTGCATTGACCCCTTTGAGGAATCTCCTCACACTGTCCGGGGACAGTATCATCACCTGGTCGCCAGGAGGAGATGAAGTCTTCTGTGCAGCGGTGCCATTTTGTGCCCTCAAAGCGAGCAAAGAAGGCGTTCAGTTCATTTAATTCAATTAAATTCAAATTTATTTACATAGCGCTTTTCACAATGTGCATTGTTCCAAAGCAGCTTTACAGGCGCAAATAAGAAAATCACAGAAAGGTAAAACACAGCCCAGTGTATGGTGTTTATAGAGCAAGCAAGATCATTCTAAGAAATAATATCTAATAAATAAATAATTAAATAAATAAATGCAGTCTCCCACACAGTCCAACACTGCCATGGCTGTGGCGAGGAACCCAAACTCCAATGATTGATTAATGGAAGGAGGAGAGCCCACCACCCGCTACCCATGAAGACCCACTCGCCGAAACCGTGCAGGTAGAACCCGGTTCTGCAATGCAATCATCACCAGAAAACAGAGGAACAACCAGGGAAAAATATTAATGGCATAATGTTACTTTATTCCTCTGTTGTCCAACATCGACCACAAAACAAGACCAGACTTTCTGAAAAGTTATGTGATCGTATCTTTTTGACCTGGTTAGAACTCTGGCAGCTGCATTCTGAACTAACTGTATTTTGTTTATTGATGATACAGGACACCCACTAAGTAGAGCATTACAATAGTCAAGTCTTGAGGTCACACATGCATGAATAAGCTTTTCTGCGTCAACAACATATAAAATATTTCGTAATTTGCCAACATTTCTAAGGTGGAAGAAGGCTGTTTTTTTTATATTTGAGATGTGATTTTTAAATGGCAGGTTACTGTCTAGTATGACGCCTAGGTCTTTAACTGTATTTGTTGGAGCAACAGTGCAGCCTTCAATTTGTAGGTTATAATCAGAGATATTCTGTTTACGGGTTTTTAGTGCGAAGTAATATTTCTTTTTTGTTTGAATTTAAAAGAAGGAAATTAGTAGTCATCCAATGTTTTATATTGTCGATGCACTCTGCCAATTTGGTAAACTGGAAGAAATCATCTGGTCTTGATGCGATATAAAGCTGAGTATCATCTGCATCACAGTGGAAGCAAATTGCATGTTTTTAATAATGTTGCCAAGGGGCAGCATGTATATGGAGAAAAGCAAGGGTCCTAAAACCGATCCCTGAGGGAATCAATAATTTACATAATTTACTTGCGTTAGATTTGACAATTCCCCATTTAAATGGACATATTTAACAGGGAGATGGTGTTGTCAAAGGTCTGGGGTGGGGGTTTGTAGTCCGTAATGGTCTGAATCCCCTGCCACAGGCTCAGAGTGTCTCTGCTATTCTCCTGGAGTACGGTCTCTTGGCCTCTCTGATGCCGCGGGCTAGATTGGCCCTAGCTGTCTTCAGGCATTTCCTCATTTAAAGCTCTGAAGGCAGCGTTCTGAGCCTTGAGGAGACTTGAGACCTCCCCTGTCATCCACAGCTTCTGGTTGGCCCACACAGTGATGGTCTTTGTGAGCATTACATCATCAATGCACTTGTTGATGTAGGCAGTGACAGTCTCCGAGTACTCTTGGATGTCGGTGTTGTTATTTTATGTGGCAGCCCTTCTGGCCACACTTGTTTCTGTTTACAAACTGAATTGGGGATTTTAACGAGTGGTCTGTATGCAGTTATTAGCATGACAGTAATGTGGTCTGAGTTGCCAAGATGGGGGAGGGCTAGGGCCTTGTAAGATCCTCTCTTGGTGGTGTAAACAAAGTCCAGAATGTTGTTTCCCCGTGTTGGAACTTCTATGTGTTGGTGTATTTTTGGGAACACACTCTATAGGTCTGCGTGGTTTAAATCTCCAGCCGAGATGAGAAAATCATCTGGGTGGGCCGTCTGCTGCTCACTGGAGGGATACATACAGCAACGAGAAGTATGGCTGTATATTGCTTCGGTAGATAGAACGGCCGGCGCTTAATAATCATAAACTATGCCAGGGATGAGCAGTGTTTGCAGACCACAACAGTGTCGTGGCACCATGCATCATTGATGTAAACAAAAAGTCCGCCGCTGCTGGTCTTACCTCCCTCCGCTCAGTAGCATGTTAGTACAACGAGCTGAATAGCGTAGTCCGGAACGTTATTGCTGTGCCATGTTTCCGTGAACACAAAAACACAACAGTCTCTTATAGTCCTTTGAGTTGAGAGTTGTAATCGGATGTAGTCCAGTTTATTGTCCAAAGAGTGTACGTTAGCCAGTACGATGGTGGGGATAGCTGGCTTGCGTGGGTTAGCCGCTTGCCTAGCCCGGACACCTCCACGCTTACCCCTCTTCTCCTTGTGGTGTCTCCACAGTGGGCGAGATGCAGTTGTGGGGGTCGGTGATGGTCGAGTCGTCCGGAGCAGACCGAGGTCCCGCAACTCTTTGCCGTGCACGAAGTTTAGCTCTAATAATGTTGTTTTTTCGACATCGAGAAAAAACTCACGACTGTATTCGTGCTCAAAGACAGGTAGACACGAGGAAGACATACAAAAACAATCCGGCTTACAAGACGGAAAACACGTAAACACTGTTCTGTAGGGAGAGAGAGAAGCCGTAGCATGTGCAAGCGCCACCATCTTGGAAGGCAGATTAGAAACTATACTCCCATTCCTGCAAAATAATCAAGGAAGTATGCTGTCGTTACATGGCCACAGTGATATCACCCTCCTTGTGAAAGCAGTTGGTAACGTTGGATATGATGACGGAAGTTAGCCTATTTCCACATGTGCTGCACAATTAATCATGTTTAACAAGATACTACTTAACTTCTGCAAATGGGCACAAAAGAGCATAACACAACTTCAGCTCATCTTCCATAACAATAACATGGCCCGATTTTCTTACTTTGTTCAGAATCACGGCATCAGGAGTCATTGCTTTTTGGAATATCTACAAATCAAATCATGCATACAGTCTAAATAAACGCACCTAAAATTAATCTAAACCGTCCATCTCAGAATTGATTTATATATTGTCTTCGAAAAAACTACTCAACAAAACATCCAAAAAAATTTAAGACATTAAGCATACCATATGCTAAATGGGAATCAGATTTATATATTACTCCTGAATCAGATTTCTGGATGGAAGTATGCAAAAATATTTGACAAAGAATGCCAACCTGCAACTCATCCAGTATCAAGTATTTCACAGATTTAACCTAACTGGAACGAAACTGTTTAAAAGGGGATTTACCTCGCAAACCTGGACACTTTGCAGACAAAATAGCCCAGACACATATATTCAAGCACTCTGGGACAGCACTCCAATTAAACAAATTTTGTGTAGATGTCACTAAATCACTGTCTGTCTTTTTGGGATGTCGCTTTCCAATGTTCCAACATTCCCCGCCCTCTGTATACCTACAGACTTATCCACAATCAATTCTAACCATACAAACACCCAGCTACTTCTAGTGGCACAAACTGTTGCCAAGAAAACTATCCTCATGAGCTGGAAATCAAGGAATACCATACACAATGCATTTGGGGAAAAACCTACTTATAGACTTCGACATCTCTATGGAAAACATGCCCACCTCCTCTCATAACAACACACCAGAGAAACACCCCTCTTGGTCATCTCTCCTTACCCCCTTATACCTCATAATAACAAATCAGTTAACCTTCTTTGCCTGGATACTAAGAACTAACAGCACAAAATATTATTTCTAGCAATATAATTAGTGACTGTGTTATTTTTACTACTTCAATGTTTTTTTATTACTATTGTTATTATTAGAAATATAATTATTTTGTTCTCTGACGATCCCCTGCTGGCTGATCCCTGATGTAAAGTAGTCGGGTGGTTGAAGTAAGGCTTGAGGTGTCTGCCTCCGTACAGTCTCCCCACATTCTTCCCTATGACTTCCTGCATCATAACTTAAGTTCAACCTTATATGCCTCTCTAGTTTTTCTCTAGTGAGAAGTAATGAGATTACATAGGTAAAAAATCTACAAACAAACAACTAGACAATATTATTTATTATTACTTTTTAAGGTGGGGCCAATGAAAATTCCAATGAAAATTTTGGCAGGGCCAGTAAAACTTCCTGGAGTAAAACAGTACAAAAAATCCTTGACCTTGAGCCCTGGGCAGGTATTCAATTCAAATCACTACGTACGGTCACAGTACATCACAAATGTTGCGATGTTAACACAAATACACACACACCTGTCATCCATTTCCACTCTCTTTATGGTGTGCAGGTGTAGCACGGCGAGGATAATGGCCACCAGGAAGATGACGATGCAGCAAACACACACACTGATGTAGAAAACACGAGTGGATGTTGTGGGAGCATTAGAACTGCTCGCTAAAGGAAAAAAAGATAATTTAACTCAATATAGAACAAAATTCACAAAAATGCTAAATGAGTGACTAAAGGTACTCACGGCCAGTTCTTTGAATGGTTATGTTTGGGAATGGCAACGTTTTAGGGGGCTCAGGCTGCTCAATTCCTGTTAAGCCAAAAGCAAAGCTAAATCAATAACAATCGCTGTATTGTTATTAAACATTAAAGCCTATCCATAAAAATAGATTCAGACATGATGCTCTGATGAGTTTCATGAGATTCAGCTTGAGTTGTGGTCTCATTTATGTTTGATTTAGCTAATTTGGCACATGTGCTTTGAATAAGCAGGGAATAAATCCATTGGCCATATTTAACTAAACCGTATAACAGAGGTCTTGTGTTGTTGTTATTATATGTGCATGTTTTCGCAGGAGCTGCAATATGCCAAATTCAGAAAAATCTCAGCTTTATTAAGGAAACTAAAAAACAAAATGACTATCAGACTGTCGGATGAAGGTAAAGCTGATTAACAGATCTTACTTCGGTAACACATTTTCCTCCGTTTGAAGTTGAGTACAGTGAAGTTGTTGGCTAGCGTAGTCAGGTTCAACTGCACGGTTAACACAGCCTCTCCATCAGCTTTACCAGAGCAAAAGAGGTCCACTCTGAACACTAAACAAACATAAACACAAGTATAATTACTAATAACCTGACAAGCCTTATTTTTACAGTAAAGTTAATAAATCACAATTATACTCAATGTTTGTTAGCTTTAAATCTATATAAATACTAGCAGATTTGAATCTTTTCTTGATCATAACATTAATGACTTGCGTATTGAATTGTTTTGGTTAGCAGCATTACTTATTTATGCCATTACATTACTGTACAACAGATTCATGTAAACTGCATGACAATGCCTTTTCAGAAAATAAGGAATAGATCAAATCTAACAAAATTATTTCTTGGTATTCATAAATTACATTTGACTTTAACCCACAGTCCTGTTGAGAAAGACACTTAACAAAGAGTCAGAGCTAATATTTTGTTAGGAACATTAAAAAGAAACATACTAAGTTAGAGCCACTGATTTTCTATTTTTTAAGCAACTGTATCTTTATCATCACATACAAGAATGAATGCATGTTTTACTCACCAGAGCGAGTGCGAGGCACCTCTCCCTGGACAGTGATGTTGCTCTGAGGTTGATCCATGACTGACGTGTTTTCCATCTGAAACCCCAACCTGTAATCAACCTGTGAAGGAAAGAAATAGTTGGGAGATAAAATGTAACATTGCCAGACATAACATCATTTTAGTGAAGCCATTAATTAACTGTGGATCTTTGATCAATTTGATTATGCTTGATGCGTGTTTGACTAAAGCATACAATTAAAAAAGGAAAAAAATAAGGAACATCTTGAAAATCACAACAATCATATAAGTGTGTTAAAATCATTAAGTATTAGACAAATGTATTCATCCTTTTGTCCCATGACTTAAGTACTGTATACTAGTGTTGAGGTACTGAAGTTATAACAGCTTCTTGGTAGCGCCTTTCAGAAAAACTGTCAATTAAATCAAGCTGAAATTTCTGGTACAATGATTTGTTCGTCTTGACCAGTAACAAAACATTTTTTTTTTACTTAATCATTGAATCAATAATTAGAATACTTTTATATTACAGGTGGTATTTTTTAAACTTTGTAATTTTCTGACAACACCAACTACATCATACATCGTTTGAATGTAAAAAGTTATAATTCGGTTCAAATGATCTCCCAAATGAAGTAACAATTTATGCAGTCATCTTGCAGGTCTAACATAAATATGATTGACAATAAATATGATTGACAATGTCAACCTTGGTGCTGGAATGCCAAGTGAAATGCAGACTGTTGGTATCACTGGGCACAGGCAGGATGAAGGACAGGGCATAATGATTTACCACATCATCCCTCACATAGTACAGCTCGGCATCAATACCTGCAGAGAGAAAGATCACAAAACTGATCAGAACAGTTAGGCAGCTTATCTTCACAAAACTTTCCTTCCTCAAGGGCTCATACAAAATTTGAGAGCTTTTCCACCATTGTGCCAAACTGTTCTCGTTGCTTTACCATTCCACTCCTTGCCAAAACCGGACCAGCCGGTATAGATATGGTTTCATTTTCCACTGGGAGCTGATTACAGAACTCTTTAGAATGTAAACACAAATGCTTCACTCGCTACCTTTGCATATGATCTATGACCACTGACCAGCTCCATGCCACGATCCTGTCTGTCCCCCCCAGTTTGTTTCCCTGTGATTTTCCTCAAGACTCCACTCACCTGTACCCTGTCTGCAATTATCCAGAACTGCCAGTGATCTCCATCTTGCCACACCATTTATACTCCCTCTGTTCTCCATAAACATACCCTGTGTTCCATTCTGAAGTGATCATCCCTATGTCCTTTTACTTTTGAAGAGTAAAGTTCCTGATGTGTAAACTCTAGAGGGAAAACTCTCATAATATGTCTGTTTAAAATGTACTTTGCAAAAAGAGCAAATGAAAACCACGTCATCTTTCCATTATTTGGAGTGACGATTTGTATGGTGTCCCATTCCCAAAGAGCCCTTTTGAGGGCAATAAATCCTGTTTGAAATGCAGAGATGAAAAAACCTAGACCATGCATTGGCCACTTTGCTCCACTGCTGCGAAACTTGTAGTCCTACAGCAGGTCACCATATCTCATGATGCACGGTAACAGGCTAAAAATCTGTCACCTTCCCCTGTTTTACACAGAATAGCCTTATTGTTCTCCATATTCACTCTTTTGACATCTAATGCCTTCTATGTCTTATCCTGAAGAGCATTTAGCTGTGATGAGAACAGTGACTGTGGTACAGCAGGTCACCATATCTCACGATGTTGTCGATTTTGTGTATGACAGTATGTTGAATATGCATTTGAAAACAGTTTAATGTATGTTTCGTATTTTTTTTATGAGCATTAAAAAACTATCTGGACCTCTCTGACCTCACTAAAGTCACACCGTTATTGGCTGAGACATGTGATTAAATCATCACAAAATTAATACTTTATACCTTCAAATGTTACATTAATAAAAATACAATACTGTGTTAATTTTTGCAGATTTATAACAACTTAAACACAAATACCATGGTTAACAGTTACCGTAGTAAGAATATATTTATAGTGGGGATAATGAATATTTGAAAAGCCTATAGCCATACCCACTAGTGTACTTTTCTCTCAGGTGCAAATTAACATTACCTACCAATGATACGGAAGTTGTTAGCTCTTCTTTTCAAAATGTAACGCTACTGTTTATCAGCATCTTTGGGATATTCCCCTTTTAAAAGATAGTTCGTCAGCTCCAGCTGCATGTTACCATCCATTTTGCACAGATATAATATATGGTGCCGATCTCGTTGATCTGCTTTCCAGTGGGTACAAACTAGCTAACAGAGCCCCCATGTGATTGGCATTGCGATATGGGGAGATGGGAAGAATATTACAAAATAAAAAAAACTTTTTTATTAAATTATTACAGTATTGTATTTTAGTAATGTAACATTTGAAGGTATAAAGTATTAATTTTGTGATGATTTAATCACATGTCTCAGGCAATAACGGTTTGACTTTGGTGGCGCCAAATTTTGGCCATAGCCAGCAATGAGGTCCAGATAGTTTTTTAATGCTCATTAAAAAAATACAAAACATACATAAAAATGTTTTCAAATGCATATACAACATACTGTCATTCACTAAATCGACAACATCTTTAACAATAAATTATTATCAATGACAAAGAAGTTAACGAAAGCAAACACAGAACGTTCCCCTAATGTTGGTTCCCATTTGCCAATCCAAAAAAGAACGTTCCATACAGATATTGGATACAGGTAAATCTAAAAAAAATAGAATATCATGAAAAAGGTCAATATTTTTTGTCACTCATTTCAGAAGGTGAAACCCATATATTACATCGATTTCTTATACATAGAGTGAAATATTTAAAGGCTTTATTTTGATAAATGTGATGATAATGGCTAACAGATAATGAAAACCAGTGTCTCAGAAATCAGCAAATTACCTCAAAACACCTACAAAGGTTTGCCTTTAAATGGTCTGTCAGTCTAAATGGTGCTCTTCAGGATAAGACATAGAAGGCATTAGATGTCAAAAGAGTGAATAAGGAGAACCTTAAGGCTATTCTGTGTAAAACAGGGGAAGGTAACAGATTTCTTATCCCGTTACCGTGCATCGTGAGATATGGTGATCTGCTGTAGGACTACTGCAGACACACCTACATATTGGCTATAAAACAATTACAATGGCAATCACAATAATTCCAAACGCAATCAGTATACAAATTAAATGAAGCTGCTTTGTACAGTTCAATCGGCGTGTTCAGCCACTCATGTCACGTCACCACTCTAAACAGACTTTCCGAAAAGCCCGCTCACAGTAACGTGCACGAGCACAAAGCGCATTCTCGCCCAAATTTACGATCTTTGCGTAGAGATCTGAAAATATCATGGGTAACAGAAAATTTTGTAACACCTGAACTAGCCCCGGTAATGGAGTCAATGAGGCGAGCTCATCGAGGTGCAAAAACGTGCAATTCCTGGACTTTGGTCGAGACAGAGTCGTATGTGACAATAACGGCACATTACATTAGCGAGGACTGGAAGATTGCGTCACATGTGCTGCAAACAAGAGCGGTTTATGAGTCTCAGACAGGTGCGCGTCTGGCAGAGCTACGGTCTCATGCCTTGGAGGAATGGCAGCTATTGAATAAAGATGTAGTGCTTGTGAGATATAATGCGTCGAATATGATCGCTGCCGCTCAAATCAGAAAATTCACTCCCGTGAAATGCTTTTTGTGAAGTTTGTGAGGTTTCAGGACGTTCTCTGTGTCCAGTGCTGTTATTTTATCTTTTTTATGATGACAATTTTTCATATTGTGATGCATTTTGATATTGACTAACTTCAAACTTTAAAACTGCATTTAGGCAGACAACGCTATACTTCTCGCTCTGTACAACTCATAATGACAGGTGAATATCGGATTAGGGATGCTCCGATCCACCTTTTTTGCTTCCGATACCGATTCCGATACCTGAGATTCAGTATTGGCCGATACCGAGTACCGATCCGATACTAAGGTAACATTTTTAAAGTGCACAATTACTTAATAAACTGTGTGCATTGCTGTGCAAGACATCAAGCTCGACTTAACATTAATTTCCTGACCCCGTAAAACAAAATAACAAACAAATGATTCACAAATTTTGTGAATTATTTATTAAACCAGCAAAATAAAACAAAATGTTCACTATCTTAAACTTGAAATTCAAAATTAAAGTGCAAATTAAGCAGCTGAATAAAACAACAGCTTCACTAGCTTGATAGACAAGTATTAATAAATGGAAACAAAATCTCTTAATAACTGTTATGTGCAAATATAATTTAAAAAAATCAATGCACAATAAACAATAAAGCAGCTGAAATTGAGCAAAAAAGCAATAGCTTCACTGCTTTAGATATTCAAACAGGAATCAGCTCTTTTTAATGCTTTAGTCATTAAAGCAAAGTCCACTAAACTAAGCTAAAGTTTAGTGGAAATCAAATTTAACATCCAACACCGAAAGATAAACAAAACACTAGCTTCCCTAGCTTGTGCTGCACATGTAAAAATAAACGGAAAAAGATATAATAGTTTAGTCGGTGCAAATAGAAATTCAAAGTCAAATTATCCACAAAACTCACCGCATTAACATCTTTATTTTTTTCGTATACATGTTTGCAGACATTTTGGTACAGTTCAGGTCTCAGTTACGCTTCACAATGTCGTACCGTGGCTCCAGGTGGTTTATAAGGAGTCTGAAGCCATTGTTCGCAACGACGGACAGCGGTTGCAAATCCATTACCATGAAATTCAAAATGCTTTCAATGATTTTCGCTGCTTTCACACTACCAGATGGAAATTTCTGAATTATTTTCGTTGTCTCCTCCAAAGTTAGCTGCTTCGTACCGTCTCGTTTTAGTTTCTTCAGCTTATTGAACTCGGCGTGCTTAAATTAGTAGTATTATAATGAACAGCTTTATCACAACCCCTCTGAACATTTACTTCTCATGTATTGCAAACAGCGGTGTAACTTGTTGGCGTAGCTGTTCTAAAATAAATCTAAATGGCAGATATTTTTTGTCGCTCCATGCTGTTCGCTGCTCAATGTAAGCTACGTTCGCTTGTTCACGCACACTACGTAAAGAGCACGTTGCTAGCGTATGATGTCACAGGCTTCGCAAAGCACAGCCACGAGAGAGTTTAAGCGCCGGTGTCTCCAGGAACTTTTACATCGCCTAGCAGAAATTTTATGTAAGCTAGATCGGGTATCGGCGCAATTTGTCACCGATACCCGATCTAGAATTTTATTCAGTATCGACGCAGATTTCCGATACAAATATCGGATCGGAGCATCCCTATATCGGATCTGTCTGATTCATGGCAGACGTAACTTCACGTATCTGATTCATATCAGATTTATTCCCACATATGATAGAGGCCTGAAACCGATTAGAAAATATTGGAATACATGTGCTTTTTTCCTGCTTACACATTCGTGGGTCATATCCGATCTGTGCCACATTGGTGGAAAAACAATCGAAATTGGGTCACTTGATACATGCAATGTAAATGCAGCCAAAAAAACATTGCAAGTCAATGGGGACCAACAGCTTTCATTTACCAACATTCTTCAAAAAATATCTTATTTTGTGTTCTGCAGAACCACAGAGAGCCATAAATCCCCCAATGTTCCTCATATAAGGGGGGAATTCCTCTGCATATTGATCGACCATAATCTATACAACACAAAAATTGAGAGACACGTTCCACCTATCATTGAAGGACGCATGAATTAAAATCACAATTTTAACCCGAGCTTTAGTTATATAAGAGGGAATTGTATTCACGCAAACATCATGTAAGTGTCAAATCTGAAAATACACTTGTTACTGAGATTACATCGGTTATTGACACAATGTCCAGCGAATGCCAGGTTCTGGAACTCACCATATCAACGACTACTTCTCTAGCCCCGCCCGCTGGTTCGCGCATGACAGAACCAGTGGCACGGAACCAGATAGAGCGAGCAAGCAATAAACAAACATGCCATTTAAGATAGCTAAATATTGTCCCATCCCTGGTTGTGGAAGAATACAGTCGCTGCATAACCCTCCTTCGGATTTTGGGATGTAAAAACCACGCAAAAGTCATAAGTAAACCTCATACAACAGTATAAAACAGTAAACAAGGCCAGTTTATTAGACCTTTAAAAAAGGGTCATTCCTTGTCAAAACAACCACATTTTGATTTACCTGGCTTTTTTGCTACTTTTACAGAAGTTAGACCAACATCTGGAGTGATGTTAAAAATAAATGAAATGCCACCTATGAATAGTAATCCCTTTATCCAAATTCTGTATTTTTCTCAATTCTAAATTATGTTGTTCCCAAAAGAAAGGTTAGCAAAGTACAATAATCGAAAAGGATCTCTAACGATTCTGGAGTTACAGGCATGCAAATTTTGTAAAAAAAAATTCCTTTCTTTAATTTTTGAGCCATAGACATAAGATGAATAAAATTAACAGATTTACTAACAGATATACTGATCTCTGTGTAAAAATAAAATTATGATGCTGGCATATTTCTCATGTAATTTTTTACCCTCTCTAATATGGCTCCAAATTAATTGATTACTTAAAGGTCCACCCCTCCCGGTCAAAACACTTCGAAAGCTGACAGAACATGGCGAATTACATGCAAGGGGACCCGCAGTTAATGTAGATAGGAATAGCTCATTCTAAGGTAATAAAAACGTAAGGCGTCATTGTGTAAGGTCGTTATACACCTCTGAAGACATAGTTTTGTATATTATAATGTATTTCTGTCAATAGATCCTCCAAACAAGGTACACACTAGACCTTTAATTACTATTCATCTGTGGAATTTAATATTTTGTCTTTCATCACTACTGATGTTGGTCTTGCTTCTGTAAAAATAGGAAAAATTAAACATTCGAGCCGGGGACTTCTGGTTGAGTTGACACGGAATGACCCAATACTGCTTTCAAAAGCCTATGGGGATTTCAGATGACAAAGTACTACTACCAACCTTGGAACATCTGATTTGGCTAAATCCTAGCCAGATTTGGTCTCTTGCTTATCTTTTGTAAGACTTTTTGTTGTTTTGTTCTCTACTGTATAATATAATGCCTATATATGTGTATACATATGCATGTACATAAATATGTATATGTGAATACATGACATGTGTACATATTTTTGTTTTCCTTTTCTCTGTGTCATATTACTTTTAGGGCTATATCTTTAGTGTGTTTTTTACAAGTGCAACTGCTTTGATAAGACAAAAATTGTAAACACTTAAGTTAAAGCTGAAGTGTGTAGTATTTAGGAGGATCTATTGACAGAAATGCATTAATATAGATGTTATATCATATATTATATCATGTTTTTAGAGGTGTATAGAGAGCTTACATACTGAACCATTATGTTTTAATTACATTAGAAAGAGCTATTTCCATTAACATACACCGAGGGTCCCGGACCTATATGGAATTCGCCATGTTGTTTCTACAGTAGACATTAGGATAACACAAGTGAGAGTGAGAGATTTTTAAAAGGCAACTATCTCATGCCGTACTGAAAGCACTGGAATATACTTGGAAACTGTATAGCCTATCCTTATTCCTATTAAAAAAAACTCTTATCCGTCTCTAATAACATGCCGAAAATGTAAGTTTGTGTATTTAGTAACTTTCTTCCTCAATTCTGCACATTTTAACAGCATAAAATGTCTGTAGATGTTGCAAGGATCCCCCAAATTTTGTCTGGCCTAAATGTTAATGCTAACATGTGGAGCTAACCAAATACAACACTGAAAGTTTCAGTAATTTATTGCCATGTAACAATTATAAAACATTTGTACACACCCAGTTCTCGGAGTTTAGTATTTAGTTTAAAAAGCAAGTAAGGTATTTTTGCGGACAAGTAAAAGGCAAAACTTCAGGTGTATCCCAGAGCTGTGCGCTGGAATAAAGTTAGTCAATTTAAACAGAATAATAAATTATACACACCTAGAAGTTTCTTCACCTCTTCCTCGCTCATGAATACGTTCACGTTCGGTCTGCTGATATTGTTTATTCCCGGCGCAATGCTGGGGTTAGCGAGGCATCGGGCCCCATCGAGAAGCATGAGGAGAAAGAACCCCCCTAGTTTCCAAAGAACCATATGCGGCCAACCCCTGGACACCGCCGTCGCGACTCCACCGGAGCCCCGCGTTGGCACAAACATTACAACTGTGCAAAACTCTGTGCAATCGAATGGCGCCACCAAACCTCATCCAAAGCTTGAATTACTTTCCGAGGGCGACATACTACTAGGTTTAGTGACGACGTTCTTTGACGATTCCACTATATCCGTCTTTTCTCCCGGTTAGTCTCCCCTCCTCCGCTGTCGATAGCCGCTCAGCTAAATCTGCTACGGTAACGTTAGCTCGCTCTCAATCTCAGCGATTGCTCGAGCAGGGCCAGTTTAACAGTTCAACTGGTATATTGTTGGTTTGTACTTCAGATCTTTATGCTTAATCGCTGCAATTTTTTATCGAGGGGAATTATTAACACTCTCTCAAAACACAGCCCTTAAAATTATCCTTCAGCTCTTTCCTTTCATGGGCTTTCCTAACGCCAGCAATCTCACTTTTCGTGGGGGGTGGTGGCTTGTCATTTAAAATCACTAACGTTATGGACACGCAGCCCGGACCTTTGGATACGGGTTCGTTCTTGAGAGTTAATACTACAGGCGACAGCTGCAAGTTAATAACTTTATTTTGTAAAATATGTATGAAATTATTATTGTACTTCTATGCTATTACAGTATTATTTACATTTATCTCAATGGACGAGATTCATTGTAGGGACTCGTGGGAAAATACACACTTAAACAACAGATGCTGAAAATTCCTATCATCACACTGTATCCCTCGAAGGAATAATAAGAATACATCAGTCATTTGATATCTTTTTTATTTTTTAATCACAATTTATTTCAGCAACCACTGTGTGTAATATATTTTAACAAAACAATCGCGGGTTAAGGCTAGATGGTGTACAGCAACGGCCAAAATCTCTTAGGTTTAGGGTTAAATTTGCCTGTAGGATTATAGCGAATCCGGCGAGATTTCGACCATAGCTGCCACAACATCTCTGGAGCTTGCTTATGATAAAAGCCCCCTTCACATTCTATGATAGTATAGTGACATCTTATGGCAATGTACAGTATAGCGTCGGCTCATTTGTTAACACACATTGACAAAACATTGAGCATATTGTCAAAAGCCATTGTATAATGCCCATTAATATTGTCGGTATTTACTAGTTAAAAATATGTACAAAATCTGACTTTCACCCTTTCATACTTTCCCCCATATCCCCCTTATACGATTTATTTTTCTCAAGGTACCAAAAGCAGGACTAATTCAAAATGAACTTCAAACATTAATCTAAACACTATTTACATGGTAGCTAGCAGAGTTGAGTTTTACACATAAAAAACTGAAACAAATGTGTAATGTTTTCCTTCCAGTATGTTGTGTGATCTTGCTGTAGGAGAAGAGAATGCTTTAACCAGCTCAGATAATTGAATGAAAGATACTTGTAGTTTTGGATACGGAACAGACAACTATTTACAAAAAAAATCCCTGAGGGAGTAGATAACAAGTACATGTCAATAGCTGTATACACCAAAACAGCCAAAACAATTCCAGTCAATGAAAGGGACAGTGATACAAAAATAGGATGGTAATGATGTTGGTAACGCATCCTCATTTGAATTGAGACACGGAGAAGCAATTACTTTCCAAATTCATAATTCCTTCAGTTTCCTAAAAAAAAAAGAATATTATAAAAAAACTAATAACATACATGCAGTATATAAAAAAATAATAGGAAATATATCCACTTCATTATTGTTGTCCTTGTGTTCTTCTGTCTGATGAGAGAGAGGGAATTTTTTTTGTGAATGTACAGATGCAAATATAAATGTATTTATAGGTACAGCATGTATAGGACGTTTCATCGGACGCGCACACACCTGACCCCCAGTTAACTTCCGGTTGTTGTTTAGCTAGTGTATCATAATACACCTATTTATATATATTTTAATTTATGTTAATATTAATGTATATTAATATTTTATAATTGTATTAAATAAACAATTTGTTGAATGGCCCCTTGCGGCCTGTTTCAATAAGGAGGTTCAACCAACACTGAGTTAAAATGTGAACTCTTGAGTTGTTTCAGAACAGCTGATTTAAGTTAGTTCTATCAACTCTAGGTAGACTAACCTAGAGTTCAGTGCTTGCACCAGAACTACAACAAGCCATGATCAATGAAGATCCGATATTACGATTCACCATGGCATGGGCACCAAAAGAAAGCATCATGGCGGCAGAAAGTGCTTGAGAGCAAGGCACACTTTCCACTCTGCATACGGTGGATTTACTAATGTGCTTTAAAGGGACGCAATCCCAGAAAATGCACTTTAAATGTTTATCTATCAGAAATTGAGTCGCCAGCGTGTGTGCAGAAACACCCTGTAATTATACAAATCCATCTATTCTTCTTTTTGTAATCTCCTTTAAACCACAACAGTGACACAAAACAGGCTGTTGGCGATCCACTAACAATATGATGTCACATTGTTTATGCCTGCCCATGACCGCTCACAGACTCTGCATTATGAGCGTGTAGATCACAGTGGCTGTGTCCCAATTTGGGGGCTGCATTCTTTGAAGGCTGCATTTTAAGACCAATTGAGTCATAGCAGTGCGACTAAAGGCTGGTAAGGCTGTCCCGATTCAAAGGTTGCTACATATGCAGCCCAAAAATACGACCTTATTTCAGCTGGTTTTTAAGGATAGAACAAATGTATCCTTCACATCTTAGGCTATCCCGAGATGCATTGCACGCTTGTAACGGCTTGAAATTTTTAAATGATCATTCAAAACTTTAGTTAAATAAAAGTATGTAATTCAAAAAAAAGGTTGATCTCAGTGTTTTAATATGAAATGTGATGTTATTAATTAACATTATTGATGGGTATTGATGGGAAATTTCTAGGGTTGGTTAATGTAATATACTGTTATGCTGTTTAAATCTGCACAAACATGTCATGTTCTCTAAAATAAAATATAATTTTCTTGCTCTGTATTTGTTTAAAAAAGTCAGAAACATCTCTGCTGTGTCCTAATGCTGTCACCACGCAACATGAGCAGCTGTTGACGCAATTAGGAAATCCTATGGGAGGCTAGACCGTCTTATTTCAGTTTGATTTTTGGACTGTTGAGGCTGCGTGCTTTGAAGAACAAGTCCTCGTTTTTAAGTCCGCGACCTAGAGGTTGCAGCCCCTGAATTGGGACACAGCTACTGTCAGCCATTTTCAGGATAGTGCAGATGCACCCACTAGCCAGCGAAAAAAAATGTAAAAAAAACGACAAATCTGTGCTATTGTTGGATGCATGGGCGTAGGTTTGGTCTCAGCTTTGGTGGGGACATCCCCCTCCCCTTGGAATTCTTTTGTTGTAAGATACCAGTGCTATTATGGCGAATTCCTTTTAAATTTTAGACTGTTGGCAATATAGAATATCACAATACAGAAGTGAATCTTTCTTGATCTCATTGTATTGTATCCTGACCCTGATACACCATCCTGTATAGTGTCCCTAAAGAGCTAGTATAACTGTATAATCTCAAAAATGCATTCTCAAAAACTAAAAACCTGAGACTGTGTAATGCTGAACAACCAAACATTTTATTAACAAACAAACATAATTTACTATGTACATTTGTTGCCTATTTATACTTACAAAAAACACTGTTGCAAGAGGTAGACTTGGAGAACTTTGAGCATAATAATAAACCAAAAAACAAAGCAAAAAAACATCTTCATTATGGCTACTTTCCACATTTTACTTGATTCCTTCTTTTTAACTAAACTTTTCAAACAGATGCCTACGTCTGTCATTTACAGATACTTGGCCTGCCCTACATCGTTAAGGTCCACTTTGTCAAGGGCCTCTTGAAGTACATGACATACTGTTACATTATTAAGGCGCTGCTGAGACATAGTAGATCTTAACCAAGTTTTCAGTCTCGTCAGTGCACTGAAGCTTCGTTCAGCTTCAGCTGAGGCCACAGGGACGACCAACAACAACTTAACAAGCTTCTCAACCTCATCAAATAAGCCTCTCACCTCATTTGGCATTGCTTTCAGAATGCATGCAGCTTCATCACTTGATGTGATTGTATGCTTTGAAAGAAACATTGGTAGCTGAACCTTCAAAATGTCTCTGTTTATTTCTGGATACTGTACAATCACATCATCCATCTGCCCAGTGAGGAGAACATTCCTGATCTGTTTCAGTTTCTGTAAGTCTGGTTGGTTAAACCGTTCCTTGAACTGAATGCCCAAACTGTCCAACACCTTAAAAAATTGAATTCTATAGTTTTCCTCTGGTATTTTTGCCTTATGCTGACTAGCCCTGCCAGTGAATCTTTTGGGGGGATTTCTTTGATGAGGGAGTTGAATAGGTTCAATTCCCATGGAGTCTACCATTGACACTGCCTTCTCAAACACTTTTGCAAACTTTTCCTTACTCCTTTTTTCTTGAAGAGTTGAACTAACATAGTCAACAGCAGCTTGCATGCCTTTAAATGTTTGGGACTGTTTTTGCAAAGATTTGTTTAAGCACTCAAGCTCTCCCAAAACCTCTGATGCTACCAGCAGTCCAAGAACAGTATTACCCTTCTGGAAGCGATCTAGGAGACCATTGGCTCTAGTGCCATTTTGAGAACCAACAGATGTCCTTTCCTCCAAACTACACAACACAGCTTCATACTGTCTAAGAACTGTATCAACAGCTTGACCACGCACTGTCCACCTAGTTGGACACAGAGGTTTAACTGTTTTGGTAGGCCCTTCAGATGTTAGATGGTTAGCCAATACCCCTTTGAACGTCCCTGATTGGTTGCTCAGAGTTCCAAACTCATGGACCCACTGCAATGTGTCACGTAGTAAGGTAGAGGCACTGCAAGCGCTTTGTGTAATAAGATTTACACAATGTGCACCACAATGCACATACAAAGCCAATGGCTGTTCTCTCTTCAACACTGCCTGTGCTCCTGAAATTTCCCTGACATATTGGCTGCTCCATCGTAAATCTGACCTCTCAAGCCAGAGATTGGAATATTCAATCTCAGGAGCACATCAATAGCTAGTTTAGCCATCTGCTCACCAGTTGTCCCTAGCACCTCATACAATCCCACAAAGACTTCCTGCGGCACAAGGTCTTGATCCGCATATCTGACAGGCATGTAGCCTGTCAGATACGCCGCCGCCAATCAAATTTCGGTGTTTCTTGTACTGTCGTCGTCCCGGTCGTTGGAATCGATCCAAATAGCAGCGCAAAGATCCAAATAGCAGTTTAAAGGAACTTGCTAAATATTGGTGGGGACAAATTTGTCATCTCAAAATATTGATTGGGACTAGTACCTAGCGTCCCCCCCTAAACCTACGCCCATGGTTGGATGTAAAATGGAACACACAAAGAGGAAGCCGAGAGGAGAGCTTTCCGCCGAGCCCGGGTTCGTCCCGGAGTTAAGTGCTCGCGGGCCGGAGTTATAACGCAAAGACTTAGAGAAACAAACCAGGACTCGTTGGAAAGGTCTCTGCCGTGGCATTCGAACGACGCTGACCACAAGTCGACCCTATGTCGGGAGTCAGGCTCCCGATAGCCGGAACGGTTGAAAAATCTTATCTCCGGGACCCGGTGGCAGTCAGTGTAGCATGGGTTTCGCCAAAAAAAATATTCTCAAGAGTGGATCAGTACCAGCTGTTCACGATCAAGATTCCTCTCCAGAAGAAGTATGTATTACACATCGTGTTTAAATCTCCTTTCTTAAATAATGTGTTTAGCATGTTAACGGATGTTGTGTACAAATTCGCGGCTAAACCTGAGACGTGGTCCAAAGACATGTGTTATATTGTAACGATAGTGGTAATACGCATCCCGCCCATAAATTCAGAAGACTTGTGACCGACATAATTTCTGCAAAGCTTATTCATTAGAAAGAAAGAAAGTTATAGCAGTGTCTTTCTCGGTGAGTTCAGTGTTTTCTCATATATCCTAAATGTGACAATACTTAAAGCAGATAGAAACAGAGTTGTTGCTTGTCTTGATGTCATCCAAAGCACATGTGTAAGCGCTCTACCTCATATGTTGCATTCTGGGAGGGTAGCAGAAGCTTGTTTGCATTTAAAGAGACACACAGAAAAACAGCACGTTTTCCATTGCAGCCACAAATGAACATGTTCAACATATTGTCATGTAAGATATGTGGTGTGTTTTGAGCTGAAACTTTACATGGACATTCTGACTATTTTAACATTGCAGAAAAACCCTGGATTAGCTGCCCTTTAATGTGTAAATGACTTAAGTTTAAATTGATAGAAAGGTAAATGTACCAATAAACAAACAAATTAATCAGTATCTGAATGAATA
Source organism: Triplophysa dalaica (assembly GCF_015846415.1). Classification (NCBI taxonomy): domain Eukaryota; kingdom Metazoa; phylum Chordata; class Actinopteri; order Cypriniformes; family Nemacheilidae; genus Triplophysa; species Triplophysa dalaica. Next base: position 8,708,885 of record NC_079547.1, on the reverse strand, counting down.
AATGAATGAAAAAACAGAAATAAATTAGAAATAATAAAAAATCTTCTATCGCTCACTCGTCATGAGTACTCTAGTGAGCCTTGTGAGATGTCATGATGTTACGGGACACTTGTTAGTGTGTGAGACTCTTGCGTCAAATTCCGTAAAAATCCGTAAATCACTCACAGAATTAAGATTTTGCAAATGGCAGAGTGCATTCAAGATATAAAACAATCGATCACTAATAATTTTCTTCTTATAAATACTGATAATACAGGAGTACTACTTATTGGACCTTAAACCCATAAACAGAATATCATGGATTACAATTTGCAGATTGAAGGCTGCACTGTCACACCAGCAGATACAATTTAAGATCTATGTGTTATAGACAACAATCTGTCATTTGAAAATCACATCTCAAATTTGATTAAAAACTGCCTTCTTCCTCCTAAGAAACATTCCAAACTGTGTAATATTCTATGTATTACTGATGCAGAAAAGCTAATTCATGTATTTATGACCTTAAGACTCGACTATTGTAACACACTATATAGTGGTTGTTCTGCATCATCAATAAACAAACTACAGTTAGTTCAGAATGCAGCTGCTGGAGTTCTTATCAGGTCTTGAAAATATGATCAAATAACCCCAATTTTGGTAGAGCATTTCCATACAGTACATGGCACTTAAACTCTTAAATAGCCTCGCTGATACTATGCCAGGTCATTTTACAGACATTTTACTGTCCAGATGTAAAGTATTTGACAGTCAAATGCAGACCTTTTTCCTCCACCGTAAGATTTCATCAGCTGTCACACCAGCAGATACAATTTAAGATCTATGTGTTATAGACAACAATCTGTCATTTGAAAATCACATCTCAAATTTGATTAGAAACTGCCTTCTTCCTCCTAAGAAACATTCCAAACTGTGTAATATTCTATGTATTACTGATGCAGAAAAGCTAATTCATGTATTTATGACCTTAAGACTCGACTATTGTAACACACTATATAGTGGTTGTTCTGCATCATCAATAAACAAACTACAGTTAGTTCAGAATGCAGCTGCTGGAGTTCTTATCAGGTCTTGAAAATATGATCAAATAACCCCAATTTTGTCATCTCTAGACTGGCTACCCATTTAGTACTTCAAATTACTTAAAACTATTAAACGGTCCAAATACTGCCCATCTAACAAATCTTCCACGCGCTACAACCCATCACGCTCTTTAAGATCACAAAACTAAGGACTTTTGATAGTACCTAGGATAACTAAATCTACCAAAGGAGGTAGAGCATTTCCATACAGTACATGGCACTTAAACTCTTAAATAGCCTCGCTGATACTATGCCAGGTCATTTTACAGACATTTTACTGTCCAGATGTAAAGTATTTGACAGTCAAATGCAGACCTTTTTCCTCCACCGTAAGATTTCATCAGCTGTCCTGAACATGGCAGTGTACCTAGCTCCTAGCTCCTGACGCTAAAGCTAATTGATCCCTCAGTCTCCTATATACAACCACAAACTTGAATAGGTATATACAGGCAGCACACATAATAGCAGGGGATTTTAATCATGTATGTGTTTCCTTAATTCTACACGCGGAGAAAGCCTAATTGACAAAGTCTAACTCAACATTAAACATGGTTACAGAGCTATAACATACCCCCATTTGGGTCATCGGACCACATTTTCCCTGTTCATGTTACCATAATATACCCACCATAGGAACCACCCACTGGAAGAACAGTTAAAATATGGCATGCTAGTACCTCCTTACAGTTGTAAGACTGTTTTAACAACACAGTCGGAGTATCTTTCAATCCCAGGACCTTTAGGAGTATACCTCATCTGTATTCTCCTCTATAAAAAATGAAAGAATGAAAAAATAAATTCTACGGGAATGACTCTAATGCCCTGTCTTCATCATCAAGCATGACCTACCAGCATACTGCTTTACCTGGATGAAGGATGGGGTCTACGCCAAATAACTTATTGACCATACTTTACAGTGGTTTTAAATCTGATTACAAAATTGTCTTTTAATTCCTTAACGGAACAATTTTATTTAAATTTTCTTTTTGGTAGAACTGTACAGACAAAGATGGCATGCCAAATTGGATTATACTAATTAAATTGAGGATCACCTCCATAGTAACAACTGGGGGTCCAAAACATCACCAACTACAAAAGTGTTACCCTCACAGTAACGGCACAGGACAATAAAAACAAACCGAATAAGAAACATCTCAGGTCTGTTCTTAAAATAAATCCATAACTCAATGGAATGCCTCTTCTTGTGCAGTAATCCACTTTGTTTTATCAAACTTTCCAATTATTTTCAGTTGGGTATTTGAAATCACTTTATTTGCTTGAACATAACACACACACTAAAAATAGGAATACAAATAAAACCATAAAACCCATACACATACCCAAAGTCCAAAACCCAGAAAGCTAACTCTTACATTCTAACTGTACACAATTCGTTGAATAGTTAACATTTGGCCCAAATACAATGACCTCAGTCTTATCTTTATTTAAGAAGAGAAAGTTTCAGGCCAGCCAGGATTTCACCTTCTCGAAGCATTGGAGGAGCGAAGTGATCGCAGTTGGGTTATTGGTTAATAGGAAGATAGATTTGGGTGCCATCCGCATAAAAGTGGAAAGAAACACCATATTGGCCACGTGTCAGCACAGCGAGGGAGGAGGAGAAATTAACAGGCTTCACTTGAAATTTACGATCAGACAGGTAAGACTGGCACCAAAGTTGGGCCTTGTCTTTGATGCTCACTGACAGATTAAATCGTAAACTAAGAAAGAGTGGTCAATAGTAGGGATGAGCGAGTACAGCATTATCTGTATCTGTATCTGTTAACCATAAGAATTATCTGTATCCGTATCTGTACTCGGACTGGGCGGGGCCTAACCAGGAAGTGGGCAGGATTTAACCCGGAAATTGGGTCGGGTTGTCTTGAGATGGGCGGGGCTTTAACCGGTATGTTATTTTAAGCATGCAATTGATATGGGTTGATCAGAAATTGTTATATTTAATGCTGATTAGAAAAATATTTACATGACAGCATCAGCATTGAGCTTCAGATCAATGGTTTTGATCACGATGACAAACGAACTATATACAGAATAAGTTTTGCAACAATGAATACAACACATGCGGTTGCAATTATGAAGTAAAATGTAATGAACAAGAGTTTTCATCCCAACATAACTTTATTTTTTTAACTTTTAATTAAAAACTGGTTAGAGCCAGCTGACGGTTTAAAAAAGACAGGCAGAGACGCAACGCGAGTCGCATTCTACCAAGCACCACGTCTGAACAAACCCCACGTTTACCAAACTCTACTGGTTAATAAGTAAGTACAACAAACCGAAATAAAAAACAAACCTGAAGCTGAAGAAACCCTAAACGTTAACGGAAAAGACCCGCGAACCTGAGTGAATGAGGGAGAGACGGAGAGAGAGAGCTGCGACCACAGTCAGCAACAAAATACATCTGTATATGTGTAGGAGAGGGGCGCTGTGACTATCACAGAACGCAGACACAGTCAGCTACACAATGAGGATTTTTATTCAATCCGAGCACAGATATTGACTCGTATTACTTGTATAATACTCGTCCTCGGCAAAAGTGCTTTATCCATACCGGATACTCGTTTCAGCCGAGTATCCGGCTCAACTCTAGTCAATAGTATCGAATGCCTCAGATAAGTCAAAAAGAACAAGGGCGACTGGATTCCCAGCGTTAGTTGCGAGGTATATATTGTATCGTTTAATACTCTCAACAAGGCAGACTCGGTTCAGGTCGTGTGAGATGGATGGTAGTGTCCAGGAACCTGAATGATTTGAAAGCTTCCACAGGCCTATGAAGAAAGGGAAGGGGAGGGAGTGATGGGGAAGGAGAACACACTTTACAGGTGTGAGGGATTTTGCTCTGACTAGGATTGCACATAATTTCTTTGTTCTTTTTGTAGAATGACAATAAAGATTCTGATTCTATTCTGAATGCATGTGACCTGATGATTAACTGTAAAGTTTCACCATTATCAGAGTGATAGTTATGCAAATCCACTCTCAAGTTCTTTTGGCGTCCATTCGCTTAAACAGTTGCATGTAAGGCAAATTCTAGTAGAGTTAAAGCTGTTAGGCACTAATTCAGAACTCAAGTGACCCAACAATGCTTCTGCTTCAGTCGGAATTTCAAATTGGAATTTGTTATTCGGCGGGGCACTGTGGGGGATTTTGAGGGGTGCGTATGCTAAATTTATAATCTTATTAAAGGTGAGATTGCCCTCTGCTATGAACAATAAAATTATAGGTGTTATCTGCGGGGACGCGATTAATGTACGACTGTGAGTTGGGTTACTACGTTGCATTGAGATCAGTTTTCCAGAATTATGAATTTAAGTGTATACACTGAGAAAAATATATATATATATATATATATATTAGGGGTGTAACGATACGTGTATTCGTACCAAACCGTCACAGGCAACATTCCAAATATAGTCATCATTCCTATGGCCACTCCCTTTGAAGGAACGAGCCCTCTGAGTTTAGACTTTGGAGTGAACAAGGCATTTGCATGCCTTGTGCATATGTTTGGAATGTACTTGGCAAAGGAAGCAAAGTTATTTCCTCATTTTATATAAAATGTATGTTTATTTGCAAACAGTTAGGTTTTATACTTAAATTATGCCATTAAACACTTGTTTATTTGCAGGCGGGAACAAAGTCTTGTGGTGCCATCCCAAAAAGGTAAAAAATCTCTCTCGCGCACCTTCTCCGGATCTGTTCCACCTATGTGGAATGATCTGCCTGCTGCTACAAGATCTGCAGATTCTTTAGCCATCTTTAAGAAATGTCTGAAAACACAGCTCTTCCATCAACATCTGACTGATCGGTTCTAACTCTATTTTCTTCTCTACTCTTTAAAGAAAAGAAAAATGAATGAATGGTTCTGCATACTGTGTTGGGTTATATGAGACCAGCACTCTTTTTTTTGATTGCATTTATGCTTTTGTTGTACTTATGCTGTCCCAATTGCTTCTATTGCCTACCCCACCTGTAAGTCCCATCCATCCATTTTCTACCGCTTATCCGAACTACCTCGGGTCACAGGGAGCCTGCGCCTATCTCAGGAGTCATCGGGCATCAAGGCAGGATACACCCTGGATGGAGTGCCAACCCATCGCAGGGCACACACACTCACTCATTCACTCACGCACTCATTCACTCACGCACTCACGCACTCACGCACTCACGCACTCACGCACGCACGCACGCACGCACTCACACCCTACGGACAATTTTTTCCAGAGATGTCAATCAACCTACCATGCATGTCTTTGGACCAGGGGAGGAAACCGGAGTACCCGGAGGACACCACCGAGGCACGGGGAGAACATGCAAACTCCACACACACACAAGTCGGAAGCGGGAATCGAACCCCCAACCCTGGAGGTGTGAGGCGAACGTGCTAACCACTAAGCCACCGTGCCCCCCACCTGTAAGTCGCTTTGGATAAAAGCTTCTGCTAAATGACTAAATGTAAATGTAAATGTAGGTTAATGGTTGTCTGGCTTGCCTTGAAGAGATTTCAGCCTCTAATTCAGGACACGCATGGGCAGGTCCACTCAGAAAGCATGGCTGGCATACATTAATCCCCAGGGTTGCATAATCTCACGGCAGATGTCAAAATTTGCGTGACATCTCCTCTTTTGCAGTCAGCAGATGGCGAAGTCCCTGCAAGACACAAACATCACGGGGACGACCTCAATGGGACAGCCCATGCACTCCGCGGAGAGTGGTGAGCCCATCCCCGTGCAGTCCAGCTCATTTACTTTCCTTCCTTCAGGAGACCTGGTCATCCGGTTCCTAAGGGGCGCGAGGAGGTTGAATCCACCTTGACTGAGCTCTGTACCTTCTTGGGACCTCACTGCGGTCCTCAAAGTTCTTAAAAGGGCCTTGTTTGAGCCCCTGGAACAGCCAGTCTGCCTCATTTCATGATGAAGATGGCTCTCCTGGTAGCGTTCGCTTCCATCAAGAGGGTAGGTGACCTGCGGGCACTCTCTGTGTCCACTGAGTGTCTCGAGTTCAGGCTGGGAGACTCTCATATGGTTGTGAGAGCTATGTGCTATATTCATAACGTTCCCACCACTCCCTTCAGGGACCAAGTGGTGAACCTGCATGCGCTGGGGAGGAAGACCTGACCTCTACCGCGTTGTGAGTGTCCAAACAGAGACTGGCGCACCGGATCGCTGACGCCATTACTATGGCTTACCGATCTCAAGATCTCACGTGCCCAATTGCAGTGAGAGCTCACTACACTCGACTGGCCCAGACACATTTACACTCCTAGGGTCGGGAAGTCGAAAAGTTTAATGAAAGACACGTTCTCCTGCAGTACACGTCGATCGGTCTGCGCAGCGCTGCTTGATGTCTAACAAAATGTTTTTTCTTACTGTGACAGCCAAAGAATTTAAGTAGACTCATGCCCGTCATGCATTCAAATCTGAACTCTGGCGAGGTTGGCAGTGTGCCTGATCAACAAACAAACAAAAATATTCAAACATTTTCTAAACTAACAAACAGTTATATAGAAATGAAACTAAACACAATTAACCATTAAAAACAAAACTAAACTATTTCAATGACCAAAACAGTTTAAACAGTCTCATTCACAAATTGATCTTTTGCCGCTATATCTTCTAATATCTTTATCTGGTGCCAAACGCACTTCATTTTAACCCTTTCCGCTCCGCGTATGCTGCTTCTCCCGCCAAAGATGCGGCACATGAAGGCCAGCAGAAACAATCTTATTTTAACAACAGTATTTAACAGCAGTATTTAACAGCAGACGCGCAGAGCAGGTAAATGGACACAACAGTAAACAAAATGCAGCAATATTAAAGTATTTGTATCTATCAGTCTATTTACCTACTGTTTGTTATAGGTCGCCAACCTTTCAACAATATTTGTGATATTTTATGAACCATAACTTTTTTATTTACATCGGGCGTCCAGCACCACCGCATAGCAACGCGAGGAAGAGCCTCTCGGCTGAGCTGAGGACCGCTCCTGGTGCTTCCATCTCTGTTCTCCTGTCTCGTCGGTGCATACAACTAGGGGCTGCGGACGCCAAGACTGGCTTCACGGGGGGGAGGAAGCACAGTCTTGGTGGTATCCCCCGGCCTGTGAGGGGGATGGGGGTATGTAACGAGGAAGGCGGGTCAAGAGCCGCGAGGAGAGCCCGATGGCGTGAGTGATAGTTGGAATCAGCCGTGCGCACACCGGTCCCGCATATCTCATGGAGGTGATCAGGAGCATAAGAGGCCGAGCGACAGGACGAGAGAGGACCGGGCCCGGACATTTTTAAGTTTTTATTTATGTTCTTATGGCCGGCAGTCGACTGTGAAATTTTTAAAAATGGCTGGGGAATTAACTAGACCAAAGGCATGACCAAGTATTCGTAATGTCCAGAGGGGGCATGAAAGCGGTTTTCCATTCATTGCTAATGAACATGTTTCCGGTTCCTGATTGCATCGCTGCTGGCGGCTAGTTTGTATCCTCTGACACTTGCTTCACCTCACATTTGTTCTTGGTCTTAATATTAGTGTATTTTACTATCGTTACCTATCACTGTCGTTGACGAATTATTTATAACTTTACATTCTAAACCTATATTAATTGAAACGCAACGCCGCTAGCATAGTATTAGCGTGTTAGCTTGCATTCTGTTTATAGTGTGGAATATCATCTCCCCATATTTGTCTTGTGTGCTAACTGTTTCTCTTTTTAAGCGTATATACTAAGACTCATCAAGCAACCTTGGTAAATTAGGATTGCACTTCATACCCGGTGAGTCATGGCTTCTATTCCTATTGTTGTTACTTGCACCTCATGTCATATGTTTAGCTTAGCCTTCTCTATCAGCGGCAAGGGTTTTACATGCGATAAATGCAGGGAAGTAGTTAGGCTGACGGAGAAGATCTTAGAATTAGAGTCTCGCATCCAATCTTTATTTGAGGATAATAAGAGTGTTAGGACCGTAGAAAACACTTTGGATGCGAGCAATGTTAGCGCAGACAGCTCGGTTCCGGTTGAAAATCCCCTGCAGCTGGGAAACTTTGTGACCGTGAGACGGCATAGTCGCAAGACAAAACATCACTCAACCGCTCCGATTAAAGTCTCGAACAGGTTTGCCCGGCTCAGTGACGCACCGACTGAGAAACCTGCTTAAAGTGCCCTATTGATCGGTGATTCTATTGTCCGGAACGTTAACATAGAGGCACCAGCCACCATAGTCAAATGTTTACCGGGAGCCAGAGCGCCTGACATCAAGTCAAATTTAAATGTGCTGGCTAAGACTAATCGTAAATTCAGTAAGATTGTTATTCACGTCGGCACAAATGATGTTTGACTCTGTCAATCGGAGATCACTAAAGATAATATTAAAGAGGTGTGTGTTCGCAAGCACGATGTCAGACACTGTAATATTCTCTGGCGCCCTCACTGCTTACCGTGGTGATGAGATTTATAGCAGATTATCATCATTAAATGGCTGGTTGTCTGAGTGGTGCCTGCAGAACAATATAGATTTTATAAATATCTGGAAGAGTTTTGAGGGCAGACCTGACCTGTTGAAACGAGATGGTCTCCATCCCTCCTGGGATGGGGTTTCCCTCCTCTCTAGAAATTTGGCAAACAGACTTAATAATGCTAAAGACTGACTACCTGGGGCCCAGGTCAGGAAGGAGACAGAATGGCTTAACCAACTGTCTGCTTGCCGTCTCACGTTACAGAATACACAAAATATGCAACATGTAATAATCCCTTCTCACAAACAACATAATATAGAGACTGTGTCTGTCCCTCCATACTTTAGATTTAATACTTTCCTATGGTATAAATGTGGACAATGTTAAAATCGTTCAGCAGAGTGAAGACATTTCGGATCATTATCTGATATTATATTTGCTTCACTGGCCTATGGCTGCAAATCAAACTCCTTGTTACAAATGTGGTAGAGCGATTACTTCAACTACCAAAGATAAGTTTCTCGACAATCTGCCTGAATTATCTTAAATGTCTAGCATGACTAAAAATTATGACGATCTTGACATTACTATTGAAAATTTTAACTCTACCTTCTCGGAAACATTAGACACAGTTGCTTCCAGTCTGGATTTCGAGGATGTCACAGTACAGAGACTGCTTTGATCAGAGTTACAAATGATCTGCTTTTAGCGTCTGATCGTGGCTGTATTTCGTTATTGGTGCTGCTAGACCATAGTGCTGCATTTGACACCATTGACCACAGCATACTCCTACACAGACTCAAAAAGTGCGTCGGCATTAATGGAATAGCATTGAAATGGTTTAAGTCTTATTTACAGTACGATGTACCACAGGGCTCAGTCTTAGGGCCTCTCCTCTTCGCATTATATATGCTACCTCTAGGAGATATAATAAAGCGACACGGAATTAGCTTGCACTGTTATGCTGATGATACTCAACTTTATATTTCCTCGAAGCCTCATCAAACCCAGCAGTTCCATCGAATAAAGGACTTCATAGTTGATTAAAAGAACTGGATGAGTAACAATTTTTTACTACTGAACTCGGACAAAACAGAAGTGTTACTTACTGAACCAAAAACCGCCATACGTAACAACCAAGAATACTGCTTAACTATTGATGGATGCTCCATAAAATCCTCGTCGTCAGCTAAGAATCTTTGCGTTGTATTTGATAGTAATCTGTCATTTGAGAGCCATGTTGCCAACACCTGTAAAATTGTATTTTTCCAGCATATAACCCCGGTTCTGTCAACCTTGCACTGGTTACCTATGAAGCATCGCATTAACTTTAAGATCTTGCTTATTACCTATAAAGCCCTACATGGTCTAGCGCCGCAGTATTTGAATGAACTTCTATTGTATCACAATCCTCCACGTGCTTTACGCTCTAAGGCGTCCTGTCAGTTAGTAATACCTAGAATTTAAAACTTTTCTTATCTAGCGCCTAAACTTTGTAATACTCTTCCCTGCACTGTCCGGGAGGCAGACAGACTCTGTCAGTTTAAATCTAGACTAAAGACGCATCTTTTTAATCTTGCATACACTACACTTCCATAATATTAATCCTCAAAGGATTTAGGCTGCATTATTTAGATCAACCGGAACCAGGAACACATCCAACAAAAAATGATGAACTTGTTGCATCAAAGAGTGCAGAACAGTACTCTACTCTCAGCCAGTCTCGTCTTTTTGTTCCAAGGTTACCGCAGGATGCAGTTCATGCCCAGACCTGATGGCAGAGCTGAGAATGGGAAGCGATGAGCGGACAAGAGCTGAGATGATAGAGCTGGATAAAGGACGCGGCGACTTGACACGATTTTTCTACAACACTTCAAATGCTATTAGATTGTTAATGATAATCTTAAATCTATAATTTACCTTATTCGTAAGTTTATTTTATTTTTTATTTAGCCTTGTTGTGCAAGCAATGTTGAGCTTGTGCAGAGGCAGCAGCTTTTGCCAGAGGGGAAGAGGAATCCCCTTGTTGGGCCTGGGTTCTCCTGAGTTTTTTTTTCTCGGTTGGAGTTTTGGGTTCCTCGCCACCGTTTGCATATTGTTTTGCACTATTTGCCTGGCAGGGGGGGCTGCTTTAGAATTTAGAAGTTAAACATAATTAATATTGCATATACAAATTTATAGTCCGTTTAATATTTGACCTGTGGTTCTCTCTCCTTTATCCCAAATGTGTGCTTTCACTGTGCGTGCCTGCGAGTGTGTTTGCGTGTGTGCGTCTATGCCACTGGATGTGGTGATGTGCCATTTATTATACAGTAACACATTTGAAAAGTAAGCCAAGAAAGAGCCACAGTACATGAGCGTGTAATAGAAAGTGACAAGGAAAGACCTATTTAAAATCTTACAGCAACCATCACATTTATATTCTTATTTCTAGAACCTCAATATCTATTTCAATTCAACACAATTCTAGTTTAATTGAATATTTACCCTGACTGCATATATTTATAATTAGTCTGCATACAAATTGTCTATTTACAGGCTGGTTTGAGAATTTCCTTAACTTTTTATTATCTCCTAGAAATATACATTTGACTCATCATATACTGTACAGTATATACTGTATAAGGGAATGACTTGAAACCAGTTTGGTTAAAGCTGATTGAAAAGCTATGGAAATTTAGATCTGTAATCTTGTGTGGTGAAAAGAAAAGCAAAATACACAAAACTTGTTCAAAGTGTAAATTGGATTGGCTACAACAGCAGAAATTACTGCTTGAGTTATAGTTATTTAAGCCAAGAACAGAAAAATGGGGCTTCAGTCAGCACACAGTACAGTGAAACTTGTATGTCAACAGCCTGAATCCATGGACTTACTCCGCTTTGTGTCAACAGTGCATGAGTTGGGAAAAGGGTGTAGTAGCTGACAAAGCTGCAGAAATTACGTAATACATAATTTTAATAGTGGGGACCTAATCAGGATTAGTATAGTGTTCCTAACATCGAGACAGAATAAGTATTATTAAAGTCTTCCTGTTTGTAAAGCTACCTAACACAGTTTTCACACTATCATCTACTCAAAATCGATTACAGTTAGTATATCTTCTACTTACTTGGAGTTTTTGTTGGGAGCAAAGGCTCACAGATCTCCCTAAAACAAACATCCTGCTGAACTTTATATGTTCTTTTGTACCTGATAGGTAAAAACAAGCACTCGTTACATCGAATGGATTAGAAAAAAATAATTAGGACATTATAGACCCATAGTGAAGACTGCTGCATTGTTTACACTGACACTTACAAATAATGGCAGACACCATCTTCCCACACAGGCACGCTCTTTGTTTCAGAGTAAAGCCGAGTACATGGATGAGACAAACGCTGGCAATCTGTGTGCAACAGAAACAAAACCATAATTTTTTTTAAATATATTATAGTAGACTTTCCTCTTTTAAAATACAAATAACTGGTGCTGAAAATGAGAGATAAGAAAACACAAAATAATCAATTACTGTAAGTGGCATTGATAGAATTTTCATTGATGTGTGTTTGCATGCATGCTTAACAAATATGGTCATACAAACATTACTACCCATAAAATCAGTGGCACAGTTACAGCTAAATAACTTGTTCATCTGAACACATGTCCCACCATTTTGGCAGGCTTGAGCTCTGCAGTCTTTGGATGAATCTCCATTAAAAAAGTTGTTTTAATACAAAGTCAAACACAAATACTTTTCAGCCTGAAGCTTAAAACACTGGCAAGAGTTGTCCATTTTTTACTGTACTCCAAAATCTACATTACATACAAATAAACATGCAATTGTTTATATGTTATATTCATTGTGTCACATTTCTGTTCCTTGCCACCAGAGGTCGCCACACACCACACTGAGTGTTTCACCCTGGACTCCATTTCCCAAGATCCCCTCTGATTACACCTTCACCTGTTGCTTATCACCCAATCACTATATAAACCACATTCACTCCATTACATACTGCTCAGTATTGTTTGTCCCACAGCATTACCTAGCGGTTCCTCGGTCTATGTATACTCGTGCCTTGACCTGTGCCTGGATCTTGTTTTATGATGTTTATGTTTGGTGCCTGTCTTATCGTTTGACTGTCTTTTGGATTGTGACTCGGAATAACCCTTGATAAAGCTGCTTTTGGATCTGGATCTGACCCTGCCTTCCTTACCCTTTTGTTGCACGTTAGTTAAATTGTTTTTCAGCTGATACTGTGTATATTTTGAAATCCTAAGGAAAAAAGTAACTCTGTTTTTTCCTCCGCTGGTATCAGTTATAGAATACAAATACCAACTGAATTATATTTTATTGAATGAAAAAGCTAAATAAAATAATAATCACATTCTATCTATATTTCAAAGAAACTTTACTGAAACATCTCCTACCAGTTTTATTCTTTGTTACTTCTTCTGGAATTTCAAAAGCTAGACTGATCTTGTTGGTGGTTTTCTCCAGCTTTTCCAATCTAATTGGAGGGTCTGGCTCTGCTTAAAAAAAACATGTCAAGCAGTTAATAATCAAGTTGAATAACATACATTTATGGATTTAACAGACGTTTAAAATCTGTGGCAACAAGAGCAGTCTCTTTGGATAAAAGCGTCTGCTAAATGATTAAATGTAAATGTAATGTAAAGAGCAAAAGCAAAAGTTATGTATTAAAATGGTTGTAAATTAACAATTGAATATGAGTAAACCAGATGATGTGATTACAATTTTATATGATTTAAACCAAAATCAATATTATTTAAAAACAATGCATTCTACATTTCGAGATTAAAATGATTACAGACTTGTACGGTGTCTGATGGTTTTATGTGGAAGGCTGGTAAATTTGGCTGTAATCCTTCCCCTACCATCAATAAGCTCTGTGTATCTGAGGGGAAAAACACAAATAACTGATTATACAAAAAGGGTTTTAATATCAAAGCAATGATTACGGTACTTTACTGTAAAGTATTGTACTTTAATGGATCCTCGAAGGGTTCTGTGTTGTCAACTGTGCCTCCATCTTTAATTTGTGTCCAAATCTGTCCGACCCGATAATTCTGTCCTGCCTGAACTCTGTCACCGCTACTTTGGTCCTTTAAAATTGGTACTGTGCAATAGAAGATACACAGACAGGTCACCACCGCGACAACATCATAGAGAAGTAAGTATTATTGATTAATGGTGACTCACATGTGGTGAAGGCTAGATGTTGAGGAATACTTTCAATGTTGTCCTTGCCTGTTTTGTGTACAGAGGTCAGGGCTACATGGCAATGCTGTCCTGGAGCAAGGTCACGAAGGGTATATGTCCCTAAGCTTCCATCTGGCAGATACCGGCTACGAATTGAGAGGCCTTGAGTAATATTTACAATGAAACCATCTGGAAGACTTTGAGGATGACGGTCCCATGTGACCCGGGCCGAGGTAGCTGTGATACTGGAGAGGGAAAGATTCTGAGGAGGGAGGGGTCCTGATGGAGGGGACAGGAAAGTGGTGTTATGACAGATGCATGTGTTTATAACACAAAGCTAGAGAAATACTTACTAGTCCAAAAGTGGAGTGGCCCAGCAGATTTGCTGGTTGATGGCAGGTCTTCAGGGTGCAAACCACTTTGTGTAACTACGTCTACTGTGTACATCTGACCTGGGAGCAGTGTGCTGTGGGTTACAAACAACAAATCAATAACATGTTTGTTTGTTTTGTGTTCTTTTAACCTCTATTAACTATAACAAAATATTCACACTTTCCCAACTTTATTGTATGCGTTAACTGTCATTAGTTTTTCCTAAAAAAAATCATCATTAAATCACTAAAAACAAATACAATACACCTGCTATAATGCATGCACATGCGGAAGAAGGCTCGATAGACAAAGATAATACAATATCATATCTTTTAATGGTAATCCAAGAAGACAATATGGGAGTGAGTAGGTGAAGTGAAGGACCAATGTGTTTCTATGGGTTTGTGGAATGACAACACCCAGAACCCGGGAACACCAGGGATAATGGTTGATGGACCGTCAGGCTGTTCGGGGCAGACAGGCAGTTTGAGGCAGATGGGAAGTTCAAAAGATGGTGGTAATAGACAAGGTAAATCATAATATAAATACTCGCTCCTGGTCGGACGTGCTGTGAGGCTCTGACTCCGGGGCAATCCTCAGCTCAGATGCTCCTGATGGGTCAATGATTGTGACAGGCTCTGGCTCTCACTCAGTGGTCGGCTCAGGCAATTGCTCCAAAGAGTGGGTTGGTGTGGGGCGGGGCTCTGGGTTCGGAGAGGGACTGATGGTGCTGGTGAGTAATAACTTGCCGCTCAATCACTCCACAAACTCGGCAGAACTTCCCTGAGGACCATCTCCTGTCAACTGCGCACTGCATGCCCTGAAAAAGGTGCAGAGGCAGTAGTCCGTGTAGTGGGTAAGGTTGGCGATTTCCACAAAGAGTCTCATATGGTCTTCGAGAGAGAAATTCCTCTGATCCAGCATGAGGAGAAGGACGGCTGGGTGATCCATAACGAAAAAACTGTCAAACATAAAGACGACGCTCACAATACATTTTGGTCTGATATTCAACAAGTGCTCGTCCAGAAGAAGGCTGGGTAGATAAAGACAATCCAATATAATAAATTTGAATGGTCACCCAAAAAGAAGACAATATGGCATGGAACACATGCAGCACAACATAAACACATACTCACTTCATTCACTCATTGTCTGGTATTGTGAGTATATAAAGAGTGCAATAATGTGTATTAGGAAGTAAATGTTTACAGGGAGTAAATCATACTCCACTGCAGTATAACAGTAGTGGGCTATATTATAATAAAATTGGGGTTAATGTGCAGGAGGTCCCATCTGCGAATATATCAGACGAAGAAGTTTTAATATCAACCGACTACATTGAATCATTATAGCAGCCTATAGAATGAAAATTCATTTTATCCATCTTTGCAAACAAATCTTTGTATTCTTTCATACACAATATGCTTTATTTTTGTAGGATTAGACCAATGTAACTCTTTGTATACTGGTGTAAGTCAGGCATTGTTGAACCTTCTCCAAATTGTTCAAAATGCTGCTGCTAGACTTTTAACTGATGCCAGAAAAAAGGAGTTTATAACACTGTTTTTAATCTTACTTCACTGGCTGCATGTGCAATAAAGAAATCAACTGAAATTGTTGATTCTAGTTTTCAAAGCTCCTCACAATCTTGTTCAGCCTTATTTAATAGATCTTCTACATGTACATAAATCTCTTAGATTTATTTTATATCTCAATCAGATGATCTTGGAGATTCCTAGGACTAGATTAAAGTCAAGCGGCGATCGAGCCTTTGCAGTTGCAGCCCCTAAGCTTTGGAACAACTTGCCTCTCCATCTGAGGTTATCCCCATCCTTAGGCTTTTTTAAGAAACATGTGGACCTGCTTTTACTGGAAGGGGTGTTTGGGTCTATAGGCTAATTCCAGCCAGATGCTTATTTCATTGGTGATGTGTGAGAATGTGGTTTTAGTTGTTTATATGCATTGTTTCTGCTTTTGTTTTTACTGTAAAGCTCATTGGTCAACTTTATATTGTGTTTAATTGTGCTATATAAATTAATACAACTAAAAAAAACATGGACAATCTATCATATATCAAGATATGCATTCTCAATTATGAGTTATTTATTTAACTCTTTCACCGCCATTGACGAGTTATCTCGTCATTTAAAAAAAAAAAGTTCCCAGCCAAAGACAAGCTTTTACGGCAATCAGAGTTTGTACTGTTGTACAGCAGGTGGCGCTATTACACACCTTTGGGAAAAAGTACAGAATCCCTAGAACGTATATGTTTTAGCGGTTTGTAATGATTGTTCTGAGTGGAATTTGGGCGGAATCTTTGACAAAAAAACGTTAATTATCTCAGCTGTTTAATCAAAGTGATGCATTTTTGAAGAAACCTACCCACATCTACGGAGTGATAAAAAACGAACAAATGAAGATAGAAGAATACGGTTCTGTTGATTAAAAGCTGAGACTCTGTTCTTTCATTTGATATATTGTTTGTCCATATATTCTTTACAGAAAATGTACTGTGAGCGATTTAAGTTGGGTGAAAATGTAAAAAAAACACTGGCGTAGTCTGGCAACTTTTTTTTTAAAAGGCTGGCGGGGAATGAGTTAATAATAACACAAATGAAAATGTCATGGACAAAAATGATGGGACCCCTTAAACTAAAATTTTGTTGCACAACCTTTAGAGGCAATCACTGCAAGGATTTTTTTTTCTGTAGCTCACAACGAGACTTCCGGAGCAAACATCTCCAGCTGTCTCAGGTTTGATGGGTGCCTTCTCCAGACTGCACGTTTCAGCTTTTTCCATAGATGCTACATAGGATTCAGATCAGGACTCATAGAAGGCCACTTCAGAGTAGTCCAATGTTTTGTAAATATACATTCTTAAAGGATTTTAGCTGTGTGTTTTGGGTCATTATCCTGTTGGAGGACCCATGACCTGCGACTGAGACTGAGCTTTTGACACTGGGCAGTACGTTTTGCTCCAGAATGCCTTGATAGTCGGACTTAGAGGGAAACTCTGAAAAGAGCTTGGGGTGAGCTGGAGCACTCAACGGGTCATGGTATGGGACTGGATGATTCTGCGCCAACAACCCGGTTGATTTGTTTGTTTGCTGCCTGCCCTGACCTATTGCCTGTTTATCTTAGTAAGATTGCATTTTGATCCTCAACCCCTTCAAGTTTCGAAGCAGTTTGTTACACAAATACTGTGTGTGATAAGTTTGTTCTTTTTTTAATCGACTGACAGCACTAAAATAAACCTGTTAAACAAAAAAAATTGTGTATGTTAAATTTCACAATACGAGTGTAATTATTCACAGTTAAGCACACGAAAAGGGTGCGATTAATCGTGATTAAAAATTGTAATCTATTAAAAGCCCTAGTTATAATAACACTATATATACTGTATATATAATATCATAATTGAACCTTTTCAATG
Source organism: Triplophysa dalaica (assembly GCF_015846415.1). NCBI lineage: Eukaryota > Metazoa > Chordata > Actinopteri > Cypriniformes > Nemacheilidae > Triplophysa > Triplophysa dalaica. Next base: position 8,691,331 of record NC_079547.1, on the reverse strand, counting down.
TTCTGCATTTAAATACCCCGATGCCGTTCAGGCATTGTCTTGTCCTGTTTTATGAAGCTTCCCACAGGTTTACCTCTGCTATTCTGAGTTTACACACACCTGCATTTAAAGTATTAGACGTAAGGATTTTTAACATCAACCCTGATACTACAGACTATTGTTATCACTTCAAAAGTCCTTATGGACCCACAGCATGTCAGCTGCTGAAGAGTAGGCCTTTAGCATTATCTCATTCTAGCACTTTCAGCAGAACAATAAGAGCAGAGGTTATAGGCCCTAGTTTAATGTCCGTTTAAAATTAACAAATTAATTTTTTTCCCTTTTAATTTGTGTATAATCTGGCTTTAAATGTTTAACTTTTTTTTTAAGAAGTAAAAAAAAATATGCAATAAGCATGTGTAATAAACCATGAAACTTTTTAAAACAATTAAAGAAAATGTGTTAAAAGTATAAGTTCAAAAAACAATATTTCATTATTTCTTTTATAACGTTTTGTCACGTTCTTGCCTAAATCATGCATGCTTGCTGGCCACAGAGTCAGCTGCAGCCTCCCCTGTGCCAGGGGAATGTGGGTACTGTCACGATCCTGCCTCTCTCATTCATGCTTTTCTAGTTTGCGTCAGGATCATGACAGTCCCTCGTGTTTTGAGTTGAAGCACATGGCCATTGTTTATTTTTGGTGTGCCATGTGCTCTCCTGTCTCGTTGTTTCCCCATTAATTATCTTGTCATTGTGTTTGCTATCTTGTGCCGGTTCATTTTGTAACCATTGTACTAACTTGTGTGTGACGTAGTGTTGTGAAGGTCCTTGTGAAGAAGTCAATCTAGTCAAGTTTCGCCCAAGTTTTGTTTAGTCTAGTCAATCTGTTTATTGTATTTTTTCAAGTTTATATTGTTTTACCCCCTTATGGGTTTGTTTTCCACTGTTTTGTTAATTAAACATTTTTAATTAACAAAAGTCTGCGCCTGGGTTTGGTCACCGGTATTCCCTGTCAACGTTTAGTGAGAAAGTCAATGCTTTTTTAATCATGTGAAAAAGGCTCATTAGGCTGTTTAACAACAAGAATACAATATAGTCTGTATTTCTTAAAACATTAAGCAATGTGGGTTAAAAAATTACACAGACCAAGCTTTTTATCCCATGCCAGGTGATAGAGAAACTCGTTAATACAGCAGACAGTTCTATCAGTATATGCATATAGACTTTATATTATTTCATGTGTTGTTGTCACCAAGCTATCTGAGCATGTGAAAGTCGGATCCTTATTCCAACTGTAGAGAAATGTTCCATCTGTCTGTGCAGCAGACTCTGAGACAGATGACTGAAGCGAGTTGATTTGTATTTTTTGTTTTTATTATTTGAATAAATATAATTTCAAACTTTTTTTATCTAAATCAGATGACACTATTCTCTAATCTCAGTTTTAGCCCATTTTCCCATCAATTAGAATTTTGGACAAACCCCTACCCCTTCCTTTAATGCATTGGTTTTTAAATTCTAGTTAAAATACCAGAGTTTATAACCTTAACGTAATTGTATATGTAGCTTTTAGATTATTTATTTTTTATTTAACACGTCATAATAATACATCATTATTAAATTACTTCCCAGCAAACATGCCTGTGAGGACCCACTCTTGGACAGTGTGGGCAGGACAAACCATGTGGGTTAGCCCACATGGGACCCACGTGCCCATACAGGCCCCAATAAGGTTTTTGTGGGCCCCCATGAGGGTTGTAGGCAAACCCAGTGTGGGCAAAGCAGCTTATAAATTAATTTAATTCTTCTATTCTTTATATAAGGTAATATAAAGAGAAAAAACAGCTACTTTTCGATGTGGTTCACAAGCGACGTGACCGTAGTACAGTATTCCCCTAGATAAAAAATGTGGACCGAGTTTTCTGCACTATACACAATAGATAAAAAATATTTTTAATTTATATTCATCAGATTCAGAATCAGAAGTATGTTTACACACACAAGGAATTTGAGATTAGTGCAGAAGAGAGTGTACACATGGTGCAAACATAGGGCAAACATAGATTAAATATACATTAAGATAGAAATAATAAATAATAACAATGCACAATATACAAAAGTGAAGACAAAAAACAACATATAATATTTTTAATGAATTTGCAGATGTGTTATTTACAGGTTCATTGTATTGTTTCTCACAATGTACAGTTTCCAGAGGCTATGTGCAAGTGTGCAATGTGAGCAACAGTGTGTAGTAAGAGCTTTTAATTGTTCAGGCTGAGTATAAACTTCGGGAAAACAGTTCTTGTGTTCGACTGCACTGGTGTCCAGTGCTCTGTAGCGATCTTGGAGGTTGGGTAAGGGGACACCAATGATGCTCTCATCAGTCCTGACTGTCCGTTTTAGTCACTTAATGTCTGATTTGGTAGCTGAACCAAACCAGACGGTTATGGATGAACACAGAAAACACTCGATGAAGGCCGAGAAGAACTGTGTGAGCAGCTCCTGTGGCATGTGGAATTTCTTCAGCTGGCGAAGGAAGTACAATCTCTGCTGGGCTTTATTAGCGATGTAGTCTATGTGAGTGTCCCGTGTCAGGTCCTGAGAGATGGTAGTGCCCAGGAACCTGAATGTCTATACTGTAGCCACAGTGTTTTTCATGATGGTGAGTGGGGGTAGTTCAGTGGGGGGTTCTCCTGAAGTCCAAGATCATCACCACTGTGTTGACCTCCAGGTTGTTGTGATTGCACAGGACAGCCAGCTCTTGACAGCAGACTTGTCTCCATTGTGGATTAGGCCGATGATGGTAGTGTCATCTGCAAATTTCAGGAGCTTGACAGAAGAGTGTTTTGCAGTGCAATTGTTTGTATACAGGGAGAAGAGCAGTTATTTCATGTAATGAAATAATAAATAAAAAGTAAAAACATAAATGAACAAAAATAATAAAAACGGTTAAAAAATGAAACCGAATGTACTTCTGGACCCGCGTTGTTGTTTAATTTCCCGAAGAAGCCGCAAGCGTGAGCACAGCGGACATTCTATGGGCAATGACTTCGCCTCTGAGTTTTTCTGAGGTCAAGTACTTTTTAAAAAGTTTTATTTTAATTTTATATCGTAAAAATCAATGACAATCTGAAGTAATAAGAAAATCTTGAATTACTTAAATTAGGACACATAGTTTGATGTAACAGTTTGTTTCCCTCAGACAATTTTAATAGGAGAATGGATAAGAGCTACTTTTCCATATAAAAACCCAATAAATTATCATTAAATTGACGGGCTGTTTTTCCAGAAAATGTAATCATTATCATGTTTATGTAACACCTGTGGGACCTCATTTGAACGTTTGCGCTAATGGATGGAACCATTCCGCCCACCCCATGTTTGTACCTGGCTTTAAATGATCACATCACAGGCCGATTGGCTTATGACGTAGAAGTAATAAGAGTGTACCCACTCTTTCGCGTTACCTTGAAGTCATCCGCTGATGAGTCTGAGCAGAGTCACATGAAGCTAAACAGAATACAAACCTTACAACAACAGCTATATGCCCAGGAAGAATAAGCAAAAATGGGAAAATCCAAAGACGATTCTCCTGCATCACTTTCCGGTAGGTTCACAAGCCTGTCAGACTAGTTTTGGCTATAATTTTTCATATGCCTGATGTGATTAGGGCTGCGTTTCCCGATAACGCTGTCTCTTAGCGCGCTACGAAAACTCTAAAGGTACACTGTAACACAAGTTATATTTTTCTAAGCGTGTTCCCCGAACTATACCTTATGGGTTTACTTACCTACCTCCCACGTTACAAGGTGCTGTCCATGGCGGGGGTGCTGAATAAATGGATATCGATCGTTCGACAATAAATTATTCACTCTATATAGAGACTGCTTCACTGCGTTGTGTGAAGTAGAGGCATTCTTTTTAAAATAAGCACTTTAGAAATAGTTGAAGTTGCATCGATCAGGACTCAAAGGCTAAAAATAATCCTTCCATGAATATTGTTTAATTGTGAAATGAGTGTGCGAAACCGCAAGCTGCTGCCGAAATGTATAAACCCGCTACTCTAACTGGCAGTATGGTCATTTACATCAAAGGTTCTCAAACTTTGGGTTCTACGGTCACCCAAAGCCACTTGCGGTTGCGGTGCATTAAAACTTTATTCCAGCAACTAACAATTACTTGTATAGTTCACACGTTTATTGTGCTTGGACACTGGATGCGCAAGCGGTGCATTTACGATTTATTAAAACATTAAACATTATTAATCGCACTTACTGTCATGATTCCGCTATCAAGTCATGTTTAATCTTGTTCTTGGAGTGGAGTCATGGCATAGCCTTAGGGTTTTAAGTGAGAAAGACATGTCTTTGTTTATATTTTGGCTTGGCATGCTATTTCTCGTGTCTCGTCTGTGTTTCCCGCCATCTCGTTACCTTGTTACCTTCCCTTTAGTGTTTCATTACCCAAACGTGCCTCTTGGTAATTATACTGTGTTTGTCCCCCTTTAAATAATCCTCGTATTGTCCTGTGCTCGTTCATTGTACATTGTGCTTGTATGCTGTCTGTACATTGTTCCCTGTAAGATCTGTAAAAGTTGTGACTGTTGTTTGAACTCCATGGCCCCTTTTTCCCCTGTCGGCACCTGTGGCGAGTGGGGGAGGATGGGTTCGGGGATGGCGCCTGCTTACTCCTCTGATGTGGAACCCAGCCCGGTCCAGCAGCCGGCACCCAGCGCGGTTCAGCAGCCGGCCCCCAATCCGGTCCAGCAGCCGGCACCCAGCCCGGTCCAGCAGCTGGCCCCCAGCCCGGTCCTGCAGCTGCCAGAGAGCACTGCCCAGCCCCCAGAGAGTGCTGCCCAGCCGGCCATCCAGTCCATGTGTCAGCCGGTGATCCAGCCAGTCCTCCAGTCCGTGTCCAGTCCGGCATTCCAGCCGGTGTCCAGTCCGGCGTTCCAGCCGACGATCCAGTCCGTGATTCCGGTATCATGTCATGTTTATTCTTGTTCGTGGAGCGGAGTCATGGCATAGCCTTAGGGTTTTGTGTTGTTGTTGGCTTGGCATGCTCTTTCTCGTGTCTCGTCCGTGTTTTCCGCCATCTCATTTCCTTGTTACCTTCCCATTAGTGTTTCATTACCCACACCTGCCTCTTGTTAATTATCCTGTGTTTGTCCCTCTTTAAATAATCATTGTGTTCATTGTCCTGTGCTTGTTCATTGTACATTTTGCTTGTATGCTGTGTGTACATAAGATCTGTAAAAGTTGTGACTGTTGTTTCTGAATGTGGATGCCTTTTGCCCAGTTCCTGTTACCCCTGTGTATAGTAAGTGTAGTGTAGTGTTTGTATTAAGTGTTTGTTTTCTTAGTTTAGTCAGTCTGTGTCCTTGTAATATTTAATAGTTTTTCCAGTGTCTGAGCTACAGGAAAGCTATTTCCTGTACGCTATTGGCTCATGGCATGCCTCTTTGAAGATAAACGCTCCATGCACTGTCATTGCTTAAGGCAGTAGTTATTGAGAAATAGCTTTCAGAAAGACATAAATTGTATTACAATTATTTCTTTAGTCATGTAAACATGTTACATAGTCATGTAAACATGTTACATATTTGGTTGGAATGTACAGTTTAACTCACATCATCACTTCTATAATGAGTGGAGGGCAGCGCTGGTTTTCTTTTGGCTGACTTTGTTGCATTTCACGTTATGGAGCAGCTCGTGTTAGCAGATAAGTTAACAGGCCTTTTTAATGTGTTTCGGGGTGTCTTGCCTGCCTTCGTTTTACCAGGGATCGTAAAGTAAAATAAGACGCTTTGTAAACCGCGTGAAGACACATAATATATGTCTGTGTTTGCTAACCCTTCTCCCAGAGACTTCTCTCTACCACTTATATGAGAGAAGCAGCACATGCATGCAAACTGATGTCCGCCAGGTGGGACAAGAATATTTTCGTCTCGTTTTTACTAGTTGACGAAAATGTCAGTATCTTTTTATTACAGTTTTCGTTAACATGCATTCATTTTTATTTAGTTATCGTCTCTGTTTCGTCAGTGAAAATATGTCGCTAACTAATACTTTTCGTCTTTGTTTTCACCAACAAAAATTAACATTGATTGCAAGGTATGGCTAAGAGTGCTCCAGACCAACCTTCTGAACGTATGACTTACAGAAGGTATATTTAACTTAAAACGTTTTGGGAAACACATATTAACGATAAGATACAGCTTAACGTATAACTTAAGAACGACGGAGCCTATGCCATTTACAACTGATATCCAATATCTCCTATAATTTCAGGTATTTAAATGATATTGTGCGTTTTGAACCCTGGGACACAGGTTTAACCTGTTGACAATTACAAGACACAAGGCATGATGGGATATGGAGTCTTTTAAAAAACACAGACAGAAACACTGAGCAACATGGCGCCCTCAGTTGGAGAGCCAAGGTACTAGCAATGGGATGTGACAAAGATATCTGTGGTAAATAGTTATTTTTACATCCGTTTAGTGTGTGTCCAATCCTGCCTAGATGCTGCAGTAGTGGCCGCCGCAAGAGCCAAATTCTCTTTTCAGATGCCCCAGCACTGTCTCTACAACAAGCTCTCTATATCCCCCTAATTCTGTCTTCTTCTCATTCTCTTTCCAGATGCTAACCCGGAGTTGTGCAATACATTTCTGAACTTTTTTAGGAATAAGATAGAGACTTTATACAACTGCATCTCGTGTATGAAGGATGCCCTAAAATATTCTAACTCGGCTGCTAACCACATTAAGCTAGCAAACTTTTATGAAATTGATCTTAACAATCTATTGCAAATAATTCTGTCATTAAAACTGTCTTCTTCCCCAGCTGGTTTTATTCCGACTTGGGGTGGTTGGACCTGCTGTGTTACTGAGTACTGGGGATTTCACTTCTTGCCTTAAGCATTCAATAATAAGGCCATTACTGAAGAAACCAAATCTTGACCCGACCGATATTGGGAATTGTGTGGTTGGTGACAGGTTTCAGGCAGGGTTCAGAGCTCGGCATAGTACTGAAACAGCTCTTCTTAAAGTGTCCAAAGACCTTCTGCTGATGTTAGATTCAGGGAATTCAGGGATCTTAATCTTTTTGGATTTAACAGTGGCTTTTGATACAATCTATCATAATATACTTTTAGATCGCTTACAGCAGCTGTTCTCAATCCTGGTCCTCGCGACCCCCTGCTCTGCATATTTTGTAGGCTTCTCCTACCGCTTCGGAGGTTTGTTTAATACGCCCATAAGAGCCCTGCGAAGTAAACATCACTAGATATTCTGCCATAAATCCCGTTCGAAATGTGGATAATGTTGCGCAAATCTCAAAATTACGGTTAAATTACCCTTCAATCTTCCGTAGTAAGTTTTGTTCTTCGTGTTCTTAAATTAACGTCAGCCGATTTCATGTGTGCAGGGAGTAGAGAGCGATGAACACAGTTCAGGGAACACGTCAATCGGAACGCGGTTCATTCATTAAGCTCTCTTCTAATGAGCTAGAGATTTAAATCAGGTGTGTTAAACAAGAGAGATACACAAAATATGCAGAGCGGTGGGTCGCGAGGACCAGGATTGAGAACCGCTGGTTTACAGGATGAAGTGGGGATTAATGGCACTGCTTTGTGCTGTTTTTCCTCCTACATTACATTAAGGCATTTGGCAGACGCTTTTATCCAAAGCGACTTACATTGCTTTATCCTATACAGTTTTTTACATAGGTATTTGCAATCCCCTGGGATTGAACCCACAACCTTGTGTTGTTAATGCAATGATTTTACCACTGAGCTACAGGAAAGCGTAATAATCCTATCTGTCTAATAGGTCGATTTCAGTCACCATTGGTAACCATTCTTCCCCTTACAGCCCCGGTATTCTGTGGTTTACCTCAAGGGTCAATTCTTAATCCAAAACTCTTCTCCTTATATATGTTACCCTTGGGGTCTATTTTTCGGAAATTTGGGATTACCTTTCACTGCTACGCTGACGACACGCAACTGTATGCCCCGCTAAACCCAGTGGATAAATCCTGCTCCACATTGGTCAAGTGCCTAACTGAAATAAAAGCATGGATGTCGATGAACTTTCTCCACTTGAATAAGTCTAAAACCGAAGTGATTGTGTTTAGACCTTTAAACTCCAATCCACTGATCTCTAATCATCTAGGGTCGCTGTCTCAAAACATTCATCCTCATGCTAAAAACTTGGGTGTTGTTTTTGACTCCGAGAAGAACTGTGTGAAACTGTCCATGAGTAATTTAGAGAAGATCATACATGCTTTTGTATCAACCATGCTGGACTATTGTAATTCTTTGTACTTTTGTCTGCCTCACTCAGCATTAGATGAGCTCGTGCAGTGCAGCTGCCAGATTATTGACTGGATGGAAGAGGAGTTACAGAATAACCCCAATTTAAACTAAATTGCATTGGTTACCGGTGATCCATAGGATTGATTTTAAGGTGTTAGTCTTGATTTTTAAAACTCTTAAATCTTGGACTTGCTCCAGTATATTTGTCAGATTTGATCACCCTCTATAAACCGGGAAGAAATCTACGATTGGCCGATAAAACTACTGCTACAGGTTCCTCCGTCCAGATTAAAGAGGAAGGGAGACCGGGCCTTCTCAATAGCAGGGCCTCGCTTATGGTCCGGACCAAAATACAGAGAGAGGTATGAACTACAAATATGAACGAACACTTAGTTTCCACTCCCACAGTAGTCTCTACCTCAAGCACACTATCTATTTGTAAATTTTATTTTGGATGCCAGCACGCCAAATAAACATTCCATTCATCTCGCATTATTTATATGTTAAATTGAACTCAAGAAATTTTGTTGGTAACTGAATGAATATGAATGTAAGGGCATTCACAACACTGCAAAAACAAAGGTTTAAAACTCACAGCAAACAGCAGTCCTGATTTATGACCTTATAAATTGGGTAACACCTAATTACTTATATAATATGATTTTGTTGTGAAGTTTTTACACTGCAAAGTGAGATTAGGACCAATTGCCCAATCTCAGAAATTCCCATGTGTCTAAATGAAAGCAGTTCCATGACTGACCTGAAGGTGTACTCTGAAACATTGCTGTTGAGTATAGCTGTACGAGGTCTACCTCCATCCTCAGGCACCAGGGACACTCGAACCTGACGGACAGCAGTGTGGCGGTTAACCTGGACCAGCCAGCGCAGCCATACCTGAGAGGAGGACACATTCACTACCTCAAGATGTTCAACCTTACGTGGCCCTAAAACAGAACAGAGGAAGAACATATGAGCAAACTTCATGTCCATGTTATTGGAGCACATCATATTTAATGGTGTTGACATTGTCAACATTATGATCATGATGTTTACTATTTCAAAAAGAAAAAACAAATCATAATACTCTGGATCTTAAACAACAGGACCTGACATAATCCCCATGTAGGCAATGGAAGCTCTTACTTGTACGAATGAGTGCGAAAGCAGGCTGGCTTATGTCATTGCTGTTGGTGTTGCGTTTAACTGAGAAGGCGGAGATATTATAAAGCTCCCCGGGGTTCAGGCCTTGCAGCACATAGGTAGAATGCTGCTTCTCTAGGAAGTCTGTCCTCCTCGGTACACGACCAACTGGAGCAAAAACAATGGCAAAGCCACTGATCAAATTTTGAGTGGCATCTGACTTATCCCAGCGTAACTCAACTTCCTTTTCTTCTACGCGCAACACATGAAGGCCAGATGGAGGCAACAGGTCTGAGAACAGAAAAAGTATTTCAAATATCTCTGATATTCTGTGACTATGAGGACAGAATACATTTTTTATGAGCACAAAACTCCAAAAAAATCCAAATCTTTTTAAGTAATTTGGCCAGGTCTCAATATAATTGATCAGTTCTCATTGCAGACAAACTGATTTTTCTATAGGAATAAACAAAGTCTAAATTATTATTTTTCTTTCTAAAAAGCCTCCAAATTCCAAAAAATGAATGGATGGTTTGATATTACATAATGAGGGATAAGAAGCTGACCTCTCTCACAGTCTCTCCCTGTGTGGCCCACCCTGCAGGCACAGCTGTAGTTATCCCTCTTATGACTCGAACAGATGCCTCTGTTCCCACAAGGCTGCAGTACACACGGGTTATCTACTAGACGGCAACAGAGGACCAATCGAGACCTTAGACTTAAAGCACCCTAAGATCCAGAACTAAAATAATGACCTCTCCGAAAGCTAAGAAGTTAAAAATGATTTTGATGATAAAAGTGGATAAAGCTGTCTTTACTGGCCATTATTTTATTCACATCAAAAATGTAATCTTAAATATGTGCAACATTATCTCACAGCAATTCGTAGCTATTTTAATGCCAGTGATGGTTAACTTAAGGGGTGGGCTTCAGTATCAGTTCTCTACTAATTTTCTCTATTTACATTGTAGAAATTCACACAAATTAGCCATCCGTGTGTCTTGATGAAAGGGATTGTTTACCCAAAAATACAAATTATGTTATCCTAATGTCCCCACCATGTCGTTCAAAAGTTGTTAACATACATGTTTGGCAGCGGTCTCCAACATAACCCTCTTTACACACACACAGATGGGTCCTCCCGTAGCCTCGACACACACCTCCATTCAAGCAAGGATTTGGCTTGCATACATCCTGTTCTGTAGAACAAACATACATCTGTATCATAAGATGGGAAATCCGTCATTGTGAGAGGTTAGCTGCCTGCAGGAGATACAGTAGGTGTAAAAGTTTTTTTGTCTCTAATCAGATGTAAGTAATAAGGCTGAATGTAAATGTTTTAACACATCCTTGACTCAAAATTATTGCCATACAAACTACAAGGACATGAATGCGTTGATAACAAATGCCCTGCCTGCTTGGAAATCCGCAAGAACACATTTTGTATCAACCGTCCCTAAGGTTTCAAAACAATTAGTATTCAAAACCTGTGGCCTGTATCACGAAGCCAGTTTCAGTTTTAACCCAGGTAAGTTTAGTTTGAGCGTACTCAGAGTTTTAGGGGCCAAGATGGTGGATTGGTTTTGAGTCGGTTTCGTCGCCATGGTAACGCAGGCTACACGTCTAACCTACGCCGGAGCAGATTTTATTCTGGGTTAGAGATCACAAACCAAAACTGGACCAATCACCTGTGAGAAAAGTGACATATACAGTTGAAAGAAAAAGTATGTGAACCTTTTGGGCTTACTTGGATTTCTTCATAAATTGGTCATAAAATGTGTTCTGATCTTCATCTAAGTCACAACAATAGAGAAACACAGTCTGCTTAAACTAAAACCGCACAGACATTATACGTTTTCATGTTTTTATTGAACACAACATGTAAACATTCATAGTGCAGGGTGGAAAAAGTATGTGAACCTTTGGGTTTAATAACTGGTTGACCCTCCTTTGGCAGCAATAACCTCAACCAAACGTTTTCTATAGTTGAAGATATCAATCGGGTTGAGGTCAGGACTCTGACTGGGCCACTCCAGAAGGCGTATTTTCTTCTGTTGAAGCCATTCTGTTGATGATTTACTTCTATGCTCTGTGTCGTTGTCCTGTTGCATCGTCCATCCTCTGTTAAGCTTCAGTTGGCGGACAGATGGTCTTAAGTTTTCCTGCAAAATGTCTTGATAAACTTTGGAATTCATTTTTCCATCGATGACAGTAATCCGTCCAGTGCCTGAGGCAGCAAAGCAGCCCCAAACCATGATGTCCCCTCCACCATATTTCACAGTTGGGATGAGGTTTTGATGTTGGTGTGCTGTGCCTTTTGTTCTCCACACAGAATGTTTTGCCAGTAGTGCTGTGGAACATCCAGGTGCTCTTTTGCAAACTTCAAACGTGCTGCAATGTTTTTTTGGACAGCAGTGGCTTCCTCCGTGGTGTCCTCCCGTGAAGTCCATTCTTGTTTTCATGTTTTCCTTATTGTAGATTTGTCAACAAAAATGTTAGCATGTGCCAGAGATTTCTGTAAGTGTTTAGCTGACACTCTAGGATTCTTCTTCACCTCATTGAGCATTCTGCGCTGTGCTCTTGCAGACCAGTGCTCTGTCTTACCGTGGACACATGGACATCAATGCTTTTAGATGTACCTTTGGAGCCCTTTCCAGCTTTATGTAAGTCAACAATTCTTGATCGTAGGTCTTCTGAGAGCTCTTTTGTGCGAGGCATGGTTCACATCAGAAAACGCTTCTTCAGAACAGCAAACTTAAAACTGGTGTGTGTTTTTTATTGGACAGGCCAGCTTTAATCAACACATCCAATCTCATCACGTTGATTGGACCCAAGGTTGGCTGACTCCTAACTCCAATTAGCTCTTGGAGAAGTCATTAGCCTAGGGTTTCACATACTTTTTCCACCCTGCACTATGAATGTTTACATGTTGTGTTCAATAAAAACATGAAAACGTATAATGTTTGTGTGGTATTAGTTTAAGCAGACTGTGTTTCTCTATTGTTGTGACTTAGATGAAGATCAGAACACATTTTATGACCAATTTATGAAGAAATCCAAGTAAGCCCAAAGGGTTCACATACTTTTTCTTTCAACTTTATCTGTCACAGGGAAGCCACTCCCAATGTATCTCTCGCTCCAAATTAAAAATGCTGAAAGTGATAAGATGTTGGAGGGAATTTTCTTTGCTGCTAAGTGTTCATTTGTATTGTATATTTACATTTATTAATTATAATTCATAGCACATTCATATAATTATTGTATGAGTTGATAATTAATATTAATTGACTAATATTAAACATTACATTTAAATTAATAAAACTATATTCGTATAAAAACTAACTTCAATATATAAAGTATTTTTAAGTAATGAAGCATACATATTATCTTTTGATCTTCTTGGTAACCTTTATAAATAATTTAAATTCTGTTGATCCTGCATTGATATAGTCAATATTTGCCTTCACAAACTTTCACTGCAGAAGTTTTTATTCCTGCCTTGTAAATGTGTTTCAATTCGTGCCATTATTCATAATGATCTCTTCATCTTCAACAGAAATTTTAATTGCACAGAAATTCCAGAGAAGTCAATCAAAATGATGATGCTTTCCATGTTCCGTGTGATTGGCTGTTTGGCACACGTGTCAGACTTTCAGGCACAAGCGCCTCACAAACTCTGGATCAAATCGGAGTTGACAGAGAAAGTTGATACCAAGTATTGTGCTACCGCTGAACCTGATCTGAATCAGGTTGGGTTTGTCTTGTTTTGTCAACTCAAAACTTTCTCTGCAACTCAGTAGCTGCATTTACATGGACAAATCTAATATAATTTAATCAGATTTTGCAATCTGAATGTAGTGTTTACATGAATGGTAAATAAAGTGATCTGATTGATGTGCGTGTTAACATGACAAGCTTCCAATCTGATACTATCTGTACATGAAGCGTTACAGCGACTTACCATGGTAAAAACAATAAATCCTTCCAAAGCACATGCAAGTAAACGATAAATAAAAGAAATGTTCGGTAGCCTACTAAGAACATAAATTAATTTGAGATATTTTAGCCTACAGTATGTTTATACATCTGCAAATGTATTGTGTTTTAAAAAGAAACAGATAAATTGCGGTTACAAACTCACTCCAGGGAAGCAGTTAAGACATTTGAAATTCATAAATACATTAATATGTTCATTTAGAGATGACAAGCATATGGAAATGTGTACCACTTTGTCAGATTTATGTTTTTTGGCAACGGCTGCTCCGTTCCCACGCCCTTACGTCTGTAGGACCGAGTATCGTCTTTGCAAATTCGCAAATACCTACTTCGGTTTTTAATCTGAACAAGTGTTTACATGTCCCTTCAAGTGGATTACAAACTGCATAAACAATCCCTTACAATCCGAAATCTGAAATTTCAATCAGTTTGGGCATTTTTAATCTGATTGATGTGTTTATATGGAGCGTTTTCAATCGGATTACATTAGTCCATGTAAATGCAGCTAGTGTTTATTCACCTCGCTTCATGATACAGGGCAATGGTATATAATTTCTGATGTTGTTACCAATCTCACAGTCCTGCCCGGCATAGCCATGCTGGCAGTGGCAGAAATAAGAGCCAGGCTGATCCTCACATGTAGCTCCATTCTTGCATGGCTCAGAAAGGCATTCATCAATATCTGTTCAAAAAGTATAAACATCATTATATACATCAGTAACATCCAATCAACATCCAATAGCAGATATAGGCCAATTTGGAAAACGTAAACAACGCTGGTCCAACAATGGAGAGTTCCAGAAGAACTTCTTGTTTCGGTATGTAACACTGCATAAACACTCGAACAGAATACAAGCAACAGGACATTTATAACTGAATCAAAATGTTAAACAATTATCTTAAAGGATTAATTATGTCTGAAATTAAATACATATACTGTATATATATATATATATATATATATATATATGGAAAAATGAAACCGGAAGTGCTTCTGGACAAGTGTATAGAGCTTGTTAATCGACGTCACACTGCGTTGAATGTTGCGCCATCTTGGGAGGATGGCTGCTAGTGCGTTCAATGCAGTGTTTTGTTTTTCTTGTTTAATTAGGAAATATAACTATGGTAGGTCAGTCTTGTTGTAAAACTGCAATAGCATTACGCAGAGTCATTCAGGAAAAGCCCATAGTTCTTTCACTTTAGATTCCACCATATAGAAAACAAACGGTACAAATAAAGACAATAAAAGCAGTGGAGTGTTATCCTCCCAAGATGGCGGCGCCACTGCAACATGCAACATAGGGCGTTAGTAACGTCAGCTTCACATTCTCTATAGACACACTTGAGATCAAAATTATCAAAATACTGTAAATTTCGAAGAGAAATGAGAAAACCAAGAAATGTTACCTGTTTGACAGTGCGGACCAGTAAAACCATCCTCACACACACAAAGGTAAAAGGCTATTCTATCTTGACAAGTTGCCCCATTCATACATGGCTGAGACAAACACTCATTTATTTCTGAAAAGAAAGAAATAATTAAAATAAATATCACATGGTTCAGGAGTGATTATTGCAAGGGAACTCCACCCAAATTTTTTAAATTCTGCCATGAAGTACTCTCAAGTTGTTAAACAAGCCTAGTAATGCCAGTAGTCAATGATGGGGGCAAAATGTCAAAAAGATTGATGATGACTGTTGAACCCTTCAGGTGTCTTGTTGTCCTAGAATGTTTGGTATTTCCGGGTTAACTATGTCCGGTTGTTACCCTTATGAAATGTTTTTTAATTACAATCAGATGTGGTATCCCTGAATGTTTGACTTAAATTCTCATTAAACATTCTAAACTTTTCCAACCTGTATCCTTTTAGTAATGGTACCTGTTAACACACATGGGTTTAGGTCATATACTATTTTAAGGTACACTTATGGAATGGGTGGTTTGTTACAAACACTATCCATCACAATTGACCTACCGCTAAGCCCCTCCCCTTAAACGCAAATGAGCCACTGGCAGCTGAGTAACATTTGCACAGGGACCGGAACTCGGACAACTTTAGATTTTAGCGCCATAGAGAAGCATTGTAAAAAGGCTTTACATTGATTAGTAAAGCTGAGGACAAACATTCTAAGACTCGACTCAACACACTTAACGTTAACAACTTTTTCTTTCAACCAACGATTTTCTGATTATATGCTCTCTGATCACAAGACTATTTTGTTTTCCATGTCTCTTCCTAGTCTTCCTTATGTCTCTACTATAGCGTCATCTATGTCCAGGGTTTATTCCCTTCAGTTCAGTGAAAGTGTTAGTCAGTGTTTTACTAAGTCCTTTTCTCATCTACTCCTGGACTCTTCGTTAAAAGACCTGGATGAAGACGAACATCTGAGTCTGTAAAATAGCGCCTGGCTTGATGTATTGAATGAGACTGTTCCTCTAAAGTCTCTTAAATAAGGGTCTTTCAACTGGGGTGGTTCCTGCCTATCTAAAAGTGGCTACTGTCACACCTCTCCTCAAGAAGCCTTCACTCGATAAGTCAGTTTTAAAAAAGTATCGCCCTTTCTCTGTTTTAACAATTATTTCCAAGGTTTGAAAAAGAGTGTGTTTTTCCAATTTATATCTTTCCTTGCTGTAAATAATCTGTTTGAGCATTTAAAAATCTGGTTTTAAGGCTGCCCACAGCACTGAATCTGCCCTTCTGAGAGTGTTAAACGACATTTTTTAAGCCACTGATATGGGTGACTCTGTGGTCCTCATTCTCTAAGATTTATCAGCTGCGTTCGACACCATTAACCCTTCTGCATTAATTAATAAACTGAAATCATGGGTGGGTCTCTCTGGCACAGTTCTAAAGTGGTTCCAGTCATTTTTATCTGACAGGAAATATGTGGTTAAGCTAGAAGAATTTTTATCTTCCACTGCTTCTCTCCCTTGTGGCCTTCCGCAAGGCTCTATCTTGGCCCCCTCTTTATTTTCAGTATATATACTACCTCTGGGATCTTTTTTTCGAAAACATGGGGTGTCGTTTCACTTTTATGACGATGATCCCCAAATCTATTTACCTTTTAGGAAAAACGATAAACTAGCCATGACTGCTCTGTCATCCTGTTTAGATGAGGTTAAATCCTGGTTATTTAAAGACAAATTATCCAGATAGCAACAACAAGCATTTTGGAGTATGGTTCCCCCATGCGGTTGATAAGCGCAATTGTCTGGTATAAATGTCTTAAATATTGCCGCTGTATAAGCTTCCAGGTGGGCAGTGCAATACACTTTTGTGAATTTGTTGACTAAGCCGAAACAACTCTTACATCATGTCACATCATAAACTGTCATGTACTAAAGCACTCTTTTGGCTCCCGCGGGTTAACGTTATACTACTGGGCTATACTAATAATTCAAACTCTGAGGTAGTAGTTGGTTGTTAGCCGTTAGCTACATAGCAGCTAACTTGCTAATGTAGCTACATAACACATTTGCAGTCACTCAAAACACAACGCATGAATGTAAATATGTTTATTAAAAATGAGATAAATCTGAGATAAGAGAAAAGCTGTCAGGCTGAGGCTCAAACCCAGGTCATTAGGGTGGCGTTCAGATGTACTACCATTGTGCCAATGGAGATATGTCGAATCAAACAAGCAGAGACAGTCACCTAGAAAAATAAGGATGGCTTTATTTTCCACAAAATATAATAATCTTCAAGCAAAATTAATCCACAGAGAATGTCAACAAAAGGTAACACAAATTGCAAAAACAGCCCTCAAAAGACAAAAGGCCACAAGGCACGGAGAATAATCCAAAAGAGCTTCAGCTAGAGATAACAAACATTTAACAATAACCAAGTGAGGACTGAACGAACCAGAGCCTCTTATATAGGCAAACATCTATGGGACACAGGTGCAGGTAATCACTCTAATTACAGGTCTTGACAGAGGCTAGAGATAGGAGCCAATAGGAGCTTATAGTGACCTCTAGCTGTAAAATTTAAAGTCCAGAACAGAACCCTCACAATAGCGTCATCTGATGTAGATAAGCAAAGTTTGAAATAGCATTTATCAAAATGATTAAAACAAAAAAATACAATTCAACTCGCTTCACAGTCATCTGTTTGTTTCAGGGGAATTACTCTATAGCCAGAAAAAGAATCTGACTTTCACATGCTTAAATAGCTTGGTTTTCTTTAACAAGAACACGTGAAATAATATAAGTCTATATCCTTATGATAGGACTGTCTGGCGAAATAATTTAAAAAGCGATATCTTCTCACTAAATGTTATTAACAAATAATGAATTATTTTTTTATGACAGTCTTAACTTAAACTTTTAATAACTTATTTTAAAATTGGTCAAGTTTTAGGGTTTATTAGACATGCTTTTCGCTTAACAACAATTTATTTACCTCTTAAAAAGAACAATCATTTTAAGGCAGAATACACAGAAATTAAAAGAGAAGAAAATGGACTTTGATAAATAAAACGAACAGGCCTATAACTTCTGCTCTTATTACTTTGGATGCTGTGCTTTCATCAATGACGCATTCTTTAGCAGCCGGTTCATCTGCACTCTTGATGACAATAGACTGTAGTATCAGGTTGATGTTAAAAATACTTACATCTTGTACTTTAAATGCAGGTGGGTGAAAACTCAAAATAACAGAGGTAAATCTCTGGTAAACGTCATAAAACAGGACACGCCAATGCCTAAGGGTATGGAAACGCGGAAAATCGAAAACGTTAAATTATAATATTATATGTAATGTTATATTATAACACATTTTACAAGTTAATCTTTATACTGTATATTACTGGCTAATCTACAAAAAGGTGACCACTTCTAATGCACATTTGGCTAAGGTTGAATGCGGAGCAGAAGTGCTTTCATATTAATTTAAATATCTATTTATTTAATTAAACAGTGATTCTTATAAATCACCTTACTGCACTCATTCATTTTCCTGCATTTGGGCCAACATATAAAATATCACTTAATGGGAATTCCTTAGATCCTATTTTTCCCAATTCTCTACCATCTCTCCTGTTCTGTCATTGACTTGAGGGCAGAAGCAACAGCCAATCACAACGGGAGTTCCAGAAAAGAGCAGGGCCATTTGCATCCGGCCTAAGGGCATTCTTGTCAACTCTGAGTGGCTTCAGCGGACAGTTACAAGATGGCGGACACCTCTACGTGCATAGAGCGCTAGAATGCGGCATCTAGTT
The DNA here is from genome assembly GCF_015846415.1 of Triplophysa dalaica. NCBI lineage: Eukaryota > Metazoa > Chordata > Actinopteri > Cypriniformes > Nemacheilidae > Triplophysa > Triplophysa dalaica. The sequence goes on along the minus strand of NC_079547.1, from coordinate 8,672,677 downwards.
ATTTATAGCTATGGTTTCAACAAAGATAAATGACATATACAGATGACTCTGAGGACGACACAAACAGACGACAGTGAGGACGATATATACAGATGACAGGGAGATCGACACAAACAGACAACAGTGAGGACCACATATACAGACAAAGGGAGGACGACACAAACAGACGACAGTGAGGACGACATATTCAGACGGCAGGGAGGACGACATAAGCAGATGACAGGGAGACCGACATATACAGTTGAAAGAAAAAGTATGTGAACCCTTTGGGCTTACTTGGATTTCTTCATAAATTGGTCATAAAATGTGTTCTGTTCTTCATCTAAGTCACAACAATAGAGAAACACAGTCTGCTTAAACTAATACCGCACAAACATTATACGTTTTCATGTTTTTATTGAACACAACATGTAATAGTGCAGGGGGGAAAAAGTATGTGAACCTTTGGGTTTAATAACTGGTTGACCCTCCTTTGGCAGCAATAACCTCAACCAAATGTTTCCTATAGTTGCAGATCAGACCTGAACAACGGTCAGGAGAAATTTTGGACCATTCCACTTTACAAAAGTGTTTCAGTTCAGCAATATTCTTAGGATGTCTGGTGTGAATCGCTCGCTTGTGGTCATGCCACAGCATCTCAATCGGGTTGAGGTCAGGACTCTGACTGGGCCACTCCAGAAGGCGTATTTTCTTCTGTTGAAGCCATTCTGTTGTTGATTTACTTCTATGCTTTGGGTCATTGTCCTGTTGCATCGTCCATCCTCTGTTAAGCTTCAGTTGGCGGACAGATGGTCTTAAGTTTTCCTGCAAAATGTCTTGATAAACTTTGGAATTCATTTTTCCATCGATGACAGTAATCCGTCCAGGGCCTGAGGCAGCAAAGCAGCCCCAAACCATGATGCCCCCTCCACCATATTTCACAGTTGGGATGAGGTTTTGATGTTGGTGTGCTGTGCCTTTTGTTCTCCACACATAGCGTTGTGTGTTCTTTCCAAACAACTCAATTTTGGTTTCATCTGTCCACACAATGTTTTGCCAGTAGTGCTGTGGAACATCCAGGTGCTCTTTTGCAAACTTCAAACGTGCTGCAATGTTTTTTTTGGACAGCAGTGGCTTCATCCGTGGTGTCCTCCCGTGAAGTCCATTCTTGTTTAATGCTTTCCTTATTGTAGATTGTCAACAAAAATGTTAGCATGTGCCAGAGATTTCTGTAAGTGTTTAGCTGACACTCTAGGATTCTTCTTCACCTCATTGAGCATTCTGCGCTGTGCTCTTGCAGTCATCTTTACAGGACGACCACGCCTAGGGAGTGTAGCAACAGTGCTGAACTTTCTCCATTTGTAGACAATCTGTTTTAGCGTGGACACATGGACATCAAGGCTTTTAGATATACTTTTGTAGCCCTTTCCAGCTTTATGTAAGTCAACAATTCTTGATCGTAGGTCTTCTGAGAGCTCTTTTGTGCGAGGCATGGTTCACATCAGACAACGCTTCTTCAGAACAGCAAACTCAAAACTGGTGTGTGTTTTTTATTGGACAGGCCAGTTTTAATCAACACATCCAATCTCATCACATTGATTGGACCCCAGGTTGGGTGACTCCTGGCTCCAATTAGCTCTTGGAGAAGTCATTAGCCTAGGGTTTCACATACTTTTTCCACCCTGCTCTATGAATGTTTACATGTTGTGTTCAATAAAAACATGAAAACGTATAATGTTTGTGCGGTATTAGTTTAAGCAGACTGTGTTTCTCTATTGTTGTGACTTAGATGAAGATCAGAACACATTTTATGACCAATTTATGAAGCAATCCAAGTAAGCCCAAAGGGTTCACATACTTTTTCTTTCAACTGTACATACGACACACACCTACATGCATGCCAAAAACATATAAAACACAGGCAATAACAGTAGACATAGACAATTGTATTGTACAATGCAATCAACACTTTTTTGACACATATGGATCCCCATACTGACGCGGGTTTGCCAAGAAGAATATTAATAAACCGCAAAAATAAAATTAGGCAGTGAGGTAAAACGTTAGTGGTCATTTCTTTTTACATCACTAACTGATTTAACTTTAGCGGTTTATTAATAGTCTTTAATAGCTGTCAGAAGTCAGATTAATAACATTCATCTTTACATTATAACAAATTTTACACTGATCATAAATGTCCATACAAAAGCATAATAAACAGAAATGACCAGATTCAATATAATCAAATGACCAGTGTCGGTCATCTGAAGATGAGTACATCACGTCGCTACAACATTCTCAACGGGATCAATTCACAACATTATTTGAGGACTTGACTCAGGCGTTTCTGGAAAGTAAACAAAAATGTCCAGTTTCCAGGTAATCTGAAGACCAGTGCATCACGTCGCTACAACTTTCTCCATAGGATTAATTCAAGACTTTATTTGAAGACGTGGCTAGGACGTGTCTGGTACGTTAGCAAAAATAACCAGATTCATTAATCGAATGACCAGTGTCCCTGTTATCTGAGGACCAGTAAATCACGTCAATACAACATTCTCCATGGGATTAATTCACAACGTTATTTGAGGACGTGCCTGGGACGTTTCTGGAATGTATGCCAATGGAACTGTAAATGGAACGTTGCCAAGCCGTCCTCACAAGGTGGTTACAAAGTAATCTCACTGTGACCAAATGAGGATGAACTGGCCATGTTGTCAGGACGTACTGTTTTAGCTGGAACGTCCCAGGCACATAATTTCTTTACCATTAAATGACCAATTCATGAAGTCGCCTGCAAGAACTCCTGACGTTACAAGGACTGAGGACTGAAAGTTTCTTTGAAGTGAGACAGGTTTTAATTTCACAATTGTCGTTTAATACTAGTTAAAAACTAATTTAAACAGATTTTTTTTATTTATATTCTGATTGAATGTCGTCTGAATGTCGTCTTTTTGAAGGGCTTCGGTACTGACAGGAATTAAACATCCTCTGACAGGAAATTTCTTTTTATCTGGTAAGACTCATTACCACTCAACATATAAACGGCTTTTACAAAGTAAATGAGAGTAAGGTTAAAAAAACGCTGTTTTACGTCTAATTTCATTATGTTTTTATTATTTTTAAGGTATATACAGCACCGGTGGCTGTTAAGAGTAACCACGGCTACGGGAGAAAACACTGCGCCTGAAGAGGACATATAGCTAGAGAAATATGACCATCAGACCATCCCAGCTCAGACCACTACATCCCCAACCAAGAGCAAAGATGGACTATTTGTCTTATTAATGCTGAAGTTACAATATTTGGTATTAAATGCTAAACTTAAATCACATGTCAGCAGTTTGAGTGCAGCTATGACACGTCAGAGGGGATCTGGCCCTCCCGGTTGAGCCTGGTTTCTCCCGAGGTTTTTTTCTCCATTAATCAATCATTGGAGTTTGGGTTCCTCGCCACAGCAGGGCAGTGTTGGCCTGCTCACCGGGAGACTGCATTCATTCATTTATTTATTTATTTAGAAATTAGATATTATTTATTAGAATGATCTTACTCGTTGTATAAACACCATGCACTGTGCTGTGTTCTAACTTATCTGTTTTTCCTGTTTGCCCCTGTAAAGCTGCTTTGAAACAATACACATTGTGAAAAGCGCTATATAAATAAACTTGAATTGAATTGAATAGCTCTATATAAAAAGACCAGCAATCACATTAACTAAAAATCTTGTATTTGAAGCGTTTTTTTAATATTTATGCTTCGATGGGCCTTATTTTTTATAGGTCATGAATCATGCTCGATACTATATGTTCTAAATAACTGATTAGTATCGGAACACTTATTGCTGTTCATTTGTTTCATTATATGCTATTTAGAAAGTCTCTAAAATGGTTATGGGCAAATAAGAAAATTATTAACTGGTTACCCCAATTTTTTTTATCCATTACATTGTCACGGCATGACCACAACAGGAAGATTACGTCACAAAGATTTGTCAAGGCAACAAATCCAGGAATTTCACTTTTCTGGTCACCATGACATAACTCCACGAAATCAATTTGGTCATAAGATTACGTTGACATTACGTAACTAGCTGGGTATATGATAATTCATGTTTAAACACTTCAGTGCCCCTTTTTAAATCCGCTGGTCACACTTCAAATTAATTTGATAAAATATAAATCACATTAAAACACCTGTCTAAAATTGGATTAATAAAATTGGTTAATTCGGTTATACTATTTGATATTTCAAAAAACAATTTACACAATAAGTGATCTGACCCTTATTTTATACCATAAAAGGGCAATCTACAGTATTGATACAGCCAGCATACAATTGCTGTTGTATTTCAATACTAGATTACGTTCCTGCATTACCCCGCAGGTAAATATAAATGTGTTTGTCATTTTGTTACTTTTGTAGAATTTAGTGTGAGGAGAGATGTAGCAGCAGGTTTAGAAAGCTCTGAAAGGTGTTAGTCACTCTGGTTGTGAAGACAACAGTGAACATGGAGAGAGGGACATTGACATCAAAAGATTTCCCAGAATGCTGGACAGCACAGATTTTGAGAGAAATTTGTTTTATCCATGGCTTATTTACCAAAAACAAAGTCTTGGCTGCTCAACTATTCAAAAGGTTAAGGGATCTGGGCCAAAAGCAGGTTCTGAACACATGCATGTCACTGAACAGTGGGCCAAATTAAAAGTGATGGCCTCAGATGCAACTTCAAATGCTCAGCACACAAAAGTTTAACAGAAAGCAAAAAAAAAACATTGAGACATTAACCACTGATATCATAAGGGGTTTTCCGCACCGTTGAGAAAATTGTCAAATCAGGGAGACCATTCACTGATCTTCCGATTGACATTGACCTGCAAGTCCAAAATCGAATAGGGAGGAACTTTACACTCTGACAAGTCATGTACAAAACGGACTCCTCATATACAGTAGCTTGTGAAATGAGAAAAAAACAAAAGTCCTTGAGAGTGAAACAAAATTTTCTATTCTGATAGATGAATCCACAACTGCCAGCAAGAAATCTGTGCTAATCATCTAAATGAGAGAAAGCTTAGAAAGAGAGCCACTAACATTTAGATTTAGTGCAACTTGCTGCTACACATGCAGAGGAAATGTATCAAGCACTCATGGAGAATCTTATGCACCATGGCTTCACAGAAGCAGTTCTGAAGAAAAGTTTTGTTTGTTTTGCTTCAGATGTTGCCTCTGTCATGCTTGGAAGTAAATCTGGTGTTGTTGCAAAACATTTTAAATGTTTCCCAATGTGCTCAGTTGGGACTGTATAAACCATATGTTGGATATGATGTTGAAGAGGTTGCTGGGCTTAACCTGTTATGATCAACATTTGGAGTGCCCTGCTGTCAGGACCTTGTCCTTCCTGTTTTTTCAGTTCTCTAACTCCCTGGACAAGGTCAGGACAGAACCATGTCTCGTGTGTATGTTTTGTTTTATGTGGAGACACGTTGCGGTATGTTTTGATAGTTCGCCGCGTGTCCTCTTTTCTTCTGTGTAGCTCCGCACCATTGTTTCTCCGTTAGTCGCCCATTAGTGTTTTATCTCCGTCACCTGTCTCCCTTTCATGTTTATTACCCTCACCTGTTCTTCATCGCTGTTTCCCTCTATTTTAGCTTGGCTGTGCCAGCTCTCTTTGTGGCGATGTAAATTATTTGTTACGGTGTTGCTCTCGCTGTGCTTGTTGTTTAACCTTTCCCTATTATTCCTGGAATGTGGCAACCCGTGAGCCTGTTTGGATTATTTTTCTCTCCCTACGGTTCTTTTTGGTTCCCGTTTACCTTTCCCGGAACCTCGGAGTCATATTTGATGAACAGCTGTCCTTCAATGATCACATTGCAAAGACAACACGGTCATGCCGATATGCCTTATTCAACATTAGAAAGATCAGACCCTATCTCACGGATCATGCGGCACAACTCCTTGTCCAGGCCCTGGTAATCTCAAGGTTGGACTACTGCAATGCTCTCCTTGCTGGTCTTCCTGCAAAGGCTATCAAACCACTTCAGCTGGTTCAGAACGCAGCAGCACGCCTTGTCTTCCAACAGCCCAAAAGGGCTCACGTGACTCCCCTTTGCATCTGAGTCCCTTTGTGCACCGTGACACCTGCAGCTCCACTAGATGGAACGCACACCTTTTTCACACATTCATGACTTCCTTTTTCCACAACCTCCTGCTATAGACTGATTACTCCCACACCTTTTTCCTATCACCTGGATTATTTAAACCCTGTTCATTGTCCCGTTCATTGCAAAGTATTGTCTGTACTGACAGCATTACCGAGCACTTACCTGGTTTCTATTGTATCTGTGTTTTGACCTGTGTCTGGATATTATTTCATGATTGTTTGCTCCCTGCCCTGACCATTGCTTGAACTGTGTTTCTGATTTTGGATAACCATCAATTTACATGTTTGCAAGGATTTATGATCAATGCCTGTTTGTGGATTATTCTTATTAAACTGAGTTTGGATCTAACCTTGCCTAAATTGTCACATTACAAAGCCACTTCCACTCATTTTTTGACAAGGTCTATATTCTTTATCAAGCTTCTGCTAGAAAAACAGTGAATAACTTCATGCTATCAATAACTTGCATTGCAGTGTCTGAATATAGGGAGAATTATTGGCACTAGATAGATAGCCCCGAGTTGTAGAACCATCAAAGCTCTATAGCAGCAGTACCAAGCACATCACAAACACTTTTCAGATGCCTCGACAGATCCAAAGTGAAACTCCACAGAGACGTGCATGTTTGCTGGTTTAGCAAATCGTCTCCGTAGTGTCAACTTTGTGCAGAATCTTGCAATCATATATGATGCCCTGGAGGAGCACTAAGACCCAGAGCAGATGCAAGTCTTGTGTAAAAGTCTATGGCTGAGACACATGGTCTACGGATACAGGAGGCACGTAGAGCAGTAGAGCTGAAAGTTTTTAATGGAGTGTCACTGGCACATTTGAGGTCAAAGGATGACTGAGACATCAATCATCAACTGTTGTTGGATGCTTAAACTGAAAGTCTGGAGAGGAGAATGTGGTTTCATTCTGGTTATCAGCGCAAAGAACAGTATGAGATTATTCTAAACAACATCAAAGCCTTGGATCCCTCTAATTGGCCAGAAGAGTGTGATGTCCATTATGCAGAGAATTAAGAACAGGAACTCCTGTAGCTTTCATGTAGCTCAGTTTTTAAAGCATGGCGTTAACAATGCCATGGTCATGGGTTCAATCCCAGGGATTGCACATAATTCGAAACAAATGTATAGTATAATACAATGTAAGTCGTTTTGGATAAAAGCTTCTGCCAAATGCATAAATGTAAATGTAACTCTGCTCCGATTTTTAGCTCCACAACTGTAGGAAAATTCAGCACGGCACGAGGGAGTAAATAGACAAATTTAAGACTACGGGTAAATGTATACCTCCTAAAGAGGTGAAATCCCTCCTGCAGATGGTAAACACACTGGTTGTTTCCACAGCAAAGAGTGAGCGTGGCCTTAGCCAGATGAACATTTTGAACACTGTGACAAATCAAGGTCTAGTCTGGAACTTCAAAGCCTATTAGCTCTGCTCATTATTAAGTGTGTTGGCCCTACTTTAGAAAAGAGCAACAAAATCATTGATAATGGCAATTTCATTCGGTACAAATTACAGAACCTGTCAAAAGGGGCCACAACAGGAACATAGTCGGAAGGCCCGCACCAAGGAACATCCCCTGGGGGGCCCACAGACTGGAACACACATGAGAGGCCCGGGAACAGGAAAACACTCTGATGGGCCACAACAGGAACATAGTCGGAAGGCCTGCACCCAGGAACATCCCCTGGCGGGCTCGCAGACTGGATCACACATGAGAGGCCCAGTAATAGGTACACACTATGATGGGCCACATCAAGAACATCCCCTTGGCGGCCGCAGACTGGCACACACTGAGGGAGGGCCACAGACAGGAGCTGGCTCCAGTGGAACCGGCGGCATCAACCCTGAAGAGGTAATCCGGCAGCATCGACCCCCAGAGAGGGACACCGGCAAGAATACGACTTGAGTGGCATGCGGTGGGCTCCGGTGGAACCTCAGTCAGGAAGAATTACAATGGGCAATGGGTTTTCTCATAGAAGACCAACAGGTGTTGTGGTGTCCGGGGATATGAGCTACTTGCAGAGCTTTGATCCTCTGCTGATTACATAGGAGAAAGGAGCCGAGCGAGCTGTGACATTCATTGCGAGCAGAATCTCCCCTGACAGTTGATGTACGCCAATTTTTCCTCAATCGGTGGTAAAAACCCCTGAGAGAATTCAGACAGGTCAACACTGACCGTGGTCTCTCTGGCATCAATAATGCCATAATGGAAACCGAGTCCAACTCCCAGTGTTCGAATTGTGTCAAAGCTCTTGGGGGGTCCCCTAAGCATCCTTCAAATAAATTAATAACACAAATAGACGGAGCTGCCAGTACCAGCATCAATCGCATGATAGTTTGGATCACAGTTATTTCATACAATAAATGTCCTAAAAAAAATACAATTAAAGAAATGCATATTAACAAAGGCAAAATGAAAATTGTGCAATTCCTTGGATGGACAGCAGGAGGGGACACATCACAGTCAATAGTGGCTGACTCTACAAAGCTGCTAATAACCTTGCAGTGCCGTGTCACATCTGGTTTTACAGTGTGAGTTCACTTCGTAGAAAAAGAAAGACTTGCGAATCAAAATAATAGTAACTGTTGAGTTTCAATATAAATGCTTTCAATATGAGAGAATCTGCATGCTGCCAGTGTCACCCAGTGTGACATTTCTGTCAGTACATGTCTTCATTGAACACTGTGTGGCGCATTGAGCATGAACACTTGAGCATGCACGGATTTTTCAAATGAAATTATCATCTAATGAAATTTGTACAAATAACGGACATTAGTCCTTTTTTGTTTTATCATGATAATTAGACAAAACAGTTAGTGAAAAACCAGGGGACGAACCCCCTATTATTTTTGATCTCACATCAAATGATCCAGGTCAAAATCCAGGAAGATCAGCCACCCTGATAACAGACAGTTCTCTTTGCTTCGACTCTCTGATGGGCAAAACAGAGGGATGAGAAGACGCTTCTTCCCCTAGGCCATCTGTTTCATGAATACTTTAAGCGGTTTTTATACATCTGAAAACATAGTTATGCATAATATATTGCATTTCTGTCAATAGACCCTCCTAAAATCACACTGTTCCTTTAAAGTATCCTCCTTTTTAATTTATTTTATTTCAAATTCTGTTAAGAACAGGCGTACAAAGCATTTCTTTACTAATTGTACTGTGTAGAACTGTGTACGTGACAAATTAACATTTTGGAGCTTATAACACCTAGTTCTACTATGCATAATGTCATATTCATATCTTGTTTTATTTTTGGTCAGTCTTGTCTAAACACATGGGCTTTTAATTTTGGTGTATTAAAAATGATGTAGCTCAAATTAATGTTGTCAGAGCAGCTTAATGTTTTATGACCCACATTTAAATTTTGGAGCGTTGAAGAGTATACAGAGTTAAAAAGGCCGGTCTATTTCCTGTTATTACCCTGACAAGCTGCAAAACCTTTTTCTGGTTTTAAATATTTGTTCCCTTTCTGTCGGTCTCTCGACGTTGTGTTGAGAACGACAGATGGGGTTCGCCCTTGAGAACCAATCAACTCTGACTACTATAGAAAAGGCCAATGAAATTTGTTGAATGAAATTTGCATGCCGGTCTCCGCCCCCGGATGTCCTGTATAAAATGAAGCTAGCGTGCAGCATTCATTTACCTCTTGTTCTTCAGAGCCTTCGCTTATGACTACGAACAAAACGAATTCAACAAATTCTTCTACATTGCCGGGTCTACGATGAAGAGGTCCTTTTCAGGACTGAGCATTCTCCAGCGCGGCATGTACCGCTGTTCTCTTGGGTGCGGTACTCTCATCGAGGAGGGGGATGGACACGATAGCTGCGTCGAGTGTCTGGGCGTCTAGCACACTGAGGCAGCTTTCGTTGACACATCTTGCCCGCACTGCGGGCAGATGGTCATACAGAAGTTGCGGTCATGGGAGGCTGTCTTCCTACGGGAACCAGCCACCATTTCATTGCTACCTGGGCCGTGACGTCGGTGGCTATGGCACCGAAGTCAGCCTGTAGTAGCAGCGTTAGTGATGTGGGCACCTCTGCGAACATAAACCCGCCAGCCAAGTGCTCATGGGCCGATCGCACCCCGATTCACTCTTCTGAACGTTCCCCAACCGGCGGTGGCATACCATCCGGATCATCAGGCATGCACTCGGAAACGATGTGTGACGTAGATGAGATGTCGCTCGCAGCATCGGAGGGAGACTGGCATTCGACTCAGATGAATCCGAGCTCCCCCCAAGGGGGGTCGAGCTCAGGAGGCAGCAGAAGTGATGTCAGCCATGCTAACCCTGGGATTCGTGGTTCCTGGGGTCAGAGCGCGGTGCAAACCGCGCCCACCCCGGGTGCCATTTTTTTCCCTGAGGTGCTTGAGGAGCTGTGTAAAACTTGGAGCGCTCCACTCACGGCCCGCTCCAGTCAAACCAGCTCCTGCTCCCTCACTTCCCTCAATGGGTCGAGATTCCCCGGGTGGAACGTGCAGCTGCGGTGCACCTGTGCCCGCAGACGGCTGCCACCTGGAGGAATCGGCCACGCCTACCGTCCAAGTCGTGTAGGACTGCGGCATCACTGGTGTCGAAGGCTTGCTGTGCCGCGGGCCAGGCTGCCTCCACTCTCTACGCCATGGCTATCCTGCAGGTCCGCCAGGCCAAGGCGTTGAGAGAGCTCCACGAGGGTAAGGCCGACCCGGGTATAATGTAGGATCTCCGTGCCGCCACTGACAGCGCTCTACAGGCGACCAGATGTACCTTGCGCAGATGAGTGACACCGAGAAAGTCAGTTTTCTTGACGCACCCGTCTCGCAGGGTGGGTTGTTGGTAACACCGTCGAGGACTGCGCTCAGCAGTTTTTGATGGTGAAGAAGCAGACAGTGACAATTAGCCACATTTTACTTGGCCGGCTAGTGGCCTCTGAGATCTTGCGTGATATCTGCTTCCCGGCAGCCCAGGACCCCTTCGGAGGTCGAGGGGGAAACCTCCGCCCCGTCAGCAACCTTCTCGCAAGAAGTGACACTGACAGGAAGACCCCAGGGAGAACAACATCGGGCCTGACCTACACAGCCACGGCTCTGATCGGTCGGTACGGGACGGCTTCTGCCTCGTCACCAAAGCCGGACCCTTTTCAGGGCCTGGCGCCCACTTACTAACAGAGTTTTTCCGTTCTCCCCGGGTGTTCTTGCAGCCGATCGCATACTCCACTGAACTGTGCCCGGCAACCCGACCTCACGTCCTGGCGAGGCGTAGGGTCGTACACACACGACAGCTGCTACAACTCTCAAACCGACAGTGCATGCAGCTGTCCCGCCAGGCAGCCAAAAAGGCGGAGCCAACCTTCCCTCCAGGGACCTTCCCTCCGGGGCTCCCCCGTGACATATGGTTAGCTCAGCCAGCTGACGATGTCACAGTCCCTGGGAGCTCGAGAGCTGCCCACACTGTCTCGGTGGCTAATGAGGACGGTCCGTCTTGGTTACTCGATCCAGTTCGCCAGAGACTCTCCCAAGTTTCGGGGCATCCTGTCAGAGGCAGGGACGCCTCCGTACTTCGGGTAGAGATCACCACCCTTCTGGCGAAACAGGCATCGAGTTTCGTCCCTCAACTAAGATGTTCAGTTGGTTACAGCCCAAAATTCATCAGTCCCCAGAAAGAAGGCGCGTCGCGCCCCAAAGATCTGCGTACCCTGAACAAAGCACCTTCACAAGCTGCCGTATAGAATGCTCACGCAGAGGCGCATCCAGACATCTATCAGGTGTCAGGATTGATTTCGTGGCAATCGACCTGTTCTCCCCTTCGGTCTGTTCCTGTCCCCACAGTCGTCACGAAGATCGTGGAAGCCGCCCTATCTCCCTGAGGGGAGGAAGTTGTGCGGGGTACTAAACTATCTCAACGACTGGCTTATCTTGGCACATTCGCGAGATTTGTTATGTACACAAAGGGACCTTGTGCTCGGGTACCTAGATTGATTGGGACTACAGGTCAACTGAGAGAAGGACAAGCTCTCCCCAGTGCAGAGCATCCTCTTTCTCGGTATGGAACTCAACTCTGTCACCATGTTGGCGCAACTGTCCGCAGTACGCGCCGAGTCAGTGTTGAACTGCCTGGAACACGTCTCACACAGACGGTCTCCCTGAAAATATTCAGAGAATCCTGGGACACATGGCGTCCTCGCGGGGGTAATACCCCTCGGGTAGATGCAGATGAGACCGCTCCAACACTGGCTTCAGAGTCGAGTTCCGAGAAGAGCGTGGCACACCGGCAGCAGGCACATGGTGATGATGCCCTGCCCTAGACGGACCATAACCCCCTGGTCTTCTATGACCTTTTGACGGACTAAGGTCCCTCTGGGCAGGTCACGAGGCAAGTCGTGGTAACGACGGATGCCTCCCTGCAGGGGTGCGGTGCAGTGTGTAACGAGCACGCAGTAGCGGGGCGTTGGACGGAAGATTGAAGGGTTATTTAATCGTAATCTTGAGATTTGCGCATCATTATGCCCATTTCGAACTGGAATTATGGCATAATATCTAGTGATGTTTACGTCGCAGGGCTCTTGCGGGCGTATTGAACAAACCAATCTCAGAATCTTCCATGCCCATTGGCAGTGAGGGCTTACTCCACACTGGGTATAGCCACCTCCGGGGCACTGGCCAGAAGCGCCTCTCTAGCAGACATCTGTAGCCCAAACACCTTCGCAAGGGTTAACAACCTTTGCGTAAACCCATTGTCAGCCCACGTCCTGCATGGCAAGATGTAGGACTGGCATCCGGGGGATATATGCCTGCAAAAGCACCTTTCCACCATCCAGTAGGTTGGGTCAGTGTGCTATCTACCTATCTACCAAACATTTGGCTAAGAACAGGTATCTCACCAACCTTCCTTATTACCCAAACACTGGTTAAGAACAGGCATTCCATCCATCACTAAGCAAGCACCCCCTGGGGGATGGCTGGGCAGAGCAGCCTTCCTCCTAAGACCGGGACACCATATGAACTATCAAAGATAGCTCTAACCGAACCTAGTGCTACTGGATGTTTTAACACCCCCTCTGTGGGCTGTTCCGTCCGATGTATCCTAATGAAATGGTTCCCACTCCTGCTAACCCATGATCTTCCCCAGGTGGACCTCCACCTCGCGGTTAACTACTCAGCCCGCACGTTCCATGCGTTGTCCTCCAAGGACGAGACCATACCCATGTCCACCATATTCCCCCCCCACGGGTAGGAGGTGGCCTCTGCAGCGCATCCCTAATTAAGGAATTACCCTAATTAATTGCGCTTACCCGGTGTAAACCCGAGCCGGATGGCCTCTCGCAAGTAGAGAGCTAAGGCCTCCATCCGTGAAAGGTTAACGGTCAGGGCTGTACCCATCTTTCTCCAAGAAAGCTCTGGAACCCCCCAACCACACCACACTGGAAGGTTACATTTTCGCGAAAGCTTCGAGATCACACGCCCAGGCCTGTTACCGTCGTTTCGCTAGAGATTGTGACGCGATACAGCGTTGTGGCGTTTTCCATAGGTAACCCCATTTGTCGTTCTCGACACAACGTTGAGAGACCGACAGAAAGGGAACGTCTTGGTTACGTCTGTAACCTCAATTCCCTGATGGAGGGAACGAGACGTTGTGTCCCTTATGCCACAAACACGTATCGTATTCTGCTGCAGTCGTGAAATGACAAATGAAATGACATTGTTCTTTTCTATAGTAGTCAGAGTTGATTGGTTCTCAAGGGCAAACCCCATCTGTCGTTCTCGCCACAACGTCTCGTTCCCTCCAGGGAACTGAGGTTACACACCTAACCAAGACGCTTTCTCTTCTTTAGACATTTAGTATGGCCATGAGCTTTTCATGGCAGTACTGAAAAACAGCTTATCATTTTGGAAAGTTTGTTAAATAATAAGTCTTCACTAACCTTCACAGACAGGAGGTTGGCTCCACGACCCCTGGCTGCTGCAAGTGCTCTGGGTGGCCCTGTGCAGGGCAGTATAGCCTGCGTGGCATGTATACAAAGCAGTAGAGCCTGGGGTAGTAGAGGAATATTGTACTTCAGCATGCTTGATTTTCACAGCGGAGCCACAGTCCAGACCTGTAATGTGAACAAAGAAGTACACAATCAAGAATTTGTTGTAAAATATAAATAATATGAATAGACTTTGGCACATCTTTTGGCAGAATGTATAGATTCAGTACAGTGTACTGTTTGAGTCTTGTGCAAAGAATATTGAAATTGAAAGCCATGAATGTTTAATAGCATTCTGTAAACTAAACTGACAACAATAATAATTTCTGTTATTTTAACAAGAAATACACAGACGCAAAACAAAAATATGCAACTGTTGTATAGAACTGACAATTAAGAATTTGACCTAAATTACATAAGTTAAACAATAATTATATATATCTTTGCTGACCGAAACCAGCAGTCAAATGACAGGAAACCGTGAATGACATGAAACAAAGTCCTACATTACAACCACACTGCAGCACTTCAGAAAAGGCTGTCCTACAATATAAAACTATGAAACAAAACACAGAGAGGAGATGTTGCATCACATATTTGTTTCCTTCGGCTTTCAACATAAATAATTGCTTTTCCTTAAAACATACATAAACAACCTTTCTCAATTGACTTAATCCACAAGGTCAAATTCACAGCAACAAACTGATCCATAAATAGGAAGAAGCTGTCAAAAAAACCCTTATTGTCAAATGTTTTAGAGGACAAAGGGGATTGAATTTCATCCTATCATAGAACAGAAAGACGCAAATTTAACTGCACCTTGTTGGAAACCAGTGGTGTAGTCCTAACAAAAAAAGTGGTGTACTATACTATACAACGATAACCCCGACCACACATGGCCAAAAGACAGGGGTCATTGTGTTTGTTTGATTTGTTTTTCTAGTAATATATGACAATTATTTCTGTTAAATAGTTATGCATTATTCTTCGCTTATGCTTTGAATATGAAATTATAGATTTGGAAAAAAATAAGGTTGGAAAAAACAGGTCTATGCCAGTACTGTCGACCACAATACAATATCTTTGTAACGCATCACAAATACAAGAATACGTAGAAACATATGCAAGATTTTAAAGAATAGAGATGTAACTTTGTCATCACTGCGATCTCTGTGTCAATACTTGTTAATAATTTAAGGGAAAGATATCAATGTATGAAGTTAAGGTTGTGGTAAAAACATACTACATTATTTTAAATGTAGAATAAACGTAACAAGAAGGTTCACAATGACTTTAATGGGAACGAGGATACATGGAAAATGTAAGAATTCTGACTTTAAACAGTAGGGCTATGAAAGTGCTTTGTTATGACTCTTTCAGTCATTGACGGGATGAGCTCCTCGCAGGCGAGTTGCCAACACTGAAGATGATGCGCTTGGCGTGGTTGGCGAAGGTGGGGCCTTAAGACATTTTGTGAATTTTCTTAAGAAATGCACCAATTGTATGCCTGAATTGTGAACGCGTTAAAGGGTTAAAGGGCAAGCAACCACAAATGCAGCTTGGAGACGTTAAGCAGGATAAGAAGTGAGTATACGCTAATATAGATCTTTAGAAGTCGTTATACCCAAACAGCACTGTGGCATAAGGCGTATGCGTGCATATGGCCCCGACTACACCACTGTTGGAAACCTTTTAGAAACAACAGTAAGAGCAGAGTTAAAAGCGCTGGTCAGAGAAAGTATCAAATGCACTGAAAAATTTGTCCAGCTAATTATTTGAGGAGATAAGACACTAGCCAGCTTTTACTGCAGAAGTTGGAACCTGCTGCTGCTTCAAGGCATTATCTGAATGAAGATGGACAACTGGTGTTCTGCCACTAACATACAAATCAATTACACCTACATGAGTGAATAGTGACTACTGTAAAATGAAAGATTGATCCTGTTGTGATAGAATCCAGCTCATGTAGGTAAAAGGGATCTTAAAAAAGATTACCTTTCAAAGCTGGATCAGATCCTCTGTTGATCTCACAGTGTCTTCCGATGAAAGATGGAAAGCACTCACATTTGTATTTACCAATGTAGTGGAAACAAGTTCCCCCATTCAGACAGGGACTGGAAGCACAAGGATCAGGCCTTCCTAAACATTAAGCATTCAATGGTTTAAACAGTTCTCTGTACACATGTGCTTGTGTACAGTGAGCTTGTGTGTGTGCACACTCATTTCTAAAAGAAAACACGGCAAAAATGTGTGAGAAATAATTTTTCATTACAATAGCAAAGAGAAAGACATGAGAACCAGTTTTTCAATCACGTACTAGGGCAACTTTTTTTTCTATCTCCATTTCTACAATTCAAGTGTTGAAAAACTCCAGCAGATTGGATCATTACACAAGGCCAAGCAGTTGCACAACTTTAATGTGGGACAAAGTTGGGATAATGAAAATTCAGAGATGAAAAGCCTCTTGGCTTTGAAGCTGCTTTTTCTGCAGGGTTTTCTGGGACTCTGTGTGTGATAATTTTCCAAACATGAGGAAAAGCTGATTATACACTTATTCCATTTGACCAGAATAAAATGACGAGTAAGGGTGAATGAAAACTGTAACATCCTCTGGGTATTTACTATTGGCTGAGAATTTAACAACCCTAAAACCTTGCATTTGTGTATGAAAGATATAAACAAGGTAATACAAGGATTTTGAGAATGCTTTCTAATTTTATGAAACAAAGTACTCACCCACTTCGCAATATTTCCCCGTGAAACGGTGGGGACACACACACCGGTAGCTGTCACCTTCTTCTTCACAAGAGCCTCCATTACGACAGGGACTAGAGGCACAGAAACTTAATCTGACTGTGGAAAAGGTAAAAAATCAAAGATTAATGTAGATGGAGTGGATTTTGTGTATATTACACACTATCATTTACAAAGATTGAGTTACTAAAGATCTGACTATTGAAGTACACATTCATAGACAAAGTGTTAACAAAGATGGATATACCTATTTCACAACGCTTGCCTTTGTAGCCATGTTTGCACTCACAGTTGTAGCCTCCATCTTTCTCATAGCAATATCCTCCATTCTGACATGGTGAGGAATCACATGCTGATTGGGGCTGTACTGAAACACAGTACACAGTGTTTGTTTTCACTTAAAGAAGCCATCTATCACCACTCTCTATAGCTCTTACCATATGGGTAGAAGTCCTTGCGGTCAAAGTCGACACTGGTTTGACAGGTGCAGAGGTATGTGCCACCATACTCCAGGCATGGGCCTCCATCAGGACATGGTCTGCTGTTACTACAGGGTGTTTGAGTTACTTCTAAAGTTTGGAGGAAAATATTTTATATTTCTTATAAATTATTCATAACACAAAATGAATTCACTTATACCTGTACTTTGAAGTGTAAAAGCCCTATTTTATGCAAAAGTGGCCTACACTCTTAAAGTAGCAATGTGAAGATTTTAGCAGCGTCTAGCGGTGAGGTTGTGAATTGCTACCAATGATTTACATTTACATTGGTTTAGAGCCAAGATGTCGCCATGTTTATAAAATATCCATTTTATATGAAAATAAAACCTACCTTTGGTGTGATTGGGTTTTTGGGAAAACACAAATATATCTTTGTTTACAGCTAATACATACCAAACTGACAGAAGAGTCCAGTGAAGCCTCTCGGACATTCACATGTGCCATTCCGATCAACACAAACACCTCCATTCTGACAGAGACAATCTGTATGAATTGTATGAAATGGGAAGTATAGAGACAGACAGTAAAATTAAATATGCTGTAGCTGTCCTCTTTAAAAGTCCATTTTGTTTTCATTATGCTACAATTTTACATTTCAATCATTCTAAAATGTGTTGCTTTTTCTTTGCACCAATTAATCTGGCACAAATGGATACATTTAGAAGAATGTGTAGGCATGTTACAGTCTTAAGTACAGGGCTGTGGAGAGTTTTTTATAGTCCCACTAAATAAGATAATTTTTATAACGTTCCTATTGACTGTCTTCTACTTGTGTCTTGAGCTAAGGCAGTGCTCATTGTTGTATCTGAATGTTTTGTCCACAGAAGGTGGGACAGGCAAAATTACTTTCTAGAGATGAGTATGGCTGAAATAACAACAGTGTTTTCTTTGTCTAGTTTTGTTTGTTGTTAATGTTGCGTGGGTGTCTTGTTTACTTTTTAGGTAACACTTTATAATAACTGCACGCTATGAATCATTAGTTAAGCATCAGTACATAGTTAATTAATCATTTATGAAGCATTGGCCCCACATTAATAGACATTAGTAAGCAGTTTATAAATACAGCTATAAATGCTTTGTTCTTGATTTATAAGCATGTATATAATATGCTTAATAATCAAATTTTCATACTTTATTCAGAATGAATTCATCATTTCTAAATTAAGGAATACATTACTTACAAACCAGTTAGTTAGGAGTTGTCACTGGTTCATGAGATCATTTAGAAAGTGTAAGTAAATGATTAATAAACTCTTTGAATGCACATTTATACATCGTATTATTCTGACATATAGTAACAGTTACTTAATTTGTTAATAATTGCTTTTTAAACACACATTCCTGCTGTAATTCATGATTAATTAAGGTAGTTATAAAACATTTACTAGTTGTTAGAGAACTATTTTTTTGTGAGCTCATCTAAAGTGAGGACTATGTATGTCTTGTAAAGCATTGAAAAATGAGAGTTGCATATCACTTCACAGTTATATTTTTTCTGGAGGTGTGCAGGAATTAAAAATATTTTGGAAGTTTATTTTTCATTTTATATCAATTCATTTAATGTTAATTTATATGTTTGGTTGTACAATTTTAATTTTGCAGAGGTTTATTTAACTAATATAACTAATGATTCATAGCGTGCAGTTATTATAAAGTGTTACCATTATTTATGTTTTTTTGATTACCTTCTGGATTATATTAAATACCAAAACTGCATTAAGATCCGCTCCCTGTCTTCCTTTACTGCACCATTACATAGTGATATATATATATATCGTGGCCTTGGCATTAGTTCAATCTACATTAGTAGTAGTTTTCAGATATTGAGCTTCAAAAGTTTTTGCATTTCATATGGCAAAAATCATATAAAGAACAAATCTCTTTCATACATAAAAAAGAAAGAGAATTTAAATATATTCTAAATGTACAATATTGTCAATAACGTCAATTTTGGAACAGGTCAAACACAGGCTGAACCTTCTTAATCTGAAACATAACTTTCTGCTTAGAATTAAGGTTCAATTTGCAAAACATTCATTAAAGCATTACTTTTTTATGCAATACCAACAATTTATGTGTAATTTTGGTTAAAACATGAAATTAGTGTTGTAGTAATGATAGTTACACTTACATGCTTTTTATGACTTTTCATATTCTAGAATGTTTATTTCTTGTTTAAGTTAAGCATAAAGGGCTGTGCTTATGGTTGTATCTAAATGTTTTATCCACAGAAGGTGGGACAGGTCAAATTATATACAGTATATTGTGTCTGCAAGTATACGCAGAGATATTGTTTTTTGGAAGTGCATGTATTTTTTTTATATTTTTAATGTATAGTTTCATTGTTCAATTAGATTACATTTTATAAGATGGTGGAGATGGCGGTCTAGTGGGCTAAACCACTGAACTGGTAAATCAAAGGTTGCTGGTTCGATCCCAGCAGCCACCACCAGTGTGTCCTTGAGCAAGACACTTTACTCCATGTTGCTCCAGGGGGATTGTCCCTGTAATAAGTGCACTGTAAGTCGCTTTGGATAAAAGCGTCTGCCAAATGACTAAATGTAAATGTAAATGTATAACAAAAACAGGTGTAAAACATAAACTATTTTAAATAAGTCAAGGTCCAGAACAGTACTAAAGACATTTTTAAATTGGTCCATCCACTCATATTGGCTCAATTGATTTTTTTTGAAGTGACGAGGATACTTTATATGAGAAAAAGCATAACAAAATAACAACTTTCATCAATTTATTCTCCTCGGTCTTGTCAGTCTATTGTGCGCTTTCAAGAGAGCACTTCCATGCATGCGCATTTGGTGGGGACAGACGCCGGCATTCTGACTGACAATCCGGAAGTGCAACTCTTTGTTTAGAAGCAGACGCACGCTATATAAGATGATCTTCGCAAGACTTGCACTTTTTTTGCCCAACAGTATGCGCATGCATCGAAGTGCTCTCGTGAATGTGCAACATAGACTGACAAGACAGAGGAGAATTATATGTTGTGATCCCAGTCTTGTCATGGCTTTGTGTCTCATGTGGGTGTGTGTTTTAATTTGTCGAACACGTGGAGTGCCGTTTAATAGCTCTACAAGTGTTCGGTGTCTCCCTGCCAGGCTTTCCCCTCCCCAGTTTCCCATCACCTCATCACTCTCACCTCTGTAGCTCATCCCCTATCAGTAGCTTCCCCTGGTCCCTCATTATATTCCCCCTGCAGTTGATTCCTGCTAATTAGGTTTCCTCTATTTAATCCCTTTCATCTTGTGTCAGACCGTTGTTTCTTGCAGTCGTTTCCTGACCGATCCTAGTCTAGTCCTTGTGATACCTAATAGTTTTTGGTAGTTTGGGGTTTAATCCTCATTATAGCTCTCTAGTAATATTTCCTACATCGTAGTCTCCAAGTGCCTAGTTCTCTTGCTCTTGCTTGCGTGCCATCGGCTTGAGTCCTCTCCCTGCGGGCAGATCTGGTCAGATTCTCCCGAAGTGGTTTCTCTCTCCCGTGGTTCCCGTGGCCGAGACTGGTGTCCAGTGGTGGATTATATTGTTGAACTTTCAAAAAAGCCTTCTATTTATTCCCGCAATTGAGTTTCCACATTCTCTGTTCCTGCACAGTCATGACAATATTGACAATAAAGTCGTTATTTTGTTTAGATTTTTTACACAAAGTATTCTCGTCGCTTCAAAAAATTTTAATTGCTTCCCTACGAGCGGACGGACTAATTTGACAAAGTCTTTGGTTCTTTTCTGGACCTTGACAACAACTATACCCATGTCTTTGAATAGGCCTGGAAACCTCTAGGATGTTGAAGGAGTAAATGAAGACCACATTTTTGGATGAGCTGTACTTTTAAATCTTCAGACCACTGTAAATTAATTTTGTTTTTACCATAATAACCAGGGTTGCAGATGCAGTTGTTATTTCTGGGACCAGTCAATTTGCAGATTTGACGCTTTCACAGCCCACTAAGTCATTAATAATTTGTGTGGTCTTGAAAGAAACAGAAAGAGGTTTAACATGTATAAATTACATTAATTTACCTGACAGATTAGCGGCATCAGTACCTGAGGAGTTTTCCATGATAATCAATTCTGTTTTAGGACAAAATAATATTCATAAGTTTATACACCATGACCTAATAATATGACAAAAATGTGGCTGCTGTTTTTAGCAAATACATCAGTTCAATCAGTCAGACAAATGGTTTGAAGCCAGACATACAACCCCTGGCAAAAAGTATGGAATCACCCTTCTCAGAAGATGTTCATTCAAATGTTTAATTGTGTAGAGAAAAAAACAAGCACATATATGCCACAAAATAATTTTCACTAAACAAAACAATATTCTGGCTGTATAAAACACTTAAAAAAACAACAAAGAAAGATAACTATAGTCAATTACAAGTGTTTTTACAGATCAAACAGAGGAAAAAATATGGAATCACACAAATCTGAGGAAATTTATATGGAATCACCAAATAAAAACACTACTAGTACTTTGTTGCACCACCTCTGGCTTTTATAACAGCTTGAATTCTCTGAGGCATGGATTTAACTAATGACAAACAGTATACTTCATCAATCTGTCTCCAGCTTTGTCTTATTGCAGTTGCCAGATCAGCTTTGCAGGTTGGAGCCTTGTCGTGGACCATTTTCTTTAATTTCCACCACAGATTTTCAATTGGATTGAGGTCCGGATTATTTGCAGGCCATGCCATTGACATTATATGTGTTTCCTGTAGAAATGTTTTCACAGATTTTGCCCTATGGCACGATGCATTATCATCCTGAAAAATGATGCTACCATCACCAAACATCCTTTTAATTGATGGAATAAGAAAAGTGTCCAAAATCTCAACATAAACTTGTGCATTTATAGAAGATGTAATGACTGTCATCTCTCCCATACCTTTACCTGACATACAACCCCATATCATTAATGATTGTGGAAATTTGCATGTTTTCTTCAGGCAGTTGTCTTCATAAATTTCATTGGAACGGCACCAAACAAAAGCCCAATGCAGATTCGTGATTCATCACTGAATATAACTCTCATCCAGTCATCCACAATCCAAGATTTTCTTTCTTTAGCCCACTGAAACCTTGTTTTTTTCTGTTTAGACGTTAATGATGGTTTTCGTTTGGCTTTTCTGTATGTAAATCCCATTTCTTTTAGACGATTTCTTACAGTCCGGTCACAGACATGAACTCAACTTTCTGCCCATTTGTTCCTCATTTGTTTTGTTGTGCATTTTCGGCTT
The DNA here is from genome assembly GCF_015846415.1 of Triplophysa dalaica. NCBI lineage: Eukaryota > Metazoa > Chordata > Actinopteri > Cypriniformes > Nemacheilidae > Triplophysa > Triplophysa dalaica. Next base: position 8,650,064 of record NC_079547.1, on the reverse strand, counting down.
TCAAGGCATATTGCTTTAAGTTTTCTGTCTTGGCGCTTTGATGTCTTTCTTGGTCTACCAGTACGCTTCCCTTTTATGACCTTTCCATTTGATTTGTACTTGGTCCAGATTTTAGACACAGCTGACTGGGAACAACCAACATTTTTTGCAACATTCCGTGAAGATTTACCTTCTTTGAGAAGTTTGATAATCCTCTCCTTTGTTTCAACTGACATCTCTCGTGTTGGAGCCATGAGTTATGTCAATCATCTTGGTTCAACACATCACTAATGTGTGCAAGCACTCTTTTTTAACTACAGACTAATTAGCAGTTGTAATCAGATACAGGTGTTTGTTTTAGAAATGCAAAGTGCATGGTGATTCCATATAATTTTCCTCAGATTTGTGTGATTCCATATTTTTTTCCTCTGTTTGATCTGTAAAAACACTTGTAATTGACTATAGTTATCTTTCTTTGTTGTTTTTTAAGTGTTTTATACAGCCAGAATATTGTTTTCCTGAGTGAAAATTGTTTTGTGGCATATATGTGCTTGGTTTTTTCTCTACACAATTAAACATTTGAATGAACATCTTCTGAGAAGGGTGATTCCATACTTTTAGCCAGGGGTTGTATGATTTGAAACCAAAAGCTTTCTCTGCTCTCTATTCAGCATTTCAGTTGTCAGTCGCAGTTAGAAAACATTGCAGGAAGCCAAATATTTAAGAAAAGTAATGCGGCTAGTTGTGTAAACATCTTCTATCATTAAACATTTTTCTCGTTGCTGAGGGAAACAAAAGCAAAGACAGGATAATGTGTTGTGGCTGGCATTTATTAAAAGGCTTTTGACCATGATTTAAGAGATTGAACAAGTGACGCACCTGTTTCACAATGGCTTCCAGTGAAGTTCGCTGTACAGGTGCAGGTGTAGTTTTTTACCAAGTCTTCACACACACCTCCATTTAAACATGGTGTGGATAAACATTTGTTTATATCTGAATAAAACAAATATGATAACTGACTAACAGGATAGTAATTCAACAATGCAAAAACTTTGGAAACGTACTTTATTCTTATAACAGCTGTATTTTGCATGCATTAGCATTCTGAGATATCAGGATGTAAGAAAGTTTGTGTAGGTGTATGGATCCATTGAGCTTTACTATTTAAAGTAATCTGAGCTTTTTTTGGATACAAAGGCTAAACATGTGCAAAGGCAAGAAGTTTAGTTTGAAAAAGTACTTTCAAATTGAGTCTGTGTTTTATGAATAACCTCCAGTGCACTGTAAAACAATAAAAAATCTTAGTACCAATTTCCCCTTGTTTTTTGTTAACCAAACTTTTGATCAAATAGTTTATCTCAACTATATGTACTTAGTAATTACAAAAAAAAGAAAAATCAGTTACTAACTAACTTTAAAATTTCTGAGTTCACTCAACTATCACCCAATACAAAATATAAAGTTTCCGTATAATAAACATGAACAAAATTCAGATAATCAACTGTTACGACTTTGACTGCTAAATATTAGATCTCTCTCTTATAAAGCACTTTTTGTTAACGATATAATATCAGATCATGAAATTGACATGCTCTGTTTGACAGATAAGTGTATAAAACTAGTGATTATATTACTTTAAATGAGTCTGTCCACCAAGATTATTATTATGAACATGAGCCTTTTCTAAAGGTAGATGGGGGAGGTGTCGCTGCACTTAACAATGACACTTTTAACATTTCCCAGAAGTGTAATTTTAAATCAATTTCAAGTCATGGTACTTCATGTACCAACACCCAATACTAAGGATCAAACATTTTTTTATGTATTCTTGCTATTGTATATAGGCCTCCAGGGCACCACACAGATTTTATTAAAGAATTTGGTGAGTTCTTATCAGAACTAGTACTGCCCGCAGACCTAGTCGTTGGTGACTTTAACATCCATGTAGATAACTATACAGATGTTTTAAGGGGTTATATGGCGTGAATACGTGTTTTTGGTGTGTTATAAGTTGTCCATTCATGTATCATACATGTAAAATTGCAAAAATTAAAGATGAATTCTATCTAAAAGCGAATGCTCAACCAGAACAGCCTGAAACGCCTCGTATAACCACACCCCCACGAATGTACGTCATTTCGTGGAATAATTTGACTAAGACCGCCCATATGTAAACGCAAGTAAGGTGGGTGTACTTGTAAATCTTATTGTATCGTCACTGCTGCAGCCATGTTGCGTTGGCGGTGTGTATTTCGTTGTGAAAAGAAAGCCTCTTTGTTAGCCATTCCAAAAGATGAGACAACTAAAAATGAAGGGTTACATTTTATTTACAACTCTGTTCCAGAAAAGTACAATCCGAATAGTTTGGATTGTAGTTTGTGCAGCGCATATTACCAAAGATTGCTTCACGAACCTGGAAGATATCAAGACCGTCAATGCACGAAAGCTTTGGTTAAAAATGGGGCCATTCCAACCATTACAGCTAAGCATGACAGGCGATTCAGATTTGTATATTGTCTTTGTAAAAGACCTTATTACGGACTAACGCGGGTTGAGTTTGTCGTGTGTTTGGGATCTGCAAATGCAGACATGCGCGGAATGTGAAAAAAGACAACATAGGTCCTAAAAATCTGTAATAATTTTCCAACTAGATGTTTATAATGGGATTACTTGTCTTTGCTGAGTCGCGACGAGACGTGGCATAACACTGATTGATCAAGAAGGGCCAACGCACTCGCGTTATTTATTATGTTACAATTCCCTGCTATAATGCAAGCTTGCTTCTATCTCACACAAACTCTGTATGATGTATGTCAGTGATTCTCTACTGCGCAAATCTATCAGCGTATGAGATTTAAGTACCGCGAGAGTGATTTAAGTGCAGATTGCTCGGTACACATTTCAATTGCTCCCGTGGTACTTTAATCCGATTTGCCGAACAATCTGCGCAGCCTATTATTAAATTGAACACGTCTGTTCCTGAAGTCACTGATTAGCCCCTTCAGGTGTATTATCAGAGTTGGGGCTAAACTCTGCAGAACAATGGATCTCGCAGGCCAGAGTTGAGAACCACGGATGTGTATGGTTGTTTGTTTATAGTCTTTATAACGTTGTATATAAAAGGTAAAACAGTAAGATATTGTTTTTAACTATTTACATAATTATCTTTTATAAAACCTTACCAATCCTTAACATCCTGCTCAAGTCGGGCTGGCAAAGTTTATGTTTTGGCTTGATCATCTACATTTTCTGTATCAGATTCGGGCTCAAATTATTATAAGGAAGTACCGATGACATTTTATCACCTGTAAGTACAATTGCTTTGGAACCTGATGTTCCGAATATGGTAAGAGACATTACATTTCGTGAAACGCTCTAGTATTCGACCAATCACTCCGCACTAACCAACTGGCCAATCATAGCGTACCTCGTTTTTCAGAGTGATGAGCTTTGTAGAAAATCTGCGCGTTTCAGAGAGGCGGGGCAAAGAAGAGATACAAATGTGTACGGTATGTGGAAAATACAGCGTTTCTCAGCGTGTCGACCCCTTTAAGGAATGGCTTTCAAAGACACTCTTAACTCCATAATCGTTAGACAACACCTGTCAGGACCCACTCACCTTCGTAATCATACTCTAGATTTAATACTGTCTTACAATATAAATATGAACAAAGCTAAAATTCTTCCGCAGAGCAAAGACATTTTGGTTCATTGTCTAAGATTGTGTTTGCTTCACTTGCCTATGGTTGCAAATCAAACTTCTTGTTACAAATATGGTAGAACAACAACTTCAACTAACAAAGATTTGTTTCATTTGTTTCTGAATTAGCTCAATTCCCCATGAGTAATAAAGTAGAAGATCTTGACATTTTCATAGAAAAATTTAACTCCGCCTTCTCCAAAACACTAGACACAGTTGCTCCTCTGAGTTTAAAAAGATTAAAGATAGAAGACCAATAGCGTGGTAAAATGAACGTTCACTTTTTAGCAGATTAATATATCCTTCCCACTCTCAAAGTATGGACTTCTGGCTGTGAAATGGCTGAGATACATCTCTGTGTAGTCTGTTGTTGTTGTTGTTAAAATGATGATGAGCTTTGCTAACCAAATAAGATTTTCCACCAAGATGTAATCTACAAGTGATTTGGAGTTTACTTATAGTTGAAACATGTAACTTAAAATCTGCCTCAGGTCCAAGATGGGCCGAAATAAGTGAAACATGTTATTTAAAGCATCAGTTTCAGTCAGGGACTCATTGGTTTAGCTAAAAGAAAAATATGTATAATAATCAGCATTAAGTATACATATTTGAGTATACCTGTTGCAATTTATAACATAATTAACTCGTCAATTAATCTAGGACATGTCCCAAGACCCTTTAAACTAAGCCTTTATCAAAAAAACAAACTTAGACCCCAACGAACTTGGAAGCTATAGACCGATTTCAAATCTCCCATACTTGTCTAAAATACTAGAAGTCGGGTCCACTCAGTTGTGTACTTTCCTACAAAATAATGACATACACAAAAAGTTTCAGTCTGGCTTTAGACCGCATCATAGCACTGAAACTGCGCTCGTTAGAATTACAAATGACCTTCTTATTGCATCAGATAATGGTAACATCTCACTCTTAGTCCTGCTTGACCTTAGTGCTGCTTTCGATGCTGTAGACCATAAAATACAATAAGTTCGTTTACACAATTATACCGGTATTCATGGACAGGCACTACAATGGTTCAGATCTTACTTGACAGACAGACATCCATATGTCCATTTAAATGGGAAATCGTCAAATCTCACGCAAGTAAATTATGGATTACCTCAGGGATCAGTTTTAGGACCCTTGCTTTTCTTCATATACATGCTGCCCCTTGTCAACATTATTAGAAAACATGACACTCAGTTTGAAGGAATCATCTGGTCTTGATGAGATATATAGCTGAGTATCATCTATCCAAACTGGCAGAGTGCATCGAGGACATAAAACATTGGATGACTAGTAATTTCCTTCTTTTAAACTCTAGCAAAGCGGAAATATTACTTATAGCATCAAAAACACATTAACAGAATTTATCAGATTACAGCCTGCAAATTGAAAGCTGCACTGTTACTACAACAAATACAGTTAAAATACTAGGTATTATATTAGACGGTGGCCTTCTTCCACCTTAGACATGTTGCCAAATTACAAAATATTTTATGTGTTGCTGACGCAGAGAAGCTTATTCATGCATTTGTGACCTCAAGACTTGACTATTGTAATGCTCTACTTAGTGGTTGTCCTTTATCATCAATAAACAAACTACATTTAGTTCAGAATGCAGCTGCCAGAGTTCTTGCCAGGTCAAGAAAATACGATCACATAACCCCAGTTTTATCATCGCTTCATTGGCTACCCATTAAGTTTCGTATTGATTTTAAAATTCTTTTAATTACTTACAAAGCTTTAAATGGTTTAGCCCCTACTTACTTAACTGAGCCTTTATCACATTACAACCCATCACGCTTAAAGACACATCTTTTCAGCCAAGCTTTCACTTAATGCATAGTTAATGAACAGCAGCTACGCTAATTATTCTCCTTCGGCCTTCGCCTCGGGATGCCAATCCCGAGGTAGGAAGAAATTCCGCGAGGTCCAGATGATCGACATATGCCCATCCCCACCTAGAGATTACGCCAGCTACAGCTGCAGACTGACTGACCATCCCAGCTCCAACTAAGGCAATTCCACCACCACCCAAGAGAAATATGACCATCGGACCATCCCAGCTCAGACCACTACATCCCCACCCAAGAGCAAAGACAGAGTTCTTGTCACATTAATGCTGAAGTTACAATACTTGTGATGTAAGTTTAGCATTAAATACCATGTCAGCAGTTTGAAGTTATAAATGCATTCAGTGGCCCTGATTAAAGGTTGTTGAGTGGGTGTTGTGGGGAGTGGGGGGGGCTCGTTGGTTGTGGGGATTCATCTGCTGGGGCTTTGTGGGTTCGATTTGGCCTTGTTTTGTGGTCGATGTCGGACAACAGAGGAATAAATTTACATCATACCATTACTATTTTCCCTGGTTGTTCCTCTGTTTTCTGGTGTCGATTGTGGAGTGGGACCGGGTTGAACCTGCATGGTTTTCGGTCAGTGGGACTTTCTGGGTTGCAGATGGTGGGGTCTCCCTCTGCCTCGTGGATAATTATTTTATGCCCGATTTTGGTCGGGGTCACTGAGTGCAGCTATGGCACGTCAGAGGGGATCTGGCCCTCCGGCTGAGCCTGGCTTCTCCCGAGGTTTTTTTCTCCATTAATCAATCATTGGAGTTTGGGTTCCTCGCCACAGCAGGGCAGTGTTGGCTTGCTAACCGGGAGACTGCATTCATTTATTTATTTATTAATTAGATATTATTTATTAGAATGACCTTGCTTGTTCTATAAACACTTGAAAACTTGAATTGAATATTTAAGATGTCTGATTAGCAGAAGTGATAACAATCAACTTATCAACAAACGAATTCATCCAACAAATACATATCTGACAGTATTAACTCTACACATTATCTCTAGGGCACAAAAATAACACATCACTACTTCACATAACTAAGAGAGGTATTGAAGATCAAACACAGATTAAGGGACCAAATAATGTGAGCAAGTAAAGAAACCATCATGATTGACTAACTCTACGTGAACAAACAATTAGGCCTAGACATGTACACTATACAAAGTCAAAGCACATAATACAGTAACAAACAAAGAATGAGAGAGAGAGAGTGTGTGTGGGAGAGAAAGACAGCATAGCAACCTGGGAGTTGAACACTTCTGAACATCGGAGAAAACAATCACTTTACAAAGCTTGAAAATGGGCTCACCTTAACATGGCTAAGATTAAAGGAATACTTACGTTTTCTCAGTGTGCAAACCAAACATCCAGTTCTGCGTAGAAAGAAATTTTCCAATGATGTTCAGCAACCTTGTCCTGCTGAAGTACAGAGTTTCGGGCCTAGCAGCCCTTTAAGTGCAGGTCAGGGGAGATAGAGAAGAAAGTTTGGTGGATAAATCCATCTCCAAGGACCCCTCCCCCGGAAGGTCCAACGGGTAGCAACGCTTTGAGAGAGACAAGAACCAGGTATGGGGTCCTTGATCGATATTTAATTTAATGAAAGGGCATGCCCTCAGAGTTTGAATCGACCAATCGACATCCAGCAGGGAAAGGTTTAGTTTTCCCATTTACCAGCTAATTTGCATCTTTATGACCTCCTATCAAATTTACAAAATACCAATCTAGAATATTATATAACAAGTCTAAAGTGTTTAATGGTCACACAACATATATCAACGAGGAGGAAATCAAGAGACAAACATTTAGTTACCAAATATGTCAGGTTTTAATCACATTAAGATGTGAATACAAAGGCCTGGCTCTGGTCCTTTGATGTTGCTATCAAAAGACCAGGACCAGAGGAAGTGGGGGTTTAGGGCACTTCTTTTAATGATCCAGACACAACATCCTAAAATTTGGCCATGCCTGTCACTGTCCTGTCGGTTTCCAGCCTGTTTCTCACGCAAATCCCATTGGACTCAATCTCCCATCATCCTCCACACTCCCTCACCAGTCCCTCGTTTGATATCATCACAACTGCCAGCCATCATGTTCATCACTAAGACTGTATAAACACTCACATCAGTTCCATTTTTCTTTGTCTAATCTTAACTGTAATTCACGTATGCAACCTTCTGTTGTTTGTTCCTGTTTATCCCGATTTTGTTTATTAAAGTATAAAAGGGTGGCATGCCCACTTCAGGTGGGTGGAGAGTCCCTGCCTCAAGTGGAGGAGTTCAAGTATCTGGGGGTCTTGTTCACGTGTGATGGAAGGATGGAACGGGAGATTGACAGACGGATCGGAGCAGCTTCTGCAGTTATGCGGTCGCTGTACCGGTCTGTCGTGGTGAAGAAGGAGCTGAGCCGCAAGGCGAAGCTCTCAATTTACCGGTCAATCTACGTTCCTACTCTCACCTATGGTCATGAGCTGTGGGTCATGACCAAAAGGACAAGATCCCCGATACAAGCGTCAGAAAGGAGCTTTCTCCGCAGGGTGGCTGGGCGATCCCTTAGAGATAGGGTGAGCTCAGTCACTCGGGAGGAGCTCAGAGTAGAGCCGCTGTTCCTCCAAATCGAGATGGGACAGCTCAGGTGGCTCGGGCATCTTTTCCGGATGCCCCCTGGACGTCTTTCTGGGAAGGTGTTCCGGGCATGTCCCACCGGGAGGAGACCCCGGGGAAGACCTAGGAGACGCTGGAGGGACTATGTCTCCCGGCTGGCCTGGGAACACCACGGTGTCCCTCCGGAAGAGTTGGAGGAAGTGTCTAGGGAGAGGGAAGTCTGGTCATCCCTGCTTAGACTGCTGCCCCCGTGACCCGGCCCAGGATAAGCAGAAGAAAATGGATGGATGGAAAGTATATTTGAGTTGAAAATATCAATTAGTAGAAAGGAACAAAAAGCGCAAAAAGAGGAACTTAGCGCTTTTTAGAATGTTGCATTGTTTCAAAGCAGCTTTACATGAAAATAAAACACAAAAGAGGAAAATTTGTGTAAAGAGTACAAATAGAAAGGACCCACCTAATAAAAGCAATGTTTATGGAATTTGACTAAATTAATCCAAAATCAAATCCAAAATCAGCAGTCTCCTGGTGAGCAACCCAACACGACTGTGACAAGGAACCAAAACTCCAATCATGAATAAATGTGTACAAACTTGGGATAAACCAGTCTCAGCCAGGAGCACCAGTTCTACTCTGACGCATTACAGCTGCAGTCAGTGACTTGAGTAAGTTACTGAGTAAATGTTAATGATTGACCAACTTCAAGATTTAACTTAAAAAAAATCACGCAATTCTCTTATCAAGATAAAAAAGGGCCAACATAGAATTTATTTTCCCTAACCTAGTGTGATGCACTCCAATGATTTAAAATGAGAGCTATAGTAAATAATATTACAGTCCGACAGTTTATCTCAGACAGTTATATTTTAATAACTTTTCTTATTTATTCTAAATATTCACAAACTTATGAACCATTTCATTAAATATATGATATTTATATAGCAAAATATGTGTATGTGTTTTGTTGTTCAAACACTTTAATAATGATGGTGTTGAGCTATAAGTGTTTATAGCATGTTTGTTTGTGCTACGGCGCGGTTCAGAAAATAGGATCTGTTGGATTTACAGCACTTCTCTGAAAATACACAAATGTAAGTGGCTGGTGAACTGGGAGAAGAACAGAGAAGTTTACAGATGCTTGCACTACCGTGTATCTAATGTGAATAAAAAAGATCCGTCAAATTGATTGGATTGTTATTGCAGTTTCCGGTAGACATTAGTTTGCTTCTAAGCATGTGTATTTAAATGCCTAAAGCGTAAAATAAACATTATGTGGTTGTAAGCATTGTATAGTTGTTATATGTGGGAAGATTGAGTACATCTTTCTCTGGCCCAGTTCCAGCCAAAGTGCTGATTGTTAAAGCATACTGGTGTGATCATACGCTGCAGGGAACCGCCTAGAATGATCACACCAGTGTGATTGTAAGTGTCAAAGGGTTTCTTGTAAATGTGCTATTACTTTTGCTATTAAATGTGATGAAGTACACAGACTTTGTAATATGTTGGCCTTTAATTATGGTGCTTTCACACAGTTTACCTGTTTCACAGGTTGGCCCTTTGAATCCCACTGGACACAAGCAGATGAAGGAGTTAATCTTGTCCACACATGTGCCTTCATTCTGACAGGGGAATGAGGAGCACTCATCAACCTCTACCCAAACAAAAAAAGTATGACAAGTCTTCAAATATAGCATGTGAGTTCTATACAAAGTGAACACAAGAATGAAATCATGAGGGAATCCTAAAGGGGTGAAGGAAGAGGTAATGAATTGACCACAGCATAATGTTGGATGGGCTTCTTATTTCACAAGCTGACACGTGTGTAGGATCTGGAGTAAAGGCTGCGGGGATGGAAGAATTTGACCATTCATTACCGTTCTGGCACCTACGTCCAGTAAAGCCAGCCAGACATGAGCATGTGAAAGAGGGATTTCCAGTAATGCAGTCATTAATGCAGCGGCCACCGTTTTGACAAGGCCTCAAGTTAGGGCAGACAGAGGCTGAAGAAAATAACAGAAAAGAGATACATTTGCCTAGAATTCATAAATCAGATTTCATATTAGTTGGACACATAAGATGTGTTCAATATAACTTTTTTGCTTGTGTGGTTTACCTGAGTCATTGCAGCCACCCACTTGCACTTGAGCATCATCGATACGAAACACCCAACGGCCAGGATGTCCCACATTAGTGGTGGTCTCAACTTCAACAATGTCATCTGTCCGAGAGCCTGGGATGTTGAAATAGCCCCTTCCGTCACCAGCATTAAAACCTGCCTAGTAAGAGAGAGGAAATAGGTCACATGACTGTACGAATAAGAAATTATTTGGGCCTTTGTCTGACAGATCATTTGTTGGACATTCTGGGTCTTTCTCATGTATTTGATGAAGTCCATTTATGTGTATACCAATGTGTAGTCTATGTTGTGTTTTTTCTAATGCTATGAAAAATCAATCTCAAAATTGTGGATTGTATTTGATGAAGTCCATTTATGTGTATACCAATGTGTAGTCTATGTTGTGTTTTTTCTAATGCAAAAAAAATCAATCTCAAAACTGTGGATTCCATTGGCAAAAGATAGACTGGAATACCAAAGATACAAAGCCAAGTTGCCTGACAAAAACAACTGAAGAACCTTGTTTCAAGCCCATGCGTAAATACAGTTCCCCTGGATGACATTGTCACCTCCCACATGATACTTATAGTATGCCTGACGGCTGACTGGTGTTGTTTCTGCATTCTCTACATCTGATATCCTAAGCATTTTTACACTTGTATAGGTCACAGTTCCATGGATATCTCTAGGCTGTGCTGGTCTTCACATGACAACAAGAGACTCGTAGAATAACCTCAGGAGAATAGTGGGAGAGTAACCTTCAATCCAAATGGTTATGCTTACACTCAAGAACTATATTTTGATATTTCATACTCTAGCTCTTCACTCATGATGCAAGACCCCATACTTGAAAATCTACCACATCTACTGCATGGGTTCAATGCATAAGTATAATGTGATGTAAAGGCAATGACCTTACCTGTGCAGCAATTCCCCCCAAGCCAGATAGGTCACCACCACTGGAAGCATGCATCCCTGTCGTCCACGTTATATTGTTGTACTGAAAGATGGTAAAGGAAAGCTCACCATCTGTGATGAGCACTACTTGAAATGTATTCACCTTTATGAAATAAGAGGAAAGTCAGTCTCAAACAAAAATATTTTGTATTCACTTGTTATAGTATTAGTCATTGATATGATGAATTTTTCACAGAATATATCATTCTAATTTTATACCTATACATTTTCTGTGAAGAACAATAAACTAAGTGTCTGCACTAAGGGAGGATGAAATCTTGCATGCATGTTTAGTCTGGACATACTGTTTAGACATACTGTAGTGAACTCTCACTAAAACATAACTGTTATATTAGCACATATACAGTTTAATAATTTTAAAGGTTATGCATCTACTACCGGAGTAACTGAAGATCCGCCGAAAAATGTGACTTGATACCAGGTAGCAATCAGCACCCATGTACTGACAAATCTAGAAACCTCTGGAAAGTAACAGCTTATATCTGCTGTGGCTTTTAACAGGATCACAGGATTTTTGCTCTCCCGGTAAAAGACAGTTCCTGTATGCCGGTTGTCAACATCTGCCCAGAATGGAGCCACCACTCTGCGATCTCCAGCAATAGGAAATGCCACTGGAGTGAACTGGGACACCTCCCTCAGGAAAGACAGAAGGCCATTGTTGTTGACCTAGAAACACAGAAAAAAAGGAAAATACATGCTCAGATCAATCATACCTTCTGCTCGCCTCTCTTCATTCCACTGCTGAAGTTCTACCACACCATTTCACACTTCTGATATTTTTTAATTTTAACAGATGAGACTGAGTGGGGTGATCTGTTTAAGAGTACTGCAAATTCAAGAAACCATAGACCAACAGAAATCAAATCAATTCAAACAAAACAGAAGTTATGCATTAGATAGGGCTAAAATCCTTTAAAAAACGACTCTTTTAGTGACTCTTACAGTAGATGGTATTGCAAAAGGCGTTCCTGGAGACCAGGAACTGTCTGGCACTTTGACACAAACGGTCTGACTTTGATGTATGGAACATGCTGACCCATAAGTGAGAACAGGCTGACGAGTCCAGCAGGATGTTGACACTGCAGATTGAGCAGTAGCCTTGCAGAATGAAATAGTGAGGCAGGCTCTTATGGCAGATGTATCCTTTTCCCATCAGGGAACAGACAGCTACCTTGTTCTGCCAGGTATCCATGTCTTAGAGCCAAGGAAACTGAAGGACTGTTTGGGCACACAAACAAACACTGACACACCTGCCCTGGCTCCTATCCACTGCCAAATCAAGAAGTGGGTTTAGGGAGTAAGGCCTTAATAACCAATAGTTGCTTGGCTCTGTTGAGATAACTGTGATGGATGTCCAGGCGTTGACCACTAGTCTTTAGTGTCAATGGTTTTTTTTCTTATGTAACCAAGATAACAGCCTAGGAAGAAGCAGCGTGTTGTGAATGCTCATGGAGAAGCATTACAGCCATTTCACACCGCACCCGTAAGTGGCGCATATTTTTTTGGCACACATGTTAACAAATGAGAGCGTCCATAACGCACGTGAAAGCAGTGCATGGTCGCGTAGCAGAAACGGCGCGTAAGCGCAGAATCTATTTTTGGTCAATTAAAGCCACAGTGCATTCTTTACACTCTTATTCCATTCTTAAAACCACAACAGCACATTTAAAGGATTTATAATACAAGTATATCTTAAATGTTATGCTTATTTTGCATATGAATGAGTGAAAAACGATTGTGTACTGTCTGAACCCCACTTTTATCACAACCTTCTGTTAAAATACAGATAAAACTACAAAAGACATCAAGTAATATGTTTATATTGCATATATGTGAGAGAAAAGCGATCTCATCACAAGTCAGACACTCTCTCCCAGAGTGAGTTAACCCTTTAGTGACTTTATCTCCATCAAAGCACAATGTTTAATATGATCTAAAAGAGCATGAAACAGGCAGATATAACAAATCATAGTAATGCAATCTATTTAAAAAGCACTTTGATGAAGTTCTACAAGATATTTTGCTCACTGATATATTTAAAATAACTTAATGCGAAATTGAATTTTTGTACTGTTTTATCAAGGCAGCATAGTTGATGATCTGCCGGTGTGAAAGGACTTTGGGTATGCGCTGCCAACACTCTTACATGCGGCTCCTGCTCCGCTTACACACTGAAGAGACAGGTCAAGAGCAGATGCTTAAATGTCTTTAATGAAAAAGGTAACACAGGAAACAAAGCTGGGGGCTAGGTAAATTTACAGGATATTGCGAAGGCGAGGTTGGGCAGGCAGGGGTCGGCCTGGGCCCAGAAAGAATCCAATGGGAACACACAATTTGTAGTCTGTGCAGGCAGGCAGGCAGGTAGGTAGCCGAGGTGCAGAGTTAATCTGAGTGGGTTGAGATCCTGACAGGGTAAGGTCAAACCGAGAAGGGGAATCCAGTAGGCAAGCAGCAGCTGAACAAAAAACAGCTCAGGGGAAAAAACAGAGAACCACAAAAATAACTGGGCAGAGCAAAAAAAAAAAGAAGGTAAAACATCAATCAATATCAGTGCAAATGACCAAAACACACTGCCAACGAGAGAAGGGAACAAAGGTGCATATAAAGGAAAGCACATAAAGAGGAAATAGAGACAGGTGATCGACCCTGCTAATTGCAAAGCACGATCAGCTGCGTGAGAGCATGAATGGAAATGCAAGCCAGTCCCAAAACAAAAGAAAGATAATCAATAGAAGAGATGTGAATCCTGACAATTAACAGTGCCCGTGGCAAGTAAACATCACTTTTGTTGCTGCTTGAGTTGATAAATATAACAAATAACTTATTAGGATGATTTATTTAGAAGTCCATATATGTAAATGTGATGCTATCGAAGAGTTTTTTGACCTGAGGGAGGGGTTCAAGCATACCAAGCAGATGGTTTGAGTTGACATCTGTGACATTTCTGGATAGGTGCATGTTATAGAGAATCCCCACGAACAAATTTAATCTCATTGCACGTCCTCCCCCACTGATTTCACTAGATTTTACATAACATCACGTACAGTATAGCATTCATAATCCGTGAGAGAAAACAAACACAGCACTCGAAGGCCTAGCTCTGCACTGGAGAGAACTAAACAAAGATTATTCACATAACGCTCAACAGTTAAATTACTCCGCAATCAGGTATAACCCCCAAACATACAGGCTGAAGAAAGTCTACCAACATTACTGCTGTCCACTTAAGGACTAGGAAAGGTAAAGGTATACCCAACCATAGGAAGACATCCCATATTGCTATTCAAAACTGAAGTTCAAAAAATTGTTTTACTTATATTTAATTTCCATGTGACAATCGAAAAAGTTTAGGTTCAATCCATTGGATGAAATCCCCCAGGGCTAAAAAAATTTTTTATCAAGAATTATTACTTTGCCCCCTCTCTAATAGCTACATGGTGAGTAGATCGGTTTTATCAATTTGAAGGAAATGTGTTCAAAAGTCTGTAAATCTGTGTGTAACTTTAAGGGATGCACTACCAAACATTTTTTTTCTGCAATTAAGCAACCTTTTTGGGCGTTATTCCATGAAGTTTCCTCAAATTCATCGGTTCAGAACTGTGCTTGTCATGAAACACTAAGGGTGGTGAGGACATGGAGACAGAGGACCCAATTGCAGACAGGGAGGTAAGTTAACAAGACTTTAATAAAACAAAACAAAAACCCACAAGGGGGTAAAATAACATAACAGAAGACAAGAACAGGAAGAAAGACTAACAGGAACAAACAAAGACTAACAGGAACAAACAAAGACTAACAGGAACAAACAAAGACTAACAGGAACAAACAAAGACTAACAGGAACAAACAAAGACTAACAGGAACAAACAAAGACTAACAGGAACAAACAAAGACTAACTAAACTAAAAGTACTAGACTAGTAACACATAACAACAAGATAAACTAGACTCACTGACATGACAGGGACTCACCCACATGACACAAACAATGAACCAGTACAAGACAAGACAATCTAAAGGGAACCAAATCAAGAGAGGACAGTTGCAGGGGATAAACTAATTAACACTAACTAGGAAACAGGAGGGCAGGAACAATGACAAGACCGGAGAGAGAGTATGGCAACCAATAGGTGCCAAAATAGTCTCTCTCCAACATAAAACAAGGGATCCTGTATGATTCCGCCTCAAAACCAAGAAATACCTGACATGGTGAGGCGGAATAATGACAGTGCTTGCTAAGCATGTGCTGATTGGCATCTTTGAGGTAGGCTCTAAAGTATTCAAAAATTGTAACTACAGTCACGACCGAAACAAATCATTGGGTATCATTGTTTTTGTAGTGAAAACACTTAATCCCTTATTTGTGGAAATAAACAACTCTGTACAATTATGCAAATTATTAATATTTTAGTAAGTTTTCGTAGTGATATATTATGTGAGCTGTGGGTTTTCTACTAGATATTTACAATCAGATATGTGTCTGCTATATATGCTGGCTGCGTACAACATAGTTAGTTATTTGTATTAACATAAAATGTGGAAAGTCTGATTCAGTTGTGCAAATTAAATACTGTGATCACTACCAAAACATTACCATCACTACTGAAAATATGTGTATCACGACCGAAACATGGGATGTTTTGTCAAAAATAAAGTATATGAAATGATCAACTAAGATGATGTGATAGTGTTTGGTTCAATGTATATATAAACTAATGAATCCTTAACTTTGAAATCTATATGAGAAAATTTGATGCCATTACAAAGAAAGATTGGATTAAAAATACAACAAATCTCATAAGTTACAATTAAAATATTGTTAAAGTTGTAATTGTTATTGATTTACATGTAGAAACATTTCTTTTAAATAGCAAAAAATATTTTTCAAAAGTAGATTTAAACAAAATTTTAATATATAAATGTAATCCTTCTTATTAAATTATATGTTATTGTGTTTCGGTAGTGGGGAGAGGAAGAATTTTTGGAAAATTCTGGAATTTTTCAAGATGATTCCAACTATGATTTTACACCAATTCTGTAGAATGGCCCAAACACATCTTATCGATAGATCACATCCAATATTTTTAATTGTCTATCTTAATAGACTACACACAAATGTTTATTATTTCTTTTTAAGGAAGTTTAACAAAAAACCATGGAGAGGTAGAAAAATAATTAAAAAAGTAATACACTGAAAAACTCATCATTTCGTTTTCTCCAAAGAAATGCACAACAACTGGGTTAGACTTAGTCTGAAAAAATCTATTTAATGGCTTTACCAGTCTTAAGAGAACATACACAATTACAGAAGGTGTGTTCAAGTGATCGTAAGCTCATTTAAACTGCCTGCTTACTCTGGTAATTTAGGAGAAGCAAATAGTCAGCAGAAGTCTGCAGTAGTGCGTAAGTCTGCTTTTTAACCTGTAACCTTATTTTAACTGGTTACTGGACTGTTGCAGGTTGTTAGTTAAGATTATTTGAGATTGTTTATTTTATTACTCATTGACTGAGTGCAAAAGTGTTAGCGTTCACTCTCACCCCCGTCCAGTTCACATCTCCACTTCTACACCTCTGTCTTTCTCTGTCTCTGGAACTATCTGTCAGCTGTGAACAAGACTGACTTCATCCATGCGTTTGCCATCCAGTCTGACATTCACATTCTATGTCTTACTGAGACATCGATTCGCCCTGAAGACTCAGGCACACCCGCTCTCTCCTCAAACTACTCCTTTTCTCGCTCTCTCTGCCAAACTAGAAGAGGAGGAGTTACCGGTTATCTTATCAACAATACTTGGAAAAATTCCATACCATCTTCCCTATACACCAAGTATTCAGTTAAATACCACGCTGTTAATATCACTTCTCCTACTTAGCTCAGTGTTGTAGTTTACCGCCCCCCCCAGGTCCTCTTCACAACTTCATTGAAGAGTTAGATGTGCTGCTCTCATTATTCCCGGAGGATGGTGGCCCTCTTGTAGTCTTTGGGTACTTCAACATCCACCTGGAGAAACCCTATGCTTCTGACTTTCACACCCTCACCGCCTCATGCGACCTCACGTGCCTCGTACATCTCTTCACATTTCTGACCACTTCCTCATCACTTTAAACATGCTCTTTCCTTCCCTCCTTCATGCACTACACCTACACCACCACCTATTCATTTTAGATGGAACCTTCGGTCTCTCTCCCCTAACACCCTCAGTATAGACCAGTGGTTCTCAACTCCAGTCCTCAGGCCCCCCCTGACAGAATACTTTGGATGTCTCCCTATTGAACACCTGAACAAGTTAATGAGATAATGAAGTGATGATTGATCAATAATGATGAACAGGTGATGTTAATCGCTGAAGAAAACATCATAAGTAAGTTCAAAAACCATAATAATGTTTCCTTTAGTGGGGCTCTTTCCCTTGATTTATTTTTTATATCAGCTGTTATAGTGTGTTTCTGAACAGCCATACAAAAGACAAAATTGTCGGAATGTAACCTTCTTAAATTGTTATAAGACAGATACAAATAAGGGGGATTTAAGTCTGACAAATATCGTGACACACCAAAAATCAACCAACATTGTCACAGCTATAACCAATACCAGGACGAAATAATTTTGTCTTTTGTCAGGCTCTTATAAATATGCTTCAGAAACAAACTATTTCAGCTAGCAAAAATTTTTACATAATAAATCAAGGGTAAGAGCCACAGTTAAAGAAAGCTCAACACTATTATGGTTTTTATTCTAGGGATTGTGTTTGTTAACATCACCTGTTCATCATTAATGACTCAATCATCACTTCATTATCTCATTAACTTCTTCAGGTGTTCAATACGGAGACATCCAAAGTATTCTGTCAGGGGGGGCCTGAGGACTGGAGTTGAGAACCACTGGTATAGACTAATGGTAGACAAGCAGTCTGGCTTCAAAACAAACCTCTACACTGAGACTACACTGCTATCGGTCACAGCAGCACTGCGGCTAGCCAAGGCGGATTCTAAATTCTAGGTCCTGATTCTGCTAGACCTATCTGCAACATTTGGCACTGTCATCTTTAGGAATCTCAGGCACTCCGCTCTGCTGGTTTAAATCCTACCTCTCCAGCAGATCCTTCAGGGTGTCATGAAGGTGCTTGCTGTCCTCTGCTCACCACATGATCACTGGGGTCCCTCAGTTATCGGTGCTTGGACCGCAGCTTTTTTCCATTCACACGACATCCTTGGGACCCATCATGCAGGCACACAGCTTCTCGTATCAATGTTATGCTGACGACACCCAGATCTACATCTCGTTTCACCCAGACGATACCACTGTAGCAGCTCGCATTATAACCTGCCTGGAAGACATCATCTTGGATCAAAGAGCATCACCTTCAGCTGAACCTTGCCAAGACATAACTACTTATTATTCTTGCACACCCCAAGGTGCAACACGATCTCACCATCCAACTTGGCAATACCACAATTACTCCTTCCAAAACAGCCAGGAACCTCGGAGTCACATCTGATGAACAGCTGTCCTTTAATGATCACATTGCAATGACAACGCTGTCATGACGATATGCCTTGTTCAACATTAGAATGGTTAAACCTTATTTTGTTGAGCATGCGGCACAACTTCTTATCCAGGCCCTGGTAATCTCAAGGTTGGACTACTGCAGTGCACTACTCACTGGTCTTACTGCAAAGTAAGATGTCTTTTCTTAGCCTCACTCATGCTCCTCTCCGACTGTTCATGTAGTAAGCAAATGTGTATTGCGAGGTCCAGGGTGAGTTTTTTTTCACGGAGTAACTGTTTACGAACGGTGTCATTTTCAATACCCCAAACTATGCGGTCTCTATTGAGTCCAAATTCACATTTCTTTGCGAGAATTTTGTGTGTGAAGACGTAGATTTGTGCAGATTCGCCAGGTTTTCAAACAGCGGTATTAAAAGCGTGTCTGTCTATGATTAGTTTTTTTACGGGTAGATATAGTTCGGAGAATTTCTGTAAAAGTACCTCAGGATCCTCGGGATCTTCATCTTCTTCGTACACAAATGTTTCAGCTTTGTCAACGGCGTAGGAAACAGCTAGATTTAGTAGCGTGTAAGCCTGTACTTTCTTAGTTTTATCCGATAGGCCCGCATTACAGTAGATGCGCCATTCCTTCTCAAACTTTCTTAAGTTGTCAGCAAAGTTGTCATCAAAAACCAACGGATCTATACGGCGAAGTCCCTGGGCCATTTTGCCTTACATCCCACTTCTGACACCATGTAGAAATGTGAAACAGACCTCTCTACACGAATGTAGTTTTCAAATCATTAATACTAGGCTATATGTATTTTCGTAGCTCCCAGTCAGAATCAGATGACAGAGGAGATCATGGAGAGGACGACATGTTTCAGAATTATGATGAAGTCAGAAAAGACACAAAGTTTGGGCTGGACACAACGAACGCTAGTTGTGACATAAAGCTTCAATTTATTGTTTAAATTTTGTAACGTTTTCCAATGATCACAGACAAAGTCGTACAGTTATCCACAAAAATATGAGAAATGCTTAAGAAAGATAATATGAGAAGAACAGGGACGTCTTTTGAATAGTAGTTAGCGTTTTTACTGTGTATTGAGAGAATTTCATGTAGTCCATTAATTTTAATAATATTAAATATTTTACTTTACAATATTCCATTATGAAACCTTATTTAAATCAAAAGGATTTTTTTGACGTATTTAATAGCTTTTGTATTTGCATTTAACTGAAACTTTCTCTGTATCAGTTATACAATCTTACATTAATGGATCACATTTTGATAATAGAATATCTTTATTGTCATTTCACAGGCGCATAAAAAAAACATTTTACTTGCACATAAAATAAGTACACACTTAGTACAAAGATATGGATGACTGCACAAGTATTACGGACAGAAACAAATATGTACATAGAAGTGTCTAAGTATATATTTATATAATTACATTATCTTTATTTACATTAGTCACGTTTATATTTAAATGCTGCAGTTAACCTAAACTAAAGTTTTGTATTATAGCACAACCGTTACATGTTTAATATATAGTATTTTAACAATACAATGTATTTCACTAATCTATATTACACGTTTATTCCCCCCTGCTAAAGCACATTTGCTATGGGTGAATACCAGCTGGAAGCTTTCCCGCCCCTGAGATTTTACCGAAAATACGTAGGCAGCACTTTGTGCATCGAGTCTATTGTTTAATCATTTGTTTCTACAGAAGGAAGATGGGTCAATCTAGTTATTAAAATTGATAATGATACGTTAATAATATGCAATGTGTAAGGCCATAACTTAAGCTCTACTAAAAAAGTACTGGGCTATACTAATACTTAAAACTAGATTATGAGGTAGCAGTTGGTTGTTAGCCGTTAGCGCATAGCGTGCTAGCTACATAGCAGCTAACTTGCTAACGTTAGCTACATTATGCATTTGCAGTCGCCCAAAACACAACGCATGGACGTGAATGTGTTTAGTAACCAACGAAAATAATGTTCTGTAGTTATTTTTTCGGTAACACACTCCAGGCGTTGTGTAATGGGTGCAATCAATAACTTACACTTAACACGCTATGGGAATAACTAAGAGTAAAATGTACTTTACTTTATTTACGTTTAAAATAAAGACTGCAATAATTAGGCATTAAAAATGTTATATGTTATTTTGAAAGCTTGAAGTCATTTGAATATGTGATAAAACGGTGGCTTAGTGGTTAGCACGTTCGCCTCACACCTCCAGGGTTGGGGGTTCGATTCCCGCTTCCGACTTGTGTGTGTGGAGTTTGCATGTTCTCCCCGTGCCTCGGGGGTTTCCTCCGGGTACTCCGGTTTCCTCCCCTGGTACAAAGACATGCATGGTAGGTTGATTGGCATCTCAGGAAAAAATTGTCCGTAGGGTGTGAGTGCGTGAGTGAGTGTGCCCTGCGATGGGTTGGCACTCCATCCAGGGTGTATCCTGCCTTGATGCCCGATGACTCCTGAGATAGGCGCAGGCTCCCCGTGACCCGAGGTAGTTCTGATAAGCGGTAGAAAATGGACTGGAATGGAATATATATATATATGTATTTCTCTTTGTAATAGACGAGATGGCAAAATAACACATTGGCGTGATCATCCAGCAACAACACTTCTTAGATATATCTGACGTACAAATAAATCATTTGAAATAAGGTTTCGGTGTATATTTGCATTGTAACCTACACTCGGTTGTTTAGTCCAATTGTGGTAACATCAGATAATATCATTATAACTATATTTTTTCTAGCTAATGAACGATATACTATAGGCAACTGTCTGGAGGATAATGTTTGACCATTGATGATCGCAACGCAGGCTTTATGTCAGAATTAAAGACTGTAGGAGTCAGAAAGCATTCCGTTTACGGCGTTATATTATATATGTAACAATTATATAAATCTAAGCAAGCTGACAAAATATATGCTGTACATCTAGCCTTTACCATCATGTTTTGGACGCTGGCTGGGACGCATTCAGCCGGTATCCAAGCCGTTCCAGCTGGCATTCCAGACGGCAGTCCAACCAGCAGTTTTCCTGCTCACCACTGGATCCTTGCCAACCCAATTTATTCCTCCAGGACCTCCACTGTCGAACCCTGTAGGACTCCCCCCTCTGGAGCACCCCCTTGGACTAAATCTATTCCACCATGCCCCAACCCTTTTGGACTTCCCCCTTTGCACTCTCGGCACATAGCAAGGAGAGCAAACAAATAGAACGTACATAAAAAACACACAGGTTGAGAAGAACTGAAAACAAAGACTACATATTACCACAACACACACACACACTGCATAAGATTAAAACCCACAACAACAGAGACTTTAGGCTTGTGGTTTAGCAAGTCACAATACCATGCTGACATACTGCAACCAGGCTACTGAGCAGACCTGACATATTGCAAGTAGCAATGTGGATCAATTACCAAAAGTGCAACTGTGCCACTAGAAAAAATGTAATGGAAGAACAGTCCAAAATTAACTCAAACCAGTGACCTCAAAGACTCAAGGCTTGGGTTTTATCAGGTTGCCGTGTTTGCTGCGGAGAGCTTTCAGAGCGACAGTGTCATAGGCACCGTACATTTTTCTATTTCTAAAATACATATGTAATTATCTAAAATAAGTTCAGTCGTGCCTTGATGCCCGATGAATCCTGAGATAGGCACAGGCTCCCCGTGACCCGAGGTAGTTCGGATAAGCGGTAGAAAATGGATGGATGGAAGTTCAGTCGTTTATATGTGGCTCTGTTGAAAGCCAAATTTCACAACAATTTAACTCAATTTGTAGGGGTAGCGAAAAAAAAACTTTTTTATATGCTTAACAATTATGAACCGTTGAATGTTGAAAAATGACAAATGAGAATTGAATCTGTACAAATAATGACCATCAGAAGATGAATTACAGTTGAAAGAAAAAGTATGTGAACCCTTTGGGCTTACTTGGATTTCTTCATAAATTGGTCATAAAATGTGTTCTGATCTTCATCTAAGTCACAACAATAGAGAAACACAGTCTGCTTAAACTAATACCGCACAAACATTATACGTGTTCATGTTTTTATTGAACACAACATGTAAACATTCATAGTGCAGGGTGGAAAAAGTATGTGAAACCCTAGGCTAATGACTTCTCAAAGAGCTAATTGGAGCCAGGAGTCAGCCAACCTGGGGTCCAATCAATGTGATGAGATTGGATGTGTTGATTAAAGCTGGCCTGTCCAATAAAAAACACACACCAGTTTTGAGTTTGCTGTTCTGAAGAAGCGTTGTCTGATGTGAACCATGCCTCGCACAAAAGAACTCTCAGAAGACCTACGATCAAGAATTGTTGACTTACATAAAGCTGGAAAGGGCTACAAAAGTATATCTAAAAGCCTTGATGTCCATGTGTCCACGGTAAGACAGATTGTCTACAAATGGAGAAAGTTCAGCACTGTTGCTACACTCCCTAGGCGTGGTCGTCCTGTAAAGATGACTGCAAGAGCACAGCGCAGAATGCTCAATGAGGTGAAGAAGAATCCTAGAGTGTCAGCTAAACACTTACAGAAATCTCTGGCACATGCTAACATTTTTGTTGACAAATCTACAATAAGGAAATAATTAAACAAGAATGGACTTCATGGGAGGACACCACGGAGGAAGCCACTGCTGTCCAAAAAAAACATTGCAGCACGTTTGAAGTTTGCAAAAGAGCACCTGGATGTTCCACAGCACTACTGGAAAAACATTCTGTGGACAGATAAAACCAAAATTGAGTTGTTTGGAAAGAACACACAACGCTATGTATGGAGAACAAAAGGCACAGCACACCAATATCAAAACCTCATGCCAACTGTGAAATATGGTGAAGGGGGCATCATGGTTTGGGGCTGCTTTGCTGCCTCAGGCCCTGGACGGATTACTGTCATCGATGGATAAATGAATTCCAAAGTTTATCAAGACATTTTGCAGGAAAACTTAAGACCATCTCTCGGCCAACTGAAGCTTAACAGAGGATGGACGATGCAACAGGACAACGACCCAAAGCATAGAAGTAAATCAACAACAGAATGGCTTCAACAGAAGAAAATACGCCTTCTGGAGTGGCCCAGTCAGAGTCCTGACCTCAACCCGATTGAGATGCTGTGGCATGACCTCAAGAGAGCGATTCACACCAGACATCCCAAGAATATTGCTGAACTGAAACATTTTTGTAAAGAGGAATGGTCCAAAATTTCTCCTGACCGTTGTGCTGGTCTGATCTGCAACTATAGGAAACGTTTGGTTGAGGTTATTGCTGCCAAAGGAGGGTCAACCAGTTATTAAACCCAAAGGTTCACATACTTTTTCCACCCTGCACTATGAATGTTTACATGTTGTGTTCAATAAAAACATGAAAACGTATAATGTTTGTGCGGTATTAGTTTAAGCAGACTGTGTTTCTCTATTGTTGTGACTTAGATGAAGATCAGAACACATTTTATGACCAATTTATGAAGAAATCCAAGTAAGCCCAAAGGGTTCACATACTTTTTCTTTCAACTGTAGGTGAAAAATGGCACTGTCTTTAAAGAGTAAGTAGCATTAGATCATGAAAAGTAAATTTCATGGAGTGTGTTAAGTTGCCGTGTTTGAAAGTAAGCAGTCTGCCAAGTTGTAAGTCCTAAAGGGAATAAATATCAAAGTTATTGGCTTGTAAAAAAGGGAGTCGACTCTGAATCACGCAAACGAGACGTGTCACTAACCGCCGCATATCTACGTCACTAGACATAGTCCCCTCCTACCTTTTGCTGGAACTACCGTGAAAACTTTATCTCGCCTCCCCCAAAACACTGTCGCTCGCTTGTGATGCTTGTGCCGTCTGAAACCTGTGAACGTTGCGCCACAAAAACTGTTTCTAAATGATTATGTTAAGATATTGACTAAGACAACAAATACTGAATGTGTTTATGATGAAAACGTGTATGTGCAAGCGATTTAAAGCTTCTTCCATAGAATATGAACGAAAAACGTTTATGTTAAATAAATACGAAATAAATAAGAAAGGAATACAATTATTACAAAGGGTGGGTT
This sequence comes from Triplophysa dalaica, assembly GCF_015846415.1. Taxonomy (NCBI): domain Eukaryota; kingdom Metazoa; phylum Chordata; class Actinopteri; order Cypriniformes; family Nemacheilidae; genus Triplophysa; species Triplophysa dalaica. The sequence goes on along the minus strand of NC_079547.1, from coordinate 8,625,271 downwards.
ATTTAAAGATTGAATTAAAAATAAAATTCTTAATGGTCACATATTTTGCAATGATTGTCTGATAAGGAGTGTTAACATTATACTTATAATAATGTTAACTACAAATGCATCCACACCAGCAGACGATATCGATAAGGTATGTTTATTTTAAACGTGTCATGAACTGGCATTGTTTCTTGTTTTATACTGTTGTATGAGGTCTACGTATTACATTCGCATGGTTTTTACATTAAAAAAAAATTAAATCAATAAGTAATACACTATTGGTCTACCTGGTTTTAAGGCCGGTTTGACAAACGATCGGTTTTTATGGGCCTACCACATTGAATACTGTGAAGTAAACGGCAGCTGCTATGATTGGATGGCAGTTTGCGTAGTAAACTTTGTTGGAGCCTTCTGTGAATTTGGTTAGACACGTAACGTTAGGTTACACAATAGCCCTATTCGCATGGGATTAGTATTATCTGGAAACCTCGTGTGATTTAAAAAAGACCTCCCCACATCTGTATTTCATGTGCCACATTCGCACGGGATAAGTGAAGCCTACAAAATTCTACAAACAATACCCCACGATGAAAATGTGAAAGAAGTTTGTTTGAGATCTTTGCAAATTTATTTAAAAAAAAACGAAAAAAGCACAATTAAATTAGTATTCACAGCACTCAAAATTGAGCTCAGGTGCATCCTGTTTCCAATGATCTTCCTTGAGATATTTTTACAACTTGATTGGAGTCCACCTGTGGTAAATTCAGTTGATTGGACATGATTTCACACACCTGTCTATATAAGGTCCCACAGTTAGCAGTGCATGTAAGATCACAAACCAAGCCTTAAAGTCCAAGGAATTGTCTGTAGACATCAGAGACAGGATTGTATTGAGGCACAGATCTGGGGAAGGGAACAGAAACATTTCTGCAGCATTGAATGAGCACATTGACCTCCATTATCTGTAAATGTAAATCTGACGACTCAGCCAAACTGAGCGATCGGGAGAGAAGGGCCTTAGTCAGGGAGGTGACCAAGAACCCGATCGTCACTCTGACAGAGCTCCAGCATGTCTCTGTAGAGATAGGAGAACCTTCCAGAAAAACAACCATCTCTGCAGCACTCCACCAATCAGACCTGCATAGGGTAGTGGCCAGACGGAAGCCACTTCTCAGTATAAGGCAAATGACAGCCTGCCTGGAGTTTTCCAAAGGCACCTGAAGGAGAAACTAAATTCTCTGGTCTGATGAAACAAAGGTTGAACGTCATGGCTGGAGGAAGCCAGGCACTGCTAATCACCTGGCCAAAACCATCCCTAGAGTGAAGCATTGTGGTGGCAGCATCCTACTGTGGGGATGTTATTCAGCGGCAGGAACTGGGAAGACTAGTCAGGATCGAGGGAAAGATGCATGCAGCAATGTACAGAGACATCCTCAATGAAAACCTGCTCCAAAGCGCTCTGGACCTCAGACTGGGGCGAAGGTTCATCTTCCAACAGGACCATGACCCGAAGCACACAGCCAAGATGAAAAAGGAGTGGCTACAGGACAACTCTGTTAATGTCCTTGAGTGGCCCAGCCAGAGCCCAGACTTGAAACCAATTGAACATCTCTCGAGAGATCTAAAAATGGCTGTGCACCGACGCTCCCCATCCAACCTTATGGAGCTTGAGAGGTCCTGCAAAGAATGGGAGAATGCTTCAACAAAGTATTGAGCAAAGGCTGTGAATACGTATGAACATGTGCTTTTTTCGTTTTTATTTTTAATACATTTTCTCCGCTCCCCTTTGCAGCTCTTGGCCGCGTTTCCTGAAACCTTCTAATTTCCTAGTCTTTCTTCAGTTATACCTTAAGCTATACTTATCGTTAATGTGTGTTTCCCAAAACTTTGTTAAGTATACCTTCTTTAAGTCATCTGTTCGGAAGGTTGGTCTGGAGCGCTCTTACTTTACCTTTTCACTGTTGACAGTTCACTCCGCTAGTGACCACTTTGAAAAACACTTTACATCGCAGTCAAATTAAATTAAATAAAAAAAAAGTTAAGTAAAAAGTTAAATAAACCAGTATATTGACGTGTTTTCATGCAAAGAATATTATTATCATTACACTGATGGTTGTTAGCTTTTTAATTATATTATCCAAAGGTGCATCAGCTGGCAAGCAAGAGTTTAAGAGTCTATTTCAAGAGAGAAATTGTGATAGTAAGATTAGTTAAACTAAAGCGATACAGCAAATATTTTTTGCTAAATCAAAGACGGTGCCATCCATGGAGGAATTTAGTGTATGTGCATTTAATCCGTGAAAACCTGCCGACCATTTATGCTGCAATTATAATTATAGAAAATAAACGTTAACTTGCCATGGCATCAAATTCAGCAGCATTTAGAACTATTTTGTCTAACTTTGTCAAGACAAACTCAATGGAGCAGCCCCAAAATTCACCTCTTGGTGTTTTTCCTGCCAAAGCTGTTGAATATATCTTCCACGTTCTGCGCTTTCATTGAGGAAATAAAGACACCATAGCAACATATATTATGATAATATAAATCAGTTATTCCCACACAGGTGGCACATGCCGCACATTTATAATAGAAAATATAGGGGGAAAAGAACACACATTCTATCCCTTTTATGTACTTTTTTCTTGTCATGAATGAATAAGTTTAATTGTCAAATCAATATACCTTATTATAGGGCTGCACAATTATGTATACTTGTTTATATTATTCCCCTTAATATTTTAAGTGCGATTAATAATGCTGATTAGATTTTAATGTTTTAATAAACACAACCAAAAGCTACATGCTTCGTGCTGTAAAGGCACCGCTTGTGAATCCAGTGTTAAAGTATAATAAATGCTTGAACTATACAAGTCAAATTGTTAGTTGCTGGAATAAACTTTAATGCACCGCAACACAACAAGGTGCTTCGCATGACCCTTATGACCCAAAGTTTAAGAATCTTTAATATAAATAACCATACTGCCAGTTAATGTACCAGGTTGATACATTTGGGCATGGGAGACTCATTTCACAAAACTCTGACCCCTTGTATGGCACTAAACTTATATCTTGTAATAACATACAACGATTATCACAATTCGAAGAAAAATAACTTTATTAATTTCAGTGGCAGCCCTTTTTAAACTAGGACCAAATGACTCAAAGCCTAGCAAAATACCCAGTTTCTTACAAAAATCGCTCCTACAGTATATCCCAACTGTCATGATTCGCAATGAGGACCCAGGTGCAGACATCGATGAACGGGGAATAAAAAACTTTATTACAAAAGTACAAAGTATAACACCCACAACGGTGGAACCAAGTTATGTGATGTTTGACACAGAGGCTTCGAAGCTTGTATCAAAAAATCTCACAGTGAAACACTGTACCGGAGCTTGATTCGTTTTGACATAACCACGTGATCATTGACATCCGAAGCTTCGTTTTTAGACACAATCACGTGAATCAGCGTATACTGATTCACAAATTTCACAAACCCTCAGCTCACGCAGGTTTCGATTGTCTTTTTCGCATCAATAGTGAATTGGGACTAAAACTGTCACAGGGGAAAGAATATCCCAAAGGCTGCAAAAGTAGGAAATAACAAAGAAATAGCCTTGCACTGTTGAACACGACCTGTTACTTAATAGAAATCTTTATATTTTTCTATTTCCCCCCAAAAATAAAATGTCAAGTCCCCAGTTCACAATCAGGTCACAGTTATACTCAACTCAACTCAACTTTATTTATATAGCGCTTTTTACAATTTTCATTGTTACAAAGCAGCTGTACATGAGACACATTTAATACAAGTATGAATTCTAAAGCAGCCCCCCCGGCCAGGCAGATAGTGCAAAACAATATGCAAACGTCAACAGAATACAAGACGTTATACAAGAATTGTATTTATTTTTTCATATATGTCTACATGAGCCTTGCTTATAAACTAACAGGATAACACAAATGCTTCTGTGAATAACTGCATATGCTGATCGAAGCACATTTATAAAAAAATATTTATTGTTTTTTTTATTTAGTCCTATTAGTTATTCAAACCGTACGTAAAGCCTAGGTCTAAGTGCTACATAAACACTAACTCTGCATTTTTTTATTATATCGATGTGAAGTGACGTATTACATGAAACATAAAAAATATAAATGGACACAGACAGCTTTTCCACCAATTTACCACAAGATGGCGATAGTGTTCACCGTTTTGAAAAGCTTTGAGTAACATTCATTTTATGATGCACTTGATGGGAAAGCCTCTATGCTTTGAAAAGCTTAATTTCACCAACACTAGGGGAACAAACGAGAACAAAACATATCCGATGATATAAACAACGCAAAACCTCCCACGAGGGGGACAAAAGAAGAACAGGGTACTAACTAAAGCTACATAAAACTACGACAGGACAAATACTAAACTAGACTGAACAATCACAAGACCAGGCAAGAGCAAAAGTACATGGGAACTTTACGAGTGCTTGAACCTGGGGGAAATACAACACGAGCCAGTACAAGACAGCAAACACAAGGGCATTAAATGGGGAGTCTAACAATGGATAATTAACAGAGGGCAGGTTCATGGAATCAACAATGATAAAAAGCGAACGAGGAAACGAGAGGGGCGGGGCTATGGACGAGACCGGAGAGAATGCATATCAAGGCCCAATCCCATTTCTACCCCTTACCACTTCACTTTCTGTGAAAGTGTCTCGATTCTCTTTTGATTGGAGGGGTAGGGGGAAGGAGAAGGGCCTTATAGCACTTCAACCAAATTTTTCTCTGTACCTCACTTCAAACGAAGGGTTATGAAATTTCCCAACATGGCTGCTTATGCGAGTATAATTTAAGCCTTTGTTTGGGCATTAATAAGGATTTAAACAGCTAATAATCATTTTGTTTTTGTTGAATTGAATGCTGTGTTCAGTTTTTTGTCTCGAGTACTTAATTTTACTAACGTAACTCTTTAATGATTGCACGATTGAACCGCAACATACACAACTGCAAATATAGTATTTGTAATCATGGTTCGTATTCCCTGCCCGGACAGAGGGAGAAATCCACGGAATGTGATCTCAAACGCTGGGTTAATCAAAACGCGCTCCGCCTTACGAGGATATAGTGAGCTGCTGTTGACGAAAAAGTTCAGGGTCACTTTTTAGGCTGTAATCCACAAAACTGATATGACCACAGCTGACAGCATTTTGAAAGTTTGTGATAAACATTGACGTATCTCCGAATGGTCAGTGACGTCTTATAATGACGCAGGCTTATTTAAGTGTAGTAGTGGTGTCCTATATCTTAGTGGGATGTTTTTAGCCTTTCCCCTTGCCACTGTGTTTCAAAGGGCAAGTGGAAGGGGCGAGGGGTAGGAGAAGGGGTATAAAATTGAATTGGGATGAGCCTAAATCATGACAGAGAATAATATGTTTTGCTCCACACAAAATGAGGCTCTGTCATGATCATGCCACCAGGCCAAGAAAGACATGACATGATGAGGCAAAATCATGACACCAACACACTTAAGAATTGGGCTACTTAGGTTGAATGGGAGATTAGAGAAGCAAAGATGATAGAGAGAAAAAACATACAAGGAGAAAAATCTTTCATTAATGAATATTCTTAAAGTTGCGCAAACATAGAAGTGTTAAAGTGCTGAGGATTAGCTTTAGCAGATGTGCATTCAGTATGCTGTTAAACCTAAAATCTTTCTGTCCCCATTATTTTTCCATCTTTATTTTGACTCAACGGCTGGATAAAAATGTCATGCCCAAAACAATGATGATCATCCTTTATATAGCTTCCCATACAAACAATTTCTTGAGAGGTGCTATTTCTCTAGACTTGAATGTCATTCCCAGCTTTCTTATGGAAAAGTTTAACATGTGTTGCAAATAATGGTAAAGCAAAATTTATTCAGTTAAATCAGTCCTAAAGCACTGCAAAAAATGACTTTGTTACTAAGCATTTTTGTCTTGTTTTCTAGTAAAAATATCAAAAATTTCTTCAACATACATTTACTTGATAAGACAAGTGATGCAAGATATTAAGTCATGTTTTAATAAAAGAAGATATAAGAATTAGGGAAATTATATTTAAAACAGGCAAAATACAGGGATGGTGCTGATGATTGGTGTCCTGAGTGGAGCATTGTATTTTGAGAGGCAGAATGGGTGGGATGCTGCAACACAACAGATGGTGTTGATTTACAAGGATGGAGTTTTTCCTACACTCAGGCTAAGAAGTGCACATGACAAAGATAAAGGGTTTTCAGAGCCCAAAGCAAAACACAAATCTGATTGAAGTACATAGACCTGTCAGAACACTCATCGCCCTCACACATTTCCTGGTTTTCTCTTGCTTCGTCTCCTCATGGAAGTTGATTCTCTATTAGTTTCTTTCCCCCTCGGTCTCTCAAACCACAGTTTTTGCAGCAGCACCCATATAAGCTATCATCTCTTCACTAAAAAACTACCAAGTAGTTCAGTCACTGTGTGTGGTCATATGTTTATGTGACATGTAAAAGTTTTGTAGCAGAGACACTTATTATCCCATCTCAGAGACCTAACACCGTTTCAAAGGCGCACATATATAAATTAATGAATTACTGAATGAATGACCTAATTCTCCTGCAAAACTCTCACACACTTACAAACATACATTCCTTACTCACATAAAGTCCAGTGTGCCGTTCTCCAAAGAAAGGGAAAGCCACAGATATTGCCACCAGTCCTGAGCCTCCATCATCCTGTTCCACAGTCTGGGAGTCACCTTCACCGGGGCCGAATGGGTAGAATTCTTCCAGAGGGACAGCCAGCTCTACAGCACCAAGTAAACAGAGAAGCGTGCATAAGGGCAGCACTGGTTTTCTCAGCCACCCCATGACCTTAAATGCACAGGGATGGAGAGTAGAGGACTGGAATTACCAGATACTCAGATCAGGCAGTAAGACAACACTCAGATAACAACACATCAAGTCCCCCTGCCAAATGTTCAATCAGAGATCCTCTCTCTTTGTCTTTCTTTATCTGTATCGTTTCTTCTTTCTATTTCCAAGCTTTGTTTTCTTTTAGATCCTTCGGCTATTTATTTAAGGCAAGGAGGTAGATTCCTTGCATTCTGAATGCTGTTGTGTGCAAAAGCTGCTGTGCTCCGTGCTGTGTGAGCGAGAGAATGAAGTAGAGTGATTCAGCTCTATTTTTTTACGATCCAGTGACTTGGTCCCTGATGGTTAGCTTAGAAATATCCTCAATAAAACCTCTATTCTGCTTGCCAAAAGAGTTCTTTCAGACCCAGCCCCATCCCCCCAGGGATTCACTACCTTGCATGATTAGACAGTCTTATCCAATAGCTGAAGAGAGGCTGGTAACTGGATAAGCACTGGGTGGAGCTATGGTAATCAAAGGACTGCTTTAAAGAAACTCTGACAGGACACTCTTCTCTGCTCTTAACATTTGCTGAAAAATTCCTTTCCATGCATTTTAATCCCTTACGCATAACAGTGCGTGAGTTCCGTAAATTGTTAACAGTCATATGATTATGCCTTTTTTTCCATATTTTGTAGAAGATGTCCATAGGGAGAAAAGAAAAAGAAAGACCCTTAAAATAAAAATGAGAGATTTACTGGAGGCATTCCTGGTCATATAAAGCAACTTGAAAACAAATACAAAGTTTTTTAAATGTTAAATTTGGTTTAAATTAGGTAAGACATTGTAGACATTCAGTTGTATAGGTTACATTGTTTATTTTCTCAGTGAAGATTTTTTGACCTCATGGGTATATTACAGTTTTTCTCAATTGTTTTGGCTCATTTCTCCAAACAGTCTTTACATTCTCTAAACTGTGAGTGCAAATGTCGCAACTGTTTTCTGGAACTTCTGAACTTTATTGCATGTCTGCCAAATGTAGTTACTCACCCAAAATATTTGATTCATAATTCAAAACCTAGTTATCGTGCCAGTAATTTTGCAAGTGCCACCAAAATAGAAAGTGTTTATTTCAACTTATGAGCCACATTGGTCAAAATGTTTTACAGTCAACCATTGAACTTAAGGTTTTATAAATAAAATCTGATATTTGTTGAAAAGGGTCAACAGTACATAGAAAGTATATGAACATTTGTATTTATACAGAATTTATTTTTGTACAAATGTATTACATGTAAAGTGAAATCTTGCTTGTCCAATTACTGTACATTTCATATTTTTTACTGTAAGTTACCACAAGTACACCTACAAAATAATATCCATGAATTAAATTATTCTTGGTGGACATCCTGTCGCTCTTGTTGGTCAGGCCAAAGATTTTCATGAACATATCTGATGTTTTCCTTTGCCATGCACCGAGGAAAAAATCTCCCTGCAATGATCAGCTGTGATGTCCTCACATGCAGCATTCATGGCATTCAACAGAGACTCTGACTCTTCTATTTCCACCTCTTCTTCTAAAACCACCACCATGTATTCTTACACATCTTCCAATTGCTCTTCCATGAGCATGTTGCTGCAGTTCAGGGTTGTGGACGTCCTCCATTCTCAAAAAATGGTAGTGATTGTGCTGTGGGCAATCTACAAATATATGTTCCAAAACTTGATTGGTTATAGTAAATGGTTGAATGGTTGATTGATTCAAATTGTATTGCAATTAGAGGTCATTTGCCAATTTAGCAGACATTACAAACAATCTCAATGTCAGATATTTAAGGAATATACATATATATTACATATATAGTGTATACCCATTTTCCATAATTGAATAAATCATTTTGAACATGATGGCCTGCACTCTGAAAAATGATTGAGAAGTTGTGAAGAGTATCACAGTTTAGGTGAGAATTGACTCGGTTGATGAGTTTTGATCAACAAGCCATATACTGTTGATAGCACAAGAAACTAACTGTGCAGAGACCCAATCTTTTCACTGGCAACTTATTTCCAAAGGTGCAGGCAAACACACGTCGGAAGTGAACACACCATCAGAGTTTTTAGCCTTTTCTGATCCTCTGTGGAACCAACAATAATATGTCGAGTGTGAAGTGCAAGGACACTTATCTATGTCTAAACCTGTGGCGGCATTTCAACAAAACCCAGGGTATGGCAAAATTTCCTTTGGCCATACAACAACTGTTTAAAAAATGCTTTTTAAAGCCTGAATTTCTGCAGCAATTGGGCAACAATTTTTTTGAACCATCTGCCATTTGTACTGTGTGACAATTGCTTCAAATCCAAAAAAGTTGTCATATAACAAGCACGAAAGACTGTTAATCGAGAATAACCCTTAAAACCTTGTAATCTTTTCCCTTATATGGTAAATAAAATAAGTTAATGTTGTTTTTTTTAAACAATATCCATGGCACTTATGTTGAATCACAGATTTTTTTTTCTACTTTACTACAGAGACTTACTTATTGTTTTGTATTGAGGCTCCATAAATGTCAATTTAACAAGCCTAAAATTATTTTTATTATTTATTTATAAAAAAAAAATTGTGTTGAAATGGAGTCGTCTCCCCATCCCTAGATCCAGGATCAGTGATGCTTAGCAGTACTTCTGATTTGGGCATGGGAAAATTTAGCTTTTGTGGACACTACCACACTAAGTGATCAAAAAAAGATCTACGCTTCCAAAATTGCCCCTTACTTAAAACAAAATTCTGAATTGTTATGCCTGTTTGACTGACAGTTTCATTGATCACAGAGATAGCGTTTGGAATTAAGTCGATCCAAAATAAAAAAAATAGCTTAGATGTGGTAAGCTACAAATGCCATGTTGCTGTAGCTTAGCTTGTTACATTTCCTGTGGTGGTAGCTTTAGTGTAGTGGAGCTTCATTACAGTTTTTCTCTATTATTTTTGTATATTTCTCGAATCATCCTAGACATTTGCAAAAAGTATGTGCATTTCTCAAAACAATTCATACAAATTGCAAAACACCATGGATTACCTGCAAAAGCCAGTCTCTTGCTCAAAATCCTTAGTTTATCTCTCAAAAATAAATTTCTGTGTCAATGAAGATGTGTCAGTGCCATCAGAATGACAAGTCCTTGTATCATTGTGTACAGATAAGACAATTAAAATTGCTTAGTCATGTTGTCAATATAACGGTGTGCTCTGGAGGGATGTAAACTATGGCTGAAGTTTTGATTAGTTAAAGAAAATTGTAGATTACACTTTAGTGTATGTGGGAGTTTGATTGCAAGAGACTGGACATGATTCACATTTACGCTTTTACTCTTTGTACTGTTTGAACTGTAATTTATTGAAAGACCATGTGATTGCGATACAGAAAGGAAAAGACATCACAGAATAGCACAAAGAAAAAAAACAAAAGTAGAAATGTGAACATAGGACAATCTTCTCAGATAAAACTGCACATGCAGGGCTGTAGATATTACAGTGCAGATTTCCTACACCTCCTAAATTTCCTATCTGTTGGGCAAACAAATTCTCATCCACGTCACATCGAATATCTTCTCTTGCGATGCAGCGTGAAAGGAGTCTTTTAGAGTGTCTTATCCTGCCTCTGCAGGCATCTGCTGTGATGTCATCACACGCTAGACCCATGGCAGCCAGAAGGCTCATCTGTGTATGTGGCTGGCGATCATATACTTGCCATCAAAGGGGTAAAGGAATGGAGAGTAAGGTGAGAGAAAATCCATCAGCATCCCGTTGTGGGCCGCAAACAATTGCCTGATGATGTTGGAGCGATGGAAAACTATCACATACTTTGGCAGGTCATCTCCAATCTGACCCCTCTATTGTTCAGGGATTAGATCCCTGTAGAGAGTGTCTAAAAAGGTGACAAGACGCTCTGTATTGTATGGCCCAATAATGGGAATATGCGTTAGCACACCATTCTCAGAGATAGCAGAACCCATGGTTATGTTCCCACCCCGGTGGCCTGGCACATCAACTGTAGCTCTGTGGCCGATGACATTTCGAACACGCCTTCTGCGTTTCATTAGGTAGGTAGATGAAGCTGTGCGGTTGTTCACTTGCTTCCAGTTCCATTATACGCTATATCCAGAAGACACAAAATGAGTTTTTTGAATTACATGCATTTTCATTTTGGCCAAGATACAGTTACATCAAATGTGTACAGCACATATTGCATCTTTTCTACAGCCATAGCGAATGTGTTAAGGTCACACTTAATCTATTGTATATCATTATACGATGTTGTACTGTTTACTTCGAGGTACAGTTGATGCCTGCTCATACATGTTTTACCTGTACATACTGGTAGCGCAGCTCCTCCACTCTTTCACCATTTCTTTCAAATAGAACAGTGTCCAGCTGCTTCATTTCATTTGGTTTCTTTTCTGCACCCTGTCAATGGTTGAGATGCTGACTGTTTGGATGTTTTCAAAGATGTTGTAGTCCTCTATAATCTATAAGTGAAATTCTGTAATATTGTATGAAGCATAACAAACACTACACAGTATTACAGTACAGTGCCTATTGTTAGATTACATACCTGTTCTGTAGACGAAAAGTCTGAATAATTGAGGACACAGTTGTTCTCCCAACGTTTGGCTGAACCCTTCGACCAGCAATTGTTAGCCCATGATTGAGAACGTGGTCTACAAGTGTGTCCTCGGCCTCTTCTGCCTCTTCCTATGCTTTGCCTCCCATCTCCTCTGCCACGCGGCCTCACTCCTCTTCCTCTTCTCTCTGGCTGTTGACCCCGTCCAATTCCTTGCCCTTCCATTGTCAGACATTGTAACAGAAATTGTGTTGTGCTCCATATACAGTTGAAAGAAAAAGTATCTGAACCCTTTGGGCTTACTTGGATTTCTTCATAAATTGGTCATAAAATGTGTTCTGATCTTCATCTAAGTCACAACAATAGAGAAACACAGTCTGCTTAAACTAATACCGCACAAACATTATACATGTTCATGTTTTTATTGAACACAACATGTAAACATTCATAGTGCAGGGTGGAAAAAGTATATGAACCTTTGGGTTTAATAACTGGTTGACCCTCCTTTGGCAGCAATAACCTCAACCAAACGTTTCCTATAGTTGCAGATCAGACCTGCACAACGGTCAGGAGAAATTTTGGACCATTCCTCTTTACAAAAGCGTTTCAGTTCAGCAATATTCTTGGGATGTCTTGTGTGAATCGCTCTCTTGAGGTCATGCCACAGCATCTCAATCGGGTTGAGGTCAGGACTCTGACTGGGCCACTCCAGAAGGCGTATTTTCTTCTGTTGAAGCCATTCTGTTGTTGATTTACTTCTATGCTTTGGGTCGTTGTCCTGTTGCATCATCCATCCTCTGTTAAGCTTCAGTTGGCGGACAGATGGTCTTAAGTTTTCCTGCAAATTGTCTTGATAAACTTTGGAATTCATTTTTCCATCGATGACAGTAATCCGTCCAGGGCCTGAGGCAGCAAAGCAGCCCCAAACCATGATGCCCCCTTCACCATATTTCACAGTTGGGATGAGGTTTTGATGTTGTTGTGCTGTGCCTTTTGTTCTCCACACATAGCGTTGTGTGTTCTTTCCAAAAAACTCAATTTTGGTTTCATCTGTCCACAGAATGTTTTGCCAGTAGTGCTGTGGAACATCCAGGTGCTCTTTTGCAAACTTCAAACGTGCTGCAATGTTTTTTTTGGACAGCAGTGGCTTCCTCCGTGGTGTCCCCCATGAAGTCCATTCTTGTTTAATGTTTTCCTTATTGTAGATTTGTCAACAAAAATGTTAGCATGTGCCAGAGATTTCTGTAAGTGTTAAGCTGACATTCTAGGATTCTTCTTCACCTCATTGAGCATTCTGCGCTGTGCTCTTGCAGTCATCTTTACAGGACAACCACGCCTAGGGAGTGTAGCAACAGTGCTGAACTTTCTCCATTTGTAGACAATCTGTCTTACCGTGGACACATGGACATCAAGGCTTTTAGATATACTTTTGTAGCCCTTTCCAGCTAATGTAAGTCAACAATTCTTGATCGTAGGTCTTCTGAGAGCTCTTTTGTGCGAGGCATGGTTCATATCAGACAACGCTTCTTCAGAACAGCAAACTCAAAACTGGTGTGTGTTTTTTATTAGACAGGCCAGCTTTAATCAACACATCCAATCTCATCACATTGATTGGACCCCAGGTTGGCTGACTCCTGGCTCCAGTTAGCTCTTGGAGAAGTCATTAGCCTAGGGTTTCACATACTTTTTCCACCCTGCACTATGAATGTTTACATGTTGTGTTCAATAAAAACATGAAAACGTATAATGTTTGTGCGGTATTAGTTTAAGCAGACTGTGTTTCTCTATTGTTGTGACTTAGATGAAGATCAGAACACCTTTTATGACCAATTTATGAAGAAATCCAAGTAAGCCCAAAGGGTTCACATACTTTTTCTTTCAACTGTATATACTTGCCAGTTGACGGTTCATGAGATGCACAGTTTTTGATTAGAAAGTCAATGTTCAACCATTTTGCATATAAAGACTTATACTATGACTAATTCCTAAATCTTGTGGGGGTGAGACTATTCAACAGAGACCCATTATAATACATTTTAATCGACATGACATAAGCAATTGATAATGTAGGAAACAGCAGAGGATTGTACATAATCATTTGCATGTATGTACCAAAGAATTTGCAACTTAAGAATAAGAAACTGTTTTTTTGATGTGCACAAGTGACACAATGATGTGAGGATTGAACAGGTAGTTTTGAGAATTTAAATTCTGATCTGAGAAATGCACCAAAGTGACTGAGAAAAACTGTAACTGTTAGCTTAGCTCACGACAATTTCCAAGTAGCATGCCCAACACTGAATATAACTAGAATAAACTAATAGTTAACTATTCAAAAGTCACTTAATCAGACATGTTATTAAGAAAGTCAATAGAGAATCATAGTGATTTGAACAACAGACTTTGTGTGTGTGTGCATGTGATACTGAATGTGTGTGATATAATGGTGATATTTTGCCTCATGCTAAGATGAACAGTGGTTGACTCAAGGCAGTCCTTTTCAGAGCATTTGGAGAAACAGTGGTGTCTTTGATTGTTGTTATTCAGATCTTATGGTGTGTAAGAATTACTTAAAAGTAATTGTGCAAATACAGTATACTCAAACAGTTCTCCCTGAAAGCAGTGATTTGTGAGTTTAAATATGTGTGTATGTATGATATTTAATATTGGTTTGGATACACTGTATTATTATTTTTTAATTGAAAACTTTCACTGTAGAAAACAAGGTAAACATTAGTTCTCTTTTTCCCTGAAAATCATGTACCAAGCCTACTTTACACAAGTTAAAGATTTTTTTACTTTTAAACTATTCTAGTATGTTAATTTAATAAACAAATTAAATCTCTTCTTCCAGAGCAACCCAGAAAAGTGTTCTTAACCCTTGTACGCTATTTTGGACATTTTTGTCCATTTCAGTTTTGTTTTCTTTATTGTTTTGGCTGTGTTTATGCATACATCATAAATTTAACAAAATGTGTTACACCTTTAACCTTTAACATTTTGCTCCATTCATAAATGCTTTTTAATCTAGGTACATGCAAATGTTACACTCAGGTCCATTGGGACAATAATGTCATAATTGAAATCTTAAAAAAAATGCATGCCATGCAAGAAAAATCATATATTCCATATAAAAATTATTCTAAAAAATTGGCAAATGTTACAAAATTACGAAAAATTTATAAATTTCAAGAAAATTCATCATTTTCAAATGTGTACTATTTACTTTTTGCTTATGCCATTTTCTCCAGTTTAGTCTATGGAGCATATCATTTCCCTGTCGAGAGAGGTCTCTCTACGTTGCGTAAAAGGCTATAGGGGACTACTTTATTTACCTGGACTCCACTCTAGCGCTCTGTGTGGTATCGTTACTTCTCTGACAAAGTGTTATAGAAGACTGGACCTGGAAGAATGGCGGCATTAGCTGGAGGGAGCACAATTCCAATTCACATAATGGTCATAACCGACCACCGAAACCTGGAGTACCTAAAGGCAGCTAAACGGTTCAATCCTCGATAAGCTCGCTGTGCTCTTTTCAGCATATTCTGATGCTTATTGATTCCCTGTTTTTATTCCTAAATTGTAAAAAGTGAAGTAAAACACTTAGATATCAAACTGTATCCATATTTTGATTCAAAATTCTAGAAAAGGGCAACATCTCTGCTAGCCCATGCAATAGGGTATGTGTCAAACATCACATGGATAAACAAGTCTCGTTACAACTGCTTGTTGGAAAAAGTGTTAACAGAAGTACTAACTATCTAGCTGCTGGACAAAGTCCAGGCAGACAGTTCGCATGAAAATGTTCCAGCACAAGGCCAAAGAATGGGCTCAAAAAGTCACGGAATCAGGCTAAAATATTTGACAACAGTACCCTGGTGGTAATAAACACTTTTTATAAATATTTCTCTTTTGGTCAGCCATGGAAGCCTTCTGTCAACATAAATTATATGTTACATGCATTTGTGTCATTTGTGTCCTTGCCTGCAACTTGTATCCATTCACCTTCACTATCCAAGGCAGCTTCACGTAAGGTTTTTTCTTTTGGAGTAGCCTACACTAGTGGTCGAAAGTTTTGGGACACTCAAGTAAAATGTTTCTCTTGTTTTCAAAAAGTTTTGATCTGAAGGTGTATGCTTAAATGTCTGAAATAAGTTTAGTATACAAAAATATAATTTTGCAAACATACATGTCTATTAAAGAGTACGTAGCATATGGTTTTTAAGGTCCTACTTTGGTTTATGGAGTGTCCAACAACAACTTTATGTAAGTAAAATATGTAAAAAGACTATAATGTCGTATTAATAGGCAGTTAGTCGTACCTTACTTCTTGACTGACTCTCAAATGATTCGTTCCGCCATTCATCCGTCCTACCCGCTAACCTTGCGTCATGTGATTGGTCAGATGGTGTAGTCTGTTGTGATTGGTCAAACACGTTTATCATTTGTCGCAAATGGAATGACTACCATCATTACAGGATTACGGTTAACATGTGGTTGGATGTAATTTATGTTATATGTGTAGCTAGAGATGTTTGCAATTGTACCGTACCAATTGGAGCCCAAGTCTGATGAGAAAGCATCAGAAGACTCTAATCCACAACAAACTCCATCACGACTGGAGCAGGAGGGTTGTCAGTGCCAAGTGACAAATCTTGTCATAAAAACTCCCATTGTGACAACATGCATGTTGTGCTTTTACACATCAATGACATAAAATATGTTTTAATACTTTAGTAATACTATTATTTCATCTTAACTGTGCGCTGTCATGGTACATATAGCATTTCAGAAAGTCGACGTTATGGAAATTTATAGTAGTTTCACCCAAATATATCTCTATAGGTGCATGTGCGGCAAAATGCAAAGTTAATAGCAAGATAAACAATCATAACATACGAAAATATTTCTTGAAGTTATGACAAAAATGAAAAGTCACGCTTACAGGTCGGGATTCGGTGGAGCTAACAGGATAGAAATAGAGTTGGATTCTAGAAATAGAGTCCAAATAGAATTGGTATTGCCCCCTCTTTCAAGGATAGTCGTTTCACATACCCTGCAGTGAACGCGCCAAGGTTATTAAACCAATCTTTGGTGAAATGACGCGCACACAGTACAACCATGGGGTTATACTCCTTTGGTATCGTTTAAAAAATTAATTATAACCATTTTTCCCTCAGACGTTCCTCCTTTGGTAGTTGAAATAAGACTGACTTAGTGTCACACCGTAGAACACAGGCTCTAGACATGATACACACGCATAACGAACAAGCGACAGTGTTTGGGGGAGGAGAAAGAAGTTTTCCCGGCAGTCTCAGCTAAACGTATGCGGGGACTATGTCTAGTGACGTAGATATGCGGGTGTACTATTCCATGTCTCGTTTGTGTGATTCAGAGTCGACTCCCATTTTTACAAGCAAATAACTTTGTTATTTTTTCACCTTTGGACTGACAACTTGGCAGACAGCTTACTTTCAAACACTGCGACATAACAGACTGGATGAAATGTGATTTTCATGATCTCATGCTAGCTACTAAAAAGTGACATTTTATTTAATAAAAAATGTTTTTAAAAGTGATGACTAACTGAATAATGAAGAAATAGATGAGAACTCCTTTAATATTACTTAAAGTCTCAGGGTGAGACCTAAAGAAGCTTTTTGATAAAATTACATGATAAAGAAAACAACACTGTATTTTTTTCCACATTTAAGAATACTAATAAACTAATTGAAATTATGAAAATAAAACATAGGGTTATACGGAAATGGTGTAACTATAACACTAAAATATAAAATATAATATATTTACTTTAGTGTAGTCACCTTTTGACTAGAATGTGCAGAAATGTTTTTTTTTGTCATTTTAAAAACTTCTAGAGGTCTCACCCCGAGATGCTTTTTAAATAATATTAAAGGAGTTCCCATCTATTCTGTCCTCTTATTGACTTTTTTCTTAATTATTCAGTCAAAGTCAGCCAAACATGTATGTTTGCAAAATTATATTTTGCAAATTATAGACTGGCTGCTGCTCATCAAGGGGCAGTACAGAATCATTAAAGTTAATTTTTTAGGGAGTTATTTGCCTTTATTTAGACAGGATGATAAAGAGTGGACAGAAAAGTGTTGGGCAGAGATAGGGGACCTTCGAGGGGGGAATTTGGTTTGCCGTGAATTGCACTGGCACTATATGTCGTTTGTATGTGTATAATAATAAAAAATGTTTCAGTACATTGTAAATGTGAAAAGTACATTCATGACAATTTAAGATTGATCCTGTAAGACTGTGTACCTGTCTAGACCAGATTTAAATCTCAGTTAAGATAACATACTGTGTTATTCTGTCTGGTTTATATCTGTTTATATTTCCTTGGGTACTCACATTTTATAAACTGAGTGTATATATATATATATATGTCTTGTTTTGTATTTTTTATCAAGGCATGTGTTCCTGAAAGAGTAGGGGTGGTGCAGCAAGTAAGGATGGGAGAAGAAGATGAGATTGTAGATTACTATCTAGCCAGTATGGCAACAATCAAAATCTCTCTGCTGATCCACCTTTCTGTTGTGCATTTTTCTTCACAGCATGTCAGTATCACAGCACATTGGACATTTTCCAGTAGAATATGTATCGAAGACACGTGAAAGAAAGGTAAGTACACTTTAAAAACCGTTGGGTTATTATTTTACAAAATAGATGGGTTAAACATATTGGGTTGTATTGTTGTGCTGTTTGTTGTACTTATTCCTGATGCTTGTTGGGTTATTTCTGTAAAAACTCAGCGAGTTGGGTTGAAATGGGTATCACGAGGCATTTTAAATTTCAACTGTCGACCGGATCGCCACAGCTGACAGTAAAGAGTCAAGTTCATATTAAAATATATGCGTAGGCCTATGTTTGCATATATGTGTGTGTAATGGTTGTTTTTAGTTACAACTAGTGCTCTCAAGCGATTAAATTTCTTAATCTAATTAATTACATGGTATGGCGAATAATTAATCTAATTAATCGCATATACATACAGACCTACAAGAATCAGATTTTTTACCATTTATTATTGAATAACAAGTCTATAACTCAGGTAAAAGGTTGTGACATTTTTTATCACTGACTGAACAAACCTATGAATTAGGTTACAGTGGATATAACAGTTGTAACTTATTAATCACAAACAAATGACATAGGTTGCAATGGTCATGACATTTTTAATAATTATTTGTTAAAACAAACCAATGTCTCTAGGCTAATGACCATGGCAATTTTGTTTATTACTGAACACAATCTTATATGTTAAATACGCTGTCAGTTCCGACGGTGGTCACATTTTCTCGGAAGCCCCAGTCTTCGGCCACTGATAGAAACTGTTCGGCACAAGCATCATAATAGTGCCGTGTGACTGACTTCTGCACAGTTAACGCGAAGGATTGAAGTTTCCAGTCACAATCGATGACATGAGCAGTAACACCTAGATAGTTATGATTACTGATCGACGTCACGTGATCTCTAGTTAGGGCGACATGTTTAGCTTGAGCTTTATTGTCCCGTTTAGTTTTTTTTCTGTGTAATACCGCGGATTTATTCTCGAAAGTACCGTAACTCTTGACGGTGGTGTGTAGGTTGTATCGGAGGAAGCAATTCGAAATGCCTCCATAAGCCCCTTCTCTTCCACAACATTAATAGGCCTACAGTCCATTGCAATCCATTTAGATATTGCATTTGTTAATGATTGTGATGTAGACTTACTTAATTCGGACGACTCGTCTCGGGAAGCGTGGTTTGCCGGAGCTTGCTTACTGTCGCAGCCGGGGGTGAGGTGACCTCCAAGCTTGCTAAAACATGCTTCGAGTTAAGGTGGTATTTCAAGCTATTTTCGTTTTGCATCTTGATCAATTTGTTACAAGGTGGCTGCAATTCTAGAAAGTGTACAGGTCTGTAAAAGGGCGGTTAAAGGGCAGTTAAGGGCCCGTTAATTGCGTTAGAAATGTTAACCCGTTATTTTTTCTGTGATTAATTAATCAAATTAACGCGTTAAATTCCCAGCCCTACTCTAAACCTTACTGAAACCATATTGAATAACGCCAGTGGAAATGAAAATGTGACTGGCCAATGTGGTCCAAGAAGGCGCTTAGGGGCGTGGTCGCTACCCCTATATATTACACCGTCTGGACCACATAACCCTTAGGTTTTGCGTTGTATAAAAGCTATTTGGCAGAAAACGCCGGTGCTGTGAGTGGGAATTCACGAGAGCCGGACGTGGCTACGCCGTCCAGAGTTACAGCTTCGCAATGTTCCCTGGCGCCTTAGTGCTGCGGCTGAGAACCGCTGGCTTGCCATGCTTCAACTGTTTCCCACATACAAGCTTACCACTTGTATAAGGTGTCTGCCTTGAACGAGCGGCCGCGTTGTGTTACTACCGCTTGTGGACAGTTGTCTCCGTCTTCTTTGTTTGCTTAGTTCACTGCCCTTATAATGTGCGACATTAGAGAGTATTGGCTCTCCCTCTGGTCTATCCGATGAATGCGAGAGGTTTTTGCGCATATGGGATTTACAACGGTCTCCGTGCAGGAGTCTGAATGTGATATGTCACACGCAGACTGCATGATTACTGCCCATAACTCTTAATGACATGTTGTTTGCAAATGGTATGCTCTTTGAATTTTGCTCTCCATGCACCGTATACATGTTTTGAGTTTATGGGTTTACTTGCGACCACTTAACGCAACGTCAACTATATCGCAGCTCGCTTGTGTGACTTGCAGGCAGTGCTTTTGGCGGCTTGTGCAGTGCTCTGCTGCAGCTTACTAGCTGTCTGACTATACTGTGTTTGTCAGCTAGGTTGTATAGACCTTCAAGGGGGCGGTCCTATTCCTAACTATCACTCGCATGAGCCCATGCTTTACGTCTGCATGTTCGCGGTTCAGGTTATGACTCGCGTGAGCCTGTGTTTACACTATGTGTCCTTCACCGTTACTGTCTTACTGCTTGGGGATGCAAACATACCAGGTTGCGCCTGTTTCCGTCCTCACCATGTATACCAGTTGCCTCAGCCCTATGTTACTTATTCTATATGGCTGGCTGCATGCCAGTGCTTATAATACAGGGTTAGTTTCTACCTTAGTGGCCCCAACACTTGCCATTTTTATACTTGTTATTCTGCTATGTGTATTGCTACCCTGCTCAGTGTAGTCAGGGTTGCCAGGTCGAGGAAATATTTCCAGCACAATGACCCCTTAAAACCAGTCCAAAAGGAATGAAAACTGGCCATTTTTTTCCCCGTGTTGTTAACCAACTACCAAAATATGTTTTTATTGCAAGGTTGACTTATCTGAATGGTTTCCTAGGTATTATATAATTATTTTGTCCTGTTGAACACAAAATATGTTTTTCGTGGATATAGGTAAGCAAACATTCCTGGGTCACATTCCTGACTGCCATTTTTGTTTATTATCTGCTATGGTAGTCAATGGTGCCAAACAATTTTCTGTAGCTAATGTTCTACTAAATATCTTTGTGTAACCAAATAAAGAAATGTATACAGGTTTGGAACAACTAGAGGGTGAGTAATCAATAACATAATTGTAATTTTTGGGTGTAAAAAATTCCCCTAGCGTGTCACGCTGTGTAGAGAGACCTCTCTCGAAAGGGGACGTCTCCGGTGACTGTCGTAACCTCAGTTCCCTAAGAGGAGGGAATGAGACATTGCGTAAACTGCCGTGTTTCTCGTACTAAGATCGTCACGCTGTAGCGTTCAGTAGTAAGATTCTGAGGTTATGTGATCCAGGCGGTGTAATAAATAGGGCCGGTGACCAGTGTTGGGTAAGTTACTCTGAAAAAGTAATTAATTACTAGTTACTCATTACATACTCAATAGTGTAATTAGATTACTGTCCAAATTACTCTGTCCAAAAAGTATTTAGTTACTCATTACTAATTACTTTCTATATCCTACATCGACCTTGATTAGTTAAGTGATTCAAGGATAGACATGAAACGGCTTATTTAATTAATTCAAATAAATAATATTATTAACTGACCAAGGTATTACAAATGTGAGCACAGATTTTAAAGTAAGACTTTGAATTTTGATGTCAATTACACTATTGCACACGCATATATTTCACAAAGTATTTAGTTTAAGTACATCAAAAGTAACTGTAATTAAATTACAGAAAACATATGAGTAATCCCTTACTTTACTTTTTCAAGGGAAAATTAATTAAAATACAGTAACTAATTACTTAGTAACTAGTTACACCCAACACTGGCGGCGACCACGCCCTTAAGCGTTACAATTCAATTTCCACTGGCGTTATTCAATTAGGTTTCAGTAAGGTTCACAGAAGGGGAGTCCCCTAAAGTTTCACACAATGTCTCGTTCCCTCCTCTCAGGGAACCGAGGTTACGACAGTAACTGGTGAAGTTTTCCTGTTTCTGGAAATACAGCACGGCGGGCAAACCAAACAAAAGATACAGCTATAACTGTGTTTATATGTTAGTATAGATGTCAAAATATGGTTTGTAAGTGTATACTCAACATTTTGTGTGTGTGTATACATATATACAGTTTGAAAGAAAGACATCATATTTAACAGCAAATCCTAAATCCAACATCTTATATTCAAGTCACTGTAGATTACTGGGATTTGAAAATATTTTTCATTCAAACATGATTTTTATCTCTTGTTTGCCTTATTATTAATTTTTAAAGGAGCCAGTCTTTTGCTGTTTTGATTATATTTTTGGGTGTTTAACAATGGATGTCCTTGTTTCTAATTAAAAAAACACTTTTTATTTCAACTCTATTTTTCACCACTGTCACTCTTCTCACAAAACAACTGGATTTTTTCCGGTCTATATAAAGTCCCTGCTCGGATTGGTTAAGCTGACCAGGCCTGCGTTTCCGGATAAAGTTGTCTCTTAGCGCGCTATGAAGAATCTACAGTCCCTGACAAAAGTCTTGTCGCTTATCTATTTTGTAGAAACACCTTCTATTAACCTGGCTTTTAATTAATCAATTGGCGTTAGAAATAGCTCATATGAAAATCTTAAACCCTCCCTAATGACTTTTAATGCACTGAAATAAATCAGTTTTACTGAAAAAAGATTGATCATTTAATCAAGACAGAAAGGTCAAATTTTGGCAAG
The DNA here is from genome assembly GCF_015846415.1 of Triplophysa dalaica. Taxonomy (NCBI): domain Eukaryota; kingdom Metazoa; phylum Chordata; class Actinopteri; order Cypriniformes; family Nemacheilidae; genus Triplophysa; species Triplophysa dalaica. The sequence continues at coordinate 8,602,652 of NC_079547.1, read as the reverse complement.
ACAAAAGTATTGTCGCCTATACAGTAATTGAACAAATTTACTGTAAATACAAAAATATGTCAGCAAATTAAGTAGTGGTGCTCTGAGATCCAAATTTAATATCTTGTATGACTTCCACGAGTTGATGGAATGCATCCATGCGGTTTGGCAAGGATTCATACAATTTATTGATGAAATTGCAAAGAAAGCAGTCTTGCATGCCTCCCAGAGTTCATCAATATTCTTTGGTTTCGTCTTCCATGCTTCCTCTTACATCCTACCCCATATATGCTCAATGATGTTCATGTCTGGTGACTGGGCTGGCCAATCCTGGAGCATCTTGATCTTCTTCGCCCTGAGGAACTTTGATGTGGAAATGGAAGTATGCGATGAAGCACCATCCTGCTGCAGAATTTGGCCTCTTTTATGGTTGGGAATATAAGAGGTATCTAAGATTTCTTGGTATTTTAGACTATTGATGTTGCCTTCCACCCTGCAGATCTGTCGCACACCCTCATACTGGATTTAACCCCAGACCATGATTTTTCCGCCTCCAAACTTCACTGTTTTCTGGGTGAATCTCGGATCCATGCGGGCTCCAGTAGGTCTCCTGCAATATTTGCAGTGTCTTTGGTGTAATTCAACAGAAGATTCATCTGAAAAACCCACCAGGTCTCGTGAAGCTCTGCTGCAGTGGAAAATGGGCTGGCCTTGGATTTTCGAGCCAACAAACGGTCCTCTCGAGCAGTTGTCTTCCGGGGTATGCCTGACCTGGGCTTCTCAAAAACGTCTCCAGTCTCTTCAAATCTTTTTATCCTCTGTACTTGACGCTGAGACACATTGAAGTTGTCTGCCACATCAGCAGTGGATCTGGTCTTCAGCCTCTTGATAATCAAAACTTTAGTCTCAGGGTGAATCTTTGGCATGTTTGCAGAGGTCTAGTTGCAGTTGATGTGAAGGTCTAGTGTACTGGGGTTCTATTTATACACACCTGAGACCTAATTGATCCATTATTAGTTACAGGTGAAGCTCATATGACAAGGCAACAACACTTATGTCTTTGCAAAAATTGACTCTATGGCCTTTACCAAGCTGTGAATATTACAATACTTTTTGACAGTTTCGTTTTGCACTGAAACATAATTACAAAAGATGATGGGATTAAAATGAGCCAATTCTTGTAAAAAAATCTTGATTAGAAATATATTTCAGCGGCACTTCAGGTCAATATGTACACAAGCAACAAGACTTTTGTCAGGGACTTTAGAGGTACACCTTAACTCAAGTTACACCGTTTCTAGCCGTGATCCCCGAACTATACCTTTGTAGGTTACTTAAGGTAAAACTTCTTAGGTGCAAGGTTAGCAGGTGCTGTGGTGGTGGTGCTGAATAGGTTGATATGAAAGGGTCATTTATATTCTCATAGTTTGCCATTGTGTGTTAATGTTCTGTGTTGATTCACATTATTGGTGTAAATCACTAATTTGTGTATAGGGATAAGTGTCCCATCCAGAAGGCCATTCACACACTGGACACCCGCAATTGCATGGTAGCCTTGATGTGCCTCCATCACGTCATGCCTGGTGAAAGGCATAGTTATGTAATTGGTGGCATGACGGAGCAGGATGTTTGTCACAGAATGAGGTCTTTATCAGTTTTTCTTTTCCCATATTCATTCCCAAACACCTCAAGAGAACTTCCCAGGGCATAAAAACGAAGAGCCTCCATGCAGCAGCCGATTTTCAGGGCTGAGGTTAGTTCCGTTGAGTTTGTCTCGACAAAGTTGGGCCAACATGATGCAAGAGCTACAGAACTTGCTACCGTAGGGTAGGCTAAATTTGTGTAGAATTTTCTCTTCTGACATGGTAGCCAGGGGACTAAAATGTTCCCTAATGAAATTGTGCAAATACACTAAGTGGCTCCCCGGATGGCGCCGTCTTTGATTTAAGACATTTATTCAATGTCTCAATGCCATAGTTTGACCAAACTCCCCATAACATTCATTCCCTTTATATAGACCACGCCTTTCCTGTCAAATTATTTGCCAGCTGATGTGCCTTGGGATAATAGGCTGTAATTAAAAACGCTAATAACCAGCAGTGTATTACAATTTTATTCATGAATATAACTTATATTCATATAACTTAGGAACGACGTAGCATTTATGAAGGTCTGGGAAATGCAGCCCTGGTCTATCGTGATGGGTTCCCCGCTAAGAGTGTGTCTGTGAAGATGTCCCACCCATACCATATCATTGAGCTTAAGCTTCTCAGGCTGTTGTGATCGGTCGGTGCCCCTCTCAGTGCACGTGCGTTCATAAACTTTGGATAATAGCAATAAACAGTAATAATGGAGTCAACTTCGTTTTATCAGTTAAAAACATGCGGGTTGATTGAAGTGTAACGAAGTGCATGTGAAAACTTCAATCTTTGTCAGAGATCACAAATTTTTGTTCCTACTATGGTGAGGGAAATGACACCAGATGGCGTCAGATGGGTTATATTAATTTACACTTATAACAGAAGCGTTAGTTTTTTCTAAAAATAGTGCATATATTTAAAATATGTATATATTTAATTAAATAATACATTTATAGCATTTATAGTTTTATAAACATTTAACTTAAATAATTTAATATAATGATTTTTATAACCGCACCTTATACACTGATGCAGATTTAAGTCTTCTGTGTAAAAAAAACTCATTGTTTTACAGTCAAAAACTTAAAGCTTCCCGCCCGTTTCCATGGTGATTTGTGCAATATGTGATCCATTGCCTTCACGTTGTTTCTGTGAGCGCGTCTTATCTCAAGGAGATCTTTCGTGGAATCCACGATGGTGTCCAGTGCAAGGGGGGGATGATAAATGAAGTCCATGAAATTAAAGGTCTAGTGCAAGGGAGTCAGTCCATGGGTTAAAAATACAAGGAAAACTGCCAGGGGAACACAAGGGGGCAGACACGTCTGTGAAAGTGTGTAGACAAGTATGTAGTATGCAGCATTCCTGTAGCTCAGTGGTAAGAGTATTGCGTCAACAATTCAAGGTTGTGGGTTCAATCGCAGGAGATTGCACATACTTATGTATAAATGTATAGGATAATGCAATGTAAGTGGCTTTGGATTAAAGCGTCTGCTTAATGCTTAAATGTAAATGCAATAAATATAACTATTATTTTCTTTTCATAAAAACAACAGGGTCACCATTTAAACAAACTGGTATTTAAAGGGTTAAAAATTATTCTAAAAATGAATGAATGTTTGTTAGTTATGATAAGAACTGATTCTAGATGGTTAAAAAATAATTGAAAGTTAAAAAAAAATTGTATATCTAATATTTTTATGACCATTTTGGTCCATTTTCAACCTAAACGTGATTTTTACATTTTACATTTAGCCATTTAGCAGACACTTTTATCCAAAGCGACTTACAGATGAAGTAAAAAATGGAACAACATATGGACAACAAAAATCATAAGTGCAATAAAACAAAGCCTACCACAGTATACAGAGCTAAAGTTCTTTTTGGAGTAGAAAAGGGATAAAAGTCTGAACTGATCGGTCAGGTGTTGATGGAAGAGATGTGTTTTCAGATGATTCTTAAAGATGGCTAAAGAATCTTGTGATCTTGTAGCAGCGGGGAGATCATTCCACAAGTGTGGAACTTATCCAGAGAAGGTACGTGAGAGAGATTTTTTATCCTTTTGGGATCGCACCACAAATTTTTTGTCGTTTGCAGAGCATAAGGATCTGGCGGGTTAATAAGTCTCCAATAGTGAGTGAAGATAAGGGGGTGCCAAATCAGTAGTGGTCTTATAGGCCAGGAGCAGAATCTTGAATTTGATGCGAACGACTATGGGAAGCCAATGTAACTTAATGAAGTCAGGAGTGACGTGAGCTCTCTTCGGTACATTGAAGACCACTCTTGCCGCTGCATTCTGGATCATCTGTAGAGGTTTTGTTGTGCAAGCTTAAAGTCCAGTCAGTAGTGCATTGCAATAGTCCAATCTGGACAGAACAAGAGCCTGGACTAGGACTTGCATAGCATCCTCAGATAGGAAAGGTCTTATTCCTAAATTGTAGAGGATGAATCTATAGGACAGGGTGGTGCTGACAACCTGATCTGTGAAGTTAAGCTGATCATCGATCACCACTCCCTGGTTTCTGGCCGTTCTGGAAGATGTGATGGTTGATGAGCCCAGTTGAATGGAGAAGTTGTGATTAATATTTGTGTCGGCCAGGATTATAAGCAGTTCTGTTTTTGCAAGGTTCAGCTGGAGGTGATGGTCCTTCAACCAGAGTGAAATGTCGGCTAGGCATGCTGAGATGCGTGCAGAAACAGTCGGATCGCTCAGGCTGAAATGACAGGTGGAATTTTCCTGATGCGCCCCTTTGTCGAGATGTTGGGACTCAGAGACCTCACCTCTCCAGGATACTCTATATGACCTACCTGTGAGGTAAGACCTGATCCATTGTAGCACCACTCCAGAGACACACATATCCTTGAGGGTCGACAGGAGGATTAGATGGTTGATGGTGTCAAAGGTGGCAGATAGATCCAGTAGGATAGGTAGAGATGAGTTAGAGGTGGCACTTGCCTGTGTTATGGCTTCAATGACAGAGAGCAGCGCAGTCTCAGTGGAATGACCGCTCTTAAAAACCAGACTGGTTGCTGTCCAGGAGGTTGTTCTGGGTGAGGTGAGCTAGTTACATACAACATGTTCAAGAATTTTAGCAATGAAGGGGAGGAGAGAAGCCGGTCTGTAGTTCTCTAACAGTAAAGGATTAAGAGTGGGTTTCTTCAGTAGAGGGGTAATATGTGCCTCTTTGAAGACTGTGGGAAATGTATCAGTGGCGAGAGACACGTTGAAAATGTGTGTCAGAGCGGGAACAACCGATGGAGAGATGGCCTGGATGAGATTAGTGGGGATGGGATCTAGCGGGCATGTAGTTGAGTTGTTCGAAGACATGACCTGGGTAACATCATCTTCAGATAGGAGAGAGAAAGAGGGGAGTGAGCATGTGTCGGGGGTTTGGCCGTTGTCAAAAGTCGGCGACTCAGAGAACTGACTGCTGATGGTGGTTGTTTTCTTTACGAAGAAAGACACAAAATGATCCGCTGTTAAGTCCGATGGAGGTGAGGGGGCAGGCAGGCAAAGAAGAGCAGAGAAGGTTTTAAAGGGAGTATAAGGGAGTCAGGCGAGTTGTTGATTTTAGCTTGGCAGTCCTGGGTTTTCACAGAGTAGACATCAGCAGAGAAAGAAGAGAGGAGAGACTGATAGATACAGAGGTCAGATGGTTCTCTAGATATTCTCTCTCTGCAGACCTGAGCATGGCATGATGCTTACGGAGAACATTTAACCAGGGGGCAGAAGGGGATGCACGAGATGGCCTAGATTTTAGAGGGCATAAGTTGTCTAAGCAAGAGGTTAGTTTGGAGCAAAAAGTACTGCACTGCAAGGCACTGTTAGTTTGAAAGATAGAGAGCTTATTCGAGGGAGAGAGCGTGGCTGGAAACCGCAGAGGATAAGCTTCAAGGAGAGAGTGTTAGTAGTTTGCCCCGGAATGTGACCACTGTGGAAGCATGTGTAGTTTCTTGAGAAGTTAGGTCGAGATCAAGAGTGCTGAGGAAATTATCCGACGTGTGCAGCGGGGTGACCTGGGAGTGATGAGTGGAGCAATATCGTGTGCAGATAAGATTTAATTTATTACCAGATGTATGGGTTGCTGAAATGGGAACTCGCTTGAGGTCAAACGACGAAGTCAGGTTGTTGAAGTCAGCAGCCTGTGTTTTTTTAAGGTGGATGTTGAAGTCTCCAAGGACCACCAGAGGAGTACCATCCTCGGGGAAGGATGACAGAAGCGTATCTGACTCCTTCAAGAAATGTCCAAGCTGACCTGGAGGGCAATAGATAACCACAATATGAGTTTTAACAGGCTGGATGATAGTAAAAGTATGTGACTCGAAGGAGATGTTGTCACACGAGGGTGCCAGCTGTTTGAATTTTCAGTCGTTATGTATTAGTAGACCGGTTACTCCACTCCTCCCTGATATGCGTGGGCTGCAGGAGAAAGTGAAGTTATATGAGAGAGCAGCTGGTGTGGTAGTGTCCACTCGCTTGATCCAGGTTTTAGTAAGGTTAAAAGAGAAAGACCAGAATGTTTAGCAATAGCTGTGATGAAATATGCTTTGTTTACAGCAGATTGGCAGTTTCATAAACCAATGGGAAAAGTAATTTAGGCAGTTGTGGATGCTGAAAGAGTGCACAGACTATTAGAATTGCGTTGCTTTCTACATGATACAGAAGATTTAAGAGTTTTAGTGACAGTAGGGATTTGGCAGCAATAACCTCAAACAAACGTTTCCTATAGTTGCAGATCAGACCAGCACAACGGTCAGGAGAAATTTTGGACCATTCCTCTTTACAAAAGTGTTTCAGTTCAGCAATATTCTTGGGATGTCTGGTGTGAATCGCTCTCTTGAGGTCATGCCACAGCATCTCAATCGGGTTGAGGTCAGTACTCTGACAGGGCCACTCCAGAAGGCGTATTTTCTTCTGTTGAAGCCATTCTGTTGTTGATTTACTTCTATGCTTTGGGTCGTTGTCCTGTTGCATCGTCCATCCTCTGTTAAGCTTCAGTTGGCGGACAGATGGTCTTAAGTTTTCCTGCAAAATGTCTTGATAAACTTTGGAATTCATTTTTCCATCGATGACAGTAATCCGTCCAGTGCCTGAGGCAGCAAAGCAGCCCCAAACCATGATGCCCCCTCCACCATATTTCACAGTTGGAATGAGGTTTTGATGTTGGTGTGCTGTGCCTTTTGTTTTCCACACATAGCGTTGTGTGTTCTTTCCAAACAACTCAATTTTGGTTTCATCTGTCCACAGAATGTTTTGCCAGTAGTGCTGTGGAACATCTAGGTGCTCTTTTGCAAACTTCAAACGTGCTGCAATGTTTTTTTTGGACAGCAGTGGCTTCCTCCGTGGTGTCCTCCCACGAAGTCCATTCTTGTTTAATGTTTTCCTTATTGTAGATTTGTCAACAAAAATGTTAGCATGTGGCAGAGATTTCTGTAAGTGTTTAGCTGACACTCTAGGATTCTTCTTCACCTCATTGAGCATTCTGCGCTGTGCTCTTGCAGTCATCTTTACAGGACGACCACGCCTAGGGAGTGTGGCAACAGTGCTGAACTTTCTCCATTTGTAGACAATCTGTCTTACCGTGGACACATGGACATCAAGGCTGTTAGATATACTTTTGTAGCCCTTTCCAGCTTTATGTAAGTCAACAATTCTTGATCGTAGGTCTTCTGAGAGCTCTTTTGTGCGAGGCATGGTTCACATCAGACAACGCTTCTTCAGAACAGCAAACTCAAAACTGGTGTGTGTTTTTTATTGGACAGGCCAGCTTTAATCAACACATCCAATCTCATCACATTGATTGGACCCCAGGTTGGCTGACTCCTGGCTCCAATTAGCTCTTGGAGAAGTCATTAGCCTAGGGTTTCACATACTTTTTCCACCCTGCACTATGAATGTTTACATGTTGTGTTCAATAAAAACATGAAAACGAATAATGTTTGTGCGGTATTAGATTAAGCAGACTGTGTTTCTCTATTGTTGTGACTTAGATGAAGATCAGAACTCCTTTTATGACCAATTTATGAAGAAATCCAAGTAAGCCCAAAGGGTTCACATACTTTTTCTTTCAACTGTATACCCATATAAACAAGCATGAGTTAAACACGTGAAGCAGCGTAAACAAAGCAACAAAACTGCGTTTAAATGTAAATCTTTCCCTGCCAAAGACGAGTTATTACGGCAATCAGTGTTTGTACTGTTGTACAGCAGGTGCCGCTATTAAACACCTTTGGGAAAAAGTACAGAATCCTAGAACCTTGAACGTATATGGGTTAGCGTTTTTTATTGATTGTTCTGAGTGGAATCTGGGCTGGATCTTTGCAAAAAAACGATAATTATCTCTGCTGTTTAATCAAAGTGATGCATTTTTTAAGAAACCTTCCCACATCTACGGAGTGATAAAAAACAAACAAATGAAGATAGAGGAATACAGTTTCTTTTATTTAAAAGCTGAGACTCTTTCATTTGACGTATTGTTTGTCCATATATTCTATATAAAGTGTTATTGATTGATATTGTCTTATTGAGTTTAAACACAGTGTCGTTGCTTCGATTTTCTACCGCCTAGTCACGTGTCAAAGTCTAACACAGGCTGCCGACTTCAACAACCTGTCTGAATCGTTTGACCTCAAGTGAGTTCCCACATCAGCAACTCATAAATCTGGTTATCAACTAGATCTCATCTACACATGCCACTGCTTAACTCATCCCTCACAGGTCACCCAGCTGCACATGTCCAAATCTAGGCCATCTCGTGCATCCCTTTCTGCCCCCTGGTTATCTGATGTTCTCTGCAAGCATCGCGCCACGCTCAGGTTTGCTGAGAGAAAGTGGTGCAAATCTAAAGAATCCAATGGCCTCAGGCTCTATCAGTCTCTCCTCTCTTCTTTCTCTGCTAATGTCTCCTTAGCAAAGACTCAATCCTACCATGCTAAAATCGACAACACGCCTAACTCTCGTACTCTCTTTAAAACCTTTGCACTTATTTGCCCGCCTTCCCCCTCACCTGAGATTGGCAAGAGCTGCCTCGAACTCATCCTACTGGATCTATCTGCTGCCTTTGACACCCTTAACCACCACGTCCTCCTGTTGACCCTTAAGGCTATGGGTGTCTCTGGAATGGTGCTACAATGAATCAGGTCTTAGCTTTCAGGTAGGTCATTTAGAGTATCCTGGAGAGGTGAGGTCTTGGTGTCCCAACCTCTTGATACAGGGATGCCTCAGGGAACCGTGCTTGGGCCTTTGCTCTTTTCTGTACACATGACATGGGGACAGGTGGTGGGTTGGCTGGAGAGAAGTCGGTCGACCTACATTTATGCACTTGGCAGACGCTTTTGCTTTTTTTCCGCATATGCAACGGCAGTGGGCCTTGTGCCAGTGTGCCACACTCCCCAGGGAACATGACTGGTGCAATTCCTAACTATCCCAGAAGCCAGTGCTGGAGCGGTCTCATGTACATCAATCCGAGTGGGACAACCGCTACCAAGGATGCCATGTGCCCCAGGAGAGTTTAAGTGAGACCTCTGGTTGCCTCCTGATGAGCCTCAGCCAGCTGTCTGATGAGCCAGAAGTCCCTGTGCGTACACAACAGATGAGCCAGTCGTCAAGATAGTTGAAATATGCATACCATGCTCTTTGACGGGAGTGAGAGCAGCCTCCGGGACCTTGGTGAAGACACGGGAAGACAGGGACAGACCGAAGGGCAGGACCTTGTACTAGTATGCTCGATCCTCAGAAGCAAACCGAAGGAACGGTCGGTAACAAGGGAGAATCGAGCTACGAAAGTCCTTCTGGTCGATTGCCGCGAACCAATCCTTATACCAAACGGACATTTTTTTGGACGTCTTCTGTGTCAACATTCTGAACGGGAGCCTGTAAAGGAAGTTGTTCGGAGTGCGCAGGTCCAGAATGGGGCGCAACCCCCCATCTTTCTTGGGGACACTGAAGTAAGGAGTGTAGATCCCCAAAGACATCACAAATAAAGGGACGGGCTCGATCACATCCTTTTTTCCAGAAAGGTGGCATTCCCACCTCGAACCGAGGTAAACAGTGTGCCCTGAAACCTGGGCGGGTGTCTGGCAAATCGGATTGCGTAGCCGAGACGTATCGTCCTAACTAGTCAATATGTCACCGTTCCCATGGGGGGAGGTTCTGTGGTTGGCAGTACGGCCGTCTATATATAACAAAAATAGTCCATGTCTGTAAGAATGTCCCATCATAAATTCACAAAGGGTCGGCTACACCAAAAATTGATCCAAAGTGGTAAATTTTCTTAATCAGGTTACTTCACTCACTCAACGAGCTCTAACTACCAACCTTTCTTTTGTCCTTCTAATGGCAGTCTTAAATAACTCAAGCCCCAGAGTTGTGGACTAATTTGATGACTTGCAACTCGACTTGACAAAATCAGAGAAGACTTCAACTTGGCTTAGACTTGGCACCAATGACTCGGGACTTGACTTACATTGACATTTAAATTTACATTTAGGTATTTGGCAGACGCTTTTATCAGATCAATCAGATTTGACACGGGACCTGACTCGAGACATGCAAAGACTTGAGACTTACTTGTGACTTGCAAAGCAATGACTAGGTCCCACCTGACAGCCAAAACGTACACTTGAGAGGGTAAAGTCTGAGGGTGACCTTCCGTGCAGATTTTAATTGTGTTCTTTTATAATCTTTCCTCTTACAAGGATGTCGTCAACTGTAATGGCACATGGATAGCCTGTAAAATACTTGCTCCATGGCCCTTTGGAACGCCTGGCTCATTTTGCTGATTCTGATGGGAATGCTGAATCTCTGAATCTCCCAAACGATGAGTTGAATGTTGTCAGCATTGAGGATTTTTCATCAAAAGAAAGACAGGAAGTGTTTGCTTTGGCAGTCAGTGGGTTCCAATAATCGTTTGGTTATAAGCATTCTTCCAAATATATATCTCTGTGTTCATCAGAACAAATACATTTATACAGATTTGAAACTACTCCAAGGTGAGCAAGTTGATCACAGATTTCTTTAAATACATTTATATACAGTACATAAATTTATAGAATTGGTAGCTTAAGCTATGATTCTCAGAATGGTGACGTGTCCACATTAATATAAAATGTACCTTCTCCCTGGTACGTTTTGGAGAGGACCTTTCTTTTCCCAAACGAATCAAAATCCTCTGCGAGAACAACACCAGGACGAGAAAAGGCACCACTTATAGGCGTATAGCCGCCTATTGGCCGGGGCCCTAGCCAGAGTGATGGTCTCAACCACCGCTGGGGGTAGGCCAATCAGGATCTCCTCATCCCGTCCAAGGTCCAGACATGGAGTTTCCAGAGGTCTGGCCTGGGATGCCACAACGTGCCCTTCCCCAAAGAAAGCTGGACCTTTGTCAGGGGAATAGGCCAGGGGGGAGTTGTCGTCAAAAGCATTAGCTCTGAGAACTAAGTCCTCTTAGGCCAGTACGGCGTAATTAGTAGCACTTGATGCTCCTCTTCCCTGACCTTGCACAGGGTCTGAGTGATAAAGCTCACTGGGGGGAAGGCGTACTTTCGCTTGTCCCGCGGCCAGCTGTGCGCTAGAGCATCTGTCCCGAGGGCGGTCACGGACAGGGTGTACCGTAGCGGGCATACGGTGGTGTCCAGGGAGGCGATCAGGTCTAGGACTCTGTACTGGGAGGACTCTGTACTGATATGCTTGACCCTCGAAAGCAAACCGTAGGATCGGGTGATAACGAGGTAGAATCGAGACATGAAAGTAAGCGTCCTTCAGGTCGATTTCCATGAACCAATCCTGACATCTGATAGAGGCTAGGATGCACTTCTGCTTGAGCATGCTAAAAGGCAGCTTGTGCAGGTGCCTGTTCAGGGTACGCAGATCTAGGATGGGGCGCAACCCCCCGGCTTTTTTGGGGATGATGAAGAATGGGCTGTAAAACATCTCGGCTAGAGGGACGGGCACAATTGCCTTCGCCAGTGGTCGCCCGTGAGCCGAGGTCGGTGGCAGGTGCGGAGTTCCTGCATAAGCGTTGGGTCAGTTTCACCCACGTGGAGCTCTCTCAAGGCCTTGGCTTGCAGGATGGTCATAGCGTGGAGAGAGGGGGCAGCTTGGCCCTCAGCAGTGTAGGCTCTAGACACCAGAGATGCCGAAAACCTACACGCTTTGGACGGAAGTCTATATCGAGCTCCCCAGGTGGCAGGCGTCTGCGGTGCACAGAGACGCCACGTTCCACCTCGGGGACATCAACGTATACTTTAGCTTCCCTGCCATCGAGGAAAGAAAGGGTGGCGGAACTAGTTTGACGTGCACGCCCCGAAAAAGAGGGCGTTTCCAGGTCTTACGGAGTTCCTCATGCACTTCCTGAAAACAGAGCACTGGGGAGGGCGCAGCTTGGAGCCTCATTCAAACTCGAGGCACCATGAATCCGGCCACGAGCACTGCGAGAGGCAGTGCGGTGCACTGCAACCCAATGCTTGCGGCGGCCCGGGAAAGTATAGCTTACATTCTGACATCCGCTTATTCCTGAGCTCGTTCAAGGAGGAGGGAGCTGCAAGGAATCGTCGGAGACAATTGCCAGTAAGTCACCCCCCGATGGTGCAAGGAAACGGTCAGATAAGATGAGGTGCGAATGGTCTTACAGTTGTACAGATGAGGGTACTTTCTTGACCTGAAAGGGGACTATACTTCATCCTTAACTCTGCAGCCTGATCTTGTGCTGCTCCAGCTGCAGCGTTGCTGTCTGATAGTGATGCAGTTGTGGCCTGCAGTTGCACCGTCAACTAGGTTTCTTGTAATTCTTTCACTGCCAGAGCAGTAACCATCCTCTCACCCTCAAGCTACATTGGAGCAGCAGAGCAGCAAGATATATATGTCACATCTAAACCACGCCATCCATGTTAACATTGCACAAACCTACAGTAAGTACATCTTAAGGAATGCTGTGCACGCTTCACTCTCTCCCAGCTTTCTGCGAAGGTCTTGCAGTGAGCTGGACTCTATCTCTGTTGCTTGAAGTTAGGCACCCTGATGTCCTCATTCGAAACCTCCCCATGTAAGCTCTAATATGTTCACTTGAGCCTCCGCAGCCTCACAATTCACCTTCATGCTGCGATTCTCGGCCTCTACACATTCTTCCGAGGCTTGAGAATGTTCTCGTTACTCCAGAGCATGATGGGATGATTATAATAATACATAAAATTAATGCTACTGGAAGTAACTAAGTTTGAACACTAAAAAAGCTGCTTGGATTGTAATGGACCATTGTGAATAGTGTGTATTAACCTGCAGTACTTTAGCCTTTTTCTCTGTTTTAAGAAAGCTGATCCTAAATTTGGAAATCTCTTCACTCGTATTATTTTTCTCTCTTTCTCCACACTGTCCTGCCCCAACCCATAAGGAGAGGGAGGCTTGCCAGCTCATGATTTCCTGGCAAACACACACACACACATTCAAATCCATGCTAATCAAAAACAGAACAGCTCATCGGGTCATCACTGAGCACTGTGTGCCCAAACATTAGGCTGGAGAGCCCTTTTACCCTCCTCCAGCTCTCGGATAGATTGTTTCAGCATCTGAATACTTCTACTTGATCTCTCCTGATGGGCCTTTCTACTTGTTGAGACTTTGCACCTGTGCTTGGGCCTCGTTATAACCACAAAGAGAGACAGAAGAATCTAAATAGATCATGGTCATGTTAATAATTATATTTTAGCTATGCAAATGACCTAATATGTCACACCTTCTAGTTCATGTTCCTCTATCCAAACAACATTTTGTCAATGAGATATATTGAGCTCTAGCTGGAACTTGCGCAGTAACATTTGAACTCCAGTCCAGATCTAGTTCTCCATTCTCTCCGTTAGATGGGGACAGAGAATAAACATCTGAAATGATTTCACCTTAGAACATAGACACATACATTTGCACAGTTTTTAATCAAATTCACACCACTAAGACAGGATTCATTATTTGAATAAGAACTCTGTACCTTTTACAGGTGACAGTGTTTTCCATGGTGAGGGGCTCATTCCATTATCTCCAGGGGTGGGTGAATGTCTTCTATGCCTACTTCCAATTGTATGTTACAGGGTTGAATTGAGAAGATTCAGCCTGTGCTCAAGATTTCTCTGTATGGCATCATTCTGTCTCAGTTGTTCTTCTATTTCATGGGCCTGGGTCTCTGCTAGACAGACCTTCATACCTAACTCTAACTTGGGCTTGGGCTTTCTGCAATGCCCCCTCTAAACAAGATTTTTCTTAAAGATGTTTTAATTGCCTTTCTTGAAACCTCACATCCTATTGTTTCTGCATCTCCATCTCATCCTGCTGTTCTTCGTCCATAGAAGAAAGAAAGATTTTCTGTAAGCAGCAGTGTCGGACATGTCGCCCCACAGGTTATGGCTACAACGACAAATGCTTATAAAAATACATAAGAGTTACTCTACACCTCTTTAGTCCTAGACCTTCATCTCGTTAGCGCTACAGCAGCTACTTTTGACAAGGTGGTTGTAGTAGAGTAGGCGGGGCGAGACCGTGGTTCGAGTCCGGTGAGTAATTGTGAATTAGCGCCAGCTGTGCGCACACCAGGCTCGAATCACGTAGGAGATTGGGAGCATATAAAACGAACGAGCGACCGGACCGTCGAAGAGAGAGTTATGTTAAGTTTGTATTTATGGTCTTGTGATTTGTTTTTATATTTTGTTCGCCGGCGGTCGTCCGTGAGGGGTGTAATACATCTCCATAAAATGGAAGGAAGGAGTCGGGAACCGGAAGACATTCAAAACATTTAATAACAGAAATAAAAACAGCCGGCGGCCCCTCACGGACGACCGCCGGCGAACAAAATATAAATACAAATCACAAGACCATAAATACAAACTTAACATAACTTCGGGACCGGACCTCTCTCTTCGACGGTCCGGTCGCTCGTTCGTTTTATATGCTCCCAATCTCCTACGTGATTCGAGCCCGGTGTGCGCACAGCTGGCGCTAATTCACAATTACTCACCGGACTCGAACCACGGTCTCGCCCCGCCTACTCTACTACAGTGGTGACACGGATACGGTATCGCCACACCATAGCACAAGACTGAAGGAGGAGAACATTAAAACCAGGAAAGTGCTAGTAAGCAATACAGATTGCACTGCCATCACATACCTAATTGGATTCATATCCCACACCCCTAATCAGCAGCAAGGAGCTGAAACAGCGCAGATCAGGAATGCGTTGTAATGGACCATCTAACACAGATTGCCAAGATAATTTACGCAGACGCAAGCCGGCTACTGTTGTAAAAAAATCACACAATAATAAAAACACATTTTAGACACAAACACACATTAAAATTAGCTCTCTAACCTTAGCAACCAACCTGTATGGAAGCGGGACTTTACGCCTGGAAGGGACGGCCCTCGGAAGAGGTGCACAGCGATACGCAGGCACACAAGAATGCCTGAACGTTCCCCTTTTATACGTTCAAGGTGGACATGTGATTGTACGAACAGTACGACAGGCGTGGGAACTAGTTAATAACAACCCACGCTTTTCGTCCCGTTACAGAAGCATCTTTTTAATCTTTTTAGTCGTCATTGAAAAAAATGATGCTATACCAGTTTTCCATGAAAAGGCAGGTAACTGACAAAAGACATTCATGTTACATAAAGATGGATACATTTAGGCCATATAATTCAACTGCAGTAACTATAGTAAACTGCAGTAAAATGATTAGATACTATTGTGTTTTTGAACTGTACTATAGTACACAGTGTTTTTAAATTTACTACAAGGGCACTACAATTTTAAGTCGCAAATACTATAGTTCACTACAGACACTCTAGTATTTTTTGTCTTAGTGTTCAATTTAAAGGGACTTTTATTTGATGGGTCTTTGGGAAGACGCTTGACTTTTCTGTTAACCGATAGCTTCACTCAAACAGTAAACGCTCGTAAAATAAACTCTCAGAGCAACTCTTGAGATGAAGTTAATTTGTTTATATCCTCATACAGTGCAGACGCTGATACATCCTCGAACATCACTCGTGTTGTATATTAAACTGTGTACATAATTCACTCACAGAACAGCCATATGACATTTAAATAACAGGATTCTGCTCCGCATCTAGGTTAAAGCATCAGACGAAATAACGATATAACATTTATTCTCGTCTCGGTGTGATCAACGAAAATGAAGAGACATTTTACCATAGTTTTATTTTGTAAACCACATTTATTCGTCATTAATGTTGCATTGTACATTTAAGTATAGTCATCGTCACATGACCAGCATTTATGTTGCGTCTCGTCTCGTTTGCGTAACGTGATAACTGTTTTTGGTTAGAGCAGGGGTCTCCAAACTTTTTCTTAAGTGGGCCAGATTGCATGTTGTCAATACACACGGGAGCCGTATACATTTATTTTTTAATGCCTTCGTGCATTTTCATTGTTATGCTAATCATGGTCATTATAATAAAATGCAACTCTTAATTAAAAATAATTTATTTTTAGGTCAGAGCACATATGAAAACAAAACATCAGCGTTACATAAATTGAATAAAGTATGTTTGAAAAATAATGTATGAAAAGTATATCTCAAACGAAGTGTGACACTATAGCAGTTAAAGGTAACATTTTAACAGTCACTTGCAAATTCAACACCCCAATGGAGGGATGATAGGCCCACAAACATCAGGGTTTAATCAATTACAAACTGATTTATAACAAAATTTATACAATGTGTAGACAGAAAGTTATATCTCAACGAACTGTGACAAGTAAAAAAAATATAAATTATTGTACATTGTAACAATTACCTGCAAACTCAACAAAGCATCAGGGGTTTTAAACAATTATGTAAACTGCATTAATGTAAAATTCTATGCTCGAGTTAAGTGATACTAGAAAAGAATACATTTTAAGTATTCTGTAAACAGTAACACAGTATCATCACCTGAAAACTGAACAAATCAGTGCGACAGATGGAACTGCGATCTGCACTGTAGCACATTTGCGAGATCTGGTTTGATAGCCATGGTCGCAACCAGCAAAACGTCTCACAGATCGTTTTGATCGAACAAAAACCTCAAACGGTTTTTGTTCAAGTTCATAACAGAGAAAGTCTGTTCACATATGTACATGGACCCAAAAAGGCTCAACATTCTCTTGGCAAGTGCTCGCAGTTTGGGGAATTTCTCTTTGTTTAGTTGTCGATAAAATTCTATTTGCGAGAGCTGCTGATGACAGAAGCGCAACTCATCATCACACATCAAGTCAATGAGCTCTAGTTGCAGTTCATGCGGAGCATCAACGGGTTCCACGGAAAAAGGAGATGCGAAGAGATGCAACAATCCATTACTTCTTTTAGTGCAGGGAAATGCGATATGTTGATTTCACTCTGTGACAGGTGTTCTTTGAACAGTTGAAGTTTAGTTGCAACTCCTTGATTTGAGAATATAGCTGATTTACCACTGCGTCTTTTCCTTGAAGGTTGACATTTAATGTATTGAGGTGTTTGTTAATGTCAATTGCGAACGCTAGGTCAGTGAGCCACTTAGACAGTTCTTTCATTGCATGTCCCTTTTCGTCCAAAAAGTGGCCTATCTCTCTCTCTGAAGCAAGAAAAAAATGCTGCAGAGCATTCCCCCGACTGAGCCACCTTACATCGTTATGGTAAATAACATCTCCATATTGCGCCTCTATGTCGGAGAGAAACTGCTGAAACTCACGGTGGTACAAAGCTTTGACACGAATTAAGTTAATGGCTTTTACCACTGGTGAAACAACATGATCAAACTTCAGACATTTTGTCCACAGTACTTGTTGGTGAATTAAGCAATGGAGTTTAACCGCATTGCCCCCTTGCTCGCTGACTTTGTTGCAGAGCATTGATGCTAATCCACTTCTTTCTCCCGTCATAGTGGGCATCCCATCAGTCTCTCGTTCGCTGCCGGAGAATCTCTGATGTCAGTTTGCATGCTTTGTCTCGTGATGCCTCTTCACGTTGTATTCTTTCATTACCGATACAGTCTCATTGCATATTAGGCAAATGCAATTATTTCGACTCTCTTTGAAAAAATATTCTGCTTCCAGCGCTCATTAAATCGACAGCGCTCCTTATCAAATTATTTTAACTGTTTGGTCTTTGGGACATACTCGTAACGTTCCAGAAACGTTAATTGGTTCATTGCTGCGACGAATATGGTCCGTTCTATTTACATCTTCAGGAGGTAATCACCATGTCCCAAAAATATCCAATGTTACGTCGTCATGACAAATATGGGAATTACAAAGTTACGTTGTTGGGACGTTTTTGGAAGTGTATTTTTAACAGTAATGTCAACAATGTATCTCCTGACATTTTAAATTGAACTTAAAGACTATTTCCTGAAAAAAAACATGTTTTTATTAAAAACTAATATAAAGACTGATTATCTTGATTTCACTTAATGGTCAAATCAGTATTTCTTGACCTGACATATTTAACTGTTAATAAGGATGAATCAAGTACTGGGTATGTAATATGCAACGACTGTGAGGCACTGTATGTATATGAAAGCCATAAAACTGGTACCTCTAAAATGGTATATCATGTGTGTGCTAAATCGAAATATTAGATTTAAGCATTTATAGACAAAGACAGTGCTAGAAAATTACTGATTCATTTAAATGACGATTGGGTCCGGGTCGGGTGCGGATATCTATATCAGAGAAAATTATATGTGCAGGTGGATAATTTATTTGAAACAGCGGATGCGGGTGACATTTTTGCTTATCCGCGCATCTCTAGCGGGCATTATATTGTAAAGGAAATGCTGCCCTTAGACACGGTTGAGCGTTTTACACTTGTTTTGTAAAATCACTCCTTGCTGCTCTAATGCTGTGAACAACAGGTTCAATGTCTATAAAACATGTTAAAAAGAAATTAAAAGTTACATTTATAAATAATGTAGGTTATAAATAGTATGTTTTGCCATTATTAAAGTGTTAACCACTTCGCTAAAACGCTCCCAAACGGTACTTTTCTTTTCTACCTTGTTTTTCTTTTTAATTCTCCCTTTTACATTTCTCTCGGATCTGTTTTGCCTCCATTTCTGCTTTAAGAAATAGACCGTCCTCCACCTCCGCCACTCGCAGATTTCTTTTAAATTACTGCAAATTAGCGCCTGATGAAAAATGCATTTAAGACACATCCGTTTTTTTTGAGAAATGTTGTTAATATTGTATATGATATCATCCACCCGCGACCCACCCGCAATTAATCTGAATGTATTTTTTTATTACCCGACCCGCGGATCATCCGCAGCGCCCGCGAATTTGACCGCCATCCACGCATCACTACTGCCCTACCGACTTCTTCAACTCTCACCCACTTACTGGTTTTGCACCAAAGTCCAGCATTTATTATTTGGGTGGTGGGGGACTCAATTCAATTCAATTCAATTCAAGTTTATTTATATAGCGCTTTTCACAATGTGTATTGTTTCAAAGCAGCTTTACAGGGGCAAACAGAAAAAGCAGAAAAGTTAAACACAGCGCAGTGCATGGTATTTATACAACGAGTAAGATCATTCTAATAAATAATATCTAATTTCTAATTAAATAAATAAATGAATGAATGCAGTCTCCCGGTGAGCAGGCCAACACTGCCCTGCTGTGGCGAGGAACCCAAACTCCAATGATTGATTAATGGAGAAAAAACCCTCGGGAGAAACCAGGCTCAACCGGGAGGGCCAGATCCCTTCTGACGTGTCATAGCTGCACTCAAACTGGTGACATTTGATTTTAGTTTAGCATTTAATACCAAATATTGTAACTTCAGAATTAATAAGACAAATAGTCCGTCTTTTCTCTTGGTTGGGGATGTAGTGGTCTGAGCTGGGATGTTCCGATGGTCGTATTTCTCTTGGCTGGTGGTGGAATTGCCTTAGATGGAGCTGGGGTGGTCAGTCAGTCTGCAGCTGTAGCTGGCGTAATCTCAAATTGGGGATGGGCATCTGTCGGTCGTCTGGACATGGTGGAACTTCTTCCTACCTCGGGATGGGCATCCCGAGGCAGAGGCGGAAAGAGAATAAAGAGAATAATTAGCGTAGCTGCTGTTCATTAACTATGCATTAAGTGAAAGCTTGGCTGAAAAGATGTGTCTTTAATCTAGATTTAAATTGGGAGAGTGTGTCTGACCCTCGAATAGTATCAGGAAGGCTATTCCAGAGTTTAGGTGCTACGTATGAGAAAGCTCGTCCCCCTTTGGTGGATTTTGTTATTCTAGGTGTTGTCAAAAGTCCTAAATTTTGAGATCTTAGAGAGCGTGATGGGTTGTAACGTGATAAAAGCTCGGTTAAGTAAGTAGGTGCTAAACTGTTCAGAGCTTTGTAAGTAATTAAAAGAATTTTAAAATCAATACGATAATTAATGGGTAGCCAGTGAAGCGATGATAAAACTGGGGTTATGTGATCGTATTTTCTTGACCTAGTAAGAACTCTGGCAGCTGCATTCTGAACTAACTGTAGTTTGTTTATAGATGATACAGGACAACCACTAAGTAGAGCATTACAATAGTCAAGCCGTGAGGTCACAAATGCATGAATAAGCTTTTCTGCGTCTGCAACACACAAACTATTTTGTAATTTGGCAACATTTCTAAGGTGGAAGAAGGCTGTTTTTGTGATATTTGAGATGTGATTTTTAAATGACAGGTTGCCGTTTAATATAACGCCTAGGTCTTTAGCTTTGCTGCTCTCTGCTTTGCACCACCTGGTGGGACTTGCTCTGAAAGTTGGACTGTGCAGTGCTGCGACTCCAATTGTTTCTTCAAATTTGACGTAGTGTTTTTGTAGCTAGATAGCACTTTGTCGCCAGCACAGAGAGTACAACGAACCTTAACTCGTGACTGTTTTTTCAGCTAGAAACGCGCATCTCTCTCCTCCCTCCATTGTTGTTTACGTTTGTGTCGCTGCGTGGTAGGGGCTATTACACGTGAATTGTCCTAATGCTGAAAAAGTGACTTGTCCCATAATGCTACGTGACTTCACTGCCTGAGACGCAAGAAGAAAAATTACAAAAATATTAACGCTCAGTGACTTGGATAAATAACTTTAATCTCATTAATGGTTTGGAAAAAGTATCGTCTTAGATTACTCGTTACTGAAAAATGTGGTCAGATTGGAGTAAGGCATTACCGGCATCACTGGTGGCAACGAATGTGGTCCGGTCCAGCTACATCGTCTCAACGTAACTGTGTAAGATCGGTGTTCACGCTTTTTTATAATACAGTAATTCAGAAATGACAAGGAGGCAGCTTCCCGGTGTTATGCATTTGAAAAAAAAAGGCTGAACTGTAGCGTGAGGTCATGTTATTTCTAGACTTTTTTGAGAGCATGTGCCAGACTAGCAGTTTTGAACTTCTAAATGTTAATTTTGTCAGGACCATATAAGTTTATTGACGTCCTGAACGCTAACAAATTTTTAACAAAATGAATAGAAACACTAATTTCAATTTCGCCCGGGCTTTAAGAATTTTTTTGAAGAGCACGCTCCCCGCAATCCCATTTTTCAACCTTTAGTTAGTGTGTAATTTTGCTGTTAGAGGATTGTGACGGGCGAAGCAACAACACGTACTCAGAAATAGAGTGTTTAACCCCCGAAGGGTATCTTTAATGAACCTAGAGCAAATGGCGTCCGTGTTCCTCCAGGAAATGTCTCAGTAAGCTTGCGTCTGTGACGGTTCCGGGTGGACAATGCGTGGTCCTGCCGGCCGTTTACTCGTCCATGCCTAAAGGTACAGAAGAGAGACAAACTCAGCATAATAATATCGGAGGGTGTCGATTGATGGGCCGCATTTGGACTAGCCAGTTGACTAGCCCTGTGTTACATGCATACGTGTCCGACTCGCTAATGCCTCTGCGCTGTATGCATTTGCATTTATAATAAGTCCGCAACTCGTCGCGGCTGTGGGTGCTATCGGGGGACTGGTCACCGAGCCCTCAGAGATGCAGTTGGACGAGAACGTAAACTGTGCCTTGTAAGTATTGCTATAAATACATACACATGTAAACACAATAAATCTAGCTGCGGACTTTAAAACTAATTTCTAATTTCTCATAATCAATGTGTCGTGTCCCACATTTTAGGTTGCCAAGTGGAGTTGTGTCCAAAAGGAACAACAAACCAAGAGTATGTATCTTGATGAAGATGGTTTTGTTTAGGTTTCCTATAATAACATTTTCCTTTTCAACATGTTGTGTTTCTGTTCAGATACAGGTCTAGGGAACGCTTTAGATGTTGTGAGGGCCAGCTGTTTTAACCACCTCTACTGGACTGCATCTTCCACTCCTAATGGAGATTGACATGTGATGGAGGCCAAGTGGAAAAGCATGGTTAACAATGTTCAGGATATCCATAAACACGAGACCCCAAGGTTTCTCTACTGTGCACATCCACGTCTGGAGGGGGAGTAAGGAACAAGGGGTGGATGGAACAAGGTGTAACAAATTTTGTGCATTATGTGCCTGAAAATGATCAAAATGTAAAATAAGTCCCTTCTCATTGTGATCGTATAATCATGCTTTATTTTATAGTGACAGTTCACCCAAAAATGAAAATTGTGTCATCCTTTACTCGCCTGTTGTCATTTCAAACATGTATGACGTTCTTATGCAGAACACAAAAGAAGATATTTTGAAGAATGCAGTCGCAATGAATTTAATCTTTCATAGCCCTCATGGAGTCTCTGAGAGTGGAATACTCCAGGTAACCACAGGCTCAATATGCTGTGACTTACCTTGTTTGTGGTTTTCAGTTTTCCGTATTTCTCATATAAAGTGGCTTTGGAACAATGCACATTGTCAAAAGTGCTATATAAATAAAATTGAATTGAATACCGGGTGTTTATCTATTACTGAGATGCTTTAAAAAAAAAGGAAATATTTAGAGCTTCCCCACTTCTCTAGGCACCAATACACCACTGGTCTTTGCCCCAAAGTCAAAACATTTTCCAACTTTAAGAAAATCATAAGAGCTGAATGAAAGCACATCAAACAGTGAACCTTGGATTGTAGTTTCTGCACCAGTCGGGCCTGTGTTTGCTGACTCTCCTGATTTTCCTGCAGTTTTAACCTGTAACATCTGCCATTATCTCTTAGCCAGTCCTGCTTCACGTCATACAAACTCTGCTGGTCTGAATTTCATTACTGCTTCAAAAGCATCTGCTCCCGCTGCAAAGACATAAATACACAGTGACCAGTTCACAGTTTGGATTCATATTTTCGTAACATGATATAATTACTGCCTTGATGCCCGATGACTCCTGAGATAGGCGCAGGCTCCCTGTGACCCGAGGTAGTTCGGATAAGCGGTAGAAAATGGAATGGAATGGATATAATTACTGAAGAGTCAAATTCTGGATATCTACCTCAGAATAAAATAAATTGGCTTCTGATGTGTGTATCTGTCTCGTAGACTGCCTGATTGAGGTCTTGTTCATTAAGATAGTTAAGAAGTTTGATGGGGAAGAGCATACTGATGATCAGCCATGTTAGTATTTTAAAAGGGTTTTGTGATTTTTTTTGTCTGTGTACAGATTAGTAACAGAGAGGCAGTGTGTGGAGATAAAGGTAGATTTTCTGACACAATGGTGGTGTTTTTCTCCCATCCTCCTACAGGATATTCAATCTCAATGTCTCATTACCCTTCCAACCCCTCCCATCTCTCTTTAACCCCCAGTGCATATCATGGTGCCAGACACCCAGTCCCTACTAACAAAAACCACATGTTTCCTCTCAACACAACAACATGCTGCCTCAGCTGATTTAAACAAGGCAAGAGAGAGAAAGAGGAAGATATATAGTAATAGTTACCTTCCCCCCACCACCCCTTACACATACACAGAAATCCACCCATACACACAACTAACAACTACTACTGAACTTACACCCCACAGGGACTACAAAACCAAGCTGAACAGCAGCTTCTACAAGATAGTCCCGGTTTCCAAATGAAGCCATGGGCATTACAAGAGGGGCAAACTGCTGCTCTAACCGATTTTGGAATTCAGTGCTCATGAGAGAACAGGGACTTATTATACAGCCCGTTGTTAAGGTGACAGCTTATGAAAGCGAGTACAAAATGAAAAACATGGGTGGAGGACGAGTCAAGAAGAGAGTGGGAGGGCGAGGTATAGGGAGTGGGGGTGCATTAGGTGCAGCAGCAGCTGTGTTTAAAGGCTTCCATGAAACAGCTGTACTAGAATATTGATTTTGTATTTTTGCAACTATTTTGTCACACTCCGAGGCAATTTTTTGCTACAGCACATAAGGATTATTGTTAAACTAAATGTGTTTGACACAAAGTTATAGCAAAAAAAACATACAAGAGTAACAGTTTCATTCTGGTTGTGTTGCTTTAAATTAAAAAATCTAAGTCGAGGCAGTATGATGAGGTCTGTCGTTTTTATTTGACCTGCAGGAAAGACATGTAAGGCTTGATATGTTATCCAGGCACGTCTCTCCACTCACGTGCAGCCCTCTCATTAGAAGAGTGAGAGAAAACCTTACACCAGAACTCAGGTAAACTCTGGACAGCAAACGCTATCCTTGTGGCTTCCTGGATAGTGGGTTGCATTCTCCATGGGGCCAGTGGGTCCCTGATTGAGAAGGTGTTGCTGTGGGCGTTGGATGTGTGGAGCTCCTGTGAGTGGGTTTCTGCTGTGATCGTGGATCAAGATCTTGGTCCTGCAAGGTGGCTGATGCGGTTATGTTTGTTGATTTAGGATCTACTGGGTAGTGATGTGGGTTTCTGCTGAGGCGTAGCTCCTGCTAGTAGGAGCCTGCTGAGCGGTGTCATGTAGAGGTGCCGGCCCTCGTGATGGGCCACATTGCTGTGATGTCAGGATTTCTGGAAGTTGACTCTGCTGTGGCAGAACATGGTATGAAAACGTGGGTGGAAGTGGCTTGTCTCGGATTTATGTCTGCAGCTGCAGAGCACGGGAGGAAGTACTGCCTGCTGTGGGGGCGGTCAAATGTTGCGATGCTGGCTTATGGGGAAGGGAATGGGGTAAGGAAAGCATGCGGGGTAGGAATTTACTTGTGGGAAGGAATGGAGGTCTGCTGCGTCAGAGTGAGGGACGAAAAAAGGGCCCCAGGGCGGTCGCTGCGGCGATACTTGCTTTGGGGAGGGTTGCAGCGGCAGAGCACGAGTTGGAAGCACGGTCTTCTTGTGGAGGCGGTCGCTTCTGCAATACTGTGTTCATGTTGCGTGGTGTCTGCAGTGGCAGAGCTGGAATTAAGGGCCCCTGGGGGGACGGTTGCTGCAGCGATACTGGCTTCATGTTGCATGGTGTCTGCTGTGGCTATGATAACAAACACCGGACAGGTGCGAGAGCGTTGTGCATGATAGGAAACGGAATCCAATGGGGGAACACAGGAGAAAACAGGCATGGGAACAGATGGAACTGTGACAGTTCTTCCCCCCCCACCCGGGTGATGGGCATCCCGAAAGGGGAATTAGTGGGACCACAGGGGATCTAGGAGCTTAGGGGGCCTAGGGGGTTCCGGATTAGGGATAGCCGTGGCTGTAGCAGAGGGGCCTGGCAAGTAAGGGATGATGGACCTGGGGTGGTCCGGGATGGCGGCCGTTGTGCTACGGTTTCCAGGGATGGCGGCCGTGGCGCTACGGTTTCCAGGGATGGCGGCCGTGGCGCTAAGGTTTCCAGGGATGGCGGCCGTGGCGCTACGGTTTGCCCTGATACTGACGCTGGCTGCCTAGGTGGTGGAAGTGGGTGTGGAGGCGGCCAGGACAACCGCTGCGAGGAGGTGCTTCCCACAGTTTGCCCACGGCAGTGTGGTTGTGATGGCCCCCTCAAAAATTTCCGAGACGGTCCGAGAGTGGTGAGTTGGGGGTTCAACGCGTGTTTGGACAGGACCGGATGATGAGCGTACTTATCTGTAGTGGCTTTGCGCAGGCTGAAGCAAGAGCCATTCATCTCCAGGATAAGATCGATAAACTCGACCATGGGTCTGACCCGGAACTCAGGAGACAGACATCAACGGGATATATAAGTAGTGCCTTGCAAAAGTATTCATTCCCCTTTACTTAATTCACATTTGGTTATGTTGCTGCCTTATCTTAAACTATTCAAAATTTCCCCAAAAATCACATTAATCTATTCTTCATGCACAATCATGACAAAAAACTTATTTGTGATAACTTTGCAAATTTATTAAAAATTAAAAACTGAAATAAGTACATATATTCATACAAGTACAAGCATTCATACCCTTTTCTGGGACACTTTAAATATAGCTCAGAAGCATTAGTTTTGCTTGTTGATGTTTATACACTTTGAGTGGAGTTTACCTGTTGCAAATTCAACTGAACAAGTAAGGATGCAACAGCTGTAAATGTATATCAAAGTAAAAACCAAGACATGAGCTCAAAAGAACTGTCAGTATAGCTGTGACAGGATTGTATCAAGACACAGATCCAGGGAAGACTTCTGAAAAAATCGTTCTCTTACAGGAATATGAGCTGAGTTTAATTTCATTATTGTTTGGCTGTTAAGCCAGTGACTCTTTTTAATATATATATTGTTTAAAGCCTTTTTGTTTGAGAGTTTTTTGTTATTTTCCGTTTATTGTAAATTGTAAACCCCAGGCTGCATTTTAAATCAGATTGTCAAATTACAATTTTGGGTTATTTTTTGTTTTTTTATGGATTTCAGTTCAGACTTTAGTACAGTTGCTCCTCATGAACTGGCTCAAAAGCTAGACAGCCTAGGCTTAGGCAGCTCTCTGTGTACATGGATACTGGACTTTCTAAGTAACAGACCCCAGGAAGTCAGGATGGCAAACGTCTTGGTTACGCATGTAACATCTTGGTTACGCATGTAACGTCTTGGTTACGGATGTAACCTCAGTTCCCTGATGGAGGGAACGAGACATTGTGTTGAACGGAAAGATGGGGTTCGTCCTTGAGAACCTATCACTTCAACTTGTTTAGAAAAAGGCGAATGAAATTGGCGAATGAAATTTGCATGCCGGACTCCGCCCCTGGATATCCGGGTAAAAAATGGGAGACGCCGTGCTGCATTCATTCACCTTAGTTCTGAGGTGCCTGAGAGCCTCTCACGACAACTGCAGTTGTCGGCACATGTTTGTGGCAAGAATTAGACAACGTCTCGTTCCCTCCATCAGGGAACTGAGGTTACATCCTTTACCAAGACGTTCCTTTTCTGACGGTCTCTGGCGGTTGTGTTTAACCGACAGATGGGGTTCCTTAGAAAAATGCCACAACGCTGTGCCGTATCACAATCTCTAGCGAAGCGACAGTGACTGGACTGGGCATGTCAGACGTGAGCGCTTTCGTGAAATTGTAATCTTCCAGTGGATAGGTAGGCAGAGGGTCCCAGAGCTTTTAGAAAAGGTACCGTAAGGCCAATGGGTAAGTGCACTCCTTGAATGGGGAACGCACTACAGAGACCACTTCCTACCATCAGGAGGAGTTCTAGTGGGGACACCCGCATGGTCTCACTTTCAGGGGAGAGCTCATGGGAAAAACATGCGGACCAAAGACAGAGGTCCACCTAGGAAAGGACATGGGTTACCAAAGTGGGAACCAATCATGAGGATACATCAGACGGAACCGCCCGAGTGGGGGAGTTACAACGTCCTGTAGCACTAGGTCCGGTTAGAGCTATATGTAGATAACTCAGAAGGTACCCAGCCTGCAGGGGGAGCTTGCTTGGTGATGGATGGAATGCCTGTTCTTCGCCTTGTGGGGGGAAGAAGGGAGGCTTAGTAGCACACTGACCCACCTATGTAAAGGGGGGAAGGTGCTTTCGCAAGCATACGCCCTACCGACTGCCAGGCCTATATGTTGCCATGCAAGACGCGGACTGACACCGGTTCAATGTGGAGGTTGTAAAACCTTGCGAAGGTGTTGGGCGTACCCCAACCCGTAGCTCTTCAGATGTCTGCCAGAGAGGCGCCCTGCGCCAGTGCCCACAAGGAGGCTATACCCCAGGTGGAGTGAGCTCTCACTGATAATGGGCTTGGGCGATCCTGGGATTAGTATGCCGTTGTGACGGCGTCCACAATCCAGTGCGCTACTCTCTGTTTGGAGACAGCCCTCCCCTTCTGCTGACCTCCAAAACAGACAAAAGAGCTGATCAGAGCTCCTGAAGCTCTGCGTGCGGTCCAAGTAGAGGCGCAATGCGTTCACTGGACACAACACGGATTGGGTTGGGTCTTGGACCTGCAGGATGGCCATAGCGTGGAGAGAGGGGGCAGCTTGGCCTTCAGCAGTGTAAGCTCGACAACAGAGATGCCGAAAACCTACACGCTTTGGACGGGAGTCTAGATTGAGCCCAATTGGGATCGGGAAACACGGCACTGGGGGCGGCATGTATCCCGGGAAAGCTTGGCTGATATTCCGACATCCGCTTCTTCCTGAGCTCGTTTCCGGAGGAGGGAGCTGCAAGGAATCATCTGAGTCAGATGGCAGTAAGTCACCCCCCGATGCTGCAAGGGACATCACATCATCACACATCAGACGAGACGAGGTGTGAATGGTCCGCGAGCCAGTGGCTGACGGATTTAACGCTCAAAGTCATCTTCACATCACCCTTGCTGCTTGCCGTAGCGGACGGCAGGGACTTAGTCACTGCTGTTACGGAATGGGAAGCAGATGTGGTAGTGGCTGAGTCCCGTGGGAACACAGCCGCCAGTGACACTGCATCTGAATCATTAACTGCCCGCAGTTTGAGCAGAACTTATCCACAACGGCTGCCCCAGCATGCTGGAAACCCAGCACTTGAGGCAGCCATCGTGTCCGTGCCCCCTCCCCAATGAGTGTTATGCACCCATGAGAACAGTGGGAAGTTCCACGCTGGGGAATTTTTCTTCTGGAATAACATTTCTGGAACGGTCGAGAAGCCCAGGGGAAGTCGGCGCAGGGAAGGACAGTCTGCTGCATCACGTCGTGAGAATCCAGCATTAATTCGGCGTAAAGTTGAAGTCTCGAAGTCGATCATGTGTGAAGTCTCCGAAGAACGAAAGGTGATTAAATGCAGCACGCCATCTCCCATTTATACCCAGATATCTGGGGGCGGATTCCGGCATGCAAGTTTCATTCGCCAATTTCATTGGCCTTTTTCTAAACTAGTCGAAGTGATAGTGTCTCAAGAGCGAACCCCATCTGTCAGTTCGACACAATGTTGAGAGACCGACAGAAAGGGAACCTCAGTTCCCTGATGGAGGGAACGAGACGTTGTCTCCTTCATGCCACAATGCTTCGATGTCCGCTGCAGCGAAGGAGAATGCCTCTCAGGTTCCTCAGCTTAAAGGTGAATGAATGGCCATGCCATCTTCCTTTTATACCCGTGTGAGTCATAGAATTGGGGGGAACATTTTGTGTCTCCTAGATAAACCTTAATTATTCAAAAAGAAAAAAAATATTGAAACAGTTTTGAATAATTACACAAATTATACCGAGCTATTACTAAAAATAATTTTAATATGTGTTTTTATGAACATTTTGTCTTGAAAATATAAAATGAATGACTCTAAGCGCTTAAAAACAAAGTCTCTGTTTGTTGTGCTGGAAAGGTAAGTCCACAATAACTGACTCCTCAGTCTAGCCATTTGATGAGCTAACCCAAGCTACCCACTTGTGCCATGCTTCCTCCTTTATGTTAGGTGTGTTCAACTTGACGCGACGCTGGGCATATCGATCTAAATCTGACTTGAAGCAGTGCATGGCGGTTAGAAATTTTGTCCGACTTGAACCGGCGCCGACGCCACATGACGTTCACGTTGGGCTTTAAAGTACCGTGAGAGCGTCTCGAGAACAGCCAGCTTGCTCAGCCGGCACAGCATCTCAGGAGCGGCTGCACCAGGCTGTGATGACGACATAGCTTATCATGATTGGCTATAGAACGATCACGTGCGTTTCAGGTTTATAACGCCCTCAGTTCAACTAATACTTATGAATGAATGTTTTTAAAACAGCTAAAACTCTGTTCGTACAAATTTACTAAACGTGTTATTTTGTGTTGTTTAATAAAATAAAAATGAAATGTATACATCTCCTTTGGTAATTTAATAATATATTCTTATGTTTACCATGGTTTTTAGGCACACAGTGTTAAGCAGCACATAACATTTGGAATATGAAGAGTTTATGGTTGCTACTTTTTAATTTAAACGTTCGTTTATTGTACAAATCCTCTATTCTAATACACTTCAATCGCACTTTGAAGAAGAAACACGGTGCGAGCGTCAATACGGCAAGCAGCAGGTGTCTGACCTTTTTTTTCTAATTGTCCGACTTGACTGCACCTTTTTTTCAACTCCTCCCTCTACTGCAAGCAGCTAATCTCACCGTTCGAACTGGGTAGCGCCGCATGAGCCCGAACACACCTAGTTGCCCGCAGGGATTCCACCAGCTGCTGACTTCATAGGAGGCATCGGGCGAGTTGCTACATTTGCTGTGAGAGAATGCCCCCTGGTGGTTGATATATGCCACAGCAGCTGTGCTGTCCATGCGGAGCAGCATATGCTTGCCCTGAATGAGTGGAAGGAACCTCTTCAAAGCAAGCCAAGCTGCCAGCATCTCCAGTCAATTGAAATACCACTGCAGGATGGGCAAGTCCAGGACATTGACTGGCATTGACTGAGCGCGCTCACAGGGTAACAGAGTCCAGTTCCATACCGAGATAAGAGGTGCTCTGCGCAGGGGAGAGGTCGCTCTTTTCCCAGTTGACCTGTAGGCCCAATCGGTCGAGGCGCCGGAGCACAAGGTCCCTGTGCGTACACAAATAATCTTGTGAGTGAGCAAGATAAGCCAGTCATCGAGATAGTTCTGTGGCTGGCAGAACGGCTGTCGTACCAGGAACAGAACCCTTTGAAGGCGAGCGGGTCTGCTGACTTACCTGCCTTAAGTCTACGCTGCACAACGCACCGTCGAGTGTAGAGTGGTGGTGAGGGCTGCGGGATTGGCCTGATTCAAAGTCTAATTGAGGCTGCTGCATGCTGGAACACCCCGGGGAAAGAAAGCTCTTTTAGAGACAGAATGGGCACCAGGGCCTGAAAAGGCTTTAGGTGGGACGTGGTAGGGCCGTGGCAGGGCCATCCCAGTGCGGTCCGACAGCTGAAGTATGGACGGAGGTCATCGTGGAAGAGAGCATCGACTCCCTGTCCACAACCGACCAAAAACCCCTTGTCCCGAAAGGGAGCGCTGGGAACTTCGGGCACGTAGCCGGGCTGGGGTCTCAGGATAACGTGAGAGTGTCCGGTTCCAGTGTTGGGTGTAACTAGTTACTAAGTAATTAGTTACTGTATTTTAATTACTTTTCCCTTGAAAAAGTAAAGTAAGGGATTACTCATATGTTTTCTGTAATTTAATTACAGTTACTTTTGATGTACTTAAACTAAATACTTTGTGAAATATATGCATGTGCAATAGTGTAATTGACATCAAAATTCAAAGTCTTACTTTAAAATCTGTGCTCACATTTGTAATACTTTGGTCAGTTAATAATATTATTTATTTGAATGAATTAAATAAGCCGTTTCATGTCTATCCTTGAATCACTTAACTAATCAAGGTCGATGTAGGATATAGAAAGTAATTTGTAATGAGTAACTAAATACTTTTTGGACAGAGTAATTTGGACAGTAATCTAATTACACTATTGAATATGTAATTAGTAACTAGTAATTAATTACTTTTTCAGAGTAACATACCCAACACTGTCCGGTTCTGAACTCTATAAAATCCGTGGGGGACCTCGGAAGGCCCGCCAGGACCACATCCAGGTCCCAAGAGGGTACGGAGCGTTGTGTTAACTGCCCCCTGAGCAAATGCCACTCTGCTGGTTGATATACAGTACACCACGGCAGTTGTTCTGTCTGACCAGACCAGCAAGTGCTTGTCCTGCATGAGAGTTTGTAGTCTCTTCAGTGCAAGTAGCACAGTCAGTATTCCGTATTCAGTATTCCTCAGGAAACGTAAAAAAAGACTTAATACCACAGATAATCCAATCATGACTCAAAAACAGGATAATCAGGATGGGCAGCCTGGAAATCTCGAAGGAAAGCGGGGTCTAGAACGTTATCCCGTCGGATCCAGGACTGCTCCTCAGGCATATAACCCTCCCAATCCCCAAGATACTCGAGTCGGCCACCTCGTCTTCGGGAGTTGAGGATACATTCCACACTGTAGATTTGTTGAGAGGGGGGTGGAGGAGGGGGCAGGTCTGCCGCTACATCAGGCTTTGAGGAGGAAACAGACACAGGATTAGTGATGGGCTTAAGAAGTGAAACGTGGAAGGAAAGTGAGATTCGGTAATGAGCTGAATTGGGTTAGTGACAGGGTTATTCTAATGGATGATAGTGAATGGGCCAATGTATCTGGGACTCAGCTTCCGGGAAGACTGTCACAGACACAGGTCTCGGGTGGAAAGCCATACTAGTTGTCCCTGATGATACAGAGGAGTATGGGAGTAGGGAGCGGCGAGCTCCGGCATAAGTCTTCTGTCTGCGAACAGCCTGCTGTAGATGATGGTGGGTTGAGTCCTAGACCCTCTCATTTTCCCGGAACCAGTGGTCGACAGCTGGAAATGAGGAGGGGTCTCATGACCATGGAAATGGGGCGGTTGGAAACAACTTATGCACTGGAACGGGTGCATAAATATTAGTGACCCCGTTCCAGTGCATAAGTTGTTTCCAACCGCCCCATTTCCATGGTCATGAGACCCCTCCTCATTTCCAGCTGTCGACCACTGGTTCCAGGAAAACGAGAGGTTTGACCTCAGGTATCTTCCAAAACCCTGGATATTTTGCTCAGCCTGGCCATTAGCCTGGGGGTGGCAGCCAGAGGTAAGACTTACTGTAACATTCTGGGATATAAACTGGGGTCCCCTGTCCGACACAATATCCTCTGGGATTCCATAATTCTGAAAGACATGGGTAAAAAGGCTTCAGCCGTCTCCATGGCTGTAGGTAACCGGGTTAGGGGTACAAGCTTACAGGCCTCGAAAACTGGTCTACAGTTAATAATATACAGGTATAATATCGGACAGGGGCAGGTCTGTGATAAGTCAATTGCAAAGTGTGACCAGGGACAGGGGAATCAGTTTACCCTCCGGCAGATGACGGGGTGTTTTTGAAATGGTGCAGACTGAGCATCCCTTGACAAAACGGGAGACATCCTGAGTCATACCTGCCACCAGAACCAAATGGAACGCTGCGAGAGGGTGAGCTGACTACCTGGGTGTCCGAATCCCGGAACAGTGTGAGCTGAGTCCACGAGGGAAGTGCAGAGTTTTGGGGAACAAAAATGTTGCCCCTGGGGACCTCCTGGCTGAGTGGGGTGATGTAGTATAGCTATCTCCTCGTCGACAGTCCTTTGGATGGGATTTACAAACATGGCTGGAGGGAGAATGGGTTTTGGGTCAGAAGTTTCAGGTTCAGGGCTGTTCTGGCGGGAAAAGGCATCTGCTTTGCCCTTCTGGCACCCAGGGTAGGCCTGTCGGGAATTTAGTCTTTTGCCATCCCTGAGGTCTTCCAAGTTCTGGTGGTCAGTGATGATGGCGAATGGGTATTTGGCTCCCTCCAGCCAGTGTCGCCATTCCTGCAAGGCCAACTTGAAAGCCAGGAGTTCTCTGTTCCCAATGTCGTAGTCTCACTCCGCTGGGGACAGATTATGGGAGAAGAAGGCTGATGGGTGTAGTTGAGGAGGTGTCTACAGGTGCTGCGGGAGCACCGCACCCAGTCCGGTGCAGGATGCATCCACCTTTACAACAAATGGCAGATCGGGATCTGGTAAGCAGAGGGTCAGTGCACTGCAAAAGGCTTCTTTCAGTTCTTGGAAGCTCTTCAGTGCTTCGGGACTCCTAGACAGCGATCTGGACTTCTTCTCGGTCATGACGGTTAATATTGAGGCGATGGTACGGAACCTGTGACAAATCTAAGATAATCACGATTTTCTTAGAATCTCTCGGAAGATCTCATTCATAAAATTCTGGAAGACTGCCGTGCCGTTAACTAGGCCGAAGGGCATGGCTCGATATTCATTATGTCCATTAGGGGTGATGATGGCAGTATTCCATTCATCTCCGTGCCGAATCCTTACCAGGTATGCACATCTTGGATCGTGCTTCGTGAACAGGGTGGCGTGACAGAGTTGTTAGAGTGTGGCTGGGACCAGGGGAAGAGGGTAGAAGAAACGTTTAGTATACCTATTCAGGGTCCTGTAGTCGATACAGGGTCTCAGACCCACATCCTTCTTTCTAACAAAAAAGAAGCTGGATACAGCTGGGGAGGTAGATGGATGGACGAACTCCTGTTTGAGCTCCTCCTCAACATAATCCTCCATGGCTTTCTGTTCCGGGAAGGACAGTGGATAAACTTGTTGTTTGGGCATGACAGCTGAATGGCGCAGTCCAATGGCTGGTGAGGAGGAATCTCAGTGGCTCGTGCTTTGAGAAGACGTCCTGGAACGACCTGTACTCAATGGGGATCTGGACTTGGGAAAGGACATGCGGGCTCTCCACAGAGGTACTAACAACAGGCAGGGTTTCATCAGAGGAGGAGTCAGGTTCTCTCTGGGTGAGACACAAGCGCTTGCACGTCTTTCCCCATTGATTTGGATTCAATTTACGTGGAGTGTAACCACTGGTGGGTGGTAATTAATCCGAACTCGTCCCAGCAGGTTTCCTAGGGTGTTCTGGATGAACATAGTCCTTTTATTCTTTTGTTGAGTGAGTCTCAGAGAGGTGAGGAGTGTCAGGTAAATTAAGTTTCCAGGGGGTCCGGAATCAACTATGGCCTTTAGCTTAAATAGATGAGTTTTGGGCAGCAATCACTACATTGGTAGAAGTGTAACTGGAGGGCATTGTCCACTATGGATAAGCGGCCCTGTCAGAGATGAAGCAGTCGATCATGAACAGATAGGGGTCCCCGGAAGTGTTTGTCAATAAATTGACAAAGTGGTTAGAGGCCCCCAGTTTCCCAGATCCCTTGAGCCCTTTTTCCTAAAGGTGTGTTATAGCGCCACCTGCTGTACAACAGTACAAACACTGATTGCCGTAATACCTCTTCTTTGGTGGGGAACTGTTTTTTTTTAAATGACGAGATAACTCGTCAATGGCGGTGAAAGAGTTAAGGCGATCTTCGCGCCGTCACTCACAAACTGAGTCCGATGCATCAGGAAGTACAGCTGGCACTATAGAAAAAACCTGTTGCACTCCTCCACAGATCCTGTGTACCGGTGAGGATCGGCTATAGAACTGGATGTGGGCGGAAGAGTTGAGGGGATAAATTGAGTGTGTAGCAGATTAACCAGTATTGGTGGTATTCTGTGGTGTGGTCATTTTGTTAGGTTGAGTATATTGTCACATTGGAAGGGTTCAGATAGACGAGCACACAACAGAATTTGGGGGAAGAGTGTCATTTACATTTAGTCATTTAGCAGACGCTTTATCCAAAGTGACCTACAAATTGGGTAAACAATTGAAGCAATTGGGTCAAACATTAGGACAACAAAAAGCATAAGAGCAATAAAAAACATCTCTCACAAAGCCTACTACAGTGTACAGAGCCAAGTTTCATATATCTAAGCATGCTTTTCTTATAAGATATTGTAGGAATGATATAGAAATCAGAAATGATCGGTCAGGTGCTGACGGAAGAGATGTTATTTCAGCCGATTCTTAAAGATGGCGACAGCATCTCCTGATCTTGTAGCAGCAGCAAGATCATTCCACAAATGTGGAACCGATCCAAATGTTTAATATGATTAAGAACGGTCTAGCAAAACAGGTATGCCGAACAGGCATCAAAAACAGGTAATTCCAAAAACAGGTAAGCGTTCCTCAGAATACGTTTAAAAACAGACTTAATCCCACAGATAATCAAATCATGTATCAAAAACAGATAATTCCAAAAACAGGTAAGTATTCCACAGATGACTGGTACCGACAAGAAGTGAACAACAATGGCTCATGTCCGATCACTCTCTCTCTTTTCCTCTTTGTTTTATTTACTGGCTCTGCCATGGTAATGGTTTGGAGACTTACGTTGAACTAGATTGTTTCATTTTATTGTTAGATATTGACAAACTTCACCTAGGCTATGAGTAAAATGTGATGTATGCTGTAAAGCAGGTGATGGGCAGGGCTTGTGAACTTACCCGCACACCAAAGTTACAAGTGTGATTTCAGGCAATAGAGAGCTACTAAGGTAGCAGCGAAAGTAAAAGTCATCCAGTTAAGAGTTGTCCTACTACTAAAATAATTTTATAGAGATTATTTTACGGTCGAAAAACGGCTCTTTGTTGCTTTAAATTGTATAATGAGCACATCTTCATGATTTCCTAATATTTGCAATAGGAAAACTGCATCCTGTGCTTTCTTTTTACTTAAGGCCAGCAATAATGCATTTATAGAGGGTAGTAATTGTATTGTGACTCAGAATAAGTTTCTCACAAAATAGCTATTAACAACAATTTAGTTATTTGCCATAAAAATAAATCTGCATTACTCAGAAGTAACTACAATATAATGACATTATAACAATGCAGGGTGCATCTTTATAAATACACACATGGAACCATACCATACATTAATTAATACTTTTAAATCAGTGTATAACTGATTATGAATATGCACATTGAAAAAGTAAATGCATCACCTAAATAAGTATCAATAAAAATATTATAAATGTAACTAGAAATGTCCTTATAATGCGGTATAGGTTTTGATGTGTCTTTCTAAATACATTTATAAAACAGTAATAAGTTCCTATAAATAATTATAAATGGGGTTATAATTCATTATAAGCATGGGCTTCATAGTAATAGTTTTTTTTTACATAAAGTTTTTCTTTAACTCTGTGTTCCTCGGGGGGGACATTCACAGAAGGATGGTTGGAGGATGTTCCTTTTTGGGCAAACTATTCCTTTAAGACTGCATGAGAGAAAAGAGTCAAATAAACTGACATACAAACATAGTGCACATGTCGAGTCTCATGTTGTTCTTCATTAATTGAACACACAGTGTATCAGCACTTTTTGTAGCCTTCAGCATATTGCAAGAAGGACCACATCCCAAGTGCTCATCTTTCATTTAAGGTCACCTGTTGACATTTTAAAATAATGGTCAACATGCAACATACTGAAAAAGACTGGAACCATATTGCCATATGGTTTACACATTTTTAAAGTATCTATTGCCCAGATTCTGCTTCTTTTTGTAGAGAGAGGGGTCCTGTGCTGCCCTCTCTAAAATCTGTTTTGTGTTAACATTTTATATTACTTTATTAATATTTATGTGTTTGTGCCACTCCTTGTAGTGTCATTTGATACACTTTTCCCAATACATCATGGTACGACAGCCCTTTGATCTCCTCCGGCAACAACAGAACATTCAAGGCCAGCAAAAGCTCTATGCAAAAGGGCCAATAATATTCAGGCTTCTCCCTCTATGTGGTCATTAGTGGGGATTGATCATCTAATATAATAGAAAACATATTTAGAACCATGTTCATTTTCCAACTACCAGTTATTTCAAAGTCAAAATGGACTGGTTACAAAATAAGTTATATATAATATAAGTAATATATATAAGTTATATATTCACAAATATTTACATTTTACGTGCACTTTTTAGTTGCACTATAGCTATGAAAGTCTTGAGGCACATTGATGCAGCAAAAGTAAAATTTGAAATAATAATAATTGATAAAACAAAATAATGGAGAACATTAACCTTAAAAAGAAAATACAATATTTTAAATGGCATGAAGGAGAAAATGTTAATCTGTGTTTTCCGCACCCTATTTTAGACACAACTACATTTTTAGAACCAAATAAAGCAAAATAACAGTTCCCGCCATTTCAGGGAATAGAAGATCGGATTTATATCCGATTAGCTGAGACGCATTTATGTGCCCAAATGTAAATGAACAGTAGAGAAAATGCATGAATTGTAAAGGTGTAAAAAGGCCCAAGGGAACTGAGGAAAAGACAGGGCTTAAATACACTGAACTATGAACTAATAAGAAAAGACACGGCCGAACTGAATATGAAATTAATCAGAAAACAAGGAAACAAACTAGGGATAACTGAACCAATAATGACATCAGGACATAATGAAAACACAAAACAGATATATATGTGACAGTTCTCCCCTCTCCCGGGAAGGTACGTTCTCGCGCTTTAAAAATACAGTTCAACTGAGGAGGGAGGGTAGGGGCTCTGGAGGGGGGCATGGAGCAGGAGAAAGGCCAAACCAAAATAGGTTCAAAGATAAGGGGGAGTGTAGGGTGGGAGGAGCCAAAGGAAAGCAAGGATCAGGAGGAACCAGAATGCAGGCCAGAGACCAGCCAGGGCGAGGACCCATGGTGTAGTGGACAGAGCCAGATGGACTAGGTGAA
The DNA here is from genome assembly GCF_015846415.1 of Triplophysa dalaica. Lineage (NCBI taxonomy): Eukaryota > Metazoa > Chordata > Actinopteri > Cypriniformes > Nemacheilidae > Triplophysa > Triplophysa dalaica. The sequence goes on along the minus strand of NC_079547.1, from coordinate 8,564,624 downwards.
TCCAGAGGAGTAGGGCGGGGACCCATGGTGGAGTTGACAGAGCCAGACGGACAAGGTGAATCTAGAGGAGTAAAGTCGAAATGTTTTTCTGTATCAAGACATAATGAAAAAAACATCTGGTCCATTGCAGTCCTTAAAATGAGGTAAACACAACCTCAGATGAACAACAACACATGACATATAACACTTGTGTCATTATTTATTCAACAAAATGGTCCAGAATGGAAAAGCCATGGGTAAAAAAGAGAGGACACCCTTATCGCTTCCATATGAATTAAGAGGGGGAGTAGTGGTCATGAACTGATAATCAAATGCTTTTGATTGACTGATCAACAGTAAGTGTGAGCATTTCTATGCAAGCATACCTTCTGGCATATTGCTGGAGCCTTCAGGTGTGTATAACACAATGTCAAGCAGGAAACACATCAGCATAAACATGAGCTTAAACAAGCAATTGTTGCTGCCATCAAATTTGGAACCATAATACGGATATTTCCAAACAATGTGAGGTCCATCATATTTAAGTGGAAGACATTCAAGACACCTGTCAGCATACTCACCCCAAGGTCAGACCGTGCAGTGCTCAGAGAAGTTGCAATGCAGTTTGCAAACTTGCATCTGAACAAACCATAAGACTTCTTAAAACCAGAATAACTGCCCAGTCAAGACCAGACCTCAACTCGACTGCGAAAACTTCATAGAGCGTTCATAGGCATGTCGACAAACCTCAATGAACTGAGTTCCTGAAGAAGAGTGGGTCAAAATCCCCCCAGAACGACGTGAGGAATTGGCATACATAAAACAGAAACAATTACTTACAGTTATGGCTGTTAAAATTAAGGAGCTGATAAAATATAAGATCTACAAATTATTAAATCATAGGGTGTCTTTACTTTGTCATCCCTGTCTTTATTTGTATTTAATTAATAATGACATGGTGTAACATGTCATTTGTTGTTGTTCATTTGAGGTTGTCTATACCTAATTTTAAGGCCTCAAACGACTTGTGTTATGTCACGATACGGAAAACCATAAATTGAATAGGGTTCCTAACTTTTTCACATGACTGTATATATTCACAAACACATCTTAATGCACTCTCATAATTAGTAAATATCCTTGAATTCTAAAGTCCTCAGATTTACAAATACTTACAGTAACATTCATTTTATCTCAAATGTATACACACAACCTCCCTTGTTCTCTGTTGTCCTGTTCATACTATTTGTGCCCTTTTCTTGGTCCCTGATGGTGTGCCATCCTGCTCTCCTGTTTTTGCCAAGTGGTTGATGTCCTTGGGATAACATCATGTTGACCCTGGGGACAACATTTAAATCAACCAATCAGATTTTAGAAATAAGTTTACAGTTCATTTTAAGTTTAATCTTTCAACCAGAATTAGGTGCTTCTAGACCAGTGGTTCTTAACCTGGGTTCTATCCAACCCCAGGGGTTCGGTGAGTCAGTCTCAGGGGTTCGGCGGAGGTCAAGACACTAGATGCGCGGATGAGCTAAAATGTCAGCCGCATCCGCTGCTTCAAATAAATTATCCACCTGCCCGCACGTAAAATTTTCTCTGATATAGATATCCGTACCGACCCGGACCCGATCATCACTTTAATTGCTCAGTAAATTTTCTAGCACTGTCTTTGTCTGTAAATGCTTAAATCTAATCTTTCGATTTAGCACACACATGATGTACCAGTCTTATCGCTTTCGTATACATACAGTGCGTCACAGTAGTTGCATATTACAAACCCAGCACTATATTCTACCTTGTTAAAAAACAATTCGCTAAAACGCTCCCACACGGTACTTTTCTTTCCTACCTTTTGTTTTGTTTTTAATTCTCCCTTTTTAAATTTCTCTCGGATCTGTTTTGCCTCCTACGATAGCGTTTTAGTGCCACGTTAAAAATAAAAACAAATTCTCGAAATGTTACGAGAATAAAGTCGAAATGTTACGAGAATAATTAAAAATGTTACGAGAATAAAGTCGAAATTTTTCGAAAATAATTCAAAATGTTACGAGAATAAAGTCGAAATGTTTCGAGAATAAAGTCGAAATGTTTCGAGAATAATTAAAAATGTTACGAGAATAAAGTCGAAATGTTACGAGAATAAAGTCGAAATGTTACAAGAATAATTAAAAATGTTACGAGAATAAAGTCGAAATTTTTCGAAAATAATTCAAAATGTTACGAGAATAAAGTCGAAATGTTTCGAGAATAAAGTCGAAATGTTTCGAGAATAAAGTCGCAATGTTACGAGAATAATTAGAAATGTTACGAGAATAAAGTCGAAATGTTTCGAGAATAAACTCGTCGTAAAACGTATTTTGACGTGAATGCTGTATTTTAAGAGTTTAAGTTATGTCTAAGCACGTCATCTGAACCAATGAATTAGTTCTTAGTTCTACGGAAGCCTTGCAAACACCATCAGTCATTTTTAAAAACTCTTTAGTTCACATTTGTACATTTTTATAAATCCTTAAGGATTGTGGCTTTTATAAACTTGATGCAACCAGATTTTTGTACATTAGGTAATCAAGCATTGTTTTAAAATTTCAATGTTTATATTCTATTTCAATATTTCAATGTTTGCTTCAGTTTATCATTTGAATCCATATGCCACAACGCGTTGGGACCCCCGCCGAAGTACTTTATCCAAATCCTCCACATCCATTGTTTCTAGCAATTCTGTGATTTTTCTCAAAATATTACGAGTTTAATCTCGTATCACTACGAGTTTATTCTCGTAACATTTCGAATTCATTCTCGAAATCTTGGATTTTAAATTTTTTTAACGTGGCACTAAGACACCGTCGTAGCCTCCATTTCTGCTTTAAGAAACAGACCATTCAATACCGCCGACACGCGCGCATTTCTTTTAAATTACTGCAAATTAGCGCCTGATTAAAAATGCGTTTAAAACATATTCGTATTTTTTGAGAAATTTTGTTAATATTGTATATGATATTATCGACCCGCGACCCGCCCGCAATTAATCAGAATCAATTTTTTTATTACCCGACCCGTGGATCATCCGCAGCGCCCGCGGATTTAACCCCCATCCGCGCATCACTACAAGACACACACCCGATTTATATGATTCGTGATGACACGCCCAGCTTGCCCATCATTGGCTGCAGTTGATCACGCAACATCGCTTGGCCTATGTGTGCTGCAGGGAATTTGGTGCGCCCAGTAGTCGACTTGTGACTGTCGTGATGGTACGTCGTGTGATTACCTTCCTAATATTTTAATCCCTACATACTAACTATGTCGAGCAAAAAAAGAAAGTGGTCGGACGAATATGTACAATATGGATTCACATGTATAACGGAACTTGATGGGAGACACGACCTAACTGCATGATTTGCAATTCCAAGTTGAGCAATTCTAGTCTATCACCGGCAAAACTAAGAGAACACTTCCTTAAGCTGCATGGAGATGGAACGCATTTCTGAACTGGTCTCTGAAAGGCATCACCAGAAGTCACACTGATTTGCAGTATATATTCATTATCACGTTTTAATGGTTTTGTTCTTTGAACACAGTGATGTTGATGCACGGTTCATTTTGTGCACCAGTAAAATATATACCTATGTTTTGAATTTGAAAAAAATCATATTTTATTTTTCCAATTAAGAAGAGTTTGGTGAATGCGCATATGAAACTGGTGGGGTTCAGTACCTCCAACAAGGTTAAGAACCACTGTTCTAGACCATTGTTTTTCACTCATCATTTCCCTCTGATTTTAGGGGAAAGTTATGGTTAGGGTTGCAGTTTGGTGTGGGTCTCCTTATGTCAACAAAATATGTTGTCCTGAGGACATCAAACAATTGGCAAAATCAGTTCGAGCATGCAGGCCTACTTAAAGACATCCAGCTGATTGTGAAAGCTGTTTTTGAAACAGAGAACTGTGAAGCTTCCCAGCACAGAGACCCCTCAGCAGCCCCCAGGCACAAACCACAACTATCACCATGGAGCACTGTTTGACCACAATCATGGGTGCTGAAAATATAATGGTTAATAACTGCTGGACTTGCAAATAACATCAATAGTAATTTTATTTTAAATACATCATGACAGTTAAAGGTCCATTGTATGAAATTTAGCTGCATCTCCCAGTCACTCCACTCCCCCATCCTCCCTTCTGAACTACCGTGGCTGACACACTACGGTGGATGACACAGCCCTAAGATTTCAACAAACGTTCGCTTCTTTGCCAAAGTGTATAACGTGTTTACGAAACGTGCACTGGAGAGCATTTTGTACATTTAGGGCTACTGGAGAAACAACATGGCGAATTGAATGCAAGGGGACCCGCAGTTTATCGAGATGAAAATAACTCATTCATAGGTAATAAAAACAAAACGCTTTATTATGAAAGGTCCTTCTACACCTCTGCCCACATATTTATGTATATTATATAGCATTTTTGTCAAAAGATCTTCCAAAAATTATTCATTGGACCATTAAGGACACATCACTCCTTATAAATGGAGTCTAAAATGAATTACTAAAAGTTGTTTGGATATAAAGTGTCTTTTTAATGTTAAAGAGATGGTAAAATAACACGAAACATCAACTTTTAATGTAGTTCAACCGTCTGCAGAAACCCAGAAAAACAAAAGTGAAAAATATAGATAAAAAGATAAAAGGCATGTCTTTAAAAGCAGTTACTTGGGAGATCATCATCTGGAGTGACTCTGTGTAGCTGGCTCAGCTCCATATACAACCACTTCTACACAGTTTTGCTACAAATCCTTTTTATTTCTTGTTTATTATTTTCTTGGTGATGTATCTCTGAGCTTAAAAGAATGTGGTAGTGTAATTGTTGTTTTTTCACAGTGCACAATTTCATTAACATTTCTGCTTTATCATACATCTAAATCTGCGTTTATGTTACTCCTACTAAAACACACAGGGAGACTGTCCAGCACAATTCTGGTCCAAAATCTGCTTTGGAGCTGTAAAAAATATACCCACGCAATCCCCTGACACACACCCACACATACAAACTTACACGCTCCCACACAAATACACATACACAAACACAGCCCCAGTGCCTGAGAAACGTCAAGCTGGCAGTTATCCAGTATCAACAGAGTGGGGTCAAAGTTCACATTGACATTTTCTCTTTCCTCCTGAGATGATGCAGCTTTTCAAACTGGGTCAAGGTTTATCCTATTTTCAAGGGTCACAAGAGTTTGCTGAAATTATTCTTGAAGAACCCAAATATTTCCATTCCCCTCCGGGGGCTTTGTCAAACTGTTCTGAGAGCCATATAAAGATGTGATCCTCCCTTTAAATTAGTTGGTTTGCAAAAAAAATATTTAATTTCCCTTTTTTAGCAATGATCACTTTTATATCAGGGAACATTTCTAATTCATTTAAAAAAATCCATATATAATGTTTTACCTTGCAAAAATGCCCCATTCTGTACTGGAATTTGTGGTTTTCTGCTGTCCGATTTGGTAAATGTTAGGTTTTGCTCTTCAGATTAGCTCTAAAATATGTTCTGTATATATTTCTTATAAATATTTGTCCGAAATAATCATTGAACTTTGAAAAAAGTGTTTAAAAAATATTTGCTAATTCATATACATTAAATCATCCATTTTGTGTATTTTGATGAAATCAGTGTCAAACTGTGTTATTCAGGGCGACTGAAGTGAAAAAAAATCATATTCAAGTCATATTCCTTTAACCGACACTTTATCTAAATAATTGAAACCAATAGCGTTTTTAAGGGTTTATATGGCGCGAAAATGTGTTTTTCTGTGTCTTTGGTGTGTTTTCTGTGCCCATGGATTTATTAGACACGCAAAATTGCAAAAATTTAAGTGTCAGAACAAAAGGTACATTCTATCTAAAAGCGAATGCTCACCCAGACCTGCCTGAAATGCCTCGTCTAACCACACTCCCAGAAATCTATGTCAGTTCGTGGTATGATTTGACAAAGACCACCTAAATGTAAACGCAAGTAAGGTGGGCGTACCTGTCAGTACAATTGGTTTGGAATCTGATTTTCAAAATATAGTGAGAAGTGTTACACTTTCGTCACAGGCTTGCAGTGTTTGACCAATCACCACGCCCTGGTTTACTGGCCAATCATACCACACCTCGCTTTTCAGAGCGATGAGCTTTGTAAAAAATCTGTACGTTTCAGAGAGGCGGGGCAAAGAGGAGATACAAACGCGTACTTTATGTGAAACATACAGCGTTTTTTAAGCATAAATATTGTATACACATTGTATTACATATTAAACAAACAATAATATATTTTTTAGCTGTGTCATATGACCCATTTAAAGGGAGATGTTTTGATCCTCTTTAAGTAGTATTGCCAGCTTGCATAAAAAAAAAAACTTACCTAGACAAATAATCAACTATCTATAACTTTTCAGTGCATTTTTGAATTTATCTCAAAAGTTAGTATTACATGGGGACCTCTAGTCATTTGTAATACTTGCAGAGATTGTCTGTGATCTTAAGCCCCTGCGAATCGCCATCTCTGTGATTTGGTGGGCTGATATATAATTTTTCAAGGTTTTACACACCGTTTGCGAATAATGGAGGATGCTGTGAAGTGTTTTGGTATTATTTCGGGTGCTGGGTGTTATCCATAAGTTACAGGGAGTCTCCCGTTTGTTTATTTATCATGGAAACTCTCGTAACATTTCTGACCCGCGATCGCCGTGATCTTTTGTCTGGTTTGGCATCACTGGACTCAAATGCTGACAATTACTGTCATATACCATTAAACGCAATACAAGTATAGGCTATACAAACTGTGCGCAAATCCTTTACATCACATCCGGGAAATAAGTATGTCAAATTTAGTAAAATCATCCCTTGCGAATGCGTCTCATGAAATACTGATGTGGGGAGGTCATTTATATATCACAGGAGGTCTCCAGATACTAATGCCCTGCGAAAAACTGTGAATGGTACTAATGTGTAACCTAACATTATGTCTCTAACCAAATTCACAGAAGGCTCCAACTACACAAACTGCTATCCAATCAAAGCGGTTGGGGTTTACTTCCAAGGGTCTTTAATGCCCATTAAAAACCAAACGTTTGCAGAGCTGGCCTCAAAACCTGGGTAGAAGATAGCCTATTACTTATTGATTTTTATGTTTTTGGATGTAAAAACCATGCGAACATCATAAGTAGACCTCATATAACAGTATAAAACTATAAACAATCACAGTTCATCACACCTTAACAGAAAAAAAGAACAAAATAATGCACCACTAAAGACAAAAAATGTTGTTTGTATTTGTCTCCAGACTGCTTTGCACCTTCTCTGCATTTTGGCTGTGAAACCATATTCCTGAAGCTTAGCTACACCTGACACCCGTTTCAGTGTTTGACTAGCTTCCCCAAGGTGACCGTAAAGACGGTATCACTTTAACATTTTATGGCGACGCTGCAGTGCTTATAATGTGACACACCGCAGAGCTACAGCAACTGTATGAGTGATGCATTGCTTTTTCATAATTTTTCTTTTTTCCTTAAAAAATTCACAAACTATTTACTATGTTTTGAAATATCTGACAGGGCGCGGTCTGAGATCTGAGATTAACATCACTTGAAATCATCCACTTCTCTTAGAAATCACAAATGTATGTGCCTGGTGAACTTGTAGAAGAATTAAGTGATCTAAACAATTGCTTACATTAACATTGAATAATAAACATCCGGGCAATACCAGCATTATGGACGTGACATTTTGCGTTATGGACGTGACATAAAAATGCTCAGAAAATTAATTTGTTACGATTATATTGAACCATTTGTTTATATTTTACTGAACCCATGTTGAAAGAGTCTAAACATAAAAAATGTCAGTCTATGAAAAAATATGTATTTAAAAAAAGGGAAATAACATGCGTTATGGATGTGTCAAAAAGGGATGCGTCAATAAACATTGTAGGATTTCTGTGAAATAAAATACACAATCCTGAAGCAATAATACCCAATGAATGGAGAAGGGATGCCTCTTTATAGAACATGAAATTGTTACTTTATATTAATTTTCACGTGTCCATTTATGAGGAATATGTAGCGATATGGATGTGACAATCCTGAAAATGGTATTTAACGGTGTGATTGTAAACATCAACAACATTATGAAAATTATGAAAAGTAAATATAAGACATTAAGGACAGGCGGGAACCCTCTAATTGACAGAAATCCGTCGTAGACTTGCTGGAATTAACAGAAATCTGTTGTAGCGACTGAGAACTTTAATCGATGTGGGCAACACAGGCTCCAGCCCAGGGCTCCGAACACTAGGGGCTCCAATTACAAATGTTGTTTGAGTTTGAAAACACTTTTTGATCGAGGCAATTATGTGTACTTAGAGAGAGCGTTGTTGTCACACACGCAAATCAAGAGTCAAAGCAGACATGTAGTACAGTAGGTAGACAACCAAAATAGCTACTACCATCACGTAGAGTGCCCACGATGGTGAATGGCGGTAGTTAAAAAAAAATTACATGTGAAACTAGTTCACAAAATTTCCACCAGGAGGCGCAAAGGGAGAGATTGCACCTTCAGTACTTAACAACATGTACTGTGAAATTCAATGTGATAAATTCCTTATTACATGACAGGAGGTAACACATTAAGATTAAGAAACCACTATTAGACCCCAGCGATAAACAAAATTATAGATTGATTTAAAGTAAAGTAGTGCAGTTGTGTTCTGACTTGCATGAAAATGACATGCATGAAAATTTCAGTTGGGCTTTAGGGTGCACCATAGCACAGTAACTGCACTTGTTAAAATCACTAATGGCTTACTCCTGGCATCAGATAAAGGCTGCATCTCACTACTTGTTCTGGTTATGTGGAAAGATCAGAGTGTGGTGAATCGTAAAGTTTGAGTAGTTAAAGGTAGAGTGAATATAGTAAGTGGGTTGTTGTCTTAATTGATATGAAACTGGATTAACTTGTCGGATGATGGGAAAGAGACCAATTTCAGGATTCCAAATTCAGCCGGATGTCCCTGGTAAAGAGCCACACCTTTTGCCCAGGATGGTACTGCGGGATCTCCTTCGACAGGGCATCTGTCTGGATATTTTGAAGGTGTGTGGCTCTTTGTAGCTAGTGGTGAGCTTCGTGCCAGACCCTCTCACTCTCTAGTGGTTGATGGCTGGTAGGTTACCTCCGACGGTTCTTCTGATCAAGGGAACAGGGCACTTGTGCATGCATTTATGATGTCTAGATTAGATTATTGCAATGCTCTGCTAGGTGGTTGCTCTGCATCCTCAATAAATAGGCTACAAATAGTGCAAAATGCACCTGCTAGAGTTCTTACCAGGCCGTGAAAGTTTGACTATATAACCCCAGTTTAAGCATCTTTACACTGGTTACCAGTTAAATTCTGTGTTGAAAACAAAATACTGCTAAGTACTTATAAAGCGTTTAACAGTTAAGCTCCTGCATATTTATAGATGCGGTGTGTATTAATTTTACTGTATTATATCAAAAGAACACCTTAATATGTTCGTAGACCTTTAGAAAAAATGCAAATATATTTATGTATTATATATATTTAGGTTTGTCCAATAAATCTATGCTTTAGCCAGTTATTCCACGCTGAAATATGCGTTCCGTGTTGGAATGTCTGTTTTTGTCTGTGTGACCCTCTCCGCTGACGATTTACCCACTAGTGTATTTCAAGTAAAGTTTTGTGTTTTGAACAGCTGCCTGTGCTTGGGTTCTCTATGTGAATGTCCCTAAAACCTAATGGTATGTTTAAAATAGAAAATGTTTGAATTAACTTACCTACTGGTAAAAAAGAAATCAAACATTATTCTCATTGTCCGGTTAAAAAGGCAAGTATTTTGTTGTTGCTACAGTACGTAAGATGGGGACTTGTGCAGACTCTACTATTTTTAGGTCACTAATCCTGGGACCTATACTATATAGGGTATGCATTGATTTCACTTTCCCACATGAACATGCCGGGACCCGCCCCCCTTGAGCTCCAGGACACGTTCCCCTGAGTGGTAAAACACGCAGCAAAATGTCTGATGAGAACAGGAGAATCAAAGAAACCGGGTATAAAACATGCAATTATTTGATGAAACTACAAGCAGCTGGATTCGACTTGATCCCTAGGACGTCTCTACGTTATACATTGGATTCAGGTTTTTCTGGACACAGAAAAGGTGCGAGGAATTGCGTTTCCTGGTATTGTAAGCAGTTATTTTGCTGAGTGTTTTACCACCCAGCAGGGCACGCTCCAGCAAAGTGACGACACCTCCATACCCTCTATACTAAGAACCTAAACAGTACGGTTGAGCTCCCATCTGCTCTCAAAGAGATACACAACTTTCTGTTCAAAAGTAGACAGTTATATGATGTTTATTTAATAATTAGTAGTATCCAATATAGGTACAAATTAAGGCACATCTGTAAACTAGAGCTTTTAAAATTCTGATCCTTCACTTGTAACAATAATTTCTAATTAGGACTATGTAATAAATTAGCAACACCTAGTCACAGACTAATTTAAATGTTAGAGGTTTCATGATCAAAAACAACTTTCACCGACATATTAAAATATATTGTGTTGTTCAAAAAATATGTATTGTTCTGTCTCAAAGTGCAATGTTTAGTTTTGGAACAATTTCAGTATAGCGGGCAATTCTCACTATGAACTAGTTGCTATTATCATGGCTGTAATTGGCATATTGGCTGTTTCTTAGTATTTATAAAGCAAATATTCTGAATTACAATACTCTACATCCCTAATCCCACCCAATATATACCTTAATCTGACAATTTCCTTACTAATAATAAGAAACAAATTAAGAGTTTATTGGGGAAAAAGTCGTAGTTAATAGTTTGTTAATAGTGAGAATTGACAACTATACTGAAGTGTGACCATTTTTTTTGTTAAGACATTCGTTTGTTTTTGAAAAGGACTTAAATATCCTACTTTATCAAATGTCTAGTCCTGGTTTAAGATCATCTCTGTCCAGGAAAAAGGTCAGTTCATTTAAGGATAAACAGAAAAAAGCATGTCTTCACAACTGTATAAATATTGGTCCCAATACTATGGCAAATCCAGTAAAATTACAAAAAATTGAAGATTGTAAAGATAGTGAAGTCTTTATGCTTGTTTCCTCAAAAAAAATGTTGTCAGTCCTCAAAATCAAATATCTCTGCCTCTTTTTCTTTCCAGAAAGCAAAACTACGGTCAATATATTTGCATATATCTTCATTGCTAAGACTAGTAAAATCAGCACTGTTTCTGGGGACATCACCCTCATCTGGAGTGGGTGTTTGAACAATGACTTTAGGAACCTGCCTAGTTTCTACCGTGGGTGTCTGTTCTGAGTGTTCAAGCCCTGGTTGACCTGATCCATCTCTAAAAAATGTCACTTTGATGTCTTCAAATCCATCCTTCCATTCTCGGTTCCCAGCCTCAATGTCCTGAATTACAGTCTTGTGGAATTCCCGAACAGTCTCCCAGGTGAAGCGGCCCACATGGTCAAAAACTTCAAAACACAAAAGGTGTCTCATTTTCCTCTCGTCTGGTGGTAAATCCAGCTCCAGTATGTGAAAGTAACCAAGCATGAAGAGATCTAAAGTCAATGTGTCATAGCCAACAGGAGATCCATCCACACGAGGCAAGAACTGCTCTGGTGAGTAAATGGCCTGTTGCCGGTTTAGTCTTCGGATTTGCCGTGATGGGACAAATGAGATCATGCTTCTCCAATTCCCAATCATCTTGTTGATAGCACTTCTCTGCTTAAAGAAGTGTCCTAATTTGCGATTCTCCATGGTTGTCTTTTGAGGAACATCCAAGCTAATCTTACGTTCACACTTGGGTTTCTTAGATATCTCCAGTGAGTCAACGCTTTGCTTCCTCTGTGCATTTCGCACAGTTACAGTATATGCTGATTTCTTCCAGTGACCAAGGAACAAGACCACAATGCGTTCTTTTCGCAGGGTTGTACTTTCCATTACACTGCTGATGTTAATATGTTCTGTACCTGATTCATTCATACTTTGGTCAGCCTCAGGTCTTTGTACTTGAAGGACCTCATCCAATGCATTCTCAACTGGCTCCTGCTCTTGTTTACAGAATGACTCTGTGCTCCCTGAGCCTTCTAATGAGGAAGCATTCTGATTCTCAAAGTTGGACTTTAGATTCCTCACCGAGACGCCAAACTGATGAATCTCATTTTCTATTTTCTCCCTCCTGCCTCTCTTTGGGGCTTGTCTCTCTGAAGCCTGGGAGAAGACATTTACAAGCTCAGTGTTTGGCATTTTGCAGTAAGGCTGGTCTGTTAGGTTGGTCATGAGCAGAGACATACTCTTTACAATGCCTGAAATGCGGTTACACCAAACAGGCAAGTGAGTCTGTGTTGAGAGGTTTCTGTACTGGGTGTTGACAGTGTAGTTGACTATGGGTGCCGGGAGATTGTTTCGAAGTTCTTCGGCCAGACGAGCAAGTTCCATTTCGTAGCCTTCTGAGTTTTTTTGCATGGACACATTCTCAATTTGTTTCTCCATATAAATGAGGTCATCCTCTGTTAGAAGTTCTCCAAATGGGCCCAGGATGGCATTGTGTGCCTGGGAATATCTCCAGCTATCCATCTTTGCATATCTACAACCATTCTCCTGTTAAAGACAATTTAAAAGAGCATTCAATTCTAAGCTGTTCAGAAGAAAGTTCTTTCAAACATAAATTACCTCATCACATAATATCAAACAGAAACAGAAGACATTTCCTGCAAGATTTCTCACCTTCATCCTCTGAGTTTCCTGCTCAAATAAACGAGATTGTAGCTGTCGTACCATCACCTGTCTCTTCCACTCTGCTATAGGTCTTCCCTTCTCATCATGCATGGGTACCAGGTAATCAATATCAGACAAATTGGCCTCCTCTGTGGGTAACACCACTATTTTATTCTGAGAGAAAACAAGAGCATTATGCATTAATAGGCAGTTTAAAATGTGCCATGCATCATGACAAAATAACAATTGAATCCTATTATGGCTATTTACTGTAGAAAGTCTTGATTTTTAATCTAATAGAATAAGTGTACATGCTTGATTGTAAAAAAAGACATTACTTCATGTTACATTACTGAAGTAACTTCTGTCTCTTTAGAGCCTTTCCAAAGTGCAGAGTCTACGCTAATTGGTCAAGCTGGTTCAGGCTGATATGATTTGTAGCCCACCCAGAGCGTGTTTCATTTACATCTAATACCTTACCATTACTGTGAGGTTCAGCTTCAGCTTTCAGTATTTGAAATGTATAAGTATTTGTGTATTTTTTTTTATAAAAGAGCAATTATTGCAAAAGATAAAGTTTTAAAGGATTTATTAGGGCATGGGGTGATCACTGACTGTGATCTTTTCATAGAAGGAGTGTGAATTTTTATTCACATATCTTAAAGCGATTAAAAAGCTTGAAATTTTAATCTTGTGAAGGCGGAAAAAAATGTTCTAAATCACCTAAACCAGACCTTGCTCCCTTCTTTGTGTACTGTATGTCTTGATATGGAATTATTATGAGGAATATTTCAATGCTGGACTTTAAAGAAATAGAACACTGTCATTCTGATGAATTGCTCAATGTAGTTCTGGAAATGTTTTTTTCTGTTATAGATAACATCTTTATAGAGAAATTTTACCTTTGAAATGTTTGTTAGACTTTGTTTTGATCACACAGCAAGAAATTAAACAATTGAAAAGCATAATATACCCTTTAACTCGGACACATGCTACATTGATTTTTATAAAATAAATGAAGTCAGTAGACAGACAAAGTTTTAATAAAAGAATGTATATGTTAGATTTTCTAACAGAAATGGTGAAATCGGCTGTCAATCCAGTTTTCTTAAGGCTGCCAATAGATTTTACATCTCCCAGTTTCATTTCACCCATTAACAGTCTCCCTTTCTCTGGTGCCTGCTTACTCGCAGGCATAGTGGAGTTAAGGTTCTTCACCACTGCAAAGACAGAAAAAGAGCATAACAAAAACATTATTTGTTACGGTCATCTGTTATGATTATGTTCTGATCATATTCACAAATGCTGTTTGCTATTACTCATCGAAGTGGAATTAAGCCATTCAGTGAAATTAAGAAAGGATATAAAATAAATAATGATAGCAGTTCTCACAAAATTTTGTCAGCATTGCATAAAATACAAGTAACGTTGGCTATCACAAAGTTCCTTAAGGCTTTCTCACCTGTGGTGGCCTTGTGGACATGCTGAACAGTTTTCCCATGTGAAGTAAATGATGAGGTCGAGGTGACTGGGGGGTTTGTGGTGGAAGGTGAAGATGACATAGAGGGAGGGGGGTAATGGGCTTGTGGTGAATCTTCTATGTCTGGATACTGGGGTTGAAGAAAATGGAAGTCTGTGTAATCACTTACAGCACAGTGTTCTGGTTTAATGGATCATAATCACACTGCATTAAAACTTAGTAAAATATGGTTAATTTTTAAGTATTATATACATGCTTGTTCAACACTTTCACAAGAAAGGCCAGATTTTTTTCAATATATTATATAATTTAAGATAACATTTTTGGCACATTAACATCAGATTTATACAGTATACCATATATTTAGCCGTTGTTGAGCTTTTATAATACAGTAATAAATATATACTTAGAATTCATTCATTGCCATGAGTTAGGTGCTATGTTTAGCACAGTTACAGGCTATGTAGATTATTCAAAATGACTTTTAAAAAACACAGATACTTTTGACATAAACAGAATGCACTGAGTCAGGTCACAAAGTTTTAGAAGCGAGCTAATGACTTGCTTTTAAACTAAAACATACAGAATGTATTTATGTATGACAAATACTTCTTATGTGAATTACCTTTAGGCTGTCCATGTTTCTGTGTGCACTGGTGATCTGTCTGTAATAATCTGAGCTGAGTTGCTCTGACACAGTTGATTTCTCTCTTAGTTCTTCCTCTATTGTGCAGTTCAGCTGAGATATTCTGTTGAGCTATAAAAATAAGTGTTTTTTTATTTAGCAATATCACACAAGAAAGAAAAGGACATCGGTGTGTATGTGTGATGTGCGTTTAAAAAAGTGACAGAGAATGAGAGTGCAACTAAGTGTGTGATATTTCTAACATGTATCAAGAATTGTTCACTAAGAAAATCAGTAACTTTGGTGTAGTATTGTTTTAATGGTTACTGTCACAGAATGATATAAAACATTGTTTCAGTACTGTTCTGGATGTACAGAAAACATGAGCTAAGTGTTCTATAATTTTAGGTGATATTTATAACTCAGGTTATGTGGCATCAAAGCTAACGTCTCGGTAACGACTGTAACCTTTGTTCCCTGTTGGAGGTTGTGTTGAGAGACATAAGAGGAGAGGAATTTAAAAAGGCAATGAACTTGGCGAATGGCACTTGCACGCCAGTCTCTGCCACTTGCATACAGGTATAAAAGGAGATTCATTCATTCATCTTTTTGGGCTGAGGAACCTGAGAGACATCTCCTGGTCGCTGCAGCGGGGCCCGCGAAGCGAAGTGGCTGTCGGTCCTTTCAGTCTGTCTCTCGACATTGTGTTAAGAGACAGACTGGGGTCCTACACGACATGCCACAGCGCTAACCGCATCATGAGCTCAAGCGGAGCTACACAGACTAGACTATCGTGTCACAAGTGAGCTCTACCTTGAGACATAATCTTCCAGTGGAATCGATAACTGCACAGGACTGTGCAGGACCTGTGCAAGGAGGCTCACTGGGGGGGAAGGCGTACTTCCGCTTGTCCCGCAGCAAGCTGTGTGCTACAGCATCCTTGCGGAGGGGGCCCTCGCACAGGGAGTACCAAAGCAAGCAATGGGTGGAGTCCGGGGAGGTAATCAGGTCGACCTGCGCCTGGCCGAACCACTCCGATATGAGGCGGACTGCGCAGGGATGGATTCTCCGGTCTATGCGGAGCATTGCCTGATGAGAGAACGCATTGGCTGTCTGGTTCAGGTTGCCCGGGATGAAGGTGGCTCGCAGGGACTTCATCAACCGCTGACTTCAGAGGTGGAGGCGACTGCGAGTTGTGACATCTGCCGGAAGCATACACTGCCTTGATGATTGACGTAACACGGTAGTCTGATGGGATTCATACCTATTTTTCAAGGTGGCTCAGTCATGTGAATTCCTATGTCCTACGCTCTCATTCATATGTTTTGTTACAATTTTACTTTCCCTGTAACATTAGGTTCAGGGGCGGGAAAAAGATAGCCATTTATTGTTTTTTTGCCACTTCGTGTAACTCGCGTTTTTAGCAAGATTCGCCTTTGCTGCTGTGATTTTGGGGTAAGGTAAGGGGGTGGGGTTTGGGGGTGGAAGGGACCTAGGGATGAGTTACTTATAAATATATACATTTAAATACACACGCAGTCTGTGTATTGAAAGTCACACAAAAAGAAAATTGTGAACACCATGTTGTGAACAGCCATGAACATGAATTAATAGATTCCAAATTTCGTGTCTATGCAACAAACTGCCTTGAGACTGGGTTGGCATAACAGAGTATTACAATGAAGTAGCACAGAGATGACATATTTATGTAAGCCAACTCTGAAGTTTGCATGGCACTGGTTCCCTCACCCAAAAGCCTATGGATTTTTTCCATAGACTTTTGGAAGATTGCAAAAATAATATCCGGGATTTACAAATGTTTATGATTATTAAATATATTTTCTAAAGTGCTAAAATGCTAACTCTCTTTTGCATGCAAAAAACGTCATCCCTGCCAAACTTTAATATTAATGCAAACACAGTTATTAGCGGTATGTCTTATTATCTTCTTAACAGTATTGTTTTCTCCGGTGACATATGAGAGTTACAGTTAAAGGGTCCCAAGCTCGGGGGTGGGGGGTAAATTGTACCTAAACCCAGCATCTTGATCCTGCTTTACCAGAATGAAAAGGCATACTATATGAAAACATTTAAAACAGCCCTGATGAAATTTTTAAACCTTATTAACTCCATGCAGAATGCATATCAAATGTAGGTAGCAAAAGGAATTTAAATGCATTTTAAATACACACACACATGCAGAGAGTATCACATAGCATCAAATGGAGCACTGATAATGTTTGCCACAGCATGCTATTTTGCTTTGTCTTCATGAGGTGGTCCTCCCAAATTTCTTCTTGCATAGCACTTTGATGTCCAAACAGCATTTGTGCTGTGACACGGTTTGCCCAAACGCAGGAATAAAATTTCCCAATTGTTGTGAGTAATGTGAATCCTGAATATGAGAATTGGAATGTCTTCCCTTTGTGACCCTTAGCAACAGTTCAGTTCTTCAGTCATTATCAAGATGCATTTTCCTGTTTGTGAACGTTTAATCAAAGCCAGTGGACACCATGGCACATTTGATTTATCATCTGCTTAAGTTAAGGCAGTGGATGCTGGAGCAACACAGTCCTCCCATTCTTTACTCTTGTTCAAAGACCACACAAACGCTGGGAAGATGGGACTACAGAAAAAGCCCTAAATCCATTTGATACTATACTAAAGCCCCAAGTAAAATGATAGACATTTAGCGAAGATCAGCTTATATATAGCTTCTTCTTGCAAACACAGAGTTGTGCTTCCGGGTTGTCAGTCAGAACATCGGCGTCTGCCCTCATCGAATGCGCATGCACCATTGACTGAAATGACAGAGGAGAATATATAAATTAAAGTCATTATATTTGTTTATTTTTCACATGAAAAGCATTATATCATTCTCGTTTGGCTCTCATCGGAGGCGGTCGCATTTTCACTCTCCCCGTCCTTGCCCATATCTTCCCTGCTTTGTCTCCTGTCTTGTCTCGTCTCATCTATTGAGAGACTCTCTCTGCACTGCTCTCGAAACTTGGAAATTATGGATCTGATCAACTGGTCACTTAGCGCAATTGACACCATTTTCTCGACGAGAAACAAAGGTTCGGGTGAACCTGAATGCCCTGACGGAACGTTCGCAGCTGGCTACACGATGGACGCGTGGGAGAGATGGCGGATCGTGTGTCTGGCGGCTCTTTCCGTGGAGGACATTGAAGATATCTACCTTTTCGGAAACATGATAACAGGTATTATGCTGATTGGATTATGCTTTGCCCTGGGTTATCGAAAAATTCTTAAAATGGGAACAGCTGTCCAAAGCCTCACAAAGCTTCCCGTTTTGACGGAGGCCGTGGGAAGAGCGGTCAGCATTGAGACTGAGACTATTAATCGCAATATGGATTACATCTTGAAAAAGCTCACGGCTATGGAAAGGAAAATTGATGATGTTAGAGACCAGAATGGACAAAGAGAGTAGCCGTGGAATTGGAATGCGGTTTACTCGCCTCAAGACGAAACAACTGCAATCTTATCTTTTCGGCCCCCCTTGAACCAGGATTGGCCTTGGCTGAGGCTGATACTGGAGAAACAACCCTGAAGGGCAATGTGGCGAGACGCTCTTGCGTTCCCTCCCCCATCATACACACACACACAGACTTTTGGACCTTATCGCTCACACAGACACACACACAAACACAGACTCTGACCAATTCCAAACCTCCGTCGCTTTGACCCGCCAGCTTGGCAAGCGGGTCTGTGTTAAGCGCCGTAATGGCTGCAGGACCGGATGGCTGCTTGCCGAAGCTGGATTATCTTACCCTGTTGCAAGTCTTGTCTATGGTGTATTATGTCAGCGGTTCTAAATCCTGGTCCTCGCGACCCACCGCTCTGCATATTTTGTGTATCTCTCTTGTTTAACACACCTGATTTAAATCTCTAGCTCATTAGAAGAGAGCTTAATGAATGAACCGCGTTCCGATTGACGTGTTCCCTGAACTGTGTTTATTGCTCTCTACTCCCTGCACACATGAAATCGCCTGACGTTAATTTAAGAACACGAAGAACAAAATTTACTACGGAAGATTGAATGGTAATTTAACCGTAATTTTGAGATTTGCGCAACATTATCCACATTTCGAACGGGATGTATGGCAGAATATCTAGTGATGTTTACTTCGCAGGGCTCTTATGGGCGTATTAAACAAACCTCCGAAGCGGTAGGAGAAGCATACAAAATATGCAGAGCAGGGGGTCGCGAGGACCAGGATTGGGAACCGCTGTATTATGTGTATCTGTTTTTCTCTCCACTTCCCTCATGTTTGCTGTATTCTTCTTCTTAAATCCATTTCGTTACACTGTACTTGTTATATGTGTAATGACAATAAATTGAATCCAATCCAATCCAATCCAATTATCGTCACTTCAAAAAAACCCACTCAAGACACTATGAGTGGATGGACCAATTTAACGATGTCTTTAATACTTTTCTGTATCTTGACAACACCCTGCTGGGGTGTGGCTTCATTTAGACCACTAGGTCCGGTTAGAGCTATGCCATTTGGATGGAATGCCTATTCTTCACCTGGTGGGGCAAGAAGGGAGGCAGAAATAGCACGCTGACCCACCTAGGAGGGGGGGAAAGTTGCTTTCGCAGACGTACGGCCAACTGGTTGCCGGTCTTACCTGTTGGTACCATGCAAGACTCGGGCTGACACCGGTTCTACGCGGAGACTGTAGAACCTTGCGAAGATGTTGGGAGTAGCCCCACCTGCATCCCTGCAGATGTCTGCCAGAGAGGCACCCTGAGCCAGTGCTCACGAGGAGGCTACACTCCGGGGGGAGTGTGCCCTCACTGCCAGTGGGCACGGGCGATCTTGGGACCGGTTCGGTGTAGCGACGGCCTCCATGAACTAGTGCTCCATTCTCTTTTGGAGACAGCCCTCCCCTTCTGCTGACCTCCAATACAGACAAAGACCTGCTCAGAGCTCCTGAATCTTCGTGTGCGGTCGAAGTTCAGCCGCAGCGCGCGTCCTGGACACAACACGAATGGGGTTGGGTCTTCCTCTCCGGTGAGGGGCACATGCAAGTTCACCTCCTGGTCCCGAAAGGGAGTGGTGGGGTCTTTGGGCACGTAGCCGGGCCGGGGTATCAGGATAACGTCAGCGTTTGTAGGTCCGAATTCTAGGCAATCCGCGGACACGGAGAATGCATGTAGGTCCCCTACCCTCTTGATGGAGTCAAGCGCCGCCAGGAGAGCTGTCTTCATCATAGGATGAGAAAACAGTGTCATCTCACAGAGGTTCGAAACGGGGCCTCTTGAGGCCCGCCAGGACCACATCGAGGTCCAAAGGGGTAAGGAGCCTGGACATGGCCGATTCAGCCTTCTCACGCCCCTTAGGAACCTAATGACCAGGTCGTGCTGTCCCAGAGACTTACCAGCGACTTGTTTGAGATGCGCAGCAATGGGGCTACATAGACTTTCAGTGTGGAAGGAAAGAAATTACTCTCAAGTCTATCTTGTAGGATGGACAGCACATTCCCTATCGCAACCATCTTTGTTTCATATAGACTGTGGCTATAAGAATAAAAAGTAAATGGCATGATAAAACATCAGATTGATTGATTTAACATTATTTATTAAAAAATATTGTCCGAATGCCGTAAACCTAAGGAAAACACTGTTATGTTAACACAATAAACCTTTTGTTAGCGTGATGCTAACATCATTAGCATGTTGCAATCATGTTGATAACGTGATAAGTATGTGGGTAACATGATTTTAGTATGATACTATGTTGCTAGAATGATACTCCATGCCACGAGTGAAACGAACCAACCCTCATGTCTCTACAATGTTCTGGTGAAGAGATATAGTCTTATTAAATGGTTGCTAAGTTAACATGTTAACAGGACAAACCGTGCGGGACAAGTTACGTGCCAAAGTTTTGTAAAGTGATTTAGAATAGTTGAATAATTATTTTAACTAGACGGGTAGATTTTCTGAAGAAAATGTGAGTAGTTCTTTCGTGGCAAATCTCAGAAGCTAATATCAAGTTTAACATCAAATTACTGTTATTACTATTACTTACATGAACTGCATGTTACTATCATGAGGCTAACATGATTAGATTATTGCTAGCATGAAGCTAACACAATAACCATGTTACTAGCATGACGAAAAAAGGATTAGCATGTTGCTATCATGATGTTTACACATTTACCTCATTAATTGCTTGATGTTAACACGATTACCATCTTTGCTAGCATGATTAGCATGTTGCTAGTATGATACTCCAAGTCATGAGTGAACCGAACAAACGCTATGTCTCTACACTGTTCTGATACAGAGATATAGGTATTATTAAATGGTTCCAAGCTAACCTGTTTGGTTGCTATAGACGGGATTTAGCATCTCCCAATTGATGATACTCGAAGACTGTGAGTGAAACAAACCAACCCCTGGAACTCTACTATGTTCTGATGCAGAGATATAGGAATTGCTAATTGGTTGCTAGGCTAACCTGTTTGGTTGATATGGACGTGGCTTGGCATCTCCCAATTGATGATACTCTAAGCTGCAGATGCAGAGAAATTAATTCATGCATTCATGACATCAAGACTAGCAGCCCTATTACAAAAGCTCCAACTGGTTCAAAATGCGGCAGCTCGAGTTCTCACACGTACAAAAATGTATGAGCATATAACCCCGGTTTTGTCAACCTTGCACTGGTTACCTATAAAGCATCGCATTAACTTTAAGATCTTGCTTATTACCTATAAAGCCCTACATGGTCTAGCGCCGCAGTATTTGAGTTAACTTCTATTGTATTACAGTCCTCCATGTGCATTACGCTATCAGGTGTCCTCTCAGTTGGTAATACCTAGAATTTCAAAATCAAGTGCAGGTGGTAGATCCTTTTATTATCTAGCGCCTAAACTTTGGAATATTCTTCCCTGCACTGTCCGGGAGGCAGACACAGTCTGTCAGTTTAAATCTAGACTAAAGACGCATCTTTTTAATCTCGCATACACTACACTTCCATAATATTAATCCTCAGAGGATTTAGGCTACATTATTTAGATCAACCGGAACCAGGAACACATCCAACAACAAATGATGTACTTGTTGCATCAAAGAGTGCAGAACAGTACTCTACTCTCAGCCAGTCTTGTCTCTTTGTTCCAAGGGTACCGCAGGATGCAGTTCATGCCCAGACCTGATGGCAGAGCTGAGAATGGGAAGTGATGACCTGACAAGAGCTGAGATGATAGATCTGGATAAAGGACACGGCGACTTGACGCGATTTCACTACAAAATTTCAAATGCTATTAGATTGTTAATGATAATCTTAAATCTATTATTGACCTTATTAGTACATTTATTTATTTTTTATTTAGCCTTGTCGTGCAAGCACTGTTGAGCTTGTGCATAGGCAGCAGATTTTGCCAGAGGGGAACTGGAATCCCCTGGTTGGGCCTGGGTTCTCCTGAGTTTTTTTTCTCAATTGGAGTTTTGGGTTCCTCGCCACCATTTGGATACTGTTTTGCAGTGGCCGGGGGCTGCTTTAGAATTTAGAAGATTTACATAATTAATATTGGATATAGGAATTTATAGTCTGTTTAAAATTTGAACTGTGGTTCTCTCTCCTTTATCTCAATTGTGTACTTTAACTGTGCGTGTGAGCGAGTGTGTTTGCGTGTGTTTGTATATGTCAATGTGTGTAAGTATGTATGCGTATTGTGTGTGTTGAATATTTGTATGTCTGTCTTTTGTTTTTTCACCTTTTTCTTGTTTTAACAGGTATATGAACTTAGTTGTTTTACTTATAATCAATTTGTCTCATGTACAGCTGCTTTGTAACAATGAAAATTGTAAAAAGCGCTATATAAATAAAGATGACTTGACTTTACTTAAGCAGTGAGTGAAACAAACCAACCCCTGGAACTCTACTATGTTCTGATGCTGAGATATAGGTATTGCTTAATGGTTGGTAGGCTTACCTGTTTGGTTGCTGTGGGCGTGGCTTGGTATCTACAAATTGATTATTCTCTAAAACAGATGCAAAACGAACCAACACCCATGTCTATACGATGTTCTGATGAAGTGATATAAGTCTTTTATAATGGTTGCTAAGTTAACATGTTTTCTTGCTAGGGGTGTGGCTTCGTAGCTTAATAAAGTTCCTGGGATACTGTTTGGTTGCCAGAGTCAACTGAGCCCCACCCCTTGTCTCTATATGAGGTTGAACTACAAATATATTCCATATTGGCCATTTCTAACGCCTTATAAGGCCATCTTTCCTGCCCCATTACAAGTCAATGGGGAATTTTGGGTGGGTCTTACGCCCATGTCGTTACAGAGACTTCCATCCTCATCAAATGTGGTTACCCGCATGTTTCTACGAAATCCATTTTTTTAATCCTTAGTTTGCTTGCTAAAATATTGCTAACACGGTTATTATGCTGCTAACATGATGTTAACATGATTAACATGTTTGCTAGCATGTTTAACATGTTGCTAGCGTGATGGCAACAGAATTAGCATGTTGTAAACATGAAGGTAACACAATAAGCAAGTTATTAGCATGAAGCTAATATGATTACCATTTTACTAACACACCATTTTTACTAGCATATGTTTGCTACCATGGTTGCTAGGCTAACCAGTTTGGTTGCTATGGCCGTGGTAAAAGTGATGCTTTGCTTCGCAAGCACCACTGAAAATAAGCTAAGATAAGGTAACAGTATGTTGGCTTTGTCATGCCAACATCATTAAATGGTAGTCAATGGTGTCCCAGTTTGTTTTCAACAGAATAAAAAATATACAATATTTTACTACTATGGTAGTGGATGAAGTTTGTTTTCCTACATTCTTCCAAATATCTTTCTTTATGTTCAACAGAACAAAGACATATACAGGTTTGAAACAACCCGAGGGTGAGTAAATGGTGACAGAATGTTTGGCTGAAATTAAGTCTGCACTCAGAATTAAAGAAGAAATTCAAATTGTTCAGTTTTCAAGCCTTAAAACAGTGAACTTACACTGCAATAAATAATAATGAAATAAATACACAACATACATATTATAGACATAGCATGACAAACATCTTAGAAACCTGTAATAATGATGTCATGAAAACATTTTGAGTTTTTATTATTGAGTAACCTGGTTTTAAGTTATACTGTAATAGTAAAGTAACCACAAATCCAGAAATATGTAATTATGTTAGAATTATCAAAGCATGTCAGAAATTTACAACTATTGGAATACACTATAGCTCAAACTATACACATCTAGCTTTACAAACACTTAAGACAAAAAGCACAAAGAGTTACTTAAGAGTTACTTACAAGCTACCCTTTTGGTTGGTATCAACGCACACAGTATCTGATCACTGTGTGCCAATAGACGGCAACACGGAATCAGAACACCAAACCCACAGATGGCTTAACTCCATCCACACCATCCCAACAACTTGCTTTAACCCAACAGACAATAAACAATAAACTCTAATAGGAGAGTGCAATTAATAATTCACACAGTGGATTGGGTAGCTGGCAATGTCACTAATGAAGGAACAAACCAATAGGTACATGTAAACCAGTGGTGTAGTCCTAACAAAAAAAGTGGTGTACTATACTATACAACCATAAACCCGACCTCAAATGGCCAAAAGACAGGGGTCAGTGTGTTTGTTTGTTTTTCTAGTAGCATATTTCAGTTTAATACATATGCGTAATTCATCACTTATGTTTTAAATATAAAGCTATAGAATTGTAAAAAAAAAATGGTGGAATGAGGATGGAAAAACAGCTCTATACCAGTACTGTTGACCACAATACAATATGTTTACAAGGCATCACATCTTTTTAACACATCACGTATCACATATTATTTTAAATGTAGAATAAATGTATAGCAAGGAGGTTTAAAATGACTGCAAAGGGAATGAGGATACAGGGAAAATTTAAGAATTCTGACTTGTGCTATTTTAAACAGTATTGCTATGGAAGTGCTTTGTTTCAATTAATCATGGGTCATATAAAAAAGCTTGTAAAAAGCTGTGACAGAAAAATGTGTGATGCACTCCAATATCATAAAGATATAAAGCAGCGCTAGAGAACCTCTGATTTCTGTGTCGATCTCTCTCGAGCCGGAGGTCCGGTGTCCTGAAATTTCATGCTTCTCGTCAGATTATCCTACCAGGCATTGCGCACATCAACTTTACGTCACTATTATTCGCTATAAAATCATCCTTTCTGTTTATTAGGACTGTCAGTCAGCACCCTTTAAACCAGCATCGACTAAATGTGAGCAGTTTTATCGATATTACCTGACAGCTTCGTTGGGACTATATCCGTCACTGACAGGACGAACTCGCCGGCCAACACTGGATCTAATATAAAGATCTGAAAACGATCGTGCTTTTGACCAACTAAAACCTGGTCTTAATGTCTACAATGTAAAAGAATATAGCTGCAAGCAGTGACGACGGGCCCAATAAATCAGTGCAACTGCCACCCCCATGGCATCAGGAAAAGGATGCACAAGGGGCACATGCAGTAACCCTTTTGCAATCTAGTTATAATGGTTACAGAAAGTATTACACTGATACATTAAGAGTGTGAGACACAGAGGTAAAGTGAGATCGGTTGGTCAGTTATTTGAGCCAGAAGATTCAACAACATTTTAAATGTTAGGGCTTGGCAAGTTAATGCGTTATTGTCGCATTAACACATTAATTAATTAATGCCGACAATTATTTTATCGTGCTGTGACGAGTCACCCATGGCACAATCAGCGTCGCCACGGAGACAGAGACAATCAGCGCGGCACAATTGTCGGTCGTTACCACCTGATGCAAATTCTCAGTGGCTACAAAAGCCGCTTCGCAAACAGAAGAAGGTGAGCAACGTCTCCCTCAGAGCTGAATGCTACTGACTGCAGTATCTTATCTGTCTTTACAGGATCCGACGCTTAACGACCGGCAGCACCGCTTATCTAGGAACCCGGAAGTAGCCGGATCGAAGCAGACAGTCTTACAACGCCTCGGGAAGAGGAAGGAAAACTACCCCCCCGAGACGTTACGCCAGCCCGCATCGGGACAACCCTACAGATACTTTTGACAGTCACCATACTTTTCAATAAAATACCCTTCGGGGGTGGTATATTGTACTTCCGGTGTATGTGTCGTTGCTTCGCCCGTCACACTTGCATTAACAACGTTTTTTTAAGTGTAATTTTATTTCAAAAGTCCGTTGCTCACTGGCTCTGAACTGTGAAGACGAACCATAGGTCACACGAGGGGTGGGATGTTGATCGGTATTGTCTTGGGCTGGGCATCGCCACGCTTCTCAACCAATGAGAGCATTTGGGGTTGCTGAAGTGCACACATGAACCAGAAACACCAGATCTTAATGGTGAAAGGTACCGGGGTGTTAAATGGAGATTTTGTTGTAAATCTCTTCCAGATGGCCAAGTTGATAGAACCAACCACTCCATTTAGTCGGCCATGTGTTCATCTATCAGTGCCCTCGCCTCAAAAGATGTAATATGGGCAGGTGTAAGAGGCTTATTTTATGCAATTGATGATAAAACATATGGAAATAAATGTACAAAATCACCGCAGAATACAAAAAATCACCGGCTAAGGCAAAAAACTATAACGAATTGTCTTGCGTGTGTTGTATACAGTGTGAGGCTAATGCAGATAACATGTTTAAACTTGCACCTCTACAGAGTCAGAGTTCAAACTACTAAACTAGAGTTCTCCTTCACGTCTTCTTACAATGAAACGGACGGATAAACACAAAAGTATGTCAAAATTCCCATAAATGCAAGGGTCCATGTAAATGTAGTCTATTTATGAACGTTAACAGCTGGGAAACCAAAAGGACACGTTACAGTATATTAGATCCGAATATCTGTATAAAGCACTCTTAAAGGGGCAGCAGCATAAAGATAAAATAAATAAAGATATATGTTTATAATGTTCACCAAACAATAAAGGATGGGCCCAAAACACACATTCATATTTAAGGACTTGTGTTCTCCTATATGAATTGTTAAGATAAAGAAAAAAGTATCATACAATAATAAGTTGTTAAAGATGTGGTTTAAATACAGTAGACTTTACAATTTGTGTTGAAATAGTGTTAAAAGAGAGTTTATGTGTAAGCAATAACATCAATAATCATTATTTGTCATGGTTCGACGTGGCAGAACCCAAAAAACACTACAAAAGGAAAAAACACAACGCAGGATAAACTATAAACAAAAACAAGACAACTGACCGACTACACTATGAAAATAAACACCAGTACAAACACTAAACTGAACTTACTAGACACTGAGTACAAGAAATTAGAAGACAAGGTCATAAACACAGCGCAACAGGATACAAGAACCACCATAACATTCACAATGAACGCGCACAGAACAATGAACAGGAGGGTGTTATAAAGGGGAGACAGACAAAGGATAATTAACAAGGACCAGGTGTAGGGGATAAAACACTGATGGGAAAGCTAACGAGACGAAAAGGGCGGGAAACACAGACGCAGACCGGAGAGAGAGTATAGAAGGCCCCTCTGGAATCTATCTCTCCCTCCACACAATTTAAGGCTATGCCATGACTCCGCTGCAAGAACAAGAATAACAATGGCATGATAGTGGAATCATGACATAAGCCCCCCCTTAAATTAACACCTCCAGGTGTTCATTAAGGGGTAGACTAACAAGACAAGACTGACTGGGTAACAGACAAAAACCAGACAGACAAGGTGAGCAAGTAAAGGGGCATACAAGAAATAACAATCAATGGGTTCGGGTGGGACAATAAAAATAACAAACAAGGGAGTACATGAGGGTGGATATCCACAAGGGGTGGGGCTGGGTTGGGGAGTCTTAGCCTGCGGGGGCGCGCGAGAGCTTTTAAAATAAAAGTGCACAATACACTACCTTTGAATTAACTATTACATTTTATGCTTAAAGCTGTCATAACACACGCAGTTTCTGCCAATCTCATATTAATCTTGAGTATTTATAAAAGTATTATATCATTTATAAAAGATAAATTCAGTCTATGATTATTTTTCTGAAAAATTCGTCCTGGGGCATGTGGGGGGAAGAAATAAATTGTGCGTACACAATAGCCTACATCATCACATTATCCTTGTATAACTATTGATTCACTATAAGTTTGTGTTGCTTCATTATGCACACACGCGCCGATTGCAAACAAAACACAGACACATGACTAAGTTTAACCAACATTCATGTTTTTTACCCTAATAAGCCTTTGGCCAGAGATATCTTAGACCTTATTGAGTCCTTTAATTTAAAGCAGTTTGTGGATAGCCCCACTTATCATCAAGGACGTGTTTTAGATTTCATGTGGTCTACCTGTCTCAAACAACAAACTGTAATATACTGCAGCCAATTTTTGACCACATGCCAGTTTCATTTGATTTTTGTTCTATTGGTAATCCGAAACCAAATGTCCCAACATGTCAATGTTTGTCAACTACCCCTTTAACTATTGAGTTGTTTTCAGATGCCTTTAACAGCATTGACGGGGACTATTCAGTGTCTTCCTATGGTCTGAATGCTGATGAATTAACCTCTCTGTTTTACTCGACCTGTACAAATATTTTGAATACAATTGTTTCGGTCCCCTCCTTGAACTAGAGATAGTCGGGATCAGCTCTACGCACAGCTTGGGCTCTGGAACCACACTCCTCGAGGGATTATGGACTCTTCACCACTCTGGAGTTGCCCATGGTGAAAGGCGGCGGGCTGGTCTGGGTTTGTTTATAGCCCCCCAGCTTAGCCGCCATGTGTTGGAGTTTACCCCGGTGAACGAGAGGGTCGCTTCCCTGCGCCTTCGGGTCGGGATAGGTCGCTCACTGTCGTGTGCGCCTATGGGCCAAACGGCAGTATAGAGTACCCGGCCTTCCTGGAGACTCTGGGAGGGTTGCTGGAAAGCGCCCCGACTGGGGACTCCGTCTTTCTGCTGGGGGACTTCAACGCCCACGCGGGCAACAACAGTGATACCTGGAGGGGCGTGATTGGGAGGAACGGCCCCCCTGATCTGAACCCGAGTGGTGTTCTGTTATTGGACTTCTGTGCTAGTTACAGCTTGGCCATAATGAACACCATGTTCAAGCATAAGGGTGTCCATCAGTGCACATGGCACCAGGACACCGTTGGCCGGAGGTCGATGATCGACTTTGTGGTTGTTTCATCTGACCTACGGCCGTATGTCTTGGAAACTTGGGTGAAGAAAGGGGCGGAGCTGTCAACTGATCACCACCTGGTGGTGAGTTGGATCCGATTGCGGGGAAGGAAGCTGGACAGACTCGGCAGACCAAAACGTACTGTGAGGGTCTGTTGGGAACGTTTGGCCGAATCCCCTGTCAGAGAGATCTTCGACTTCCACCTCCGGCAGAGCTTCGACCAGATCCCGAGGGAGTCTGGAGATATTGAGTCCGAGTGGACCATGTTCTCCACCTCCATTGTCAACGCGGCAACTCGGAGCTGTGGCCGTAAGGTCTCCGGTGCCTGTCGAGGTGGCAATCCCCGAACCCGGTGGTGGACACCGGAAGTAAGGGATTCCATCAAGCTGAAGAAGGAGTCCTATCGGGCCTGGCTGGCTTGTGGGACTCCGGAGGCAGCTGACAGGTACCGACAGGCCAAGCGGACTGCAGCCCGGGTGGTTGGGGTGGCAAAAACTCGGGCCTGGGAGGAGTTTGGTCAGGCCATGGAGAAAGACTATCGGTCGGCCTCAAAGACATTCTGGCAAACCGTCCGGCGCCTCAGGAGGGGGAAGCAGTGCCCTACCAACGCTGTTTACAGTGGACCGCGACCGGGAATATCATCAGGCGGTGGCGGGAATACTTTGAGGATCTCTTCAATCCCGCCGTCACGTCCTCCATTGAGGAGGCAGAGGCTGAGGGCTCGGAGGCGGACTTGTCCATCACCCGGGCTGAAGTCACCGAGGTAGTCAAGAAACTCGTCGGTGGTAGGGCACCGGGGGTGGATGAATTCCGCCTTGAGTACCTCAAGTCTCTGGATGTTGTGGGGCTGTCTTGGCTGACACGCCTCTGCAGCACCACGTGGCGGTCAGGGACAGTGCCCTTGGACTGGCAGACCGGGGTGGTGGTCCCTCTTTTTAAGAAGGGGGACCGCAGGGTGTACTCCAACTATCGGGGATCACACTTCTCAGCCTCCCCGGGAAAGTCTATGCCAGGGTACTGGAGAGGAGAATCCGGCCGATGGTGGAACCTCGGATCCAGGAGGAACAATGTGGTTTTTATACCCTCTCCAGGGTGCTGGAGGGTTCATGGGAGTTTGCCCAAACAATCCACATGTGTTTAGTGGATTTAGAGAAGGCATTCAAAGGCATTCCTGCATCTTGTGGAGGGTGCTCCGGGAGTATGGGATTCGGGACCCTTTGCTAAGGGCTATCTGGTCCCTGTACGACCGGAGCAGGAGCTTGGTTGGCATTGCTGGCAGTAAGTCAGACTTGTTTCCGGTGGATGTTGGACTCCGGCAGGGCTGCCCTTTGTCGCCGGTTCTGTTCATAATTTTAATGGACAGAATTTCAAGGCGAAGCCAGGGGCCGGAGGGCGTCGGGTTTGGGACCACATGATTTCATCTCTGCTCTTTGCGGATGATGTTGTCATGCTGGTCCCATCAGACCAGGTACTTCAACATGCACTGGGACGGTTTGCAGCTGAGTGTGAAGCGGCTGGTATGAGAATCAGCACCTCCAAATCTGAGGCCATGGTTCTCAGTCGGAAAAGGGTGGCTTGCCCACTTCAGGTAGGTGGAGAGTCCCTGCCTCAAGTGGAGGAGTTCAAGTATCTGGGGGTCTTGTTCACGAGTGAGGAAAGGATGGAAAGCGAGATTGACAGACGGATCGGTGCAGCTTCTGCAGAAATGCAGTCGCTGTACCAATCCGTCTGTCGTGGTGAAGAAGGAGCTGAGCCGCAAGGCGAAGCTCTCGATTGACCGGTCAATCTACGTTCCTACTCTCACCTATGGTCATGAGCTGTGGGTCATGACCGAAAGGACAAGATCCCGGATACAGGTGGCCGAAATGAGCTTTCTCCGCAGGGTGGCTGGGCGATCCCTTAGAGATAGGGTGAGAAGCTCGGTCACTCGGGAGGAGCTCAGAGTAGATCCGCTGCTCCTCCACATCGAGAGGGGCCAGCTGAGGTGCCTTGGGCATCTTTTCCGGATGCCTCTGGACGCCTTCCCGGGAAGGTGTTCCGGGCATGTCCCACCGGGAGAAGATCCCGGGGAAGACCTAGGACACGCTGGAGGGACAATGTCTCTCGGCTGGCCTGGGAACGCCTCGGTGTCCCGCCGGAAGAGCCGGAGGAAGTGTCTAGGGAGAGGGAAGTCTGGGCATCCCTGCTTAGATTGTTGCCCCTGCGACCCGGCCCCGGATAAGCGAAAGAAAATGGATGGATGGATTGTTTCGGTTAGGTCTGTTCAACTTAAACCTAAAGTTCATCCATGATTAAATGATATCACTCGAGCTGTCAGAACTGGATGCAGGAGGGCTGAACGCTGGTGGAAGAAAGAATAGGCTGCAAATGTGACATGTCCTGTGAGAATGCTTGCCATGCAAGAACTGGGATGTTTTCAGCTTCCAGGAATTGTGTACGCTGTCTGCCATCTGCCCTGTAAAGTGAAAACCGGGATTCATCCGTGAAGAGAACACCTCTCCAAAGTGCCAGACACTCGAGCTCGAGTTCTGTCAACCTTGCACTGGTTACCTATAAAGCATTGCATTAATTAAAAAATATTCCTTAATACCAAAAAGCCCTTCATGGTTTGGCTCTGCAGTATTTGAGCAAACTTCGATTTAATTAGAGTCCTTCACGTGCATTACGCTCTCAGGCATCCTGTCAGTTGGTTATACCTAGATTTTCAAAATCAAGTAAGTTACCACAGTAAGTTTATTTATTTTTTATTTAGCCTTGTTGTGCAAGCTCTGTCGAGCTTGTGCAGAGGCAGCAGCTTTTGGCAGAGGGGAACTGGAATCCCCTGGTTGGGCATGGGTTTTACTGAGTTTTTTTTCTCGATTAGAGTTTTGGTTTCCATGCCACCGTTTGCATACTGTTTTGCACTATTTGCCTGAAAGGGGGGGGCTGCTTTATAATTCATATTTTTAAGTTTTACATAATTAGTATTACATATAGGGATTTATAGTCTGTTTAATATTTGACCTGTGTTTCTCTCTCTTTACCTTACAATTTTTTACGATCGCTATGACAACTTTTTCAATACTTTTAACAATTTTGCTAAACTCTTAAACAAAGTTAGCACAACATCTGTCTGTGAAAATAAAAAAATGCTTGAACTTCTTTTACACACAAGCTCAACCAAGACCAAAACAATGAAATTTAACTTCCAAATTTTCATATGCTTTCATACTGTATGTCAGAAAAGATAACATCATGTTCCAAACCTAACTTGTAGGCTAAAGTCAAAGTGAACAGCTGTATATACAGCCAACCAGGTGTTGGTTTTCGGAAAATTTATCGTAGTGCCGGCTCGCTTCATGACGGTTTTAGTGTGTTTAAGGGTGATTGAGAAGAATGAGGGGGAAAACTGTATGTCAGAAAACGAAAGGTCTTGCGTTGGGTCGAAATATTCTCGCCTCTTGTTTGTCACATTTTTTCACTCCCCTTCCTTGCTCTTATTTTCCATGCTTTTTCTCTCGTCTTGTCTTGTCTCGTCTCATCTATTGAGACACTCTCTCTGCACTGCCCTCCAAACTTGGAAAATTATGGGTTTGATCAACTGGTCTCTCAGCGCAATTGACACCTTTTTCTCGACGAGAAAACTGGTTCGGGGAACCTGTCTGACCTGACGGAATGTTCGCAGCTGGCTACACAATGGACGGGTGGGAGAGATGGCTGATCGTGTGTCTGGCGGCTCTTTCCGTGGAGGACATGAAGATATTTATCTATTGGAACCATGATACCAGGTCTTGTGCTGTTTGGATTAGGCTTTGCACTGGGTTATCGAAAAATTCATAAAACGGGAACAGCTGTCCAAAGCCTCATAAGGCTGCCCGTATCGATTGAAGCTGTGGGAAGAGTGGTCAGCATTGAGACTGAGACTATTAATCGAAAATATGGTTGTTATCAGGGAGATCTTAACATTTTTGGGAAGGAAAATTGACAGTATCAGAGATCAGAACTAACATTGACAATGAGGGTTGCCGTGACATATTGGAATTACGGTTTCCCGACTAAACAAATCACAATCTTATCTTTTCGGCTCCCCGGTTCCAGCAACAGCCTTGGACAAGAGCAGCTGGTAAATTAACCCTGTGAGAGCACTGCAGCGAGACGCTCTTGCGTCCCTCCCCCACTCTAAAGACTTAGAACTCACACACACAGACTTTGGCCCTTATCCCTCCCACTCCTCCGTAGCTTTGAACCGCCAGCCTGACAAGCGGGTCTGTGAGCAGCGCCGTAATGGCACTGGACCGGATGGCTGCTTGACGGGCTGGATTATTTTCCCTGTTGCAAGTCTTGTCTATGGTGTATTATGTGTATCTGTTTTTCTCTACACTTCCCTCGTGTTATGCTGTATTTTTCTTCTTAAATCCAGTTATATGTGTAATGACAATAAATTGAATCCAAATCCAAATCCTATATTTCGTTGAGTGTGACATAAATTCCCCCGGACGCATTAAGCCGTAAAAGGAATCAATACGTAGGAATCAAAAAGCTTGCTTCGAAGGGATTCTATAAGTCTGTGCAATATTGATAAAGTGATTGGCTTGCGTCTATCTAGATGGCTGCACGAAGAATTGCTCATGCCTTTGAGCAACAGACACACTGAGGGATTGGTGAAAAGACTCGGATGATCGTTATTATGATACCTTGCGTAAAATTGGATTCCCGCCAATAGTCTACGGATGGAGGATATTGTCTGGTTACAGTTCTCGTATTTATGGACTAGGAAAGAGCAGACTGACGAAATCATGATGGGAAATAGGGGAATTTGGAAGGAGAAGGAGAACATGTTAAAATGAGACCAGGCGGAAGTGTATGCCTTAAGTGTTGACGGAGCAACGCCTTTAGACATGTAATGTCCGACCGATTGTCGTTTGGGTGCAGTTCGTGCAGGCATAGGTAGACCTGTTCACCTCCCTGAACAACACCCATTGCCCGCTATGGTACTCGCTGTTTGAGGCCCCAATCGGCACGGATGCCCTAGGAACATCCAACGAAGAGGAGCATCAAGTGCTACTAGTTGCGCCATACAGGCCCAACCGGATTTGGTTCTCAGAGGTAATGCTCCTGACGACAACTCCCCCCTGGCCGATTCCCCTGACAAAGGGCATGCTTTCTCAGGGGAAGTGCACTTTGTGGAATCCAAGACCAAACCTCTGCAACCTCCATGTCTGGCTTCTGGACGGGACGAAGATATCCTGAGTGCCCTACCCCCTGTGGTGGTTGAGACCATCACTCAGGCTAGGGTGCCTGCCACTAGTCGACTGTACGCCTTTAAGTGGCACATCTTCTCATCCTGGTGCTCTTCTCTAAGACAAGACCCATGGAGGTACTCGATCGGGAACATGCTGCCCTTCCAGACAAGCATAATCTCTCCCCTTCCACTCATCACGAACCAGTGGCTGGAAAGTCTCTGGGATAACACGACCTGATCAAAAGGTTCCTAAGGGGCGCGAAAAGGCAGAATCCACCTCGTCCGTGCACCGTGCCCTCTTGGGACTTCGATATGGTCCTGGTGTGCCTTCAGAGGTTCCCTTTCGAGCCCCTGGGAGACAAGCTCTTTCTCATGTCTCGATGAAGACGGCTCTCCCAGTGGCGTTCCCTTCTATCAAGAGGGTTTGGGACCTACAAGCATTCTCCGTGTCCATGGATTACCTAGAGTTCGGGTTGTGTCCAGTATGTGCGTTGCGCCTTTACTTTGACCACACACAGAGCTTTAGGAGCCCTGAGCAGCTCTTTGTCTCTCCTGGAGATAAGCTAAGGGAAGGGATTGGCGGACTGGATCCTGGACCGCTGGCAGTGAGGGCACACTCCACTGGGGTGTAGCCTCCTCTTAGGCACTGGCTCAGGGTGCCTGCAGAGCTGCGGGTTGGGCTACACCCAATACCTTCGCAAGGTTCTACAGCCCATCCGTCGGTTTTGACAACACGTCTCGTTCCCTCCATCATGGAACAGAGGTTATATCCTTAACCAAGACATTTATTAGCCATAATTTTCTCTTAAAAGTAATTTGATCCGTCCAACAATTAGCATGGCCTTTCATACTAACTTGAATAAGAAAAAGAATCCTAAAACTTAAAATAAGTATCAAAAAATTCATGTAAATGTTACTTTTTTACAAATTATAATACACTAATTTCATGTAAAACACAAAACTGTGATTAAAAACACTTAACATGTGAGACTGTCATAACCCTGCCACAAGAATAAAAAAGCTCAAAAAGGTGATGCAGGATCATGACGCTACCCAATCTTTTCCAGAACTGATGTCACTTCTAGAGACTTATGGTTCATGGTGTAGGTCAGTGGTTCTCAACTCTGCCCTGCGAGATCCATTTTGCTGCTGAGTTTAGCCCGAACTCTGATATAAAACACCTGAACAAGCTAATCAGCGTCTTTAGCAATAGACGCGTTCAACTTAATGCGGCGCTGTGCAAATTTATCAGCGTATGACATTTAAGTACCGCAAGAGCAATTAAACTGCAGATTGTTCGGTACGGATTTGAATCGCTCTCACGGTACTTTAATGCGATATGCCAAACAATCTGTGCAGCCCAATATTAAGTTGAATGCGTCTGTTCCTGAAGTCACTGATTAGCCTCAACAGGTGTTTAATCAGAGTTGGGGCTAAACTCTGCAGGAAAATGGATTTTGCGGGCCAGAGTTAAGAACCACTGGTGTAGGGTCTGATCGGACCAATGGTTACCATTTGGTATCATAAAACACAACAAGCTCTCAGGAGGGCCTCTAACCGGCGCCAACGAGTCTGGTCCAACTGCCCTATCTTTACACCTTCATCACTGACCAGGACAGATTCCAATACTCTCCCCTGGACTTTAAAGGAGGTTCGTGGGGAAGGAAAGGGCTGTTCACCAAATTGAGAAAATCAATGTGGCCCCCAGAGACTGAGAACCTCAAATTCTTCCAAAGGAATTGCTCTTTCTCTCTCCTTAGCCACAGAAGAATGGTCTAAAGTGTAAATACATGCATCTCCACATTGTATGCTGGTACCCCATGTTATCCTGCCTCACCTATAACCTCAAAGGCATGTGTGCTCAGTTGTATTCTGTTTATATTTACATTCTTGAACAAACTACAGGTTAATCTATTATAACCCTTTCATGTTTCATATCTTAATGTTTCCCTCTTCATTCCTTAAATGATGGTGTATAGCACAGTAATGTATTTTACACCATACTCATTTTATGTTATTCAAAGACTATTACAGCTCCAAACTTACAGGCAACCATTAATGCAAATGAGCTAGTGAGCCGGACACATAAACATATTTTCGTGCCCAAGATCATCTCATCACATTGGATCGCCCACCTTGGAGGGGCGTGACTCCACCAAGGTTAAAACATCTGTGCACAGAGGGAACCACGCTCGCTTGTGTTCGTTCATCCTCTTGAGACCTGCCTCTCTCCTTGGAAACAGCTTATTCCGGCAGTTTGCTTCAGCTAAATTCGTTCTACCTTCGTCAGCCAATCCGATTCTAAGAAAGAACTGACCGATTTACCCGCTTGCTTTAAACCCATCAGGACTCTGAAACCTTCATCAGGCGCACCAGAACTTGTCCCAGCACACCCAAGAAGCCAATGCAAGTATCTGATCTATTTCTAAATAGCTGCATTTAAGCTTAGCCCCTTTTGCCCTTGTCCAAGAAGTTTGTCCTTGATGGTTTATGCACATGTGAATAGCTGATTTAACCCTGATATAACCCTCTAAGCGTCAAAATTACAGAATTGCGAATAATATAATAGGCTGTAGATCGTAATATGGTGTAATATCTCATTTACATTTACATTTACATTTTACATTTAGTCATTTGGCAGACGCTTTTATCCAAAGCGACTTACAGTGCACTTATTACAGGGACAATCCCCCTGGAGCAACATGGAGTAAAGTGTCTTGCTCAAGAACACACTGGTGGTGGCTGCTGAGATCGAACCAGCAACCTTTTGATTTACCAGTTCAGTGGTTTAACCCACTAGACCACCATCATTTGTATTGGTATCATTTGTATTTGTATTGTATTGTAGACTGCGCGTCTCCCTGTACATATTTTGCAGCACAATGGTGCCGCCGTGCAAGGCGCGAATGTTCACGAAGCT
Organism: Triplophysa dalaica; assembly: GCF_015846415.1. Taxonomy (NCBI): domain Eukaryota; kingdom Metazoa; phylum Chordata; class Actinopteri; order Cypriniformes; family Nemacheilidae; genus Triplophysa; species Triplophysa dalaica. The sequence continues at coordinate 8,527,393 of NC_079547.1, read as the reverse complement.
ATGGCGCAGAAATATAGTAATAATTTACTATGGCAACTTATAGTTTTACTGTTGATTTCCTCTTTCCCAATCATTTGGAATGAACAACAACATGTTAATAAGTTAAAAATCAAATCTACTATTTACTATTTCCTGAATATTACTTATGAACTGATCAGAACGTAGGCTACTGTGTCATGAAATAAAGGGAAGAACCCAATTGCAGGCAGACGGTGGTGAAGGGGTAAACCCAAAGCTTTTATTCCAAAACAATGAACAATTAAAACACCCCACGATGGGGAAAACAAAAAAAAGGCAGAATACAATAAAATAAAGACTTCCCACGAGGGGGCAAAAACCAAGACTCAACATGATAATAAATAAACAGACACAGGTAAGGTTATCTACAAGGAACAAGATACACAGGACAAGGCGACACGCAAATACTCACAGGGCAAGAACAAGCACATAAGCACAGGTATACAAGCACAAGCTACGAAATACAATGAACGAGCACAGGACAAAAGACATGACAATCATATATAGGGAGACAGACAAAGGGTAATTAAAAGGGGCAGGTGTGGGTAATGAAACACTCAGGGAACGTTAATGAGGAACGAGATGGCTGGAATGAGGACCGCAGAGAGAGTATCGAAGGCCGATAAGGTCAACATCTCTCTATCTCACATAAAACATAAGGCTTCATCATGAATCTGCCACAAAACAAAGAATAGACATGGCATGATGAGGCAGACCCATGACATACTGTTCACATGCGTTTTACTACTATAAATATAGTAATTTGGTAATCATTTAGTACTTGTTTTGTAGTTGGTTTCCTATTTTCTGATCATTTGGAATGAGGATCAACAGACAAAAAACAAACAAACATGCAAATATGGTCAAACATCAATTCAATATCTACTATTTCCTGAATATTAAGAAATTCAAGATGCCACCCCTGATGACTTCATAATATGCAAATAAGATGAGTATATTTACACCCCACATAAACTTTCGGTCATGCCCAACATTTTTCTAATTTACAGAAGATCTCTATCTTTAAGCCCTTTCAAAGCCACAAGCTTTGAAAAAAACCTGCCGCCTAAATACTGCCACTCTTTGCTTTGTCTATTTCTTTCATTCATTACTGCTTTTACGATCCATGTGTGTTTGTCTAGTGTTTGTAATTGGTTAGTAAGTTGGTTTGTTTCCCCTTTAGTTTATTCAATTGCATTTGTATCCACTCTTAAATTGTTTCTGTGTATATTAATCGCATATGAACATCACTGTCACTTCAGAAATCATAACGAAATCAAGCAGTTTAACTGCACCACAGTAAGTGTATTGATTTTTCCAAGGCCAGGAAAGTAATATTTTTTTAGAGTTGATATAAGATCTGCTGATAACTCACAGGACGAGTGCATTTAGTTTGTCGCTAATATTAATTCTGCTGCATCAGGTTAATTGTATATAAGGGGTATATTTAATCAACATTAATTATACGTATATTACTGTGGTTAAACTTATAGTTTTCCAAAATACACTACAATGGTCAGGTTATAAGGTAAATATACAGAAATCACAAGTCCTTTCTTTAAATTACATGCCACCTACCCTTATTATTAATAAATGTAATCTTAACTTGCAGTCAGATTCAATGAAATATTTGGGAATCAAAATGATTTTTCTAAATTAATTCAAGCCAATTTTGTTCCTTTAATTTACTAAATTAAAGGTGAAATATCAAGATGGACAATTATTTGATTTTTAAGTATGAGCGTAAGGGTTGAAGCAATCAAGATTAACATTTTACCAAGATATTTGTTCCAATCTCTGCCAGTGGACTTACAACTGCAGCAATTTATTTTCAAGATTTATCTGAAAGAGAAGAAGATCGAGATGGAAAAAAAATAGAACCATTCATATCCCCGGAAGTTCATGCACAAGGCTGCATTGGAAGACATGGACCTACTAAATAAATTGTTGATGGTAGATAATCCATGGCTAAATGTCTCTTTAAGGATCTGGAAGAAAGTAGTGAAATTGTGCAAAGCTATGTTTGTGTGCGTATGATACAGAGTTTGAACCTAGTAAATCAGATAACTGCTTAAAAAACTGGATTAGAAAAAGTTTAACTGCATATTGCACATTTATGGATAAAGGGATACTTCAGAGATTCCAGAAGATTAATGAAAATTCTCATCTAGAGAACCAAGATTTTTATAGGTATCTTTTAGTCCGCCACTACTTAGATCATACAATAAGGGATGAATCAAAGGAATTAGAAGGTGGGATAATGAAGGTTTGTGTAACAGCCTTATAAGGGAACGTGACGGCAGTTGAACGATACCTTTCAGTAGAGGACTGGTAAACTGCATGTGAGTCACAGTGGAAAACTACAAACTCCTTGTTTTGGAGGGAGTTTGCATGGAAGGGTATCTGTAGGTTTTTCACCACACCTGCTCAGACAAAGCAACAGTATTCAAACAACAGATCAAGTTTTTGGCACACATGTGGGGTAGACAAGGCAAATCTTTTACATATTTTCTGGAGCTGCCCTTCTATTAACCAATACTGGCTTGAGATGCATAAATGTTTAGAACCTTTTTTCAAGATTCAACAAAAAAATCCAGGACTTGTACCTAGGTTTAATTCCCAATGATTTTCAAAATAAGTACCCGTTTAGAATATTGACTGTTGCATGCAAGAAGGCAAGGAAGGAAATTGCTTCCACCAGTTTCACCTGCGCAGAAGGACTGGATTCATATAGTGTATGACATTTTTATCATGGAAAAGCTTACCTATGCTTTGAGACTAATATCCTGATTGTTTTTCTGTAGTATGGGAAATTTGGTTTGAGTATATAGCTCCTTTAAGATCAGATTTAGTATAACAAAAATGCATTTAAGGCTAATCTATTATTTGATTTGGTGCAGACACATTTTACGAGGGAGTGGTTCATTCAATGGTTTTCACAATGATCACATAAAATGTAATGTTGTGTTTTGTTTATCCTTTATTTTCCATTTCTATAAGCACTGGTTTTTTGTTTTGACAATATTTAATATAGGTAACATACAATAACACTCAAGGTTAAGTAAACAAAAAAGCTCATCACTTCCTGTTTGCTGAGAGAGCGTGGTTTGAGACAGAGCTCCGTCAAACTTTTTCTAAATATATCGTTTATTCCTGTTATTTCTTAATATTTATATTGTAAATTGATAACTCACAGAGGGTTAAACCTATCCTTAAGTGTATCCCATACCAAATATCGTCATATAACGCACAGATAGATTTGTTTTATACGATCATTCGCTATTAGCACTCAGGCTGTTAGCATTCCCAGCCTTTAGTTTCTGAATATTGCCTTTACTGCTTAACTCACTGTTCTCATTATGACACCACTAATGGCTAATGATTCAGATATGTGTTTAACGTTACCTTTGAGTGCAGATGATGAATCTTTCTTCGCACTTCAGTCAGAACTGGAAGTATTGGAGAAGCAGATCCACGATCTACTCGAGAGGCAAACACGTCTGCGAGAACGTAAAACGGCGATGGAAACATCCCGGGCTGACGCTCGCAAAGCTGCGGTAAGTGTTCGACGTGATTGTAATACTCCTATCACTTCTACTCCGTGTGTTTCTATGCACAGAGCCCTGGCTTCAAGATCACGACGAGCCGAAATGAACTTCACTCCTGCACCTGCACACACACGGCGGAAGGCGAAATCCAGGACCGGAGCGATGACCTCTCCCCCACCGCCGCGACCGGTCTTAGAGATTTCTACGAGAAATCGCTTTGCCACCCTCTGCGAGACGAAATCCAACGCTGTGGTCATCGGAGACTCAATCGTCCGGAACGTACGCGCCTCCTTCAATGAAGGTAAGGTGCGCACTCACTGTTTTCCTGGCGCCCGTGTTCTCGATGTGTCTGCGCAGGTAACTGCGATTCTGAAGGAGGATGCAAGAGTAGGAGCCGTAGTTCTGCACGCGGGGGTGAATGATGTGAGAATGCGTCAGTCGGAGATCCTGAAGAGGGACTTCAGGAGTCTGGTCGATACTGTTCGCAACGCATCGCCCACGGCGAGGATCATCGTATCAGGGCCGCTTCCTACTTACCGACGAGGGAACGAAAAGTTCAGTAGACTATTTACGCTTAATAATTGGTTAATGTCATGGTGTATTGAACAGAAGCTGCTCTTTGTAAATAATTTTGATCTGTTCTGGGAGCGACCTAGGCTTTTCCGCCCCGCCGGGCTGCACCCCAGCAGCATTGGAGCGGAAATTCTGTCTGACAACATCTCAAAAACGCTACGCACCATTTGACTAGTAAGTACAAATTTTAACTACAGTCTGTGTTCTTCTCACCCAACTGTTAAGAATGTTACTGTTAAGAATGTTACTGCTTTCAAATGCATAGAGACTGTGTCTGTCCCCCGAATAATACAACCAAATAATAATTTATTTAAAAGTCAGAGAAAAAATCTTATCATGATTAAACCAAAAGACAATATATTTAATGAGCAAAACCAACGCCTAAAGTTTGGGCTACTTAATATTTGATCACTAAATCCAAAAGCAGTTATTGTAAATTAAATGAACACAGACAACAGTTTTGATATACTTTGCCTCACTGAAACCTGGCTTAAGCCAAATGATTATTTTGGTCTAAATGAGTCTACTCCTCCAAGCTACGGTTATATTCATGAGCCACGTCCGGTTGGTCGAGGTGGTGGTGTCGCAACAATCTTTAGAGACTTTCTTACCGTTACTCGGAGAACAATGCATACATTTAAATCATTTGAAATGCTTGCGTTGAACAAAAGTAAAAAATCATTGGTCTCTCTTACATTGGTTACTGTGTATAGACCCCCTGGGCCTTACACTAATTTTCTGATAGAGTTCGCAGACTTCTTATCGGATCTATTGGTTAACGTCGATAAAGTACTGATTGTTGGAAATTTTAATATCCACGTAGACAGTGCTAACGATCCATTAGCTGTGGCGTTTAAAGAACTACTAGACTCTTGTGGTGTAACACGATACATCAATAGACCTACTCATCACCTTAATCATACCCTAGACTTGATTATATCTCACGGAGCCGATCTAACCAATATCGATATTATACCTCAAAGCGACGATGTTTCCGATCACCATCTTATAACATGTACACTGCGCACTGCAGAAATCAGTTGTATATCTCGTTATCGACAAGGTAGAACAATCACCTCAACTACTAAAGATAGTTTCGTAAAGAACTTGCCAGATCTGACTTCTCTAATAACCTTTCCAACGAATATAAAATTGCTCGATGACATGACCAGCAACATGGGCACTATTTTCTCTAATACATTAGAAGTGGTCGCAGCTATGAAGTCAAAAAGGATAAATGAAAAGAACATAGCACCATGGTATAATAACACCACTCACCCCCTAAAAAGAGAAACGCGTAAACTGGAGCGAAAATGGAAACAAACCCAATTAGAGGTCTTTAAAATTGCATGGAAAGAGAGTGCAAGCTGTTACAAAAAGGCACTAAAAGCAGCAAAAGCCGAGCACTTCCGTAACCTCATAGAAAATAACAAAAACAATCCAAGGTTTTTATTTAGTACAATTGCTAAATTAACAAACAAACAGACTCCACCTGACCTGGGTATTCCGCCGCACCTTGGTAGCAATGCATTCATGAAATTTTTTACCGAGAAAATCGAAATAATACGAGACAACATAGCTAAACCAAACCTCCAAGTTTGTCGGAAGAATTAGTTTCAACCGTCACCCAAAAAGAAAAGCTAGAGTGTTTTTCTCCTATAAATCAGGAAGATTTAATTAAAATTATTGCAACATCCAAACCGACGACATGCTTATTAGACCCCATTCCGACTACTTTATTAAAAGAGTTACTACCTGCTGTAATTGAGCCCATTTGTAACATAATCAACTCGTCTATTAATCTAGGACATGTCCCAGGACCCTTTAAGCTGGCTGTAATTAAGCCTCTTATCAAAAAACCAAATTTAGACCCAAATGAACTTGGAAGCTATAGACCGATTTCAAATCTCCTGTACTTGTCTAAAATACTAGAAAAAGTAGTGTCAACTCAACTGTGTACCTTCCTACAAAATAATGACATGCACGAAAAGTTTCAGTCTGGCTTTAGACCGCATCACAGCACTGAAACTGCGCTCGTTAGAATTACAAATGACCTTCTTATTGCTTCAGATAAAGGTAACATCTCACTATTAGTCCTGCTTGACCTTAGTGCTGCTTTCGATACTGTAGACCATAAAATACTACTAGATCGTTTACACCATTATATCGGTATTCAGGGACAGGCACTGCAATGGTTCAGATCTTACTTAACAGACCGATATCAATACGTCCATTTAAATGGGAAATCGTCAAATCTTACGCAAGTCAATTATGGATTACCTCAGGGATCGGTTTTAGGACCCTTGCTTTTCTCCATATACATGCTGCCCCTCGGCAACATTATTAGAAAACATGGAATTAGCTTCCACTGTTACGCAGATGATACTCAGCTATATATCTCATCAAGACCAGATGATTCCTTTAAGCTATCCAAACTGGCAGAGTGCATCGAGGACATAAAACATTGGATGACTAGTAATTTCCTCCTTTTAAACTCTAGCAAAACAGAAATATTACTTATAGCACCAAAATTAAGTAAACAGAATATCTCCGATTACAGCCTGCAAATTGAAAGCTGCACTGTTACTCCAACAAATACAGTTAAAGACCTAGGCGTTATATTAGACGGCAACCTGTCATTTAAAAATCACATCTCAAATATCACAAAAACAGCCTTCTTCCACCTTAGAAATGTTGCCAAATTACGAAATAGTTTATGTGTTGCAGACGCAGAAAAGCTTATTCATGCATTTGTGACCTCACGGCTTGACTATTGTAATGCTCTACTTAGTGGTTGTCCTGTATCATCGATAAACAAACTACAGTTAGTTCAGAATGCAGCTGCCAGAGTTCTTACTAGGTCAAGAAAATACGATCACATAACCCCAGTTTTATCATCGCTTCACTGGCTACCCATTAAGTATCGCATTGATTTTAAAATTATTTTAATTACTTACAAAGCCCTGAACGGTTTAGCACCTACTTACTTAACCAAGCTTTTATCACGTTACAACCCATCACGCTCGCTGAGATCTCAAAACTTAGGACTTTTGACAACACCTAGAATAACAAAATCCACCAAAGGTGGACGAGCTTTCTCATACGTAGCACCTAAACTCTGGAATAGCCTTCCTGATACTATTCGAGGGTCAGACACACTCTCCCAATTTAAATCTAGATTAAAGACACATCTTTTAAGCCAAGCTTTCACTTAATGCATAGTTAATGAACAGCAGATACGCTAATTATTCTCTTTCCGCCTCTGCCTCGGGATGCCCATCCCGAGGTAGGAAGAAGTTCCACCATGTCCAGACGACCGACAGATGCCCATCCCCAATTTGAGATTACACCAGATACAGCTGCAGACTGACTGACCATCCCAGCTCCATCTAAGGCAATTCCACCAGCTGCCAAGAGAAATATGACCATCGGACCATCCCAGCTCAGACCACTACATCCCCAACCAAGAGCAAAGACGGACTATTTGTCTTATTAATGCTGAAGTTACAATATTTGGTATTAAATGCTAAACCTAAACCACACGTCAGCAGTCTGAGTGCAGCTATGACACGTCAGAGGGGATCTGGCCCTCCCGGTTGAGCCTGGCTTCTCCCGAGGTTTTTTTCTCCATTAATCAATCATTGGAGTTTGGGTTCCTCGCCACAGCAGAGCAGTGTTGGCCTGCTCACCGGGAGACTGCATTCATTCATTTATTTATTTATTTATTTAGAAATTAGATGTTATTTATTAGAATGAACTTACTCGTTGTATAAATACCATGCACTGTGCTGTGTTTTAACTTTTCTGTTTTTCCCGTTGCCCCTGTAAAGCTGCTTTGAAACAATACACATTGTGAAAAGCGCTATATAAACAAACTTGAATTGAATCTGTTTAATTCACAATACTAAATAATGCTATGTAAATAAGAAGGATATTTTAGAGAAGGTCTTCTACTACATTCATAAACCTTATCTTTCTTACAATGAATATTTACGTTTCTCCTTTGCCAATGATACAAAATGATCTGTATATGTTATTTGACTAAAACAGTCATGTTAGTAATTCATTTAGAGGATTGCTTTCAGCTGCTATTCGCTATATTTGTTGACTGTTGTTGACCAATAAAAATAAATTAAAAAAAGCAAACCAACTTGTACCCTGTTGGGTAATAGATTACCCTGTTCTTTAACTGATTTGATAGATCAAGTATCTGTTTCCAACATTTGAATGGTAAAAACCCTGAAACCAAACCCTGTGGATCCCATAACCAGCTCAGCCCCCGGGCCTTTACCTGAGCTAGGTTGCCGGTGAGAAGGTAACTGATACACCCCCAGCACGTAGAGACTGTAAACGGCATGATCTGAGGCTTCAGCCGCCTCCCTTCACTAATTAGATGTGTATTGTTGGGATAGGTCATCTTATATTTGATTCTAGTGGTGGCCTGAGCCTTAGATTGTAATTATAATAGATTGTTAATTTATTTATGCTTATGATAACAAGCAGCTTCTATTACTGCATTAGATCTATGGAAAAGTGTGACAAGGGTGATCGGAGAGCTCAGCTAGATTTTTTCAGATGGATTTTAGATTAAATATTTAGAATTATTTTGTTAAATGTGTTTTTCATGTTGGGGAAAAAAACAAGATAAATCTGAAATGGCAAAAACAGCTGCCAATTTTACTGCTCCATGACATGAACACGTGCGAAGAACGGCTTCAAAACCTTCAAAAATAATGTTTTTAATGAGTTTTTCACTGATCCACCAGCTTTGTGCTTTAGATAATGTTATTCCACATTCTATGTGGTCATGCCTGAACCAACTTCACTATACATGTTGACCCTTGAAATATTCATGACTCAAATTGAGCAGCATCTTATTTAAAATGTGTAACAAGAAGGCTTAGAGGCGTTCTTGGAAGCTACAGAGATCATCTACGGCCTCTTCTTAGAAAGTGAAGTACTATCTGCCATATATTTTCTTGATCCTGATGAAAATGGGGATAGCATTCAAAACAAACCAGTCACATGATTTGACATCTCTCGAGTTAAAATAAGAGAACAAGAAACAAACCTGTGTGTAATTAAATTTCAAATTTCTGAAACAAATTCAACAAAAAGGTAATAACTACAATAATACCAATAACTACAAAAAAGTCCCAGGAAGCACAAATTAAGATAAAAAAGTTATATTTGTATATAACCTTACTTTAGCCAAATGGGAAAATATCAATGGGAAAATGTATTTTTTTTCAGCTTTTTCCGACCTCCTGCACACAAGACAGAGTTCAGAATGTGATTTGATCAGCAATACATGCCAAATGATGCCCATTTCACCACATGTCCATGTTATTCTGCACTAAAAAGTTGCCTAAATTTTTAATACTGACATTAACCAAATCAGTTAGATTTATGTCATTTGTCCTCTGCATGCATACAAGAAAATCTTACATTTCTTTCCACAGAGCGAAGATATCGGGCACAATCAAATCGGCCGTTGTATGTAGCCAGATCTGCAGCAGTAAAGCCATCTACATCCCTCTCTTTTGGGCTTATCTTGTGACTCAGGAGAATTCGGCAACACTGATAAATTAATATAAACAATTTAATTTAAAACTGTAATCATAATTTATTAGCAAAATCCTTGTGACTGTATCACCACACAGATTTACCTCCTAGGCCTACCTCTATCTCTCCATTTTCTGCTGCATCGTGCAAAGGTGTGCCACCCCAATAATCCTTCTTGACCTCTGATCCCATTAGCAACAAGCACCTCAAGATCTGAATGTGCCCCCCACTAGCAGCAAAGTGCAAAGCGGTCGTCCCTTCATTATCTTCACTGGACAGACTAATGTCTGTGAACTTTGCCTGTGATACACAAAACACAAAGAACTGCACACTTATTGCAGGACTAAAATTCTATAATAGCATCATTTTCAAGTTGAATATAGCAAGTTGAATATTTGTGTGTGCATATCTATGCATTTATCCAAATGTATTACTCACAAGCCATACTACCACTGCATAGTGGCCCATATGAGCTGCGGCATGCAGTGGCATCATTCCATCTTTGGCTCTTAGATGCACATCAGCTCCACAGTCTTTCACCAGGTACTCTGCTACATCTAGATGTCCTTCCTGGCAGGCCAGATACAGAGGTGTAGCGCCCATGTTAGTCTGTCGATTAACACACCTAAAAAATAGATGTACAAAGTCATCTCTTTCCAAACTAATAGTTGAGTTTGACTCAGCAACCCAAAGGTATGTTTGCACAAACAAAAATTTGCAAAGAAGATGCGACTGAAGGCCATTCATTAACAAAAGTTACAGAGACCACTGCTGATGCAATGTGGGTGTGTCCAACAATTTATTATAAAGTTTCCCTAACCTAGCAAATTAATGTGGGTAATAAAACCCTGGAGAAAAAGAAAACCTTCAGTGTGGAGAAGTTACTGTATCTGAGAGCAGTTAAACATTACTGTGCATACTGTTATAAAAGGAAGATGACGTGCCCATTCACCTTTTGGGCTGAAGAACCTGAGAGGCAACTCCCGGTCGCTGCAGCAGACAGCGCAGCGTTGCGGAATGAAGGTCTCTCGACGTTGAGTCAAGACAGAATTGGGTCCCTATACGAAACATCACGATGCTGAGCCGCAACATGACTCCCAGTGGAACGATTCTGACTGGACATGTCACAGGTGAGCGCTACCGCAAATCGAAACCCTCCAGTGTTGCCGTAAAGCATCACATCGGATGTGTTAACAACGAGTGGCTCTTACCAACTGGGTTGATATACAGGCTGCTCCGCCAGTACGATAGAAGGGCAGAGGTTAATCTCTTCCTGGAGGAAGGATAGCACAACACTTTTCGCACAACTCTGCGTATCTTCCCCGCAGGAAGAACACCAGGACGAGAAGAGAAGGCACTTGTAGGCGACTGCAGGTGGGAAGTCACTCAGGATCTCCTCGCCCTGTACAGGAGATTAAGGTTTTTCATCAGGGAAATCGGCCAGTAGAGTGCAATTAACAGGACTTGATGCTTTACTTACCTGACCTTGCACATGACCTACTGTGTACTGTGTACTGCCGAGAGAGTGCATCAGCTGTCTCGTTGATGTCGCCTGGTATGTGAGTGGCCAACAGTGATTTCACCAGCAGCTTACTCCAGAGGAGGAGGTGTCAGGCGAGTGGATCAGCACGTGCCTGCCCTGAATTAGTGGAAGGAACCTCTTCAGAGCAAGCCAACTTGCCAGCAACTCTGAGCAATTGATGTGTCACTAGAGGGGGGGACCCGTTCAACGACCCGACACTGCATGTCCATAGCACACAGCATCCCAGCCGAGCAGGAAGGCGTCTATCATCACCACGACACACATCGGGACCTGACGAGCAGAACCCAAGCTCTGAGAAAGGACATGTCTGTCCAAGGGATTAGGGGGTGAAGTCAATGAGGCGTGATGCAAAATAGAAAACTTAAACGCCTTGGAAGGGAGCCTTGGTTGCCACAGGTGGCGGCCGTCTGCAAGGAAAAGATGTACCGCGACATCAGTACGTCGACATATCCCTTAGCTGCCCCAGTGTTGAGGGAAGTCAGGGGGATGGAGCTTGTTTGACGTCAAAGCAGCGAGAAGGGGGCATTCCAGGTCTTGGTGAGCTCCTCATGCACCTCCGGGAAAAAAGCCAACCGTGACGGCAACAGCTTGATCAACATAAGCTCGCAGTGCAGGCACACCGTATCAACGAATGCTACTTCAGCCTGATTGTAGCCCAAGCATGTGATGCAGGTATTGTGGCCATCAGGTTTCAAGATTACAGCGGACATGCATGGCGACACATGCACGCTGTAGGAAATTTCAATTATTTTAGGAGATTTGCTCTTAAGAAACCTTGGTAAGCTACTGAAATGCCCAGGGGAAGTCGCACACAAAGGACGTGTCCACTCGTAGATCCAGTAGGATTTTATCTCACATGAGAGGAAAAAAGCACAGCATAGAAAAGCCTTACCAGTTCCGAAGAACAAAAGATGAATGAATGGGCACGCCTTCTTCGTTATATGTGGCTGGCTCGGGGGGGGCTTCAGCTAACTTGGAGATCGGCTCAGGGGAAGCGGCCGCTGACTTAGGGCCTACTGGCTCTGGGAACACGGCCACTGACGTGGAAGCCAGTTTAGGTTGAGGCTAAAGCACTCTTGGAGACTGGCTCAGGGGAAGCGGTCATTGGTTGATGGCTTTCTGGCTCTGGGAACACAGCCGCTGACACTGTGGCCAGCTTGGGGAAGGCTTGAGCTGACTCTGCGGCCGGCTCGGGGAAGGCTGATGCTGGCTCGGTGGCCGAGGAGTTGGTTGAGCTGGCTCTGGGAGTTCTAATAAATCTAGAGGTTCGAATAGAACTGTATTTGAGTCTGAGGAGTACTAATACACTGGAAGAGCGAATGTCTTGAGCACCTTCATGGAAAACTCCCCAAATCCTGTCAGAAAGGCACTCGGGCACCCTACACCACAAGGGCCAACTCTCTTGCCCAACGATAGACTGCAGGGCAGAGGGGGAGAGCAGAAGACAGAGACAAAAGGCACTGGAGATAGCATGACTGGGCCATGGGTAAAATAACTAAAATCGTAAAGGGTAAGGGACTAGACTGTGGCATTCAGCACTATATGTGAAAAAAAAACAAGACTATGAAGTTAGGTAAATGAAACTAAAATGGTCTGACACATGACAGGAGAAACACAGGGACAATAAGAGTAGTGTTTTCCCTAGGTTTACGGCTTTGGGGGTCTCTATTTTTTGCGGCGGAGGTCTTGACAATACTTTTTTTATACAAGATATAAACGTTATGGTTTATAATCTCTCAGGGGAAACACTGAAGAGGCAGGAAATCGGAACACAAACGAGGAACAGGAGGGGAGGGAGAGAAAGAAAATAAACACCAAACCCAGGTGAGAAGTGTGAAACAATAACAGAATAATCAACAGGGTAACAAGAGGGCGGGGTCACACCAAAATTACATGAAAGCACATGGCAGACTGTCGAACAGGCCATGTGCTCACATGAAACAAAACATCAACACAAGGAAAAAACAAAGACACGCTAGACAGGGAACCTGACACCTATAGCTGGTGTGTGATGAGCGCACTGGCGCCGTTGTGCTGTGGATGCTTGTTGAGGAGGGAACTTCCCTCATATGATTGTAAAGCACTTTGGGTGTACAGCAATAGGCAATAAAGCGCTATATAAATGCATCATTCCTTCATTCATTCATTCATTGAAGGTGGGGTGGATTTTTGATGGAAGTGCTTCATTCTAAGACCAAGACAGTCCAAGTACAAAACCAGCACTCCTAGAACACATCTAAAAGATCCAATAAAGCTAAACCTTCATCATTACATAATCATGAGTTCTCACGGTTGTTATTTATTTAGTAGCAAAAGTATGTTATAATAATAAACCAGATCTCATACAAGTACGTTTTTTTGGAATCACATTTTGGATATTCTGGGCCTTTGTTTTCAGATATATTTTAGGACAATCCCAATAGTGACAAAAGTCGGCACACCAGAGCTCCAAAAATATAAAAATAATTTATTATTTAAAAGACTTTCGCATAGCTCGTGACGTTTCGAGCACACAGGCTCTTCATCAGACCTTTATTATATACCCCTCAATTATGTATTATCGGCACAACAGTGACAACAGTGAAGAAATCAAATAAGTAGTAAGTCAATGACTGCTTTTACATCCAATAACATTAATAATGTTAACACATAAATCAGTTGATGCGACAGCAATTTAGTGTCATTCCAACATTTGTGATATTGATCTGTTTTGAAATAAAATCTTTATGCCACAAAGTCTGAGAGCATGAGAAGACCAAGACCAAAAACATTCGATCTCAAGGCCAGGACCACTCTTGAGTACTACAACATTAGTGTGTGTGAGTGATAGTGTGTTTGTACACAGATGTAACGAAATTGTGATGTGCTGTCAAGTGATTGGAGTCGCTCTGTATTTAATAAGTTAAACCAGGGGTGTCAAACTCAGTTCCTGGAGGGCCGCAGCTCTGCACAGTTTACCTCCAACCAGCTCTAAACTACACCTGCTTGGAAGTTTCTAGTAATCCTGAAGATGATTAGCTGAATCAGGTGTGTTTGAATAGGGTTGGAGGCTTAACTGTGCAGAGCCCTCCAGGAACTGAGTTTGACACCTGTGAGTAAACCCTCGCAATTCCACCACATTCGGATTAATCAAGTGTGGAAATCCTGTTTAACCTATACTATACACAAACAAGTTTCTAGGCCTGTATGACCAGGCATAGCTGTATCATTTTCAGAGATGGTCATGCTACCGATACACACAAAATATGTACATCTTTGACAGATAAGGAAAATATCTAATGTCACATTAACCTAAGGGTCTAAATTAAATTAATCAGATGAAATTGAACACTACAGGTCAAAGGCTACATATAAGACTAATCACCAAAAAAGTAGCCTGTTGTGTTTCACTGCCACAAGAAATTGTATCAACTCCATGTGTCTGTGCTTTTAAAACCTTACCCTGGAGCTTGACCAACAAGCAGCTTCAGGCAGGTGAGGTCACCTTTTGATGCAGAATAGTGAACAGGCAGAGCACCACATTTTGTTTCCACTTCTGCTATATCTCTGTAAATCAGCAGCCAGTGGACTGCCTCCAATCTGCCGAAGCGGGCAGCAAGATGGAGCGAAGTAGCCCCTCCAGAGTCCTGATCCTAAATACACAGAAAAATATCAATGTCTATTTTCTTAAAAAATGTTTCTACATGAAAAACATTTCTTTATTGAGCACAAGATTAGAATATTTTATCTGTAAATGTCTTAAACAATATCAATTCAGTTTAAGGGTTAGGTGCATGCTAGTCTCAAGAAGCCAGACTTTTATATTAAAGGTTTGGAACTTTGTCCAACTTATTTGGTCAAGGTCCGCCCAAGAGTAGATATGACTGTCAGGTAAAGCAAACAACTCATTATTTCTAAATCCAACAGCTTAAAATGTTGGTGCTTGTTGCAGTTTGTCACATCAGTGCCTTAGCATTAATGCTACAACAAAATAAACTGTGCCTATAAAATGCTAGTTACACATGTGACTATTGTTCTGTGAATTCCAGATGGTAAGCACCATTGACTTATAACAGCATCAGCTCGACATGTCGAGATAATATACTTTAAAGGTCACGTAGTGACATAGGCTGAGCTCTGAATATAATACACACATGCTCAGCCTCCGGCCTAACAACACCTTTCTTGCACATTCCGAGTGACAAAGAACTCATGTGGTCATCAAGAATTCCTAGAACAGTGCTATAAGCACTAGTGGTTGACTCCTACCACAGCTTACCTGAAAAACTCAAGGTTGCACCTGAAGAATGGCTGAAATGAACACATGATGGGTAATAATGTTGAGTTTGCCGGAGCGGGCAAAATAACACAGAGAAGTCCATGTAGCTGCAGCACAGACATCTGCCATAGAGACTCCTCTTAAAGCCTTCATATATTGCAGTCCCAACTAAGTCTTTGCATAGCAAGTCTCGAGTCAAATCCCAACAGTCAAGACAGAAAAGTCCAGTGTCCAGACAATCAGTATTTGTAGTAATAAGTTTCCCCAAAGCCTCTTTCCCCAAACCAGTTTCACTGTATTAAACAGTATTGTAGATTTATATTAATTTATATCACAATGTTTTTTTATATGAGATGAAGTTCAGACTATTTTCACTGTGGTAGAAATTTACTTCACACACCTGACTGAAGATATTGCTTACAGATAACTACAGCGCCCGAAGGAGAATTTACAATTATTTTCTTCCGCAGATCACAATGAACTGTATAAAATCTGTAGATCATCTAAATCAACAACATGCATGTTAGATTGCATCGCTGCCGGCGGCTAGTTTGTATCCTCTGACACTTGGTTCACCTCACATTTGTTCCTGGTCTAAATATTAGTGTATTTTACTATAGTTACTTATCATTGTCGTTGCCGAATTATTTATAACTTTATTTTCTAAATCTATATTAATTGAAGCGTAACGCCGCTAGCATATTAGCGTGTTAGCTTGCCTTCTGTTTACAGTGTGGAATATCATCTCCCCCTATTTGTCTTGTGTGCTAACTGTTTCTCTTTTTAAGCGTATATACTAAGACTCATCAAGCAACCTTGGTAAGTTAGGATTGCACTTCATACCCGGTGAGTTATGGCTTCTATTCCTATTGTTGTTACTTGCACCTCATGTCATATGTTTAGTTTAGCCTTCTCTGTCAGCGGCGAGGGTTTTACATGTGATAAATGCAGGGAAGTAGTTAGGCTGACGGAGAAGATTTTAGAATTAGAGTCTCGCATCCAATCTTTATTTGAGGATAGTAAGAGTGTAAGAACCGTAGAAAACACTTCGGATGCGAGCAATGTTAGCGCACACAGCTCGGTTCCGGTTGAAAATCCCCTGCAGCTGGGAAACTTTGTGACGGTGAGACGGCATAGTCGCAGGATAAAACATCACTCAACCGTTCCGATTAAAGTCTCGAACAGGTTTGCCCCGCTCAGTGACGCACCGACTGAGAAACCTGCTGAAAGTGCCCTAGTGATCGGTGATTCTATTGTCCGGAACGTTAACATAGAGACACCAGCCACCATAGTCAAATGTTTACCGGGAGCCAGAGCGCCTGACATCAAGTCAAATTTAAATGTGCTGGCTAAGGCTAATCGTAAATACAGTAAGATTGTTATTCATGTCGGCACAAATGACGTTAGACTCCGTCAATCGGAGATCACTAAAGATAATATTAAAGAGGTGTGTGAGCTCGCAAAAACGATGTCAGACACTGTAATATTCTCTGGCCCCCTTACTGCTTACCGTGGTGATGAGATTTATAGCAGATTATCATCATTAAATGGCTGGCTGTCTGAGTGGTGCCTGCAGAATAATATAGATTTTATAAATAACTGGAAGAGTTTTGAGGGCAGACCTGACCTGTTGAAACGAGATGGTCTCCATCCCTCCTGGGATGGGGTTTCCCTCCTCTCTAGAAATTTGGCACACAGTCTTAATAATGCTAAAGTCTGACTGCCTAGGGCCCAGGTCAGGAAGGAGACAGAATGGCTTAACCAACTGTCTGCTTGCCGTCTCGCGTTACAGAATACACAAAATATACAACATGTAATAATCCCTTCTTACAAACAACATAAAATAGAGACTGTGTCTGTCCCCCGGATTAGCAAACATAAGATATTGCGTAAACCTCTTGAAAGTAATTTAATAAACGTTAAACAAATCAAACATGAACAAAATACAGATAATCAGCTGTTACGACTCGGATTGCTTAATATTAGATCTCTCTCAAATAAAGCACTTTTTGTTAACGATTTGATAACGGATCATAAAATAGACATGCTTTGTTTGACAGAAACATGGCTAAAGCCAGATGATTTTATTACTCTAAATGAATCCGTTCCCCATGATTATTACTATAAACACGAGCCTCGTCTAAAAGGTAGAGGGGGAGGTGTCGCTGCACTTTACAAGAATTCTTTTATTACCTCTCAGAAGTCTAATTTTAAATACAATTCTTTTGAAGTCATGGTACTTCACGTATCGACACCTAATACTAAGGACAAAACATTTTTAAAATTTATTCTAGCTATTGTATATAGGCCTCCAGGGCACCACACAGATTTTATTAAAGATTTTGGTGGGTTCTTATCAGAACTAGTACTGGCCGCAGATAGAGTCCTTGTCGTCGGTGACTTTAATATCCATGTAGACAATGATACAGATGCCTTGGGACTGGCTTTCAAAGACACTCTTAACTCCATGGGCGTTAGTCAACATGTGTCAGGACCCACTCACCTTCGTAATCATACTTTAGATTTAATACTTTCTTATGGTATAAATGTGGACGATGTTAAAATCGTTCAGCAGAGTGAAGATATTTCGGATCATCATCTGATATTATGTTTGCTTCACTGGCCTACGGCTGCAAATCAAACTCCTTGTTACAAATATGGTAGAACGATCACTTCAACTACCAAAGATGCGTTTCTCGATAATCTGCCTGAATTGTCTAAAATATCTAGCATGAGTAATAACGTTGACGATTTTGACACTACTATTGAAAATTTTAACTCTACTTTCTCGGAAATATTAGACACAGTTGCTCCTCTGCGTTTAAAGAAAATTAAAAATAGCAGCCCAACACCGTGGTATAATGAACACACTCAGACTCTAAAAAAGGCATCCCGTAAAATGGAGCGCAACTTTAAGAAAACGAATTTAGAGGTATTTCGTATAGCATGGAAGGATAGTACTCGAAATTACAGGAATGCAATAAAAACGTCTAGATCCGCCTACTTTTCAACACTAATAGAGGAAAACCATCACAACCCTAGGTTCTTATTTAACACCGTGGCTAAATTAACAAAAAATAAGTTGTCATCGACGTCAGATTCTGATTATCAGCATAACAGTGATGAATTTATGAACTACTTCACGAGTAAAATCCAAGATATAAGAGAAAAAATTATAACAATGCAACCTGTAGTGAAATCCGCTGAACAAACTAACTACAGCACCCCTAAGGAGAAATTGCAATTATTTTCTACAGTAGATCACGATGAACTGTCTAAAATCATTAGATCATCTAAATCATCAACATGCATGCTAGACCCTATACCTACAAAACTACTGAAAGAAATGCTCCCAGAAATTATAGATCCTCTTCTTAGTATTATTAACTCATCTCTGACATTAGGACATGTGCCTAAAGCATTTAAGGTGGCTGTTATAAGGCCTCTTTTAAAAAAACCCAAACTCGACCCTAAAGAACTAGGGAATTACAGGCCTATATCGAATTTACCTTTTATATCTAAAGTTCTGGAAAAAGTAGTTTCAACTCAATTATGTTCCTTCCTCCAAAGGAATGACATTAATGATGAATTCCAGTCTGGATTTCGAGCATGTCACAGTACAGAGACTGCTTTGATCAGAGTTACAAATGATCTGCTTTTAGCGTCTGACCGTGGCTGTATTTCGTTATTGGTGCTGCTAGACCTCAGTGCTGCATTTGACACCATTGACCACAGCATACTTCTACATAGACTCGAAAATTACGTTGGCATTAACGGAATAGCATTGAAATGGTTTAAGTCTTATTTATCCGACCGTTTTCAATTTGTAGCAATAAACAATGAGGTGTCCCGCAAATCACAAGTCCAGTACGGTGTACCACAGGGCTCAGTCTTGGGACCCCTGCTCTTCGCATTATACATGCTACCTCTAGGAGATATAATAAAGCGACACGGAATTAGCTTTCACTGTTATGCTGATGATACTCAACTTTATATTTCCTCGATGCCTCATGAAACCCAGCAGTTTCATCGAATAAAGGATTGCATAGTTGACTTAAAAATGTGGATGAGTAACAATTTTTTACTACTAAACTCGGACAAAACAGAAGTGTTACTTACTGGACCGAAAACTGCTATGCGTAACAACCAAGAATACTGCTTAACGATTGACGGATGCTCCATAAAATCCTCGTCATCAGCTAAGAATCTTGGCGTTGTATTCGACAGTACTCTCTCATTTGAAAGCCATGTCGCAAACACCTGTAAAATTGCATTTTTCCATCTTAAGAATATATCTAAATTACGTCATATACTGTCACTTTCAGATGCAGAGAAATTAATTCATGCATTCATGACATCAAGACTAGATTACTGTAATGCACTTCTAGGTGGTTGCCCTGCGGGCCTATTACAAAAACTGCAACTGGTTCAAAACGCGGCAGCTCGAGTTCTTACACGTACAAAAAAGTATGAGCATATAACCCCGGTTCTGTCAACCTTGCACTGGTTACCTATAAAGCATCGCATTAACTTTAAGATCTTGCTTATTACCTATAAAGCCCTACATGGTCTAGCGCCGCAGTATTTGAATGAACTTCTATTGTATTACAGACCTCCACGTACATTACGCTCTAAGGGGTCCTGTCAGTTGGTAATACCTAGAATTTCAAAATCAAGTGCAGGTGGTAGATCGTTTTCTTATCTAGCGCCTAAACTTTGGAATATTCTTCCCTGCACGGTCCGGGAGGCAGACACACTCTGTCAGTTTAAATCTAGACTAAAGACTCATCTTTTTAATCTTGCATACACTACACCTCCATAATATTAATCCTCAGAGGATTTAGGCTGCATTATCTAGATCAACCGGAACCAGGAACACATCCAACAACAAATGATGCACTTGTTGCATCAAAGAGTGCAGAACAGTACTCTACTCTCAGCCAGTCTTGTCTCTTTGTTCCAAGGTTACCGCAGGATGCAGTTCATGCCCAGACCTGATGGCAGAGCTGAGAATGGAAAGCGGTGACCTGACAAGTGCTAAGAGGATAGAGCTGGATAAAGGACGCGACAACTTTGTTTTTCCTACAACATTTCAAATGCTATTAGATTGTTAATGATAATCTTTAATCCTTAATTTTTATATTTTTACTAAGCCTTGTTGTGCAAGCACTGTTGAGCTTGTGCAGAGGCAGCAGCTTTTGCCAGAGGGGAACTGGAATCCCCTGGTTGGGCCTGGGTTCCCCTGAGGTTTTTTTTCTCGATGGGAGTTTTGGGTTCCTCACCACCGTTTGCATATTGTTTTGCACTATCTGCCTGGCCGGGGGGGCTGCTTTAGAATTCATACTTGTATTAAATGTGTCTCATGTACAGCTGCTTTGTAACAATGAAAATTGTAAAAAGCGCTATATAAATAAAGTTGAGTTGAGTTGAGTTGAGACCCTATACCTACAAAACTACTGAACGAGATGCTCCCAGAAATAATAGATCATATTCTTAGTATTATTAACTCATCTCTGACAAAAGGACATGTGCCTAAAGCATATAAGGGGGCTGTTATAAGGTCCCTTGTTAAAAATGTTGAATCTACCTTTCATATATAAAGTTCTGGAAAAAGTAGTTTCAACATAATTATGCTCCTTCCTCCAAAGGAATGACATCAATGAGGAATTCCAGTCTGAATTTAGAGAATGTCATAGCACAGAGACTACTTTGGTCAGAGTTACAAATGATCTTCTACTGGCGTCTGACCGAGGTTGTATCTATTATTTGGTGCTGCTAGACCTTTGGTGCGCCCCCTCATTGAGGAAGAACTTTGAGCTTAACCTGATTGTACTGTCCCAGGTTGATAAAACACTCAAACCTGAATTGATTCGCACAAACATTTAACCAGGTTTTTACTTATGGTTACTGGTGTATTTACACTCAAAATAAATCCACTCCTCTCTTTGTCTCCTCTGAGGCTGGGATTAATTAAAGACTTACTTTATTTAATCTTTAAGACTTACTAAAAAAAGGACAAATAAGGACACATTCTAAATAAGGATTTGTGTTCATTTGTGCAGCCATGAACAGAACATTTAGCATGTTTTCCGCAAACTTGGCATGACATGTAACGGTGGTGCACCCTAGACTAGATTTAAGATTTTAGAATAATAGTGTAGTAGAGTAGGGGGGGCGAGACCGTGGTTCGAGTCCGGTGAGTAATTGTGAATTAGCGCCAGCTGTGCGCACACCGGCCTCGAATCACATAGGAGATGGGAGCATATAAAAGGAACGAGCGACCGGACCGTCAAAGAGAGAGGACCGGGCCCGAACTTGTGTTATGTTTGTGTTTGTATTTGTATTTATATTATGTTTTGTTCGCCGGCGGTCGTCCGTGAGGGGCCGCCGGCTGTTATATTACTTTATTAAATGTTTAAATGTTTGCCGGTTCCCGCCTCCTTCCTTCCTAATATGGACAATTGTTACAAATAGTTTGGGCGCCAGGCAGTTTTAAGCCTGTCAATATATTAATTTAAACAGTTGCCATAGAAAAATATATATAAACGTAATAGTAATCAAACGTTAATCATCTACATGTCGTATTGAATAAAAAAGAATATTCCCCAAACTATTCCCACATTACAATTTTAATTAAGTTAAACACTTTTCACACAACAAGGTGCAATCGAATTTGTTTTGTCGGGTTTGCCAGGTTCTTTGTATCTCGGCCATGACACACATCGTCATTTCCTCTTCTTCCTTATATTCTCTCCATTTCATTATCTTACAGTACTGCCTTCCTTTACCATTTTTTTTGTAGATCTTGATGTGATTTTAATAGGACGGTAGAGGGGAGTTGAATAAATAATATGATGACGGAACAAATTAAATAAATTCTTCCTGATGCTGCTATTCTTTCACTACCGTCACTAACGTCAGAAGTAATGCCCCGTCGTCGCTTGCGAAAATAACAATGACGGCAGCGGCATGGGTGGAAATGTGCGGATTAATGGCCGGTAATATTATAATAAGAACCCCTTGCTAGGTCAGAAGGGGAACGAAATCTGATCGGCTCCATTTCTCATACGCTTGGAGAGAAAAGCTTAAAGGTCTCCTCATTCGACCTCTTTCAACAAGTTGGTATGATTTATTAGGGTCTTCATGAAATGCCTGGAACATCTTTAGCTTAAAAACACTCTACGGCTTTGTATACAAAACCCTTCTTGTGTCGTCAAAAACAGCTCTTTTCACAGTAACCTGTTTTAGTGCGTGTCTCTTTAAATGATAATGAGATACAGCGCACCCCACTTCCCTTCCGTCCAGCTTTTCAACACACGCATAGTACTGCCATGACAATGGTTTACAGCTAAATTATGTTTCATAAATTCCTATGTGGTAAGTTTCATCTTAAACGTCTCAAATCATTCGTCAGGAGACAAAAAAACATGTCATAGCAAACAGCGCTCACGTTGTGCTTGCCTAAAATCCAGGGATTGCCCACCTGCAGATCTCAGTGGAATAACGTGGATATAAGTGATTGATGTTGACATAATAATAATAACGTAATAACGTTACACACACAACGCGAAAGCATAACTAGTAAGCTGTGAATTATTTTTCAGCCTAAGCACGAATGATTAGAGACGTCTAAAACAAAACTAACCAGCAGTGTTCGCCCCTGTTCATAAACAAAACAAACATCTTGCCGGAGATCAACATATTTATGCACATAATGTATTAACATTCACAAAGTTAAACTCCAAGTGTCCATCTGCACTTATATACAGCAAGTTTAACACTGGCTTGGAATGTTCTATTTAGCCTGTGACTGACGTAGCTCCCTTTGCTATCATATGCTAACGGTACCCTCATATATATACGGTACATTTACGTCAGTTCAGACTTTTGATAAATATTGCTCACATCAGCAGTTTTTTTCTCATTCAGTTGGTCTTGATCCCTCCCTAGGAACAGAGTACACAATACTGTGTTCAATTGTCTGAACACAATACAGCACCCTCATACAGCTTTGTGATTGCTTCAAGGCACTCACCTTTACATTGCATCCTGCTACCTGTACCAGCCACTGTAGTTCACGTGTGTGACCTGTTGCTGCAGCATCATGGACAGGTGTGGCCCCGTTAAGGGCCCTTGTGTCAGCTGCCAGGCCCAGCTCTGTCACCAGAAAGCAAAGGCAGTCCAGCTGACCACAGCGTGCTGCATGGTGTACTAGTCCCGCCCCCTGAGCATCCGCAATGGTTACAGTAAGGCAGCCAGTTTCGGCTAGTTTCTTGAGGCCCTGTATATCTCCCTCTTGGACTGCAGTGATGGCCTTTTGGAGAACCATGTCCCTGCACCTGCTGTCATTGACAGGATCTGGGAAAGTGTCAGAGGCAGCACACACACACAGGGGAAGCCGAAACCTAACCGTCTGCCAGCTGGCGGAGTTGGGTTAGCAGAGGAGAGGAGCAGGTCGGGGCCAGTGAGCTGTAAAGGTAAAGAAAGACACTGCACCTGTGCTGATCATGGCCTGTCCATAGCCTTATAACTGCCTTACCAATCATTAAATGGTTGCACTTGCGTTTGGCTGCAGATACTCCAGTAATAAGAGAACTGGCCTCTAAAGATCTACTAAAACGTGTGTGACTGGTGTGCATGCAAATGGCGTTTGATTAGAGATTACAGTGAACCTAATTTTCACATGTTAAATATATATTTGGGTCTGAATGGCCAAGAGTATGTGTGGATAGAGAAAAAGTGGTTAGACTGGAGCAGTTTGGTTAGAGCAGGTACCTCATAGTGATGGCCAGACGCAGACGAATCGTTCTTAAAAAGCATACAAGCCGATTGTCCTAAAAAAACTATGTTAAGTGAAATAGTAATAGTTGTTGTGCTAAATATTAAATAAAAGTTGTGCAAACGAATGCTTATTTAGTGTAATAAACTTAAGCTAAAGTACAGATAACTACATAAAACAGAATTAAGTACATTATCATTTCAATTGAATTATACTGTGTGTTTATTTCAAACAAATCCTTTATTTAAGTTGAGCAAACAAAGGTGACATTTTCTGCAACTTGGAATTTCTCAGTTGTATTTACTTCAACCACAGTCTGATTTACTTGATTAAAGTATGAAACTTATTGCCTAAAAAGCCAAGTAAACGTTACTCCAGTAACTTAAGAGTTTCGAAAATCCATTATAAACCAAAGGTTCCATTAATAATGTGTACATATAAATAAGGTTGTGACAGAGTTCAAGGTTTAATTTAACACATTTTTATTTAGAAAAACAATGACGGCAGTAGACACTTGCTCAAGACAGATTTGGAAAGAGAAATACATCATTGTTCATTTTCCCATGTCATATCAACATCAGACACCTATAAAACATAAAACCACAATATTAGAACAAATAAATATTGATAGGCCTGATCAACTGTGACTGTTATCTTTTCTCTTCTGTCATGCCCACGCATTGTACATAAAAAAGAAATTGTGTCTGTGAAATCCAGGTTAAAATCTTATGTTCTTATCATGACATTAGGTCAGGGCACCAAGTTTGATTTCAGTGACTTTAAAATTTCAATCTTTGACATGGTCTTACTCAATATTTACGAGATCAACATTAGATTTTCACAGAATTGTCTTTACATTATGTAGGGTGATTTCATGTAGAAAACAATAAACCCCAATAAAATGACTTAAAGGCCCCGTTTTTCCCTGCTTTCGAAGCTTTGATTGTGTTTTTTGGGTGTTTAGCAATGGATGTTCATGTTTCTAGCTTAAAAAAAACCTTTATATTTAACATATTTCAAGTCTATCTTCCACCGCTGTTGCTCTTCTCACGAAACGACTGGATTTCTTCTGGTTTCTTCAAAGTCCCGCCTTCCAAAATCCTCTGATTGGTAAAGCTGACCAGGTCTGTCGTGATTTGCTTCCCGCTTAGAGCGTGTTTGTGAAGATTTCCCACCCATACCATTGTTTTTACTACAGATTTTGTTTATTTACTAATGTAGCTAATAATTGTAGAATATAGAAGAACTATTTATTTCCCATACACCTAGTTTTCCACACGTTGCTCCTCCCTGCCCAGCTGTGTTTTGTAGTCCGCTATCACGTGACTCAGCAGCACCAAGCGCAAGCATGCAGACGCAGCTGCAGCCAGCGAAAAGAATGAAAACACTGGAAACTGCGTTGTATGGCAGTGGGCCTTTGGGGGTGAAAAGCCAAAGATTAAAAGTACTTTATTATTTAAATACTTTATTTACTTTATTTATCAAACAATTGTGTGCACTTTGATTATAAATTCACTTAAAAATGTAATGAAAGGGAAATGTAATTTGTTATATTATTGTGTCTAAACATAACACTGAACAAAGACGGAAAGTTCAGTTACTGTTACTATGTTCCAATAATAATTTGGTGCAACATTATGACCCGTGTTTTAACATGTACATGATTAATTAGCCTATAGGCACATTAAGAGCACAAATCACAAAATATTTTAGAGGTCATGAAAATGTGTTCAGATTTGGCAAATGAATGACGCATTCATCTGATAAATCATTATTAAAGTGAATGCTTCTAAAGGTATTGGTATCGGTATCGGATCGATACCAAATTTTACAAAGCCAAATTGTTCTGTTGAACACAAAGAAGGCTATTTGTAAGAATGTTAGTGACTGAGATTTCTAGGTATATTTAATGCTATGAAAAGACTTCCTATTCACATAGTCTTCTTCATTTGCAGAAGGAGCCTTTATGGGAATCTGGGTACCATCAAAGCAGCCTATTACATTAGGACACCCTGCAAAATAGAGTCATGAGTTATTTCCAAACAGAGGTTGCAACAGATTGAGTAATACAATCATTTACAAAAATGTATAGTAACTGAATGGATGAAACACTGACCTGCAATTCTGTAGTTTCCTTTCTGTCGGTCTCTCGACGTTGTATCGAACCGACAGATGGGGTTCGCCATTGAGAACCTATCACTTCAACTTGTTAAGAAAAAGGCCAATGAAATTGGCAAATTAAATTTGCATGCCAAACTCCGCCCTGGATATCCGGGTAAAAATGGGAGACGGCGTTCCGCATTCATTCACCTTTTGTTGTTCGGAGCCTTCACACATGATCACCTTCGACTCTAAGTCGAACTACTGCTGGATTCTCACGACATGATGCAGTGGACTGTCCCTTCCTGTGGCGACTTCCCATGGGCGTCTCGGCAGTTCCGGAAGTGTTCGAGCTTTTTCTCAAAAAGGGGGCAAATTTCTCCAGCGTGGCATGTCCCGCTGTTCTCATGGGTCCAGTACACTCATCGAGGAGTGGGGACGGACACAGGTCTCAGGTGTTGGGTTTCCAGCCTGTATGGTAGCCGTTGTGGATAAGTTTTGCCCGCACTGTGGGGGGTTCACGATTCAGACATTGCATCACGGGCGGCTGTTCCCACGGGACTCAGACACAACCTCGCCTGCTTCCCGTTCCTTGACAGCAGTGGCTACGGCCCTGCCGTCCGCTACGGCGAGCAGCGAGAGTGATGTGAGGATTACTGTGAGTGTTAAAACCAACAGCCACTGCCCCGCGGACCGTTCGCACCTCGTCTCGTCTGACCGTTCCCCAAGAGACGGTTCCACCGTCAGGGGGTGACTTACTGGTGACTCCATCAGGGGGTGACTTACTGGCATCTGACTCTGATGATTCCTTGCAGCTCCCTCCTCCGGGAACGAACTCAAGAAAAAGCGGATGTCGGAATATCAGCCATGTTTTCCCGGGCCGCCGCGAGCATTGGGTTGCAGTCGCCCGACGACGCCTCCCGTGGAGTCACTAGATGATCCACTCCCTTAAAGCCACATCCCAGGCGACCTGAACCAGACAGCCGTCGCGCTCTCTCGTCAGTCGATGCCTAGGGGAGAGTGGCGACTCCACCCCCGCGCATTCCAGCTCATTTGGGTGCAGTATGTGCAGGCTCAGGTAGACCTGTTTGCCTCCCTGGACACCACCCATTGCCCGCCATGGTACTCCTTGTCCGAAGCCCCCCTCGGCACGGATGCTCTAGTGCACAGCTGGCCATGGGACAAGCGGAAGTATGCCTTCCCCCCCAGACTCTGTGCAAGGTCAGGGAAAAGGAGCACCAAGTGCTACAAGTTGAGCCGCACTGGCCCAACCAGACTTGGTTCTCAGAACTAATGCTTCTGACGACAACTCCCCCCTGGCGGATATCCCTGACAAAGGACTTGCTTTCTCAGGAGAAGGGTACATTGTGGCATCCCAGACCTCTAGAACCTCCATTTTCTCCATGCTATGATCAGCTCTTTGTCTGTTTTGAAGATCAGCAGAAGGGGAGGGCTGTCTCCAAACAGAGAGTAGCGCACTGGATTGTGGACAGCGTACCGATCCCAGAATCGCCCGTGCCCGCTATCAGTGAGAGCTCACTTCACCAGGGATATAGCCTCCTCGTGGGCACTGGCGCCTCTCTGTCAGACATCGCAAGGTTTTACAACCTCCGCGTAGAACTGGTGTCTGCCCACGTTGCTGGGCAGAGCAGCCCTGCCCCTTAAGCCGGTACCTTCTGAGTTATCTACATATAGCTCTAACCGGACCTAGTGCTACCAGACGTTGTAACTCCCCCACTCGGGCTGTTCCGTCTGATGTATGGTGTATCTGTCCAGGTGCCAGACATGGAGGTTCCACAGGTCTGGCCTGGGATGCCACAACGTGCTCTTGCCCTGAGAAAGCAGGTCCTTCGTCAGGGATTTCGGCCAGGGCGTACTTCTGTTTGTCCCGCAGCAATTGATATTCCAGCGCAGGCGGGGGCCCGTCCGTAGAAAAGTCATTGAAGACCAGGGAGTTAGGGGGCGTCGGCAGAGAGGCTTAATGACCATACGCTGTCTGCCGGTGTGCCACGTTCTCCAGGGAACTCGACTCTGTAGCCAGTGTTGGAACGATCTCATGTGCATCATGTGTGCAGCTTTCCTGTAGCTCAGTGGTAAGAGCATTGTGTTAACAACGCAAGGTTGTGGGTTCGATCCCAGGGGATTGCAAATACCCAAAAAATGTATAGGATAAAGCAATGTAAGTCGCTTTGGATAAAAGCGTCTGCCAAATACCTAAATGTAAATGTAAATGTATCAATCCAAGGTGTATCACTTCCGTCGAGGATGCCATGCTTCCCATGAGCCTCTGAAATTGTTTCATCTCCCTGGAGTCTTCCCGTCAGGACCGCTTCTGCTTCCGGGACGGCTGCTGATGGGGTGGAGGTTTCCTCTTTGACGTCGTCTTCCGGGGGCCGCCTGGTGGGGGGGCACGAGCTGGCCTCGCAGAGGGCCGAGGCTTCTGGGAAGCAGATGCCGCACTGGATCTCGAAGGCCTGTTGTCAGCCGAGTCGTGCAGGGGTAGAATTTTGCGTATCGCCGCCGTCTGCTTTTTCACTGTTGAGAACTGCTTGGAGAACTCCTCGACACTGTCACAAAACAGCCCACCTTGTGCCATGCCAACCTTGTGCGGGACGCCGAGAAAGCCAACCTTCTCGGCGTCCCGCATATGCACTAGGTTAAGGTGTCTCTCCTGGACCACGAGTGTGGACAACGTCCGACCCAGGGCCCGCACGGTCAACTTGACATAAGACGAGGTCAGTGGCGGTGCGGAGCTTCTGCATTAGCCCTTGTTCAGTATTACCTTTGTGGAGCTCTTTCAACGCCTTGGCCTGGTGGACCTACAGGATGGCCATGCCATGGAGAGAGAAGGCAGCTTGACCCGCGGGATTATAAACCTTTATAACACCAGACATGCCAAAATTTTACATGCCTGGGACAGGAGTCTAGGTCGACCTCTCCAGGTGGCCACCGTCTGCGGCCACCTCCACCTGGGGCATGTCAACGTAGCTTCTAGCTGCCCCACCATCGAGCGAAGAAAAGACGCTTGAACCGGTGTGACGTGAACTAGCCGAAAAGGGGGCGTTCCAGGTCTTACCCAGTTCGTGGTGCACCTCCGGGAAGAATGGAACCGGGGCCGGGCGTTGCTTGTAGACGCGTTCAGACCCCCAAGTACCATGTGTCCAACCGTGAGCGTTGGGGGAGAGGCAGTGCGGTGCACTGCAACCCAATGCTCACGGCGGCCCGGGATAGCATGGCTGACATCTAGAGATACGCTTCCTCCTGAACTCGGCCTCCCATGGGAGAGAGCTCCAAGGAGTCATCGGGATCGGATGCCAGCGGATTGCCCTCCGATGCTGCAATAGACATCTCATCATCGTCACGCACCGTTTCCGGATACGTGACTGAGGACGGAACCGGCTTCTGGGGAACGATCAGATGAGCGTGGCGGGGTGTGACAGGTCCGCGAGCGATTGGCTGACGGATTGATGTCACAGAAGTCCCCATATCACCCTCGCTGCTCGCAGTAGCGGACGGCAGGGCATTGGCCATTGTTCGGTATCACCCTCTTTTGGATTCAGAATCTCTGTATTAAACAGATGGATGAGAGGCTTCAAATATGACAAGCTGACATATGCTTCTCCTGACAGGGCATCTGTAAAAAAGAGTGGCTTCAATGCTGCTGTGACTGAATCTAAGGCCACTATGTCTTGATACGTAGGTACAAGGTGCCGTGTCTTTTTCGTTTGCTGCCAGGACTTGTGTAATTTCTTTCTTCTGTTCCAGGACTCTTTCAATCATCTGCAGACAAGATACCCACCTTGTTGCACATTCTTTGATGAGCTTGTGTGGGGGCAGGCTTCTTTCAATCATACATAGATGACGTGACTATTTTAAAACCCCACACAAAAGTGCATCCCTCAGACCTGATTATTTCCCCGGTATGGTCATCAGGAAAATATGAAGTTTGTAGGCATTTGCTTTATAGTTTCCACTCACTGTCTATGTACTGGATTGTGTCACGCCCGGCTTTGGCGTGCTGGGTTTGCTCACTCCACCATTGAAGAGAAAGTGTTGGGCCGACTCTCTCCTCCCAGGCTGCAGGGGGAGCTGTCTGTTTCCGTTCCATCTGGTGGCAGCTGATTGGCGGAACGGTTTAAAAACCTCTCCTGCCAGTTGCTCTGGGCTCAGGTTGCTCTAGCTGCGCTTCTTTTGCCTTGCTCTGGCCGTCAGGCTGGCGGTAGCACCATCCTATTCTTTTTTGTCGTTTGTGCTTTACACATAGTCTATACATTTTACTGATCTGGACGATCTGTTGAACGCATTTGGGTGTATGTCTTATAATCGCGGAAATGCATGGTTTTCAAGCTGTGAAAGAGATTGCTGGTGTTTCCACCTTTGGCCTGCAACAGCACGGCGACACAACTTGCAGTGTTTTTTTTTTTTGGTCGATGTTGGAGATTTTTAAATTCAAACCAGTTCCATACAACAGAAGAGCCCCCCCTTTTTTTTAACTAATTCTTCCTTGTGCTGTTCAACAATCTCTCGTTCTGCGCGTTCACTTTTCTTTTTCACTCAAATCTTGAGCACACATGCACAGCACTCTGTCCCCTCCCTCAATCCAATCAATTTGAATATGGTAATGAGTCCACTTTGGCAAACCCAAGCAGCAAGAAAATGGAAAAACCAAGCAGCAAGAAACGAGAGAGTTTGGCTGACGCCGTCAACGCGGTGGGATCGGAAAATCGCACTTTAAATGAAATTAAAAAGAAATGGTCGGATTTAAAAGTGGAAGTCAAGTGGAGAACTGCTGCGCACTGACAAATTGTGGGCAGAACAGGTGGTGGTACAGGGGTCAATGAATCCCACCCTTTGAGCAGAGAGTTGCCTCTATTATGGGTGACACTTCACTCTCTGGAGTAGTATCCGTTGCTGTGGGAGACTCGGATGTAGTACAGGACTGCACCGAAGGTAATTATTTATTATTTATTTAATTAACGTTGGTAAACATCAGCCTGCAATTTATTTCAAAATGCATGCAATCTAGCTCAGTTACACTACATATTTTACGTATCATCTACATTTATGCCAAATACATGTACCCATTAATAATGAACAAACTCAAATCACAGTTAACATGTGCCTGTGTTCATTTAGACTTGTGTGGTGCAACAGCAGGAACGTCCACTGGCACGCACACAGAGTCCACCCTTCCGGAGCAGCAAGAGCCCTTTGTGTCCGACGTCTCCGGCGTTTCCAGTACTCCCCCCGTGCTGAGTCCCGTCCGTCTGGCAACGTCTTGACGCATGCTGTTCTGGAGACACAACAGCAAATCGTTCGGGCCATCGGAGAAAATAACAGTCATCTTGAAAATATCAGTGACACACTCACAGATATAAGTCAGTCATTAAAGGAATTGGTCAAAAAATACACATTGTGTTTGATTTCCATTTATATTGTCACAATCACATGTTGACAGGTCTGAATGGCTTGTTGGTTGGCCTGCACATGCACTGTTCCTGGGTCGGGGTCATTTGGTGGTGCCACCACCTCACCACGTGGTATGCTGTGCATGTACGCAACGTTGTGCCGCACACCACAGGCCAGCACGATGCGGCACACCTTGTCAGGGCGGTATAGCAGCATTCCCCCGGTCCTTTTAAGGCAGCTCCATCGACATTTCAGCTGCCCAATTGCCCGCTTTACAACTGACCCAGTGAGAGAATGGGCATCATTGTATCTGCGCTCTCGGTCACAACCACGCCTTTAGTGGATTACCGCGGTCTCCTGATGGGCAGTTGAATGATTTTAATATTTTTTAAATAGAAACATAACTTTAAATGCATCACTCAGCAAGAAGCCTGCCACCAAGAAACTAATTGCTTAGCGGTCTGCCAGCTCCCTTTGGAAAGAGCCAGTTGAAAGGAAACCAAGTGTTGTCAGCACCTGTAAGGTAACGGGCAATGCGTGGCTCATCGCTGTACCCTCTCGAAATTCGGACCCAACTCAGCACAAAGTTCGAAGAGGATAGCCCTTTGAAATCTGAAACGGCTGATAATTCAGTCATCATCGTGGGCCAGAAAATCAGTATGGTCCCTAAAAACTTGTTCTCTTCGGATTCTGCCATTGGCAATGTCCTTTTATAAGGTTAACGCTGCCATTGTCATGGACTAAGGGCTTTCCTGTAGCTCAGTGTAGCTCAACTACAGCTTTCCTGTAGCTCAGTGGTAAGAGCATTGCGTTAACAAAGCAATGTTGTGGGTTCAAATGTAAATGTAAAATGTAGGGGTTGTATTAATTTGCTCATGCTTTTATATGCTCTTGTGTCAACTATTTTATAAATTACAAATAAATTGTAATGTTTCTCACAGCTGGTGGTGCGATAGACTAGATTTTGTGCTCATTAAAGGAGGCATAAATTAAAATCACAATTTTAACTCGAGCCTTTATTATATAAGAGTGAATCGTATCTACGAGAACATAATGTAAGTGTTAGAACTGAAAATGCTCTTGTTACTAAGATTACATCAGTTATTGACACCAGGCCCAGGGACTCTGGAATGCACCTATCTAAAGGTTGAACACCGCCTCCACAGAAAAATATCAACAATATTTTTTGTCTGGTTTGCGATCACTGGTCTTAAATGCTGACAGGTAAGGTCATATATCATTAAACGCAATACAAGTTTAGGCTATACAAACTATACGCAAAGGTTTGCCATCACATCCAGGAAACAAGTCTTTTAATGATAAAATCATCAATGCGTCACTTGAAATACAGAGGTGGGGTGGTCATTTAAAAATCAAAGGAGGTCTCCAGATACTAATGCCGTGCGAAAACTGTGAATGGTGCTAATGTGTAACCTAACGTTACATCTCTAACCAAATTCACAGAAGGCTCCAACTATGCAAACTGCAAACCAATCAAAGCAGTGATGGTACTTGATGTCATGGATTATATGGATTCAAAACAATAAAGATCTGACAGTATATTTAACTGTGGACATTGGCCGTTTTTTTTACCCCTGAGGGAAGCCCCTTTTTATTTAGTGTAGCTCAACAATCTTTTGCTGCACATCATAGCAATATTATTTGGTTTTACCTAGTGTAACGAATGATTAATGGGATTTGTGTTCTTAAATATTTATTCTCTTGTGCAAGAAGTCATAACTGGAAAACATTGTGTTTCTGTGGTGTGTTAAGAAAATGTAAAATATCGATGGGAATATTCTTGAGATATTTTTTACTTGTAAGAATTTCTTGGGGGCTAATAATTGTTGCCAGTGTGTATAAGAGAAATACACTTGTTTCATAATGTGATTTGCCCCCACTTTCAGTTGTTTTACTTGAATGAAACACTGGATATTTATCAAACAGTGTAACACTTTAGAATACTGTTTCTAACCTAATGTGTAACTAAGAAGGAATTACTTCAGTACTTATAGGTAATTCCTCATTAATTCTGTTATCTGCTCTATTAACTACTATGAAGATGTGTTAACTAATCAGTATGGAGAAGCATTTTATTACTTTGTAAAGTAAGAGTTAACTATAATCAATAGCTTTCATATTCACTCATTCCTCCGTAAGAAAGAGTACTATTATCTACTAATTCAGATTCTGAACCAGTCATATACACAATTAACCATCACAATAATCAAGCAGTGGACATTTCTTATTATTCACTATAGTACTACTATTATGGAAACGCACTACTATTGCCGCTATTACCACTAATATATTAAAGAAATGCAATATGCATTTCATGGAATTCTTGTACTCCAAAAGAGTCATTACAACAAATTTAGTTTTGTTTTCAAAAACCAGGACTCAACTCCCCCACTCCAATTGCCTTGTTATAATTAATAGTGAGAATTGGTCCCTATACTAAAGTGTTACCATAGTAGTAGTAATAGTGGCAATAGTAGTGCATTTCCCTCATAATAGTACAAGCAAAAGTAAATATGAAGAAATGTCAAATGACAGATTATTGTAATTCAATTGTGTATATGACCATTTATTAGTAGTTACTTCATAGTTATTTATGTAGAATCTGAATATGTAGATAACTAATAGTAGTTCTTAAGGAGGAATGAGTGAATTTGAAAGCTATTGTTTAATTAACTGTTACATTACAAAATTTTAAATGCTACTATATTCTGATTAGTTAGCACATCTTCCTATTTTTACCACATGTTTTGCTCATATTTACCAGGGGGGGGGCTATTTTTGTCCACAATTGTGTATCTGCACCATAGATTCAAAGGCAACCACATGCCCTTATTACATGGACATATGAAATTACTCCGTTCCAGAAGCTAGCGAAAAGCTTTTCTAAAAGCCTTTTAAATATTTTGCCAATACACAAAGAATGAAAATTGCTCACCGTTAAGTAGTTCCACAACCCTAAGACCTCTGTTCAGTTTAGGAACACAAATTAAGATAGTTTTGATGATGTCCAAGAGCTTTCTGACTCCCCCATAGACAACAACGCAACATACAACCATATCACAGAGTTGGTAAATACATGATTAAAATAGTCCATGTGACTCTGAATAGACCGAAATCTTCATTTTATGAAGAGACTGCTGTATGTTTTGTGTGCAATAAAACAAAAATAACAGCTTTTTTCAACAATTTCTCCTTTCCGTATCTGTCTACAATGCGGGTTCAGAAGACCATGCGACCAATAAGGGAAGTGCAGACACAGGAGCCGGCGTTCACAATGCATGCATGTTAAGCAGAGACAGAAGCTTCTGGACATGACGAAAGAAGAAAATTGTCAAGTGACATGGACTATTTTAACCATTTCTTTACTTACTTAGTTGTGGAACAACTCATTCTTTGGTGGAGTTACCCTTTAAAAGGTTTCCATAATATGGATAGGATAGTTAGGATACTGGTTTAAGAGTCATTTATTATAAAACAAAAATTGCAACCTTTCCCAAATATCTAAAACAGATCCCTAAACTCTGACCTGAACTGACTACAGCTAGGCCAATAGTGATATGCAAAAATTTGAAGCTACCAAACTATTGATATTAATTAGCAACATATCTAGTAGCTCAATAAATGAAGGTACATTTTACATTACATTAAATATTCTGCTACCCAGATCCCTGTCCTTTTAACACACTCTCCAACAATAAATGTTGTCTTCATCCTTATAGCACATAACTTTAGGCAAAACAAAAACATTCGATTAAGATTCATTATTGGTTCAAGCGCAATTTCACTTTGTCTATGTAAAATCCATCCCACAGGAGTTATTCTGGAAAACAGCACTAGTTCATTCTCTCCAGCTGCTCAACGGTTTCTCTCAGATCCTCCACTACAATTTCCACATCTTCACGGGAGGTACTTCTGCCCACACTTATTCTCAGAGCATTGGTAGCCACATCATATGGAATCCCACAGTTGAGAAGAATATAGGATGCCCTAGGGAATTAACAGAATATGAAATCTTTTATTTGTCAAAATTAAATTAAACCGAAGAACAGTAGTTTGACATTAAAATTGCACACAGAAAATAGATCATTTGATACAAAAACTTTACACAAACCAGAATGAAACTTAACAAAAAGACTGATTAGAACAGTATTCTTTGTCTTTGTAGAGTCATTGTGAGAGGCGAAACAATCTGTGAAGAAAGCTGTTGTTGTACTTATCCGCTTATTAAGCCTGATGTCACGCACCACCATATATGGAAGGTCATATACCGCATCAGAATATTCTTATGATTTATTAAAATACTGATATCTGAGATTATAAAGGTTTTGTGTAAATATGTTATATGAACGAAAAAGTGCTTATAAATAATTTTATGTTGAAATAATACCCTGATTGAAATGAGTGGATGCCTGGATCGGGAAACAGTATTCTTTACATCACAAATTAACAAGCGGATTGTCAAATTTGCAGTTTTTCCATTTTGTTGTCAATTTGCTGACCTAAAAAGTCACTCATTTCTTTGTAAATACAGATTACTTACTGATCTCCTCTGTCTGAGTGGCAAGCAGCACCAACACTAGCCAACAACCTCCTGCATGTGGACAACACTCTTCGCCCTACAGCAGGAAAGAAAAGTAAATTAAAAAATCAATAATTCACAAGAGCTCTTGTGTTTTCCAAATCTGCAGGGTCAAGTCCTGACCTACTTCAGACCAACAAACATGCAAAATGTTAAGGAAACACTTTAATAATGTTTGGTCCTAATGGGTTTTTGTGGCACCAATGCAATCCTTTAACTGTTTGTTTTTTTACACTGAAATTGTAAGATGTGCATATTCATCCAGTGATATGTATATTCAAAGTATATACTGTATTTAATATAAATACATAAAGTTTAACAATAACAGCTTACATAATTTTAATTAAAGATTTTTTCATTTTAAAATGTTAAATAATAAATTAAACAATTAGTTGTGAATGCTGAATTGCAATGGGTGAGATTGGAAATGTAATTGTAATATTGCTGTAAAATAATTATATATTGGTAAAAAGTAATTGTACTTTTTATTTGATATTTTTTAGACCTTTCTCCCCTTTCTTGGAAGTTGTAGGAAGAGGGTGCCAATCTTTTTGGTTTGAATCTTTTTCTGATGTATTTGGTAAGTAAGGGAAGAATTATATTGTATGTTTCTTAATTTTCTGTCTGTTTGGGTAAGACAGTTACCCCCCAAAATAGTTAGTTTCCCTCTTGTTTGTTATTTTGGCTTTACCCCTCTCCTGAGCTTATGCCTCATTTAATATTTCAACATTTTGTTCTATAAACGTGTGTGGTTTTCTGGCTTTGAGGTGGTTTCTCCTGACTTTTCCTGGGAGAATGTGACTTTGGCGGCCTGCCAAAGTTTGATGTTTCAAACCTCACACATTTAAAAAAAAGTCCTGGCCTAAAGACATCTACATGGTAATATCACAGTCATCAATAGGTGATCCCAATGATGACTGTGATTAACTCCTAATAGATATTTCAACAGATAAACATCATATTTGGCCAGTATAATCTTAAGACCTTTGTGATGATATGTTGCGAAGATCTTGACTTTTTGTTGAAAGGGCATGTCCATGGCGTCCTGACAGTTGAAATAAACCTAACAAAAAATGATTGACCCTTCATTTCTTTGTATGCAGGCATACTTACAAAATCAGCTGGGGATCAAATAATTAGTTCCCTCACTGTATTTAGACCAAGGTTCCTGAGCTTAGAGTCCAGTCTGTGGGGATCTATAGTGTTAAAGACTGAGCTATAATATTAACAACAGCGTCACAAAATGTTCATGTTGTCAACGTGGGTGAGAGTAGTGTGCAGAATGTGAGAAATGACATCCTCTATGGATCTGTTGGGGGGATATGCAAACTGCAAAGGGTTTATATTAATCCGGAATGGAAGAACAGATGTTTTTTTATATTTAGCCTCTCAAAGACCTTCATAGCCAGTGATGTCAGTGCCACAGGTCGATAGTCATTCAGACAAGAGAGCTTATTGTTTTTAGGTACAGGAAGGATGCCAGATTTTTTTTATGCTCATGAGGACAACAGACTTGGCGAGTGAGGTTAGTTTTATTAAAGTCCCCAGCCACAATAATGGCACTCATCCTCTTTTCATGTCAAACCTGTATTACTGACTTTCTTCTGCAGAACACAAAA
The DNA here is from genome assembly GCF_015846415.1 of Triplophysa dalaica. NCBI lineage: Eukaryota > Metazoa > Chordata > Actinopteri > Cypriniformes > Nemacheilidae > Triplophysa > Triplophysa dalaica. Next base: position 8,489,381 of record NC_079547.1, on the reverse strand, counting down.
GATGATATTTTGAAAATTGTTGTTAACCAGCCCCCTTTAACTTGCATTGGTTTTGTGTCCATACGATTAAACGTTAATGGGTGCCAGCGCTGTTCGGTTACCAACTTTCTTCAAGTAATCATGAGAGGGAAGTTGCGATTTACATCTTTTCTGTATCATGACGTATATCCGAGTGAAACTGCTTCTGAAATAGGAACAAATGTAGGGCGGAGCTGTATTTTGCCCTTTCCTTTGTGATTGGTTTTTGTTTTTTTGGGCCTGGAGGGGAGGGCTAAAGATGCCTGGCTCTTGGACAGCTAGTATATTCCTACTCTTTTTTTTTTTGCTTACGTCATGTGCTGAAGAGATGTTGTTGAGAGGGGGAGAGGAGCTTAAGGTTTTTGTTTAAAGATAACAAGTTCAAAGGAATTTAAAAAAATTATGGTGTGCATGTATAAATCATTTATAATAATCACTGCAACTAGAAAAACTTTTCCTGTTTGATTTCATGCTGACTTTCAAATATCTTCTTTTGTGTTCCGCAGAAGAAAAAGACAAAGGTTTGAAATGACAAGACGGTAAGTAAATGATGATAGAATTACAATTTTTGGTTGAACTATCACTTTAATAATACACGTTAACGCTTAGTTGTTAGCATCTCTTAGCTAAGTGTTGCTTACATGTTTTAACATGTTTCTACAGTATTGCCAACATGTTTATCACTTACGTGTAGATAGGTTGAACACCGCCTACACGGAAGAATATCAACTACTACTTCTTTAGCCCCGCCCACTGGTAGTAAACACTGAAGTAAACACAAGTTCTGCAGTACCAAATAGAGCGAGCAAGCAATAAACGTGCTGTTAAAGATCGCTAAATATTGTGCAGTGCATGGTTTTGGAGGGACACAGTCATTGCATAACCTTCCTTTGGATTCCGACATTGTTAATGCGTGGTTGAAGTTTATTTTTAATGACGTTCCAGCATACGCGGGTAAAACATTTGTTTGCTTCATTTCACTGTGGATTCCTTTGTGAACTAGGCTCAGGTCCACGCTGGATTTGCGGGGAGACTAAAATTAAAAAGCATTGCTGTGCCGTCAAAATCGGATCGAACAGGAATGGTGCAGCAATCTTATGTGAGTAAAACATATTTGTACTAAGCGTCACTATTGCTTGATAGAGATCACTTGATATGTCCTGTTAATGTGTAACCTAACATTATATGTCTAACCAAATTCAAAGAAGGCTCCAACTAAGTTTACTACGCAAACTGCTATCCAATCATAGCAGTGGGGGCGCATGCCCATTAAAACCGAGGGTTTTTTGAGCCGGCCTCAAAACCTGAGAAGAAAATAGCCTTTTACTTATTGATTTGATGTTTTTTTAATGTAAAAACAATGTTAACGTCATAAGTAGACCTATAAAACAATAACTTTTTAATAATTAAATAAATCTATATTGCCAGTACAGTGCGTTAACTTATTTTATGTATTTGTTTGTTTGTTAATTTATATTGCAAACAATTACAGCAGAAAGATGATTAGGATTAAATGATTTCTTATCCTTACTCTATCTGGTGGAAAGCCTTAGTATTCTTAATATTCATCCTTTCTACTGTTAATATCGACATGGCAACACCGTTCAAAATATCCAAAATCAATTTCCAAATTCATCTTCAGTATCTTGGCATTATGTTGACAAAGTTTGGTGTTAATTGAACGATTCTCCTTAAAGTATGCCTTAAAGGGTTCATATAGCACGAATATGTGTCTTTCTGTGTCTTGGTGTGTTATCAGTTGCCCATGCATGTATAGCAAAAATGAAAGTGTTCAGAATAAAAGTTATATTCAATCTAAAAGCGAATGCTCACCCAGACCTGACTGAAATACCTTGTGTAACCACACCCCCACAAATTTATGTCAGTTCGTGGTATGATTTGACTAAGACCGCCCAAATGTACCCAAGTAAGGTCAGTACAATTGCTTTGGAACCTTATGTTCCAAATATGGTAAGAGGTGTTACATTTCCATCACACGCTTGCAGTATTCGACCAATCACTACGCACTGGTTAACTGGCCAATCATAGCACACCTCGCTTTTCAGAGGGCAAAGAGGAGATACAAACATGCACAGTATTTGGAAAATAAAGCATTTTTTAACCTTAAATCTTGTATACACATTGCATTACATCTAAAACAAATGATAATATTCGTTTTAGCCGTGTCCCTTTAATTCAGAGCTTGTTTTCTTTCAAAATGCACCTTCAGACCTAAGTAGTAGACTTCCTGTTGGTAATAACTACAGAGTGTATATTAGAGTTGTCAGGCTTGATGAGAAGAATATATGAAGAGTTTGGCACCAAAATGAGATAACTCATGTTTTTAAGTATGTTATCATGTTTTCATTGTGTAAGTTAGCTGTATTTTTTAGTTATTATGGCTTAAATCAAAATAAACCAATTGCAATTTGATTGATATTAATTGGAATGCAGAATAAAAAAACATGATTTTTGAAAAAACGTTTAAGCAGAGTTATCTCATTTTGGAACCAAACTGTATCAACGGCACACGGATGAAGACGAAGGGAGACGCAAAAGGTATAGTCCAAGGGGTTTAATGATAACAGACACGGGAACAGGAGAACATGGGATACACAACCGGGTTTACAATACAATACTCGACAAAGACCTAAGAAACACACAGGGCTTAAATCCACGGGGAAAACACTCAGGGAAAACAGAATCAGGTGCGGAACTAATTAACAATGACGAGGGACAGGTGAAAACAATGAACAAGGCAAAACACATGGGGAACACAGGCTTAAGTGTTACACAAACTCTTTATCATTAAATCATGTAAGGGGATTAATGTTTCAAATATTACCGTTGTAATGTAGAAGTATTTAGTTATAAAAAGAAAAAAAATTGCTACTCTCTAAAATGTTTTGGCTGAAATGTTCAAATCAATTATTTGGCGTGGGGCATTGGGGCCTGGGTGGGCCAAGCTACTGATTCCGTGGAGCCGGCCTGGGAAAATGTAACCTTGCACAAGCAAAATATCTCTCGTGCACAGCAAAATTTTCTGCAAAAGTTTTCCATTACGGTCTCAAAGTACCTGTCTCCGGAATGAGATGCAGGTGACCATGAGATGCAGAGTGGCCAAAAGTGCATCCATCGGTAAAAGAACTGCTCGACATGTCTACATCCGGTTAAATAAACGTCTTCTGAAGCGGTCTGATGCGGTTTTATAAAAGAAATATCCATATTGACAACGATATTAATGCTAATGTCTAACTTCCATTATCTCTCGGCAGCGCATGAACATGAGGGTTGTTGTTCCGGCAAATAACGCAGGTTTTAAATAATTGTAAGTTTATTAAATATACACCAGTTCAGCTACAGAATATGAAGGCTTTACTCGACTTTGTTGTGTTTTCTTCAATGAGGCTTCCTTTCTGTGGGATTCTTTGTTGAAAGGGGTTTTTCCTCGTTGATTCGCTGGTAGTTTGTTCGTCCAGCAAGTCGTGAACACACGTACACCCAGAGCAGTGGGCAGCTATCACTGCAGCGCCCGGGGAGCAAGTAGGGGTAAGGTGACCCCTTTTGATTGCCCAAAGGTGAGTTTTTACTGAAAGTGGGGAGTTTGGATCTAGGATAAACTTACACTCTATCCGGCAGACTATGCTGCTTAGCACTCAGTTGCAGCTGGATCTGAACCGTACATTTTCAAAGAACTGCCTCATTGTAATTAAAATTGGCTAGTAATGTTAGTTTGGTTGCAAGTGATAGCTAGGTTTCTTTCAACTTTTGAACTCAAACCTGATATCTATAAGTTTTTTTAAGGAAGAACAATCTTTTCACAGCCAAATGTTGAACCCGGAGATCTGGCACAGGGCCGTAAAACCCTGTTCACATAACAGACCTTGAATAAAACAACATATCTGTGACTAATCTATGTAGCATTATACATGTAGGTGAAATTGTATACATACTATAAAACTAAAGCTATAAAGGTGTCTTTCACTCACCCTCCAGTCCTCTTCCCAGGATGGACACATTACAAGTGTTGGGTAAAACGTCTGAGCCAGGAAAACGGCTGTTAAAATTAAGCCTATCCTCTCCAAAAACAGCCTGAAAAATGTAAATGTTGAATATTATATAAAGTTCCCTCTTTTTTTTACAGGAGGTGTTCTGAACAAGCAACAATAAACAAACAAGCACTTACTATAAGCTTCTGTTCCAGGTAGCATCTAATATCCAATAAATGGGCTTTGTATGCATCTAGATTTAAGCTTACTAATTCTGCAGCCTTTCCCCAAAAAACAAGAAACACACAAACCAAAAAAAATTAGTAAAATAAATTACAACACACACAAACTCTGGGCACTATGGGATTTTTTTTTCTTTGTTATCCAAACAAAAATACACTATTTGAGATAAAAAAATACTCTAAATACAAATACATAATTAATAATTCATTCATTCATTCAAATAGTTCTAAAAGGGCTGTTTTTTATTTCAAAACTAGTTATATGTTCACAAATTAATTTGCAAGGCAGATTTTTCTTTGTTTAATTCCCACGCTTTTTATCACGTACCTACATTCTTCACTCTCTGCTCTGCTTTTTAATTACCTTATTTAACGTTATACAGTTGAAAGAAAAAGTATGTGAACCCTTTGGGCTTACTTGGATTTCTTCATAAATTGGTCATAAAATGTGTTCTGATCTTCATCTATGTCACAACAATAGAGAAACAGAGTCTGCTTAAACTAATACCGCACAGACATTATACGTTTTCATGTTTTTATTGAACACAACATGTAAACATTCATAGTGCAGGGTGGAAAAAGTATGTGAAACCCTAGGCTAATGACTTCTCCAAGAGCTAATTGGAGCCAGGAGTCAGCCAACCTGGGGTCCAATCAATGTGATGAGATTGGATGTGTTGATTAAAGCTGGCCTGTCCAATAAAAAACACACACCAGTTTTGAGTTTGCTGTTCTGAAGAAGCGTTGTCTGATGTGAACCATGCTTTGCACAAAAGAGCTCTCAGAAGACCTACGATCAAGAATTGTTGACTTACAAAAAGCTGGAAAGGGCTACAAAAGTATATCTAAAAGCCTTGATGTCCATGTGTCCACGGTAAGACAGATTGTCTACAAATGGAGAAAGTTCAGCACTGTTGCTACACTCCCTAGGCTTGGTCGTCCTGTAAAGATGACTGCAAGACCACAGCGAAGAATGCTCAATGAGGTGAAGAAGAATCCTAGAGTGTCAGCTAAACACTTACAGAAATCTCTGGCAAATGCTAAAATTTTTGAAGTTTGCAAAAGAGCACCTGGATGTTCCACAGCACTGCTGGCAAAACATTCTGTGGACAGATGAAACCAAAATTGAGTTGTTTGGAAAGAACACACAAAGCTATGTGTGGAGAACAAAAGGCACAGCACACCAACATCAAAACCTCATCCCAACTGTGAAATATGGTGGAGGGGGCATCATGGTTTGGGGCTGCTTTGCTGCCTCAGGCCCTGGACGGATTACTGTCATCGATGGAAAAATGAATTCCAAAGTTTATCAAGACATTTTGGAGGAAAACTTAAGACCATCTGTCCGCCAACTGAAGCTTAACAGAGGATGGACGATGCAACAGGACAACGACCCAAAGCATAGAAGTAAATCAACAACAGAATGGCTTCAACAGAAGAAAATACACCTTCTGGAGTGGCCCAGTCAGAGTCCTGACCTCAACCCGATTGAGATGCTGTGGCATGACCTCAAGAGAGCAATTCACACCAGACATCCCAAGAATATTGCTGAACTGAAACACTTTTGTAAAGAGGAATGGTCCAAAATTTCTCCTGACCGTTGTGCAGGTCTGATCTGCAACTATAGGAAACGTTTGGTTGAGATTATTGCTGCCAAAGGAGGGTCAACCAGTTATTAAACCCAAAGGTTCACATACTTTTTCCACCCTGCACTATGAATGTTTACATGTTGTGTTCAATAAAAACATGAAAACGTATAATGTTTGTGCGTCATTAGTTTAAGCAGACTGTGTTTCTCTATTGTTGTGACTTAGATGAAGATCAGAACACATTTTATGACCAATTTATGAAGAAATCCAAGTAAGCCCAAAGGGTTCACATACTTTTTCTTTCAACTGTAAATCCACTAAGTACATACATGTGGATAGCTTATGTATAACCATTCATGTTTCAATCTCTAAAATCTAAATATGTTATGTTAGCTACTGTAGTGGCTTTGTCAGTGCTGGTCAAAATGTATTAGCCTGCACATTTTTTTCAAGTGCACCAAATGACATCTACTGTAGCAGCAGCTAAGTACAGGACCAAAGTGAAGCTCCTACGCAAATATTAAACTATCAACTGTTATTTCGCGACTAAGTAATCTCTTTGTTTAACCAAACAAAGAAATTTACCCCCGGTGAATCTTACTACAAAGGAAATCAAACCACTGCAGATGAAAACACAGCAGCGCTGCTTATCTTGCAGGAGCCAAAAATAGCTCACGTGACACCTCTCCTCATCTCTGTAAGGGATGTCAGTGTTGCTAAAATAATGATGAGCTTTGCTCACCAAATAACATTCTCAACCAAGATGTATAGTAATCTATATGTAGCGATTTGAAAACATTAAATGTGAGCTTGCTCACCCTTTAAACGATTAACGTAAGATCTCCAACAAGTCCAATAAGGGTCGAAATAATTGAAACAAGGTATTTAATGTAATAATCGTCATTAACAAACTACTTTTAAGGTAATATCTGATTCGCAGAAGTAATAACATCAACTTGAACATATTCGTCCAGCAAATTCATCTGTGACATTATACTCTACACAGTTCTGCTTCACACAACTACTTTATTTTTAAGTTTTATTTTTGGCATTTTGACTTTATTAATGCAGTAGGAGAGTCAGGACAGGAAGCAAATTGGGTGATAGAGGAGGTGGATTGGATCACAAGCTGGGACTCAAACTCAGGTCGCCCGGAATGCAAGAGCGCCATATGTCGGAGCACATACCACAAGGCAATCAGCTACGACATGCTTCACAGAACTTCGAAAGGTATCATAGATCAATCACAGATCAAGGGACCAAATAACGAGCAAGCAAAGAAACTATCCGGATTGAACACATGGTTATTTTTTAAAACTAACTTTACGTGAACAAAAAATTAGGCCCATACACAACTTATACGTGCAAACACATAATACACAGAAAAATGAGGAACATACGAAGAAGAGAAAGAGGGATTGTGAGAGAATGGCAGTTTAAGCCCCTGAACATCAGTTAAATAAATCACGTTTTAAAACTTTAAGATGCTAAGATGAAATATAAGATCAGAATTCTTGCATCTTCTCAGGGTGCAAACAAACGTCCTCCGCCTGCAGACTTCATAAAAGTTACATTGAAGTTAGTCCGCCGGGCCTATTGTGGCCTCCGGCAGGATGCTGCCAGGTATCCCTGGTTGGGACAAAGAGAGAAATAGAGCAGGAATATTTTCATATGTTCCACAGGCACGTCACAATAGAAAAGGACAGTTTTGGTCGGGTTTCATCCAAAAATGTGTCTCTGGGTCAGCTGCAGGTCTCAAGTCTCACTGTTAGGGCCACCTTGAACCTTTCACTTCTCCTCTGCTCGCTTTGAATATCAGGAGGAGTCGTAAATGTCCTGTTGAGGTCCAAGAGGATTTAATGATCCGGACACAAGATCCAACAATTTACCTATGCCAGGCTCTACATATTCCCCCCATCTGGTGACGAATTTCAAAGGTAAACTTCAACAGACGATCGTTATTTGGATCTTAATGGTGGGATCGCATGTGCGAGCAGATTGAAGAGAGACACAGGTTGGTTGGTTTGAGGTTTCTCTGATGGCGGTGGGCACAAGGGGATGTTCCTGTCCCAGTTTTCATGTTAACAGAAACATACTTCTCCAGTGTACTGATTGTTGTTCAATTGGTTCGTTATACTTGGCAGGCTGAGATTGGTTCGGAGAATGGAGACAGGTTTGTATGCTCTGGAGTTATCTGGAGCTCTGGCATAATCTCAGTCCTGGAGTGGGTGTTTCTGTCTAAGATGGGTATCAGTGGCAGTCTGAACCTGAAGAACATGTGGATGTGTGCTGTGATGCAGTGGTCTGTCTCATGGGCTGCTGGGCGGTACTCTACCCACATGGTGAGCTTGCACATGATGGTAAAAAGTCACAGTTGCCCATTGTTGACCTGGGCACAGGTCACACACAATCTATTTTGAGGTCCGAGCCTGGGGTAGTGTGGCTGCCTTCCGTCGTAGTGAGGCTGTGTCATTTGAAGTTTGTGGTTGGAGCTGGTATCAAACTACATATCTTCTGATGTGCTCTGTCGCTGCATGCCAGGGCAGTGCGCCACTTCTCAGTCTGTTGTTAGTGGCTTTGATACCATGGTGTCTGGTGCATGGTTCGTAATGGGCATACATCAGCATGACCCCACTTTGTTCCTGGAAAGCTGAAAGCCGTGGCACTGTGGGGTTATCAGGAACAAACTAGAGGATGTTGACTTTCAGATGTAGCATGTACGTGAAGTCGTTGAGCCGGCTTAGGCTATGTGTGATAGCAAGGTTGGACATCATGATAGGGAGGTGTAGGGGTGTGAGTGGTGGTTTAGCATCGCTGGTGTGTGGTAGTAGCTGCTTTAACAAAGCTATATTGTAGGGGGAGCAAGTGTGAGTGGCTGTGATGAGGGCGCTGTAGCCGCATGAGGTGCTGTGGCTCAGAAGCGATGCTGGGGATTGGCGGTTGAGTTGTTGGTGAATATCGGTTGCCACAAAATCCCTAAATTTTTACTGGTCGACTTTGAATGTCCATGCAGGTTAGAAATTTTCTGAGGGAGTTCTTGTGAGTCCCTGCAATTTGAAGGTTGATCCCGATAGCTAGGTTGATCAGGAAAGCTGTCACTTGTGTTGGGATGTCTGGGGAACCCAGCTTGAAAGTGTTGCAGTGGGACAGGCATGTCGTTTTCCACAAAACACCTGCTCTGGGCGTGTCGTGTCTCACCATTGTGCCATGTGCCTTTGTGTGCATGGGATCTGCGATCTGGCAGGTCTCTCTGATTAACCTCTGTGCTCTGATGCGAATGGAACATCGCTGGATGGCTTGTGCAATGCAGAACAGCTCTTATCATCTGGGTGCTCAGGCTCTGGCAGGAGACGTGTTCTGCTAGTGTAGGCAATCCCCCCTTTCGTTTTGGTCGCAGTGTCAGTGTAGACCAGTGTTGAGGAAGTGGTTGGCGAATCCAGCTGTCAGATGGAACTGAGAGCGAGTGTATTTCAGGCATGTGATGGAGCGCAGGTGCCACTTGGGTGTGTTCATAGCACCATTTTGAGCGTTTACATGAGTGGGCATTTCTTTTTAACAGTTCTAAAATCTTGAAGGTGGTGTTATGTGTAGCCCAGGATGCAGCTAGATTTGGGTGTAATGTCATATGATTCTATGAGTGGGGCTACACATAAGGGGCCATGTGACATTAGTTCTGCATCATTGTCTTTAGTGAAGAGAATCTTTAGCACTGGCAGTTGATGGCAGGTGCAGGGCGTGGTCCATCTCCTCTGAGTGATGATCGGCTGTCAAGCTTTTCATGAAAGCATTCTTCAAAGTCTTTGGTTTGTTTTATTCAGTCTTAACGTCATTTCAGCTTCTCGGGCTATATTCATTGTTAGAACCAGTCAATCCATACACAAGTCTGTTCGTCTGTCAATTTGGAATCCTCAATCAACCTAACCTGCATGTCTTTGGGCGGTGGGAGGAAAATGGAGCACCCAGAGTAAACCCACGCTGACTCAGGTAGACAAAGCCTTTCGTTAATGTACTCTCACTTGTAAAGTATACACTCTGCAAAAGATGACTTATTTTACCAGTGTATAAGGTGTGGCTTCCAGAGTGGGCCATGTTCCACGCAATCCATTACATGTGTGTGGTCAAGGGTTTGGTCACACCGTTTGTTGAACAGTGACCTCTTTAGGTGAATGTGGTTTTTACAGTTTCAGTTCAGTGTGAAGATCTGGGCTGTTCTAGCCCCCATGGGGCTGTGAGGACAAGGAAGAAGCACGTTCAGCCTTGGCAATTCCTTTTCAAGTTCAAGGAACATTTTTTATCGGCCTGTGCCATGACTGATGGGCATGTGTCCAATGGAAGCTGTGTGCACTTGACAGCAGAGGTAATGTCTGATTATGGTGTTGTTGTGGAGAGTGTGTGAACAGCGTGAGGCTGATGTCTGAGTTGTCTGCCAGTAGTTCCTGTATGGTGACTGCTGCCATCATGTCACTGAAAGGAAACATCTGGGATCTCCCGACCAGCTGAGATGTCAAACCTGACCTTTGTGACCTTAATTAACAGTTTAAACATGTTGCAGTTGTGAGAAGCGTGTTGACTCTCAGCGTCTCTCTCGCTCTCTCTCATGTTATGTTCAGCTCCGCCCTCAACGCTAAGCCTCACCCTCTCACATGACAGTGAACGAATTAAAATGTGGCAGTGTTTTCAATATGCGTTCCTCCTTGTACTTGCCTTTCCACATAATTGTCAACAGTCATAGATGTTACTGACAGAGAAGATGGCTGACCAACTTTATCAGGATTTGGCGAAAGGTTAGCAGTGTTTCCCACAAATCTCCCACACACACATTCTCTATGTGCTCAGTGTGTCTGTGTGCAAGCTCTTCTTACCATCTACCAGTGAGTTTGGTGCGGTGTGTACTTGTATTTTCCCATATTTCTGAATTTTCTCCAAATTGTCTGCGCTATGGCATAAAAAAAGACGATACCGTCACGATCACATAATGATGTCTCCAATCCCTACCTTGTGTCGTGTAAAATGCATATCGGAAATGAAGGCCACATCGCACCACGTTATCTACAGGGTAGAACAATTATCCAAACCGCTAAAGATAGATTGACAGATAACCTACCCGACCTGTCCTAACCATTTAGTGCATAGCTGCAAGCAGTGATGACGGCCCAAGCCATCAGCGCCACTGCCACCATGATGGCACCCAGAAAAAGCTGCGCAGGGAGCACATGCATTTACAATAACCCTCTGGCAGTCTAGTTGAAGGGTTACAGCAATAAGAGGGTTACATTATAACATCCAGGGTGTGAAAAACATATAAGGTAGAGTGAGATCAGCTGCACAGTTGGAGACTTTACCAGTTTAACAGTTAGTTGAGCCAAAGGATTCAACAACATTAAAAATGTATATTAAAGTGGAAGTTCGGAAGTTTGGCCTCTTTTTCGCCATCTCAGTTTGAAACATAAAATTGCTTTGGCACGGCTATTCTGCACGAATAAATCGTTTCCAATCGATAAAAATAATAACGTTAGCTAACATTATGCAATGGCATTAGCTATCCCGCTCCGATTGCATCACATACTGACCTTGAGTGTAAACTTTAGAGTGAAATAAGACTGGATTGGGAAATGATATAGTTATTAAACATTTTTTTTTTTTTATGTATACACTTTAGTTTAGTTCGATAAGTTTTTGTTTGCTTCTTGGGTAAATAACAGCTCTTCACCATTGCATTCTCACAACCAACTTTTGTACTGTACTAATAGAGTTTTCATGTATACTGGGTGATTCATTGATTCCATTCCCCACTATCTGGTCCAACTGATCAAATCAAAAGTCTTATACATAAAGCACATATTACTTAGTTATTTTATTTGTGCACCAAATACATTTTTTATAGTGAAGCATATGCCTTGAGATGAAACGATTTTAGGATAATCAAAATATTGTCTGTCCAGTGTGTCCAGCCTTTTGACTGGCAACGTACAGCATGACACTCTAGAAGATAGTGATATACTTATACTGACTGTAATAAGATGGGTTTTACCTTTCCAAGCCCAGCTATCATTGCTGTGTTTTCAGTTCTGAGAAACAGAGATAACAATATTCATTTCAGTCAGTAATAGGCTGTATAATAACTAATGACTAAATCACATATGCATGAAACCATACACAATAAACCATATCATACCCTGGTCTGAAATTGCGCTCTTGTCCTCCTCCAAAAAGTAGTGGGTACACAGGGGTTTTGGTTCCAGGATCATTCACAAACAAAGCCCCGATTCGAGGGCCATAAAACTGGAACGTATGATCGACAGAATAGTGATCTCTAATTTGCTTTGCTCGGAGAGAGATAATATATGAACATCATCTCTTGTTACTTACCTTGTGCCCTACAATCGTAATGTAGTCCACTCCCAGATCTTGTGCATTCACTCTTATCTTTCCAATAGCCTGGGCTGCATCAGTGTGCAGGAAGATTGTGGGAGTTGACACAGCCCTCTGTTTGTTTATCTCCTTAACCCTCTGACAAATGTCTTTAATTGGCTGTTGAAAAAAATATATTTTAATTGGCAGTTCATGCAAAATCCTAGTAAAAAACTGTGTCTGTATTCACAAAACATCTTAAGGCTAAAAGTAGCTCCAAACATCCCGATTTAGGAGAAACTCTTAAAAATATTGGGTGTGTCAGTCCTTATTTTACGACTCCTAAATTTTTGTGCTAAGAGTATTTCACAAAGCGTTTAAGTGCTAAATCTAGCTCCTAAACCTGTGAGAAGTTGGGAGTAGTGAAGAGGACTCCTAAATCATTAAGACCAACTCACAACAATCCTAAAATTGCTGTAACACCGGCAGTCTGCCTTAAACGTAAACATTTAGAAAGATTTCATGACAATGAGCTTATCCATGAAGACTAGGTGCTAACTGTTTATGAGACAGGCAAAATGCTTGCAATTAGCTGAACCTACGGTATACTTTATATATCTATATATCTATATATCTATATATATCTATATATATATTAATATATATGAACATAAAAGATACCTCTTTTTTATTTAAAAAAATCATGTTTATTGTGTTATCATGTCATTGCTGTGTTTTATTGTATTTGTTAGCTGTATTTTTTAAGATATTGTTACTTAATAAAAACAATAAAAAACAAACTGTTTGATTGGTATTAACTGGAATGCACAATAAAAAACATGAAAATGGTATATTTTAAATCTTATTTTGAATATGGCAACAAATTAATAAAAAAAGCATACAATAATATATATTAAAAAATGTCACAATGATTACATGTTATTTTTTACATAGATCTGAACAATGGCAGGGTTATTGTCAAGGCAACACGCCTACCATAATGATGCCCGTCTCATTGTTGGCCAGCATAACTGACACCAAGCATGTGGTGGGACGAATCGCTGCAATGACATCCTCTACCTCCACCCGTGCAGTCACCTTGGAAATGGGCACAAACGTGACATCTACAACAAGAATCCAATCAAGTCAAAGTCAGTTCCAACTACACCACAATGATATTTTTTCTTTGTTTTAGAAAAAGTAGAAAAGCAAAAGGAAAATGAAAAGGACATTTTATGTAACACGGTGTTAATTGCAAAATCCTGGATTATGTCAGACAAAAAGAAAAGTAGGAAATTCTAATCAAGCATTATTCATAAAGACAAAACCGTAGGAGAACAATGTCTTTACATAATAGTTTTTGTAAGAAATCTAACCTGCTTTGCCATCTTTTAACAAGTATTCAGCTGTGATCTTGATGGAGTCATGCTCCACATTTGAAGTGATGATATGGGGGAGGGACCCTCTTCTATTCAGCTTCTGGATGTTTGCGTTTCCCCCTGAAGAATTCATACATTTCCCGAAGTGCTCCACTGCTGTGTGAAACACCAAATTATTGGCCTGAAGGTCAATGGAAAAATGTCACAATAAGAAAACGTGAAATTTACATCAGTGTTTCAACACAACTCTTCATGCTCCTCAGTGTTTCCCTCTGGATTTTGAGAGACAATGGTGCTGATGACGTCACACAAATAATAAGCATATCTGTGATGCCATCATGTCGTGTTTGCACTAGTTTTAGCACTTGAAATCTATTTCACTTCTAAAGTGTTGGGCAGTGTTGGGAGACTGCATTTATTTATTTAATTGATATTATTTATTAGAATGATCTTGCTTGTTCTATAAACACCATGCACTGTGCTGTGTTTTACCTTCTGTGTTTTTCAGTTTTTTTAATTTGCTCCTGTAAAGCTGCTTTGGAACAATGCACATTGTGAAAAGCGCTATATAAATAAACTTGAATTGAATTACTCTCTGATCACATTAGCCCTTTTTCACAAACCTATGCTGGTAAATTACTGGTAAAGTCATCCTGGTAAATTTATAGTAAATACACAAATTTGCCGTCCACACAAGCAATGGCATTCCGTTAAGTTACCGGTAAGACATTTTATTTGCAATTTACCAGTATGTAAATGTAAAAAAAAGACTGTATGTGGGTCATTCTATAATTAGGGGTACATTTCAGGTCAACAAAAAAGTGAAGAAATCAGTGTGCTTTTCTACAAAATAATCTAGTTGTTTCCATAATATACCCCCATATTGTTCTAAATTCATTAGTTGCCAAGCTTAGCTCAAATTACTTTTTAAATATTTAAATGAAAATAAGTATTTGATTAATTGTTTTGTCAACTGTGTTACAGACAAAAGTGGTGTCATAGAAGAAATAACTGAAGTACTACACATATGATAAAACATTTGTTTGAAAGTTATTGAGTCTATTCACCAGGGGGTTTGAGGTTGTATGTCTAACTGATTTAAAAAATATGAATTTTAAACTGAATAACAAATATTCTTTGGTATACTATCATCAATGGATATTTTTTCAACATAATTCTCCATTACACTGAATTTAGAGTTATTCAACGTCTTTATGTATACTGTTCACTCTAGAGATGTCCTTTTTATCATTTTTATAAAATTTTAGCCTTCAATTAAAGATTTATGACACAAAAATCACACGTAACACAATTGACAGATAAAGTCACACACCTGACAGAAGTAACACGGTTGACAGGATGCATTAGGAGAAAAAGAGAAACCTTTCTTTAAAATAAAACCTTTTTCATATTTTACCATGTCATTCCTGTGTTATAACAATAGTTAATGTATGTTTTAATCAACAATACTCAATATAGGCATAAACTATGACAAGAAACCCAGCCAACATTGTCAACCGTGTTAATCCCTGTCAACTGTGTTACACTTGATGGGTAACCCAGTTGACAAGTAACACAGTTGACATTTCTTCCATTTTAGGGCCTTGTGCTAACTGCAGACCTTGAACATGTCCCCACATTACCTTAATCAACTAGTGTTTTTATATATTTTATCTACATTTTTGTAAATATAATATCTAAAGTAAGTACACAAGACCATGTTGATAACACAGTTGATGAGCAATTCATCTACTCTATGTGTAGACAATAATAATGATAAAAAATTGAAGAGGAGAAGTAGAAATTTACCACACTGTATTTAAAATTCCTGCCACTGAAGGTCGTGACATCACATGATGTTGGACATGTGACTTTGGAACAAACCATTGCTGATTTATAGGGGTTTTGTCAATGGGTAACAAAGTTGACAAAGATTTCTCGGACACACACAAAGTTAATAATTTAATAGAAATAAACAAGTGAATTAGTTTTTAACACATTTGCCTTGTTTTAATGATTATTTTTAACAAATAATGATGAAAATAATATACAAAAACATGTATTGTAGTGTCAATTTGAAATGCAAAACTTGACTTTTAGCAAATTGGACAGCACAAAAACTGTTATTTCCAGTACAGCATATGCATTTTCTCCTAATTAACTCTTGGAACTGGTTGACTTTTATGCATGAAATAAAGAGGAATGTTCCCTAATATAAAAGTGATCATTGCTTGAAGTGAATATTCAGTAAAAATTACAAATACAACCAATGGACTTGAAATGTACCCCTAATTATAGAATGACCCATGTGTGAAAGGGACTATTATATTGTTTTTAACAGAACTATTTTCACTTTATCTGTTCTGTTGTTAGACATTAAAGGGGTATAAAATAGTGACTAAACACGACCCAATAACATCTCATGTTTACTGCTGCTTAAACCCGTATTTGAAAAACGCAGCATCGTCTGAAAGAATCATCATGACTTTACAATGAAGAGCAAACATAATAGGGAATTTTGGCAATATTACTTGTTTGTCTCGAGCAGCGAACAGCCTTTACTGATGTTGATCGTGATATAGAGTATAGCGCAGACAATTTGCCGCAAATTCAGAAATTTAAGAGAATACACTGTTGCTGTTACACGGAGTTACAACTATAGAACACACGCACACACCACACCATAGGGAGGGCGAGAGCTCGCACAACAAGCACATAGAGAAAGGGTGTGTGGGAAACTCTGCTTACCTTTAGTTAAGTCATGATAACTCAATCAGCCATCTGTGACTGCTTACATTTATGTGGTAAGGCAAGTACACAGCATTGAAAACACAGCCGACTTACCTTTTAAAGGAAAAGTTAATCTCAAAATCAAAATTGTGTCCTTTTTTACACACCCACAACAAGTTTTTTTAGACCTCCTGGCGTCTTCGGAACACAAATAAAGCTATTTTAGATGACATCCGAGAGATTTCTCATAGATATCATGGTTATAGCTTTTGTCAAGGTTCAGGAAAGTACTAAAGACATTGTTAAATTGGTCCATCAATGCTCAGAGCACGTTCCCGAGAGCACTTTGACGCATGCGCATTTAGTGGGGGCAGACGCCGATGTATATAAGCAGACGGATGCTGTATATAAGCTGATCTCTGCAAAATGTCTGATGATTTCGATATTGAAGAAAACTTGCACTTTTTTGCCCAACCAATGTGCATGCGTCGAAGTGCTCTCGTGAACACGCACCATAGACTGACAAGACAGAGGAGAATATATTAATTAAAGTCGTTCAAGTATTGTTGTCGCTTCAAACATATTCAATTGTGCTACTATGAGTGGATGGACCAATTTAACAATGTTAACGTAATGTGGGTGAGTAAAAAAATTACACAATTTCGATTTTGAGATGAACTTTTCCTTTAATTCGTTCGTCACACTGTCATGTGAAAGAGGCGCTGCATGCAACATGAGAGAGAGAGACAGAGGCGCTGAGCGATCGCAACTGTAGAATGAATTAATATGTTTTAAATAGTAAAATAAAAATGTAATTGGGAATCATTAAAGTCTATTCATGACAGCCAGTGTTGACAGTGTGGTAGGCCGCAACGAATAAATCGATATGGGAAACAGACAATAGGGGTGTCGAAATTAATAGTTTTTACGATGCATCGCGATGCAAACGAAGACGATTCGGTATCGGTTCAGTTACAGACGATAACCGGTTATTACGTACTCACGTTTTTCTGACGTCATGTCGCATACGTGCTTTAATCAAAAATGCTCCAATTACTCGGTGCACATTTCGGCTTTTATGAAAAATGCGGTAAGCACGACCAGGACAGGACACAAACTGTGTGTAAATCTTGTCACGCACAAATAAAACACACAGGGGCATGGCCGTAAATCCCGGGGGGATGGAGGGGACACTTCCCCCAACATCCGAGGGTTGTCCCCTCCTCAAATCAAATAAACTCGTATTCTCTATTGTCATATATATGTTTATGTTTACCTAAACTAATTGTGCACTGCCTGCTCTCCGCGTTCATCTCACCTGCGCATTGCGGAACATATTTAAGTCAGGTATGCGATCAGTTCATCCGTGGTTGTTGAACTCTAGTAAGAAGGCTATTTTATTCACTTTAAATGAAGTGATTCTCTTTAATATAGTTGATGCTGATTCATTAATAAATTAGTTGTTGCAAAAAATGCTGATTACTGATGTATTTTACATGAATCTGCTATGTAAGCGATTAAAACTTACTTAGCTAGTAAACGTTAGCGAGTTAACGTTAGCTTGTTTCAAAGGACGTCACACACAACTAACACGCCGAAGCCGTTTCCCATGCATTGTTTTATTTTTGGCGACCTTCTCAGCATCTGTTTTGTGCAGTATGTTCGTGGCGGATAAGCTAAACATTCAGTTTACTGAAACTAGGGCGATTCATCAACGAGTACAACACAGACTTTAAGCATCTGTCACTGTTACTGATTGTTTGTTTGGGTACACGAACGTGAACTAAGTTTGTTGGCGGAGGCAGTGCACTACAGGGGAAAATAACAACCACTCAGTAATGTCGATGTATGGTGACTTTATCAGACGATGTTGCAGTATAGATCAGGATAACATGCGTTTAAAAAGTGACTCATTTTTAACATGTAGTATCATGGGTATTGTGATTTTATATTTGTTTCCTGTCTTCACAACAGCGATAAAAAATATAAATGGTATGAAGCTTTTTTGTTCACTTGTATTACAGTATGTGAAAGTTCAGTTCAGTTGTAATATGACTGCAAATCTGCATGATAAACCTATGAACGTAATGCATATTGTCCCTTTGTGTCGTAGTTTGTACAATTTTGACTGTATTCTTTGTGTCCCATTCAAAAATTGCTCTTGAGAATTTTTATGTGTATTCTCAGCCCACTACTGTTAAATGAGATTTACGCCCATGCGCCAGGGGTAATACCACAAATGCTAAAGACCAGACTTGAGTTTTGTTTGATAGTCAAATTAGAGCAGGTAAAATTACAGTTTCAGTTCATACTGCCTGTATCTATTGACAACAATTTGTGAACTAGTAAAATTGAAATTTGAGACGCCAATGCATCGTCAATGCATCGTGATATCGAATTGAACCGAATCGATGACATGATAATCGTAATCGAACCGAACCGTGACAACAGTGTAGGTTCACACCTCTAACAGACAACACAATGATAAGTTGTTATGAGTATAAAAAAATGGTTTGTTAGTCTAATTAATGCATGGGAAACACTACTCTATGTGATCCTCACAGAACAAAGGCTGCAGATTGCATTATTTACATCGACTAATTCAGTTCCAAAAGAGTATTTACGCATGATGTAAATACTGTCAATTTATCAAATATGCCAACAATATTATGAGTGTCCCAATATTGGATTTAGTAAACCAGTTTTAAAGGAGGCATGAATTAAAATCACAATTTTAACCCAAGCTTTTTTTATATAAGAGGGAATTAAGGCTGCACGATATATCGTTTTAGCATCGATATCGCGATGTACGCATGCGCAATAGTCACATCGCACGAGGTGCGATGCAGGGAACGTTTTTTTTCTATATTTGCCTGATATAAAGTAATGAATTATGATTTATGGGCGCTTTTTTTTTTTTACAAAGCACATGTTGTTGCTTCACGTTTTTGACACGCAGCCTATGCATTTGTGCGCATGGCGAAATGAGCGAGGAACGGGAGAAAAGCACCGAAATGGACGACTTGGTCGCAAAAAGAAGCGCATCGTCAATTATTTGGAAATATTTTGGCTACAGAAAGGATGTTGACCAAAAACAGGTACTTTGTCGGGAGTGCCGTGCAGTAGTTGCCACAACACGCGGAAACACAACTAATTTGTTTAATCATTTAAGTCGGCACTACAGAGCTCTGTATGACGAGTTCAAAGCCAGATCTGATTGCCGTCCAAAGCAAAAAAATATTTTGGATGCGTTTGCCAGTGTTACACTGAGCTACAGGAAAACCCTTAAATTTACCGGGGTAAGTCACATTATCAGCTTTCTGGAATACCCCCCTGATGTTCAGTTTAATTAATGAAGTCTGATTTATATTCATAGTTTACTTTTGGGTTTTCATTTCCCATTATTATGATAGTGAAAGCTCTCTGGGCTCCCAAACTGCACACTTGACTGCGGTACATTACACTTAAAAACAGTTTATTCTCATGACTAAAAATGACACTTCATTGCATTTATTGTGCTACGACAATAAATCTGCAAGCAGCTCGTTCATAGCGCGAATGAAGCCACGCATTTATTTTGCTTTCATGAATGCATAATGCCCCGTATAGAGCCACGTGAAAGAGCATGTCCACGCGCCAACCAACCAGAGCGGGAGGAGTATGCACACATGTCAACCTGCTGGAGCAAGAGAGAGAGAGCACTGCATTCGCGATGTTCAGCCGTGTTTGTTTGTTGACTGCATTTCAGTGTTATGGATATACCGTTGGATTTGGAGATCGTTTGAAACTGATAGATGGCGTGATCTTTGTTGGAAATGGGTGCGTACATGGAACATAGTTTCACACCCCATCCTCCACGCATGCGTCATATGTTTCGGAAATAATCGTACAGGTGTATGTGTCTATAAGGGGTGTGCGAGATATATCATACTAGGGATGCACCGAAAGGAAAATTCTTGGCCGAACCGAAAAAGAGGAAACCAAGGCCGAAAACCGAAACACCGAAAGAGATTATGCCAATTATTAGTACCCTTGCATTTATGGCTATGACTGTGTACTAACTTTACTAAAATCAAGGCATTGCAATTACATAAATAGTAAAGTTTCAAAGAATAAATCAATTACAAATCATGCAAATATTTATTTAACACATTGCAACAATGCACAGTATAAAATAAAATTCAACAAAGATGTTTAACTTGACCCCACTAATTTGTATATTAAATAATAATGTACAGGCCTACTGGCCTGCTGAAAAGTTGTACAATTAAATGTTCTCTCATGAAAACAAAATGCATTTAGGTCAAGTGCATTTAAAAAAAATTCTCTGTAGGACTACTACAAGATAGTGCATTCAGAACAAATGCAACTGCTTAAAGATACAAAAATATTTTTTTCCTTAGGCCTTCAACATAATAGTGTCTCAAAACAAAGACTCCCATAGCCCATATGTTAACTGTAGAACTTTAACAACAACAAATGCACCAAGAATTGCAGATGTCTAAAGTTGATAATAAGTAGCGTAAGAATAGAATAACCAACTTATTCTGTCGTCTGAAGCGCTATGATGTTCAGGAAGGGAATTTGGAGAAAAACGTGTTTAAACTTAAGTTATGAAAATAAAAGCCCAACAGTCCAGTATCACAAGTAAAAAACACTTTACAGTGGTAAGAGACTTACTCTAATAAAAACATTTCCTAGTGTTGAAGTCTATAAAAATACTGGACAAAACCGTCAGAATAAAACGAAAGTAAGGAAAATGGTGCAGCGCACATTTAAAGAACGAGAGCTCTGCCATTATCACAACACGAGGAAACATTACGGACAACAACTAATAAGCAGTGAAGCAAGTTTTACGCTGTTTATCATGTGCATAGTGTCTGGACTTTTGATCATCTCTCGTATATTTTGCGATCGCGGTCCGGCTCGCGTGAGCAGTGGAGCGGGCATAACTCCTGGTGCTGTATATGGGGGCTTTGTCACTTCGCGAAAACATTTTATAAAACAACTTTGCATGCCATAGTTTACACAGGACTGGCGGAAAATGTGCATTAATACTTATTCATTCTTCATGTTATGTGGTTTACTTTGATAGGTGAACTGTCTTTCCCGCGTCCCAGCGCGACATCCGACGGGTTTTCCCAAATCGCATCACATGTCTAGTCAGTCAAATGACAACGACACGTAGGTAGCTTCACGAGCATATCCCGCTGAAGGGAAACGGGTGTTTAAAAATTGCCCTCATTGTAATCTGCCAGAATGACGGGCGGCCATCAGATTTTTCAGTCACTGGTAAAAAAAATCTGTCAATGACAAAGAATCTTTCGGATTACGCGACCTCTGGTTCACACAAGTAAAGGAATATTGGTCGCACTCTAGAGCCCTGAGGGTGCATGCAATTTAGGAGACGCTTTAGTGCTGCGATTAAAGGAATAACGTCCGCTACAGATGCATCAAAGGAGCTGTATCTGTTTGTGTCATCACAACATTTCGGCCGTATTGTTTCGGTGATAGAAGTCTTTCGGCCGAAAACCGAAAATGCACTTTTGGGCCATTTTCAGCCGAAAATTTTCGGTGGCCGAATATTCGGTGCATCCCTATATGCAACGATATCTTAAATGTTGTTTTAATGATGTGCGTAATCACATTATCGAGTATGTCACTCACTTTTAATAACCAATAAAAAATCTGCATTCACTGTCCATGAATTCACTGCGTTCTTGTACGTTCACACATTCAGAGCGTGGCAAAGCAGCGCATCCATGAGGTCTCTATGACAGAAGTTAAAGATGAGCAAGAAAACAGGGAGAGAAAATATTCAAACACCAACAACCTCGCAACCAATGCTATTTAAGTGATTTAATGGCCAGACGTGGGTCGTCATCATTAGCATGGAGGTGGTTTGGTTTGAAAGCGAAGACGTTATTCATAAAACACCAATCTGCAAACGTTACCGAAGGTCACTTAGGCGTCAAAATCTTTTTCACCATCTTCGAACGAGCCATCGCCAAAAGTACGACAAATATGAAAATCTTTGGGAATCAACTGAACTCAACCCATCTTTAGCAGACAGGGTAAAAGCAAATAAACAAGCAGCAAACATTGGGGGAATCATTTGGCAAAAAAGTACCTTATGACAAAAAAGTGACAGATGGCAAGCCATAACTAATGCAGTCAGCAAATACATCGCCAAAGACATGGATTTCGATTTGGTTTTAAGCAACGTCTGAAGACGTTAGACCAACGTTATACACTGCCTGAACAAAAACACTTAAGTCACACAGCTCTGCTGAAGTTGTTTGAGGCATGTTGCAATACACTGGCGCACAAAGTATTACATTTTGCAACAACAACGGATTTGTGGTCGAGCAGAAAATCCAAACCCTACCTCTCGCCAATGCGAGGTTGCCAATTATTTTTTGCTTTTCTGACACATTTTACAGAACTTGAAGAGATTAATTTGTTTATAAATGCAAACATTTAAAATTGTAATGTAAAAAATATTTTCATTTAGCATTGTTTTGTAATTCTTCTTGTCATTTAAAATAATAAACCTCAAGACAACTCTTCAATTTATTGTTTTCATTATTATTATTATTACGAGTAATCAATATTCTGTTAGCATGTTGTAAAATGAAGCTAGCAGTACAATATAAGACTTACAAACACATTTTCTAAGGATGGAATTAAAATATTGTTTGGTTATCGTTATCGGCAAAATCAAAGAATATATCGAGATAATCATTTTTTTGCCAATATCGCCCATCCCCTAGTGTCTACTATAAATGTGATCAAACTGAATTGGTAGGCTGCGATACTATCCTGTAAGTACTCCAGATTAACATGAGATATGCAGAAACTGTGACGGCCACTTTAACATTTAACAAGTCAGAATGCATGAAAATCTGTGGCACCTCACCTTTAAACAAATGTGTATTTTCCCCATGTTAAGAAAAAAGTGTCTGACAGAAAACCTTGTGTTCATGGTCAGTACGGCTGATGATAGCAAAGGCAAACAGTGGGCGCTTTGGAAAGTAGGACGTTTTTCGCAAATTATGTCTATGATTCTTAGGCTTATTAAGATTGTTGGTCAATTTATTATTCACAGCCAAATGCATGTCAGAAAGGCAATAATATAGTTAGCCATAATAATAAATATGTGAATCAATAAATGAAAAGAAGCAGGAAATCAGTCACAATAGTGTTGACCCCCAGACAACACTGATTTCTACCCTCACCTCAGTTCCTCCTGATGTAAATATAATGTCCGATGCTTTGCCACCGACCATCCTTGCAACGGTGTCTCTAGAATGGTAAACAGCGTCTCTTGCTTTCAGACCTATGATTATTGACAAACAATGTGACTGTATGATTCGATGATACCTGTATGTCGCAAAAAATCACATACTGTACCTGGCAAGTAATTACTGCTGGGATTTCCCCACGCATCAGTTAAAGCTTCGGTGACAGCTCTAACAACATCTGGATCGACTGGAGTGGTGGCATTGTAATCCATATATATTCTGTACCACAAAAGGCAGTTATAACAAATTACAGTACATTCTGGAGAGACAGATTAAATTATTTTTTTCATTACCTTTCTGACTCATCAGCTACAGTTTGGTTATCCAAGTTAACATGATGATGACAATCCTGTTCAGACCCTGGGTGATTTGAAGAGTTTCCCCATACATTATGATTCAGAATGACAAAGGGGTCAGCCTTTTCAGCCATATCCACACTGGTAAGAATCATAAACACACCAATACGTGATACAAAAATTTGGCATGGTTTTAAGAACTCTAAAATATGTAATGTATAATATATATACTAAACCATTGACGTCAGACTGGTACAAAATATATTGCAGGTATAGTTTCAAGTTTATTGTTCATATGCACAAGATGTCAGCTGAAAACTGAGGGGTTTCATAGTTGTTAAAACGTGGATATGTTCAGTTAACAACCACAGCACTTAAACAAGTTGGAAATTGGAATAAGAAAAAATGCAATTATTTTAATGTATGACGATACAAAGAGCACACGTGATTTACAGATCTGTCATTTACGTCTAAGATTTAGGACAGGAGGAGATATGCCTGCGTTTTCTACGTGACTAGCGTAAATTAGCCAGTATTAGCCTATGCTAAAATTATTTTAAGCTGCCTTTCCAGTCGACTAACAAGGACCGCCATCACGAAGATAACGGAAGACAACTTTCATAATTATGCACAATAATTTCACTGACCTTCTGTACTTTTCAGCGTGTGCTGTCAATGATTTACTGTTCAATGTGACATTCTACCAATAATTTTAAACCGGAAACTCAGAACATTAAATCCCGCCCCTTTACTGGCGGAAAACACCACATGCGTCTGAATTCGCTCACTGGTTCATTCATTGACTGTGTGGAAGACCAAAAGGGACAAAACGTGTGAAACTATCGAAGGCCACTGGTAAAATGTTTTATTTTTTTATCTTTAGACGGAAGTGTACAGACGATGTATTGAACGCCAATGGGTCACATTTCGGCATTAACGAAACGCCTGGTAATCATTTTAGACATAAAGAAGGGCAAAGTACAGCGTTTTGTAGCGCATGCGCCATGTCAGCTTCATTAGCACAGTGGACTACGCGATCAACTTCAGGGCAGCATTGTTTTAAATGACAGGAGTTTGACTCCGCGGTCCGACCAAATTCTACATTTTGTTTCTTTTGAATTCTTTTATTGGAACATGACTTTTAAATGTTGGAAACTACCCTTTTACTGACAACTGATTAAATAACAAGAAATGCTTATTAACAAGCCAACTGGTGTAAGGCCTTAATGCCTGTACAGCTGGGCTAAGTCTGCTTACTGTAGAGTGGCTGATGTGGGTTTTATTGATTAAAAAAATATTTTCATTTAACGACTGCACTGGAGACTATACACACTCTAAAAAATGCCGGGTTATTTGTTTAACCCATCAGCTGGGTTGAGCCTGTTGGGTCATTTTATTGGGTTATTTTCTTAGTGTTGGGTAATTTTTTGAGGAACCCAATCGCTACCTTCGCCGGCATTTTGATCCACCTCATCTCGGACAGCTGTTATTCAGAGAATAAAAGGTATGTTTTATGAGTTTTTAATGTATAAAAATATTACTGTACATCAAAAAATGTATGCAAAATTCGTCTGTCCGCATTAGGTTTGAAAAGTAACGTTACAATCTAGCTTTGTTAGCTTTGGATAGCTAGTCTGTAACGTTATGACCACGTTGTTTTAATTTACAGCTTTTTGATCATTTAAACTTCCTCTTTGGTCAACATTTCCCTTTGAAATTTCTTACTCGTGTGAGTCATTTATTTCAGTAACTTACGCATCTTGATATTAGTTTAAGGTCGACACGAGAGAGCGTTGTGTCAAAATGCAAACATCCAGCTCATTTTTTTTATAAATACCACTAATGTTCTAGATTAAAGACACATCTTTTTAGCCAAGCTTTCACTTAATGCATAGTAAATCAACAGCAGTTATGATAATCATTCTCTTTCTTCCCCCGCCTCGGGATGCCCAGTTGGATGATCGGGTTGGACCTGCACGGTTTCGGCAGGTGTATAAGGGACTAAGAAAAGTTGTTACGAAACGGATTTTTATGTTAGAAAAAAAACATTACGAATACTATACGAACGGTGTGGGCAGTGTTGCCAGTGTCGCGGGTTTCCTGCACAATTGGGCTATTTTTGAAATGCTACCGTGGGAAAAAATACAGTCGCGGGTTGCGTGTTTTTGAGCTACTTTTAAAATGTGCTGCGGCCGCAATTTTATTAATGTAAACTTTAACAATAAACAAAATTGTTCCATTTTCCTTGTATTTATCTCAGTAAGGAACACCTGGCCACCCAAGGAACAACGCAGCAAATGTGAGTGAATGGGCACGTTTAACCTTGCGACTTGCATCATCATTACATGCGCTTCGTTTTCCCGGGATGTTGAGGTAGTTAGTTAGTACGTGGCTTGGGTGAAAAAGCAACAAGTATTCACAATGGCAGGTAAATGGGGTAAATATGGTAAAAAATACCACAAAGAATGGGAGACAAAAAATGGTTTAATGGGATGGATTCGAAGTGTTCCAAATGATGACAAAAAAGCTTTCAGCAAATATTGCAAACGTGAAATTAGAGTTCACCACATATATGGTATATAGTGATCTAAATCACACGGAGCTACCGAGAAGCATAGAAAAAATGCAGCTCCCTTCTCAAAATCAAGGACATTATTTGAGTTTCAAAGAACAAATATTGCTGTGGAAGAGGCAGAGTTACAGATGGTTGTTCACGTTGCGTGACACTCCAGCTCCTTTACTGTTGGATCATTTATGAAGCATTGTGGAAGGAATTTCCAAGAAAGGGTTCAGTTTACATCGAACATAGTGCACAGCGCTAATTAATTCAGTAATAGGACCAGTAATACATGAAGACCTTCTGGAGGATATGGATCCTACTCTCTTATCATTGATGAGAGCACTGATGTCACGAGCAGAAAACAACTGTGCATAGTCATCAGATATTACAGCAAAAAGCTCTCACAAATTATTAGCACCTTTGCAGGAATGATACATCTAGTATCTGGTGATTCACTCACCATAGCAAATGCTTTGTTAAAATTCCTGGATGACGACAAACTGTCCATACTTAATTTCATAGGTCTTGCAACAGATGGATGTAACACTATGTGTGGGCAACATAACTCAGTGCTACAGAAATTCTGTGACCGTAATCCTCAAATTGTTTACATAAAGTGTGTGTGCCATTCTCTTCAGCTCTGTGCATCTAAAGCTGTCAGTGTCCTGCCCAGAAATGTAGAGTACATGGTTTCTCAGACCTACAGCTGGTTTTCAAATGCTACCCAGCGTCAGCAAAAATATTCAGAACTGTACAAAACCATAAACCTAGGTGAGAATCCTTTGAAGATTCTGCAACTATCTGACACCAGATGGTTCTCTATCAGTGAGAGTGTCAAACGTTTCCTTTCACAGTATGATTAGCTTAAGTTGCATTTCCAGTTGACAAAAGAAAGTGAGAGAAGCTATGCTGCAGAATTGCTGTACCAAATGTACAGTGACAAAATAAACCTGATTTACTTAAAATTCCTCGAACCGATTGTGTCTGAGCAAAACGGACTTAATAAAATTGTAACAAATTCTCCATAAAAGGAAGGAAGGAGGCGGGAACCGGCAAACATTCAAAACATTTAATAAATTAATATAACAGCCGGCGGCCCCTCACGGACGACCGCCGGCGAACAAAACATGAACATAAATATAAATACAAATACAAACATAACATAAGTTCGGGCCCGGTCCTCTCTCTTCGACGGCCCGGTCGCTCGTTCCTTTTATATGCTCCCATCTCCTACGTGATTCGAGGCCGGTGTGCGCACAGCTGGCGCTAATTCACAATTGCTCAACGGACTCGAACCACAGTCTCGCCCCGCCTACTCTACTACATACCCCCATCACCCCTCACAGGCCGGGGGGTACCCCCGCGACTGTGCAAGCTCCCTCCCCCTCCTTCGGGGGGGTGGGGGGTATGCAGCGATGAGACGAGACAACGGAGATGGGAGCCCTCGGAGCGACCGGAAAGAGAGAGGGGAGAGAGGAAAAAAAATTAAAGTCCGGTTCCCCGACATGCTGCCGCTCGTTCCTCAACCAGCCGGAGTACTCTCCTTCGCGGTGCCTTGCGGTGGCCCTGGGGCTTCGGTGGACGGCTCGACCGTCCGCCCCCTGGCGGCCGGCGGTGGCTCCTCCTTTATCTGGGAGTCGGGGCGGGCTCCCCGTCCCCTGCTCCTCCCCCTTGGGCGGACGGACGCAGGCTCCGGCCTCTGGCAGGCGGTGGCCGCACTCGGCACTTCCGCCTCCTGCTCCTCCCCCTCGGGGGACGGACGCAGGCTCTGGCCTCTGGCGGACGGCGGCAACCCTCCTCGCTCCCGCTTGGACGACAGCCACCCCACCTCGACCCAGGGGCGCGGCAGCAAAGGTCGCCGTTCCACCGAAGCTTTGACGGTGGCCGCACTGTGCACTTCCGTTTCCCCAGAGCCACCGCTTCGGGCAGCCACTGGCGGACCCCCTTCGTCCGCGCTGCCCGAACTCTCCGGCACCGCGAGGCCACTCGGCGGTGAGGACTCTCCGACAGCATGTCTCTCCTTCCTCCCGGGTTTCGGCACCACTGTAACAAATTCTCCATAAAAGGAAGGAAGGAGGCGGGAACCGGCAAACATTCAAAACATTTAATAAATAAATATAACAGCCGGCGGCCCCTCACGGACGACCGCCGGCGAACAAAACATGAACATGAACATAAATATAAATACAAATACAAATACAAACATAAGTTCGGGCCCGGTCCTCTCTCTTCGACGGTCCGGTCGCTCGTTCCTTTTATATGCTCCCATCTCCTACGTGATTCGAGGCCGGTGTGCGCACAGCTGGCGCTAATTCACAATTACTCAACGGACTCGAACCACGGTCTCGCCCCGCCTACTCTACTACAAAAATATTTCATCTTTACAAGCATGATCCAAAAAGCTCCTTACAGAACTTTTAACATTTTACCAGTCTAAGTCATTGAAGCAGCTGTACAAGGGAAAGCGGGAACCAGCATTTATGCAGGAACTGCGCACCTCCACTGACCTTGATCTCTGGGCGACCAACGTGATGGCGCGAAAGTTCTAGGATCCTGTCCCTGGCCAGACAGCCGTTCTACCACCCACAGTACCTCCACCTATGGGGGCGATGTTGCAGATCTCTGTTATTGCCAATCTCTGTAGTTCCTCTGTTGCGGTGTCTAGGGTTCTAGTCACTGCTCCCCAGCCCGTTGGAGTTGCTAGTAAGGACGATCCGTCTCGGCTACGCGTTCCAGTTCGCCAGGCTCCCGCCCAAGTTTCGGGACATTATGCAACTTGGAACAAGGCGAGAAAGCTCCCGTGGTTCGGATCGAGGTCACCACCCTTCTGCTGAAAGGAGTGGTCCAACGCATCCCTCTGGCCGAGATGTCTTCATCATCCCCAAGAAAGTTGGGCGGGTGTGCCCCATCCTGGACATGCACACTCTAAACAAGATCCTTCACTGACTCCCTTTCAGAATGTTGACACAGAAGCGCATCCTGACGTCTGTCCGATATCAGGATTGGTTCGTGGCTGAAGGACGCGTACTTTCATGTCATGATGCTCCGGCGGCACAGACCGTTTCTTCGGTTTGCCTTTCGAGGGTCGAGCATACCCATACAAGGTCCTGCCCTTCAGTCTGGCACTGCCTCCCCATGCCTGTACCAAGGTAACGGAGCCTGCTCTTGATCCCCTCAGGGAGCAGGGTGTGCTTATCAACTATCTCGATGACTTGCTT
This sequence comes from Triplophysa dalaica, assembly GCF_015846415.1. NCBI lineage: Eukaryota > Metazoa > Chordata > Actinopteri > Cypriniformes > Nemacheilidae > Triplophysa > Triplophysa dalaica. The sequence continues at coordinate 8,459,705 of NC_079547.1, read as the reverse complement.
ATCTTGGCGTACTCGCGAGATCTTTTGTGTACAAACAGGTACCTTGTGCTCCGGCACCTTGACCGATTGGGCCTACAGGTCAACTGGGACCCTAGCAAGCTCTCCCCTGCTCAGAGCACCTCTTATCTCGGTATGGAACTGGACTCTGCTACCATGACACATTACGTGCCTGATTTAAACTGACGTTAATTGGGATGATAAGTAACATTTAAATAAGACAGCTGAGATGCGGGATACAAAAGACAGTGAAACAGGAGTACACCACAAAGTTTGTTGTTTATTGTTGCATGTGAGTACTAATAATAAATAGCGCTGCCAAAACAAAGAAATCAATAAAAGAATACTGTAGTTAACTAAACCACCATCCTTCTAAACTTGCAAACACCATACCTGATCGCATTCTTTAAACTTACAGTAACGAGGAAGGTGACGAGAGGAATCAGCAGTGCGCACACCGGTCCTGCATATCTCACGGAGGAGATCGGGAGCATAAGAGGACGAATGAGAGGACTGCTGACAAGAGAGGCCCGGACATGTGTTTTGTTTATGTTTATGTTCTTGTTTATGTCGAGAGAGTGCATTTGCTCTGGCCCCTGTATGTTTTCTAAATTTGACAATTCATTTCATAATCATTAGTGGTGGGCATAGATTAATTTTTTTAATCTAGATTAATCTTGGAATTAATTCCTGAAGCCTAAATCCTCTGAGGATTAATATTATGGAGGTGTAGTGTATGCAAGATTAAAAACATGAGTCTTTAGTCTAGATTTAAACTGACAGAGTGTGTCTGCTTCCCGGACCGTGCAGGGAAGAATATTCCAAAGTTTAGGCGCTAGATAAGAAAAAGGATCTACCACCTGCACTTGATTTTGAAATTCTAGGTATTACCAACTGACAGGACGCCTGGGAGCGTAATGTACGTGGAGGTCTGTAATACAATAGAAGTTAATTCAAATACTGCGGCGCTAGACTGTGTAGGGCTTTATAGGTAATAAGCAAGATCTTAAAGTTAATGCGATGCTTTATAGGTAACCAGTGCAAGGTTCACAGAACCAGGGTTATATGCTCATACTTTTTTGTACGTGTAAGAACTCGAGCTGCCGCGTTTTGAACCAGTTGCAGTTTTTGTAATAGGCCCACAGGGCAACCACCTAGAAGTGCATTACAGTAACCTAGTTTTGATGTCATGAATGCATGAATTAATTTCTCTGCATCTGACAGTGACAGCATATGACGTAATTTAGATATATTCTTAAAATGGAAAAATGCAATTTTACAGGTGTTGGCGACATGGCTTTCAAATGACAGAGTACTGTCGCATACAACGCCAAGATTCTTAGCTGATGACGAGGATTGTATGGGGCATCCATCAATCGTTAAGCAGTATTCTTGGTTGTTACGCATAGCAGTTTTCGGTCCAGCAAGTAACACTTCTGTTTTGTCCGAGTTTAGTAGTAAAAAATTGTTACTCATCCACATTTTTAAGTCAACTATGCAATCCTCTATTCAATGGAACTGCTGGGTTTCATGAGGCTTCGAGGAAATATAAAGTTGAGTATCATCAGCATAACAGTGAAAGCTAATTCCGTGTTGCTTTATTATATCTCCTAGAGGTAGAATGTATAATGCGAAGAGCAGAGGCCCCAAGACTGAGCCCTGTGGTACACCGTACTGGACTTGTGATTTGCTGGACACCTCATTGTTTATTGCTACAAATTGAAAACGGTCGGATAAATGAGACTTAAACCATTTCAATGCTATTCCGTTAATGCCGACGTAATTTTCGAGTCTATGTAGAAGTATGCTGTGGTCAATGGTATCAAATGCACTACTGAGGTCTAGCAGCACCAATAATGAAATACAGCCACGGTCAGACGCTAAAAGCAGATCATATGTAACTCTGATCAAAGCAGTCTCTGTACTGTGACATGCTCGAAATCCAGACTGGAATTCATCATTAATGTCATTCCTTTGGAGGAAGGAGCATAATTGAGTTGAAACTACTTTTTCCAGAACTTTAGATATAAAAGGTAAATTCGATATAGGCCTGTAATTCACTTGTTCTTTAGGGTCGAGTTTTTTTTTTTAAAAGAGGCCTTATAACAGCCACCTTAAATGCTTTAGGCACATGTCCTAATGTCAGAGATGAGTTAATAATACTGAGAAGAGGATCTATAATTTCTGGGAGCATTTCTTTCAGTAGTTTTGTAGGTATAGGGTCTAGCATGCATGTTGTTGATTTAGATGATCTAATGATTTTAGACAGTTCATCGTGATCTACTGTAGAAAATAATTGCAATTTCTCCTTAGGGGTTGTCACAGGCTCGTGGCAAGAACCCAAGTGCAGGCACACAGGCAGGGAATTAAGGGGTTAACAAAGATATTTATTATCACACAAAACAGGCAAAACAAAACCCACAATGGGGAAAACTAAATACAGAAACAAGAACACGGATTAACTAAACTAAGAAAACAAACACTGGGAACAAACACTAAACTAAGACTTACTAGACACAGGGTAGATAAATACGGGCAGCGAACAGCAAACCGCATACAAGGAACAAGAATCATATACAGGTAGGTACAACTTACACAATGAACCAGCAGAGGACAATGAACACGATGATGTTTTAAAGGGAGAGGAACCAAGAGGGAACAGGTGCAGGGGATAAACAATCAAGGAAAGCTAATTAACACAAACTAGGAAACAGTAGGGTAGGAACGATGACGCGACTCGGGGAGAGTATGGAAGACCACAAGGTCAAAAAACATCTCTCCCCACATGAAACAAAGGATTCTGTATGATTCCACCTCTAAACCAAGAAATACCAGACCAGGAGAGGTGAAACCATGACAGAACCCCCGCCGTAAGGAGCAGCAACCTGATGCTCTTCAAAGGCACGAACAAGACAAGGCATACTGGGACAAAGACAAGACCAAACAAAACATGGAAAACAAGATCAAGGGCAGACAGGCAAGAATAAACAGGGGATTGGGGTGACTCAATAAAAATAACAAACAAGGGAGGGGGGGTGGGGGCAAACAAGAAAAAACAGGGGTTAGTCCAGATGGGGCAGGGCTGGGAGTGGAAGTCCTAGCCCTGGGGGACGCGCCAGTGCACGGAGCCCCAGGGGGCTTGACAGGGCTTGACGCCGGCTGCTGGGCCAGCTGGACAGGGCTTGGCGCCGGCTGCTGGGCCGGCTAGACAGGGCTTGGCGCCGGCTGCTGGGCCGGCTGGACAGGGCTTGGCGCCGGCTGCTGGGCCAGCTGGACAGGGCTTGGCGCCGGCTGCTGGGCCGGCTGGACAGGGCTAGGCTGTTATATTTTTAGATTATCTTATATTAGTAAATTGTGCTGTCGTAAAGTGTCACAGAGAGCTAACGAAAACTAAACTAACAAACAGGTGGAGGATCACCGCCAGCCGACTTGTCGGACTCTATACCAAAATTGTCCAAAACATCCTAGAGGTGGACTCACCTATACTACTGGCATTCCTGGTGGAACAGAGAGCGAAGTTGAGCCAGTGCAACAATGTATCACAGAGTGAGACAACATTGTTAATTTGTATCAGTGTAACATTAAACAAAACATCATTAAACTGATCTCTGGAGCCTCAGATTGTACACGATCGATTTAACATAACATAATTCATATTATGTATAATAACATAATGACTGACATTCCTTTTACACTTAGACCTTTACAGACATCTGAGGAACAGCAGATACAGCACCGCCAGAGTGCCATCAGAGCGCCTGCCCAGGCAACAGCTATCTGAGGATTTATTGCTGCATGTTATCTTATGTATTAAGCTATTATAATTTTGACTTAGAGCAACTTTAAAATGTATTTCTTACATGTGTTCCAGAAGACCGGAAACAGTTCCAACAAAAGAAGAAGTGTTGGAACTACAGAGAGAGGTTCTGCAGCTACAAAAAGAAAAATTGCAGCTAAAGATTTAGAAAATAAGGATGGAGAAGGAAAACCAGGAACTGTATCAAATTATTCTAAAAAGCCAACTTTTGCTGCCTCAGACAGAGGGGAAATCACACCATTTGAAGAATAAATACTTTTTGTATGCTAGATCTGAAAAGTATTGTGTTTTTAATTTTAAAATAGTAATAATAACGACAACAATAATAGTATAAAAGAATAATATAATAACTAATACTAATGAGATTGCTTTTTTACTACTAATGCTATTAATAATAATAAACATCTCCTTGTGTGGGTCAAGGCATTGTTGTATCTTTCGTACAGGTGAAAATCCATGATCGGCAGCAGTACCAACAACGGTATAAAATAAATAACAGGAAAATAAATTATTGCTCGACAAGGTGCAAATTTGTTATAAAAAATACTTTAAGTTTTTTACCATTGTATTAAAATGTTTCCAAACCTTATATACGCATGCAAATTTTTTAGGCACAAAGGGTACATTCGTATGGAGCTATACTTGCTACTCCATGTAAACTCAAAATGTCCGGGATTTCTCTTTCTCCATTCATCAAAACAGTTAAGATGCAAACATAAATCTTCAATTTCAAAAAAATAATGTTGTCCAGCACGTCGAAGAGGCATACAGTCCAGTAAAGGATCATTAAGTATTAATGATCCTTTCCAATCATTAAGTATTTCAGCCTCCACCCAAAATTAATTTAGCACTAGGAAAAAATAACATTCTCAACAAATGGTTCTCAAAAATTGGTTCAATAACTGTTCAACTTGTTACGTGGTGTGAGGTAAAACTTAATTTGACATTTCATTTTGTTTTTGGGTGCAAGCAGCAGACTGCTCAGTTGATTAAATTAAAGGATCGCAATCACAGAAAATGCACTTTTAAATGTTTATCTACCAGAAATTGAGTCACCAGCGTGTGTGCAGAAACACCCTGTAATTATACTGATCCATCTATTCTTCATTTTGTAACCTCCTTTAAACCACAACAGTGACACAAACAGGCTGTTGGGGATCCCCTAACAATCTGATGTCACATTGATTTACACTCACAGACTCCGCCTTATGAGCGCATAGTTCCACCATCCACCAGGTACATACCTGGTGGCCCGGCGCAGGGAAGACCAGGCTCCGGCCAGTCACCTTCAGCGACATAAAGTCCGTTTTCTTGTATGTCCAAAGTGGGACAAAAACTTAGAGTGGATAGAAACTGAGTTTGCATTAGTAAGACAATGAGGTTACGCAGAAATTGCTACTCACAACTTAATAACACCTGGTTGCTGATCTTTACATACCTGTCTGACATATACAAGTACTCTGATAGCATATACAGTATATGCCTGTATCCGTGTTTATGTCTATTAGTAATATGAAGTTGCGATAGTAGCTCGCTAACCCCAGGAAAGCATGTACCAGGGTCTTCTTGATTGGTCGGGGGGTTTGTAAGACCGCTAAAATCTTGATTACGGATGTAACCTCAGTTCCCTGATGGACGTTGTGTCGAATCGACAGATGGGGTTCGCCTATGAGAACCTATCACTTCGACTGGTTATTAAACAGGCCAATGAAATTAACTAATGAAATTTGCATGCCAGACTCTGTAGAACAAAAGGTGAATGAATTCAGCACGCCGTCTCCCATTTTTATCCCGGTTCGACACAACGTCGAGAGACAGACAGAAAGGGAACTATCTATCACTATAAAAGGTGATTGGTGAAAGTCTTACTACAAATCATACATTTATGTACAGTATCTAAATATTAATATTTTATTATATCTTTTCATGTGACAGTTTAAATTTGCTGTCCTCTCAAAATAACTCAACACACAGCCAATTATGTCTAAACCGCTGGCAAGCATGTCTCCAGACAAAAACCCTATTGAGAATCTGTGGGGCGTCCTCAAACTGAAGGTGGAGGAGTGCAAGGTCTCTAAAATCCACCAGCTCTGTGATTTCATCATGGAGGAGTGGAAGAGGACTCCAGTGGCTACCTGTGAAGCTCTGGTGAACTCCATGCCCAAGGGGGTCAAGGCAGTGCTGGAAAATTATGTTGGCCACACAAAATAATTTGGACATTTCACTTGGGGGTGTACTCACTTTTATTGCTAGCGGTTTAGACATTAAAGGGGTCAAATGACATGGCTAAAACGAATAATATCGTTTGTGTTAGATGTGATGTAATGTGTATACACGATTTAAGGTTCAAAAACACTGTATTTCCACATACCGTGCATTTTTGTATCTCCTCTTTGCCCACTTCTCTGGAATGCGCAGATTTTTTACAAAGCTCATCGCTCTGAAAAGCGAGGTGTGCTATGATTGGCCAGTTAACCAGTGCGTAGTGATTGGTCGAACACTGCAAGAGTGTGAGGGAAATGTAACCCCTATTACCATATTCGGAACATCATGTTCCCAAGCAATTGTTACTGACAGGTGGTAAAATGTCATCAGTACTTCCTTATTCGAGCCAAAATCTGATACGGAAAAAGGAAAATGATTAACCCGATACATCAACTTTGCCAGGGCGACTTGAGCAGGATGTAGACGATTGGTAAGGTTTTACTAAAAAAAATATTATGTTAAATAGTTAAAACTATAGCTAACTGTTTACCTTTTATATACAACATTATAAAGACCATAAACAAACAACCATATACATCATACAGAGTTTGTGAGATAGAAACAAGCTCGTATTACTGAAGGGAATGGTAACATAATAAATAAAGCGGGTGTGAGGGTTGTACTCAGTTCTGTGAGATACTGTATATATTTATGAAAGTACCTAACGTATCAAAAATAGATCAATATTTATCAGAAAAGGGTCCCTGTTGGGTTTTACTATTATGTTTTTAATTGTTACTGCTACGTTAATAAATATACAGAGTCAATACACCACTAGTATTTTATTGTTATTATTATATTTTAGCATATCCATCTCCTCCAGCAATAAATCACAAGCAAAACATAAAATAACTAATCAAACTTCTGGCTCCATCTTTCAAATTTTGTTTTAAAGCCTTACCAATTCAGCTGCAGATGGCACAGTTTCTAGGAAACAGGGGCGGGAACAGGTGACGCAGCTAGAAAGGCTAAACCCTCTCATTTCGGTTCACTTTGTGGACATTTGAGGCTGTGAACACATTAGTGCAACCCCAAATTGGGGCACAGCCATTGATTTTAAAAATGAAACTGGCAGCAGACTGACAGCTGAAGGGGAGGAGTTAACAGATGCCCCGGCCAAGCTGTCATTTGAGATGGATTATCATTTCAGGGTGGAAGTGCATTTTCATATTTTACCTGAATATTATGAGGGTACATGAATTTTTTAAAGAAAATGACCCACATTGATAAACTATTTACTATGAACATTGCAATGTTTCACGAAAAAATAAGAAATGTACATTTTAATTTCACTAGGACTTTAAGGTAATATGTTTTGCTTTAGATTTATATCTAGCTTTCACTTGGGTCTGTGAAGATGAACAACACAGCTTCTCTACTATAGAGAGAACATTAAATAACAACATATATTCATATTTAGAACACAATATGCACATTAGGTAAAGTGTATACAAATAAATCAATGTACATAAGCAGTTGCATTACAAACATAAGTATCTATTGCATAATTCTCGGGTGGCATCACAAGACGGCGTTTTAGTTCCACGTTAAAAATAAAAATAAATCCAAGATTTCGAGAATAAAGTCGAAATGTTACGAGAATAAAGCCGAAATGTTACGAAAATCAAGTCGAAATGTTACGAGAATAAAGTCGAAAAGTTTCGAGAATAAAGTCGAAATGTTACGAGAATAAAGTCGAAGTGTTACGAGAATAAACTCATCGTAAAACGTATATTGTTAACGTGAATGTTGTATTTTAAGAGTTTCAGTTATGTTTAAGCACGTCATCTGAACCAGTGAGTTAGTTCTTAGTTCTACTGAAGCCTTGCAAACCCCAGGAGTCATTTTTAAAACCTCTTTAGTTCACATTTGTACATTTTTATAAATCCTTAAGGATTGTAGCTTTTATAAGCTTGATGCAACCAGCTTTTTGTACATTAGGTAATCAAGCCTTATTTTAAATTTTCAACGTTTGTATTCTATTTCAATGTTTGCTTCAGTTTATCATATGAATCCATATGCCACAAGGCGTTGGACCCCGGCTGAAGTACTTTAACCAAATCCTCCACAGCCATTGTTTCTAGCAATTCTGTTATTTTTCTCAAAATATTAGAAGTTTATTATCGTATTACTACGAGTATATTCTCGTAAAGTTTCGACTTTACTCACGAAACATTTCGACTTTATTCTCGTAACATTTCGACTTTATTCTCGTAACATTTCGACTTTATTCTTGTAACATTTCGATTTTAATCTCGTAACATTTCGACTTTATTCTCGAAAGATTTAGACTTTATTCTCGAAATCTTTTTTTTTACATGGCACTAAAACGCCGCTGTAGCATCAACACATGAAAAACCGGTCCTGTCACGTTCCTGTGACCTGGAACAATGGGCAAACAAGTGTGGTTTACTTCGAGCGGCACAGCGCAGACTGATTAGTTTATGACAACATAGTAGCGCGAGAGTGATTAGAAAACACCGCTAGCTCTTTCCGGGGAGATGACCTCAAGTCTGTCCCAAAATGCACTCCCATGTACCCTTGTGGACTCGTCCCTAGTGCCCTAGGTCTGTACTTCGTGACGTCACCAAGTGTGGACTCGGAGGAGATCCGCAAGGCCGGAGTGCGCCATTTGGGACAGGGCGAAAATAGACCAGTGTATGGTTAGGGCTAGAAGGGATACAGCTACGGCCGAAAGTGATACAAAATCTCGCCATAAATTACAATAGATTACATTAGCTAACGCCTACACCTACACCAACCCTAAACCTAACCTTACGATAATAAAAAAATAGTAAATAACGGTTGTCAGCGTGACAAAAATTATTCGGTATTGATGTGAGCATGCCCATTGGAGGTTACTGTATCCCTTCTAGCCAAAACATGTATAGACAGAGGCGCATGGATGACGGAAATTTCTGCCACCAATAGGAGCGCCATATCTTGATTCTTCTAGCCAATAGAAGTCAACAGCCCTGGTTGCTGCTTGATGACGCATGTGATCTACAGCACAAAACCGCGTGAAAATGGTAAATTATTTTTGTTGTGCATGTTGTATTTAAAGAGCAATTACTATATATTATTTAACATTGTTTGATATGTTCAGTGCTGGTTACTGATTTAAGTCTTAATCACTAATGAATAATGCTGGAGCCGTAGCGTTACAGCAGTCCACTTAACCTTAGCTCTCTCGGCAACGTTAGCATGTCTATTCCCAAATTTCTTATTATAAATATTCCAATTCGTTTCGTATTCGTATTAACATCCTTTTCTGACGCTGTTTATGTTGATTTGTGTAATGACTTCTGTGTGTGCTTGTAAATCGCTGTTTTTATATCTTATTCGTTTCATAGTATTTCACTCTACAAAAGCCTATGTTTTGTTCTGCCGATCAGGCTATAACTTTTCAAAAGTTTTAAGAACACATTTATTTTCTCAGCTCTTCTACTCCTTCTTCAAGTCTTTGGTTGGCAAAGATGTTGTTGTGGAACTCAAGAATGACTTAAGGTGAGCACAGTGACCTTTCGATCCTTTTGTATCATATATTTAACACTGGAGATGCATGTTGGAGGTCTACTGTAAATGGTAAATAATTTTATATGTTTACTTTCCAGCATATGTGGAACATTGCACTCAGTAGATCAGGTATGGCAGCAGGCTCTTCATGTTTTATCAAATAAAGCAGTTTGGTAAATTTGTGGTTTGAAAACTAAACTGGCTACCCCTTTACAGTATCTGAACATTAAACTGACAGATATCAGCGTCACTGATCCAGAGAAATATCCCCACATGGTGAGCTTTATTTACTTTTTTTTAATTTACTATTTTTTTTATTGCCAAAAGGACAAAACTCAGTGCAATTCTGTTGCAATTCTACTGTCTGATACTAGTGTGTGTTCCTTTCATTCAGTTGTCAGTGAAAAACTGCTTTATCCGTGGCTCAGTGGTGCGGTATGTTCAGCTTCCTGCAGACGAGGTGGACACACAACTGCTGCAAGATGCTGCACGCAAAGAGGCCATGCAACAGAAACAATAAATGCTTTAAGTAGGAATAGTTTCAGTTTGTTGGAATGTTTACAAACATTGTGTGTTTTTGTTTAATTAATATTTTTACGTAAAGTTTGTAACTTGGAAGTTTTTTCATTTTTGATCACAGGTCTAATACATAAGGCATGTTTTCCCCCTGATTAGAGGTTATGCATCTGGGCTTTAAGTTTTTCAGTTGAAAAAATATCTTCCATTGTTTCCTATTTGATGTAAAGAAAACTCAGATGTTTTTGTAATAAAATGTTCACAAATTATTGCTTGTAAATCTTATAATTTCTGTCAAAGTGCAAGTGATGTGTTGTATATATATATCATTCTATAATTTTTATTTCTACATACGTTTAAATCAATCATAATCATTATCAGACTTTGTACACAATATTGGCAATAGAGAAAACACGGAAAGATTGTGCATAGGTTCTTTGTCTGCTCTGTTACATCCGGCGCACGCTGTGTCCATAGGGAATAATTGATGTTTCCACTCAAAATGCACCTTGGATCAAGGTCAACGACGTGAGTTCTTATTCATACACTTTATCATACATTGACAACCAAAAAGGGAAAGTTATTAAGTTATGAAAAATAAGTAAACATTTGCACTTACTTGAGGCTTAATCACAGAGGCACCCAATGACGCTGAGCTGTATTGCTGTCAATTTAATTAATTCTTATTGCTTGGTGACAAATTACCTCGGTCCTATGAGAGCAAAAGTAGCTTAGACGGCTGACATTTTAGGGAACATACTACGTCATCACCCTTAATGCATTGAGTCTATTTATAAATCTGAAGCAATGGTAGAGAAGAAGCTTCAGACAATAGAATGACAAAACTATTTTAGGTGTGGCACTTTGCAGATTGGTGTTTGACATGTAAGTAAAGTGAATGGGAAAACCATTAAACGCTTCTGGTGTAGTCTGCTCTTTGGAGCCAATCATTTGGCAGAGCATCAAGTTAAACAATACCCAGCCCATCATAAGGCCAGCGGTATACTGGCGGCAACCGCCTGTTGCCCACCAACTGTTTTGTTCATCGTTTGTTCAGGAGAAGCCGCCACATCTGCCCCATCGACCAGCTCACTTAGCACAGCGTTCGTGGATCGGCTTGTCGAGACTGTTTTTCAAGATGGCGGATGTCTGTATACGCGCAATGTACTGTCTTTATAAAGTATCTTCTTATTAAACTGTTTGTACACTTACAAAGTTCTCAATGCTTCGGTTTGCATGTAGGGATGCTCATTATGCTACCGTGTTAGTGTGAGGCTATTTTGAGCCTTGTTAGTGGTATTAACTAGCGATTTATTTTTACTTACTCTGTGCCCCATATACTAGCGCTATAAACTAAACTGTTTTTAGAGATAAAACTCTTTACATTCGATTTTCATGAAAACGCATCCCAGAGAACGATCTACTCGGTAATGATGTGTTAATTACCCCTAGGTTCATTTTTCACCGGAGTTGTCCTTTAAGAAGCTATTCATTGACAAGGCAACTTTCTGCGGGTTTCATCACCATCCTTGCAAGCTAAAGGTGCTACATAACGGAAGGATCGAGCTGTTCTCCTCCCTCGTGAGGCCGAAGTGTTTTATAGTGACACCAGCGCAGGATAAATTACGAACGTTCAGATTTGATCTTTCCCGCTATCCATTTCCATCTGGAAGAGGCACCATGACTGTTATATATTGAGTTTATACTCCCTATACTCTTCACCCTGTTAACCTGTAGTCGTTTCCTATCATCATAATCGTTATTCCCTGCCACAGGTGGCTTGTTAGGTTTTCCTATTTAGTCCCCCTCATCGTCTTGTCTTGTGTCGGACCGTTTCAGTGTAAATCTTCTGACCCGTTACCTCTGCCCATTCGGCATATCGTGTCTTGAATTGTATGATCCAGATTTTCTCCCGTTGCTCCTGCTTAACCTGTTTTTGGAATTGTGTCGTTCCTGTTGGCGCCCCGGCTTGCTCCACGCACCATCCACTAAACACGTCTACAGGCACAAAGGTCCTCATACCGTGCGGGGTCGTCTCCTCCGAGGGTTCGAAGCCGTCCTACAGCAGGACACCCAATCTCCCGACTAGAGAAGCTAGTCTAGTTCTCCGCCTCTCTGGTGGCGCTTCCCTTCTCCAGCTGGCGCTGCCGTACACTGGGTTATCCCATTTGCCCTTGCAGTCTACTACCTCCATCTGAAATCGCTGGGACCTTCACTCACGGAAGGCGTTGTTATCCTCTGATCGTGCTACTGACTGTACCTGTGTTCGTGCTAAAAAGGACCTTTTGTGACCTGTTGTGCGTGCTGAATAAAGATTGCGATTTTTCCCCTGAAATTGAGTCGTCTCCGTTGGTATATCATGACAGATGTGGCTCTACTTCAAGAGACACATATGTCTAGTGAGGAGCACAAAAAACTTAAAAGGTACTGGGTAGGACAGGTTTATTTAACTTTTCAAGTAATAAAAGAGGCACAGTGATACTCATTCACAAAAACCTGCCATTCATATTTAAAGAGCAGTACTATAACCATGAGGGCCGGTATATACTAGTTCTATTACATAGGTACAATTCTTATGCAAGATCATGCCCCGATTTATCTTCAATTAGTCCTGCAGCAACAGGCATGCTCAACCAGATACTGGAAGTTTAACTCTTCGCTTCTGGTTGATACTGACGCCTGTAAGAATATTAGACAGTGGTTAGAGAAATATAAACATGATAATGCTGCATCTCCTGTTACTCCTGCTGTGATGTGGGATTCAGCCAAAACCATGATCAGAGGGCACTTGATCTCGTACACCTCCAGATGGAAAAATTTAAATTTCAACAGGCCGAGCAATTACAAAAATAACTTTCTCACCTGGAGCAAACCCATAAACAATCACATTCAGAGACAAACTGGAAAAAGCTAACTACTGATAGATCTACTCTTCACCTGGAGCACACTCAAAAACTTTTATTTTTCAAAAGACAACGATTTCACGAATACAGTAATCAACCAAGTAGGCTTTTGGCATACCAACTCAAGCGGGAACATGCTGAACCTACAATAAAATGTATCCGTACCACCGCAGGGCAACTTAAGTATGACAAACAGTCAATGAAATCTTCCTTCCATGGTTTTTATAAACAATTATATACGACAGATAGTCCACCTTAGGCCGATATTAATTCATTCTTAGACATCGTTGCTCTGTCCCCAGTATCAGTAGAAGACAGGGTGCGGCTGGATTCCCCATTCACCTCTTCAGAGGTGCTCCGGGCAATCCAGTCGCTCTCCTCGGGAAATTCCCCGGGACTGGACGGATATCCGGTTGAATTTTATAGGACCTTCTGGCCCCAATTAGAACCTTGTTCATGCCCATGATTGCAGACTTTGTACTAAATGGCACTCTTCCTGATACAATGAGGACTGCCGTGATATCACTCATACACAAAAAGAAAAGGATGCTGCCGAATGCGCTTCCTACCATCCGATCTCACTGTTCCCGGTTGACCTCAAGAATGTGTCCAAACTAATTGCCCGTAGGTTGGAAGACATTATGTCCTTATTAATTAACCCAGACCAATCTGGCTTTTTTCAATGCACGAAATGCTACTGATAATGTAAGAAGGCTTCTGGACGTGATTGACCACTCGGCTCTGCGCAGTCAACCTGCACTTATTATATCTTTGGATGCAGAAAAAGCGTTTGACAGAGTTGAGTGGCCATACCTGTTTTCAGTGCTTAAGAAATTTGGTCTTGGCGACATGTGGATCCACAGGCAATGGTCTTTGTAACCAGGAATCTCTCTGATAAATTTGGCCTGCATAGGGGATGCCGTCAGGGTTGCCCTCTGTCCGCAACTTTGTTCAATTTAGCTTTAGAACCGCTGGCAGAAGCTATACGAACCAGTAAAGAGATCTCAGGACTAGACACTGGTGGGATAAATAACAAAATCTCTTTGTATGCAGACGATATAATTTTGTACTTGTCACATCCAGAACACACTGTACCAATAGTGCTCGACCTGTTGAACAGATTTGGGCAGATATTAGGCTACAAAATTTATTTAAGTAAATCTAAAGCTTTTGCGGGGGGGCACGGTGGCTTAGTGGTTAGCACGTTCGCCTCACACCTCCAGAGTTGGGGGTTCGATTCCCGCTTCCGACTTGTGTTTGTGGAGTTTGCATGTTCTCCCCGTGCCTCGGGGGTTTCCTCCGGGTACTCCGGTTTCCTCCCCTGGTCCAAAGACATGCATGGTAGGTTGATTGGCATCTCTGGAAAAATTGTCCGTAGGGTGTGAGTGCGTGAGTGAATGAGTGAGTGTGTGTGCCCTGCGATGGGTTGGCACTCCATCCAGGGTGTATCCTGCCTTGATGCCCGATGACTCCTGAGATAGGCACAGGATCCCCGTGACCCGAGGTAGTTCGGATAAAGCGGTAGAAAATGGATGGATGGATGGATAAAGCTTTTGCGTTGGACATGTCGATCACTAATCACTTACAAATAATTGCACCCTTTAGATGGGCCCAGGATGTACATTAATATCTTGGAGTGTACGTATCTCCCAAGTTAAAAGATTTGTTTTCTTTAAACTACCCCCCACTTATTAAACAGATTAAGGATGACCTGTAGCATTGGAGCCTGCTCCCCATATCTCTTATTGGAAGGATCAATGTGATAAAAATTAATATCCTCCCACGTTTCAACTTTTTATTCCAGTCACTGCCTTGTTACCTGAACAAAGACTTTTTAAAATCCATAAATAAATTAATTAGTTCATTTACTTGGAAGAACGCTTCACCTCGAATATTCTTCAAAACATTTTTTGAAAATGGTGGACTGAATCTCGCTGATCTTCAGCCGCACTACTGGGCAGTACTGACAAAGGGGATGATCGACTGGTTACACGAACACAGTGCTGCTCCCTGGGCAGACATTGAAAGAGGTATCTGTTTCCCTAGCCTCTGACATCTCTACCCTATATTAATAACATAACCACATTACAGTCAGTGACAAGAACCTATGTTGTTCATAATATACTTAAGGCCTGGCACGACGTTAAGAAGTTTTGTGTATGTTCTTATAAGATTTCTAGTTTGGGCCCTCTGTTTCCCAACCCGGACCTGCCCTCCAGTCTCTGTAAATCATTTTATAAAAAAATGTAAAGAATATGTTGTGCAATAATTTCAACATTTGTTTATTAATGGCTCTCCCAAGACAAGACTATTACAAATATTTGCTAGTTCGTCATTGATAAGTGCTCTGGGCGGGTCTCACTGGAACAGTCAGAGATGGAGGGGATCTTGGTGAACTCAACAGCGTTAAAAGGCAAAATATCTGTGATATTCTCTGCACTGGTGGACCATCAGAATTCCCCTTTGGCATCACTCAAAAATGTAGGGCAAAAAGACCTGGGGTGTGACCTTGATGAAGACCAATGGGGGTGGATATGTACAAATAGTCTAGGCTCAAAGTGTCCCACTCTAATCAGCTAATTAGGCCATAACACCTGCATAGGGTTCCTGGGCCTTTAAATTGTCTACTAGTCTGGTTCGGTAGGAATCACAATCATTGGAAAGACTGCTGACCTGACAGTTGTGCAGAAAACCGTCATTGACACTCCATAAGGAGGGAGAGCCTCAAAAGGTAATTGCAAATGAAGTTGGATGTTCCTAAAGTGCTTTATCAAAGCACATTAATAGAAAGTTATGTGGAAGGGAAAAGTGGGGAAGAAAAGGTGCACAAGCAGCAGGGATTTCCACAGCCTGGAGAGGATTGTCAGGAAAAGGCCATTCAAAAGTGTTGGGTACTTTCACAAGGAGTGGACTGAGGCTGGAGACAGTGCATCAAGAGCCACCACACACAGACGGATCCTGGACATGGGCTTCAAATGTCGTATTCCTCTTGTCAAGCCACTATTTAACAACAAACAACGTCAGAAGCGTCTTACCTGGGCTAAAGAAAAACAGACCTGATCTGTTGCTCAGTGGTCCAAAGTCCACTTTTCTGATGAGAGCAAATTTTGCATCTGATTTGGAAACCAAATGTGTGAAGCACCAGTGTGAAGTTGATTTGGGGAGCCATGTCATCTGCTGGTGTTGGTCCACTCTGCTTCATTAAGTCCAGGGTCAACGCAGCCATCTACCAGGAGATTTTGGTGCACTTCATGCTTCCTTCCACAGACAAGCTATTTGGGGATGTTGACTTCATTTTCCAGCAGGACTTGGCACCTGCCCATACTGCCAAAAGCACCAAAACCTGGTTCATGACCGTGGGATTACTGTGCTTGATTTGCCAGCAAACTCACCTGACCTGAATCCCATAGAGAATCTATGGGGCACTGCCAAGAGAAAGATGAGAGACATAAGACTGATCAATGCAGAAGAGCTGAAGGCCGCTATTGAAGCATCCTGGTCTTCCATAACACCTCAGCAGTGCCACAGGCTGATAGCTTCCATGCAACGCCGCATTGAGGTAGTAATTGCTGCAAAAGGGGCCCAAACCAAGTACTGAGTACATATGCATGCTTATACTTTTCAGAGGTCCTATATTGTTCTATGTACAATCCTTGTTTTATCCTTGCATGTAATATTCTAATTTTCTGAGATTGTGGATTCGGGGTTTTCATGAGCTGTAAGCCATAATCATCACGGCTTGAACTATCTTTGCTTTGCATGTAATGAGTCTATCTCATATATTAGTTTCACCTTTTAAGTTGCATTAGTGAAATAAATGAACTTATGCGCGATATTCAAATTATTCGAGTTTCACCTGTATATTGCTCAATTGGAACCAGCAACGACCACCGACATTGCTCTGTTCAGGGAACCATTGTCTGATACAATGCGCCTGGAACAGTGCACCTACTACCTGAAGGGCAAGAGTAATACCTTCTGGAGAATATGGGAACGTTTCAAAGACCTCTGACTCTATAGACATCCTGACTCTCTTCCGTTATTAGATTGCAGGACTATGGTTCTGACCATTGCTGACGCTGAACTTTCTCTATCATCCCCTTTCTTGGTACTCTCTTAAATTAAGTATTTTCGTTTCGCTTTTATTTAATTTTATTTACTGATTCATTTATATTATTGTAAGCAACATTATGTCCATGGCTGTCTTACGACTACTCTTTATTTCTTTTTGTGGGTGTTGTTATTTTTCTTTTATTCATTTACATTCTTGTTTCGTGATTTGTTTTGGTGTAAGTATGTGTATGTGATACTTCTGTTTGTAAAAAAGAAAATGCAATAAATATCCAATAGAAAAATAAATCCATCCATCCATCCATCCATCCATCCATCCATCCATCCATCCATCCATCCATCCATCCATCTATCTATCTATCTATCTATCTATCTATCTATCAACCTTTCTGTCTGTCTGTCTGTCTGTCTTCCTGCCTGCCTGCCTGTCTGTCTGTCTGTCTGTCTTCCTGCCTGCCTGTCTGTCTGGGTTCAGTGATATCAATCAAATACAGTAATTCTTTCTTTACAGATATACAAGATGTGGGCTTTAATTGAATGGAGAGAGAATGATGCTTCGCTAGACATTGTTAATAGGAAGGATATACTTCAAAATCTGTAACGAGGGTGATGTGGTTGATGTGAAATATGAAGATTAAAGCTCTCCAGCATTTTTATGAAGCTAAGTGGTAAACAGTTAATAATTCAGAATTATGTTTATATAGATGCAATATGAATGTCTGGCAAGGAAATTTTATTTTATTTATTTTTGTTTCGAAAATAAGGACAAGCTGTTGAAATGTCTTCAGCAGATGGAGACAGACGAAAAACACAAAGAGAAGGCCAATCTTCCTGAAAAATAACCATAAAAAGAAAGGAATAAGAAAAGTAAAATCTTTCCACTAATAAATTATATTTACAGAATTTTTTGTTACTGTAACAAATTTAAATATTTTTTTAGGTTGAAGAACCACATAAAGACATGCTGTTGTTCAAGAAGACAGAAGAGAGAGCCAAAGAACTGAACTGAATGACTTAAGAAGAGAAGTCAAGTTATTTGAAAGCTGATAAAATGGAGCTGAAGGTGCTGAACTTTTAACTAAGGTAGTTACATACATTTTTCTTATAGAAATGTTACATAATTGCAGTACATAATTTTATGATTGTCATAATTTTTTGTTGATTTCTTTTAAGATATTATTAACAGATTTGAGGAGTTGTTGAAAAACATCAATATAACCAGACCTGTTGCATCAGTGTGCCCATCAGCTACATCTCCTAAAACTGTACCTCGTTCAACTGTGCTTCACTCATATTCCCATGTAATTACCTTATTCGGGGATAGGTTATCCAAAAGTGAGAATTATGTCATTGTTCACTTTGTTTTTACCAATATGAATATGAATTTTTGTTGAAGAAAAGGGGCACTTCCTGGCTGGCCATTATCAAAAGTTTGTCAGTGGCTGTTTTTGAGAGGAGCATGCAGGCCACACATGGCCCACCAGGAAAACTTGGTTATGCCAACAAGGGATCACAGGTCAAGCCCATTCTAGATCCAGTTAAAGTGGAACTTATTTTAGGAAAAGATAATAACAAGTTTTCTTTTTATTTAGATATCAAGCAATGTGACCCACAAAACCAAGTCATAAGGCTCAATTTTTTGACATTAAGTTTTATAAGTCATCTGAAAGCTGAATAAAAAGCTTTGATGTTGATGTATTGATTGTTAGGATATAACTATTCAATCATCTGGAATATGAGGGTACTGTCAACGGCTGGTCTAGAACTTGGGTCTCTGGTGTAATAGTTAGGAGATCAGCCACTAAGCCACATGGGCGGTTTATAATGACATCAATGAAACACTCCAGACAGCTCTCCAGGCAAAGTGGTTTTATTTAAAAAAAAAATCTTCTCAGAAATAGATTAAGAAAAAACAAACTTCAACAAAAAAAACTCCACGAGGGGAGAAAACCAAACCAGAGAGTATAAACAATAACAAAGACGACGACTTAGTAACCTTACTTGAAGCAGGTAGGAAGCACTGGGGTTAACAAGTCAGACTAGCAATCAAGACCCACTGAATGAGTAAGTAAAAAAAACAACTTAAATACCCTAGAGGTAACACGGCACAGGTGACCTGGATATAATAATAATAATAATAACAATAAATTTTATTTATAAAGCACTTTACATTTTAGGGAAAATCTCAAAGTGCTACAAAAGTGTCGTAATAAAATAAAACAGTTAATTAGACAAGTCAATTAAAAAAAAAAAACAACTAAGATTACCACAATTTAAGCACTAAAAGAAACATAAAATCAGTCATTTGTGAAGCCCTCAAATGTTCAAGAAGGGACATTGAAGGAATTTTTAAAAAGGTACGTTTTTAAACTCTTTTTAAGACCATCAGTCGTTTGTGGAGCCCTCAGATGTTCAGGGAGGGCATTCCACAGGCGAGGGGCGGCGGCACAAAAGGCTCTGTCCCCAATTGTGCGAGTCTTGGTCCTTGGGGGAAGGAGCCTGTGAGTGTTTGTGGAACGGAGTGAACGTGCTGCGATCTGTGGAGTAAGAAGTTCTTTAAGGTAGGAGGGAGCATTTCCATGGATACACTGATTGGTGAGGAGAAGGACTTTATATTCGATCCGAGCAGAAATTGGAAGCCAATGTAGAGATTGAAGAATTGGAGTAATGTGCTCGTATTTACGCACCCTCATCAGAATCCTGGCAGCACTGTTCTGTATATACTGGAGCTTCTGGATGCTCTTGTCGGGAATCCCAATGAGCAGAGCATTACAGTAGTCCAGTCTGGAGGAGACAAAGGCGTGGACGAGTTTTTCTGCATCATGTATGGCGAGTGAGGGGCGTTGTCTGGCTATATTCCTGAGGTGATGAAAAGATGTTTTGCAAAGATGTTTGATATGGGCCTCAAAGTTTAGGAGAGGGTCAAACCTGACGCCGAGATTTGTAACTACTGTTGATAGGGGAATGTGCTGCCCTGAAAATGTAGTACAGTTTATGGTCGATGTTCTAGTCTGATGAGGGGAACCAATGAGAATAGCTTCTGTTTTTGAACTGTTCAACTGGAGAAAGTTTTGATTCATCCACTCCCTTATCTCTTCCAGACAGGCAGTGAGTGTGGTTAAAGTTGTTGAAGATGATGACGGATTAATATCAGTTTTCATATATAATTGTGTATCATCAGCGTAACAATGGAAAGAGATTCCCAAGCGGCTGATGACTTTACCAAGGGGGAGCATGTAAAGAATAAATAAAATAGGTCCAAGAACTGACCCTTGTGGTACCCCACAATCTACAGCATGTGAACGGGACCTTGAGCTTCCCATCGCCACAGATTCAGATCTGTCTGTGAGGTATGACTCAAACCAGCACAGAACGGTGTTATTAAGTCCAATAGAATGGTGTAGCCGGTTGAGAAGTATACCGTGGTCAACGGTGTCAAACGCTGCAGAGAGGTCCAGAAGGACAAGGAGGGATGGTGAACCAGCATCAGCTGTCATCAGCAGGTCGTTTGTAACTCTCACTAAGGCTGTTTCCGTGCTATGAGCAGAACGGAAACCAGACTGAAACTTTTCAAAAATGTTGTTGCATTTGAGATGGTCCTGAAGGTGTCTGGCAACAACTTTCTCCAGAACCTTGGATAGAAATGGCAGGTTGGATATGGGCCTATAATTAGCCAGAGTTTGAGGATCAAAAGTAGGTTTCTTGAGTATTGGTCTGATTATTGCTGTTTTTAAAGCAGAAGGTACATGACCAGATTGAAGAGATTGGTTTATTATCATGGTGATAAGGGAACTGATGGCAGAAATATTTGATTTCACCAAAGATGTAGGAAAGGGGTCGATGGCACAAGAGGAGGATCCCATCCCCCTAATGGTATCCTCAACCTCAAGTAGAGTGATTTCTGGAAAACAGCAGAGTAGTCTCGAAACACCAGACTGCAGATCAGCAGTTGGAACCGACGAGGAGGAGGGGACAGAGAAGGAGGAGCGAATTTTGGCAATTTTGTTTTAAAAAATGTCATAAAATTATTACATTGTTCTTCCTTGGCTCCTGTGAGCGGAGCAACTTGAAGTTTAAGCAGATGATTTATGGTAGAGAACAACTTTTTAGAATTGCCAGAACTATTTTGAATAATATTTGAATAGTACTGTGACCGTGCTTCTTTGATGGACTTTGAATAAGCTTTTTGGTGGTCCCGATAAGCCAGTTTGTAAACAGTAAGTCCAGAGGCTTTGTACTGCCGCTCAAGGGCACGACCAGCAGCCTTCATTTTCCGCAGGTCACTTGTGAACCAAGGAGCTGAACGGAAAACATGACTGTTCTGACTTTGATGGGTGCATGGAAATCCAAAATACTGCTCAATGTCTTATTGTAAAATTCCACAGATTCAGTGGCCGTTTAGAAATCTGCAGAATTAAGATGTTGAAGGCTTACAGACAGGTCTTCTGTGTTTATGTTCTTCAGGTTTCTGAAACTTAATTCACTTTTGTGTTTGATATAGGAAGACAATAAAGGCAGCTCCATTGAGATGAACTTATGGTCAGAAACACCCAGATCATACACAAATAGTTCACTTAGGGGAGCAGACTCAGTGATGACCAAATCAAGAGTGTTCCCCTTGATGTGTGTGGGAACATCAACATATTGTCTGAGGTTTAAGCAGTCCAGTAACTGCAAAAATTCAGTAGCAAAATGGCAAGAGGGATTATTAACATGAATGTTAAAATCTCCAAGTATTACTATATTGGAAGAGGTTGCACATAAATTTAAAAGCAGATTGTACAGCTCTGAAATGAAACACGAATTTGACTTGGGTGGCCGGTAAATTAGTAGTACTGTCAATGGGAGAGAAGGCTTACGATTTAAATTAAATGCCAGACATTCAAAAGTATACAGTTCAGGGAGGGCCAGAAGGGACAAATCCAACTGACTGCGGTAAATAACAGCCAAGCCACCACCACGGCCAGTGCTACGAGCTTTTTGAAGATAACAATAGCCAGAAGGGCAGGTCTCATTTAAAACAGAAAAAACATCTGGTTGATGCCAGGTTTCTGTGAGGCACATTATGTCCAAACCTTTGTCCTGAATATGATCATGTATTAAACATGATTGGTTTGTAAGGGATTGTGTATTAAACAATTCAATTTTAATATTGGACAAAGCCGTGAGTCTTTGTACCGGTCGAAGTAGGCTAAAATCCACTCCACGTTTTCTGTCTATTTCCATGTGTGACGCTGTAGCAATATCTCCAGTACTATTAGTCCACCGACTATCAGTGTTCTGATGACGTGGAAGAGATGCGACAGGGCGCACAGCTGCCCAGATGGAAGGGATGGTGTCACCAGACTGGGAGTGAACAAACTTTCGCCGAAAGCTTCTGTGGATGTAACGGGGCCGACGTAGGAGTCCAAGTTCTTTAATAACTGATATACATAATGGAGTGTTATAATTGTTATATTCCATCAGTCGAGTGGCCGAGTAGATCATTATGCCGCTCAAACGGGCTCCACATCTATTGTTAGCCGTAAGCCACAGAGGCAATATGCAGAGCAAGAAGAGAACTCGACACCAGGAAATCATCCGTGACGCAGCTGGAGAAGTCGAGGCCAAAAGATGTGAATCGCGGTGAACACCACGAGGAGCTGTTAGAGCTGATGATGCAAGCAGAGCTAAGAGAAGCCGTGGCTGGTTAGCTACACAGCTAGCCGCAGACACTTGCTACCAACCGCTAACAGCCAGGTGAAGTCATCAGAGTCGGTAAGATCCATAAGAACCAGTTATTATTCAAAAGGATTTTGCTGATTACAGTCATTCAGATAGCTTTACAACTACCATAACAATTGAAACTCGAGTGGAAAAGCGGCGAACAGACATCGCCAGCGTCCTTTCCCTCGAGCCCTTGTAAGTGATATAACTAATAAGGACACCCGAGGAAGAGCTAAGGCAGAGGGAAACACCGGGGGCCTCTAGAGGCCTAGAGAGCAAGTACAGGATGTAGAATGCTGACAGAACCCCCTTCTCAAGGAACAGCTCTTACAGTTCCTTCTAGAACTTCCTGGCCTTCGGGAGCGAATCCAGGATTGCTTTGGCTGGAACCCAGGAGCGTTCCTCCGGCCGTAGCCTTCCCAGTCCACCAGATACTGTAGTTCTGGACCCTCCGGGAATCCATTATCCGGCGAACTGTCTAGGCTGGTTGGCCGTTGATGATCCTGGGAGGTGGAGGAGGTCTGCGTCGGGGGGCAAAGGGAGAACACACGACAAGTTTTAGTAATGATTCATAAAAAGTAGGGTAAATTCCAAGGGAACGAGGGAGAAACAAACAAAAATAACAGTAAGTCTTAGGGACTGAGTGGCCTCTGTTATTTTACCCAGTTCCAGAGGTCTGCTGTCCAAAGCTGTAACTGGATTTAACTGTAAGGATTTGGATGGGGACCTTGGTTGTCTTAGCCCAGGATAGATCCAGGAAGTTACCTGCGGCTCCGGAATCGATCGTAGCCGGGACCGAATGCTGGTGCCCCTCCGAGGAAAGTGTGGCAGGAACAGCTAGGACAGTGTTAGTAGGATGAGCTCTAATTTTTCCTAGCACAACCCTCCTGTAGTTGGGTGGGGACCAATTGGTTGCTGATAGCTCGGGACAAGTGGAGCGGAAGTGGCCAGAAGCACCGCAGTAGAGGCAACGACGCTCCCTCATGCGGCAATCTCTCTCGATTGGAGGAAGCCTAGAGCAGCCGAACTGAATGTCTTCTGGGGAATCATTGGAAGGAGGAACACAAACTTGAGAAACAGCCCTACTCAGGAAACCTTGGGACAGAGAATCCTTGCGCCGATCTGCTTTTCGCTCTCTCGGTCGATTGTCCAAGCAGATGGCCATTGCTATTAGGGACTCTAGATCCTTAGCTGGTTCTCGGGTGCTTAACTCATCTTGAAGAGGCTCAGACAACGCTCCCTGAAAGAAGACCCACAGCGCCTCATCATTCCATCCGCTCCTTGCGGCTATGGTCCAAAACTCAATTGCAAAATCTGCTGCGCTGTAGGAACCCTGACGGAAGGAGAGATCAGGCGCTTGGAAGCTCCCTGACCGGAAGATCAAACACTCGCTTGAACTCTTCCTCAAAAGCCGTGTAGGACATCCTTAGACTGCCACACTGCAGAGGCCCAGGAGAGCGCCTTGTCTGAGTGAAGAGTGATAATGTAAGCTATCCTGGAGCGGTCTGTGGGAAAACTTGAGGGTTGGAGCTCGAAAGTATGGAACGCTTGGCAGGAATTAGAATATCCATAAGGGCTTGGGAGGTGATAGTCGGGGCTCAGCCACTGGAGCAGGCATGTTTCCACTCAGGAGAGGTATGGAGGCTGGAGAAGTACCAGGGTGGAGTTCGGAGAGTTGATGGATAGAGCTCACCACCTCAGAGAGGAGCTGAGAGTGTTTGCCCATTAATTCCCCTTATCCTCTAATCCATCACAAGTACTTCACGGACTGAGGTATAAAAAGCTTCATCAATTTTTTTTATTGATTCCTGAGTATCTCTTAGATTCTCTGTCTGAGTTTCTTTTGTTCTTTTGTTCGACTGTTCACAGTCGATTCCCGGAAACTCCACGGAAGTGTCTAAGAGCTTGGTTCCGTGAACCTGAACGTTGAACACAAAATGTTATTAAGATACGCATTTTCACTGTAAATTCAATGCTAAAGTAGATATTTATAATCTGAATGTTAGTTTCAATAAAGTATTTGTTCTGCATCTCAGGTTATTCATCAATTTTGACTTACATTTGTAACTTACAGTAAATGCAATAAATAAATGAATGTAGCTTTTTTCAGTTCAGAGATAAGTTATAGTATATCATTTATCTCTTGGGGGGCACGGTGGCTTAGTGGTTAGCACGTTCGCCTCACACCTCCAGGGCTGGGGGTTCGATTCCCGCTTCCGACTTGTGTGTGTGGAGTTTGCATGTTCTCCCCGTGCCTCAGGGGTTTCCTCCGGGTACTCCGGTTTCCTCCCATGGTCCAAAGACATGCATGGTAGGTTGATTGGCATCTCTGGAAAAATTGTCCGTAGGGTGTGAGTGCGCGAGTGAATGAGTGAGTGTGTGTGCCCTGCGATGGGTTGGCACTCCATCCAGGGTGTATCCTGCCTTGATGCCTGATGACTCCTGAGATAGGCACAGGCTCCCCGTGACCCGAGGTAGTTCGGATAAGCGGTAGAAAATGGATGGATGGATATCATTTATCTCATATTTTGCTAATAGGCAACAGAAGAGGAACACTTCAGATACACACATTATAACATGTGAATAAAAGTGAGAACAGACATATTCACCATCTTATTACAGCTGTGTAAGATAGTCAATTTAGCTGGCTTACATTATATTTTTACATTTTTGTTATATATATTTTCTCTCTTTTTACAGAATACAAAGATGGAACAGTTTTGTGGAGTACTATCTGTAGTGTTCTTGGTCCTCTCACTATATTTTCAACAAAAAGTGTTTCTAAAAAGTTGTATCTGGAGTGTTTTCTCCTTAATTTATCACATCTTTTCTGAGCCTTTTTGTGAACATGTTAAATAAACAATAACATAAATACCATTTCTGTGTTTCTTTTTCATGGATATTATTTTGGGGATAGTCCCAACACCTTGGCTATACTGTATGACTCTTACTGGATTCTTGTAGGTTTTCGGTAGGATTCCTACAGGAGTCCTGTGTGATTTTAGTAGGATTCCTGCAGGTGTCCCTGCAGGAATAGGAAAATTATCACGAAAATCCTGTGGGATTTCAGGATTTCCTGCAGGATTTTTTTGTGAGGGAATTGCTCAAGCTATAGAGTTACTGTTAGGATAACGAGATGCTAACAAACTTTTTCTTGAAGACATCATTTTTTCTAAGTAAATAAATAAGTAAATATTCAACAGAAAATATAAGATATATAAAGATATCCAAAAACCAATATGCTAGTGTAATATTTTTTGATCAGCTGAGTACTTACATTATCTCAAATGTTTCCAACTGCTAGAAAATCGCCATTCTAAACAGTGGGCTTGTTTGAGATGCACCTTTCCTAGACTGAATAGAAGATGAGAGTAGGCGCCTGCAGTAAGGGGAGGTGTGAAAACAGACACTTCCCAAATCGCGCTGTGGAATCAACTGGAAACGTAATGGTTACAAGTTCAAAGTCGTAGGGAAGAAAGGAGGTGGGAACCTGCAAACATTCAAACAAACTTAATCAAAAGATACAAACATTCACACTGAAGTAAAAGGCCGGCAGCCACCTCAAGGTCTACTTCCCGCCATAAGAACATAAACACAACCCTGTGAACCCTTTTTTTGGGTTGTTTGGTTATTTTCATGTGATGTATTTGTTTGTTCAAGTTGGATGTATGCTAATTTCCTGTTATAGTTTCAAGTTGTATATGTTACTTTACATTGTTTATTTAATGTGATAAAATGTTAAGGATTTTTTATCCACGTCTTGGCCTTAAATTGAATGAACCTGATTGGCCTTAAATAAGGAGGGTTGCAGTTTCTTGGCCTTAGGCTTAAGGGGGCGTAGTCTGTTAAATAGTGCGTAAAGTTAGGGCATCTGAAGCACTCAGTCAGTTTCCTACCTTGTGTATCATTAATGCCACACTACTAATTATATCATTATAGCGTAATGATATAGAGGGACACGATCACTGCATGTTACACTGTCAACATGATTAAATAATATATAGGTTTTGTTTTAGAACCCATCTTCATTTCAATGCGAAAGATATGCAAATTTAAACATGTCTAATGTGTTTACTAAAAACAAGGATTATGTTCATCACATTTTATGCAGTCAATTTTACATCATAAGCATCTTCTTTTTGTACAAGTAAGTGTCATGGTTCTGCCCCATCTTTTTTTGATCTAGTGGCAGAATCATGACATAACCTCTTGTTTCATGTGTAGAGAGGCAATTTGGCACTGATGGCCTTCCATCCTCTGGTCTCGTCTTTGTCCCCGCCCTTTCGTTTCCTCATTATTGATTGTTAAGGATGTCCTTCCCCGCACCTGTTCCCCTCTTGATTTGATTCCCTTTATTATGACCCTGTGTTTTCTGTCCTGTGCTGGTTCATTGTGCGTGTCAATTGTATGGTGAGTTCCTGTGCATGTCTAGACTAGTTTAGTTAGTTGTAGTTCTTGTCAAATGTTTCCTTTAGTCTTGTTTTAATGTAGTTGGTCATAGTCCGGTCCTGTTTTGTTATTACTTTCTCCTGTTTTGTTATGTTACCACCTTGTGGGTTTTTGTTTTGTATTTATTATTAAAGTCTTGTGTTAAACCCCTTACCCCTTACAACTAAGTTATTTCATATAAATATTAATTCACAAAGCAGTGTTTGTGAGTTTTTCAGTACTTGATAGGCATAACTGTACATTTCAGAATAACTAAAAGTTTGTTCCGATCTTAGAATCTGATTGACTGATCTGCTTAAGATCCGTGGACCATGGAGTAATACTACAAGCTATTATAAATCAAACTTTTACAACAGACCAAATTTACTTTACAAATGAAAATCACTAGTTGTGGAATTCATGTTGTTGCTAGAAGGGATACAGCTACGGCCGGAAGTGCTGCAAAATATCGCAATTTAATCACAATATATTACATTAGTGTAACGAGTTCTCCTCAGGAATCAGCCACACTGTGGCAAGGGGGGCGTGGTTTAGTTACGTCTGTGCCGGGGAGGAGAGACACGGGAAAGACGGTAAGCAAGTAGGTCGATTGCAGATTAAGATCACCTGCGTCTCATTACAGTGATTGGTGAGGAGACAGCTTAAAGGCTCACATTATCGGAGGAGAAAGCGAGAGGGAGACGGACTGGGAGACCTGAGGACTGAGTTATCATATCCTGCTTAGCAGAGTGAGATTTGTACGGAGCCTGATCAGAAGTAAAGAGGACAGTTTTTGTTATAGTTTGTAGACGAGAGTGCATTGGTACAACGTCTCTAGGAGAGAATTCAAATGAAGTGATTCTGTCTCCCAGTCCACGCTGACCCCGCCTCCTTTCTTCCACGTTCTTACGAACCTGACTACACACACCCTCTCCAGCAACCTCTCCTTCCACAGATCCCCTTTCACCGGACTATTAACTGTTACGGACTACATTTCCCATCATCATATGCACCCGCCATGATCGCACTGTGAATTTACTAGTGGGAAAGACTAGCATTTTGATGGAAACATATCATAAGAAATAGAGGCTAAACACCGTGTGTTGTGTGGGTTTTCATTGATTCGATTTTATAATTGATATTGATATAATAGTATTTGATATGATATTTGTATAATTTATTACATTTTTGTTTGTGTTATGCTAAAATAATTTCATATATTTTTCTCCATGCCTGAATCACAGATGGTAAATTTTATAATAATTGTAATATTTTCTGGATATATCATATTTGTAGCTTAGTGGCAAGAATGATTTTTTTTACTTCTTTAATTTTATTACGTTTAAAAAGCTTGAGCAACAAACAAAAACAGTATTCTAAAATATGCAAACCTTTTAGAAGAGTAACCTCTTAAAAAAACAATAGTTGCCTAATGAAATATGCATCTTATCACATTTCAAAAATGTATCGTCTCACATTCTTTACCGTTAAAATACAAATTTGAAGAAATATGATATAGTTTGACAAAGGTGGTAGAAGTAAACACTGGATTTATGACTATATGAAGTAACAACATTCAAACTGTGAACATTCTACATCCAACTGCCAGTGTCAAAATCTAAAATATGGTGTAGAATTATTATAAATTCTTGTGAAATAGTTTCTTGTAGAAAATATAAAGTAAGTTAAATTTCACACATGTATATTTTTTGTACTCTGAGAATAGTAGATTCATGTTTTTCTTTCAGTGCAGTTTCTCAAATTTCAGACATGAAGATCAGATCAGCACTGAAAGGTCCCCGCCACAGCACATCAGTAAGAGATCATTTTAAAGGACGACCCATCTTCGGAGGTTGCGGTGCCTCATGATGCACTAGGGACATAAATTGTAAATGAAAATATTAATTATGTTAAGTATCAAAATTATAAACTGTTTCTTTACTAGTTGAAAGAATAGTTATCCAAAAATATACATTGACTATTTCGTTATGTCCTTCTAAACCTCTCCGGTGTGATTATATTTTTTCAGTGGAAAATAAAATAAGAACCTTTCTGTAACTCTTTTCCACACTGTAAAAAAATAGTGCACAATATACTATTTTAATATGCAGAAATGTTCCTCTAATTATTTGTTTCATCTGTATTTAAATGTTTGCACTGCATTGCTTTGGGTTTTAGTGTCAATGAAAATGTCTGTAATGTCTGTAAACATAATGGTTAGAGACAGTAATTTAGATTGGGATGGCATGAGGGTGAGTAAATAGCAGGAGATGCAATTTTTCCTGTGTTCCGTTAAATCTGAATTGTTCAATATAAAATATAAAGTAATATATGAAAAACTACATTCTTCCAGATAAAAAGAATGATGAGCATATAGCTATCATACCATCTTTTGTTTGGCCTGGTCTTGCTGGTAGTCTTATCTTGGATGGGAGCTCTGAGCTGTCTCTGTAGTCTCTGGGCTTTAGTGGCGGCTCTTGTGGCTGACCTGTTCGAGACTTCACAGGCACTGGTGGCCTGCCAGATACAGCTATGCCCCCTTCAGAGCGGGAGGGCACCACAAGCTTTTTATTAATGTTCTGGGGCTGTAGACCACTGCTGGTGATGGCGTTTGTGGTTGATGACTGTTTGGTTTCTGAACAGGTGAAGGAACGGATCCTAGGAACTGGGACTGGAGGTTGGCGATCAGCATCAAGGTCTGTTTTGGGAAAGGCAAAGTGAGCATCTGAGGAAGAGACCTGGTCTTTATTTCCTCGCGATCCACTCATTGAGCCATAAAGGGGATTGTCAAACATCTCGGGAGGTTGCCCATCATCAGGCCTATGAAAAAAAGTTGATTTAGCTGACCAATCTATATCTGTCTATCTGAGTGTGTGTGTATATACTTACACAGGTGCCGCTGTCTTTCCAGTAGGGCTAGGTGTAGAATGGTCATAACCAGTCTTTTTAGGGGAAAGATTACCAAGTGTTGTGTCTTTGGCTGAGTGCCCAGAGTATGCCGCTGTTCTTGAGGCCCTTTCTGCCTGGTTGTTGCTCTTGAAGCCTACACCCATATAACTGGGATTACTAATATCAGTGGCGAGGACTGAAGTAGATGCTCTGTCAAGGAATGTCAAAACATATATCTTTTACAAATACAATCATTTGAAAGGTATAATGCAAATATTAACATAAAGGTGAAGATGGGAAGGATTTACTTGGTATTGTCTCCTGTTTTGCCTTTACTGGCTCCTGGGTCATCACCAACTTTAATAAAATCTGAAGAAAAGACAAAAATGAGCAGTAAAACATTAATTCAATGCCTATTCCAGTTTCAGAGAATGGAAATAATCAGTAATTAAATAATAAATGCACTCACCATATAGCTTCTCTGTCTGTTTGCCTTTAGATGTGTGGAGTTGGATGCCACCTGTTAGCTCACCTGTGCGCTCCCCATGATGTGTGAGTTTGATACAGAACTCAGTGTAAGAACTTTCAGCAGAACGCAGGGCTACACAACCCACACCTACAGAGTCAAGAATTAGTTTACACCTGAATTAGAACGTGGTCAAAATTAAGGTAAGAGGATATTAAGCAAAGCTCACGTCCCATTAAGATTTTTTAAATGTCCTACCGTAAACAAAATCGAAAACAAAAATGGCTGGAAATGCGCCTAGAAACTTTGTTCGCTGCTACCCTCTCTTTGGGAACTACCCACTCAAGTTTAGTATCTATGTAAAGCTAAGAATTTCCGATTGATCTACTCTCCACAATGTTATTACAGCAGTAAGCCAAAAGGTAGCAATAAAAAAACATTTTAGCAATGGCCTGCTACAGCGCCTCTGATGCATAACTTTTTTTTGTACGCTCAGATTCCAGATTTTCAATCAGTTGTATCTCGGCCAAATAGTGTCCTATACTAACAAACAACACATCAATGGAAAGCTTTTTATTCAAAGCATTTATTGTCATGTGCAGAGCGAAGAAAACAAGTTTCACTGTACAATAAAATTCAATGAGGGACCCAAGTGATCATATGGTGAGCAGTGGACAGCAAACCCTACATGACACCCTGAAGGACCTGCCGTAGAGGTAGTATTTGAACCAGCGGAGAGGAGAGCCTGAGATTCCTAGAGATGACTGGGATGCTAGCAGTATCTGATGATTGACAGTGTCAAATGCTGCAGAAAGGTCTAGCAGAATTAGGACCGAGGATTTAGATTTCGCCTTGGCTACCAGCAGTGCTTCTGTGACCGATAGCAGTGCAGTCTCAATGGAGTGGATTGTTTTGAAGCCAGACTGCTTGTCATCCAGTAGTTTGTTCTGATATAGCTAGGAAGACACCTGGTTGAAAACTGCCCTTTCAAGTGTTTTTGCAATAATGGGAGGAGAGAGACAGGTCTGTAACTGTCGATAGTAGAGTGGTCCAATATGGGCTTATTAAGTAGGGGTGTGACCTGGGCCTGTTTGAATGTGGATGGAATAGTGCTGGTGAGCAGGGAGGTGTTGATGATGTGTGTGAGTGCAGGTGTGAGTTTACTGGATATGGCCTGAAGGAGATGGGAGGGGATTGGGTCATGGGGTTAGGTGGTGGCGTGTCGCGAGAGAACTCTGGTGACTTCAGTGTGGGACAAAAGAGGAGAGTTCAATGTTTGAAGTGAGAGTAGTGTGTACCAGGGTCTGAGGTGCTGAGAATTGTTTGCTGATGGATGATGTTTTCTCAGTGAAAAATACAGTGAAGACCTCTGCAGTCAAAGATGAAGTGAGCGGGGGAGGAGGGGGGCAAAGAAGAGAGTTAAATGTCTTGAGAAGCTGCCGATTGTTAGGTGCATTGCTCACCTTGATGGTATAGAAAGACGTTTTAGCTGTGGTAACACTAGCAGAGAAAGAGGAGAGTAGTGACTGGTAGTCCTTTAGGTCAGGAGGATTCTTGGTCTTGCGGCATTTCCTTTCAGCAGCCCTGAGAGTACTCCGTTTTTCACAGAGGATGTCAGACAGCCAAGGGCTGGAGGGGGTTGCGCGAGCTGGTCAGGAGGACAGAGGACAAAGGTTATCTATACAGGATGTAAGTGTTGAGTATAAGGTGTCGGTGGCTGTGTCAGAATCTAAAGATGCAAAGTCTGAGGGAAAAGAGGATGTCACTTTAGCAGAGAGGTTGCTAGAGGAGGATAAATATCCGGATGGTCGTGTTGGTATAGCGCATGTAGGAAGTAGCATGTTGCAAGTGATGAAGAAGTGGTCAGATATTTGTGACTTTAATGTTATCTGTGGTGCAGTTACAGGTGTAGATGAGAACAAGCTGGTTTCCTGATCTGTGAGTACTGCCTGTGGCGAGGCGCGTGAGTTCAAACGAGGCGGTGAGGGTGTGGAAGTCAGGCGCATAGGGTTTTTCCAGTCGGTGTTGAAGTCCCCAAAGACTACAAGAGGGCCGCCATCCTCCAGAAATAATGAGAGAACCATATCTCACTCTTCAATGAAGTTGTGAAGAGGACCTGGGGGGCGGTAAACCACAGCAACACTGAGCTGAGTGGGACAAGTGATATTAACAGCGTGGTATTAAACTGAATAGTTGTTGCATAGGGAAGATAGTGTGGTTTCCAAGTATTGTTGATAAGCAAACCTGTGCCTCCTCTTCCAGTTTGGTGGAGAGTGAGAGTAGGAGTAGTATTTGGAGTGAGCAGCAAGTGTGGCTGAGTCTTCAGGTCAAATCCATGTCTCAGTAAGTCCCAGAATGTGAATGTTAGACTGGCTGGCAAAAGCATGGATGAACTCAGTCTTGTTCACAGCTGACTGATAGTTCTAGAGACCCACAGAGATAGATGTGTAGAGGTGGAGATGTGAATGGGACGCGCATGAGAGTGAGAACCTTGGGTAAGAATCCTGTCTGCGATGGAGTACAGGAATGATCTGGAAACATATGAAGTAACTATACAATTAAATGAATGCAAAGGTATGTTTAATATACGTAACTGCCTTGCCGGTGTCTTTGCTCAGTGGAGTCGCGCAGGTAGAGTCGCAGGTCTTTACTCTCGTCGGTCTTTACACGAGGAGGCCTGAACACAAGGTCTGACGGTATCGCTGAAGCTTGCCGTGCCAGCGCAGAGTATAATGTCTAGTCATAACAAGTGGATAACGGCAACTTAAAGTGACCTCAGTAACACAGTACCCAATGGAAGAAAATTCCTAACACCTTAGCACTCATTCAACGAGTAATTAAATAAACAAGCTCCAATAATCTTAACTAAGATTAGTTAAGTTGGATGTCCTGCAGGCTGGTGGACAGAGTGACAGATGGAACAGAACGGGGGATGCCTAAAGTACAGTGCTACCGGCATTAGATATCAGAGAGGCCATGAAGGTGCATGTAGCTTGGGAGGCCATGGGGGGCCCAGGAGTTTGGGAGGCCTCGGCAGTGCAGCCCGCACTGGGAGTCAGGGAGGTTCAGCCAGTAGCAGGAGCCAGGGTGGTGCAGCCTGGGCTTGGAGCCAGGGAGGTGCAGTCTGTGCCAGGAGCTAGGGATGTGCTGGCAACCCAGGAAGCCATGGGCTGGAGGAGATGAAAGCTGCCCTAGCCATGACAGCTGAGCAGGGAGAGCTGGAGATGGTGGCCGCAGTGGCAGGAGGCTGGTTAACTTAACCACGACCGCAGCGTAAGAAGTACGCTTTGATAAGGGGAACTTGGACAGCCACTTTAGCCCGGTAATGCTCCTGGAGTGGAGGGTTTTGGATGTTCAGGAGAGTAGCAGTTAGAAGGCTTAGGGGCAAGGCGGCATGAAGGATCGGGAGCCCTGCTGCAAGGAAACTCAGGAATCCTGTGGAGTCTTGGGAGCGCAACAGCATCTAGATGCCGTGGAGTGGTTTAGGACTTTGCGTTGAAGTTGAAGAAGAGAAATCTTCAAATTGGTGAAATTTGCTCCGATTTTCATCGCATTAATTTCTTTAAAAAAATAACTGACATATTAAACAAATCTGTGATTTTCTTTCTTGGGCAGGTATTAGGTACAGAGCAGACAGATTAAAAAAAGTAAATGTATTGAAGCTAAAGATTTTGGGGACATGTGCAAACCTTCGTTTGGCAAGAAGTATTTGTGGGACAGATGATAATTAAGGAATTTACTACATTGCTGTTAAAATCACTAGAATGCACTGTAATACAAGAGCATTCATGTCCAGTACAAAAATGTGAATGGCTTGGAATGCCTTATTCAGATATTCCGGATTATGTGCACATTATTTATACAGAACTATCCCAGTAACACCTGAGCGTCTAATTGGATTTTTCAGAATTAATAAAGCCCTAAATCAAAAATGTATGTATGTAAATGTGGTCAGTGAGCAATAATGTGTTCTAAGGGCGAGTGGGTTTATTTCAAACAAACTCACCATATGACTCATCACAATCTGTAGATTTGACGCAGATGAGGATGTGCTGATCAAGGAGGTATTCTGGGTCAGCAATAATGGGTGTGAGCTGCAAGGTGATTTCACAAAGTGTGTTAATGTGAATGTTTTCACATAGCTTTGTATGTATCATGTCATTGTCTTCTGTTTTCTGGTAGGAAATAGCATTTTACCTCAACTTGTGCTCCAAATCGTACTTTTATTGAGCCTTCTATGCTCTCTTGATTTTCTCCTTCAGCACTCTTCACAAACTCTAGAATGAATAGAAAGGATTTTCAAGAAATATGAATCCTGGCTGTGTTTTTATGGTACTAAACATTCTTCACTGTAATCTTACAAAGAATAATGAAATTTAAAATAAATAATGTGTTGCTAATGGGGGTTGTAAGTATAATATCTGATAATATATGATAAAATATTTAAAAGTATAATGGATCCTTACTCTCCAGGCAGCTTGAATGGTATTCCATGAAGAACTTGGTCTTTGATTTAGTATGAATAACAGCCACACAATTCATGAATTTGATTGCACCCAGAGCCTCCTTTGATAGATCTGAAAAGAATTAAAAAAACTGAAAAAGTCTGTTTTATTTTTCTTATTCTCACATTTTCTGCATCCCAATTGGCCTGCTCATATATTGTTTCAGTTGCAATAACATAAACAATTGTTATGCGGCTCAAATTTAACTTCTGGTAGACCACTGTAAAAATTCTGTTTAGTAGTCAAATTTGGAGATTTAGGTAGAAAATAGCTACTGTTCATTATAACAATACACATACTTTCAATAATGGTAAAACATATAAATGGATAAAACTCCAATGTATAAAACCATCATATGCGTTTAAAACACAAACTGTAATCTATATATCTGTCTTTCCATATATCATGAGCTCAGTTTTCCAGTTAAATCCATTTATTCAATTCCATCACTGTTCAATCACGTGTACTAGGCCCCTTATTACAGAAATGAAGAAATAAGAGCACAAAATACTGCATGCAAAATGAAAAACATTTAATCATCTTAGAATTATATAGTTCTATCTGGAATTTTGGTCAAAATTTAGTTATTCACATAATCTTATTCGGCAACGCTTCAGATTACGGCCTGCAATGTACTGCACAATTAAACAGTATTTACAGCGTAACTACTTGTAACAATAATGTACCTCTTCAGTACATATCTGTGGGTAAAGGGGAACAATATGTAAAGTTAGAGTAATAAAGAAATTTGAAACAATATTTATAAGGAAACTGCATGCCATATAAACATCCAAATCAAACTCTGTTGCTCTTGAAATACTTGGTTATAGTCTCGAAATATCAACATTGATATTGCACATTTTACACATTAAAACAAACTCACATTAAACCAAAGTCATAATAAAAATTAATTTGTGACCAACAATCTTTAAGTCAATCAAATAAAAAGTTATCCTTAAGTCACACCTCTGTCAAATTTCCAGTTGACAGTCTGCATGTTTCATTTGAGCTGTTTTGCTTGCACATCATTTCCAATTATTTAATATTTGCTATGATAATAAAATAAGAACCCTGTACTTAATTAATATCCACGGTAGCTGATTTATGGGTACATTGTGATTACAAAAATGTAGTTTATAATCATGCTAAAATTGTTGTACAGCATACTGCAGGTCATGCATACTATGTTATATTAAAATAATTACCCCTTCGTTTTAAAATACTTAGAAATATTTTAAACTTTGCATATTGTTTACTGTTACCTACAGATATGTTCTGTAAAGGTACATTATTGTTACAATTAGTTACTCTGTAAATTCTGTTTAGTTATGCGGTACATTGTAGGCCGTAATCTAAAGCATACCTCTTATTCTGTGACAATTTATTTACATTATGCCATGTTTGTTTTTTAAATGTGTAAATTTTGGAACCTTTTTTAAAGAAAAAAAGGTTCTATCAACAAAATCGAATCATAATTTGGTTCTACAAGGTTTTATTTGCAAGCTAATCAGGACTTTGAATGCACAAGAGGACCTTTTTGTCATGTGGCAATGCTCCTCAGTGACAGGGGAAATAATATAAGGAGACAGTTTTATTGATACTCTTGTTAAGGAGATCAGCTCAAACTAGAGTATTTTTGTTTTGTTTTAGGTTTTGTTGAGGAGTTTATTTTTATATTTATAGACAACAGCGCTAATTTCCTAATTCCTGTGTTTACATACACCCTCAAAATGCGATTAATGCCTTACATTTTACAATATTTAAGCCCTCTCAATAATAACCTTCTGTGGATAAAACATTAAACATAAAACATATTTCACAAAATGGTGACAGAGACCGGAAGTAGGGCGAAACTTTTTCCGGTCAGCTTGTTTTTTCTCACAAGCATTCATTTTATTTACCAAAAACAAAAGTAGCATATGTTGTCAGATTTATACATGGTTTACTTGTAAATTGTAGGATCTGGTCGGACCAAAGGTGACCATCCCTCATTTGACCAGGATAGATTCCAATACACTCCCCTGGACATTAAAGGAGTCCCAACGGGGAGGACGGAGTCGAAGACCATATGGCCCAAAAAGGAATGCGGCAACTAGTTTCATGCCTCTTTAATTTGTCTTTCTTTCTCCTTAACCACAAAATAATGGTCTTAATGGGTATACTCCTATATCTCCACATTGTATGCTTGTCCCCATGTTATCCGGCCCCTTACCTATAACGTCAAAGGCATGTGTGCTTAGTTGTATTCTGTTTATATTTACATTCTTGTACAAACTACAGGTCAATGCACTTATAATCCTTGCATGTTTCATGTCTAAATGTTCCCCTCTTCATTCCTTAAAAGATTGTGTGCAGCAGAGTAATGTATTTTATACCATACTCATTTTATCTTATTCTAAGAGTATTACAGCCCCAAACTTCTAGGTGACCATACATGCAAATTAGCTGATGAGCAGTACAAAGAAACATTGATTTCGCGCCCAAAATCATCTCATCGCATTGGATCGCCCACCTTGGAGGGGCATGAGCCCCCAGGCTTAAAACATCTGTGAACGGAGCAAACGACACTCATCTCGTGCTCTCGCGCTCCTGCTTGGACACGTCATCGAGACCTGTCTCTCGCCTTGGAGACAAATTCTTCCGGCAGTTTGCTTTTGCTAAGTTCGTTCTAGCTTCGACGGACTCACTCGCTTGCTTTGAGACCATCAGGATTCTGAAAAGCCTTTTCAACGTGCACAAGAACTTGTCCCAGCACACTCAGGAAGTCAGTGCAAGTATCTCAACTATATTCTTAATAGCTGCATTTAAGCTGTAACCCCTTTTAACTTAGGGGATTGTCCTCAATGGTTTATGCAGATGTGAATAGCTGTTTCTAATACAGCCACTTTTTGCTTTGTCTATTTCTTCCATTTCTTTAGTGCTTTTACGTTTCATGTGTTGTTTGTTTAACATTTGACAAGCTTAACTTGAACAAGAAAAAAGCATCCTAAAATATGAAATAAGTTTCATAAAAAGCATTATTACAACACAACATTTCAAGTTTTTACAAAAATTATTAGTAAATCGTTTGTGTTCTTGAAAACGTATTGCTTTAATGAATGTTTTGCAGATAGAACCTTATAATTCTAACTGAATGTGATTTTCTCAGAATCAGAAGCTTCTATCTGGGTTTGACCTTTTCCAAAAATACCCATTTACAGAATTTCAGAAAATGTTGATATTGTACATTTAGAATACATTTAAAGAGATTTGTTCCTCATATCATTTTTGCTATATGAAATGCAAAAACTTTAAAGCTTGATATCCCCTATACTACTCAGTATCCAATATACTACTCAGGGCTGAGCCTGGTCAGTACCTGGATGTGAGAGCTGCTGGGAAAACTAGGTTGCTGCTGGAAGAGGTGTTAGTGACGCCAGCAGGGGTTGCTCACCCTGTAGTCTGTGAGGGTCATAATGCCCCAGTATAGTGACGGGGACACTATACTGTCAATAGGCAGCGTCCTTTGGATGAGACGTTACTAATCTCGTTAGCCATATGTACTAATTGGCTTCGTAGCTCTGTCTCCTCTCTACCAATAAGCTGGTATGTGGTGGGCGCAATGTGGCTGCCGTTGCATCATCCAGGTGGATGCTGCACATTGGTGGTGGTTGAGGAGATTCTCCTGTCCAAGTAAAGTGCTTTGAGTGTCCTCAAAAGCGCTATATAAGGCCCGATTCACATTTCGTGTCTTTTTCCTCTTTTTTTCAGGCGCGTCGGCGCAGCATCGAGATGAAGAAATCTCAACTTTTTTCAGAGAGCCGCAAGCTCACCGCATCATAACATAACTAAATCTAGTGGGAGAGTTATTGCAATGCACTTTTCAGTGCATATATCCATATATCCTTTGTTTATACCTACTCGTCTCAGCGGCTATCGTGGTCCATGGTTGCTTAGCAACCACAGACGCCAGGAGAGCACAAAGTCCAGGCGAACGCAGTGCAGCTCACGTTTTCCGCACAGTTTTAGACACGAAATGTGTCTAGGGTCTTTCAGAAAACACAAGTCTACAGTTTCATGTATTTTAAAGTTCAAAATACAGATAGAGGCAACATAAAATTTATCCGGCTTCTGACGATATATTAATGTCTTATTAAGCTAATAGATTGATCTGTGCGAGAAACTAAATGTTATTTACAAGATTATATCCGCAATGTACAATTTGCGCGTCTGAAACTTCAGGTGAGCTCCAATTGCATTCGTGTTCCCTACTCACTAATAAGGGCGGAGCACTGTCGGGAGAGAATCTGTTGTGACATTTGATGACTTAAACATAATTTTTTAGTTGGGTGGACTTCAGTCTCTGTTTGTTGAGTTAACTCAAAAACATGCTCTTGATGGGTTGCCTTATTATTTTAAGTTGACTGAACTATTGTTTTTACAGTGTATCCTTTTAATAAATTTTGCCCATCTTAATTTCCACTATGAATTAAGACACCACTAAAATGGATGTCCCCTCAAATAGTGCACTACATAAGGGTATAGTCAGCCAGAGAGACCATTATATGGACCTGTTGGAGAGCCTTTGTTATATCAAAAT
Source organism: Triplophysa dalaica (assembly GCF_015846415.1). Lineage (NCBI taxonomy): Eukaryota > Metazoa > Chordata > Actinopteri > Cypriniformes > Nemacheilidae > Triplophysa > Triplophysa dalaica. The sequence goes on along the minus strand of NC_079547.1, from coordinate 8,420,047 downwards.
ATCAAGAATTTCCATATAACCACTTAAATAAGCGAGATGATAGGTAAAAACATTGTTTTGTGTCAGAAAAGTGTAACACGCTGACATTTGGTACATTGGTGCAACCGGGAGATGTGAAACAAAAGGAGATCATGAAAGGCAAGCATTTAAACTACACTATTTCAGTGTTTTCGTGCCTCTGAAGATACAGGCGCTTCAGGTGTTACAGAAAATGAGCCCGACGAGGCTCATGCGACATTGTACTTGGGGTCCCCCTCCCTCGCGATAGTGTCCCAGGGTCGCAACAGTGCACACTGTTCGCCGGTGTATTATACTTCCAACTGATAACTTTTAAAATCACTGCATAGTCTTTAATAAAACAAGCATAATTGTTATCATTAACTAGCCAACTTCACAAACGTTAGTTTGGGTTTTGATTTTAATCAATTAATGAGAAAGAAACGGAGAGATAACTTATACTACAATGTAGGCTTTTTAATTGTTTTAAATGATAAGAGATGAGAACTCCTGGCCAGCCTTGTGAAAGTCAGTCTAGAGACACTGCCAACAATCTATAAGTGCAATGGGTGCTTGATAAAACTGCACAAATGGTCATTGTTAATTATTATAGTTAACAATGTAAATTATAGGCACAACTGTGACCCAGTGTGTGAAAACAAGTAAAGAATTATATTTAAAAAATGGTGGTAATAAATCGTATTTTAATGGAAGCCATCAGAATGTTTTAACATGGTGGGTTTGTATAGAAATAGTACATCGCAAATAAATTACTTTATAGCTCGGTTTTCAAATGGATCACAAATGTGCATTGAAAATTGCCAGCTGATAAACCTGTGCTTTAGGGATTGTATACATATACCATCTAAGGCTTAATATAACTCTTAACTGACTGGTTTAGACAGTGATAAACAAAACCAGCAAGTCCCACCAGCTGTCATTGGCTATTGAAATCGTGGTTTCCATAGATCTTTCAGAGTGCCCTTGATGACATACTGTATAAAGGCATACACTAGGCCTTCGTGAGTGGTGTGTTGATCTTTGGTTGTCGATCTGGGACGGATGAGTAGGCTGGGAGGAATCAGAGTATACCCACAACAAAAAACTGGACTACACCACTCTGCATTGTAGATTGTGGATTTTTTTGAATATTTGTATATGTATTGTATATTGTATTTACATTTATGCATTTGGCAGACGCTTAAGCGACTTAATTCTTTATCCTATACATTTATACATAGGTATGTGCAATTCCCTAGGATCGAACCCACAACCTTGCATTGTTAACGCAATGCTCTTACCACTGAGCTACAGGAAAGCTTAATATTAAGCTTATTATTATTATAGTATGATTATGTTTTATTTTATTATATATACTGTATATGAATGTATACTGTTATTTGTAAAATAACTAAATGTGACGATTTGGAAGTAAAATAGATTTTTTTATTTATCTTTTCATATTGTTGTTTTTTATTTTGATTTAAATTTTATTTTTCTTAATAAAAGCTTTAAGTTGTGTTTATGAATAAAATTATTCTTTAGCCCAGGGGTGTCCAAAGAGCCGGTGTCCAAAGAGTTTAGCCCCAACTTGGCTCAAAACACCTGTATGGAAGTTTCTAGTCTGCCTTGTGAGACTTTAATTAGCTGGTTCAGGTTTGTTTGATTAGGGTTGGACCTAAACTCTACAGGACACCGGCCCTCCTGGACTGACTTTGGACAGATGTATACATCTTTAAATACATACATTTGTATCCTATTTTTGTTATCTATTGTTTTATTTCAAGATACCTAATTCATTCATAAGTTTCCTCTTACTTCACTACACCCAAGGATTCCCTAGGGTCTTAGAGCATCTACCTTCATGCGCAATTTTAAAAAAACCAGCGCACCTATTTTCTTGACAAACTAAAATACTGTATATACAATTTTATTTGTATTTATTTTGAACGATGGACATAGAATGCAATGCATGTTGCTTGCTTTGTAAGTCTAAATTTCATAATAATAATAACTATGCTTCTAACCAAAGCTTTAAACATTTAGTTACAACCATCCAACTTTTTGATGCTGCTTGTGATTGAACAGTGGAGCGAGGGTTTGGGAAACACTTGAATCGTTGAACTATGCAGGAACGACGGAACTTGCGACCATAGTTGGATAACGATGATTTTGGGAAACGCACCCCTAAATGTCTCATAATCATAAGCTTTCTCATACGAGGGCATATGGGTTTTCATCATGAATACATTCAGTAATTTAAATGTATTTTTAGTTATAATATCTTCAGACAATCATACAGAAATGGACGTTTCGTGAGGCGAATCTTCAGTATCTGTACAGCCAAAAAGTGACCCATCCATGTGAAAAACACCTGTCTGTGCATGGTATTTTCGTGCTGAAGGCAGTGTAAGGGGAGACATTGTGCACAAATATATGTAAACACTGCCAAAGTGGAGATCTGCCCTTACAAAGATTAACCTAACTGTAAAACGTTGCTGTAGTTTTGCAGCAGGTTTGTTGGTAAATTACTGTAGTTTAATTACTACTTAATACTACTTTATTAGTACAGCTTTCAATTTGAGGTTCAACTTTACTTTGATCAAAACTAAAACACTTTGATTCAAAATGAGCAAGAAGAGACTGGTCTCATTATTGGCATTAGCGTAGCAACACTGAAAAAAAATCACATTCTTCCTAAGCATAATTACAAAGAGGTGTGTTAAAACAGGCTTGGGCCAGGCAGTAGACCATCTGGGTAATTTAACACTAACTTTATCATATTATGATTTCAAAAATACTAATGCTTATTTTGAAAATAGTTTATGCTGGATAGAATGTCATGTTTTAAAAGTAGTAAATTACATACAATAAACATCAAAATAAATTATTAAATCACTGCTTCTAATGTGGTAAATTAATCAAATTCCTCTGAGATGTGACGCAACATTGTTTCATTCATTGTTTATTAGTGAGTTCATTGAAAGAGGAATGTCATACCGTTCTTTGATACAAACTGTGAAGTCACACCAACATCAAACGTGGCAAATACTGGGGAGTGGTCACTTGTCATGATATCATTGGTGCATCCTAAGTAAAAAGCAATGTCACTGTTAACATGCATAATGTGTTTTTACGACACTGATCTTATACAATAACATAAAAGTTGATATTATTAAAATCATGCACTAACCATATGAGTTACAAACCACATGCACCATAGGGTAGGATTTGCGAAGCACGCGGTCACACCATGAAGGTAGGTTGTATTTGATCTGTTTGTAAAATGAAATACATACACCATTGTTTGCTTTAAAACAAATATTTCTGTATATAACACCTGCTCCATGGAAAATATTCAAAAAGGAATAATGGTAACACATTACATTAAGGTTCCCTTTATAAAGCATGAGTAAACGTGTTCATTAATAATTACTAAGTAATTTACAAATGCATTATACAGCAGTTATGACAGTGTTATAAATGCTTAATAAGAATAAGTTATATATTTGCAAAATAGGCTGTCAGACTGGAGACTGTAGGGTGTTATGTTGTTTTTCTTATTGTATATTTCATAAATGGTTCACATGAATCCACTCTATTATTTTTTTTTTTCAAGTTTGGTGTTTTGAAGTTGTGAACGAATACTTCACAGGCATCTACTTTTCTTTAAAATAAATGTTTTCTGGATTTGAATAAGTATTTGAAGTAATTGAATTATCAATAAAACATCGTAAACTAGCATTGTGTGTTAAAAGGTGATCAAAAGTTTGATGAATTTGTCTTGGTAAGCAAGGAAAAACTGCTTTGGATAAGCATCAGGATCTGAAGGGGACCGTAAGCCATTCTGAATCGGATCAGGTAAGCACAGTTTGAAAAGTAACATAAGATGTGAAATATACAACAATAAGACAAAACAACATAACACCCTAAAGTCTCCCGTCTGACCGCCAATTTTGCAAACAACATCAAGATAATAACGAATCTGCTTTCGAGTTCAAATAAATAATGAATAAATACATTTATTTAGCATTTATAACATGTGAGTTAAAAATGGCTGAACCTTAATCTAGAGTGTTACCGGAATAATTGCTCAGGTATTTCTGGGAGCTTTAATCTATTGATACAAATGAGCTGGTGTGATAAGAAAACAATTCACACTCTACCCCTGTGGCCTTGGTTTTGGTGTAGGCGTATTTATCCCTTGTGTCTCTCTCAAAACGATATGTTGGAGCAAACGTAATCTCCTCCTCCTCTGTAAAGTAAAACATATATCACATGCATAAAAATCCTGACCTAACAATTGGCTTGAATTTTGCTACAAATTGTGCTGATTGGCTACAAGATTGTTTTGGTACTCAGCCCGACTTTCTCTAAACAAGCGTAATTCGGAAATCGGACACACCGCCTTTAAGTTTAGATCAATGCTAGCAATTCTCTATTTTGAGTTTAATGTGAAGTTATTTGATGTTGTTTATAAAGAAAAACATACATCTTGCCGCTACCAGGGTTCTCTTAATCAGATAATCTCAGCCTTTCAGTTTAACCACCCCTCAAGCCCCAGCTGGCTCGCTTTGGCCCAAGGTTTTTGTTGGCCAAAACCCTGGTTGCGACCCTTAGCGAGGCACGATCAAGCCCCAGAAGTGACTGTGGAAACATGACTGGCCCGGTTGTGGCTAGGGGGGATACAGTAACGGCCGGAAGTGATGCAAAATCTCGCCATAAAATTACAATAATTTACATTAGCTAACGCCTACCCCAACCCTAATCCATACCTTACAATAATAATAAAATAAAAAATGCTATCCACATGACAAAAATTATTTGGTGTTGAAGTGTGTATGCCCAGTGGAGGTAGTTGCAGTCACAGGCAGCACAAAAGCAATCCCTGTGCCTCCTGACAATATATTAACGTCTTATGTAGTGGATCATAAGATTTATAAGAAACTGAACATTATTTACAACATAACGATAACGTGTAGCAATCAATCTGCTAGTTTCAGTAGCACAGCGGGCAGGGTTCATATCGTTTTATGTGCTTGAAAGTCACTGCGGGAAAGGAGGTTGAGTAAATTAACAGCCAGCTCCTCTATAGATCAGAGGTGGGGGACTCGAATCACATGACTTGACTCAGGTCTGACTCGAGTCACAATTTTCAGGGCTTGCGACTTGTTTGATTGAAGTAAGAAAATGACTTGACTTGACTTTTACTTGAGAGCAAGTGACTTGAGACTTGACCTGACTTATAGTGGAAGACTCAACAATGACTTGAACTTTAAATAAAGTAAAATCATTTAATAATACAATTAGTTTTAAAAATGATTATTGTGACTCAGCAGCACTATAATCAGCGCCTGTGCCTTTATTGACCCGACACTTGATGGTTGAGACTTTCTTGGTCTTGACCATATGGGACTTATTGTGTGTAGATATTCCAATGCCATTTTGGTTAGAAATGTTTACTTGCATCCTTTTGGGCTCAAATTTTTCATTTTTGCATTATGGGGCCTAGTACACGTGATTGAACAGTGCTGGAATTGTATTAATGGTTTTAACTGGAAAATCGAGTGATGGATAGTTGGATGGATTGATAAATGGAAAGATAGATAGAGAGCTCTCACCGTAATCTATAAAGACTTTTCCCTCTTTCATCTCTGTGCTCAGCTGATCTTTGGCAAGTAGTTCCTGATACTGCTGCTGTTTGATCTTCATCACAATGTTCTCTGCGTCCTGCAAAGATCAAAGAACTATAGGCTTCATAATGTTTGTCTTTTCTTGTCTGCCGATGTCAGAAAATGATCGTCTCAGTAATACAGGGGCCATTTTAACACATTTTTAACACCAAAAGTAAAACTCGGAACAGGTCTGTCACTATTATGAAATTTGGCCGACGATTAATTGTCTATTAAATAATTGTGATTATGGCGATAAATTGTCTTTTTAAAAGCTTTGACAATTTTAAAATCAATTACAGTTAATTTATTCAATCATTTATTCAAGTCATTTATGCTGTGTAGATGCAGCAAATCTGAAATCACTTAATAAAACTAATAAATACCAAAAACGCAAATCTCAAAATGTCATTCGAAAGTAACAGTGAATGCAGGTAAGGTAGAAGTATATAATGCTGCAGATTACCCTTTATTTCTAAGGATTTTCAATATTAGTTATATAATATTTATATAATATAGTTAATGAGACGATTATTTAAACATTGAGACAGCCCTTACTACGTTTTTTTTGCATTTTAGTCAACTGTAAACAAAAACACACTTTTAATATACAATTTAATATAAATAAAATTCACCGTTTTCAGTAATCAATTTACCCAAAACGGTTTTGATGATTTATCTCACAAAAAGTGTTGCTCAAATAAAATGTCAATATGAATTAGTGGGCACACAATTCACCACCTTGAAATAATAATGTTCTATCTTCTTTTAGTAGAGTTTTGAGATATTGAGCTTGAGAATTTTTAGAGAGCAAAAATGATTTGGGGAAAAAGTCTCTTTAACACATAAAAAAGACTGAGAACCAGAAACAATACAGGTCAAATGCAGATAGAACTTTGTACAGTAATTCTAAAAAATGACTGTATGCTTGGAATTAAAAGGTTCTGGCAAAACATTAACTGAAGCAATACATTTTAAGAATCTCAAACGGTCTACTTATAATTTATCTTTAAACAAAAAAGATGTTTTGTAATAATGTGTTGACATAAAAGGTAACATTTATTTGGTATTTTAGGATGAATGTTTTTTTCTTATTCAAGTCAGTGCTAAATATTTTGTCTAGTGCAGATTATCTCTTTAGGTAGGAACCTGGATTTTATTCGACAGAAAGTGGAATGGGTAAAATGATTTTCTCTCTAGATTAACAGTACCTTGCAAAAGTATTCATCGCCCTTCATTTTATTAAAAATTTGTTATGCTGCTGCCTTATCTTAATCTACTTTAGATGACAATTTTTTTACCTTAATCTGCACTCCATGCACAGTAATGACAAAACAAAAAACAGATTTGTGACAGTTTTGCAAAAGTATTAAAATGAAAAAATAACATTAGTAAATTGCATAAGTATACATACCCTTAGCTCATAAGATGGTTAAAGCACATTTACAGATCTTTTTGGGTATGATGTGACAAGCTTTACGAATCTGCATTTGGCAATTTTCTGCCATTCTTCTCCTCAGATCCTCTTAAACTCTGTCAGGTTGGTTGGAGACCATAAGTAGGCAGACATTGTCAGATTTCTACAGAGATGACTTTCTACAGAGATGTTCACTTGGGTTCAAGCACTAGCTGGGCTACTCAAGGACAGACAAAGTTGTCCACAAGCTACGCTAGCATTGTATATCATGTGTCCCGTTGAGCTTTTCTCCTACTCTGACAAATGCCTTAATCCCTGCATCTGAAAAACATCCCCACATTATGATGATGTTTCCACCACACTTTACTTTTGACATGGTATTTGTAGTAGAGTAGGCGGGGCGAGACCGTGGTTCGAGTCCGGTGAGTAATTGTGAATTAGCGCCAGCTGTGCGCACACCGGCCTCGAATCACGTAGGAGATGGGAGCATATAAAAGGAACGAGCGACCGGACCGTCGAAGAGAGAGGACCGGGCCCGAACTTATGTTATGTTTGTATTTCTATTTATGTTCATGTTTTGTTCGCCGGCGGTCGTCCGTGAGGGGCCGCCGGCTGTTATATTAATTTATTAAATGTTTAAAATGTCTTCCGGTTCCCGACTCCTTCCTTCCCTTTTATGGAGATGTGTTACAGTGGTGCCGAAACCCGGGAGGAAGGAGAGACATGCTGTCGGAGAGTCCTCGCCGCCGAGTGGCCTCGCGGTGCCGGAGAGTTTGGGCAGCACGGACGAAGGGCGTCCGCCAGTGGCTGCCCGAAGCGGTGGCTCTGGGGAAACGGAAGTGCACAGTGCGGCCACCGTCAACGCTTCGGTGGAACGGCGACCTTTGCTGCCGCATCCCTGGGTCGAGCTGGGGTGGCTGTCGTCCAAGCGGGAGCAGGGGGGGGTTGCTGCCGTCTGCCAGAGCCCGGAGCCTGCGTCCGTCCCCCGAGGGGGAGGAGCAGGGGGCGGAAGTGCTGTGTTCGGCCACCGCCTGCCAGAGGCCGGAGCCTGCGTCCGTCCGCCCAAGGGGGAGGAGCAGGGGACGGGGAACCCGCCCCGACTCGCAGATAAAGGAGCCACCGCCGGCCGCCAGGGGGCGGACGGTCGAGCCGTCCACTGAAGCCCCAGGGCCACCGCAAGGCACCGCGAAGGAGAGTACTCCGGCTGGTTGAGGAACGAGCGGCAGCATGTCGGGGAACCGGACTTTAAATTTTTTTTTTCTCTCTCGCCTCTCTCTTTCCGGTCGCTCCGAGGGCTCCCGTCTCCGTTGTCTCGTCTCGTCGCTGCCTACCCCCCCACCCCCCCGAAGGAGGGGGAGGGAGCTTGCACAGTCGCGGGGTACCCCCGGCGAGAGGACCGGGCCCGAACTTGTGTTATGTTTGTATTTATATTATGTTTTGTTCGCCGGCGGTCGTCCGTGAGGGGCCGCCGGCTGTTATATTACTTTATTAAATCTTTAAATGTTTGCCGGTTCCCGCCTCCTTCCTTCCCTTTTACGGAGATTTGTTACACTATTGTACAGATGTTGAGTAGTTTTTGCATATTTCAAGATTTCATGTGTCTTCACTGAGCAAAGGCTCGAGTCTGACCACTCGGCCCGAAAAGCGCAGATTGGTGGAGTGTTGCAGTGATGTTTGTCCTTCTATATGTTTCTCCCATCTCCATAAATAATCATGGAGCTCAACCAGAGTGATCATCAGCTTCTTGGTCACAGCTCTAACCAAGACACTTATCCATCGATGGCTCATGGACAGGAGGTCAACTCAAGTAAGAGATCTTTCATTAAGGATTAATGGAGGCTACATGCTTCTGTGAACCTTCAATACAGCAGATTTTTTTCAGGGGTCTCAATCAATCCTGTCTCGAAGCTCTACTTGCAGGTGTTTTGACCTCATGTCTTGGTTTTTACTTTGATATTTTCAGATGTTGCACCTTTTATTGAGAGGTATGTGCCACTCCAAATCATACTTATTCAATTTCATTTGCAATAGGTTAACTCTACTCGAAGTGTAGAAACATCAACAAGCAAAACTTCAAGTGTCCCAGAAAATAATATGAATACTTATGCAATGTACTTATTTCAGTTTTAAATAAATTTGCAAAGTTGTCTTTTGTTTCAATTAAGACCCCAATTTACCCTTCGCAAACACTTTGATTGACAGACCATGTATCGTATTGACAGCCACAATACGAGACACGCTATTGTTGGAAACATTAATGTACGAATTACAGACAGGAGAGTTCGGGAAGTGGTGTTTCAAGGGAGAATATAATACTTATTGATTGCTTTGCATTCCTGTGATGTGGTAAGCTTACATTTAGCCTTAAAGTAATAAAGCAACCACGGTAGGCTACTGTGTTTGTTGTGTTAAACACAAATAAAGATTAAGACACTGATGGACTGATGGTTATTTTTGTGGGTGTGCATGCCTGATACCGAAAGCTTGTCGGACATAGCAACAGGAATGAAGAGGGGCGGGGTTTTGCGAAGGGTCAATTAAATTGATTATTATTTGACCTTTTAGAATTCATAAATAAACATTTAGCAAACTTTATTTTAAATGAGAAAAAAATAAAATAGAGATCAAAGAAAGTTGATCCTTATTGTGCATCTTGTGTGTGCATTCAGTGTGATGAACTCACAAAAAAACCCTTTAGAACCAAATTTTAGAACCAAGAACCTATAGAACCAAGAGTTTGTAGATAGAACCTTTTGTTTTCTATAAAATGTCCCAAAATGTACAAAGCTTGGAAAAAACATCTTAACGTTAATAGGTTGTCATAGAATATGAATATCTCAATTTTTACTAAAATGTCAGATCGAACCGTATAATTCTAGGCAACAAATTTATAATGATGATCAAGAAAGATTTAGCAGCATTTGGAATTAAAAGGAAAATTAAGGGTGGGGACGTTTTACGTTGAAAATATTTCATAGCATGTCACACTTCATTCTAAAAGTAACCCATTTGTAATAAAGCATGCTGTGTACAATTACATTTAGATTGGGTTTAAGTCATTTTTAGATACAGCTGCAGTACAATTAAAGAGTGGTTGTGTAGTTGCATTTTCTTCTACAACTGCTTGCAACGATGCAAAATTGTGACCAGTGCTATAAAATACATTTGAAATGAACTGGATTGATTTATTGGATTGATATGAATGAACTGGATTGACAGGCCAGCCTACCTGTGGTTGAAAGTCAACCCTGTAATTCAGATCCCCCAACCAGAAGAGGTGTGGGAAGCGATGTGTTATATCAAAAGGATTTTGCTTCTTATCTCCCAGATTCAGAAAACGCAGAATACTGATGTAGTTTTGGTTTCGTCTAGAAAAGGTGCAAACATCAAAAAATAAATAAAACATCAAATTACAAATGGGCTTTGGGACCAATTCACTTCTACAAAACCAGTGCAAGTCAGTGGGTACCCCCTTTGTTTGGTTACCATCATTCTTTAAAATATCATCTTTTGTGTTTTGTGCAGAAGAAAGTCATACAGGTTTGAAATTACAAGAGCAATTATATGTTGTTCAGCTACCACTTTGTTTATTAGATTTTTATTCATACGAATTATGTCAATGGATTTTTTTTAAATAGGCGTTTTGGTTTACCTCAGTTTCTTTTCACTTCCTGAGGTCAGGTGACTGTTGACAAACCCAAAGGATGTTCTGTTAAACATAAAGGAAACCCCCACTGCTCCCTTGTTCCCTATAAACACATACATACCGACAATTTGGTTTTAACATGCAAAGATACATTTTGCTCAGATAGATTTTCATTTTTTATTTAAAAAAGGAAAGGGGTAACCAGACCTAGAGCATTAGCTATGCCGGTCTTAACACTGTCCGAGAACACATGTGAGATGCGGTTCTCATGTTCTGGCTTGGCTAGAACCACAATTCTCATACTCCACAGTGTCTGACTGACAATCTATTTACAACCAAAAAAAGCAAATAAGTATCATACAGCTTACATGGTTTACACACATGCATATAGATAGACATCTAGTATTAATAAACAGTTACAGTTGTGGTTTGACAAAAAAAAAACATTACATAAGCCTAGGAACCTGGAACCTGGCTTTGTGTGACTTACATGTTTAAAGCTAATGTTGGTTATATCCCTCAGGGCACTTCTAACTATGTCTACCCACTCCTTCTCTCCCAGAGGGTCTTCCTGTGTCCCAATTACATAGATATCATGTGGGATTTGATTGGCTGTGTCATCACGGGTTTTCCCCTGTCCTTTCGACAAAAACCAGGAAGTGATGTTTTGAGGTGGACTCGCATTTCCTAAATATGGAGAAACAGTAAATTTTACCCACAGTTACTGCAAATTAACTTATATGTTTTGAAAATAGGAAAGAATGTCTTTTTATAAAATAACATGTTAAAATATAGTTGAAAGTGGCAATTAGGGGGTAAAGCACAACAATGGCACAAAGGAAAATTTTGAAACTTGAAAACCAAGTTTAAAAACATATGGGAAATGCACTTAGAACACAATAAAATTGATTACAACTTCTTTCTGAAGAAGACAAGATGTGCCAGTGATGATACATACGAAGTTTTGTTTCAATACATCCAATTACCCTATGGCACTCTCACCTTAGAATTCATTGAGGCTATATACAAGAATCATTTTACCAATAATTTTTTTTTTAATAACTCTTTGTTTGGGATGTCTCTAGAAGCCACATACTGTCCATAATTCAGTGCAAATGATACAAGTCTTGTAGGAGGAGTTCAAAAAAGTTTGTTTTCTATAATATTCAATATGGCGGACAGGACGTTTGGTGGAATATGATAACTTTGATATCAATGAACTCCGGTTGAGCCAACAAATATACTAATGTGAATAGTTTGATTAAACGTTGTTATATATCTCGACCACTAGGGCCACTGGCCTATAACTTAACAGGTCCTCTCTGAACTTTACCGCATGAACCATACTTTTATATAACTACCACCAAATTTTAATGATGCAGACAAGATTTGCCAGTGATGATACCAAGTTTCGAGTCAATACACAAAAGTGTCGTGAAGACACAGCCGCAAGACCCTTTGGATTGCTCGCCTTAGAATTTGTTGACTTTGCATACAAGAATCGTTCAATCAAAAAGCTTTTAATAACTTTTTGTCCTTGCTGTCTGCAGATACAACATTTTTTGTTTTGTAGGAGGAGTTTTAAAAAGTACATTTTCTATATAATTCAATATGGCGGACAGAAAGTATGGTGGAATATAACAATTTTGATATCAAAGTTCTCAAATATACAAATATAATGTTTACTGTAATGTAAATCAGATGACATTATGATGACTTATTAATATGTTAAAAGCATTTTATAAACTTTATGTGTGTAGTATAATGCAATGTAAGACGTTTAGGATTAATGCGTCTGCCAAATGCAGAACTGTAAAAGAATCCATGAATCAAATGAGATCACTCTCATGATTTTAGACCAAAGTTTTATTAAAAATAGTCACTTTGACCATCTTTTGAGCAATAAGGTGCGCTGTGCCAAAACTGTGTATGTTACCTCAGGTCATGACTATGATCACATGCACAGAGTTTTGTGTCAATACACGAAAGTTTGGGGACGATACAGCCTCAAATTCATTTTGGCATGCTCGACGTTGAATTTGTTGACACGCCACATGAGAACCGATTGGACAATCAAAAATATTTTAATATTTAATCTTTTTTCTCTAGATGCTGCAAAATTCCATGCAAATAAGACAGACCTTGGAGGATTTAGAAAAAAGGTAGGCTTTTCTAAAAAGACGTCATATAGTTTACATTTAAATTTAGTCATTTAGCAGACAGTTTTATCCAAAGTGACTTACAGAGAGTTCAGGGAGCAGTAAGCGATATGTCATACAGGAGCAATAATACAATAAATACAATATAGTGCATTTGCTAAGGTTTCAGAATAAAAAATAATGTTGTTTTTAGGATTCATGGCATATGTTGTTTCCATGTTGACACCACATAACTACTTAAAGCAACGGTTTACCAAAAAATTAAAATTCTGTCATCATTTACTCACCCTAAAGTTGTTCAAAGCCTGTATAAATTATGTTGTTCTGCTGAACACAAAAGAAGATATTTGGAAGAATGTTAACAATTTTCAGTTCTGGGACATCATTGACTACCATAGTGGGAATTAAAGGGGCTCAAATCTAGCCATTTAAAAATTATAGCATAAATATAAAAATATAAGTCCACAGAATGTGTCTGTAAAGTTTTAGCTCAAAATACACCACAGATATTTAATTTTACTATGGTCTAAATGTCCATCTTTGCGTGTAAGGAAAAACACGCTGTTTTGGTGTTTGTCTCTTTAAATGAAAATGAGCTGGTAGTGTGAGCAAAACAACAAAACTTCCAGTAACAACAAAACTGAAGAGAATAGTCACATAAAGTGAATAAGAAACACTTTCTAATCTTTAAAAACCAAACACATTGTTTTCAATAAGTGAAAGTACACAGGACAAACAAATTATTTGTTTAAAAACTCAAAACGCTGTTTTCTGAGTGAATAAATAAGCGCGTTATGTGCACATTGTTTTTATAAGTGAAAGTTCACAGGATAAACGCTTTATATCAATAACAACTGGAAACATGCTCTCTATGAGTGAATGCACAAACAAGTTATGTCTTTACTACGTACACATTGCTTTTATAAGTGAAAGTTCAAAGGATATTGCTTCATATCTATAAAGACAAAAAATATGCTCTCTATGAGTGAATGCACAAACGCGTTATGTCTTTGCAACGTGGCCATTACTTTTATTATACTGTAAGTAAACGTACACAAGACAAATGTGTCATATGTTTAAACATTAAAAAAACATAACACATTGTGAATCCAGCATTTTGCTGACATTCGTTTGTGAAGCAGCCCAGTGTTAATTGACTTGACATGATATCTTCTGCACATTCCGTTGAAAAATAAAACTAACCCACTGCGGCTAAGATGTCAGTAGTAAAGGAAGACTTATGTTCAGTCTTGAATCTAACAACAAAATTTCTTGTTCGTTTATAAATTCTTGAAGCTCAATAATGGCGGACAGTGTACAACATAAAAATATCTAGCTTCATGCATCAATTATGGGTTCAAGCCCTACAAGGGCACAAAGGGAAATACAGGTGGACATTTCTGATGATTGTTTCTGCACAGCAGATACAAAATCAGAGCACAATATAATCATCATACGTTTTGACCACCAAGTGGTACTGTCACCAAACTTGTGTGAGGGGAACATTATGTGCCAGTGATGATACAAACCATGTTTCATGTCAATCCACAAAAGTGTTTGGCATGCTTGCCTTTGAATATATTGATATGTCACACAGGAAATGTTTGACCAATCAAAAAGCTTTTATTAACTTTTTGTTCAATAGTGTCTCTAGATGCTATTTACCAAATTTCATGCAAATCTGAAAAATTTTGTAGGAGGAGTTTGAAATGTATGTTTTGAATAAAATGCCATATAGCGGATAATAAATTTGTCCTCTGTATTTCCCCTAACTATGTAGGAGCAATACCAGCCTCGGGACCAACTCCAATTCTGAGGTGCGTTGGTCAAGATCAATGACAGGAGTATTTGAGACGTAATATATCCAAGTTCAAGTTCAAGTTTATTATTTGTCACATACACAATCATACAGGGTATAATCAGCAGTGAAATGGAGGTATCAATGCTATATATCAATAGCATGCATGTAGTTTTAACAATAATCAAAAGAGTACACTGTTGGTCTCCCACCATATGCGCTGTCATGAGTACAAATCATCTTTCCCTAAACGTTAAATCTAGTCCACCATCCCCCCTGATTTTTTTTCAGTACTCGAGTACTGCATATGATACATTCGAATCGGCATAAGCTCAGCATTCTGAGAAAATATTGTTACTGTCCTCTATTTGTGTGCCATAGATGCAATGACGGAAGAAAAAGAAGAAAAATACATTACACTTTAGTAAAGGGTCCAATTCTTACTATTAACTAGTTGCTTATTAGCATGCCTATTATAAGTATATTGGCTATTAGTACTTTTAAAGCACATATTCTCCATGACCATATCCTACTTTCCTACGCCACACAATACCTAACAACTATCTAACTAACTATTAATAAGCAACAACTTAGGAGTTTATTAAGGCAAAAGTCGTTGTTAATAGTTTATAAATACAGAGAATTAGACCTAAAAATAAAGCGTGGTTTACATAGCTGTAAACAGCAATTATAGGTTCAAGCCCAACCACGGCTCTATGGGACATATTTTGGACATGTCAGAGGATCAGATTTAGAAAACCAAGTTTTAAAACCCTTGTGGGTTAGAGACTCCATATTTGCCATGGTAACAGTTCAGACTGACCTCTATGTGTGTGCCAAATTTACTCCGGCCATAGACTTCCACGGCAGGAGAAGAAGTAGAATTAAAGCTGCAAGCAGCAATTACGGTCAAGCCCATTGGCACAAAGGCAAAAGCTTTTGAAAAACACAGGGAAAGGAACTTTGACCCCTAGGTGGTGCTGACACCAAATTTTGAGCTAGACAAGATGTGCCAGTGGTGATACAAACAAAGATTGGTGTCACAAAGAAACAGCCACATGACCCTTTGGCATGCTCACATAAGAATTTCTTGACGCTGTATACGTCAACCATCCGATCAATTAAACATCTTTTAATAAATTCTTGTCTGGAGTGTCACTACATGCCATGTACCAAATTTTGCGCCAGTCGGACAAACTTTGAAGGACGAGTTACAAAAAGTATGTTTTGAATAAAATTAAATATGGCAGATAGCAAACTGGAAAATGTTCCACATTGGTGGAAAATGACAAATTTGGTCTCAAATTTCTAGCTAAGAGAATAAAATCCAGTGATGTTGTATAAAAATTTTTGTGTCAATATTCCAAAGTATCACGAAGATACAGCCATGTTTGGCATGCTCATCTTCAGATTCATTCAGGAGGTACGATCACTTAAAGAGATTTTAATAATTTTTTGTTAGGAGTGTCTGAAGATGCCTTAAACCAGGGGTCGAGAACCTTTATTAACCAAAGAGCCAATTTTCCAGTTTTGGTTAATTTATGTTTGCAAAAGAGCCGTTGCAAAAACTATAACATCTTTCAATATCTTCAATACTAATAACTTGATCTATGTCCACAGTCACCCCCCCTTTGGGGGGACCATAAGAAAAAAAACAGTGAAACAAACGGAACAGTTCATACATCTGGGCCTCTAAAAAAATGTTTCCATGACAAAAAACAACTAACAGGTTTACATTAGGCCTCCATTCAATTAAACATCATTGTATCTAATATATCAATTTAAAAATTGCACGTTCATAGTTCTGATCCTCACAAAAATACTGCATATGTATCGACATCTTAAAATTCTGCATGATCGGCGAATGTCTGACATCAGAGTACCGCATTTCGAGAGCACACGTAGCTCGTTGATCGGTCTGCGCAACACATTATAAAAACGAACATAACTAGTAGGGCTGCACGATAACAGAAAAAGTCACGAAAAAAAAATCACGACTATTTAGCTAAAAAATAAACTTAATTATGCTTTTAGTTAAGATCTTTTTTTTGCATTTTACAACCATAAACATTAGGCCATAAACAGAAATGTCAGAACATAAATACTTAGTGACTATACTGAGGCTTCTGACAAAGTTTTTTTAACTCTAGTTAAAATAAAACTGTTCCTCTTTTACATGTCAAATGGAAATTACAAAGTCAATAAAATATAACTGTAGGCGTAATGTGAAAAACAAACAATTCTAGTTTTTAGGATCGGGAACTATGATATGCCTACAATTACGCATGCATGAATGTTACAGATTTTTGGCTAAAAACACAAGCCTGTC
This sequence comes from Triplophysa dalaica, assembly GCF_015846415.1. Classification (NCBI taxonomy): domain Eukaryota; kingdom Metazoa; phylum Chordata; class Actinopteri; order Cypriniformes; family Nemacheilidae; genus Triplophysa; species Triplophysa dalaica. The sequence goes on along the minus strand of NC_079547.1, from coordinate 8,403,029 downwards.
AACTTGATAGAAATTGTCCTTGGTCCTTACACATTAATAACGCAAAAATTTATATTAATTAATCATGGGGCACGCATATCGTTATCACGATCGATATATGATTCGTGCAGCCCTAATAACTAGCATTTTGCTTATAGCTTTGTAGTTCGGTTCATAGGTGTTCAAGACACTTAAATACCGGCATTACAACTCCTCTGTCAACCTTGACAGCTGTATGGACTTTATATGCGAGAAAGACTGCTCACATAGAAATGAGGAGCTAAACACAGCGCATCCATACTAACGCATCGCAGTTTGGTTGCATCTGCTTCCATGTGTTTTTAAACTTTTTACATGGGGTTACGTAGCGTGGCAAAAAGTTCCTTATCATACGCAACAGAGAGCCGTTACTTTTTAACAAAAAGCACAACGCTCGCACTTTTAAAGACCTCGTGATCAGGGTAAAAACCACGCAAATTGGGAGCATTCTTGCTTTTGATGTGATGCTGGGCTGCCAGCGCGAGAGGTTACCATATAAATGTTGTAAATGTTGTTTTATGACAAAATGAGTGGCAACCCCAATGGCCGACCAAGCAACATTTGGTATTGTTCGTCATAGCGTGACTCGAGGAATCAAGCGAGAAAATTATAAGCTTATAGTTATAGGAAAGCTTTCTAAAGTTATAGGTAAAAATAGCAATTTTTCATATCTTTGTATGTAACCTCAGATCCAGACTTTTATAACACTTTCGTGTAAATACATTAAAGTTTGAAGAAGATACAGCCTCAAAACCATTTTTGCGTGCTTGCTTGTCGTCAAATTAGTTAACACGCTACGCAAAAACAGATTGGCCAATCAAAAATCTCTCAATAAATATTTGTCAACACTGTCTCTAGATGCTACATACCAAATTTTGTGCAAATTGGGAAACGATCTAGAACAAGTTCGGAAAAGTAAGTTTTCCAAAAATCCAAATGGCAGGAAATTGTCATATTGTAATATGACGTCATTGGTTACAGTAGAATTGGGATAAGCCAAGGGTTTATAGGTAAGAAGAATTTTGTTTCTAGGACTTACTGTTGAAATTTTGAACTGGTGGTGGCGCTATAGAGTTTGAGTAAGAGACTCAAAAGAAAAGAGACTCTGAGAGATTTGCGGTGGTTAATGTTGATACTGTCCTCTATATGTGTGCCAAATTTCATAACTTTCACATGTACGGTTCTATGAGCTACCATTGACGCAAAGAAGAAGAAGAAGAAGAAAAGAAGAAAACTAACAAATACAATAGAACTCAATTCAAAAATGTTTTACTATGCTAGGAAATGTGGCCCAGAATTCCAAATTGCCAAGATTCTTTGAAATAGCTGTCTTTTTGTTGAACATAACAAAGAAATGTATACATGTTTGAAATAACCTGAGTAAACAGTGTGAGTAAACAGTGACAGAATTTTCTTTTTTTGGGTGAACTATCCCTTTAAATACTACTCTAATCACTGCTTTTAACCCTGTAAAGCTAAAGCTTTAGAATGTCTTACCCATGTTCCAGGTGCCAACAAAGATCGTGATCATATCAGGCTCAGGTTTTTCTGAGTGTTTGTTTTTCATCTGCTGCAGAAGTTGGCAGAAGCCTTCTCTTTTCTACAAATGTGCATTTGAATGACACATTCACATACAAAAACACATGCAAAAACATGGTAACAAAGTTTCATTGTTTAATCTTTTTCATTACGCCCTAAAATGTGAACTTTGCTACCAAGTAATATTGGGAAGCCATCAATTAAACATACTATACATATTGTATAGATTTTGTAATCTCAAGCTATTTGTTTTAGCTGCTTAAATCAAGCTAGCAAAAAGTTACGAACACCACTGATAAATACTATAATGTACTATATGAATGGAATGTTTACCTTGGTGTCATCGAAGACAAAATCCTTGCGCTGGGTTTTTTCTTTCTCTGTCTCCAACACCAAAACTAGTCTGTTTTGCAACTTTTGTGACTTCACCAATTGCAAGACTGGAGATTAAAAATGTAATTATTAGTCTTTGTGTTATACTTAGTAAAGTACAGTCCTCTGAGAGTATTTGATTCTAATTAGTCAAACGCATTCTATGTGTATGGTTAGATACTGTATGTATGAAGTTATGGCATACTTTTATTGTGCACAAAATATTTATCCTCAGGTCCATCTTTGGACTTCTTGAAATAAACCTTCCCACCTTCCACATCTACCTTAAGGTACATTTTGTTTGAAATTCCAATGGATTCAGATTTTACCTGTAAATACAAAAACAATAAATGTGTGGTAGTAGTTTGCCAGTCATGTGTAGAGTAGTTTTTAATTGCATTTTACTGTTGCTTTGTAACACAAGCAAGTTCTCAGTTTGCAAAAAACAAAACGTCAATGCATTACTATATGTCACACATTCACAAATATCTCTCTAGTAGAGCAACAGCTGTATTCTCTTTCATTATATCAACAACATAATAAGCATAAAGGCAACATATAGCAGGAGGGCACTTGCTGATCACTTAACATTTAACAACAACTTTAAAATACACATATACTGTACATTTAATTGAACAATATATTTTCTGTTTAAATCATTTCTTACTTCAAACGTCACAGGGGGTATCAGTGACTTTCTGTGTCCTCCTTCATATCCAACTGATTCAAACACTGTACTCTTAATCTGTAAAAAAAACAGTGGGTGTTAGTCTATGACAAAAAGTTAGTATCTGTATAGTGTCTGTATTTCTGTATAGTGTCATGCTTTGTGTGAAAATATGAATAGAGTAATGCAATACCTTGTCTTCAATTGAACATATAAGCTTAGTCAGCTGCTCAAGTCTAAAAGCCACAGACTGATTTGCATCAACAGAAAGCTGGAACAGATGAAAAAGGTAATACTTTATTTTGATAGCCCATATAAGATATTTTACAAACTATATGTAACTTTGCAACTTCTCTATTAGCATTCATCAAAAGTATTATTTAAAATTGTATTTTGTTAATTGCTGTAGCACAGGTATGTCTATAATATGTCTGATAAAGATCTGGATATCTAGAAAACATCATATAGACAACATCATCTGACCTTCGAGACGTATTACAGATGAGCAAACTATGTTTTGCAGATGTATTGGAGATATAAATGCAGACATCAAATTGATTTATGCCAGATGTATGTGTGCTATCAGGGTGACAATATATTCTATGTGTGGGGCACCGGACAAATTATTTTTTACGTTAAAGCAAGTTTTTCTCACAAGTGGTACTATATTAAGCGTAGATAAATAGAAAGTTAGATATAGACAGGCTAGTGATTAGAAGTTTGACTGACGATAGGCACAAAGCAGCTCATAAGTGGACATATATAGGGCCCTATGAAAACGCGGATGGAATCGCGGTATATAGGCATAAAAACGAAATTTGTTTAACACAGAATGGTACAGAATCTGGCAAATATTATTTCTTAAACAGAAAGTAGGGCTGATGCTAAAAAAATTCAATTGTGCTATGAATAACATTAGATAAATTCAGACATGGTTTAAATATGATATCTGCTTGTTTTTGGCACTGGTTTATTAACATAGTTGTACATTGTACCATATCTTACAGATTTTTCCTTGTATGTGGCTCAAAATTTCTCACTTTCAAGTGAATAGCATACTGACGTATTTTTCATGTGGGCAAATGTCATGAACGGCAGGACCCAATTGCAGGAAGACGGTGGTGTTAAACAAGAGGGTTTATTGTAAACCAAAAAAAACACAAAACAAGGACCCAGGAGGGGGTTAAACAAGATCGGCGAAAAAACAGGAACACGCACTGAAAAAACTAAACTAACAAACACTAAATTCAACACTTGACATCAATACGATAAACAAACAAAAAAACTAGACTCACTTGACCACCAGGACAAGGAACAATTGCACACTAAATATACCGCAACTTACACAGGTTAAGCAATACTACTATACCCAGGGATACACACACAATGACCGAGCACAGGGCAATGAATCATGAGGAAGGGGTGACAGACAAAGGTTTAATTACAGGGGAACAGGTGTAGGGGATAAAACCCTCAGGGAAGGTTAACGAGGAAACGAGAAGGCGGGAAACGAAGACGCGGACCAGAGGGAGGGTATTGCAAGCCGATAGGCTCACTCACTATCTCTCCCTCCACACACAACCTAAGGCTATGCCTTGACTCCGCCTCAAGACCAAGAATAGACATGACATGATGGCGGAATCATGACAGGCAAATATACTAGCATTGTAAGTACCAACTTACTTTTGCACAGGCCCGGCCAGATATGAGATTCAACCCCTGCCACTGGATAATAAATAGGCTAAAGGCTTTACAAGGTGTTTGGTTCCACCAAAATCAATCACAAAGCAGTCCTTATGCTTGCTGCAGTGTTGCCACCCCATAAATAATTTTCTAGTTCTGCCCCTGTAAGTTTGGCCTATGGGGAATAAAATGAGACTCAGTAGTACAAAGTCACAGGAGAGTAAGAATGATAAGTCAAGAAGTAAGTCAATGTATGTATTCTTTGGCTCAGCCCCTTAACCTTTCACTGAGAAGCCCCTGGATCCAGAGACACCATCTTTATTGCAACAAAAGTCCAAAACATGCCGCCCCTATTGTTGTAATAATTTCCACTTCCTGTATCAATGCACAAACGTTACCAAGCTTACTCAAGAGCAAAGGAAAGAGTAGATTAAATCTAACAAACGCTGTTGGAGATTTCAACATCAAGCTGCTTAGTGCCCCCAGAGAATAAGCTGCTCCATACTGTATGTAAAGGCAACATGTTCAAGCCCTGCATTAGGTGAAACTCAAGCTAGCACAAAAATCAAGTACAGAGACAACTTGTGGTCTGGTTAGCGTTACTTAGGGATTCTTTATGTTGACAGTAGAGCAGGGATCAGTCAAGGGTTGCTAAAAGTCAGTAAAGTTCTCTTACAAAATGGCTATCACACACTAGAGACATATGCCATCTTGGATGAAGGCTCTGAGAAAACGATTCTCCTGTAGTAAGTAACAAAATGGCTGTTACTGTTACATGTTACAAAAAAAAGTTTTTTTAATATATTCACCAAACTATAATGGCTCACAGTACATTTGTGTAATGAATATATGGACAAACGATATGTCCAATGAAAGAACAGGGTCTCTGCTTTTAAACAAAACCGTACTCTTCTATCTTCATTTGTTCTTTTTTATCACTCCTGAGATATGGGTAGGTTTCTTCAAAAACAGCTCAGATAATAATTTTTCCACCCAGATGACACTCAGAACAATCATTAAAAATATATATGTTCAAGGTTCAGAAATTCTGTATTTTCCCTCAAAGGTGTGTAACAGTGACACCTGCTGTACAACAGTACAAACACAGATTGCCGTAATAACTCTTTGGCGGGGAGTTTTTTTTAATGACGAGAGTTCTCGTCCATGGCGGGGAAAGAGAAAAGTGTTTTTTTGGATACTTGTACTTTTATGACTGTATTTTTAAGACTGCAATTATACTTGTACTTTGTTACAAATTAAGCTAATACTTCTACTTTGCTACTTATAAAATCACACTCTTTACTGAGTACAATTTGAATTAATATTCAGACCTTTTGACAGGCATTTTAGTAGCAAATAAATATATTCGACAGTAAACGGACCAATAGATTTTGGATCACAAAGCAGACACCGGTTAACGCAATCCCTGCACTTCCTAAACGTCTTATGAAGCGAATCACAAGATTTATAAGAAACTGAACATTAATTACAATGTTATAATCGAATATGTGACCAAGAACACCATGTTGCGGTGGTCCTTCAAAGACTTTGAGAATACTACCTGTTCCTCAACACGGAAAAATGCAGCTTCCATAAGACCTCCATTTAACTCCTCGGTTACAACATCTCCCAATTAGAAGGAATTGGATGAGGGGAAGGTAGCTGCAGTCCGAATCTGGAGGAGTGGAGACACTAATCATCCCTTCCTCATTTAAACATACCATAAGAACCTCCAATATCTTTGTGAAGCTAAACGCTTAAACTCCTGTCAAGCACCAACTTCACTTTCACCATCTGGCTACAAGAATTCCCGCGCCAATGCTGTGTCATGTTTGTTCAGTCTTTCCCAATAAGAACCTATATCAGAACCCATCATCCCTTTTCGTAGAAGATCTACCTTCATCATCCGGTAATCGATTCTCTAAATCATGTTGTCTGATCTCCCTTAAAGACTTACCCTCCCCCCTGGAGACAGCAGAACTACTATTCCAACATGTGTTCCATTACTTCGGTATCCCCGAAGATGTCGCCCCAGACCAGGGACCCTAGTTCCTCTCCAGGGTGTGGAAGGCATTCCTTACCCTCCTTGCTGTGACCATCAGTCTTTCATCTGGTACCACCAGCAATAAAACAGACAAAAAGAACACAAAATCCAGGAGGTAGGAAGATTCCAGAGCACGTTTTGCCATGACCACCAGGAGACCTGGAGCCAATACATCAGTTGGGCCGAGTATCCTTTGCCGCCACTTGACTCAGATACCAAACACCCCTGTTCCCTTGGATGGGGGAACCGTCGGAGGTACCCACCATCAACCACCACTGGTTCCAGAAGAGCGAGAGGGTCTAAGACTCAACTCAACACTACCTCCCTCCAGAGAGCCATACATCCTCTCAAGATCCAGGAAGACACCCAGTGTAGGGAAACTACACATTTACTAGAATTTAAATGTTAGAATCATACCCGATTAACGTTGTTGTTGGTGGTTTTTAATGACAACATCTGGCTGTGGGTTTGAAGTGATTGCAATTACAGCCTTTCAGTTGAGTTTGTGACAAACCATTTTGCAGTGTTTACATATTGTTTATTGCAGCTTAATATAATTCATTAAAATAGAAGTTTAATTTGTTTCATTAAGTACATGTTGATTTTGATGGCTGCATTTTTGCAATTTGAGTTTTTAAGGTGAATAAAAATATATTTTCCCTATACATTTCATCACTGAGGATTTCTTTTTAAAAAGTCAAAAAATCTTGTCGCTTTCTTGTGAACCCAGTCTCGTTTCGTGGGATAAGTGTCTCGTCACACCCCTAGTTTTGGAATAAGTAAAACAGAATTTATATGTTTGGGTGAACTATCCCTTCAACCCTATACCCAACCCTAATTTTAACCTAGTTAGTTGATATGTAGTTGCAAAGTTATTTAAAGTCAGTATAATGTCTAAAATGTCTTTTAAAATAGTGTCACAAAAACGAACTAAACAAAAAACAAATAAAAGTTAACAAAAAAACATAACATTCAACAAACTGTTCAAATTAAAACAAACTGTAAGGAAACTTACAATCTAATCATTTAAAATGAGTTACCTGTACTCAAAACTGAAATCCTTCCGTTAGCTTAAAACTTTTAAGTGTCCCAGATAGCAAGCAACCATTGACTACCATTATTGTGATCAGTGTATGCTTTAGTCAGGCTCTTGACTTGTGTTTTACTATTAGGACATTTGCCTAGGTTCTCTTTAATTGTCACAGTTGTTTTATGTTTTGTTTGTTTTTTCCTCCCATGGCTGTTTTCATTATTAGTTAATTAGTCCCTAACCTGATTCAGTTTCCCTTAATTACATTTCCCTTGTATTTAAGCCCTGTGTGTTTTTCAGTTCATTGTCTGCTATAGTTTATGCTACGTGTGTTTGATGTCAACGTGTGTTCCATGTCAACGTGTGTTTCTGCCGTGTTCCTGCTGTGTTCCTGCCGTGTTCCTGCTGTGTTCCTGCCGTGTTCCTGCTGTATTCCTCCTGTGTTCCTGTTTCCCTGTTTGCCTTTTGTTCTTAAATTGAAGTACCTATTTTGGAATACCCTTTGTTTGGATGCTTTCTTCTGTCAGCACCCGTGACGGAATAGCAGACCTTCAGTGATGGAATTAGTCCAATTATCTCCAGAGGACATCCTCCTGGATCTGCAGCAGGATGGGCGTCTCTGGAGGATAATGTGGAGGAGTTTGTTGAGGTGTGTTACCGGGTAAATTGGAACGATCCAATTCTTAACTGTGCATTTTTGACTGGTCTGCATGACGATCTGCTCGTCCTCAACATGCTCCCCGCCGCAGAAGAGTGTCCTCTGGAGGACTTCATAAATCAAGTCATCCAAGCGGTTGGCTCAGAGTTCTGCGTCGGGATGGCTGATGGGAACTTGGGTGATGGTCATCCAGCACCAGTCGTTGGCGGTGGGTTCGTTCCGGCTCATCCCGGATCCACAACTCACTTCTCCACCACCCAGCTGCAAGAGCCGGTTAAAGGGGACCTGCTCTCGGATCCGGTCCTGTCCGGTCTTCCAGATGCCATCGAGCCGGTTCCCTCCGGTCTCCAGAGACTTTCAGAGCCGGTCCTGTCCGGCCGTCCAGAGGCCTTCCTGCCGGTCCTGTCCGGCCTTTTAGAGGTCTTCAGACCGGTCCCGTCCGGCCTTCCAGAGGCCTTCCAGCCGGTCCTGTCCGGCCGTCCAGGAGCCCGGCCGCCGGGGCCTGCTGCCCAGCCCCCGCTGCCCATCCGGTCCCATCCGACCGCCGTATGAGCACCTGGAGTCAGCCCAAATATTTTTTGGGGGGGACCCATTTGGGAGGGATAGCTAGACCGGTCGTAGGGCTCTCGGTGCGGCCCGGCGTCCTCCATGCCTCCCGAACGGCCGGCGCCCTCCAGGCCTTCCGAGCTGGACGTATCGCCACCAGGACGCCCACCTCACAGTTGTTTTTTATGATTTGTTTGTTTTTTTCCTCCCGTGGCTGTTTTCATTGCTACCTTGTTTCAATGTCCAAAATGTTTCTCTTTGGATTACCTTGTTGAGTATTAGTAAGTGTTTAGTTTTGCCAAGTGTTGTTCTAATCTAGTGTTAATGAGTCTTCGTTTCTGTTTATCTGTAGTATTATTATTATTTATTCATTATTATTGCTTGACCTCCTCGTGGGTATTTTGTTTATTTTTGTCTTGTATATAAATCCCATCTGTTAAAACCCCTTCATCCCCACTGCCTGCTATTGGGTTCTTCCCCAGTGTACTCCTGACACTTTAACCCAGGGGTGTCCAAAGTCATTCCTGCAGGGCCTGTGTTCTCCAAAGTTTAGCTTCAACCCCATTCAAACACACCTGAATAGCTAATCAAGGTCTCATAAAGCAGACAAGAAACTTCCAAACAGGTGTGTTGAGCCAAGTTGGTGCTAAACTCTGCAGGACTGTGGCCCTCCAGGACCGACTTTGGACATCGTCAATAAATTATCCTAGAGATTGGATTGCTTTAACCGCTGAAACAGTGTGTTAAAACCTGTTTGTTTGGGGTAAATAGCAAAGAAATCTGATAGCTGTTATCAATTGGTGATTTAATCATTATGAATCACTGATTAAGAGTGTGTTGTGTTATTACTTTGTGAAGTGCTTTGATGTTACTGATTAGTGTTATGAGACAAATCCTCAGAGACAAATTAAATATGCTAAAAAAATAAGTTGAACTGTTAAATCAATTAGACATGAATAATCACTGTATGAAACTCAACAGTGGTGCACCAATGCATGCTGGGTAACATCATAGTAAAAAAACTCCTTCATGATTCCCAGCATGCATTGCGGTTGATCTGTTTATCTGAATATGTTTTATGATTGTCCCCATTGAGGTTTGTATGACGAGTGATTTCTAAGTAAGTCAGTAAATCAGTGGATCCCAACTCTGGCCCGTGAGATCAATTTTCCTGCAGAGTTTAGGTCCATCTAAATCAGTGACTTCAGGAACAGACGCTTTCAACTTAATTTTGGGCTGCACAGATTGTTGTGCATGTCGCATTCAAATACAGCGAGAGCAATTCAAAGGCGTACCGATTATTCTGCACTTTAATCGCTCTCGCGGTACTTAAATCTCATACACTGATAGATTTGCGCAGCATCGCATTAAATTGAACGCATCTCTTCCTAAATATGCTGGTTAGCTTGTTCAGGTGTTTTATATCATAGTTTTGGCTAGACTCGGCAGGAAAATGGATCTTGGGGCCAGAGTTGAGAACCTCTGCAGAAAATCATTCTTTATTTTGTCAGAATCCCTGTGCATTTATGAACTGAAACCTTTTCATCAGTAAGAAAAGGATAAAAGTCATTATTATTTGCAACAGCTTGTACACTTCATTAAAATTTGACATCAATTGTGAAATCTACTCCAAACTGACCTTTTCAAAGTTCTCTTTTTTTAATCAACATGCAAGTGTTAATTCTGAAACACACACAAGCACTGACAGCAACTTAATAGAAGCCCAACTAAAGCTAACACTGTGAATCATAATGGTATTTTAATCACGTGCTAATATTTTTTTAGTAAAGTGAACACAATTAAAACAAGTTAATTTAAGTAATGATTTTGAATCAGCAGTACTTAATTATACTTGATCAGTAAGTTCAGACAACAATTATTATTGATACACTGAGTACACTCAACTTATCCGGGTTAACAGTGCATGAAACATTTCTTCTCATATTTTTTAGTTGTCTATCATTTAACTTACTTGATTTCTTAGTCTTCCAGAGCCAGGAGATACAGGCTGATCCAGAACTTTCTGCAGTGCCTCGAGACTTGGAAGTGTGCGAGAAATTTCACTACAAAAAATTTCAATATTAATTTCAAAGTGCAAATTGTACTGGTAAAAAAAAGGTGCTGATATCAAAACAAAGATATCACGCTTTTGACAAACAGCAGTATTTCTTGTCACAGTATAACAAGTTGTTTTCTCTGACCTGTTCAGGTTTTTGCAGATACTTAGTGTGAGCTTTTTAAAGTGAGGCAGAGTAGGGTTTCCATTTTGCACCTGTTCGGCATCATGATACAGAGATGTGCAGAAATAATCCTGGATGGATTTCTGATGATCCTCGGTGAGACTGGATTTCAAACACCATTATTAACAGACCAGAAAAATGCTAGATGATAAAATGACTTGAACTAAAGAGATAATTAAATATATGCCAGGGTCATCATCAGAAGGGTCAACTGGATATGCCTTCCTGGTGGGGCCAAATAAATGCTCCTTTCCACTGCAGGGTGGATTGGGCCTGGATTTCAACTACATTTAATCTTTGGCAATTTGAATTCAGCAGCACCCAAAATATATACATCACAGAAATACAACATTCTAATCTTTATGCTAGAAGCTAACCCCATTAGTACAACGCAAGTGTCTTTCTGGTATTAAATGATAAGAAAATGTACAAGCAGTTATTTTACAGTATGACAGATGAATATCATTGTACTTTGTTAAGTCGATTTGCTGCAGTCGCTGGAGATAGGTGTCTGAGAATGAGGCCTGGGTTGTCTCTGCTCCTCTTTCCATTCCTCTACATGGGTCACCATGACAATCTTTACCTTCATTACTTGTAAAGTTTCTGGGTGGAAGCTGAGGTGGCAAACTGATTGGCTCTATGGAAAAGGATAAAAAAGAGCTACTGTATTACAGCAACAACAAAAGGAGTCTCTTTCAAAAATGCATTTTTCCCTACATTTACTGTTATACTGTATATTACACTTAAAGGAATAGTTCATCCAAAATTGTCTGCATTGACTTGACCATAGTTATTTTTATTCCTACTATGAAAAGTCAATGGTGATCAAAGAACCCGCAAGTAGACTGAATACTTCAAGATTTTGAAGAATCTATTTAATCTCTAGCTCAAATGGTAGAGCATTGTGTTTGTAGCACTGGCGTTGTCCTAGGGAACATACACGCTGATCATAAGTAACGATTGAACGGTGCGTAGGTAATTTCTTCCCAAATGCATGAATGTTCAGTAAATGTAAACCCTGTTGGAAAAGTCAACATAAGCTAGTTGCTGCATTTTGAGTCATGGACTTACTAGTCAGTGATCACCTTGGAACTGATAGAAAACAGCCGACCATATTCCAAAACACAGATACCAGCTGAAATGGAATATTTTCCAGCAGGGAACTGTATGCCGTTTTATTATATTATGTACTGTAAATTCATTTATCATTAAGCAGGTATACATGTTATCTGTAAATGCACTCCTTGGGAACTGAATCCATGTTGCTAGCACCGTACTGCCCATTGGGACAACTGAGGGCTGTTGCATGTTTATTTATCGCAACTATATTTATGTAATCAGTCAAGCGTCAGACCTCTACGTCACTGTCCACATAGAGCTTAAGCAGGCTGCAAGACTGACAGATAAGCAAATGTGATGCGCGTGTGACAAAGTGTGTGTCCCTAACATGTGTTTATATTTGTATTTTGAGTGCAAGGTTTACGCAGAAATAACTTTTTGTGTTTCTGAAACACATTTTAAAAGGGGCATTTTAGGCACCTAATACACACCACTAATCCTAACCTCGGAGTTAACAGTGTGTATCATATGCAAATAAAAAGTACTTTTTCCGTATAAATAGCATGCCAAATACAAACATAAACTTGTGCTTTAGATACGCAGCACTGGTGACTTGGGTAGGACAGACATGGAGATACAGACATTTATTATTTATTTTTCGCCACTTCAGGACACTCAAACACATCCATGTTCATTTAAATAAGTCAAATTCACCAGTTTTGTGTTGGTGAAGTACCACCTAAAGTTAGGATGCTCATGGACGAATCATATTATAATTCCCTCACCTGATTCATCTTCTGGCTCTTCCTCTTTCTGCACAGCATACTGAAGGTGTGTCACCAGACCCATGTTTTCCTTATGATATGCCTCCACCAGGTCTGGCAGTGCAGAGAAGAACCGAATAGGCACACCCTCAGATGCCTACAAGGAAAAAGAAACACGATCAGGTTAACAATAAATCAATGACCTTAGTTGTATCTTTGCGAAACAACTAAACCTTAATAGCTTAAATCTTAAAACTTCACTATATTGTGCATTTTTCTTCCCTTTTCAAAAACCAACCGTTTTTACATGGTTTGCTTTAAACATACTGCCTGTCACTTTTATGAGACACTTTTTTCAAAAGGAATGTTGTAGTCCCTCTAAGCTTCACAGCATGTCACCTGATCTGACTTATGTTTTGATGCAGCTTAGCACATTTTGACTAACCTAAATGCCACAATTAAGACATGTTAAATTTTCCAACATGTAAAATGCTAACAAAATTATGAACGACTGCTAATTGGATGCGTTCTTTGATTAAAAGTGGCACAGAGTATCAACAGACACGGGATTGTGTAACATTTGTTTTAGTGCCTCCGATTTAAAAATTAAAGATCACAAATTCATACTTTTGGGTATGGGTCAAAGTAAATAAAATGTCAGCATTTAAAGCATCTAAGCAGGTCTTATTACAAAAGGTCAGACAGACAAGAGGCCACAGACATTATTTTAATACACACCTCCCACATTTTCTTAGATGATTTATAATCTTTGGTTTAAGGTGAGCACAAACATGTAGCTTAGTTTATTAGTTTGTTTTATTAGACTGCAAGACATTTACTAATACTTTACATTCAAGACAAGTTTTAAGAGGAACCCTGTGGTTTGCACAACACCCAAGCTGGTGGATAATTTAATACAGAGGCTGTACTGCAATGCAGGCTTGAAAGAGGAAGATTTGTGGTAGGGCCCTTGTGGGGAATTTTCCAACTCCACAGTTTTAGTTCCATTCCTTGAGTGCAGTTTACTTCTAAATGGCATTCAAGAAAGAACTCCAGTGGTTCAGCTTAATTAAATAAAGCGATGAGGATACGTTTTGTGCACAAACCCCCAAAAATACAGACTATATTCAACTATATTCCTGACCTCCATGTTAGTTTTCAACACAGGTTCACATGCTCTTGTGAAAGCGCGTTGGAAACTAACACGGATGTCTGGAAATTGTGAATATAGTCTGTATTTTCAACCCGGTCTCATCAATTGCCTATAAGTAACACACTGTTGCATTATCGTGCAATATGTACGCCAAAGTTCGATTTTGCGTGCATATGGTACGCCCCCTTCCCCACTTGGTACTGTTTAGGAGGGGTGGTAATGTCACGGTTTTACTCTGATTTGTTTTGTTTTTGCGTTCTGTTCCTAATGTCCTTATTAGTTAATTAGTCCCTGATTCAGTTTCCCTTGATTGCGTTTCCCCATGTATTTAAGCCCTGTGTGTTCCTCAGTTTGATGTCTGCTATTGTTTAAATGTTAATGTGTGTTCCATTCCTGGTTCCTGTTCTTCCTTTGGATTTCATATTTGTAGTAGAGTAGGCGGGGCGACACCGTGGTTCGAGTCCGGTGAGTAATTGTGAATGAGTGCCAGCTGTGCGCACACCGGGCTCGAATCACGTAGGAGATAGGGAGCATATAAAAGGAACGAGGTACCGGACCGTTGAAGAGAGAGGACCGGGCCCGAAGTGTTTGTATATGTATTTATGTTTTACTGTGTTGTTGTTCGCCATCGGTTAAGAGGTGGCTCTGGTGAAACGGAAGTGCACAGTGCGGTCACGTCAAAGCTTCGGTGGAACGGCGACCTTTGCTGCCGCGCCCCTGGGTCGAGGTGGGGTGGCTTTCGTCCAAGCGGGAGCGGGGGAGTTGCCGCCGTCCGCCAGAGGCCGGAGCCTGCGTCTGTCCCCCGAGGGGGAGGAGCAGGGGGCGGAAGTGCCGAGTGCGGCCACCGCCTGCCAGAGGCCGGAGCCTGCGTCCGTCAGCCCAAGGGGGAGGAGCAGGGGACGGGGAACCCGCCCCGACTCCCAGATAAAGGAGGAGCCATGGTTAGAGTCCGGTGAGTAATTGTGAATGAGCGGCAGCTGTGCGCACACCGGGCTCGAATCACGTAGGAGATAGGGAGCATATAAAAGGAACGAGCGACCGGACCGTCGAAGAGAGAGGACCGGGCCCGAAGTGTTTGTATATGTATTTATGTTTTACTGTGTTGTTGTTCGCCGGCGGTCGTCCGTGAGGGGCCGCCGGCTGTTATATTACTTTATTAAATGTTTAATCCGGTTCCCGACTCCTTCCTTCCTTTTATTGAATCTTATTACAATATTAAAATACCTTCTTTGGATTACCCGTTGGAGTACGCTCTTTTCTGCCAGCACACGTGAACATGGCACAGGGAAGCCCATGCCTTGCATTGTGGAAAATTAAGTCTACATAAGTCGGCTCCTAATGCATTTTCAGTTAAAGTGAAGGCGCAAGAACAACTTCCATCATTCAATGCACTTGTATTAGTTAATATTTAGCTCTCTAAAGTTATCATAGAGCGCCCTTTAGTGGACTTATTTGCCCACCAGAGGGTGCATTTTTTTGTCAGACCGGTCCCAAGGTTCGTAAATATTTTGGTGGCTGTAGTTTAAAAGCTAGTATGAGTTAGAGTCAGAAAATTTAGTCTCAGATTAATGATAATTAGTTTGATAACATTATGTTGGCTTTCTTAAGCCAACGTAACTACATGGCTTGGCTTGACAAAGCTTAGCCTGAAGAATCTATGATAGTTTGAAAGGCTTTAGGTTTTAGGATTTTTTAACATGATTTATAAAAAAATATGTGAACCCAGTCTGTAAAAGCCAAGCTAAATTCTGAAGAAAACCGGTCTTAGAATGTTTTTATCATGAATTAGCATGATGCTAACATGATTAACACATTGTTGGCTGGATGCTAACGCGATTAGCATGTTGCTAAAACGATTAACACGTTGCTAGCATGATACTCCATGCCACGAGTGAAACGAACCAACCCCCATGTCTATATAATGTTCTGATGCAGACAGAGATATAAGTCTGGCTAAACGGTTGCTAAGCTTAACTGTTTGGTTTCTGTGGGCATGGCTTGGCATATGATACGCCAATGTTTACTTGTACCTGCAAACAGCAGCCATTTTTAAACGTACATGAAGAGGAAGCACTGAAATAATTAAAATAATACTGTTAGGTTTAGGTTTAGTTTGAGTTAGGGTAGAGGTTATAATCTGCACGCACGCTAACATTAGGTTTAGGCTTTGGGTTAGGGGACAGGTTAATGAGACAAATTGCTGTTTAAGATTCACACAAGCTTAATTGGCGTATCATATCTATGCAAAAATAGGCACATTATATGCACACAAAATCAAACTTTGGCGTACGTATTATACGATATTGCACAGCGTTATGCAATTAATGTGAATGGGCTGGTATTTTTGTTTTCGCACAAAACGCATCCTTTTTGCTTTATATAATTAAAATAATGTTTATACTGTGGAGCATGAGCTTGCCTTCTAGTTTGTCTTGTGTGCTAACTATTTCTCATTTTTAAGTGTATAAACAACATTTCATCGAACAACCTTGGTAAATCGAAATTACTCTTCATGACCGGTGAGTTATGGCTTCTACTGCTAATATTGTTACTTGCAGCTCTTGTCATATGATTAGGTTAGCCTTCTCTGTCGCGGGAAATGTTTAACATGAGATAATATAAATAGGAAATTGTTAGGCTGACAGAGAAGATCTTAAAATTAGAGTCTTTCATCCAATCTTTATTTGAGGATTGTAAGAGTTTAAGGGCCATAGAAAACATTGCGGTTAACGTTAGTGTGCACAGTTCGGTTCCGGTGTGGCCGGCACCCTCTAGACCTCCCGAGCCGGGCGTATCGTCCTGGAGGCTTCCCATTCTACCATGTCATGTGTTCCCTGCACCAGCCCCCAGGACGCCCAGGGAGTCTATGGGATCGGTTACTATGTTGCTGTAAATAGTTGCTATGGGTGTGGCTTCATAGCTTCATCCTGGGAGACTTATTGGCTGCCTAAGTTTAATGAGCCTACCCCATGTCTTTACGACACTGTTATGCAAAGATATTCATCTGGGCCTTAAAATGGCAGTCTATGGGATTGGTTGCTTGGTAGCTGTATATGGTTGCTAGGGCATGGCTTGATTGCTTCATGAGTATCCTGAGAGACTGATTTATTAACTGAGTAAAAGGAACACATCCCTTTGTCCCAATGAGACTGCACTGGGAAGATATGACACTGAGGCTTTTATGATGGCAGTCTTAGGGCATTTCCTTCCCCATTATAAATCTATGGGTACAACTTACACCCCATTCTGATGTATTTTTTACAGAGCCTGGCAGCCTCCTCAAATTTGATAACCGGCATGTCTCTATGAAATCCTTGCTCCATTAAAAATTCTGCGCAATTGTAAATCTATGGGATTTTTTGCCCAATTTTTTGTATGCCGGCCGGGTTTACAACTCTTTCACTGTTTGAGTTATTACGCCAAACAGTATTTGTAGTGTTGTACAGCAAGTGGGGCTATAACACACATTTGTGAAAAAGTACAGAATCCCAAAACCAAGAACGTTTATGTTTTAGTGTTTTTTAATGATTGTTATCTGGGTGGAATCTTTGGCAAAAAAACGTTAACTATCTCAGCTGTTTAATCAAAGTGATGCATAGAAACCTACCCACATCTACGGAGCGATAAAAAACAAACAAATGAAGATAGAAGATATTTCTTTTGTTTAAACGCTGAGACTCAATTCTTTCATTTGACATATTGTTTGTCCATATATTCTTTACAGAAAATTTACTGTGAGCCATTAAACTTGGGTGAAAATGTTAAAAAACGCTGGCATAGGCTGGCAACTTTTTCTTTAAAAGGCTGGCGGAAAATGAAATAAATGTCATAGCACACTTCTCCTCAACATGCCTGTCAAATTGAGCCCTCATTTATGGGTCTTCGAGAAACCGTGTGGGACAAGCAGTGTTGGGTAAGTTATTCTGAAAAAGTAATTAATTACTAGTTACTCATTACATATTCAATAGTGTAATTAGATTACTGTCCAAATTACTCTGTCCAAAAAGTATTTAGTTACTCATTACTCATTACTTTCTATATCCTACATCGACCTTGATTAGTTAAGTGATTCAAGGATAGACATGAAATGGCTTATTTAATTCATTCAAATAAACAATATTATTAACTGACCAAAGTATTACAAATGTGAGCACAGGTTTTAAAGTAAGACTTAGAATTTTGATGTCAATTACACTATTGCACACGCATATATTTCACAAAGTATTTAGTTTAAGTACATCAAAAGTAACTGTAATTAAATTACAGAAAACATATGAGTTATCCCTTACTTTACTTTTTCAAGGGAAAAGTAATTAAAATACAGTAACTAATTACTTAGTAACTAGTTACACCCAACACTGGGGACAAGTTACGTGTAGGCTGCAAGAATTCAGCTAAGTACACTGGAGCCAAGTTGTGAACTAACAAACAAACAAGAGTATTTTTAAATAAATTCTGTGCTTCACAGGAAGCCAATGAAGTGAAATTAAAACCGGTGTAATAGACTCATATTTCCGCTTTCCGGTGAGAAGCCAAGCTGCTGCATTCTGGACTAACTGTAGGCGAGAAACACAAGACATCAGGTACAACTGAATGGGTACATACTCAAATGTAAGCAATCCTGCTTATATGTGGTGGGTTGAATGCAGACTATCATTGTTTTGTCATGAGTCTATCAGTCTTGTGCTTTAATTAAAACACCAGTTGGTTTTGCAGCTGCACTGTCATGCTGATAGAACAATGCTTGCTGTAATGAAGAGGAAAGAATAGCTTGAGGGACAAGACACGCACACAAGAGTCTCGGCGAAGCTTTGGCAGCTAAACAGCCAACTATCACAAGGTCACACATTCAATACGATGCACAAGATAGTAAATGGCTTGTAAGATGGCAGATGTGTTGAGTGGCTATTCATTACTAGACCTCATTTCGTCAAGTGACCTTTACGCTATGACCACAATGCTATAGTAACACAAGAGGGATTCTATTTGCCTTAACTTTAAAACGTCTCTTTAAAAATTTAAGTGAAGCTTCAGCTGAAGCAATACTTTCCTCAAAACTGAGAGCTAGCTAAACTCAGTGCTAGCAAATCACATTGAATATAGAAACAGTCCTCCTGACAATATGCTTACTGATATTACAAGCAGAAGTGGCCCAATGCACAACTCAAAATAGTTCCCCACACCCAACACTGTCTGTGTAAAAAGAAAGGAACAGCTATAACAGATGACGTCAGACGTCAGGGCCAAAGAAGCTCATGGAGAATGTATTTTCTCTCCAATGCATACTCCAGCTTTAATCATCCTATTAGCATGGCCTTGTAAACTAACGGTACTGTAAAGTGTGTTGACAAAATGTTTTTATGCTCTTCTACTTCCAAGTCGTTTTGGATGAAATTAATAAATGTATATGTATTTGTATTTAAATGTTCCAGTAAAAGAAGTGACCTTGATGCACGCAGGAAAAAACACGTTGTACCATCATTATACAAATTAACATGAGTTGAGAAAATGTCAAAATGTTTTCGTGCCCGTCATTTAACTACAAAAATAATGGTCAGACTGCTTATGACTGATGTGATTTCAGTACTGCTTAAGCATATTATCAAGTTATATACAAATGTAGGTAATCTAGCATCAAAATGACATTGTAAAAAGAGTAAAAACAAAGATCCTAAACATTCCCCTGTGTTGAAGTTCACTGCTGAGTTTAATGTTTTTAACTCAAGGAAACACACAGTAAATAAGCATTTTGTACTGAAAATCTATTTATTTTGATCTGAAAATCACAATGCACATATTTATAATTTTAAAGACATAATATAGGTCTCATGATTTCTGCAGTGCATAAGAGAATTTATCGGGGTCATTTAATAAAAATCTGACATTTTCCATCTTTAAGTGCTATAATCGGGTCTATGGTGGATCTACCAACTCAGAAAACATAAAAAAAAAAAAAAAAACAGTAACTTTGTTTGCAAGCCTGTGACAAAACGAACCATTCAGATCTCACCTTCTGACATAGGTAGCGGTTCTTATTAAAACATTACCGCCCCTTTATCTGTACGTGTCCACCCATATTGTTTTCGCAAGCGAAATATGGAGGATTTTCATTGAAAATAAAATAAATCCATTGCTCTCTTGTCTCCTGTGAGGCTGGCAATAGTGTTTTGTGCTGGTCTGTGCAGCCATACAACTGAACAGTTAGCCTGCTTGCTCCGCTTTGCTTACTTTTGCCGTGGTGTCGGAACTAATTCACACATTTTGCATGTGAAAACAAAAATGGAGGTAGCACCATGGGTGGAAAGGTTGAGACAAAGGGGCGGTTATATTATAATAAGAACCGTTACCTACGTCAGAAGGGGAGCAAAATCTGAACGGCTCGTTTTCTTACAAGCTTGCAGAGGTAGACTACAGAAACAAAGTTACTGGGGTGTCATTTTTCACTTTTCAGAGTTGGTAGATGCACCAGAGACAACATAAACATGGAAAAAGTCTGATATTCATTATATGACCCATTTTAGACATTGTCTAAGAATAAGTCTGACTAGTTTAATTCAGTGAAGAAAGACTGTTGCGTAAAAGAAGCTCATGGTTGTCTTTAGAAAGACAACAGCTTTTTCAGTAAATCACACAGCTTTGTAGAAAAAGTAAGACACCGAACAACTTTAAACAAAATAGCCAACAATAGGGTTAAACGCAGTTTTTCCATTCCATTCCATTTTCTACCGCTTATCCGAACCACCTCGGGTCACGGGGAGCCTGTGCCTATCTCAGGAGTCATCGGGCATCAAGGCAGGATACACCCTGGATGGAGTGCCAACCCATCGCAGTGCACACACACTCACTCATTCATTCACTCACGCACTCACACCCTACGGACAATTTTGAGATCCCAATCAACCTACCATGCATGTCTTTGGACCAGGGGAGGAAACCGGAGTACCCGGAGGAAACCCCCGAGGCACGGGGAGAACATGCAAACTCCACACACACAAGTCGGAAGCGGGAATTGAACCCCCAACCCTGGAGGTGTGAGGCGAACGTGCTAACCACTAAGCCACCGTGCCCCCCTAAACGCAGTTTTTCTTTGCCGAAAATAATTGTATATAAGAGAAATACTATGCAAATAATGATAAAAACCAATCTCCGTGCATTTCTTTCGGATAAGAAATAATTTAGACTTGCAATCTCTATGTATCTGGAAAAATAGTCCACAAAGAAATGGTACCATTCGAAGTCCATCTTGACTCTCTGCCACGGATGTTCTTGAAGTAAAGACGATAAGAGTGGTTCACAGTGAACTGGTTTGTGCATATTGCATGTGAAACTATTCCACCATCTGACGAATGTGTTATGATATACCTGGCCACCAGATGGAGTGTTGTGCTCTGGCATGGCACTTTGTTAACCCTTGATGCCCCTCAAGTAATTTTGTCAGAATTAAATTTTGCTGTGTCTTTTGAATCACCAGCCAGTTACCGTTCAACAGAATATCATATAAGTTCTGCTCTCACTTGCCAATATGGCATCAGTTCTTAGTTTACTGTATGTTTAACTGGCAATCCAGCAAGGCAATGTTCTTTACATTTTTGCAGGTTATATCCTAATTTTATCTGCTCCAATCTGCGATCTGTCACCAGAAAGGAAGACACAATTGTATCCACAAAGATCTTTCAAGCTGTAAGTCTGCCTGTGATCGACTTACACCCAGGGGTGCACACGAGAGCGTGTCTGCTTTGATAATTTTTCCCCCAGAACATGATGAATGTCAAAATTGAAACTCAACAGGTGGAGACGAAATCTTAGGATCCTGGGTGGGAGTTTGTCTAGTCAACTGCTTCCCAGTAGTGGTATGAGGGGTTTGTGATCAGTCAGGATCGTGAAGTGCAGAGAAAGTAGGTATGACCCTAGTCTCTCCCACACTTATATCACTGCTGGTGCTTCTTTTTCAATCTGCGCATAGCTCTTCTCAACATCTGTTCGACTCCTGGATGTCATTTGTTTCCAAGTTCCATCTTTTATTTTCTGTGACAACACGGTGCCTAAGCTGTTGAATGACGCTGCAGCAACTTTTGTCTCTCTTTCAGGTGAATATGGAGTCAGCGCTTTTGGTGAACTCAATTCTTCTCTCAATCTGTACAATACTGCGGCTCATCCCACACCCATTAATTTCTCTGTTTGAGCAGGTCCTCCAGTGGGGAAATTAT
The DNA here is from genome assembly GCF_015846415.1 of Triplophysa dalaica. NCBI lineage: Eukaryota > Metazoa > Chordata > Actinopteri > Cypriniformes > Nemacheilidae > Triplophysa > Triplophysa dalaica. The sequence goes on along the minus strand of NC_079547.1, from coordinate 8,381,049 downwards.
TGACACTAGCTGGGGTAGGAATTAAGCGAGGTAGTGTGCCATTCCCAATACTTAGCGCGAATCTGCAACGCAGTTTGGTACTGGCATGTGTAAGATAAAACTGACCTTGCTTGAATCTGCCTCCAATCCTTTTGCTAAAATATTGTGACCCACGAAGAGTTAGCATACTCACACTTTTCATTAAGTGTGAGTCCCAGTGCTTGAAGTCTTATCAAGACATTGTTTTCTGTGTCTCGCCCAGCAGTAATAGCACAAAGACATTGTCTGTCTTGTCTCAAATTGCATATAACAAGGAGTTGATCTGTGATTCCTCAGGTTTTGCACTCAATGTTGATGCTAGAAGAAAGCTCTCTTATCCATCTTGGGTAATCCCCTGAATTTGAGAAGTTGAATGGCTCTGGATGCATTATCTGTACTGCTGCAACAGCCATCTTTCTGCTTTTTTTCATGCGGTGCTCTCTCTCTTCTTCTTACAGTTCACATCTGACAACATGTATTATGTTCTCTACATTATTTCAGTAGTAATCATGCAGTATACTGTCATGTCCGACACACATGGCGATACCCACACTTAATTATAACCCTCCCTTCCGTCTCCCTCACTTACGTCATTCCCCTGCACTCTCTTATGCATCGTGAGTAATGAAGTCTCTACTGTTACATCAGCTACTGTAGTCCAAGCCTGTTTTTTGTTGTTATTTGCACGGTAGTCTCAAAATTTGTTCATTTAAAAATGACATGGAAGCATTGTATTCCTCTAATATATAAATATTTGCAGCAAAAATAAACTGGATTTAGTTATACTTATTCTTGCTGTTTTGTGATCATTGCTGTGTTTATACAAACGTGTTTTATATCTCTTGTCAGACAATGGAAATAGTTTTTGGGGGGTTTTTGTGGGCTGTGGTGTACAACTAGGCTACAGTATAATTCAGTTAAATAGAGCGCATTGCAATTGACTGATGTAGAACTACTTTTTAGGTGTGCATTTACTAAACAATAATGCACACCCCTAAAACGTTCATCAGCAACTCAGAAATATGTTAAATTAATAAGGTGAATTTCTTACCTGAACTGATAACTTTTTCTCTTCGTTTGGTAATATTCTGTAGGTATACACACAATTCTGGTAGCTGTAAAAGAGTGATGCAAAATGCTGCATTACTATCACCTCTTTCTCCCCCTTCTCTAGCAGGGACTGTGTGGCTTTAACAATTGTTGAAACTTTATATCTCAGCACCTCTCACAATATTTCCTCCTTAGGATGAATTGCCACATTTTTTGTCTTACAATTTTTAAAGGCGCATTTTAAAACGCTTAAATGTAAATGTAAGCCTATTTAGAGCCTAGATAACTCATGAATAGCATGCTGTATGTTAGCATGGTAGCTCTGTTATCACATATCTCACAATTTGGTACAATTAACACATTTTGTCTCAGGTATCACTCTTTGTTTATAATATATAGCAACTATCAATAACAGACTTCTTCATTAAACTGTTTATGGGAAATTTGTTTGCAACACACAGTGCAAGCCTTATAGCATTACATAAGTAGTTACAGGGAAACTGATATCAGTTTGCAAACAAATAGAGCTCTGTTTTGAATATTGATACTGTAGGTGATAACAGTAGCAATCTTTTAATCTGGTAGCAAAATGTACAATAGGTTCTCAGAGTTAGAATATGGAATGCAGTGAAAATGTATACCATATGGACCAATGCATTTATATATTTATCTGACCCAAATTTGGTTCACAGTCAAAAAGCCAAGCATATTTTACATGCTGTGTTTAAGATGGGCTTAGTACTATATGCCAGTCCTTCAATGTTGTAAATATCTCTGCAAAGTATTTTTTCTCTTAATAACACCAAAACCCAAAACATAATAAAACTTAATCATAAACAAATAATAAACTTACTCATAAGCACACAAACATTTAATCCTAAATCTAATATAAGTTATATTTCACTTCTACTAGAGCTCTAGCTTTGACACTTGTGGAAATACTCACAGTACACAGAGGGCATAAGCACCCTGTATAGATTCACTGTCCCGTAGGAGGAAGCTTCCATCCTTGGCTCCTTTGGAGAGAAGGTCCTCAGCTGTAGACCGAGTAATATTGCCATGGTACCATGGTTGAGAAAACATCCTTTTACACTTCTCCTAGAGTCCGTCCAGGAGACACCCAGGTTAATTTGACCCCAGAAAGTTTTCAAAGATGATAAACATATGGTCAGTTTCAAAGTCTCAAAGTCTGCTTCAAGGCGTTGATAGAATTAACGTCTGTTCCTGCTCTGTCTAGCTAAAGGCTTGCTGTTTCTCTGTCTTCCTGTTAGAGGGGCGAAAGCTACAAAAAGGAAGCTGCCACAAGCACAAGGGTGAACTTCCTCATTCTGCACACAGAGCAGTTTAAAAACGCAGAGAGAGAGTGAGCAAGCAAGCGAGAAGGCCGAACAGCAGGTTGGTTCACATGTTCACACAGCTGTATGTACAAATGAGGTGAGAAAGGTGTATGTGGTTTTATATGACCTACCGTCAGAATGCTCTTTGATCCCATATAAATGTTCAACCTTGCTAAACAAAACTATGGTTAGCAGGATAAACCAGCTTAAAGCCCTTATGCAAACTGGGAAATGTGATTAAACGAAGAGTGTTAAGAGGTCGATTATGAATGTATTATTTTTACCCAACAACTGATCTCAAAAAGGAAGTATATTCATTTTATTTCGGCATGGATTACTCACAAAAAAGAAATAATAAAAAAGAAAAATAATACATATTGTATAAAAACAGTGATGTTCTGAATAAATATTCAAATATCATATGCTCTTTGCTGCATTTGCATGTTCTGACCCTGAAAAAAACATAGCTAAACAGGTCTCCAAGCTTAACCTGTACACTTGTTTTAAAGGGATGTGATAGCTTTAGGTTTTTTAGCAGGGTCTCATGTTTGTATGGCAAGTGCACAACAGCATAAACACTTTACAGCATCTGGTCATTGCTTTGTTTTGTTTTGTGTTATGTTATGTAAATGGCATCGTGTGTGGTCTTGAGTAATTCTCTTTTCTATCTGTGAAGATGCCTTCTTATATAAATGGACAGGAAGCTTTGTTCAAATAAGAGAAAAGGAAAGACAAAGAGAGATGAATCTGCTGACATTCAACAGTCTGAGTCACATGATGCAAAAAGAGAACCTAAAGACAGTCACTTCAGCCTGGTGGTTTCCGTCTTGCATCTCTCTCACACAGCCAAAGATCGCGGTTATGCTGTACTGTCAATTATAGCTTAGGAGCGATGGCCACTGTGTGGTGAGGTGGAATGTGTTTGAATATAATTATATAGTAGGGTGATAAAGTATGATTCAAAACCTATTGTTATTTGCTTTCACACAAGAACGATGTTAAAGTAAGGTGACTTAACTTAAAAGTAAGGTTATACTGATTGAGTAATCAAGTTCACACAATATGTTTGGAGACAAAATTTGGTTTGATGAACAAACTGACGCAATCATTAAGGAACTGTATTTTTCAAATGGTCCAGAATGCATTTCGGTCATTTGATAAAAACACAAAACACACACAACACAATTAACTATTTCAATTTAAGTTTATTCAGTGGATGCATTTACAAATTGATTAAACTGATATATCACAGATACACTGATAGATACAGAACAAATATTACAAAATATAGATAATAGCAAACAGACTGACAAAACAACATTTATACTGATGGGTTGCAATGATTTAAAAGCATCATAAAACTCAAAGTGATAACAAAACCTAAAAGCTCTAACAACCTCTTCTAATTAATAAGAGTCATATAACAACATTTATAATTTTATTTGACTTTATAAAGTGAAGTGCACATTTATTTAGTTAGTAACAAGCTGTCAAGGTATATCAAAAGCAGTATTCTAACAGGTGCATTTACAAATTCTTACCACAGATTTACAATGCTATAACCACAGAACCCACTCTGGACCAGTAAAACATAATTTATCTGTACAGTTCATTAGTTTGTGTATAATATGGAGTCACAGAGATGATGTGTTTTTGAAGGCCAACCCCGGAAGTTAGCGCTGCAGTAGTTCTCTCGACCAAAAGACCATGCAAAAATAATAATGATAAACAAAGGTTTATGATGTTTACATGTTTTGTCTATCAATATAATCATCATTACAAATTATCACAACATTTGTTACTTTTGAAGCCGAAATAAAATCGCCAGAAGTAAAAAGCTAACATGATGCTATAAACAGACTATACTATATAGTCGCTTGATATCAACATCACCACCACCAACTCTGTCAATCTTAATAAAAATATCTTCCCTAGTAAGTAATTACTCCTTGAATGAATCCGCATCTATGTTTTTAGAGATGCGTGCCCATGTTGCATTATTTTTAAGATTTTTATGCCCAATGACATCTAAGGAAAGTAGTCGGTTTTAGCAACTTGTTAGCAACCTATGTTTTAAGACACAGTAAGGCTTTAAATAATCAGAGGCCGGTTATAATTGTAAATATAAATATAATATATAATATAAATATTTAGAGGCTTTTTTAACCACAGACCTTACTTCAGGCGATTTACCAAAAACTCATTCAAAAACCCATAAACTTTTGGGCGATTGAACCGGAAGTCATGTCGGGCTTAATCGCTTGCATACAAAAAATACGTCATCTCCTCAGCTCCCTATTGAGACAGAGCACATTTAGGCTACTCCCACAGTGGGGGAAACAGTCCAACCCTCTTCATTGACTTTCTATTGTGGGAAGCTGCCTCCTTGTCATTTCTGACTTGAAACAATAAAAGAACAATGTCTAGAAGCTACTGTGTGACAAGGTGTACAGTAAACACGCTAAAAAAAAACACAATTATTTGTATAAGCTACCGAACAGTAAAAGCCAGACTTTAAGGAGACCAAAGTGGATAAGACATGTTGCATCAGCAGGAAGAATGGATAAATTGCAGTATCCTGACACACTCAATATCCCTTACGATATGTGTGCATTAAAAATTTTGTCACTGGTAAGTCAAATATCAATATGTCAATTTTATATATTATATTTCTGTAAGCTAAGCTGTAGCATTTTGGCAGTATGCAACTTAAGTTAGAATGTGGAAAAAACAGAAAGTTATGACGTAATGCTACGTTTGTGAGTGCTAATAAGCAAATATAGCTAACAGCTTTTGAACAGCTTGTCCCCAAAAAAACACAGTATGACACATTTTTGGGGCTTGTAAAAACATAGTTCCGGGGATTTTAGCTTGTACACTGTAGGCTACACCTTGTCACATAGCAGTTTTTAAACATCTTTCTGGTTTTTTGTAACATTTACATTTACGTATTTGACACGGTTTTATCCAAAGCGACTTACATTGCATTATCCTATACATTTATAAGCCATATGCAATCCCCTGGGATCGAACCCACAGCCTTGTGTTGTTAACGCAATGCTCTTACCACTGAGCTACAGGAAAGCTTGTTATAGGTCAGAAATGAGAAGGAACAACTTTAATTATTGTCTCAGAACTCTGACTTGGCACTCATAGAACTTTCATGTGTACCTTTCAAATCCCCGCTGGTAGCACTTGACCCCCCTGATTTATCTCTGCAGAGAAGCCTTCGAATGCTCCCCCTAAACTTCTCAGCAGCAAACAAGTAGACCAGTGGATCCAAAGCTCCATTTAGGCAGGTTAGAGAGGAAGTAAGTCGGTTGGCCAAAGCAAGGCCTCTTTTGATTTGGCACGACAAGTCTGGGTGTCCATAACCTAGAATGAAGGTTGCACGGGTTAGGTGATAGGGCAGAAAGCACACTATGTAGATTAGCATAACCAGGCCGATTGTGCGTAGAGCTCGAAGTTTCAGTGCTGGCTCCAGCCTTGAACCTTTTCGCAGACTGTGCATTATAAGCAGGTAGCAGGCGAGGGTTGCAACAAAGGGAGGTGTGAATGCCACTGCGAGGGAGACTAGAGCACGGCGTGAGGCCTTTTCTCTATACAGCTGCAAACATACAGTAGAACCGTTCACCTCTGCAGTCTGCTGGGTGACCAGAAGGGGTGCCATTGAGACTGTCACCAAAGCCCACAGGGCGAAGCTAGCTATATGAGCATAACGGGGGTGCCGGACCTTGAGGGAACGTACAGCATGCACCACAGCAAGGTATCTATCACCTGCAACACAGGCCAGGAAGTACAAACTGGCATACATGTTAACATAAAAGAGAAAGCCTGCGAGGCGGCAAGGGACTTCACCAAATGGCCAATGGCCCTCGGTTAAATGATAAGTGGCCCGGAGAGGTAAAATGAAGACATATGACAGGTCAGCCACAGCAAGATGGAGCAAGAAGACATTGGCTGGAGAAGAAGTGCCTCGCTGGCGAAGGAAGATCCACAAGGCGAGACTATTGCCCTTCATGGCCAAGAGGAAAACTATAATGTAGTAGAATCCAAAGACCATGTTCTCCACTGTATTATCCACTGATGGACAGCTCTCCATGGATTGATTGGACAGCAAGGTGGGAAGTTCTGTCAGTTGGGACTCCATCTTTATAACTGCAGATAACAATGGGAAATCAAAGTAAATTATTTATATTACATAGATTACCTTTCAGCACATTTCATCAACTTTATTGCTCACTGTTAATTCTGGCTCTGTGTTTGTTTAAAAACATCAGAATTGTCACTGCTGTGATGCAGTTATGAATTACTCCGCAAGGCTTGCCCCTCTCAGTTCGGTTCGTGGACTTTTGAGGCTGTGTGCTTTGAAGACAAAGTATCCGTTTTTCCCAAATTGGGACTCAGCTGTTATGTGCTGCTCCTAGCCTGCTACGACTCCTGATCCCGCCCCCGGGGTCCTATGACTAGCTATAAGCTGCCTCAATTTTGCCTGTAGTAGTGGTAACAATAGTGATCAAATGCCATCGTCTATGACTGAGCTGGTGATTTAAATGAGTTGGTGAACTGACTACTAAGCAAAGTAACAACTTGAGCACTAGTTAAAGCCCAAATTATGCAAAATAACTAACTGAGATGAAATCACTTGCTAACTGCTTGGTCCCCCCAGTTAAAAAATCCCATCTGCACCCCTCGACCACCACCCAACAGACCAAATGTGGGACAGGAATTACATTTGTGTGGGACAATGTGGAACACCACTGAAAGGTATTGTGAAACTGTGAAATAATAACATATAATGAATAATATAATATATAATTATATAAAATAAAATTTATACATATATATATGTTTTACCTTTCAGCTCGTAAAATGATTTGTTATTTAGTCCACTCCAACTAGATAAAATGTTAAATATCAAAAAAATGTAATGGCTATTTCAATTTAAGGTTAACTGTCTCTTTAAATTGTAAACGTTTACAATGTTTTAGTGATGTATCCGGCAGGTTTTCACAGGAGGGATTGCCACCTGATCTGCAGTTTGATTGACAGATGTCGCAGCCTCTTGATGACTGAATTCACTGCCGTCTTCTCATGTACTGGATATAAGTCAGGCTTACATAAATAGTTGCATTTGTATGAGCTTGTTGGACACAGGTTTCCACTGGTTACTGCTTTTGACAGCGCTATTCAATAATTAAATAAACAATGCCGCAAACAAGTGTCTCATGTGCGTTTTGGGGGGTAAAAAACATGTTTTTTAAACGAAAAACCAACAGACTGATGAAAATGCAGGAAATTTTCTCAATACACCACGTGCGAGACAAGGGCTGAAATTGCTGTGCGTTTCAACGCAGAGTGGGACAGGTGGTCACCCTATTTTCAACACGTTTTTATCTTAATGGTCCCTAACACACACCTTCCACAATTTTCTTTCTTTTTCTTTCAGTAGGTGGTGGGGACCTTTCCCAACTGTCACGTGTCCACAGCATAAGGATGTTGTTATCTCAACAAGCTGGTCACGTGGCCACAACATACAGTATGGCTGCATTTACATTTGGCATTAACGTGTAATCACAGTTAACTGATCAAACTGATCGGATCATAAATCATTCAAGTTTCACAAGTGGCAAAGCAAAGACCTATCGTCATAGGGGCAAAGTCAAATCATGACAAAACATACGAATGAGATCGTACGAAATAGGAATCCACACGAATGAGCCATCTTGTAAAATAGGTATGAATTCCCATCAGATTGCGATGATATATATATATATATATATACATGAAAGATACCGTCTTTGTTACGTCTGTAACCTCAGTTCCCTGATGGAGGGAACGAGACGTTGTGTCGAGAACGACAGATGGGGTTCGCCCTTGAGAACCAATCAACTCTGACTACTATGGAAAAGGCCAATGAAATTTGGCGAATGAAATTTGCATGCCGGTCTCCGTCCCCGGATGTCTGGTATAAAAGGAAGCTGGCGCGCAGCATTCATTTACCTCCTGTTCTGAAGAGCCTCTCACGACTGCAGCAGAATACGATACGTGTTTGTGGCAAAAGGGACACAAAGTCTCGTTCCCTCCATCAGGGAACTGAGGTTACAGACGTAACCAAGACGTTCCCTTTCTGTCGGCCTCTCGACGTTGTGTCGAGAACGACAGATGGGGTTACCTATGGAAAACGCCACACCGCTGTATCGCGTCACAATCTCCAGCGAAGCGACGGTAACAGGCCTGGGCGTGTCATCTCGAAGCTTTCTCGAAACTGTAACCTTCCAGTGTGGTGGTCGGGGGGTTCCAGAGCTTTCTTGGAGAAAGATGGGTACGGCCCTGACTGGTAACCTTTCACGGACGGAGGCCTTAGCTCTCTACTGGAGAGAGGCCGTCCGGCTCGGGTTTACACCGGGTAAGGACATGGGCTGACACCGGGTTTACGCGAAGGTTGTTAACCCTTGCGAAGGTGTTTGGGTGTAGCCCAACCCGTAGCTCTACAGATGTCTGCTAGAGAGGCGCTTCTGGCCAGTGCCCAGGAGGTGGCTATACCCTGTGTGGAGTAAGCCCTCACTGCCAATGGACATGGGAGATTCTGAGATCGGTATGCCGTCATAACGGCATCCACGACCCAGTGCGCCAGCCTCTGCTTGGAGACAGCCTTCCCCTACTGCTGTCCTCAAACACAGACAAGGAGCTGGTCAAAGCTTCTGAGCTCTGTGTGCGGTCCAGGTGGAGGTGCAGTGCGCGGACTGGACACAACACGGATGGGCTTGGGTCTTCCTCCCCGATGGAGAGCGCCTGCAAGTTCACCACTTGGCCCCGGAAGTGAGTAGTGGGAACTTTTGGGCACGCATCCGGGCCTGGGTCTCAAGATAACGTGAGAGTTTCCAGGGCCGAATTTAAGGCAATCCGGGGACACGGAAAATGCTTGGAGGTCCCCTACCCTCTTGAAGGAAGCGAGCGCCATCAGGAGGGCCGTCTTACTCGTCAGGTGAGGAAGATCGGAACCTCCGAGGGGCTCTTGGCCCCCCAGGACCACTTTAGGGTCCCAAGAGGGGATGGAGCGGAGACTAAGCGGATTCCACCCTCTCGCGCCCCTTAGGAACCTGGTGACTAGGTCGTGTTGCCCTAGAAACTTTCCATCAACTGAGTCGTGAAGAGTGGCGATGGCGACTACATACACTGTTGACTCCAATGGAGGAGGCGTAGAGCAAGTCGTGTTAGCTGCCGTGAGCATACGCCATCCTGACGTTTTGATGTATGCCACAGCTGTAGTGCTGTCCTCGGACCAGCACGTGCTTGTCCTGCAAGAGAGGCCGCAGCCTGCTCAGTGCAAGAAGCACAGCCCACAACTCTGACCCAAGGAACCACGTATCCCCGGGTTAGCATGGCTGACATCACTTCTGATTCTTCCTGAGCTCGACCCCGCTGAGAATAGCGGGACATGCCGCGCTGGAGAATGCTCAGTCCTGCAAAGGACCTTTTTAGAAAAAAATCTCTAACACCTCCGGAACTGCCAAGACGCCCAGGGTAAGGTCGCTGCAGGTAGGGACGATCCGCTGCTCTACGTTGTAGATCCGGCAATGTAGAAAATAATTCGTTGAATTTGTTTTGTTCGTAGTCATCAGCGAAGGCTCTGAAGAACAAAAGGTAAATGAATGCTGCACGCCGGCTTCGTTTCATACCGGACATCCGAGGGCGGAGACCGGCATGCAAATTTCATTTGCCAAATTTCATTGCCCTTTTCTGTAGTAGTCAGAGTTGATTGGTTCTCAAGGGCGAACCCCATCTGTTGTTCTCGACACAACGTTGAGAGACCAACAGAAAGTGAACACATTTTAAAATATTTAAGATTTAAAGTCGTCCTGGGTGACACGAAAAAATTTGTTCTAAAGACATGAAAAAAAGAGGAAATTCATGAATATAACGAATTCCCGTGAAACTGTCATATCAGATCAGATTTGTGTTTCTGCAACTAAAAACCGCCCGCCCGCAAGTTGGCATAAGGTGAGTTCAATTCAGTCATGGAGATTTTACATTTTACTTCATAAAATGAGATTGCAAAGAATGCACTGGACAGATTCAGATGCCGCGATAAAAACCTAAAAATGAACATATGAGCTTGGAATCATTGCCAGATGATAGGGAAAAGTTGTGCATATTTAACAGGGAATGGACATTCTTTAACTGTTGGGTGGGAAAGCAAACGTTTTGCTATATATGCACTGTACTCTGCTCTCGGTTTTCTGACAGCCTTTAGTGAGAGGAGGGAAAATGCAGACACCATGGTTGGATTACGTTTACATTACACTGAGACCAAATCACAACGCGTACTTAGCTAGAACTGATCGATTAACATTTCACTTGTCTTTTCTATGTATATCTGGACAACATCCAGATACAGCCTATAGGTTGCATTGTTAATGCCAAAGGTAAGCGTGTTAATATGTCGTGGTTCCCCATGTTATGGCATTCTTATGAATGATGCCGCCGTCACATTAGACTTTGAGCATGCAAAATTAGTTCTGACGGTGCTGCAAAAATTGGCGGGAACTATGTATTTTAAATTTCTGTACTAGAGGTCACGTTGAGAGATTGATCTTCTATTGGTCTCACGCATTCACGTAATGTGAATTCACAGGTCAGCGTACACCAAACTTGAATTTTACTATGCAGCAAAATGCAAAATATCTTTGGACGGACTTGTATTTCCGTTCTGAAGCATTTGCATGCTTATGAATAGAAGCCAATGTAGCATAAAGTAAGGTTTGACCGCGGATTTTATATCTCGTGACCACAACATATTATCAAGTTACAACAAGTTAATATGTGGTGTCTTTAACAAAACTAGCTAAAACACCATGTTACCCAGCAGGAACCATACAGTAAAAAGCAAAATATCATGAATAAACTATTTTTAAAATGTATTATGGCAGTGGTGAAAGTGGTCTTTCTGTGAGGATTAAGTGAGGGAGCTTGCATGGTCCGGGTTTAAGCAATTCTACTACAGTACTCTTAGAAATAAGATACATCTATGTCCCTGGGGACTGTGCAGATCTCTCTGTGGAGCAGTTGACTGCACACATTGCGCCCCAACACTCCACACATGCTGCTAGTAATAGTGACGCAATGCCTGTACTGTAGGTTGTAGTACATTTGCGGCCACAACTTATCATGGGACCTAATTGTCACTTCCTGATATATTGTTATGGCTGGAAGGGATACAGCTACGGCAGGAAGTGATGCAAAATCTCGGCATAAATTTAAAATAAATTACATTTGGTAACACCTACACCAACCCTAACCTTACATTAATTTAAAAAAATTATTAACTGTTGTCAGCGACAAAAATTATGCAGTATTGAAGTGAGCATGCCAAGTGGGGTAGCCTTATCCCTTCTACCCACAACCCTGGTATCTGGTTACAGCCTGCCCTGCTGCCTGTTTTGAAGAGACATTTATCTATTATCCAAAAACAGTTGTTTTATTAAAAGTTGGGAACAACGGCACTATAAGCAGGGATTAGATAAAGACCAGGGCACGTATGTCTAAAGTCAGTCAGAGTAAAATTTTACTCTTAAGGGTGTCCAAATTCTAAAAATGACATAATTGTACTCCTATTCTTAAACTAAAGAATAAGAGTTATTCATAAAGGTTCATAAGTGTTAACTATTAAGGAGAGCTAAAGAGATCTCCTTACCTATTCATAGTAACAAGTAGTAACACCATGTACTTTACAACAAAGAAACAATGTGTTGGAATGATATGATGGCAGGGAGTACATGAAATAATATAGTATTTGCTGCTTTGGTCTTTTGCATATATACTGTATATACTGTAATATAATAGGGTGTCATTCGGCATCTTAATTCTTAAATTAACTGTTAAAAGTTATTTAAAAGTGTATAAAACCATGTCAAAATGAATGAAATTTATTTTTTTTTAAATATTTTTAACTTTTGCATCAATTTTTAACTTTTGCATCAATTTTTAACTTTTGCATCACTGTCGATATCTCTGTTTGAAAAATGAAATTGCAGGTTATTTTATGTATATATCTTCTTATGGGTTGATGTCAACCGATGTTGTGAACCGATGTTAAATTTCACACAAAAGCGTACAGCTCAATATATCAATCACTATTATAAGCTAAACATTGTAAACCAGGGGAAGGTAGGCAGACAGTTTTCAACACTGATTTTTATGTACATGCCCAATAACAAAATTTTGGTTTATTTTACCCAAACAAATTTGAATTGCAGCTAAATATACAGTATAAATAAATTAATATAAATATATATTAATGTTATGTTATGTCTGAATTAGGTAATGTCTTAAATGAATAAATGACTGAATCATGCTGGTCTGACTTCAAGGGTGAATTCATGCTGCTCTGACTTCACCCTTGCAGGCTCCCTATTTGCTGATTCAGAGGTCAAGGGCCATTTTGTTGTTAATTCATTGTAGTCCTTAATTAACAACACTTAAGTCAGAACTTAAGAATCAGTCTTAAACTTTACTCAAAGTTTATTTTAGGTTCTTTATAAAAGGCTCCTACTCTTAAAAAAGTCCTACTTCTTACTAAGAATTATTTCACACATAAATCACTGTTAAAGACAACTTTTAAGGTCAGGCGAGTATGCTGGCCAATTAAGAACAGGGATACCATGGTCCTTAAACCAGGTACTGGTAGCTTTGGCACTGTGTGCAGGTGCAAAGTCCTGTTGGAAAATGAAATCTGCATCTCCATAAAGTTGGTCAGCAGCAGGAAGCATGAAGTGCTCTAAAACTTCCTTATATACGGCTGTGTCGATCTCCTCCGTGATTCGAGACCGGTGCGCGCACAGCTGGCGCTCATTAACACTCACTCACCGGCCTCGATTCACGTTCTCGCCCGCCTGTTCCACTACAATCTACTTTCTGTATCCTCCTCTGCTCAAGAGGGAATCAGACCAACTGATCGAGACAAATCCGCAGATGTACGTAATATTTATCAACAGTCTGAATTTACGTACATGTACCGTATATATAGGAGGATAACCTTAGCATATGATAGCGAAGGGAGCTTAGTCAGTCACAGGCTAAATAGAACATTCAAAGCCAGTGTTAAACTTACTCTATAGTTATATGTTATTTGTCAAAGGAGCACTTGGAGTTTAGCTGAGTTTGATTTAATTTACGCATAAATGAATACAAGCTCGCAAAATAATGAATTGTGAAGTTGTTAAGCTCACTTAATACATTGCTGGCTAAATAGTTGGAGGAAGGGTTTCCTTTTGGCTAAGAAGGGATTCATTCTAAGCTAAACACCTGCCCTAACTGCTATACCTTATTTGTTCATTATGTGAACCCCTGGACATATGAAACCATTCAGATGTCTTTTGGTACCTATATAAAGACTTGTAGTTTCTAAAATAAAAGAGTTCAAAAGCTGGATGCCTCTGTGTCTAGTTGTTGTGCTCCCAGATCTGCAGATGCATTCTCTCACAACATCCAACCTATTTCTGATTTGATTTTAAGGGTAATCCAAAAACAGAAAGAAACTTAGTGTTTGAAAGGAACCTGAAGTTTAACAAGCTGTATGTTTGTTAATACATTATGTGCGTTAATATGTTCAGCTGCGGCAAGTTTGTTTTGCTAATGAACAGGGGCGAACATTGCTGTTAGTTTCATTTTAAACGTCTCAAATAATTCGTGCTAAGGCTGAAAAATCTTTCACAGCATACTAGTTATGGTCTCACGTTGTGTTTGTAACATTATAACTTGTCAACAACAAGCGCTTACATCCATGTAATTCCGCTGAGATCTGCAGATGCGCATTCCATGGATTTTAGGCAAGCATACATGCACAACATGGGCGCATTAGGATGTTGTGGATTTTTTCAGTTCAGGAAACATAATTTAGCAAAACCATTGCCATGGCAGCGCTAAACATGTGTTGTGTTGACAAATAGATGGGTGGGGTGCGCTGTAACTCATTATCATTTAAAGAGACATGCACCAAATCAGGTTGCTGTGAGCAGAGCAGTTTTTGACGAAGCAAAAAAGGTTTTGTTAACACAGGCAACGAGTGGTTTTAAGCAAAATATGTTCCAGACATTTCATAAAGACCCTTATAAATCAACCCAATTTCCTCATCATCCGATGAGTCATTTAATGCGTTAACTATGCATGTTTAAGGGAAACTAGCTAAACTTCACTCCCGGACTTCAAGAGATGCTCCTACAATTTACGTCAGGGCTATTCAATAAGTTTGTCATGGGGGCCAGTTCATGAAAAGCATCCCGAATCAGGGGCCGGAGGGATATGGCTTGCAATATAAGGGATAATATCAACAAAATAATTCATCATTTTTTTCTGTTTAAATTTTTCAGAATTCTGTGTTTTACTGTCATGATTCCGCCATTATGTCATGTCTATTCTTGGTATTGGGGCGGAGTCATGGCATAGCCTTAGGTTGTGTGTGGAGGTAGAGATAGTGATCCTATTGGCTTGCTATACTCTCTCTCCGGTCTGCGTCTTTGTTCCTGCCATCTCGTTTCCTCGTGAGCTTTCCCTCTGTGTTTAATCCCTGTCACCTGGTCCCTGTTAATAAGCCTTTGTCTGTCTCCCCTATAAAGCATCCTCGTGTCTATTGTCCTGTGGTCGTTCGTTGAATGTACTTCGTAGTTTGTGACATGTTTCCAAACAGTCTTGTTGTTGCGGCTTGTTCCATTTTATGAGTGATCGTTTCCCAAGTATATGTCAGTTTATGTCTAGTAGTGTTTTGTTAGTCTAGTAAGTAGTTTATTGTTCCAGTCGAGTCTGTCATTTATATTCATTATTGTTTTACCCCGGTGTGGGTTTGTTGTTTTTGTTCCTGTTTTTTGTATAATAAATCCTTACGTTAACCCCTGCGTTCTAGTGTCGTTGCCTGCATTTGGGTTCTCCCTGAACGATCCGTGACAGGAACAGTTCCACAAGCACATAAACACCCATCCATCCATCCATTTTCTACCGCTTATCCGGGGCAGGGTCGCGGGGGCAGCAGTCTAAGCAGGGATGCCCAGACTTCCCTCTCCCTAGCCACTTCCTCCAGCTCTTCCGGGGGGGACACCGAGGCGTTCCCAGGCCAGCCGGGAGACATAGTCCCTCCAGCGTGTCCTAGGTCTTCCCCGGGGTCTTCTCCCGGTGGGACATGCCCGGAACACCTTACCGGGAAGGCGTCCAGGGGGCATCCGGAAAAGATGCCCGAGCCACCTCAGCTGGCCCCTCTCGATGTGGAGGAGCAGCGGATCTACTCTGAGCTCCTCCCGAGTGACCGAGCTTCTCACCCTATCTCTAAGGGATCGCCCGGCCACCCTGCGGAGAAAGCTCATTTCGGCCGCCTGTATCCGGGATCTTGTCCTTTCGGTCATGACCCACAGCTCATGACCATAGGTGAGAGTAGGAACGTAGATTGACCGGTAAATCGAGAGCTTCGCTTTGCGGCTCAGCTCCTTCTTCACCACGACAGACCGGTACAGCGACTGCATTACTGCAGAAGCTGCACCGATCCGTCTGTCAATCTCCCGCTCCATCCTTCCCTCACTCGTGAACAAGACCCCCAGATACTTGAACTCCTCCACTTGAGGCAGGAACTCTCCACCTACCTGAAGTGAGCAAGCCACCCTTTTCCGGCTGAGAACCATGGCCTCAGATTTGGAGGTGCTGATTATCATCCCAGCCGCTTCACACTCGGCTTCAAACCGTCCCAGTGCATGCTGAAGGTCCTGGTCTGATGGGGCCAGCACGATGACATCATCCGCAAAGAGCAGAGATGCAATCGTGTGGTCACCAAACCCGACGCCCTCCGGCCCCTGGCTGCGCATAGAAATTCTGTCCATAAAAATTATGAACAGAACCGGCGACAAAGGGCAGCCCTGCCGGAGTCCAACATGCACCGGAAACAAGTCTGACTTACTGCCGGCAATGCGAACCAAGCTCCTGCTCCGGTCGTACAGGGACCGGATGGCCCTTAGCAAAGGGTCCCGAATCCCATACTCCCGGAGCACCCTCCACAAGATGCTGCGAGGGACACAGTCGTATGCCTTCTCCAAATCCACAAAACACATGTGGATTGGTTGGGCAAACTCCCATGAACCCTCCAGCACCCTGAAGAGGGTATAGAGCTGGTCCAGTGTTCCACGACCGGGACGGAAACCACACTGTTCCTCCTGAATCCGAGGTTCTACTATCGGCCGGATTCTCCTCTCCAGTACCCTGGCATAGACTTTCCCGGGGAGGCTGAGAAGTGTGATCCCCCGGTAATTGGAGCACACCCTCCGGTCCCCCTTCTTAAAAAGGGGGCCCACCACCCCGGTCTGCCAGTCCAAGGGCACTGTCCCCGACCGCCACGCGATGCTGCAGAGGCGTGTCAGCCAAGACAGCCCCACAACATCCAGAGACTTGAGGTACTCAGGACGGATCTCATCCACCCCCGGTGCCCTGCCACCGAGGAGTTTCTTGACTACCTCGGTGACTTCATCCCGGGTGATGGGCGAGTCCGCCTCTGAGCCCTCGGCCTCTGCTTCCTCAATGCTTCCCCTCCTTGAACTGCCACCTTACCGTGGTGGAGGGGTTTGAGTACCCGAAAGACCCTAGGAGCTATGTTGTCCGGGGCTATATGCCCCTGGTAGGGTCTCCCAAGGCAAACAGGTCCTAGGCGACGGGTCAGACCAAGAGCGGTTCAAGAAAACCCATATGATGACCACAATTTCGAGGACCGTGACGTCGCCCGGTATGGCGCAGCCGGGGCCCCACCCTGGAGCCAAGCCCGGGGTTGGGGCTCGTATGCGAGCGCCTGGTGGTCGGACCTCCCCCCATGGGGTCCGGCCGGGCTCAGCCCGAAGGAGCGACGTTGGGCCACCCTCCCGTGGATTCACCACCTACAGGAGGGACCGTAAGGGGCCGGTGCAAAGTGGAACGGGTGGTAGTCGAAGGCGGGGGCCTCGACAACCCGATCCCTGGACGCGGAATCTAGCTCTAGGGACATGGAACGTCACCTCTCTGATGGGGAAGGAGCCGGAGCTTGTGCGTGAGGTTCAGAGATTCCGACTAGAGATAGTCGGGATCACCTCTACGCACAGCTTGGGCTCTGGAACCACACTCCTCGAGGGAGGATGGACTCTTTACCACTCTGGAGTTGCCAAGGGTGAGAGGCGGCGGGCTGGTGTGGGTTTGCTTATAGCCCCCCAGCTCAGCCGCCATGTGTTGGAGTTTACCCCGGTGAACGAGAGGGTCGCTTCCCTGCGCCTCCGGGTCGGGGATAGGTCTCTCACTGTCGTTTGCGCCTATGGGCCAAATGGCAGTGTAGAGTACCCGGCCTTCTTGGAGTCTCTGGGAGGGGTGCTGGAAAGCGCCCCGACTGGGGACTCCGTCGTTCTGCTGGGTGACTTCAACGCTCACGTGGGCAGCGACAGTGACACCTGGAGGGGCGTGATTGGGAGGAACGGCCCCCCTGATCTGAACCCGAGTGGTGTTCTGTTATTGGACTTCTGTGCGAGTTACAGTTTGGCCATAACGAACACCATGTTCAAGCATAAGGGTGTCCATCAGTGCACATGGCACCAGGACACCCTTGGCCGGAGGTCAATGATCGACTTTGTTGTTGTTTCATCTGACCTACGGCCGTATGTCTTGGACACTCGGGTGAAGAGAGGGGCGGAGCTGTCAACCGATCACCACCTGGTGGTGAGTTGGATCCGATGGCGGGGGAGGAAGCTGGACAGACTCGGCAGACCCAAACGTACTGTGAGGGTCTGTTGGGAACGTTTGGCCGAATCGCCTGTCAGAGAGATCTTCAACTTCCACCTCCGGCAGAGCTTCGACCAGATCCCGAGGGAGTCTGGAGATATTGAGTCCGAGTGGACCATGTTCTCCACCTCCATTGTCAACGCAGCCACTCGGAGCTGTGGCCGTAAGGTCTCCGGTGCCTGTCGAGGCGGCAATCCCCGAACCCGGTGGTGGACACCGGAAGTAAGGGATGCCGTCAAGCTGAAGAAGGAGTCCTATCGGGACTGGCTGGCTTGTGGGACTCCCGAGGCAGCTGACAGGTACCGACAGGCCAAGCGGACTGCAGCCCGGGTGGTTGGGGAGGCAAAAACTCGGGCCTGGGAGGAGTTCGGCGAGGCCATGGAGAAGGACTATCGGTCGGCCTCGAAGAGATTCTGGCAAACCGTCCGACGCCTCAGGAGGGGGAAGCAATGCCCCACCAACGCTGTTTACAGTGGAGGGGGGCAGCTGTTGACCTCGACCGGGGATATCATCGGGCGGTGGAAGGAATACTTCGAGGATCTCCTCAATCCCGCCGTCACGTCTTCCATTGAGGAAGCAGAGGCCGAGGGCACATAAACACAATTTTAATATTTCTAAAGTAAATGCACAGTTTGAAGTTCATTCCTACATTTTGGTTAAGCAATAATAAATTTGACATATTCTGTGCCATTCCGCGTTATATAGCAAACATGCCTGGATTCCGCGATTCAATCATAGGGCCCTAAATATGGGAGCCAGTATGTTGTATTTTTACATTTTTGCCCCATAACACACCCAAAGATCTTTCCTACATTTAAACATGCTGATTTTAAACTGCACAAAAACAACATCGGTGCATTGAAAGATGCCAAAGCAGGCTGTTGCATTTTGAAACTGCCAAACAAATAAAGGGAAATTCAGCGTAACAACATTAACCTACATTAAAAATATAAATACATAAATAAACATTACACATGTCACCAAAACATAAAAAATATCATCAAAAAACACCAGAAAATTTAAGACATACTTCTAAACAAGTTTTGATTCAAATTTCAATCTCATGTCATAAAACATGTGGTTTCAGTGATACTTTTAATCGCAACACGAACAACTGCCACTACGTGTCATCAAGGCTCCAATGGTTTACTGCATACAAACTAAAAATTAATACATTTCATCATTATATATAAGAAGGACATTCTTGGAGCTTTTCAATGATATCAAAGTTTTTAAGATTTACTTTTAGATTTTCAATAAAATGTGATTTTGAATATGTAATATTCATAATGGTACCAAATGGGCCCAGTGACATTTGAGAAAATGAGTGTGATTTAAGTTTATTTTGTGATTTCTGTTGCTAAACAGTTCCAAAATATAAAAACTACATTCTTAGAGCTTTCCAATGATATATAATTTGTCAAGATTAAAATGGATTTATATTGCATAACCACTGGAACGGTGAAATTTAGATGCATTTAATTGGTTTTATGCTCACTCTTGTTATAAATAAATAAATTCCAACCCCTGCATAAATTTTTTAAACACTGATCAAATATTTATTCCAGAGTCTCATACCTTTCCAATGATAGATAGTTTGTTATGATTCGATTAGATTTAGTTGTTATATACTAAAGTAAACCTAGGGGTTCCAATATTGGAACAGTGACAGTAAAAGCCCATAGAAAATCTATGGGGTATTGTGAAGAGGAAGATGCGATATGCCAGACCCAACAACGCAGAAGAGCTGAAGGCCAATATCAGAGCAACCTGGGCTCTCATAACACCTGAGCAGTGCCACAGACTGATCGACTCCATGCCACGCAGCATTGCTGCAGTGATTCAGGCAAAAGGAGCCCCAAATAAGTATTGAGTGCTGTTCATGCTTATACTTTTCATCTTCATACTTTTCAGTTTTTTCTAAAAATCCTTTCTTCGTCTTAAGTAAGATAATTCAGATACTGAATTTGGGGTTTTCATTAGTTGTCAGTTATAATCATCAAAATTAAAAGAAATAAACACTTGAAATATATCAGTCTGTGTGGAACGAATGTATACATTATACACGTTTCACTTTTTTAAATAAAATTAGTGAAATAAATCAACTTTTTGATGATATTCTAATTATATGACCAGCACCTGTTTATTATTTATTAAAAATAACTTTATATTATTATATTTGCGTGTAGCAATCACATAACGAGTGGAAGAGAAATATGGACCTTATTTAAATACTTGAAATTATTAAATAGTTAAATACTTGAAATTTAAATATGATATCTAAAAAAAATGAGAATTAAACATCCGTCCATGTTTAATGCACAAATCCATCAGTGAAACGGCGCACTGCAGCATATAAAACATTTAAATAAACATCATTAAATAATGAAAAAAAAAGCTTGTTGCAGGGACATCTTCAGTCAGTCGCATATTAACCTTTATACAGTCCTTAACTATTCAATTTGGCTTTCCTTTTCTGATTGCCATTAAACGTTACTTTTTCCATCTGGTTGGTGGAAAACGTACATGTTGACATTGTCCAGATTACTATGTTTACAGCTGCAATAAATGCGCATTCAGGAGATGTGTACAGGAGCGCAAACATATAGATGTCTCTCCGCACCCCTGCGAGTGCTCCGCCACCAAGCTTGCGGGTTTTAGCCGGTTTTGATTTTATGTAACTGTTAATTTCACAACAAGGTCAATTGCAAAAACTTTAGCATCACTATGTTTTTTTCGTGCAGGCCCGTGTTTGAACACACCAACGGAAACGTTTATTATGTTAATGTAAATATTTTAAATTATACCATCTACAACTGAAAGGCTACAAATAGAAATCCTGATCACAACCATCATTTTTATTACATTTATATTTTTCAAATTGACGTGCACTACCGCCGGTGGAGAGGGGGTTTTAACACTTGGTGACATGGCATCTCACGCACAGAAGCCGGCACATGCCATTAAGTTTAGTGTCACGTCCGGTGTCACATCCGGTTTCTAGTGGCAGATGCCTATTCAAGGGCTTTGGCATATGCCACGATTACCCTAACCATAACCTAACGGTCAATTGGTACATTACCGCTTAACCTTACCCTAACCTAACTGTCACTTTGTACATTACCGCTGACCCTAACCCTAACATAACAGTCGCTTGGTACATTACTGCTTACCCTAACCCTAACACATCGTGTCAAACATTTTCTTAAAAAAATTTATGACAATTTTTCCGTCATAACAAAGTTTGGACTGGGTTCGATTTTCAGATTTTTTTGCATCCGTAGCAGGCATTTTGAGAGGCGTTTTAAAAATTCAGAGACACAGAACAAACGAGCGCCGAATGCATATGAAGAAAAGCATATGAAAATTTCGGACTGTATGCGCAATTTGGGTGGGCCTAGGAACAACTTTGAAGCTAATCCTCCTTGTACGGTTCCAGGTTAATAAAGCACTCCGGCTTTAAATGATTTGCGCAATGATCCACTCCTTTCTCTTCAGAGAGATTTTTATCCGATGACTCCTTTAAAATGATTAATCATAATCGTGTCATGATGCAAGTAGAAGTTCACTTGTTGCAGGTTTTTGTGGACTTTCGCCTGGTGCCCCTCCAGTCATTTATCCACGCTCTGCCCTTTAGTTTTCAAAAACAAGCATTAAAAAAATCTTAAATCAAAAAGAATTTACTTCGGAAGCAAAATAAGAGATTACAGTTGAAAGAAACCCTTTGGGCTTACTTGGCCAAGCTTTCACTTAATGCATAGTTAATGAACAGCAGCTACGCTAATTATTCTCTTTATTCTCTTTCCGCCTCTGCCTCGGGATGCCCATCCAGAGGTAGGAAGAAGTTCCACCATGTCCAGACGACTGACAGATGCCCATCTCCAATTTGAGATTACGCCAGCTACAGCTGCAGACTGACTGACCATCCCAGCTCCATCTAAGGCAATTCCACCACCAGCCAAGAGAAATATGACCATCGGATCATCCAAGCTCAGACCACTACATCCCCAACCAAGAGCAAAGACGGACTATTTGTCTTATTAATGCTGAAGTTACAATATTTGGTATTAAATGCTAAACTTAAATCACATGTCACCAGTTTGAGTGCAGCTATGACACGTCAGAGGGGATCTGGCCCTCCCGGCTGAGCCTGGTTTCTCCCGAGGTTTTTTTCTCCATTAATCAATCATTGGAGTTTGGGTTCCTCGCCACAGCAGGGCAGTGTTGGCCTGCTCACCGGGAGACTGCATTCATTCATTTATTTATTTATTTAATTAGAAATTAGATATTATTTATTAGAATGATCTTACTCGTTGTATAAATACCATGCACTGTGCTGTGTTTTAACTTTTCTGTTTTTCCTGTTTGCCCCTGTAAAGCTGCTTTGAAACAATACACATTGTGAAAAGCGCTATATAAAAAAACTTGAATTGAATTGAATTGAACTTGGATTTCTTCATAAATTGGTCATAAAATGTGTTCTGATCTTCATCTAAGTCACAACAATAGAGAAACACAGTCTGCTTAAACTAATACCGCACAAACATTATGCATTTTCATGTTTTTATTGAACACAACATGTAAACATTCATAGTGCAGGGTGGAAAAAGTATGTGAAACCCTAGGCTAATGACTTCTCCAAGAGCTAATTGGAGCCAGGAGTCAGCCAACCTGGGGTCCAATCAATGTGATGAGATTGGATGTGTTTATTAAAGCTGGCCTGTCCAATAAAAAACACACACCAGTTTGAGTTTGCTGTTCTGAAGAAGCGTTGTCTGATGTGAACCATGCTTTGCACAAAAGAGCTCTCAGAAGACCTACGATCAAGAATTGTTGACTTACATAAAGCTGGAAAGGGCTACAAAAGTATATCTAAAAGCCTTGATGTCCATGTGTCCACGGTAAGACAGATTGTATTCAAATGGAGAAAGTTCAGCACTGTTGCTACACTCCCTAGGCGTGGTCGTCCTGTAAAGATGACTGCAAGAGCACAGCGCAGAATGCTCAATGAGGTGAAGAAGAATCCTAGAGTGTCAGCTAAACACTTACAGAAATCTCTGGCACATGCTAACATTTTTTAAGTTTGCAAAAGAGCACCTGGATGTTCCACAGCACTGCTGGCAAAACATTCTGTGGACAGATGAAACCAAAATTGAGTTGTTTGGAAAGAACACACAAAGCTATGTGTGGAGAACAAAAGGCACAGCACACCAACATCAAAACCTCATCCCAACTGTGAAATATGGTGGAGGGGGCATCATGGTTTGGGGCTGCTTTGCTGCCTCAGGCCCTGGACAGATTACTGTCATCGATGGAAAAATGAATTCCAAAGTTTATCAAGACATTTTACAGGAAAACTTAAGACCATCTGTCCGCCAACTGAAGCTTAACAGAGGATGGACGATGCAACAGGACAACGACCCAAAGCATAGAAGTAAATCAACAACAGAATGGCTTCAACAGAAGAAAATACTGGAGTGGCCCAGTCAGAGTCCTGACCTCAACCCGATTGAGATGCTGTGGCATGACCTCAAGAGAGCGATTCACACCAGACATCCCAAGAATATTGCTGAACTGAAACACTTTTGTAAAGAGGAATGGTCCAAAATTTCTCCTGACCGTTGTGCAGGTCTGATCTGCAACTATAGGAAACTTTTGGTTGAGGTTATTGCTGCCAAAGGAGGGTCAACCAGCTATTAAACCCAAAGGTTCACATACTTTTTCCACCCTGCACTATGAATGTTTACATGTTGTGTTCAATAAAAACATGAAAACGTATAATGTTAGTGCGGTATTAGTTTAAGCAGACTGTGTTTCTCTATTGTTGTGACTTAGATGAAGATCAGAACACATTTTATGACCAATTTATGAAGAAATCCAAGTAAGCCCAAAGGGTTCACATACTTTTTCTTTCAACTGTATGTCCTCTGTCCAAGTTTTTATTAGGAAAAAAAACTTATTATTTTTTTGTTAAATACCTTTGCTTTGTTTTTTTTCTTTTCTCTTTTTTATATAGTTTTGTTTAACAAGTAGATGTTTATTGTTTAAAGAATATTTACGTATTAATACTGGGAAAACAAGACAAAAATACTAAGAAATACTATGTTTATTCTTTTATAGAGCAGAATATAAACCCCTTGGATAAACTGCCAAGATAAACTTTCACAATGATCTCCCACCATGGTCGTACCCACCATTGATGCACCGAGGTACAGACCTCGGTAGTTTTGTTGTGAAAAAATGCAAATTTAGTAGAAAACGCCTAGATAACTGATCTCAGATCTGATCTACCTCAGCTGTTTAACAGCGCTCTTAAGTGTCAATATGATTGAGTTGGCCAATCAAATGAAGAAAGGCGAGGATTACTGTCCAATCAAATGAAGGAAGGCATGAGTTGCTATTGACAGAAGTCAAGCTCGAGTTCGGTTTCTACTGTGAAAGAGCGTGATGTAAGTAGCTAACTGTTCAATGTTTTACAGAAATGTTAGCGGCCATTGACATATCTCGTTCTTTAATTCTGTTTCTATATTATTTTAAGTTGACCTATTTTTTTCACCAACCATTTTTTTTAAAAAAAACAAATGCATTGTGATCCTTTAATGATAAACCTGAAAAGACAGAGATGGTTTTAGCATTGTTATATAA
Organism: Triplophysa dalaica; assembly: GCF_015846415.1. NCBI lineage: Eukaryota > Metazoa > Chordata > Actinopteri > Cypriniformes > Nemacheilidae > Triplophysa > Triplophysa dalaica. Next base: position 8,356,228 of record NC_079547.1, on the reverse strand, counting down.
TTTGCACTCCAAACATTTTAAAATGCACATACTCTAGATCAAGAAAGTCCATTTTTTTGTTAATGACAAATTCAGTTTTTGGACCTCTGTATTTCTCTGTAAATCCTGCAGATGGCCCTGCCTCCAACTGGTGTAAGAAGACACATTATTTACATTGACTACAAAGAATAAAAAGGTGTGAAATAAAGAGTGTCTCAAAATACTTTGGTGTCTTTCCATAAAAAGTGCTGCAGGATTTGTAACTGAGGGGAGGAAAAGTCCCAGAACTTAACAAACCCTACAGTAGACAGCTAAAAAAACGAAAGCTGTTCTGAACTCACTGTAGTTTCACAAAGACTAAATGTGTGTCAGTTCGAGAAGAAATTAAGTTGTTAATAGATGCCTGTGGTTCTTGTGTGTGTGATATTAAAAATGATTTAATAAAAGTCCGAAAAGATCCAGGAAAAACACATTATCTTGTATTTTGGCCATTCTACAGAATACAGAAACTGCTGTCCCACATAAAAAAACACATTCAAAGGCATTTAAGTATTCAAATCTTAGTTGTTTACTAGCATCTATCATCTATTGAAACCCACAATACTATTTATAATATTAGTGAGCTTAATATATATCTATATATACAGTATATATACATTTATTGGGTACTTTCAATTGGGAGATGGGTGTCCTAAATGCAAACCCATAAATTTAAACTTATGAGAATTAAACAAAAAAATGTTTGCATTTCTTTCCATTTTTGTTTTTAAAAATATCTTTTTGATGTTTTTTAAAGAGTAAAGTTAAAAATATATATTTATTTTATATTTTTTGATGATTCAACTTTATGTAAAAGAATGTGTCCCATATTTTTATGTCACTTCTGAAACAGTGTATGCTTTAGTCCTTCGGATGTGACTGAATTTAGCCAAAGGAGTACATTTTGTTGATGTGGAGCCGGTTGATGTCCCGGTTTAAATGTGTTCACAAGTCTGAAAATGTGTGTTAGGTACATCACTACATCATTTTTCTACAATTAAGCTAGCTTTTTTGTGCGTTATTCAATGAAATTTAGTATGTATATGTGCACATCTTTTCAAAACTGTGCTTGCAAACAATGTGCTGATTAGCATCTTTGAGCTAGACTCAAAAGTATTAAAAAACTTAATCCTTTATTTGTTGAAATAAACTCCATACAGTTATGCAAATGTATTTTAGTAAGTTTATCAGTGATATAGTATGTGAGCTGTAGGTTTTCTATTAGATATTTACTGTCAGATGTGTTTCTGATATATGTGCTGGCTGCGTATTTGCAACATTGGTTATTTGTATTAACATAAAATGTTGAAAGTCTGATTCAGCAATGCTAAATATTGTGATCACTACCAAAACATTACCATCACTACTTAAAACGTGTGTGTCACCACCAAAACATGGGATGTTTTTTCAGAAATAAAGTATATTAAATTATTAACGAAGATCTTATGATAGTGTTTGGTTCAATATATATATATAAACCAATGAATACTTAACTTTGTAAAAGGCATAAAATTGATCATACTAATTTCAAAGAAAGATTGGATTCAAAATACAACAAATCTCATTAATTACATTCAAAATATTGCTGAAATTGAAACTGTCTTTGATTTACATGTGATTTAAATATATATTTAAAAAGTATATTTAAACAAAATCACAAAGAGAGACATGTTAAAAAACAGAAAGCCTCACAGGTCCACTGACTTGCCACAATACAGAATCACTTTTGTATAGAAGAAATTTGTGGGGTCAAGCTGAGGTTGCACTGTGACACTAATGCTTCTGTTCTACATCACACAAAAGGCATGTAGAAGTAATTACAGGAACAAGGCATTCTGCAGATTAACCGAAGCTGCAGCTCAGCATGGAGGAACAGGCTTCCATAGCTCAAGATCGAGCCAAGCCAAAATAGACCTTACTTTTTAAAATTCACAGACCAGCATATGAAATATGAACAAATTAAAGCAAACTTACATAAAGGATAATTCATTTACTAACTCCCATTATATAATTTAGACTCCCAATATTATTTCACTCCTGATTCATAGACCCAATCAAAGCATATCTTAAGAAACTAAATGGTTATTAATGATTGTAAACTTCCAATAAGAAACTTATAAGTAAGTAATACACATACCCTATAAATTAAATGTAGTTACGTTATTTCAATCCTGGGATCAACTCAAAATACAAAAACAGGATAAAGTATTGAAAAGTATAAGAGACTTACCTAGAGTGTAAATCTCTCAAAAGTCCTTGCAGTACGGTACAGATGAGATGGAGTTCTGAGATGGTGTTCTGCTGCTGGTGTGAGTTTCTTACCACTGGTTAAAAAGCACAAGGGTAACTGAGAGCTTCTGTTTAGAGAGCAGTGTTTAATGGAGTTGTGGTTCTACTGTTTTAAGTGAGCTGTGCTAATGTTGTCAGGCATATTCTGCTGTCTCTAAACTGCAGTGTGTTTGAGTTACGATGCTGTGGCTCTTTTTGTGTCTCCAACAAATTTGATCACAAAAACGTGGTCCCTGATGGGAAGGCTCTAGTGCGACCCCTGACCTAAGCCTTTCATTGCAATGCTATTTTCTTCTGAGGGCCACTTGTGTGCTCCACAATAACTTGAGTCAGAAGAAGAAGCACATTTCGACAGAGAGAATAATAGCATGCCTTGGTCGCAACGTGGAGCCGGGGTGCCATGGCAACAGGGCCTAGAGCTGTAATGCGTGCCTTTAGGTTAAAAGCCCTCCGGCAACCCCCATCCTCCAACTTTATCAATAAACAGAAGATGGATTTAGCATTTAACTGGCAGTTTATGAATAAAGAGACAGAGATTATCCATTGTGGACTCCTAACAGCTGGACAGTAGAGGCCCCTTGGAACTTAGAGAATGAGTAAGGGTGAGAAGAAATTTGAGTAGAAAACACAAGAGCGGTTGAGACAGAATAACAAACTAGGTTCCTTGTTCTTTGGGATCCTGCTGTCAACTGGTGGAGCATGTGGTGCAGCACAGGACCAAAATAATCCCGTCATGTGATTTAGAGACAGATGTTGAGAGAAGCCCCAGTCAAAAAACTAGGCTAATATTCTGTCTTTCTTTCTGGGAGATCACAGCTGTGAAGGCTTTTCTTCTGTCTGGGACCGCCCGCACCGATATGCTAATATAGTTGACTTAATGAATGAGCCTACTATCCAGTCATTTTGATTCCCTCAAACTAGGCTAAAAAACACACAGCCACGTCTTAATTGGGATGTCTCTAAATCCTTATTATTTGATGCCCCACAGTCCTTTGTTGTCTTCCCCCTCATGCCCTCTGGCAATACACCACAGAAGAACTATTCTTCTTTCAAACTCAAAGATATATAACATGATGTAAACAGAGTATACTGTAAGTCTGAATTAATAATTGGGGTTATCAATCAATTAAAACGTATTAAATAAAAGGACTAAAAGGATCTCCAAATTATTGGATTTAAATACATTGCATATCATCATTCGTTATCATGTATGCATTTGGCAGACGCTTTTATCCAAAGCGACTTACATAGAATTATCCTATACCTTTATACATAGGTATGTGCAATCCCCTGGGAATTGAACCCAAAACCTTGCCTTGTTAACACAATGCTCTTACCACTGAGCTACAGGAAGGCATATCATTTATATGCTGCAGAAAGCAATAATTTAAAATAATTATTAGACTGCATTGTGGGAAATAAAACACAAAAGTGGGTTCAGACGTGTATATATTGTTCAGTTTAATTTAGTTTAAGATCCTATCACCAAAATCAACAGTAATCCATTTTGAAGTTGAGTTTGTCAGTGTGCCTTTGGCAGCACTCAACAGTTTTTCAGCACTTCATGCACATTATTTATACTGCATGTCAAAAGCAATGCAACATTTAAAAGCACTTCTCAAGTACTCTGATTTCTGTACCAATGCAATGCTGTGAATTATGCCTCACAATTGTTTTGTTTTTTTAAATTCACTTATACAAAACATGATTCAAAGACTATGATTGAATAATTTACAGCATTAAATGATATTTAACCAGTAAGCACACTAAAATTACAGTCTTTCAATCTTTCAACAAAAACATGATATTGACATAATATATTAGGAGGAATACTATGGATCTTGGAGACAACACATAAACCACCTATTAATGTATTACTGCATTACAACAAAATACAGAAAAATGTTTCAAATTCATAAGTATCCATGTTTCAAACACATGAGTACATTACATTGTTTATCATGTGTGAGTTTGTGCCTTTAAAAAGATAAAATATGTGAATGTTTAGTCAAAGTGTCGACTTCTCTGTCCTCTTCTCTCATTATTAAGGTACATGTTAACGTAAGATGTCACCAGGTCATCCATTTTATAGCCCTTTTGAATGAAGGGAGAAAATATTTTGAGTTATGATATATCCTTATTTACATTTTAGAAAAGTTTTTCATTAACATTTATTCTTTAGAGCTAAATTACTGGTTAACAACAACATCTTACCAAGGATGTTTCACACAAGATTTTGTTTCCTTTGACAAGGTTTCCTACAGTCATGTGGAAGTATGTGCTTCCACTGGACCAGTTTGCAATTTTGTTATAAGGATGCACTGCCAGAATGTCCTTTAACAGTTGTGGAACTGAATTAGTCAACAAGACATCCAAACAAAAACATGAAACTAGAAACTAAAATCATGAGACAAGGTTTTAATAGAATTTAAGCAATCAAGCTGATTGAAATGAGTGTATATGCATTTACTTTATATATATATATATATATATATATATATATATATTGACGGTTTTATCGAACCCTGATGCCTGGCCCAAAGTTAACCACCGGTCTGTGCTTGTTTATCAATCTGGCTAGTGGCTACTAATATAACTATTTATATATTTTTGCATTTATATTCATATTTTATTATTTATTATTATTTAATTGATTAAATAAACAATTTATTGCATGGGTTGTGTAACCTTGTCACATTTAAGCCAGGTAACGGTTATGTCATTTAGTCATTTAATTGTTAATTCTTTTGCTCGTTTTCAGACATAATCTGGTGGGACTCTATTCTTTGCAGATGCGTACCGGATGCTAAATTTGGGCCACAAAAGCGTGTGAGCGAAGTAACGTTTATGATGTTGCTTTGAAACTGCCTATTGTGCAACCCAAATGTTACTCTTCCCATAATTGACAAAATCAGACATTTAAACAAGAGCAAAGTGAGTTATCAATTGCTGATACCTTTGTTTTGGGGTGGATAATGGTGATGCCCTGTTTGCTGATGGCAATCCTCACGATGTCAGGGAAATTAGGCTCAGATGTTTGCTGCAATATCATCATCATTGATTTACACACATTGTTTTTAAAACATGTAATATCGAAATACAAACCTGTTTCAAGCAAAGTCAAATATCCTTACTTTTACTTCAAAAAAGGCACAGCCAAATGTGGGCCATTTATAGATGATCTTCAAAAATCCAGTCATGGCCTGTTCCACTGTCATATCTGCTTGCTTGTTGTATTCTCCAGTAAGGTGCTGTTGATAAATGTTTGCATACAAGAAAGAATAGATAATATGACTTACACAAAAGAGAATAATATTACTTACACATTTATGCATTCATTATAAACTGTTGTAGAATACATTACCGAAAGCTTACAAGAGAATTATTTTTTACTCACCTTTTTCCATTCATCGGCAGACATAGCTTTAAGTTGGTCATTAGGCACCAGGTCCTTCAGCATCTTTGGAATCATGGGAAATTTGGTTTTGTCATTGCCCACCTTTACCCTGAACAGTAGAGCACCGAGCTGCACCATGTCTTCTTTAGTGCAATGATGATAACCTCTCAGGTACTTGGGTAATTCCTAAATAGTATAGTGGACAGCCACAAAAATGTTAGAAATGTTAAAGTTAGATTTTTGCATAAATATACATAGGTCACTTTTCCACTGCTGAACCTAACCGTTCCAACTGTGGGGCTGATAACAGAACTCTTTGAATTTGTAATATCCTGTCTACACCGAATGTGTGCGGTGCGACAAATGACTAACGAATCCATTATAAAATGTAATTCTGTCCCCATGGATGTGATGTGAAGTGGCAAAATTACAAGTAACCAACCCTGAGTGGCCAGGGTAAGAATTTCTTGCCGAAAAAAAAAATCTGTAATTGTGCCATGCCAAACCAAGCTCAAGAGGAAATATAACTGTAACTGTTCCTTACTCTTCTTAGACCTTATGCCCAGTGCTGGAATAGCGACTATGGATGATACTAACTCGGATATGAATGGATGGCACCGATTTCTAGTACCTGTGGGTAATGAAAGATAACATCAGCTTCCACATCTCTCCCAGGAATGACATTGAACCATTGTTTTCTCATGAAGAACACCATGTAAGACACATTCACTTGGCCTGCTGTTTGAAAGAGAATCATTTAATTCATTGAACTCTCATACAACAGTCTAAAAATATTATAGAAACATTTTCAACATCTAGATTGAAAAACACCTACTCTGATTCACTCTCTTTGCTCTGTTGGACCAATCTGTAATTTGTCTTAGACTGTCGAAGAAGTAGTCGGTTTCATTCAGACTCAGAACCTGACAGAAAGATAATTTTAAATGTGCTCTTTAAATCATGTGTATTTGTTAGTAATGCAGCAGTATTAGCAAAGCAACAGGACATAGAGCTGTTATTATGACACTTTGTTTCACCCAGAATTTTGAATTTTCTGTCCGTTAAAAATCCTGGTAGTTCTGGTACCAACCTTATCTGGAGTTTTCACAAAGAGACTGAAACCATCAGCTGACACCAACATGAGCTTCTTGGCAATGGCCTGGACCAAACCTTTTATCCTGGTGTTGGTTGCTACCTCAAAAATCTGTCCAGATAAGATAATAATAACACAATTAGGTCCATCACTACTAAGAAATGATACCTGTCGTGGCCTAATTTGGTGGCAGTCATGGCCTTATGGTTAGAGAGTCAGACTTGGAACTGAAACTTTGCCGAATCGAGCCTCAGTACCAGCAGGGATTGTAGGTGGGGGGAGTGAGTGAACAGCGATCTCCACCACCTTCAATACCACGGCAGAGGTGAGACCCTTGAGAAAGGCACCAATCCCCCAATTGCTCCCCGAGTATCGCAAAAAATGGCTGCTCACTGCTCTTGATGTGTGTCCACAGTGTGTGTGTGTGTTACTCATTGCTGTTTGTGTGCACTTGGATGGGTGAAATGCAGAGCATAAATTCCAAGTATGGAACACCATACTTGGCCTCACATCAATTCACTTTTTCACTACAGCTCTGTGGTGTATTATTGTGGTTCAAAACACTGTGGAATAATACAGTTTTCTAGTGTGTGTTGTGTTACCTCATGAGTGTCATTAGGGAAGTATATTTTATGGAAGATCTGGGTGCTGTTCTGCTGAATGGCATCTACCTCCACCTGGTGAGGGGGAAGCTTTCTGGGTTCCGTTCTAAAGCAGGAAAAACAATGTTATATTATATATAATGTTATATTATGAGATATTATCATACCAAATTATATTTCAGAAAATCTGCAAACTAGCATTTGAATTCAGCGCAACAATATGTTTATAGTGGAGTTCCCCAAATGTGGAGGTCTCTGAACAGTTGCAATGGCATATGTAAAATCTGTACTGTACACTCACTTATGCCTGACACTTTTCTGATGTTCTGAGTCTGGTAAAGGCTAGGATAAGACACACTCAACCACCCAATCAACATAGACCCTTCGTCAGAATTTGAATCCATGCACCTGAACCCGTTCATCTACTTATCAGTCACCTATATCTGCGTTGTTATCTGCGATAGGGACAACCGCAACATGAGGCTTCTCCCGCCAGCATTGTGATCTGTTAACCCTTGCTTCCCAATTAAATTTGCTATTCACCATATTTATTTTAAAATCATATATATATATATCCCTCCATGGCATATTTAAGTCCCACTTTAACTCTCCTCGACGACAGCGTGTGTCCAAAATGTACCAAAAATGACTTCGGACAAGGTTTTTACAGTCAGTTGCCACTGAAAGACATTAGGAACTCTGGTCGCTTGTCCGAGTTAGCAACCATAACTAAGGGGGACGGGGCTTACCGATAGGTCGATTCTGGAGTGTGGGGAGAACTGTGGTCCTCAATGTTTCCCTCATCTCGCTCTCTGAGTTCCTTAATCCTCTCTGGTATGCTCCTTGAATTCTTACTCCATCGAAAGTATATAGAAATTCATGGAGCTGCGCGATCAACCTCATACCGCGTGAGCCAGTGCCCAGTGGTAAGATATACCCACTTTGGAAAACCATGGAGGAGTATATCGAGGAAGCTTTAAGGCTACATCCACCCTTCGATGTTTCCTGGTGCATCGGCGTTTTTGTGCCTCAGAAGGATGGAGAGTTGAGACCTTGTTTTGACTATTGATCTCTTAATAAGATAACTCTTAAGTTTTAGTACACACTTCTCCTAGTCCCAGCTGCACTGAACTACTAAGTGGAGCTGCCTTGTTCACCAGGTTGGACCGCCGCATTCTTATAACCTCATCTGGATATCTGAGGGAGAAGACCGCTTTTTTGTGCCTTTAATTGTATACAGTATATAGGATAGTGGAGGCAGACAGGGGCATGAGGTTGTGAGAGGATCAGGACATTCAGCTCCATTGTTCTTCATCATTATAAACAAGGATCAAACTCTACTTAACCGATTCTTGTTTGTTTTTCCGCTGCAATGAACAGTTTGAACTGACATTTTCTGTCTTAGTTTGTTTTGTTACATCATGCTATTAAAAAGAGATCTGTTACTGTGCTCATATAGTGCCTTTTCAAAACTGAATACCCCAAACAATAAACCATTATTGTGCTATTAACAGATACATCTTATGAAAAAAAAATATTGTTCATTAAAGACAATGTTACTTAGTGATCCTACGATCCAACTAAACTTCAATGTTATGAAGTAAAATTTACGATATATACATTTTTACAATTTAATTTTTCTACCCAACCCATTTAGTTTGCAAAAGTTTTGGTTTGCAAACTAAATGGCATAGTACAAAATATGTGGTAATTGTACCTCAGAGCCCCCTGGAGTCTTTGGAGGCAGTCAGTGGCCAGTGGCTCTCGTTTTCGTGTCTCAATAAAGCGTTGAACATGCTTCATCAGAGAGTTACTGGGTGGGAAGAGACCACAGCATAGCCACAGCAGCTGCCAGCCTTGCTCCATACTGAACCTGATTAAGAAAAAAGATATGCTCTTAAAGGGCAAAGCTCATAATGATGAGGCAGAGTGGTTGGGTATTATAAAACCCCTTGTAGGTTATAAAAAAACAGTGTAATTTAGTTATTTCATACTTAATTTTGAAATAATAGATGACTGAAAGTTAGGAGAAAAAGAAAATGGGATATTAATGGAGGTAATGGTCGCATAGTTTTACTCTCAGCGTTATAAAGGGAAAGTTGTCTTTTGTGCAACTTCAATCCCACAAGGAGTATTGTACAGAACTCTTGGGGGAAAAAATTCTGCCATATTTTTTAACTCTGTTGCTCTTTTAATGAACCCCTATGGTGAAAATCTAGTTTTTAATGTTGTATATATGTTTATGTGTTTTTAATATGCTATAAAGGAGTCATCGGATGATAGTCCAAATTTTTCTGAGTTAAAGTGCTATAATCGGGTCCCCTGTGCATCTAGCAAACCAGAAAACGTGAAAAAAAAGATCCCAGCAAGTTTGTTTTAATAAGCCATTCCCTGCAAGCAGTGAGAAATCGAGCGGGTTAAGATTTTCCTCTTGTTGTGATGTAAAAGCAGGATTTTATTATAATATTACCGCACCTTAAGCTACACAATTCCACCCATGGCCGGTGCCGCCATTGTTGTTTTCATAAGCGACAGCGGTGTACGTGAGTCCTAATAGAACATGCAAAGCCAGTTTTAAGCTTACTCTTTATTTATATGTTATTGGTCAAATGGGCACTTGGAGTTTAGCTGCATGTATGTTAATTTATGTGCGTTAATATGTTTAGCTACGGCAAGCTGTTTGTTTTGCTAATGAACAGGGGCGAACACTGCGGATAGTTTTGTTTTAAAAGTCTCATATCATTCGTCCTTAGACTGAAAACTCTGACACATCATACTAGTTATGCTCTCACGTTGTGTGTGTAACATTATAACTTGTCAGTGACGAGTGCTAAAATCCACATAATTCTGCTGAGATCTGCAGGTGCGCATTCCGTGGATTTTATGCAAGCATACATGCACAACGTGAAAGAATAAGGATGCGCTGTTTTGAGACGTTCATAATTTAGCTAAACCATTGCGTGGGAGTAGTAAAGGTGTGTTATGTAAACATGCCGGACGGAAGGGGGCTAGGGTGCGCTGTAACTCATTATCCTTTAAAGAGACATGCACCAAAATTGGTTGATGTGAGCATAGCTGTTTTTGACAAGGCAAAAAGGGTTTTGTTTATAAAGCCATTCCGTGTTTTTAAGCATAATATGTGAGTCCTTTAAGAAAAACCAAGTGCAAATTTATAATTTTAAACCATTACTGAGTATTTTCTCCACAAAACTGCAGGCTACCAAAGACTGTTTATAATAACTGCTCCGGTTAAGGATGTCATAAACCTGGAACCAATCACATATCAACTCATTTGATTCCTGTGGATGTTCAGTTTGAGGCATATACTGTATATACACAGATGGCGTTTAGATTCGAGATAAAATGATCATTGCACTACTGTGTCAGCTCTCCGAGTTACATTCAAGCTATTTTAAGGCAGGAACATTTATTTTCACAGGAAAATAAATGTTTAAATACGCAATTATGAACAAGTAGTTTTAAGGGATAAATTCGACCACTGGGGGCTTTAAATTTTGTATATACACGCATTTAATAGATCAACAACATTTCAGATTATAAACTCTTATTAAAATCTGAAAATAATACAGAATGGAGACATTATTTGTAGTGGGTTTCGCCTGTATTTCTGTTTACGGAGTACTATTTACCGGTTGTTATTGCTGGTCATTTGTTTTATCATCTGGCAGTAGATCTCATCTCTGAGAGATTCATTCTGTGTAGGTGGGCCAAAGATCTGGTCTGTGAGCTCCAGGGGGGGCTGGATCTGTCTGGTGGGGTAGTCACCCATGTATTTCAGAATAGGTGCACACCCTTACAGTCAAGTAAACACTATTGTTCTGGAATGTGTCCTATTGGAAAAACCAGGTTAACTTAAAAACACACTTTTTCACATTTATCCATTTTTACAGCAATGCTCTTTGCTTGCTTCTCATAATACCTTATGAATAGCAATTCATGAACATTTACGTCTGGCTTGAAATCTGGCTTGCTTGTGGCAAAATCGGAGATCGGAATCATAAAAGGACGAGCGTCAGGAGTGTAGGATAAGAGAGGGCCAGGCCTGGTCTTTGTTTTATTATGTTTGTGTGGCCGGTAGTCGACCCTGAGGGAGCTGTCGGCCCTTAACATTCGTTTTTTTTTTTTATATTAATTTTATTTAAAGTTGTTAAAGGTTTGCTGGTTCCCGCCTCTTTCCTCCCATACCTTGAACTTGTTACAAATACTTTAGAATATTAATCAAATAAACTAGTAAAAGTAACAACATCTGGAAAAGTGTGGTAAAGGATATCAGTGAAGGCTTGGCAGGCTTGAGGGCTTAATTCTGGATTTCCCACCAGCCTCTTCAGCAGAGGCTGTCTGAGGGGTTCTCTGGAGTTTGCCCACAGCCTCTCAGGTGGTGCATTCTTAGATATCACCTGTCTGCTCACATCTTTGATGGGCTGCCTGGAGACATTCACAAAAAAACAGTACATTTATGTTGTTTTGTTGTGTCAGTGTCTGTTTACACCGAGTGCAAATAGCCTGCCATTTACATTAACTCCGCCAAATCCTCTCTTCTACAAATTTCTGTCACATATCAGATCATAAAGGTGTTTATTTTCAATCAAATGAAGAAAATATTTTAAAAGCGGGTTACCCCTGTCTAATAAAGTGTAGACTAAGCTTAGGTGCAGGGCTTTATTGTCCTAATAAGTTGGCATCCATAAAATATTTTTTATTTATTTATTGCTTTTTATTATTGCATAGTGGTGAAAATATTAAATGCCACTAATTATAAATATTTAAAGCATCTAGGGTGAGTGCGTTACAAAGTAATGTGGGGTTTAATTGAAACACAGATGTTTTTCATAGTTACACATACTCATAGTTTCTCTCATTACCAGATGATGGTTATTGAGTTTTTATGTCTTTTCATAGAGAAATTTGGCAAAGAGTTTTTGGCAGCATGAGAGTAAATATCTTCATCATATGTTTTTTTTCAATTTCTCTGTTGGGTGTGTAAGTCACCAAATCCAACTTTCTATCATCCTAATCACTGTCGGGTTGCCTAAAACAAAGCAGCATATTGAAACGTCAGGTACTTCTAGCAACTGCTAAATAGGCAGTGAAAATAAATACTACTAACCCCACTGTGTGAAAATGTACACAAGACAATGAGATTAAATTGAAATCAAAACTAAAATTAGTTTAATTGACAATTATGTCTTTTTATTGAAATTGTGGAGCATGTTCTTATATATCTATCCATATGTATTGAGCTAAAAACAAAATGTGTTACTTTGTGCCCCGCTCTCGACTTTACGATTTACACTAAATGCGAAAAAATACTGCAAATTTATTTTAGTTTAAATAGCATAATGCTAAAAAGCTGCTTTTTTCAATAATGATGCATCCTAATTCACATACTATCCATTCTAAATAGTAATTACAATTACTATAATAGCATGTTGAAATGCGTATTCTTAAAGTACCCATGGTGGTCTTCTATTTCTGGTGCAAATTCGAAAGTCTTAATCAATGGACACACAAACGACTGATATTACCCACAACTTGCTGCGATACCTTGTGTTAATAAGGTAATAAGGATGCTTTGCTGAATTAATCAAGTTAACAGTAATAACATAATAAATAATGAATTAATCATTTAATGAAAAGTATTTTGATGTTCTTGACTGTTAATGATCACAATGTCTTCTTGGCAACAACAGCCACTTTTGTTTCACGTTATTATGTCCCAGTGCCTGCATACTTGTTTTGCTACGCAAAAAAAATGTATATTTGGCTACAAATGAAAACCTTACCATAACAACAATAGTACATAGTTTTATTGCATAGTGTACGTATGCAAAAGAGTGTCAATAGCATCTATCACTACTTTTATTTTTTATAAATTATTATGTAAATATGCTATTTTCATTTAGTGTAAATATAAACTAATAACTATTTTCACTTGGTGTAAAAAGTCTCTACCACAATTTTCACATAGTTTTTATACAGTATATATTGCTATTTTGCTATAATCTTTCAAACAAAGTATACTAAGTAGTAGCAATGAGGACAAACAGATATAAGAAGATACCTGAAATATTCAATAGAGAACTCTTTAAGGGTTGCAGGAGCCACTTTCTCAGTAATGGTTCCTTTTAAACTGTTATCTATGACAGTCTTTCTCTGATCAGGGGACAAGCTGATCAGGCTCTAAAAATGGGAAAACATTTTTATAAGACGTATTTCTACACCCCCATTTTTTATTTAATGAATTTATGTTTAAGCACCGCATTATACAAGCTTCAACACATTAAAGTTCTCACCAGGACTTCATTGGTCGGCTTTGTAAGAGTAGGAAGAATAAAAACCGCATCTGCAGGGACTACACCGGTTTCTCTTGTTCGTTCATTCTTACCCTTCAACCAGCCACGATCAGCAGAAAACTCATCATCTTTAATAAGAAGAATGAGCTCTGCTTTCTTAAAGCTGAGAAATGTTTGATCATCTTGAAAAGAATCCAAACCATTTTCATTAGACAACATTATTAGATGAATTGATATATGGTAAATAATCAAATATGCATTTTCACATATTTAAAACATAAAAAAGAACATGTCTTTCTTATTTTTGTGCCTGACCTTGTCTGTTTACTTCTTGTAAGGCAACGGCATATTGTGAACGCTCTATAAGGCCTGCTAGGAACATCGCTACCAAATCAGAGATGTCGGGAGCCATGACTGCATTCAGTGTGAAGTCTCCCTTCAGAGTTAACAAACACACAGACTTCCTATCTCTGGAAGAGACGGAGAGAATTAAATTAAAAATAAAGGTATCACTCATGTTGTTGGAAAAATTGTAAACATGATACAATCTAAACATAAAACAGTTTGTGCTAAACTGACCTAATAGTGTTGACCCCGGTGACATCAGGGTAAGAAAGTACCAGAAGATTCTTTTCCCGTTCATCTAAGAATGTTATTCCAGTTGAGTTTATGGCAAGGATGAACTTGTTCTTGGGTAAAGCAGGACCTGAAAGTGTTATTCAAGTTTACACCTTCAAAATTAGAATACTTTTTTCTTCTAGGATATACAGTATATGCAATAGTTATGGGATAGGAATGCAAACAACTATAAGTAAATACTTATCAATTCATACCGGATAACTTGGCAACTTCAAAAAACTTTGAGAACAACATGGACCACTTCTGGCGAGCAAAGTCAACTACCTCTGCTTTCACATGAGCAGACTTGGTCCGAGAGTTTATAAATGGGCCCTTGTTAAAAAAGATTATACATAAAATATTTTTAAGAAAATGTTTTAACTCCCAATCAATCTATTTCCATTTCAGTTAATATAAATACTAAAATCTCTACCTGGACATGTGATGTGCTGACCATCTGTACCCATTTCGCCTCTGACTTGGCCTCCAACAGTTTGGAATTAATGCATTCCTGAACAACAGTCTTGGCATTCTCTATACTGCTGTCTGACCCATACTGCACATAGAAGTGCTTTGCTGCAAGATCAACATAGTCTTCCTCCTGAGAAACATGAATAACATTTATTGTTCTCAGTTATGCCCATGTACTTATTTTAGGACTTAAAGGGGTTATTTTTCAAGACAGGGAGTAGATTGAGCCAGGCCTTGATAAAATTTAGACTATTTTGGCCATTTATATTGTAGCTCTATCAGATAGTACAGTGGAGACAGGAAATTGTGGGACGAGTGTGGGGAACAGGGTAGGGTTGAACCAGCCATTCATAAATTCTTTCTTAAATGTGAACGTAAAAGTCAACACTAGAGGCTTAGTAACTACTAGCTAGTTCATACCTTAATATTCGGTTGCAACAATTGATCTTAAAGCGGAACGTACCTAGTAGTTAGTCTCTGTAAAGTAATGCGTAGTTACTTTATATGCAATATGACGTTTACCTTTAATAGTCCAATAGCAGCCTTTAAATTGGTGAGAAAAAGTTGTGTTGAAATGTTTTTCATTTCAAAACATTCTTGATTTAAGCTTATTTTACCTGATATAATAACGGTAAAAAATATACATTAAATAGAATACTACCTATCATGAATAACATATTTCCAATTATATTAATAAACAAATACTGATTAAAAACAATTCTGCCTAGTTAACGTAATAATAAATGACATGCAATAGGCAATAATAATAATAAATTCAGATTATAATGCCACGGAAATAAAAAGGAGGTAATTTTATTTTTGACTTGCACAAGGCAGATATACAATACACACAAAGAGACGCATTAGGACGGTTCTTGTTAGAGCCGTCAACAATTAAATGTCATCACATAATGTTCTCTATTTTAAAGGTAGGATACTGTAAATGTCAGCATTATCATGTGCGTATATAATTAAAGAATGCTGAGTGAAACAAGAGCTTATTCAGTTAGTTCAGTGACTCTATATATTCCTACACTTACTCCTGACGGGTGGCATCTGTAAATATTTAGCTTATTTAACATGACACTTAAACTATGTTGAATGGTGCAACTCAAACACATTTAGTAGTGTGTAAGTTTTAATTTAGTGCCTGTTTAAGTCAAAACTACGCTAAGTTGTAGCTAACGCACAGCTGGTCCAACTGGCCCCATGAGCGAGAAATGACCACGAGCCGGGATTTGAACTTGTGTCGCCTGTACTGCTATTGCAGTACCTGCCTACAAATTAGAAATTTTACAAACATGTTTTAAAACATTACTGATGTGCATCTTGAGACGTAACAAATGCACTGATATATTTATATCAGTTCATGTAGTTTTCAATTCTAACATTTATTGTAGTCAGGGACTAAAAATAACAATGCATTCTCAACAAAATAAACTAATAGGGCTTCAACTTTGTTTCGATTGGAAATATGTCAACACAGGTTCACTAATAGCAACACTAATCCTTTATCTTAAGACAAAGTAACTCATACTAAAATGGTTTCAGACACACCTTTTCACACTGGTACTCTCCATACTTCAGGCCTCTGATGACCTGACTGTAGATAAGGTCTGTGCTAACGTTATCCTGGCTGCAGTCATGCCAAGGTTTGAATATTTCTTTACGGAAGTAGAGACGCCAGGGGGCATGTTGCTCCTGCCCACCCTTTCTCTTTACTTCCTGTTCACACTGAGAGATAGCATCCATCACATGTTCTCTACCACCTCCCAGAGACCACACCTAAAGGAAGAGATATCATACTGTCCTGAACAGTAATATCTGGATTAAATATGCTTGCATAGTAGTACTAATTCAGGCACATGTGAGCAAATCTTAGTACAAGTCATGTACCTTGTCATACAAAGCCACATAAAGTGAGAAGCCAAATATGTCCTGAACTCTGACTTTTTGTGAGAGAACTTGGCAGACCTCTTTAGAAGTTGATGCAGAATCTACAGGTAAACTGATAGTTCTGCCATCCATCAGAGTGACTGAGATGGCAATGGGTTTCTTGGACTTTGTAGCCTGTTATTAAACAATAAGATCATGAATCATATAATATTTTTTTTGACTTCTTCTACAGGTCATTTGGCACAAGGCCAACTTTCTGTAGCCTTAAATTAATACGGTATTAGTATTTTTACCTGGAGCTCAAGCCAGCTGGGAGGCTCACCGCGCACTCCATTGGCAACTGTGCGCCTTAGTCTTTCTGCACAGTATGGTGCATATCCCACGGGGCCAAACCGAAGAAAACTTTGCAGGTACTGTAAGGAAATTAGCAGATATTTAGAGCAACACAATGAAGTGTCCAATTAAATGTGATACCCCACATATAACTATTTAACAGAAAAAAATGGTTATTTGATCACCTTAATAAAGCGCTTAGTAGGAGGGAAGATGCCCAAGCAGATCGACAGAAGGATCCAGCCACGGAAGAAGCTTCCACGACTAGGGTTTTCCTGAAGCTGTTTACAGATCTGGCAGTAGATTTCATCCCTTAAACATAGATATGCTAAGGATGATTAATAGGAAAAACATCTGGCCACCAAATAATATATTTCATCATTTTAAATAATTACAACCTAAGGTCACGTCTGACAATGGCATATCCAACTATGATATGCAGCTTTTCAAGAGATGTCATTAGGCGGTCCAGAGTAAGTTCATCTCCATTAATTTCCTCTTCTTCGCTAACGGTTTGCACAGTTGGTGGTTTTGAAACTTCTGACCCATCCCCTGACTTCATTTGAAGAGTTCATGAATCAAGATAGAAATGTAAAAATATGTATTTATTTTTTAGTCAAAGATGATGATCAAATAAAAATGATGTGCAATAATAAGAGTGAGTGCCATTACAGATTTGTAATATTCTTGTTGGTCTCACCTCTTCTAAAATCATCGATGGTTTTCTACCAGACCTTCTGTTTGGTGGATCCCTCACTGGTGTTGTGGAGGTCTTTCTGTTTTGGGACATTAGATCAATGAAAGTAGAGCCCTTTCTGTTTTTCTGCTCTGGTATATCAGATGATTTGCGGTTTGGAACCTCCTCTGAGAGACTTGATGCTTTTCTGTTTCGAGATAGAATGTCTGTAAAAGTTGAAGCTTTTCTTTTGCCAGAAACCTCATCTGCAGATACAGAAACACTCCTGTCCTGTGTGTTTCTTGAATTTCGCAGCCTCTGAAAATGATGAGATGTAAATACAACATATTCTTTGTACATTTTCAAGTAATTCATACAGAAGGAACATATGTTGGCAGGTGTATACTGTTGCAAAAACATTAAGGTTGAGTCATTATAAACAGGAAGCCACTCACCTGGTCCACGCCCACCATATGGCTGAGGCGTCTACCTTGTCTAGAGGCCACATCTTTCTGAAGCGAGCGATCAGCTAATCCTGGTTCATTTCTAGAGATCTTTTGAACTTTTGGTTCAGGAAGATCACCCATAAATCTTAAAATCATCCACCAAACTGATAAGGAAGCCTGTTGGGAAGAGCAGTAGTAATATTAAGTGGTGAGTTACAATGTGTCACACTCTACACTCTTACAATAAAATACTTAAAATAAAGGTGCTTCACAACGCCATAGAGGAACCCTTTTGTCTACATGTAAATGGTTCAATCAAGAACCTTTAACAACCGAAGAACCTTTCAGTTTCACAAAAGGTTCTTTGTGGTGATAAAAGGTTCCTCAGATTTTAAAACAGTAAGAAAGAGATGGTTCTTTAAAGAACCTTTGAATGAAAGATTCTTTGTGGAACCAAATTTTTTGTGCATGAAGCATGACAGCATAATAATAAGCAGTTCTGAATATAAAAATGCAAAAAACCTGAATGAACTAAAGATTGGTTAAACGCTTTACCAGAACATCATTTTCATCCTCATGGTAGAGCAAAGGCTGACGTATTCTCTGACGAATATGTGTAGGTGTAGCCGCGCCCTGGAAGTACATCGAAGCAAATTTGGAAAAAGAGTACTCATCCAAATCATCATAGTCTTCCTCTGGAATTTCCATTAGTGGAGCATCATCCAGATCAACCTCCTCAAGGACTGCCCGTTTACTCTCCAAATCCTAGACAAACATAAGTTTGAGTTCCCAGCTATCACCAGACACTATTATTCTTATTGTTAAAGTTCTTCTTCTTTAAAAAGTCTTGATCTCTGACCTCAAAGCCAGCAGGTGCCTGGCCTTCCTGTCCTCCAACCATGCTAGGCAAGAAGCCAAAAATATCATCCACCATTTCCTGGTCAGTGATAGACTCTAGCTGTTCAGCTGCCTCTCTTTCTTTTTTCTTACGCAGGACATACTCTAACTTCTTTTGTCTCTCTAGAACAGCAAGCTCTTCAGCTCTGCGATCCTGAAGTGAAAGTAAAGCCTACAAACAACATGAACCACAGTTATGAGACACCAGCCAGATCATAGAGATGTGATATATCAATAATTATGTGATCATCCATCCAAATATGGTACGTCTATCCATTAGGAAACAGCCTACATTTCTCTTCATCTTCTTGACAGCCCTTCTGGCTAGAGTTCCCCTGGTGTGAGCCTGGAGGAGGATCACTGCCTTTTGCTTTCGTTTCCACTCCTTTCTCATCAGATAGCCACGGGTCTGAGCCTGAAGCAGCAAAGTTGCCTGTTGCTCTTTTTTATATTGCCAGGCCATCTGCCGAGATCGCACCAGAGCCTGCAGACGGGCAAAACCCAACTTGACCTGCAGAAAGAGAATTGACACACTACATAAGAATCTACACTTTCCCACATATTTTGTTGGGCAACAGTCAACTGTTAGATCAATACCAGTTTGGGCTCTGCAAAAGGGCCCTTTTAGGGCTCATGACGACTACAACCCTAAACTGTGTGAGCCATAAGAATACAAGACTACATCAAGTACATCATTTGAGATCAAGAAAGGCAATCCTGTACATGTACATACGAAGTTGTCTCTCTTTCCCTTCAGAGGAACATGAAGTGACATCACTCTGTAGCCAGAGCACAGCTTACCACTCTGTAAAGTTTTCTGACTTTGTGTCCACGCCAGTATTTCTGTATCACCACAGCTGCTGCTCTCTTTTTCAGGAATGCTTTTCTGAAGCATCACAAAATGGTGATTAAAACAGTGTGATAGATTTCGCTCGAAACATGTCAGAGATCATCTTTTAATCTTATACCTGTATTTGAATCCTCTGAGGACTTTTTGAATAAGAAGTGCCTTCTCGTTCAAAGCTTTGTCTCGTGTTATTTCCAAAACTGTATCGTGGCAATCCTGACAAATAAATATAGCAGGTTAGAACTGGAGTGCCTCTACAGCTTTACCTGTAAAATTGATCTCAGTACCTTTAGAAACACTTTGGTTTTGCCAATCCTCCAATCGTCTTCAATCAGCACATTCTCACAGATGCTTTCACTACACTTCTTGACACTCTCCTTTAACCAAGCAAAGGGCATTTTAACACAGACAGCTAAACAGTAAGAATTTTAGCATAGATAGAGGAATGATCACCCAAAAATGAAATTTTATCATTTTTTCCTTAACCTCATGTTGTTCCACACAATAAAAGCAAACCGGGACTGCAGTCAAACCATATATTTATTTATTTCTTCTCAACGCCCTTCAAGCATCTATGGCTATACTCGTGCCGAGAACCAGTTGCCCTTACACATGTCAGTTTACAGAAATTGATCCACACAAGTTGGGGAGAGACAATCTTTAATTGTCAATCCATATAGAAAATCACCATATAAATTACTAGTCCTTATGACCATACGTGTACATACTTAAAGCCTCCTGAAGCTATACGACAAAATTTGCTTAACAATGTACTCTGGAATAAACAATTCCTTTTGGAAGAATTAAAGCCATGCTTTTATTAGACAGGATGCTTTTATGACAACTGTTTCATTTTCAATACTGTTTCCATGCCAAACACAAATTAATGTTCAATAAGATTAAATCAAGCATTTCTCACGGTTTTGGGATCACAAACACTGGACTTCAGTAGGACACGGTAGCGATCCAGGAACTCGTCAAATGTGTGGCGGATGGGATAGCCAGCTTTCCTTATGCGGATGGTCTCCATCATGCCGGAGTAACGAAGCTGACGAATGCACAGCTCCCTGTCAAAAAGCTAAAACAGAAAGATGGAACTGTACAAACTAAAATCCTCTCAGTACTGGGAATATTAAACAAAGACGGAATGTTTCTTGACTGTTCGCCACTGGTGTAATAACTTTCCCATCTCAACCAAAGCACCTGAATCTTTATCCATCTTCAGGAGCAGCTAAAGACCCATATTTTTCCTCAACCTGAGCCAGTAATACTAGCACTTACTTATTTATTTATGTTTTTATTCATGTACTGTGTTAGATTAACTGGGACCTTCTTGCCTTTTTTGGTGATTGCTTAGTTCTCATCTGTAAATTGCTTAAAAGCATCTGCTACATGATTCAAATGTATAGATGTTGGGTTAAAAGACAAATAGATAAACTGTACTTACCATAGGCTTCTTGTAGTCATTGGGTTTAATACAGCGAATAAAGAATGGCTGACAGGCAGTAAGAGTCTTCATTAAAGAGTCCAATGACTGACGAAACTGACCAGTTAATGTGGGAACCCGCTTCTTTGAACCCGACTCTGATGTTTGCTGAGGGAGCGGCAAGCAATATGGAATGAAAATGAAGATTGTGATTTGATCAGACTAATGTTTAAAGTATGTGGACACTTCATTCTAAATAAAGAGTTTATCGTGGGTTAAAGGAGTTTATCGTGGCCTTGCATAAAACCTAGACCACTTTGGAAAGTCTGACCTCACTGATTTTTGCATACCTAAATGGAAGGATAAAGTACCTGTAAAATTATTCCCAAAGAAAGGAAATTGTTGGAAAGGACCAATTCCCTATTAATACCCATGATTTTGAACTAAATTCAACAACGACTACTAGGTGTGATGTAAGGCTGTCCAAATACTTTTAAGTAATTTAATGGTCTAAATACTGATATATAAGATATATATTTGAATGATTTTAGTCACTAGCTATTTTAACTTACCCGGAGTGAGTTTTTTGGGGTTACAATTATGTTACTGGTAGCAGTTTTTCCATCTGCGGTGCTAAGCTCATTGTGGAATATTTGCTTTAGGAGCTTATTTGATGATGTTTGCACTAACTGAATGATATCACCACTCAGAGCATCTCTGTTCTTCTCAAGAAAACCTATATCAAAGCACATGATAACAAAGATCCTTTATTAGATCCTAGATCATTTACATTAGATCATGTGAAACCAAAATACAACAATGAAGTCCTCTAGCCCACTCATACCTTTTGAGTCATAGTAGACAGCTCCAGCAAAATGCAGGATTCCAAACTTTGTGTCATGATTATTCTTTGGAGGTATATAAATATCACCCTTCCCATGAACTTGATTCATTTTGTTGAGCATGGTAGTGTCTGTGCCCTAAACAAATATAACACACTGGTAAGAATAAGCAGCAACTACAGGTTTTCAATGGTGGATACACTGTAAAACTTTGCTATAGTTTTGCAAAAGGTTTGCCAGTAACTTACTATAGATTAAAATACGACTTTTTACTACTTTCCTATTAGTACTATTTTCAATTTGGGTTATACTTTACTTTAATCAACAAAACAAAAAAAGACAGAAGGAAGATACTGGTCTCATTACTGGCATTAGCACAGCAACACTGCAAAAAATCACAATCTAGTTCTTTTCTAATAAAACTATTTAAAACTTCTTATATTACAATACATTTATGTAACAAGAAAGGTGACCTAAGATATTAAGTCTTGTTTTATGAAAAATTAAAAAATGTAAGAACTAGGCAAGTTTGTGTTTACAACAAAATTGTAAATTCAATCTACAGTTAGTTACAATATACTTGTAGCAAAACGTTTTACAGTGTAGATATTGGAATTTAAGTATCTGGAATACAGCTCATGGACACAATATTACAATTGCAGACATGAGATTAAAGACCAATAATCAGATACTCATTATAAACAAATATACAAATGATACATTTTATAACCTTGGGGAAGTGACTCTCTTCATCAATAAGGGAAAGAATGTTGAGAGACTTAATGGCCAGGACATCGAGTGTGCATTGGTTGTCGCCAAAATCAATGTTCTTCCATACTATGTTTTCACGGGCATATTCTTGTTGTTCAAGTTTGAAGACATGTTTCACAAAGAACTGCTGAAGCTGCTCATTGGCAAAGTTAATGCAGAGCTGTTCAAAGCTACAGGGATCACACATAAAATTAAAATAATATTTTCCTTATCATTTAATCATCCTCATGTCTGTTAGAATAACATATGAAAATAAGTAAATGATCATTTAACTTGAAATGTTTTTGTAAAATATTTATTTAGGACAACAACAGATAAACCTCAAAAAAGCATTTAAATTACAAACCTGTTGTTTTTGAAGTTTTCAAATCCAAAAATGTCCAACAAACCAATTGAAAGTCGGATGTGTTTGAGGTCATCAGGAGGAGGTTTGTAAATGGCGCTGTTCATTTTCTCCACGATCCACACAAATAGCTTTCCATAGATGGCCTGCACACAGAAAGAATTTGAGAACTGCACACTGATAAATACTAGACCTGACATAAACCAAATTTACATTCAGTTGCACAACCTTTAAAAAAGCATCTCTGCCATCCACGGCTTGTGTTGGGTTGAGAGGTTTAGACACGCTCTCCCTGTTTGTCATCAAAGATCGTTGTGTTAAACTCACATCCAGGGCTTTTGGGGCTACCTACAAAAAAAGGGCACTGGGTTTGAGTGTGCTGTGGGCATATACAATGTTTTTATTAGTTTATAAGGAAAATAGACTGAAGTTTAAAAATGACCTCTAATAACTTTGCAGCCATGCTGAAATGAGAAGACGTGAGAACATCACAGGCCTCCAGGTTGTTCATCATGGTTTCTTAAAAACAGAATATGAAAATAAAGTCCAAATAGACACTTTTGTCTTTTTGGTGATTAGCTATTGATCTCTCCTCACCCTCAAAGTCTACATTCCCCAGGTGGAGAATGGCAGCCAGCAGCTTGTTAATTTCCCATGCATCATTTTCTGAAAATGTTAGGATTTTCATTGCTGAACGGAAGCTGGCGTACTCCTTTATGTCATCACGTCCTTCACAGGTAGTGCATTTACCCTAATCCAACGAAACCATTTATTTAATAGTTACATATGACCTTTAATTTAACAATTGGCTTCTTGTTAATATTACAGTTGTGGATGATTTCAGAACAAAATAATGAATTTCCTTTTATATTCTGATAGATACAACATGGGTTGTTTGTCCCATCCTTCAAATACACCCCCATAGGAGCATTTTTTAATTAGTGCCTCTATCATCACTATAGAAACCTGGATGTCTTGTGGTGTTTAATGTAAGTGGTGAAGTTCTGGTTGCTTGGTTAGAGCCTGGCTTTGGCAGCACACGACTAGCTGCTTTGATCCCCAGAACAAACAAGTTAAATATGTAAATTGAATGCAAGTCGCCTATCCAAAGTGTCTGTCAAATATATATACACTCCTGAACAAAACCTTAAGACCGGGGGAAACATTACAAGCATTTAAAATTTCTCGCTGGTGGACATAGCCTTAAAAAGTTCAAATCTGAGCAAAAATATGGCTTTCATTTCATTGTTCTTCAGGCAG
Source organism: Triplophysa dalaica (assembly GCF_015846415.1). Lineage (NCBI taxonomy): Eukaryota > Metazoa > Chordata > Actinopteri > Cypriniformes > Nemacheilidae > Triplophysa > Triplophysa dalaica. The sequence goes on along the minus strand of NC_079547.1, from coordinate 8,331,689 downwards.
TGACATCAGGCAATGTCATGATCTCCTGATGCCAAAGGCAAAAAGGCTTTATGTCTTTGAACGTGGCAGGATTGTTGAGCCGCACAAGCAACGGCTTTCGCAACCTGCCATCGCTGGTTAAACGCAGTAAGACAGTCATTGCAAATTTCTTAAAAGATCCTGAGAGTTATGGGACAAAAAACTTAAGTGGTGGACACAAAACAATTGCACGGAGCCGGAGGATCCGAAAAGCTGTCCGTGAAGACACAGGCCGATCCTCAACCCTTGATGCTGACTGCAGCCCAATAACCATAAGACGGCATCTGCGAGAGAAGGGCTTTAAGAACAAAACAACTTCTTCACACAAACTTGCCCACTTGGAATTTGCAAGGGAGCACCAAAAATGGAACATTGAAAGGTGGAAGAAAGTTTTATTCTCTGATGAGAAAATTTTTAACCTGGGTGGTCCTGATGGCTTCCAACGTTGCTGGCATGATGAGGAGATCACACTGGAGATGTTTTCTACGCTGCACGTTGGAGTAGGCTCCATTATGGTCTGGGGTGCTTTTGTCATCAATGGGAAAATGGCGCTTCAGGTTGTGCAGAGGCGTCAAACGTCGGCTGGCTATGTGGACATGTTGCAGGGGGCATCCATCTTGACCTCGTCTTTGTGGAAATGACTGGGTCTTTCAACAGGACAACGCTGCAGTTCACAACACCCTCCTGACAAAGGACTTCTTCCAGGAGAATAACGTCACTCTTTTGGACCATCCTGCATGTTTCTCTGATCTAAATCCCATTGAGAACATTTGTGGATGGATGGCAAGGGATGTTTATGAAAACGGACGTCTGTTCCAGAGCATGTTTGCCCTTCGTGAAGCCATCTTCCTCACATTCCCACCAGCCTCCTTGAAACAGTCGCATCAAGCATTCCGAAACAAGTATTTGAACGGAAAAACGGTGGGGCTACCCATTATTGTGTCCATTTTTGACACTTTTAGTTCTGTAGTGGTTTCTTATTTGGGCAATGGTCTTAAACTTTTGATCAGCTGATGAACACCCTGTTTGAGTTTAAATGAAGCTCCCTGTTTTTTGTCTCTCGTTCATGTTTCTAGTTTTGTCATTTCAAGCAGTACTTACAACCCGGTTACGACCCACCAACGAGAAATTTGAAATGCTTGTAATGTTTTCCCCTGGTTTTAAGATTTTGCTCAGGTGTGTATGTACAAGCAGATTGACCTAATCCAATATTGTGAACACAGTGCTGACCTACAAAGGCAAAGTGAAGTAACTACACATTTGGTCAAAATTGAGTTAAGGCTTGAAATGGGCTTTGTGACATCTGTTCTGTCTTGTGCCTCCTGGTTCAATTTTGTCTTATTTCAGAGAAATAAAATTGCAGTAACTAGCTGCAATGACTGGCTGGTATTAAAACTATAAAGGCATTTCTCAGTTTCACTGTTTGCGTAGCTACTGCACTGAACAGGTCAAATAAAATGGCGTAATATACAACATCAGACTGTCATGTTTTTAACCGTGGCCCTGTATACACTTGGTATTACACTGCGTTTTGGTCAATCAACTCACGAGGGGACGTCAAAATAGGCCACTGGCACAAATGACCTACAGGGTTGTTTTTTTAAGGACAGGATCATATATTTAGAACATTACAAAAATTATATTATATTAATATTATTAATATTAATACAACAACAACCTGAAATATTTATAAAAGATAACTTTCATTAAATGATAGACTATTCAAATTATAAATACAATAAAATGTAAATAAAAAATGTATATGATTATTTTTGTTTTGTCACAGAACTTATGCAGTTCTATAAATTTAAAGTGTGACAATGTTAAATGATCTTGGAACTGCAATGAAAAAAATCTATGTGTCTCTATGTGTCAATACCAATTTCAATTCTTAACTGAAAATACATTAGTGTAAGTACTCACATTCGTGCCCAACCCTGGTTCATATTAATTCTTTACCAAAACAAAATGTACATGTATAAATAAAGAGTGGTCAAGATTATAATGATCAATACCATGGTCAGATAGTTATATTCCGTGGCATGTCCTAGAGACAGGATCTTCTTTTGGTCAGGTGGCATCCCCAGCAGCATGCAGTAAAAGATGTGGTAGTTTCTTTCTTCTGCCGCCTGTGCCAAACATACTATTGCTTATTTGTAGTTCAGGATGACATCAGTGACTTTGGTTTAATTGTCTCAAAGTATATAAAAACATTTTATATAATTTTATTGCATCTTTTATCAGGGCGGCGTACCTGTCGACAAACACGTGATTTCTCAAGCAGGTACTGTTCAATGCGGGCACCCTCTATTGCTCCATTTTTGGTAAAGTGGATCTCTATGTATTTGCCGAAACGGCTTGAGTTGTCATTGCGGATGGTTTTCGCATTACCAAAGGCTACAAAGTAAGAAGTGACCTGAATGTTAAAATGGTTCTTAGCAGAGAACATACAGTACATTATTTGTTTCTTTAAATAAATGTTGCTCACACAAACAGATAACTTTACCTTCTAGGATAGGGTTGGCCTCTAGAATCTGCTGCTCAACCCAGGATCGCTGTCCACTTACAGCTGCAAGAAACTGCAGCAGTAATTTAGTGCTCTCTGTTTTTCCAGCTCCAGACTCCCCACTGGTCAACAAAACACACCCAGATTAAGTCAAACAGATAAAACTAACACAACATAAGGCAGATGTTTGATACTACAGGGCAAATACAACTATTAATAGATTTGTCTGTAGCTCATGCTATTACCCATTTATATTACTGTGGTCATAAAAGGACTTTCAAGCAAAAGCAAGCAATTTGTCCAAATGCATGAGCAGAAAAGTTCAAAGAAGGTAATGTGTTTAAAGCAATGAATAGCCATTGAAAGATTGCAGAACCTAATAATGCAGCACTGGTCTTTGCGATTCCGGCGCATGTTGAAGTAACAGCTGTCTGCGATGGAAAAGACATGTGGGGGAAGATCTCCCAGACGCCGGTCTGTGTACAGCTGAACTTGGTCTGGAGTGTAGATGGGTAACAGCTGGTAAGGATTCACTGCCACAAGAATAGACCCTGTATATGTCTGAAAGCAACAGCGAGTGAATAAGTTATCTAAAAATGACATGCAACAAAATGCTTTGCAACATTTGTGTACAGTGTAACAATTTTTTGTTTTTTAAACAGGACAATAGAGCAAGTTTTTATTTCAACATTTATTTATCAATTTCTATAACATGATTTGTCAGTGCATCATGTCATAAATTATGTTAATAAATAAATAAACAGGTTTATCTAGTTAAACTATGGTGGTTTGGATCTAAGATCACACCCTGAATAGTAAAAATATTTTAGATCTGTTTGGTGTACATCAGTGGCCAATGCCCCTCAAAGAATTTAGGTGTCATGCAGAATGACACATTTACAATGAGATAAATAACATGTGATTCATCAGTGTAACAAACTGAACTGAGAAAGGGAAAAGAAGATCAATCGAAAGAATTTGTGAACATTTCTAATAAATAAGCAAATCAGAGTATTATCTCAGACACATTGCCAGAATCAGATGTTTTGTCTCAAGATTTAGGGAAACTAGTTCATGCTTTCATCACCATCAGGGTGGATAACTGTAATGGACTCCTCACAGGACTTCCAAAATCGACTATCAGACAGCTGCAGCATATACAGAACGCTGCTGCCAGGATACTGACCAAAAAATCGAAGCATATCATCCCAATCCCCAGGTCTCTACACTGGCAACCAGTTACATGAATCGATTTTAAAGTATTATTAAATGTCTACAAATCACTCCATGGCTTAGGACCTAAATACATTTAGGATATGCAGACTTACAGACTTCTCAGATCATCAGGATCAAGTCAGTTAGAGATAACAAGGGTTCACTCAAAACAAGGTGAGTCAGCGTTTAGCCATTACGCCACCTGTAGCTGGAATCTACTTCCAGAAGACATCAGATGTTCACTAACGTTAGCAATTTTGAAATCCAAATTAAAAACACACTTGCATTTACAACCTGAGCACTGTGCTGGTTTACATCAACTGCACTTTTATTTCTATGTTTTGTTTCTTTGTTATTTTTATATATACACATTTTTTTTATCAATTTTATTTCATTCGTTTTTACTTCTGTATTTTGACGCATTTCCGACTGAAATGGAATTTCGTAATGAGAAAAATAGTGAGTGTGGCTTTTGTCTTTCTCTGCGATTTGATTGGATGTATAAAAACAGCCGTTTGATTTTGAAATGGAACTGGCAGCAGACTGACAAGTGAATGGAGGAGTGTCATTGCGGATGCTCCGCCCAAACCGTCTCACTAACACATGTCATTTAAGATGGATAGTCATAACAGGAAGAAAGTGCATTTTCAGATTTTAACTAGAGATTATGAAGGTACGCAAATTTTAAGAAAAGAAGGACCCACATTGATAAACTATTTACAACAAATGTTTCAATATTTCATGAAAAAATAGGCATTGTCATTTTTTATATCATTTGGATGTCCATTATGTATTTTATTTTTCCTTTGTTAGTCATTTTATGTAAAGCACTTTGAATTGGCTTGTGTATGAAAAGTGCCATATAAATAATTTGCCTTGCTTTGCCTGAATCTTAAAAGCTTTCTGAACATTTGTAGATTTTGAATTTGTAAGCGTTTTCTTGTATGTAAGTGCAACTGTTTCATATGAACAAACAAGGCGTGGCATTTCATTTACAAGAGGTTAACTTGAGGTGGCGTTTCAGAACTCACATAGATAATTCCATCTTTGTAGCGCACCAGAAGGTTCCGTAACAGCCCTGCCTCATTAAGGTCTCCCAGACGTATCATGTCATCCACGCCCTTCACTGACGTGGCGTGCATGGGCTTCAGAGTACTTTCCTTCTTAATTTTATGCTCCTGGAAATTAAACCACAAAAGAAAGCAGACATACTCAAAAAGCTAAACAAAAAAATTTCAACCGACTGAAAGAGTTTCAGCCACAGATATTACCTTTCCCTCATCATCAATGAGTTGAAGCTGTCCGGTATCTGAGATCCCTACTTCAGCTCCAATCGCTACCCCATCACTGCAGTCCACCCAAACATAGTCCCCCTAATTCATTGGTATTTGAAGATATTTAAATACAATTTAAGCAACTTTTAAACTACACAACTAAACTTGCTTAAAATGTAATTTTCCTTAAAATGAACTCAAATATCATACATGCATAATAGTAAAAGAAAAACAAAAATAGCTGGTAAATGCCTCAAACAACTTGCCTTACTAAAAACCACCATGGCAGAGTTCTTGTCTCCCCCAGTCTGAATATTTGAGCAAAAGAGTCACATTTAAATGAATATGACAGCAATGTGAATTTTTTTATAGCCGTGACAAAGCCGAAGTGGCCTGTAAACTCTTTCCCCCACAACAATGATCAAATAAATGTACTTACAAATATTTTCCAAGGCATTATTATATCTAAAACATGTCAAATCATTACCTGTGGGTTGTATATTGACAAGCCTTTTGACAAAAATAACTAGATTTCCAGTCCTTTTTCTTTCAAGTCAGTTCACACAAGTCCAAGTGTTCAGTTGACAGAAATGATTCTGGATATCTCTCTGTGGATGTTTATGATACTTTGACTTTGCTCCCTGACCAACACTTCCGTAGTGACTTTTATGATAGAGAAGGTTCTGCCCTCCATATCATAAAAATAAAAAAAGCTAATTCCCAATAAGCTAATTTACTAATTCCACAAAAACTAGTGACCACTGACAAGTAAACATTCTTCTTATTTTGCCATTTAACAAAAAAATGCAGCATAAAAATAGCATGTACCCGCACATACCCGTTGAGGACTAAATATTCATAACAAAAAACAATGAAAAAGAAAAATCAATTGGTTTTCTTTTTTGCATAATGCTTTTTCCACAGAGGTAAAACATTTAACCTTTGTACCTCTTAGACTTAGCATATAGGGCTGAGTTGTGATCATAAAGGAGTAATTAAGTTGTAAATGTCATAGTTACCACAACAGCTCCACCCATAATGGCAAGTCATATTTCCACCTAGCAATACGGAACACGATTAAAACATTTTTAGGTAGAACCCTGTATTGATTATTGCAGGTTTGCTGTTTCACCTGTTTCTCCATAACAACAATGTTCTGCTGGTTCACCATGTATCTAGCAGAAGCATGTCACTCATATTCATACAGTATACAAACAAATACATAATTATCGGAAATACATTTGCACATATTTAATTTATTAATTACTTCGATCAAAGTAATAAATAATTATATCCAAGCGAACATAGTTTTAGGCACCCTCATCAAGAACGATGGGTGTATCTCAAACATTGTATTATAGGCAGACCAGTCCTTGCAGAGGTGCCCAAACTAGGGCCCGCTAGGTCCGCTTACACATTCATTTTGGCCTGCGATGTCATATATGACAAGAGTGGGAAAGCGGGAATCTGATTTAAAATAATATTTTAACATTTTACATGACATGTTTTTGAGTGACAATAATGTTCTTTAAAATTAAAGGTTTAATTATTTATGATTAAGCAAATTTGACTCTTATCTACTGTGCATGCCTACTGTGACTCGCAGAAACGGCACGCTTTGCGACAAGGAACGTTAACATTAATAATGGAGAGGGGGCGGCAGTGGCAAACCGACAAGAGACATTTAAAAAACAAAATTGGCAAAACTATTTTCTTTTTACTGAGGTTAATTCAAAGGCAGTGTGTCTAGTTTGCAAACAGTCATTCGCTGTGTTGTAAGAGTACAATATTCGTCGTCATTATGAAACATAACATCCTTCGGCTTTCTCAAAGTACAGCTGAGAGGCGCGAAAGCAAGAGACTAACAAACTGCTTGCTAAACTTCGATCGGATCAGAGTACACTGCTACGTTCTTCGTCAATTCAAATAAGTGCCACACGGGCCAGCTATCAAACGTCCGGATTGGTTGCTAAAGGTGGAAGGGCCTTCGCAACTGGAGAGTTTGTCAAAGAATGCCTTGCAGTAATTGATTCCGCACAGCTATTGGTATTTTTATGAGGAGTGAACTAAGATTTTGAATTGACACAGGAGCTTGATGGCACCAAGACTCTTTCAGTGACTACAAAAGGTGAGGACCTTTTCTTTGCCATTGAGCGCGTGTTAAATAATAACGAATTAAAATGGAAGAATGGTAGGGAAGAAATGTGGCCTTGCTTCGTTGGTGTCTGTGAGTGTGGGGGAAAGTCGTGAAGTACCACTGTATTGTAAAACAAGAACAGCTATGTGCCAAATCCATTGGGCTTCATGATTTGATTCGTGAAGTCGTCAAAATTGTGAATAACATACGCTCCAAGGCGCTGATTCGCAGGTAGTTCAAGGTACTCTTGGAAGAGATGGATGCGCAATATGGTGATGTGCTGTACCACCAGTAGGTTAGATGGCTGAGCCGTGGAAAGGTTCTCAAGACGTTTTTTGATTTGCACGATGAAATCAGAGCTTTTCAGGAAAGCAAGAATAGTAACTTCCAAGTGACCATGGACCAGAAATGGCTTTCTGACCTGGCTTTCCTTGTGGACATCACAGAGCTGCTTAATGTTTTGAATGTTCAGCTCCAGGGAAAAGACCATATTATTACCCAGCTTTTCGATCATGTCAAAGCCTTCAAACAAAAACTACTGCTGCTCAAAAGACATCTCTTGGCAGGTATATTATTCATAGTTATAATATTTTACATTTTATGTGCAGTCAATAATTATATTTAGTTTGTATTTACTGCATATCCAGTGGTATCAGCTGTATTATTTATATACAGTTGAAAGAAAAAGTATGTGAACCCTTTGGGCTTACTTGGATTTCTTCATAAATTGGTCATAAAATGTGTTCTGATCTTCATCTAAGTCACAACAATAGAGAAACACAGTCTGCTTAAACTAATACCGCACAAACATTATACGTTTTCATGTTTTTATTGAACACAACATGTAAACATTCATAGTGCAGGGTGGAAAAAGTATGTGAACCTTTGGGTTTAATAACTGGTTGACCCTCCTTTGGCAGCAATAACCTCAACCAAACGTTTCCTATAGTTGCAGATTAGACCTGCACAACGGTCAGGAGAAATTTTGGACCATTCCTCTTTACAAAAGTGTTTCAGTTCAGCAATATTCTTGGGATGTCTGGTGTGAATCGCTCTCTTGAGGTCATGCCACACCATCTCAATCGGGTTGAGGTCAGGACTCTGACTGGGCCATTCCAGAAGGCGTATTTTCTTCTGTTGAAGCCATTCTGTTGTTGATTTACTTCTATGCTTTGGGTCGTTGTCCTGTTGCATTGTCCATCCTCTGTTAAGCTTCAGTTGGCGGACAGATGGTCTTAAGTTTTCCTGCAAAATGTCTTGATAAACTTTGGAATTCATTTTTCCATCGATGACAGTAATTTTTAGATTAGATTAGATTAGATTAGATTCAACTTTATTGTCATTACACATATACAAGTACAGTGTAACGAAATGTAGTTTAGGTCTAACCAGAAGTGCAATTAGCAAGTGCAGATATACAGTGTGAATAAATACAGAATACAATATTAGGAAAATAATTTACGATGGGCATGTACTATGAAAATATGACAATCGGTATGTACTATGAACAATATATACAGAAGGCTATATACTGTGAACATTAATGTACAGGAGGTTATGAACAGATAACAATATAGACTATACAATAGTGCAAGTGACTTGAGTGTGCATTAGTTACAGACATTAGCTATTAAAGTTACAGTGCAGTAGATGAGTTAATGTGGTTATTAAAGGTACAGTGCAGTACATGAGTTATTGAAGTTATAGTGCAATACATGAGTAGATGCAGTTATACATTTACAGTGCAGTAGCTGAGTTAATGCAGTTATTAAAGTTACAGTGCAGCAGATGAGTTAATGTGGTTATTAAAGGTACGGTGCAATACATGAGTAGATGCAGATATACAGTCACAGTGCAGTAGATGAGTTAATGCAGTTATTGAAGTTATAGTGCAATAGATGAGTAGATGCAGTTAGTTATGCGATAGATGCAATAATGCAATAGATGAGTTCAGTGCAGTAGGTGAGTTAGTGCAGTTATTAAAGTTACAGTGCAGTAGATGAGTTAATGCAGTTATGAAAGTAGTCCATTAGTGCAAATGAGCATTCAGTGTAATGTTCCTGGTGTGGAAGTGAGCAGTATAGAGTGCAAATGATGCGTGTAAACAGTCCGGTAGAGCAGATACATGAAGTACTGGTGTGTACAGTTCCGTCATGTATGGCAGCCCTGTAGTGCAATGTAAACATTATAATAGCACCAATAAGTTAAAGTTATGAGAGGTAGTGGAATCAGTGGGGAGCAGAGTTCAATAATGAAACAGCTCTGGGAAAAAAGCTGTTTCCTAGTCTGCTGGTTCTTGCCCGGAGGCACCTGAAGCGCCTACCGGAAGGCAGGAGAGTAAACAGTCTATGAGCGGGGTGAGAGGAGTCCTTGAGAATGCTGCGAGCTCGACGCTGACAGCGTTTCTTCTGGATGTCCTCAATGGAAGGGAGTGTAGTTCCTGTGATGCGCTGGGCTGTTTTCACCACCCGCTGCAGTGCCTTGCGCTCAGCAACAGAACAGTTCCCGTACCAGACTGTGACACAGTTGGTCAGGATGCTCTCTATCGTGCAGCGATAGAAGTTCACCAGGATAGTTGAAGACAGTTGGTTCTTCTTCAGTGTCCTCAGAAAGAAGAGACGCTGGTGAGCCTTCTTGACCAGGCATGAGGTGTTGGTGGTCCAGGACAGGTCCTCCGAAATGTGGGTCCCCAGGAACTTAAAACCGGAAACACGTTCAACAGCCGTCCCGTTAATCTGGATGGGGTCGTGTGTGCCTCCTTTCGCCTTCCTGAAGTCCACGATGATCTCCTTTGTCTTTGAAGTGTTAAGGAGCAGGTTGTTGTTTGAGCACCATGTGGCCAGGTGCCGTACCTCCTCCCTGTAAGCAGTCTCATCGTTGTTGCTGATGAGACCAATCACTGTTGTATCGTCTGCAAACTTGATGAGGGAGTTAGATCCATTCACAGGCCTGCAGTCGAGTGTGAAAAGGGAGTAGAGAAAGGGGCTCAGTACGCAGCCCTGTGGTACACCAGTGTTGAGGGTGGTTGTGGTGGAGCAGATGTTGCCTAACCTAACAAGCTGAGGCCTGTTCGTCAGGAAATCCATAATCCAGTTGCAGGTTGAATTGTTAATGCCTAGGTTTCCAAGTTTGATGATTAGCTTGGAAGGGATTACGGTATTGAATGCAGAGCTGAAGTCTACAAACAGCATGCGTGCATAAGTGTCCTTCTTGTCTAGATGTGTGAGCACGGAGTGCAGTGCCATGGACACTGCATCATCTGTGCTCCTATTGCTACGGTAGGCAAATTGGTATGGGTCCAGTGTGGATGGTAAAGAGTCTTTTGGGTGTGACAGGACCAGCCGCTCAAAGCACTTCATAACAATGGGTGTGAGTGCTACAGGGCGGTAGTCGTTCAGGCATGTCGGGCTGGAATGTTTTGGAATGGGCACAATGGAGGTGGATTTGAAACATGCTGGAACCACTGCTTGGGCGAGGGACAGGTTGAAGATGTCCGTGAAGACCCCAGCGAGCTGCTCCGCACATGCCCTGAGTACGCGACCAGGGATGCCATCAGGGCCAGCAGCCTTGCGCGCGTTTATCCGGCTTAGTGCAGTGAAAACATCTGTGGAATTTACTGTGATGATTGGGTGGTCAGTGGAAGGTGTGAGCCTGGTGGCGGGTTCCTTATTGTCTCTCTCAAAGCGTGCATAAAAGTCATTAAGCTCGTTCAGAAAGGCAGCATCTGTGGTTATGGGGATGGAGTGGTTGGGTTTGTAGTCACTAATGGCCTGGATGCCCTGCCACATGCGTCGAGGGTCAGAATTGGTAAAATGCTCCTCTAGCTTCAACTTGTAGCAGTGCTTGGCCTTTTTGATGCCCCTCTTCAGATTTGCCCTGGAAGAACTATAGGCCTGTGCATCACCTGATCTGAAGGCGGTGTTGCGTGCTTTCAACAGGAGGCGCACTTCCTTGTTCATCCATGGCTTCTGATTCGGGTATATGGTGATCTGCTTTTGAGTTGTGACACTATCAATGGTGGTATTGATGTAGTCCAATACAGAGGAGGTGTAGCTGTCAATGTCCGTGTGAGAGCCACTGGTGGCCTGAGAAGCAAACATACTCCAGTCTGTGTGTAGAAACCTTTCCTGGAGTGTGAAGTCTGCCCCCGCAGGCCACACCTTGATGGTCTTCACTGATGGCTTCACACGATTAATGAGAGGTGAATACTTGGGGGTGAGCAACAAAGAAAGGTGATCAGATTGACCAAGGTGGGGGAGGGGGGTTGCGGTGTAAGCTTCAGCCATGTTTGTATAGACATGGTCTAAAGTTTTGTTTCCTCTTGTGTGGCAGGAAACATGCTGATGAAATTTAGGGAGCACTGTTTTTAAGTTAGAGTGATTAAAATCTCCCGCAACAATAAATGCAGCCTCCGGGTGAGCAGTCTGTTGTTTACTGATGGCTGCATGAAGTTCTTTCATAGCAAGCTTGGCATCAGCATCCGGTGGAATATAAGCTGCCGTTATAATGGTGGAAGTGAATTCCCGTGGCAGATAAAACGGTCTACATTTAACCATGAGAAACTCAAGGTTAGCCGAGCAGTGTCTCCCGACAATAACAGAGTTCGTGCACCAAGCTTTATTGACATAAATGCACAATCCACCTCCTCTTGTCTTACCGGATTCCTCTGCCGTTCTATCCGCGCGGTGTGTGTTGTAGCCCGCTAACTCAATAGCGTTCTCCGGTATGCCGCTGTGTAGCCATGTTTCCGTGAAGATTATGACATTGCAGTTCAAAAGTCTTTTGTTGTTGATGATGCGGAGTCGAATCTCATCCATTTTGTTCACTAATGATCGTACATTAGCAAGGAAAATGCTGGGTAAAGAGAGCCGGTGTAGTGTTAGCGTTAGCTTAGCTCTTAGCCCTCCGCGTTTTCCCCGCCTCTGTTTACGATCTCGACGCCGCCGGCGAGCACTTCCGCCCGGCCGTGTCGGGTGCGTAGCATCGGAGGTTTTGACGATCTCAGGGACGAGTTGAATGTTGCTGATATAACTTCCGGGAATGCGCAAACCGATATCCAGAAGCTCATCCAGAACACTATATAATTGCTAAAACTGGAGAGACGCTGAGCCTCGCGATGTTCACGTGCCGCCATCTTGGTCTAAAAGATGGTCTAATCCGTCCAGGGCCTGAGGCAGCAAAGCAGCCCCAAACCATGATGCCCCCTCCACCATATTTCACAGTTGGGATGAGGTTTTGATGTTGGTGTGCTGTGCCTTTTGTTCTCCACACATAGCGTTGTGTGTTCTTTCCAAACAACTCAATTTTGGTTTCATCTGTCCACAGAATGTTTTGCCAGTAGTGCTGTGGAACATCCAGGTGCTCTTTTGCAAACTTCAAACGTGCTGCAATGTTTTTTTGGACAGCAGTGGCTTCCTCCGTGGTGTCCTCCCATGAAGACCATTCTTGTTTAATGCTTTCCTTAATGTAGATTTGTCAAAAAAATGTTAGTATGTGCCAGAGATTTCTGTAAGTGTTTAGCTGACACTCTAGGATTCTTCTTCACCTCATTGAGCATTCTGCGCTGTGCTCTTGCAGTCATCTTTACAGGACGACCACGCCTAGGGAGTGTAGCAACAGTGCTGAACTTTCTCCATTTGTAGACAATCTGTCTTACCGTGGACACATGGACATCAAGGCTTTTAGATATACTTTTGTAGCCCTTTCCAGCTTCATGTAAGTCAACAATTCTTGATCGTAGGTCATCTGAGAGCTCTTTTGTGCGAGGCATGGTTCACATCAGACAACGCTTCTTCAGAACAGCAAACTCAAAACATGTGTGTGTTTTTTATTGGACAGGCCAGCTTTAATCAACACATCCAATCTCATCACATTGATTGGACCCCAGGGGCCCGTTCTTCGTACGTCGCTAACCCTGTTAGCTGGATTTGATTGTTGACGATTTGGCATGATCTCGGATTGTTTGGTTCTTGGACGCTCATCCTGGACTTGCTGTCATAGCAACAGGTCCGTAAGCTTGAACCTGCTCGGGAGCAGGCTTACTTAATGTTAACAGGATTAGATCCAGTCTTTTTAAGCGGAGGTGATATGGGAAGTCTTTCGCAGCCATGTCTTGTCCGTTTTTACGTCAGGAATCCGTTGCTGAAGGTATCATAATAATTCGAAGATCTTTTCGAATTAATCGCGTTTTGCAATATCGACAGGATCCTTTAGCACTGCGCAATAATCTACTGATTGAGAGATATCGTTTTTCTCGGGAGGGTGTAATGTACATTATCAACTTGTTGGAGCCGCACGTTAAATGTTCAACTCGTCGCAGTCGGGCTTTAACAACTGCACAAACAGTTTGTATAGCTTTGTGACTCTTTGCGAGTGGCACTTTCCTTTACACTATTGGCGATGCAGAAAACTTGGGTTAAAATGCTGTATGTCGTGCCATTCGCAAAGTTTAGCTGTCACTCAAACAGTTTTTAGGGGGCTTTGTGGTATTTCCAAGACACTTAAAACCACAGTCTGTGAAGCAGATTTTTTTTGCCATTGCAGGTACATTATAATTGTTTATGAAGATCAAACAATCATGGTCATGCCAAAAAGTAGCCTAGAATTTACAATATTTGTTCCTCGGGCTTCCCATGCATTATTGGTGACATAGACTGCACACACGTCCCCATCAAGGCCCCACCTGGCCCCAATGAAGGGGATTTTGTGAACCGAAAGGGATTTCACAGTGTAAATGTGCAGGTAAATTACTATTAAAATTATTAATATTCCAGATTAGCAATAAATAAAAAATAAAAAAGTAATGTAATCAAAAAGTGTGCAGTTGACTGATTACAAATATCTTAGATGGTGTGTGACTCCATGTTTCACATTTCAAATGTGGAAGCCACATGGCCTGGTTCTGTTATTCTGTTATTATTTGAACGTGGTTTTAATGATTTAAAACTCACGGTATTACATCATTTTATTCTGAGCCTAACAAAACTGCATTTTTCCAGGTGCTTACGATGGGATACTGCTTGGTGACAGGGGCTATGCCTGCAGGCAGTACTTCATGACACCATTCCATAACCCAAACCCTGGACCACAAACCCGTTACAATTAGAGTTGAGCCGGATACTCGGCTGAAACGAGTATCCGGTACGGATAAAGCACTTTTGCCGAGTACGAGTATCATTCGAGTAATACGAGTCAATATCTGTGCTCGGATTGAATAAAAATACTCATTTTGTTGCTGACTGTGTCCCGCTCTGCTCACTCACACACAGAACACTGAGAAGAGAACAGCGCTCTGTCTATCTGTCTCTCCCTCAGTCACTCAGGTTTGCGGGTCTTTTCCGTTAACGTTTAGGGTTTCTTCAGCGTCAGGTTTGTTTTTTATTTCGGTTTGTAGTACTTATTAACGAGAAGACGTCTGGTAAACGTGGGGTTTGTTCAGACGTGGTGCTTGGTAGAATGCGCCTCGCGTTGCGTCTCCGCCTGTCGGAGTTTATTTTTCATTTTTTAAACCGTCAGCTGGCTCTAACCAGTTTTTAATTAAAAGTTTAAAAAATAAATTTATTTTGAGATGAAAACTCTTGATCATTACATTTTACTTCATAATTGCAACCGCATGTGTTGTATTCATTGTTGCCAAACTTGTTCTGAATATAGTTCGTTTGTTATCGTGATCAAAACCATTGATCTGAAGCTCAATGCTGATGCTGTCATGTAAATAGTTTTATAATCAGCAATAAATATAACAATTTCTGATCAACCCATATCAATTGCATGCTTAAAATAACATACCGGTTAAAGCCCCGCCCATATCAAGACAACCCGACCCACTTCCGGGTTAAATCCCGCCCATTTCCGGGTTAGGCCCCGCCCAGTCCGAGTACAGATACGAATACAGATAATTCATATGGTTGACAGATACAGATACGGATACAGATAATGCTGTACTCGCTCATCCCTAGTTACAATGCAGCTCTAGCAAGGACAAGGGCACGCATTGAAATGACCTTTGGCCAACTAAAGGGAAGATTTCAGTGTCTGAGGGTTGCACCTGACAGGGCCTGTGACATAATTGTTGCATGTGCCATCCTCCATAATATTACCACCATCAGAAAGGAGAGGACCCCTGTGGTGGAGGTGCAGCTTGATGATGACCTCCAGGCAGTGCACTTGGACCAACCTAGTGGCAGAGCTCCACGGGACAGAATTGTGGAACACCATTTTTGAATTCTCTTTTACACATAAACCTTCATTAAATTAATAATAGAAGACAACATGCTTAGTTCATGGAATTTTATTTCCATTATTGTTTCTCATGAAAAGCCAGTGATGGTCATCTTTTGCCTGCAATAAGATATATTGTTTTCCAATGGCAGCAATAGTGCACTTTGTGAAAAATAGTGTTTTAGCACTTACTATGAAGTTCCTTTTGAAGCAACTCAATCTCTAGTGCCAGGTTCTTTTTTCTTTAAGGTGCCAAGTTCAATTTTTGTTTTTTAAGAGCAAAATACTCAATTTTCTGTTGAAGATTCCGTTTTTATATGGTACGGATATCCCCCTGTGCCATTAAAAAAAAATAAACTCAACACAAGCCTCATGTAACAGAAAAAGGAAAGGTAGACTGCCCACATCTGTATATCTTTGTGCTGTAGGCGTTTCCTCCTGCAACTCATATTGCAGTCAGAAATAATATGTACACACCTATAAATTAAATAAAGTTATTTGTGCACTTACAAGTACTTCCTCCAAAGGACAGTCATCTGAGAGGGTTTCTTCACTGTCCTGTGCAAAAGAAAAATGGGTATTACAAAGTGTTGCACTTTCTTTCCTTTTGATGTAAAGTTATAGTTATGTCCACTTACTGCACACATTTCAGCCACCACTTTCTTGGGAACAGGTAAAAGTGTTGGTGTATTATGCAAAACTACACAAAAGAGGAGAACTCAATGGCATTACAATACACTAGGAAAAAATATGAACAATAACATATTGCAAAATATTTTTACATTTGTTATGCAGTTTTCACCATCACAATTCAAAGCAATTGACTAAATATTTATCTGTTGAAATGACTGTACCAGCCATTTGGATTATAGACATAATTTAACACAGCAACAAATTATTTTCAGTGTAGAAAGATGATTTAAAACTCATTTACCTGTAATTAAGGTGTTGCTGTTACTGGTCCCTGGCTTTAGGTCTAAGGAAGAGCAGCCCCCAGGGATGCCCTTTACAATAGGTCGGTTCTCATTTAGCCCAAGGGCCAGCTCTTCTGCCGGGGTATAATGTGGGGGTGCAGGACCACCACCTGTTTTTTTCTGCTACGCCTTTTTCTTGTTTGCTGATTATAAACAGACAAACACATCATTTAAAATGTTTTTGGTAAGAGATACTAAAATGTAGAAATAGAAATGAATACCAGTTTGAAGAATATTCTTGTACTTCACTTTTACTTCCCATGTTCTAGTGGGTCCTGAGCTGGCTCTGACATTAAACAATTATGAAATTATTAAAATAAGAATATATACTGTAATAATAAGTGATATAACCATAACATGGAACACTTACCCATTTAATTTGTCTGCTACTTTTTGACAGCCCTCTCTCCTGGCTTTTGCACACTTTGAAGTGTTCCCTGACGTTTTAATTATTTTTTCAAACTCAGCAAACCCTTCCAGTAATAATTCTTGCTATGTTGCGTTGAAAAACTGAGTGCGCTCTTTTGCCATGGTGAGCAGCCAATAGCAGCGTTGCTGCTCAATGTTTCTACTATCGATACATATCCCCTTTTAAACCAGTGCAAGAACGCGCAATAATCTCAGATAACTCAATCCAGCGATACTAATCATAAACGGCAGGTGTGTTCGAAGAACCCAATTAGCCGGATCATGTTTAGCACGATGATATCATCTTGGATGTGTCATTTGATCTCGGATGTAATAAGCGACGTACGAAGAACGGGCCCCAGGTTGGCTGACTCCTGGCTCCAGTTAGCTCTTGGAGAAGTCTTTAGCCTAGGGTTTCACATACTTTTTCCACCCTGCACCATGAATGTTTACATGTTGTGTTGAATAAAAACATGAAAACGTATAATGTTTGTGCGGTATTAGTTTAAGCAGACTGTGTGTTTAATTTAATTTTTGTGAGTTAGTTTAAGTGACTTAGATCAGAACACATTTTATGACCAATTTATGAAGAAATCCAAGTAAGCCCAAAGGGTTCACATACTTTTTCTTTCAACTGTATTTGTTAATAAAGCTAATCATTTTTTTTATAAAGTTCTTTTAACTTGTGTATTAATTGTCTTCTTTTTGCTTTTAGTCAGTTTTTTACATAATAGCTGTATATGGTTCAAATCACTACTATACATCTCTCACTGTTCCCCTCTCTCTCTCTCTTCTATTCTTAAATTCAGGTATTTTGGCTCATTTTCCCTGTCTTAGAGAGGCAGGCATGATGAAAAAAAGATACCCGAGTACAATGCTGTTCTCAGCAACCTTATCCAGGAGTTTGACCATCACTTTGAGGACTTCAAAAACAGTGCCGCTGACTTTCAATTGTTTACTCAACCCTTTACCATCAGTGTGGACATAGTCAGTGATGATCTTCAGATGGAACTTATTGACCTTCAGTGTGATTCAGAACTCAAACACAAGTTCAGGTCCCAACCTTTGATAGACTTCTACAAATGTGTCCCAGCAAACAGGTATCCAAAGATGTGAAAACAGGCACAAGTGATGCTGTGTCTGTTTGGCAGCACCTACATCTGTGAGCAGACTTTTAGTCTGATGAATTTGAACTAGTGTAAACTGAGAAGCTCACTAACTGACTCTCACCTACATAATGTACTGACTTTGTCAGTAAGTCTGCTGCAGCCCGATTTGGAAAAACTCTTGAAAAATAGGGCTTCATGCATCTCATTATTATAGACTCATTAGAAATTGATTTCTCAATTTTAATTGTTCTTTTTATATGTGACTGTTTCTGTGTTTTTATTGTACACTACTTTCTACATGGCACTGTTTCCATGTTTTGAATGTACTTTATATAGTGTACATTGTAAGTTATTGAATATTGAATTGAATATTGAATTGTAAGTCGTTACTCTACTCTCAGCCAGTCTTGTCTCTTTGTTCCAAGGTTACCCCAGGATGCAGTTCATGCCCAGACCTGATGGTAGAGCTGAGAATGGGAAGCGGTGACCTGACAAGAGCTGAGATGATAGAGCTGGATAAAGGACGCGGCAACTTGACACGATTGTCGCTCCAGCAAGGAGTCTTTATCAGTATTTCCGAGTGCCGCAGCAGTTTCGCCCCAGCAGGGGCCTTCATCTGTATTTTACACTGCCACAGCAGTGTCGCCCCAGCAGGGGCCTTCATCTGTATTTTACACTGCCACAGCAGTGTCTCCCCAGCAGGGGCCTTCATCTGTATTTCACACTGCCGCGCAGTGTCGCCCCAGCAGGGGCCTTTTATTTGTACTTCACACTGCTGCAGCAGTGTCGCCCAAGCAGGGGTTTCTATCTGTGTTCCCCACTGCTGCAGCAGTGTCGCTCCGGCAGGAGCTTTTATCTGTATTCCCGCTGCAGTGTTTCCCCAGCAGGGGCCTTCTATCTGTATTTCACATTGCCGTAGCAGGGGCCTTTTATTTGTACTTCACACTGCCGCAGCAGTGTCGCCCCGGCAGGGTCTTCTATCTGTATTCACCACTGCCGCAGCAGTGTCGCTCCAGCAGGAGCCTTTATCTGTATTTCCCACTGCCACAGCAGTGTCGCTCCAGCAGGAGCCTTTATCTGTATTTCCCACTGCCACAGCAGTGTCGCCCCAGCAGGGTCCTTTATCTGAATGTTCACTCTGCCGGAGCACTGTCTTCATCTGTATTTCAGATGAACCTTCATCTGTAATTCACACTACCGTGCAGTTTCGCTCCAGCAGGAGCCTTTATCTGTATTCCCGCAGCAGTGTTTCCCCAGCAAGGGACTTCATCTGTATTTCAGAGTCGCCCCAGCAGGGGTATTTATCTGTATTTCCCACTGCAGCAGCAGTGTCTCCCCACCAGTGGCCTTTTATTTGTACT
Organism: Triplophysa dalaica; assembly: GCF_015846415.1. Lineage (NCBI taxonomy): Eukaryota > Metazoa > Chordata > Actinopteri > Cypriniformes > Nemacheilidae > Triplophysa > Triplophysa dalaica. Next base: position 8,312,467 of record NC_079547.1, on the reverse strand, counting down.
TCACACTGCCGCATCAGTGTTGCCCCAGCAGGGTCATCATACTCATGCCGGTTTGTTTGTTTCACTCATAGCTTTGAGTATCATCAACTGGTAGATACTAAGCCAAGCCCATCGCAAACCAAACAGGTTAGCCTAGCAACAGCTTAGCAATTCCTATATCTCTGCATCAGAACATCATAGAGACACAGGAGTTGGTTCGTTTCACTCACAGCTTAGAGTTTCATCAACTGGCAGATGCTAAGCCACGCCCATAGCAACCAAACAGGTTAGCCTAGCAACAGTTTAGCATTACCTATATCGCTGCATCAAAACATCATAGATACTAGGGATGAGCTAGTACAGCATTATCCGTATCTGTATCTGTATCTGTTAACCATATGAATTATCTGTATCTGTACTCGGACTGGGCGTGGCCTAACCCGGAAGTGGGCGGGATTTAACCCGGAAATTGGGTCGGGTTGTCTTGAGATGGGCGGGGCTTTAACCGGTATTTTATTTTAAGCATGCAATTGATATGGGTTGATCAGAAATTGTTATATTTATTGCTGATTGGAAAACTATTTACATGACAGCATCAGCATTGAGCTTCAGATCAATGGTTTTGATCATGATAACAAACAAACTATACACAGAACAAGTTTTGCAACAATGACTACAACACATGCCTTTGCAATTATGAAGTAAAATATAACGAACAAGAGTTTGCGTGAAGTAAAAAAACTGGTTAGAGCCAGCTGACGGTTTAAAAAAGAAAAAAAAACTCAGACAGGCACAGACGCAACATGAGTCGCATTCTAGCATGCACCACGTCTGAACAAACCCCACGTTTATCAAAACTCTACTGGTTAATAAGTAAGTACTTTAAACCGAAGTAAAAAACAAACCTGAAGCTGAAGAGACCTAAACGTTAACGGAAAAGACGCGCGAACCTGAGTGACTGAGGGAGAGACAGAGAGAGAGAGCTGTGGACACAGTCAGCAACACAATACATCTGTATGTGTGTAGGGGAGGGGGGCTGTGACTAGCCTTTCACAGAACGCAGACACATTCAGCTACCCAATGAGGATTTTTATTCAATCCGAGCACAGATATTGACTTGTATGATACTCGTACTCAGCAAAAGTGCTTTATCCGTACCGGATACTCGTTTCAGCAGAGTATCTGGCTCAACTCTAATAGATACATAGGGGTTGGTTCGTTTCACTCATAGCTTAGACTAGAGTATCATCAACTGGCAGATGCTAAGCCACGCCCATAGCAACCAAACAGGTTAGCATAGCAACCGTTTTGCAATACCTATATCTCTGCATCGGAATTTCGTAGAGACACAGAGGTTGGTTCATTTCACTCATAGCTTAGAGTATCATCAACTGGCAGATGCTAAACCACGCCCATAGCAACCAAACAGGTAAGCCTAGCAACCGTTTGGTAATACCTATATCTCTGCATCAGAACATCATAGAGACATGGGAGTATCATACTAGCAAAATGCTAATTATGCTAGCGAACATGCTTATCATGCTTACCACATACTAAGCCCGGATTTTACACACTGGGGTCACTTTTTTTTTTCATCATGTAAGAAAAAGTTTAACAATAAAACAAACTATTTCAAACTCTTCAGGCCAGGCTTTAACATGCCAACATAAAGTTTGTACTCAAACTTTACAATCTAGTTGTGATTATTGTTTAATTGTAATGCAACTGAAATCTATTTAATGGTCACATGTAATTTAAGTTAGGCTTACATATATTGACTTGTTCAAAATTTTTAATTTCCTAATTTAGTGGAAATATGTTGTTCTGTTAGGGAAAGAAAATGGGATGGGGTGTGAGCGCGTAGGTTGGGGGTCCATGAGGATAGATTGAGATATTTGACTAGTAAGTACAAATTTTAACCATAGTCTGTGTTGATCTCACGCACCTGTTAAGAATGTTACTGCTTCCAAATGCATAGAGACTGTGTCTGTCCCCCGAATAATTCAACCAAATAATAATTTATTTAAAAGTCAGAGAAAAAACCTTATCATTATTAAACCAAAAGACAATATATTTAATGAGCAAAACCAACGCCTAAAGTTTGGGCTACTTAATATTAGATCACTAAATCCAAAGGCAGTTATTGTAAATGATATGATCACAGACAACAGTTTTGATATACTTTGCCTTACTGAAACCTGGCTTAAGCCAAATGATTATTTCGGTCTAAATGAGTCTACTCCACCAAGCTACGGTTATATTCATGAGCCACGTCCGGTTGGTCGAGGTGGTGGTGTCGCAAAAATCTTTAGAGACTTTCTTCCCGGAACTCGGAGAACAATGCATACATTTAAATCATTTGAAATGCTTGCGTTGAACATAACTGTTCCAAACAAAAGTAAAAAAACATTGGTCTCTCTTTCATTGGTTACTGTGTATAGACCCCCTGGGCCTTACACTAATTTTCTGATAGAGTTTGCAGACTTCTTATCGGATCTATTGGTTAACGTCGATAAAGTACTGATTGTTGGAGATTTTAATATCCACGTAGATATTGCTAACAATCCATTAGCAGTGGCGTTTAAAGAACTACTACTCTCTTGTGGTGTAACTCAATATATCAATAGACCTACTCATCGACTTGATCATACTCTAGACTTGATTATATCTCACAGAGCCGATCTAACCAATATCAATGTTATACCTCAAAGCGACGAAGTTTCCGATCACCATCTTATAACATGTACACTGCGCACTGCAGAAATCAGTTGTATATCTCGTTATCGACAGGGTAGAACAATCACCTCAACTACTAAAGATAGTTTCGTAAAGAACTTGCCAGATCTGACCCCTCTAATAACCTTTCCAACTAATATAGAATCGCTCGATGACATGACCAGCAACATGGGTACTATTTTCCCTAATACATTAGAAGCGGTCGCACCTCTGAAGTCAGAAAAGATCATAGCACCATGATATAATAACACCACTCGCGCCCTAAAAAGAGAAACGCGTAATCCGGAGCGAAAATGGAAACAAACCCAATTAGAGGTCTTTAAAATTGCATGGAAAGAGAGTACAAGCTGTTACAAAAAGGCACTCAAAGCAGCAAAAGCCGAGCACTTCCGTAACCTCATAGAAAATAACAAAAACAATCCAAGGTTTTTATTTAGTACAATTGCTAAACTAACAAACAAACAGACTCCACCTGACCTGGGTATTCCGCCGCACCTTGGTAGCAATGAATTCATGAAGTTTTTTACTGAGAAAATCAAAAAAATACGAGACAACATAGCTAAAACCAAACCTCCAAGTGTGTCTGAAGAATTAGTATCAACCGTCACCCAAAAAGAAAAGCTAGAGTGTTTTTCTCCTATAAATCAGGGAGATTTAATTTCCAAACCGACAACATCCAAACCGACAACATGCTTATTAGACCCCATTCCGACTACCTTATTAAAAGAGTTACTACCTGTTGCAATTGAGCCCATTTATACGATTATCAACTCGTCAATTAATCTAGGCCATGTCCCAGGACCCTTTAAACTGGCTGTAATTAAGCCTCTTATCAAAAAACAAACGTAGACCCCAATGAACTTGGAAACTATAGACCGATTTCAAATCTCCCATACTTGTCTAAAATACTAGAAAAAGTAGTGTCAACTCAACACTGTACCTTCCTACAAAATAATGACATGAACGAAAAGTTTCAGTCTGGCTTTTAGATCATAGCACTGAAACTGCGCTTGTTAGAATTACAAATGACCTTCTTATTGCATCAGATAAAGGTAACATCTCACTCTTAGTCCTGCTTGACCTTAGTGCTGCTTTTGATACTGCAGACCATAAAATACTATTAGATTGTTTACACAATTATACCGGTATTCAGGGACAGGCACTGCAATGGTTCAGATCTTACTTAACAGACCGATATCAATAGGTCCATTTAAATGGGAAATCGTCAAATCTTACGCAAGTCAATTATGGATTACCTCAGGGATCGGTTTTAGGACCCTTGCTTTTCTCCATATACATGCTGCCCCTCGGCAACATTATTAGAAAACATGGAATTAGCTTCCACTGTTACGCAGATGATACTCAGCTATATATCTCATCAAGACCAGATGATTCCTTTAAGCTATCCTAACTGGCAGAGTGCATCGAAGACATAAAACATGGATGACTAGTAATTTCCTCCTTTTAAACTGTAGCAAAACAGAACTATTACTTATAGCACCAAATTCACGAAAAACAGAATATCTCTGACTACAACCTGCAAATTGAAAGCTGCACTGTTACTCCAACAAATACAGTTAAAGGCCTAGGCGTTATATTAGACGGCAACCTGTCATTTAAAAATCACATCTCAAACATCACAAAAACAGCCTTCTTCCACCTTAGAAATGTTGCCAAATTACGAAATGTTTTATGTGTATAAGCTTACTCATGCATTTGTGACCTCACGACTTGACTATTGTAATGCTCTACTTAGTGGTTGTCCTGTATCATCGATAAACAAACTACAGTTAGTTCAGAATGCAGCTGCCAGAGTTCTTACTAGGTCAAGAAAATACGATCACATAACCCCAGTTTTATCATCGCTTCACTGGCTACCCATTAAGTATCGTATTGATTTTACAATTCTTTTAATTACTTACAAAGCCTTAAACGGTTTAGCACCTACTTACTTAACCAAGCTTTTATCACATGACAACCCATCACGCTCTCTTAAGATCTCAAAATTCAGGACTTTTGATAACACCTAGAATAACTAAATCCACCAAAGGGGGTCAAGCTTTCTCATACGTAGCACCTTAACTCTGGAATTGCCTTCCTGATACTATTCGAGGGTCAGACACACTCTCCCAATTTAAATCTAGATTAAAGACACATCTTTTCAGCCTTCACTTAATGCATAGTTAATGAACAGCAGCTACGCTAATCATTCTCTTTATTCTCTTTCTGCCTCTGCCTCGGGAGGCCCATCCCAAGGTAGGAAGAAGTTCCAACATGTCCAGACGACCGACTGATGCCCATCCCCAATTTGAGATTACGCCAGCTACAGCTGCAGACTGACTGACCATCCCAGCTCCATCTAAGGCAATTCCACCAGCTGCCAAGAGAAATATGACCATCGACCATCCCAGCTCAGACCACTACATCCCCAACCAAGAGCAAAGACGGACTATTTGTCTTATTAATGCTGAAGTTACAATATTTGGTATTAAATGCTAAACTAAAATCACATGTCACCAGTTTGAGTGCAGCTATGACACGTCAGAGGGGATCTGGCCCTCCCGGCTGAGCCTGGTTCAATCATGGGAGTTTGGGTTCCTCGCCACAGCAGGGCAGTGTTGGCCTGCTCACCAGGAGACTGCATTTATTTATTTATTTAGAAATTAGATATCATTTATTAGAATGATCTTACTCGTTGTATAAATACCATGCACTGTGCTGTGTTTGACCTTTTCTGTTTTTCCTGTTTGCCCCTGTAAAGCTGCTTTGAAACAATACACATTGTGAAAAGCGCTATATAAATAAACTTGAATTGAATTGAAGATATGATGCGGTACAGTACACCAAAAAGGTTGAGAACCACTGATCTACCCGATGTCATCAGAGATGGATTGCCAAGAAACGGCGGAAGTGCATTTTTAGACTTTGATTAAAGATTATGAGGATACATTCATTATTTATGTCTTGAGATATAGCAACACCAAAGCCATGCACCATGAACAAAATGCTTCGTATGTTTGTCCAGTTTTACTGCAATAGGACATAATAGTGTACATGCACAAAAATGAATGAAGAATCAGATGTACAAAAGAACCCAATTATTATTGAAACTTAGAACAACATTCACGTACAGTCTGTAAAACAGCATAAAAGACTGAAAACCACATCACTTCCATCACCACAAAAACAAGATAACAATTTACACATTCTTATTACATAATTTTGCTGATTTTTAAAAGTACACATTTCATCACTCTGTACTATCATGTCATTCTTTAACACCTGACAGTTGAGTTGAATAAAATAAAATAATTGGTTACACGTCATCATAACAGGATAGAATATTGTTAGCATGTAGACTGGTATCATGTTGTTCATAGCGGGCTTAATTTGTTGACTTGTCCGGAGCTTTTATCTGCACACAATACATCCCGGTTTCACAAACCTTTCAAGGCACCAAAACATTAAAGACTGATGGGAAGAGTAACTTTTAGCTATTCTAATCTTTAAAGTTCACTACAGCAATATTTTGGCTATAAACAACTAAACAGAAAAGGAACACGTGTCTTTAAAAATGTCTTTTACATTTGGTGTTAAAAAAATCCGTTAACCTAGCTGCCTCAAATCTACTGGACAGTCCACTGTAAGCAGCAGCTCCTGTAAAAATGCTTTTATGGTTTACGACCGCCTTTCTTTGTCTTCAAGACTGTTGAAGAAAGTATATGATTGTGCAAAGCAACCAGTTAAACAATGACAGGTCCAGCCTATGAAAAACAGTCCTGTATTTCAGTCCACTAAAAAAATCCATAAGAGAATATAGCATTTATGCGCGTTCCTTTCGCTTTAACTTGGAGCTCTTCTTGGGGGTTCCATTTTTGTTGAGCAGCTTGAGGACTCTATCCTTGTGGTCTAGCACTTTCATCATGGTGTCTCGTGCTTCAGTCACCTGATCCATTACCAGCTTGCAGCGCTGCATGTTTCCCTACACAAAGACAGTCAAAACAGACAGTGAAAAAACTGTATATTTTGAAAAAATGAAAATGAAAATAAAATATTGACTCAACAAACAGCTACCAAATAATTATCCCAAAACGAAAATCTGCATTGCGGTTTTATAACGAAAGGTCTGAAAAAATGTATAAGACTGCAGCATGACAAGGCGTTTGAAAACTGTGATTGAAAATAAGGGATATTCCATAAAATATTCGTCTTTGAACTTAAATACATGTACAGTAAATTAATATAAGCTTGTATATTTATATTTATTATGGAACCCAAAGGTACAAGCGTAATGTGTGCAGTTAGAGAATGCCATAATAGCTGGTAAAAACATAAAAAATGTCTACAAAACATTTGCTTTGACCATAATACACACACCGGAGCCGAATCTGGATTTCACACACCCTGTGATCTACATCCATTTTCATTATTTTAACCTACGTCCTTTCCCCTGGACAATTTACCTACAATAACTAATAAACCAATAGTAACGTTTTTTAATAAATGTATAAAAAATAAAAAAAGGGAGTGACAATGTAAAATATCAGATTACATGTAAAACATATTTAGCACAACTAAAACAGTATGCAAATAGTAGTATAATAATATTAGCAGCAGTTAATATTTAGTTGTAAGCATTTTAATGTGTATTTAGCCATTTAGCAGATAAAAACTTAATAGGCTTAAGAAAACCTAACTGCCAGAGGAACGCAGCTGCATGCCTAACAGTTATAGGACTTGCCCTGTCATTACATTATTTTTATCAAAAGCACATTTTAAATTTTGTTAACGCACTATACAGTAGGCTAGTGCTAGCCTTTGACAGGCCATGTCATTAAGAGGTTTAAAGCTGAAGCAAGCAAGGGAGAGAATGAACAACACAGAATATTGTCTTTATTTAATAGACATAAAAACAGACAGTTATTGGTTAGGATGTTTCGAGTTGTTTTTATAAAGTTGAGATGGATGCTGCAGCTCGGTGAAGACCTGCGATACAAGAGCAACCAGCCGTCTCAATTTTTTAGTTATTAGTTGTAAGGATCCAGGTATGTTTGCTTCACTTTGACTGGTAATCACATCTGCTTTTAAAAACATGAATTTGCGGTCTGTCATGTATACATTTCGACTGACTTCCCCACTGTGCATGTATGCTGCAAATTTGCATGCGCAGTGCTTGACTAAACTATCTGTGAACACTGAGTGCTGTTTTTAGTGGAGCTTATAAAACGAGTGACATACTCCATAATAGATTTCGCACATCGTTAAAACAGATTTACGATATTATCGCACACTGTATATCTTGCAGTTTGCTTTAATATTTGAAATTACATTTATAGACAAAAATATAATTGTACCAAAATATAAATTTCTTTCTTTAGAAAACAAAACAACAAAAGTAAAAAAAATATGAATGGATCACTCAGGCCAAATAATGAAGAAAAAGCAGCCAATACGAGCACTGAATAGATTGGAAACTCCTTCAATACTCTTTAAAAAGCTTCTCAGAGTGAGACCTCAAGAAGCTAAATGATATAATAAAAAAACTATTTAGCAAATTCTGGTCAAAGGGTGGCAACTTTGAAGATGCTAGAATATAAAAGTTTTGATTTATTTTGCGATGCTTACATTCACAACTTAATTTACAAAAACTCTGTAGTTTTGATAAGTTTGCTATTATATTAAAAATATTTTTTTTCAATAAAGACAGTATGTTTTTCCAAACTTTTGACTTCTAGTGTAAAAAAACTAAATAAAAAAGCAAATAATCGAAATATTTATTTTTTGGAAAATTTCAATGATCCCATAATTTACTTAAAAATACAGGCCTCCATCAAGCAACTGAGAAGGTATAGCACAAACTCTATGTGGTTCAGTTTCCAGGGGAAGTAAAGAAAATTGAGACGTTAACCTGTATGAGTTCATTGATGCGGTGCAGGTCATCATCCGTTCCAGCTCTCTTCTTTGGGATGAGCCCCTCCTGCAGGGTTGTCAGTCGGCTGTACACGTCATGCTCTAAATTAGTCTGTGATAAGAGAAAAGTTCCGTAAACCATCACCTTTATGCAGCATTAACCGCCCCAATAACTGGCTGATAAATCATGATATTTTACACAACATAGTAAATCACAATACTATCAGCTGCAGAACTCACCAGCTGCAGCAGCTGTGCAGCACACAGGTGAACCTTCCAGCCCTGAGCACGACATGCAACTCCCCTCTGACTTGCCATGTCGTGAAGGCTTCCTTTCCTCTCTTCTGCAGAGACAGACAGTAGCAAGATGATTAAGAGCAGATTTATCAGTACAACAAAGTGTTTCATGTGTTGGGAGTTTTCAGTACGAACCGAATGTGATGAGATAAAATAAGACATCACCAAAAAAAGCCAGGATTTTTTTATTTTTGATAATCCTTAAAGGGCATAGTCCATTTCACAAACCAGTGACTCTGGAGAGCATGTTCTTTCGAAAAATCAGTCAAAGGGAGTCACAAAAAATGATTTGAACCAGTATCTAACGTCTCCACTACATTAAGTCAATTGATCAGTCGGAGTTGATCAGAATAACATCTGGCTGACATACTTAACCATAAGTCAACTGTCATAGCTCAAAATGAATCGAGACTCGTTTTAAGTTCGGTATGAAGCTAGTTTCAGGTGGGTGAAGGACACAGGGAATGGCATGCCAGGGGATTCCCTTCTTTGAAAACCCTGTCATAGTCAGTATCAACTTGGTGGCTGAAACCAAAAAACACTGAACAAATCGAAGATCAAACTGGTAAAGCTGACAGAAACACGTACCTTTAACTTTGATGTCACTGTACCTCTGGAAGTGGTGATAGGCAGCTTTCCATGGGTTACGGTACTGACGCAGCAGAGTGAGGGGAGGTCTGGGACGAACCGGCACGTACCGAACACCTTCCTCATCTACATTATTACAAAACCACTTAATTTATGCATCAATAAAAATCTAATTAAAGAAGATTTGGTAAGAAGACAGGCTGTCAAACTATTATTTGCATCCAAAATGAAAGTTTGTGTTTACAAAATGTCTTCGTATTCATTTTCTATTTATAAACAAAAATATACACATACATATATTTAGGCAATATCGCAACGTATTTATTTATATTTACCAATAATCTAAATGATAAAAATACTTTTTTAATGTTTACATTTTTGTCTTTTCTTAAATATATGCATTAATATTTTTATGCTTACAAATACAAAATGCAACTCAGTGGTAAGATCATTGCATTAATAACGCAGGGTTGTGGGTTCGATCCCAGGGGATTGCAGATACCCAAGTATAAATGTATAGAATAATGCAATGCAAGTCGCTTTGGATAAAAGCGTCTGCCAAATACGTAAATGTAAATGTGAATATGCACAGAACACAGACATATATTAGGTAAAGACAAACTTCTGTTAATGCCAAACAACACCCATCCAAAGAAAGAAAAACTTTGAGGAGAAAGACCTTTCAGGTTGAAATACCCACCAACATATTCCCTGGGTGGAGACTCGCGTCTGTCAGGTCTGTTTGCTGCACCTCTGCTGCTAGCTCTCTCCTCATCTGTACTATTGGTCTCCATCATCTCTGTCTCCTCAGTGGAGATGACGTGCTGCTGTTTGCGGGGTTTCTTCCTTGGGGAGGCCCCGGGCAGGAGGTCTCCGGGTTGGGCAGGTACATACAGGGAGGAGGCCTGGGAGGAGAGTGCTTGAGCTGGACCAGTCGAGGATGGAGCCAGGAGCACTATAAACAAGAGAACAAAAATAGTTGGAAACCATAAACACATGGCGTGCCGAAAGCACCTCAATTGGTGTGAATCTGATTTGAAGCACGGTATTAATCATTACATGTGGCCTACAGCTTGTTAGTTTGTGTACAGGACACATCTACCTGGCTGTGAGGTGTCCATTGGTTCGGTTTCCTGCTTGACTTTAACTTCTGAAAGGGAGGAGCTCAGGGCTGCAGTGCTGCTGGTTGCCGGCTGGGTGGGAGAGGCATTGGCCATGGACGCAGGCACTGGAGGAGTGATAGCCATGGCCGCAGGCAGGGCAGAGAGAACTGCTGTGGGTTGTGAGGGGGGCATATGGACTGGTGGACCTAGATGAGTAGCAGTGGCCTGTGAAAGATGCTGGGCAGGATTGGAGAGATTCTGCTGCTCTCCTCCAAGACTGGGCAGAGCTTCCACAGCAGCCATGACTGGGGGTGCCATAGCAGCATGAACATCGGATTTGGGCTTCACTCTGAACAGAAAAATAAACAAATTCAACTTTGTAAAGTAAACATATGGCAATGAAATCATATGCATGTTCAGAGTAATATTTATTGTTCGTTATTCCCTGAAGGATCTTCAAACAGGGCTTACCCTGCTGGGCGAGGGGATCCTGATAGCCTTATCCCACTATCCACTCGGCCAGCGTTAGGGTCGCTTGGCTGTGCTGGAATCAGACTTTTACGTACCGCCCTAGAAATACACCCCAAAACACTCACACTACTTCATCAACTTCTCCCTCTACATTATAAGCGGGCACTCTTCTTAAAGGCCATGCTAATGTGGAACTTGATTGTTTTTCACCTTGAATGCAATGAATTTTCCATACATGTTGACCAGTTCAGCTAGTTATCACATGATAGATGTGAGATTACTTATTTTTGCAGGCAAGACCCGAAAGCAGGTTAGCATTTTAGCACTTCTGGTTTCATCTTCCCAAGTCAATGGGTTAGTTTCTTTCTTGTCTAAGGTTAGCTTTTTACTCTGCTGATAGCATTTAGGCTTATAATTCATAAATTGTGTGTTAACTGGTGAAGATTATCTTGGTAAGTATCATAAACCTTTGTTGAAATCGAGAAAGTCCATAAGAACAAGTTTTTCCAGGGAACCAGCGTGACCCCTAGAAAAAACGTTATCCCTGCAGCACACTGTAACAGTCTATGCAAACAAGCTATGCAAATTTAGCTTTAGAGAAGACTCACCCTTCGTTCACAGGTTTCTTGCGAAGGATGCTGGGTCGAGGGGAGGAGACAAGTGTGGGTGCACCAGTGACTGTCCCCTGAGAGTGTGTCTGCACCACCGTAGTGACAGGCTGTGTGCCACTGAAAGTGCTCCCAACTGGATTAGTGACAAAAGAAGTGCTTTCAGCCAGAACTACACCTGTACAACAACCAATAAGTAAGATACTTGTGAGTGAGACAGACTGTGTCTAATGCTTAGGTTTTCGATACAGAGTTAGGAAACATGGGCTAAAACTGATATCACAACATATAATTGTAAAAAAAAAAAAAAAAAAAAATCACAATATGCATGTTATCGTGGAAAGGGTTTCAAAACTTAAAAACTGCAGCCATTCTCTACCTTAAATCGCAATAGAAAAATGCTCTAAAATTGCTACTGGTTGACAAATTTACCACTGGTTCATTGTTTCAAGGAGTATTTCACCCTGCCCTCCATAGTATTATATTAACCTGATGGTTTTGTTTCTGATTGTGGCTGCTGTGTGGCGACTGGAGCCTGCTGCACGCTCTGTGTGCTCATTGATGCAGTTGCATGCAGTCCCTGGACTCCAATTGGTGCAGGCTGAATCCCCTGAGCGGTCATAGAGGCTGGCTGGATGTTCTGGGTGCTGATCTGAGCAGACTGCAGGCCAATGCGATCCACTGCCATCAGCTGCATGGGATTCAAGTGGACAGTGGTGGCCAAACCCACACCACCCTGGGGTTGAAGGGTTGAGCTTTGAGCCTGAGCTGTGACTGAGAGATACAAACAGAGTTCGTATTAAGAGGCCTGAGAACCATTTAGAAACTCAGAAAGTAGCAAAGAGGGTGTGTGTGTTGTGTTTACCTGGGTAAGGGCGGATAGTGGACACAGAGCTGGTGATGGGGGTGTAGGTGTGGGTCAGAGGATACGGGGATGAGGGGTATGTTGGTAAGAAGTACTGAAACTGTACTGGCACTGATGGCCTACAGAAGAACACAGTAATCATCAATTACATTTTCACAAGTTCTAAATTCAAGATCACAAAACTGTTTACAAAACTTAAGAGTTCAGTTTGATGATCAAGAGTACTGAAGCGTGTTTATTACTTCTGCGTCAGACCAACGCCGTAGGCAACGCGCCATCATTCGTTTATACTTGCAAGTCATTGTCTGCATCGACAGGCAACGGCCACTAGGCGTCAGTGTCAACCGGCGTGTTGCTTGTTGTGTAAACAAGACAAAGTGCCGTAGAAGAAGAGGTTCATTGTGCATGCTGTCTGAGAAGCATATAGCAGTCATAGCGGCAACTAAACAGTCACTTTGCAGATTGATTTGTTAAAAACAGAAAAACACATAATTTATTTTAGATAATTCATTTGAAATGCGTGTGAGTAAACCTGACGCTATTGCAGTGTTTTTTTACATGAAGATAGGGGGTTGAAGCAGACCAATCACAGTGCTTGCTGTCCGTACAGGGTCCGTGTCGAGTTGACCCGTTGTTACATTTTTTACGGTGTAGGGTACGCGGCTCTGCGTAGGCTACGCCGTAGGTCTGGTGCAAAACCATGAATCGGCCTTCAATCAGAGGTTCTCATCGGCAAGATTTAATAGTTTTGAATCAGTTTTTCTTCAAGGTGGTCTTAGATTAAAAAAAATGTATATATATATTTTTTCTAGTTTAGCAATAGCAGTATCATGTGCTCTAAGAAATTCCAGTCTTCCAGGGTGCTATTGATGCATTCATTCATACCCGTCTTCATCTACACTCAGATAATCAGTGTTAGCCAAACTCGAATGTAACGCCATCTACAGGTATTTCCCTGAACAGCGTCATTTTTGTCTGCAATGCTCATGATATTTAAACATTATTTGAGTTTGTTTTCGTTTGTCAAATGGATAATTATATACACGTACTGTTATTCTTGTAAACTCTTCAGACTGTGCATGTTTATATTGAATATACATTTAAAAATAAGAATAAAATACATTATTAAAACTTTAAATAAAATGGAAAATGATCTAATGTATTCCAGGAGTCAGACTACAGATAGTGAGAGAAAGAGCACACATCAATCAATGTGCTTTGTTCAAGTTATGGAAGGTGTAGGTCACAGGCAGCACTGCAGCAGACTTGTTCAAGAATGATTGTCCTTTTTGCTTTTAGAATACAAAGTCACTAAAGTGTGTTTTTGGTTGGGAGGGAAAGATAACCTTGTTAAGCTTTCCAAAGATCCCAGCGTTAAAGTGATCAACATTTACTCAGCCTCAGATTCTTCCAAACAATATGATCATTTCTCTGTTCTGCTAAACACAAAGGAAGATATTTGGAAGAATGTCAGTAACTAAGCAGATCCCGTCCCCCATTTTCTGCCATAGAAGGGAAAATAAATTCTATGAGAGTCAAAGAGGGACAAGATCTGCCGCTTTAGTGACATTCTTCCAAAAATGTTTAGCAGAACAAAGACATTTATACAGGTTGGGAACAGTCTAAAGGTGAGTAAATGATGACAGAATTTTCATTTTTGGGTGAACTATCCCACAGTGGATCCAGTTTTTTCGGGGAAGCAACAGTGTTGTGCAAGTGTGTTTGTTCACGTCTTTTTATTGCCTATGTTTTGAAAACAAGGCTACGCAGGATTTGCAGATCATTTGAAACTGACAGCCGAAGCAGTCCCAGCGATAAAATACATTTATTACTGTTTACATAATTATAGAGTGACTTGAGATGGTTTAAATGCTTTGTATGACATCAAATGAAGAGATCTGCTTTAATTTTACCTGTTATCACTGCGGGCCTCCATAGTGACAGGATTTGGAGAGGAACGATGACCTGAGATGGGAATCAAGTTAGTTCTCTCTCCTGGGTACTCTGGCTGGATACGTGGTGATGTGTGGGCAATTGGCTGTGGAACCACTTTAGCTGAACAAAGATAATATCAATGTTATGAAAGATTCTCTTCTAACCTTGTTAAATAGATATGAAAAAAGAAAAAAAAACGAATTGTCATATAATTGAAAAAAAATATTTTTGTCACTTGATTATTAAACCGCAGAATATCAGTTACTTTGCTTGTCTATGGGCGAGAGTCAGAAAGCTCCTGAATCTCATCAAACTTTATAAAATGAAATTAATTTGTGTTCTGAAGATGAATGTTTTCCTAGGCGTTTCAAACCACTTAAGGCCGAGTAATTCATGGAACTGATACTACTGATGCAAGACTCGGAAGAGTTGAAAAAGGTGACAGCCATTCGACTGTCATTTTCGTCATGGAGCAGCAGCTAATCACATGACAATAATTTTGAGCTAAAGGAAAAAGTGAATATGGAGGTGAAATATGGATTTTGGTCGAATTTGTGATTTTCATAATAAATAAATACATTGCACTCTTAAAAACAATGCACTCGTCTCGCAATCGCAATGTTCCAAGTCGTAACTAAACATCTAAAATCATCTTTATCTATCCTAAGTCTTTTCTTATACAAAGGATGGCGTGTCAATCGGAAGCAAAGTGCTTCGCTTCTGACGTTTTGATTTCGGTTTTAAAACATGCAGGATTTAGCAAATAAAGAGCGGAATTTATGTAAAAGAAGTTATTAAGAGAGATAAAGTGCAGGACCTGATTGCTGCAAGTTATAAGAGCTAAAAAAAAAAAAAAGAGGTATTAAGAGCTTTCAAAAAAAATCGAACGTTAGTAAATCAGTTACAAGCAAAACAAAAGTAATCCGCGTGACGACATATTAATGTATTATGAAGCGAACTGATCAGTCTCTAAAATAATTATTAAATATTATCTGTAAACTACAGCTTCTGCGACTGAAACTTTGGACAAATATCAATCGCACCCTAGTGCCTTACTCACTAAGAAGGACAGAGCAGTTTCATAGCAGTTTCGATCACACGGGTAAATTGAAGAATAAATATCAACGTCACTTTATCTGAGACGACACTTTGCGTTCATCCCTTTCAGCAATACTTTTCATGGGCGCAAACATGACGTATAGAACAAGCGATTCTGTTTGGACCAAGGACCAAAAAAAGACAATGCTGTTATCTTGATTTTGGTTGGATCAAGGACCAAAAAAAAGACGATGCTGAGTCCTGTTGGCCAAATAAATCCAGGTGCTGGACTAAAGACGTCTCTCAGTATACGCCTAAGAAAAAAAATCTGCATTTTGCTTTCATCATATATTTTTAAATGTTTGCATCAAAGGTCCTTCTCATTTTTGTAAAACGTTTAAGCAGAAATATACAGTTTAATGTTGATCATCTGAGCAGTCCACCACCACAAATAGTTCTGTACGAACATTTGGAGTGGGTTGTGCTTACCAACAGGGATAGCAGAGGTGGTCACAGCTGTAGCATGAGACGAGTGAGATGCCATTGTCATGGTGACAATAGTGCTACTGGCCATTTGGGTGTGTGGTGCAGACCCTGTTTGAAAAAAAGATTATGTTTAGATAATGTTAAGAACTGTATGGAATCTCTACCATGTAGCATCTGGGGAAAACGCTTAGGTAAGGTACCTGCAGTGGTGGCTGATGGAACAGTGTTGGCAGCTAAGATAGGAGATACTGTAGCAGCAGCAACAGGGCTCACAGCGTTGAATATTGGCTTCTGTGGACAAATAATTCACACATTTCAAGTATGGGTTACCATATATTGACAAATAGGTCAAAGTTTAGAAAGCAGTTGGCAACATCAAGTTTGTGGGCCACAATTCCAAGTAACACAAAAAAACAAATAGGCCTTCAGACATACAGAATGAAATGATTCCCTAAGTAACTTCTATAAGTTGTGTCATGTCACTGACTTGTGTGATGGTGTGAGGGGCTTGTGCTTTCTGGGCTCCAACAGCTGGGTTGGAGGGCAGTGTGATGCGAGTGGCATTGTCCCGTTGGATTGGTGGACGCTGAATGTTTATGGTGGTTGGTGGAGGGTGAATAGTCACTGGTCGCCTAAAACGCAAGACAATTAGAAAACCAAAACCATAAAACTTCATTATACTGCACAGTTATAGAACTCAGCAAACATGTGGACACAATCATACCCATGAACCATCTCCGCAGTGTGTGTCACAGGAGTGCTGATGACTGGAGACTGTGTTCTGGCAGCTGGAATAGGAGCCACCATTGTGGGTAGAACAGCCGTAGATGTGGTCACCAAAGATCGAGACTGTCGATAAAATCGCAGGCGGTAAACATTCAATCAAATTATTTCCATAACATCAAGAATCCCGAACTGTGGAAAATTGAACTGTGAGCTTAACAAATTTTGTGTAGAAAACTAATTTTGCAGTTTGAAGACAGCCAATGCAAAAAAAAAACTAATAATTCAACCCTAGATTCAAGATTCAAAATTTGTATTTGTCACATACACAGTTATATGAAGAATATCCAACAGCAGTGAAATATAGGTCAGGTCAGATACAAAGACAATTATTATAAAAATGG
This sequence comes from Triplophysa dalaica, assembly GCF_015846415.1. NCBI lineage: Eukaryota > Metazoa > Chordata > Actinopteri > Cypriniformes > Nemacheilidae > Triplophysa > Triplophysa dalaica. The sequence goes on along the minus strand of NC_079547.1, from coordinate 8,295,324 downwards.
GGTAAAAGTAGTTAAACCTACTTTTTAAACTTGCTCTTATTTCACCCATGGTATTTTAGCTTAAGAATATCCATAAAAAAATGATTCTGTTATTTTAAAGTAATAGTTCAGTTTAACCGTTTTAATAGGAAAATGACCATAGAAAAATAGCCAACAAAATGACTTCACACTATACTCTCACTAAATCTCAAGACATCTAAAATGCGGCAAGTGTCCATGCCACAGACTATTGTATGAAACTGTATCTGTATCTGATCAGTGTGATGTGGAGTGTATGCACCTGAATAGGCTGATGTATGATGTGCTGCACAGCTGCAGGTTGGCAAGAGCCTGTGTTTCCTCCTCCAGCTGGTCTGAGAACAGTAGGGCCTTTAGCACTGGACATGACAGCTGCAGCTGCGGCACCTAAATCGCAGAACACAGCAACTATTTAGCAAATTACAGAATGCTGCTGTATGCATGTACTCCAAATAGGGCTGTGAATATTTCCTAAATATATATACATGTATGTGTTTAAAAATACAAAATGAATACAGAAATGTCAGTACTGTGTGAATAAAATGCACTGACCTCTGGGAAGGTGGGAGGTGAATGTGTGAGGAGGAGGAGCAGGAGATGCGATCTGTAGTGCAGGTGCACTGCTCCTGATGATCTGCACGTTAGTTGCCATTAGGTGATGTAGATTACTCTGCCCCTGGAGAAGCATTATTCTTATTTTTTTATGTTATAACAACGCTCTGTGGGTATATACTTAAAGAAACCATTAATAGAAGAATTTCAGCTATTGGCATTGCCTCTACCTGCTGACCACTGATGGTTGCCACTGGAATAGAAGCTGGACCAAGGCTGCTTTCCAGAGGAACGGTAATATGGCCAGACACTTTGGCTGGAACAGGAATATGCCCCTGGCTGACTGCAGGAGCAGGAGCTATAAGACGACTGGGCATGGGTGACTTTAGGGCAACCTAGAGGAAAACAACAGAACTGCCAGTAGCAAATATGTTGGGTGGGGTTTAGGGGAAGGACTGAAATCAATCAGCAAACAAAGGTTACATTGAATGTTTACTGATAACTTCAGTAATTAATTCTGATAATTAACTTTCTCATCCAAGTAAATTTTGTTTTAGTCCCAACCACAACCAGATGCATCGTGCAACACAGTACTTGTCTCTGGAATCTAATGACATCATGCCTGGCTTAAACACAATGTTGTTACCGCAGGCTTAACATGGTTTCAACTAGACTTTTCCCAAACTGCTGGATGAAAATGCAGTTGAAATATCACAATTTTCACAAAGCAGCTTCACAGATATTTCCAACAAATGATTTATGTTCATTTTAAAAACAAGAAAGTAAACTGTTATTACCTTTACGGCGCCATCCCCAATGCCTGTCTGCTGGCCATGCGACAGATGAACTGATGGGTTAGATACAGTGACAGGAGGGCTGGGTTGGATAGGCACATGCTGGGGTAGAGCTGCAGATTGACTGAGGGCGTGGACCTGTGGATAGGGCCTAACCACCACAGTTTCCTGCTTATCATCACGAAACGGTGCTGATCCACCTGTACCGCTGCCAGGTATAGGGTCCTGAGAGTGCTCCACTTCACGACTGTTGTCATCACCACCTATTTGTAACAGTAAATTCACAACATTCTGTGACCCTCTTCTCACAGCTTGCTTTAGGTTGGGGTGTAAAAAGTCCTGTATGACTACCTGATTGCGTCCCTAGACCAGTAACGTTACTGCTGGAAGATGTCTGACCTTGTCCAGAACCAGAGGGAACCAACGCAGCTCTGGAAAGATGTTGAAAACTCATCTTCTGTTTCTAACCTGTGAGAAAAGGCCAGAGTGAACAGGTTTTTCACCCAATTGTTTTTAAAATTGTCCACTTTGTGTTGCATCCAAGTTTGAGTGTGTTATTTTTCTAGTAACATGATATTTTTAGAGTTTATTAAGTCCTTTATTATTATTTTATATATTAATATATATACATGCATAATTCTTCACTTATGCTTTGATTATGAAGTTATATCATTGGAATAATACAGGTCTATGCCAGTACTGTTGAGCACATTACAATATTTTTACAAAGCATCATATGTTATGTTAACATCACATACAGAATACAGATGTAACTTTGCCAACACTGCCATCTCTGTGTGAATACTTGCTGTTAATTTAAGGGGAAGATATAAATGTATGAAGTTAAATGTTGTGTTGAAAATAGCTGATTTTCAACGTAGAATAAATATAACGAGGAAGTTTAAAGGGAATGAGGATACAGAGAAAAAGTGAGGATAACGCAAGGTGTCTGACTTGTGAGCTTTTAAATAGTAGGGCTACGGAAGTGCTTTGTTTTATTTCGTCGCATGTCGTTTAAGAAAGTAAGTATTAAAAGTTGGGACAGATATTAAAGATTCTTGATGCATCGCATAGCAATATCATAAAATTGATAAAGCATCGCAAGATAATCAGTGAATTCATGTCAACCTCTTTCGAGCCGGGACAGAAGAGAGTACCCGCTGCCGGTAAGCATACTTTACAGTAATTTTGACTAAAATAACCAGTTTTATCAATGGTAGCTGACGGTTTCAGCAGCGGGACTCTTTCAGTCACTGACAGGACGAACTCCTCTCCGTCGCGCTAACAACACTGAAGATGACGCGGTTGTCGGAGGCGGGGCTGCGGGAAATATTGTGTATTTTTTTTAAATACACTTACGTGAACTGAATGAAGGAATCGCCTGTTTAAAAACAAAATAAGAAGAAGTTGATAAAGTTAAAGAGAAAGAAACCGCAAAGTCTCATTGGAGAGGTTTAAAGCAGCAAAACAAGTGGTTATACGCTAATATAGATCTTCAGAAGACAGCGCTTTGGAAAAAGTAAGCAAACGTGCGTATGGCCCCGACTAACGTTACACCACTGATCAGATCATGTTCATTCCATACACACAAGTTTAAATCGCACACCCAGTCAGAAGTCTACAATAACAGAAAAAATATTAGATAAAAAGAGCGGGTTAGTCACATACAGATGCGTTATTTCACCTGCTCAACTACTCACTAACAAAAGCTAATACGAATGGGTTCAAATAGCGCATATTCCGCACAGGGAATATCAATGCTAAGCATGACAATAACGTGTAATTGCTGTCCAAAACAAATGCAGACGTAGTTAATAAGAAAACAAACATTGCTAATACTACCGTGTTTATGTAGCTATTTCCACTCCATAGTGTGAATAACAGCACCAATACACAAGAAACAAAATGGAAGACCAATGCAAGGAATTTCAAAATAAAAGCAATTTAAACCAGTATAGGAAGTGACCAGGAATCGGAATCATTTAATTTATTCGCAATATTAATTACACTATTTTCATAACTTTAATTTCGGAATTTAGTCGAGCATAGATAAATATATAATAATAATAATACATAGACGATGGACAAAGCCGATTTCTCAACTAATCTAAATATTTTATTATTTTGGTGGAGTACAAAAAACGTTATATGGCTCCAACCCTGCACACCTGCAGATTTCCCACTCGGACTCCTGCAGTAATCCTACAGGAAAGCTGAAGTGTCCAGTTACTACAGGACTTCTGCAGGAATTCTAATGAACTATAATGTATACTCATCCTGTTGGACTACTGATGGGATATTCAGAGCCTTCTGTACAACAAAACTCTTTTAAAAAGCAATTGTGTGTGATTTAAATTTATATTCCAACAAAAAATGAAAAATGACTTGAGAAAATGTTCATTATTATAATTATTATTAGTCAAAATAGCATGGAAAGATGAGAAAAGTAGGAAGAAAATGAACACTCTGAACAGAACGTGGCCAATCATTCTGCAGGAACCAATTACTGTGGACTCTGGAAAAAGAGAGACAAAACTTAGCTAATAAAACATGTATAAATAATACATACTATGTTGTAGTGAATATGCCCTCACCTATTATGTCCAATCAGTGTTGCAGCGAAACAGTGTCCTTCTTATGTTACCTGGGAAAATAAGTACATATATAAATGCTCAAATATAAGGTACTGTAAATATAAGAATGGTAAATGATCATCTTACAGTTGTGTATTACACTTAAAATATAAAACATAAATTAGAAACCTGTTAGAAGTTTATGTTCATAATTTTTTTTCAATACAGCAGCCTGAAGAAACTTTTGGGGAGTTGCTTGAAATTTCTTCTGAACACTGTCTGAAAGATAAATGTAAATATACACTTTAGTGTCAGATACCTGTTATGAGAGAATTTTGGGAATAATTCACCCAAAAGTGAAAAATGTTGTCATCATTTGCTCACCCTGCAGTTGCTACAAACCTTCATACAGTTCCATGTTGTGCTATACACAAATGTTTGTAACTAAGCCGTTTTGGGTCACCATTGTCTCCCATAGTAGTCTTATGTACTAGTATGGGAGTCAATGGTGACCCAAAATCTTTGGGTTAACTTTTCCGTTTAAGACCTTTAACACTTTAATACCTATAAAAAGATCTACATGTCGGTCCAAAGGAGGCTTGGCTTGTGATTCTTTGTTAGCATTTAAATGTTTTCCTGAAAGGCTATATGGGTAGCTAACATGCTCCTTCCAAAAACAGCAACGGCTAAATCCTTGTCCATGTTTGAGCATGATGTGCTCCCTCTACCACCTCGTTTTCTGTGGATTTCTGCCTATGCAAAACAAAACAACGACACGTTTAAATGTAAGCCTTAAATAAAACAACATCAGACTGCGAAGAAAATATCATATGGAACCATGGTAGTCTTTGAGAATGATTTCATGTAGGAATATTGATTCAGCACAAAATCTTTAAAGAGAAAATAACATGAGATCATGAAATTGACATTTCATGTTTGAATGTAAGCAGTCTGCCAAGTTGTAAATCCAAAGGAGAATGAATAAAGTTATTGGCTTGGAAAAAGGGAGTTGACTCTGAATAACGCAAATGAGTGGTCCCTAGTCCGATTCCCAAACCGCCGTGGATTTACGTCACTACATATAGTGCCTGCCTATGTTTTGCTAGGACTGCCCGCGAAAACTTCACTCTTCTCTCCCCAAACACTAGCTGTGTCTCGTTTTGTAAGGCTGCATCTATGGAAGCAAATAAGAGACATAATGTTTTGAAATTTAACAGCCTATGAATACTTGATTTTGAATTATTTTACTTTGGAAACCATGTATCTGAATTTATTTGTTTGGAATTTACCTCTATGAAATTTAAATATGAAAATTCTTGATTTCCAATTTAAAAAGCTGAATTTAATGCTCACAAATTCAGATACAAAAAAAAACAACTTACAGAATTTCAGATAAAATACATTCAGATTGATCAAATTTGATTGCTCTTAGTTGATATTTCAAGTTAATACTTTTCAAAGAAAACATATGTCTAATTCGACTGCTCAAATTCAGATCGAAAAATTCAAGTTAAATATTCACATGGTAACATCCGGGCTACCCAGGATAGGAAAAACAGTTGAGCCCAGAGCCCGTCTGGAAATGAACCGAACCATTGAACCGAACCATTGAACAGAACCAATGAACCGACGTCGGGCGGCCTATCAGAGCACGACAACCTGACTGTCTGTCATGATCCAAGAAGAGGCCAAAGCACGGATATTAAACCTGTTAAGAAGATGACTTCTAGGGAAAACGAAGGCGCTCCGGTAAGTTTGCTGTTTATGTACAATCAGACTCTACAGAACAAAAGTATGTTGTTGCTAATTATTTTTTGGAACTATTATTATTATTATTTTTCGACCGACGTCGGTTCGGTTCGGTTCATTGGTTCGGTTCAATGGTTCGGTTCAATGGTTCGGTTCAATTGCAGACGGGCTCTGGGCTCAACTGTTTTTCCTATCCTGGGTATCCCGGATGTTACCATGTGAATATTTAAGTTGAATTTTTCGATCTGAATTTGAGCAGTCGAATTAGACATATGTTTTCTTTGAAAAGTATTAACTTGAAATTTGAGATCTGAATAAGAGCAATCAAATTTGATCAATCTGAATGTATTTTATCTGAAATTCTGTAAGTAGATTTTTTTGTATCTGAATTTGTGAGCATTAAATTCAGCTTTTTAAATTGGAAATCAAGAATTTTCATATTTAAATTTCATAGAGGTAAATTCGAAACAAATAAATTCAGATAAATGGTTTCCAAAGTAAAATAATTCAAAATCAAGTATTCATAGGCTGTTAAATTTCAAAACATTATGTCTCTTATTTGCTTCCATATGCATCCTTGTGACCTCCAGATGTCTCATCCTCTAAAGGATGTGGTGTACGGAAGATTCTCAATTTAGAATCAAACGAGATGTCCTTCGTATGACATACTGGCAGAAAAGAACACAAGGAAGTACCACATTGCTATGACAACACGTCGCACTCACACACCTGTCAAATTGATGAAAATTATTTCTACTTGAAAACCTATTTACATATGCCTGCTAACGAAGATTAGCAGGAATTAGATAAAAAAACGTGACACAGATTGTAAACTGTTCACATTTAAACACCACATATTTGATTGAATGTGCAGCTGTTGCAGTTTATTCAAATAACAGACGTTGGCAGACGCAATGATTTGTGGGTTTCCGCTAGCATTGAAGGATACACCTCATCTATCCTTCGAATTCTCGTGAAAGATTCATATTTTTCAGAGGTATAGAGGTATTTTTCTGTATAAAATATCCAATTTTATTGATCTTATGTAATATTCAAATTTTCATAGACACTGATTTTTGGGTATGCATTATGTGTAACCCATAATTATCAAAATTTCAAGAAATAAAGGCTTGAAATATTTCACTTTGTGTGTAATGAATCTATATAATATATGGGTTTCACTTTCTGAAATGAGTGACAAAAAATATTGACCTTTTTCATGATATTCTCATTTTTTGAGATGTACCTGTATATATACTGATATCTCATACTATTTATAATGCACAACAGTGTTATTTGTTTTACTATATCACATACATGTTTTACTGATGTAACCGTTCTACTGGATTTATAAAAAAACATATTTACTCTTAAAATATATATAAAATGATGACAGAAAAAGCCATTTCCCCATTAAAAAATCTTATTTTTTAGATAACATGTAAATTCAATTATTTTACCTTGGGTGATTCAACTGAAACTCAAAAATAATCGATGCGTCCCAAATCGCATACTGTGACAGTACGTACTCAATTTGAATAAGTCCTAACCAATTGGCCATTAAAGCAGTTCTATAAAGTATGAGTGGGAGTAGTATGAATACATTTCGGACATACTGCTTCCGCCATGTTTTATGGTTATGTGACCCCTATGCTCTTTGACCTATGACATGTTAACAACAACCTTAACGAGAGCATTGATAAATTTAGACATGAGAAATTCATTTATTGCCACATAAATTAAAAAACGACATCCGCCTTAAAGTTTTCCGCTATATTTGTTTGATTTACTTTTGGAATTTGACCGTTGCTCAGCTCCCGTGGCATCATGGGATAGAGAGCTTTGTTAGTGGTATTAAAATTGAGGCATGCCAACGAAGATAGCTTTCAGAGGACGAGCTCACTTTTGCACTAGCATTTGAAATTGCTCTTAGTATGGAAACAGCTGATCGGAACATACAACATCGGAGGAATACGGATGATTCAGAGGCAACTGTTTATAAAGTAAACGAAAAGACTGTTCGCCACCAGAGCTGATATTCATGCTATTGTTATAAAGGTAAAAATCATAATTCTCAGGAATGTAATTTAAAAAACTTAATGCAGCGTGAGAGGGAAGTCACATTATATTAAATTGCTGGGCACCAGAATAAGCAAAAAGTTATGTGCTATGTATGCTGAAGATCCAGAATTGGAAATGTTCTCTCTGGTAAGTGATACTGAGAAACAGCCGTTCTGAGTGAATTTTACTGTGAATCAGCAAGATTTATTGATGGAAGTTGATACAGGAGCTGCTGTGAGTATTTTTTCACATAAAATGGATGGAGCTTGGACACACTGGATGGAGCTTGAGTTAAGTTGAAGACTTATACTTGTGAAAAGATTCCGGTATTGGTCCAATTCACAGCGACTGTGCAATATGATGAATCACCTCTGATTAGGAGATAGCGGAAGGGAATGGGCCAAACTTGTGTGGTAGTAATTGGCTCAAGAAAATCAAGTTGAATTGGAAAGCATTTCGATATGCGAGTCGACCTAAACAGCCAGGATCTATCCATGAAGTGCTTGAGAAATATAGTGAAGTTTTCAAAAATGAGTTGGGCATTTTAAAGGATTTTAAAGCTACCATTTCAGTGAAACCGATGTTTTTGCCTAAATTTGATAAAAGCCGTCCACAACCTTTGCTATGAAAGAACATGAGGAGAAGGAAATTGATTGAATGGAGCAAGCAAACATTATATCTCCCGTAATTTACAGTGAGTGGACTGCTCCAGCCGTCCCTGTGATTAAAAAAGATTCAACAATTAGTTGTTTGGAGACTACAAGGTCACTGCTAATCAAACTATCAACACAGAAGTGTTTTAACCACTTTAAGTGGTGGGAAGGTGTTCTCCAAGTTCGATTAAGCTCTGGCATATCAGCATGCACCAGTACCTGGAAATGTGAAAGAACTGCAAGCCTATTGTGGGTGCTTTGTACCACACCAGAGCAGTGTGCTGGCACCATTGTACAAAATGTTGAAAGAGCAAGTGGTTTGGCAGTGGGAAAAGAGAGAACATAGTGCTTTTAGTAATTGCATAGAATTGCTGACCAGTGACAAAGTGTTAGTAAACTATGATCCACAGTTACCTTTAAATTTAACATGTGATGTTTCGGCTTATGGAATTGGTGCTATGCTGCATCATACGAGGCCAAATGGTGAGGAACATCCTATTGCATCTTATTCGCGTACCTTGTCCCCTGCTGAAAAGGAAATTCACAGATTGAGGAGGAAGTGTGATTTAGGGAGTTAAAAAAATGTCTGTAGCCTATTCAAGGTTTGTGCAGGTCTACAATTTTGTCCCTGACATCTTTTAAAACCTACTTGGTCTTGACAATGGTTGCCGAGAGGTTGAAATGGAAGATACAGATTCTGTTGGCAGGCATCTTTTATGTACATAACAAGCTGATTTAGGAGTACTTTCTTAAAGTGACAGGACTAATCTGTTGTCCATATAGGCACATAACCAATTTTTGGAGCCAGAATTCTTGCAAGTTGTTATGGGGTTCAAATACTTGGCAACTAAATGGTTTACCTTTATATAATATTTTTCCCCACTTTTTCTTTAGATTCTGTCTCTATCAATTAAAATAAACTTACCATAAAAATGATAGACCCTTAATTTCTTTGTAAGCAGCCAAATTTACAAAATCAGCCGGGGATCAAATAATTTTTTCCCTCACTGTAGATCTTTCAGGTCCTTTTCTCAACAATATGTTCATGATTATAGTTGATGCTTATTCTAAGTGGTTAGAAGTCTTCCTTATGCCACAAATTACTTTACAGTTTAGAATGACTAGTTATTGCTAGTTTTCTGAACAAGAAGCAACTACTTTTACTTCTGATGAATTTCAAAGATTTTCAGAGATATGTTCAGACATTTAAAGTAGGCTTGGAAACTGAAGAATGAACAAATGTGCATTGATGATAAAATATCTTCATTCTTACTACGCTTTCGTACCACCCCAAATTGTACCACAGGCCGTCACCAGGTTGGATTTTCTAAAAGCAAACATTCATGAAGGTGTTCGCAGGAAACTATATTTGCAAAAACTTCATCATGATTTTCACCCACAGGAAAGATCTTTTAGTGTGGATAATTCAGTTTTTACTGTGGATGATTCAGAATCTGATTATTCAGATTTAGTCATTATTTGCATAAAACAGTGGGAGGAGATCCAAAGTGGTTTTCTGGAATGATTGTGCAGCAGACGGGACCTATGTCATATAAGGTGTGTGATCCATTATCAACAACTGTGTATAGAAGGCATGGTGATCACCAGAGGCCGACTCATTAGTCCTCAGAGACTCCAAGAATCCAAGATTTAGGGTAAGCGGAAACATCAACTATATGACCTCCTTGGGGTGTGAGGGGCGGGACTAATTCACGAGCACACATCGCAATACATTATCCCAGCATAATTATTGTTTTCACTTTAAGTTCATGCTGTTTACATTATGCACGTATGCGCAGGTTGCCAACAAAACACAGACATATGACTTAGTTTCACTTACCGCATGCGGTTCATTTCCGGTATCTTTTAGTGCGGAGACTGCTCCATCTTTCACTTTTAAACGATCTCCAAATTCAGAGTTATTTCCACCGTTTATTTAACATCCATCACTGAAACGTCATGAACAAACATACACACCTCGACTTCTCTCTCTATCGCAAGAGTAACAAGCTGCAGCTGGGGTGCCCACAGCGCAGCCAATCTTGACGCAGAGCAGCCAATCTAGGTGGTTAGCAGGTCTTCCTTGCGTTTTTTGACAAGTTGGCCATGTTAAGCCAGCATGTTTAACAATGTAAATAAGTCAGAATGCATGAAACACTGTAACATGACACCTCCATGCATCTCTCATCAAAGGCGTCCTCTCCCCGAAAAACATTGAATCAAACACATTTCACAAACAAGAAAAGCAAACAAAAAGACCTACAGTAATTTCTTCAGGTTACCTGTCTGACTCCAGTCCAAAGTAAATTCCACACAACTTCAGCTGAAAAGGGCCTAAAAACTCATTCATCTTTTATTTTCATAATGCTTGGAAAGACAACTGCATTGAAGCATAAAACGCTGCTTAAAATCCACTTGCTTTGTTAGAAACATATATAGTTTTAAGAACTATTACATTCTTACTCTTGGCAAATGCTGTTGGTATGGCTATCAAAGTGACACTTGAAATTACACTATTGGTAAAAACCAGAAAGATGAACATGATAATGTGACACATGTTTATCTAAGACTAAGTTGCCGAGAAGAAGATTTTTTCTTTGTTAAAATACAGTGCTCTTGATATGCAAAGTGATTTTAATTTTACATTTAGTTGATCCTTTTGATCCAGAAGTTACATTTTTTTAGACAGTCTACCATGAATTACCTTAGGCTAGTCACTTAATAAAGAGCACAATATATTATTTAATAGGCTGCTACATAGAGAATATAATCATACATCCATTCACTTAACAGTTTCAGCTTTAGGCTGTGTGGTTTCATACACCAATGTGTTTTCTTCAAAGAATGGCTCAAAAGTCAAAAAAAGGAGGCGGATGGATGCCGACATTTTTTTCCTACTTTCACTGTAGTAATTATCTTTGAATGCATTCCTATTCAAGCTACTGGTCACGTGTTTCCTACGCAAGGGGAATTCCACTAGTTGTCGTGCATTCTTAATGGGGATATTTATGCATGTACTGTATGTGTTATGTTTCACTACACCAGATTCTCTTTACTGTTAGAAATGCTAATCTCACACAGGCACACGCACACGCGCGCACACACACACACGCACACGCACACACACACGCACAAACATGTTTTTTTTGTATTTTGTCATTCATTCATTAAGAAAACACATGTTGCTAGAACTGACAGAAATATTTAATTAAAATGTATTGTAAGTACAGTATAGTGATACAGCATAGTACATACAAAACAGACAAATGCAAAACAAGTTTAGAATAAGTATGTATAAATGGCATTAATTAGAATTTGTAACCTTCACGATAACAAAAAACTATTCACAAAAAGCAGCTAATGACAAAATCGAGGTCATTGTTCAATTCAAAATATCAAAATCTTTTAAAGATCTTTTATGTTTTCGATCATTATCTGAAACAATGGAAAATAAAGAGGGATTTGAAAGAAAGTGTGTACAGACTCCATATAAACTGTGCATATCCCTTGTTTACCCCCCACACTTTTTAAACGGTATAAGATGTTGCATTTGTGTCTTCAGCATCTTTTTCATTACCCTGTGGGCCAAACTGCTACAACAATGATAGCAATGAGCAGAAGAACGATCACCACCAGCATGCCTGATTCAAAAACAAAAAGACAAAACAGTTTGATGATGTTTTTGTTAATGAATAACTTCAATATTTTGATGTATTATTAAGTATTTGTAACTTGTTGATTTTGAATGAATAATAAAATGTGTTCCTTGCCCATTATAAATCAGGTGTAAATGCATGGCAAAAACATTTACAAACTTTTTTGCATTCCCAACCTAAAGTGTACTCTATTCATCACATGCAAAGATATAAAAGCCACTTACAAACACACCCCCAAACCTAAACGCTTACAATGGACTTCTAAGTAATATAAAGTGTAATGTCACACAATGAATGCGAGTCAAAACACAAGGAATAACTGCACTGGTGTTAACTATGGAGATGGTGGAGATAACCCTATGGAGATGGTGGTCTAGTGGGTTAAACCACTGAACTGGTAAATCAAAATGGTTGCTGGTTCGATCCCACTAGCCACCACCAGTGTGTCCTTGAGCAAGACACTTTACTCCATGTTGCTCCAGGGGGATTGTCCCTGTAATAAGTGCACTGCAAGTCGCTTTGGATAAAAGCGTCTGCCAAATGACTAAATGTAAATGTAAACTATCAAAACAGATTAATAACTGCTAACAATTTTGTGAAATTGCCCATGGACATGTGAAACAGGCCCTTGGACACTGAACACTAGTGGTCAATGCCTGTTGCATTGATGCAGAAATTAAATTAATTTCTGGACAATGATGCAGAAATTAAAATAAAATCCCATGCATTGCCTACATTCTTAAAAAAGTTACTTCAAAAGGTTCTCTGATGCCATAGAAGAACAATTTGGTTCTATAGAGAACCTTAAACATTTGAAGATCTGTTTTAAAATTAGTTGTGGGCCGTTTACGGCGTTAACAGTGAGACTCTTATCGCGCAATAAAAAAAATGTCGCCGTTAATCTATTCTCAAAGTTGGGTTGGGAGCTGGGTCTATGCTACGCAAGCTATGATGACTTTCACCTTGATATTTTAGCGCAGATGTATACCAGCTTAACTGCACTGTACGGGGCGAGAACAAGATTTTTTAACTCGCGTCATTCGCGCCGCCTCATCATCTCATAACCAGGGCTTCATTCGCGCGATTCGCGCAGCAAGTAGGTCTATTGCCTCTTTGCATTAACACATAAATCACTCGCGCTTGACACGCCATTCGCGTTTGGTCTGAACACAACATAACGTTACTGTGAAATTACCGCATCAAACGTGACGTGCTAACATGGATGCAGCTATGAAGCCGCCGGGTTTGCTTCAGGGAATATTAATTTTTAAGAAGCTTCCCAATGGAAACATCGACAAGACTAAGGTTGTTTGCACCTTGTGCAATGCGGAATTGGTTTAAAAAAAAAAAAAACTTTCTCTCAACAGGTAGTGGTCTAGCTTTAGTTGAAACCAGTAACTTTGTATTGAGATCTAATGTATTATGGCTCCTGTATGACATATCGCTTGTTGCTCCCTCACTCTTTGTAAGTCGCTTTGGATAAAAGCGTCTGCTAAATGACTAAATGTAAATGTACTGTAGGAGCTCTTCCAGTCTCAAGTACCACCTAAACGCAAATCATCCCTTAGCTAATGCGGAAGTAAACACAAGTTCATCTTATTGAACATAACTTATTTTCATCACCAATTATCATAGTAGAACAGCTTTCTCAAGCAGTTTGAGATGCATTTTGGAAACAGGAGATGAGCCCCTGGTCTAATGCGCCACCTGGCTTGAGAAACCCGTTCTCAAAGACTTACTTTTAGTCATTATTTGGGTAGCACAAATATTCTGAATGCCTTCGGCAGAATTCAAATGAGCCATTTTAATCTAGATTAAAAAAAAATTAATCTATGCCCACCACTATTAAAAATAAAGTTTTTTTGTGGAAAAAAGTGTATTCTACGGAATTGCTGTGAAGAACCTTTTAAACACCTACATTTTTAAGAGTGTACTGTGTAGGTCCAATGCAGAGCCATAAATCGCCCTTAAGAAAGCTTCAGGCACAGACGGTGTTTCACCTGCCTGTTTGTCTGCGTCTAATCATCACAAACATACACAACGATATTTGGTATGAACCGGTATATCGCCCAGCACGTTCAGAGATTACATATACATCAGAGATTATGATGAGATTACACATGTATTTGCTGAAAAATGCATAACCTGATCTTTACCATCATTCCTACTGATCAGGTACTTCAAATATGTTTAATGAGGATTAATTATACATACTTTTCCAATAAAAATACTTAATCACGATATGTGATGGTATTGAGCTAAAAAAGATCCTAAAATGACATTCCCAATTTAAATTGTTTACTGTTGGTAAATTATATAGGCCTACCTTTTCATGCTTCCAAGAGCTAATTTTTTTTTTATAAATTTTTTTTGCTTATTTCAGTCCAATGCAGTTTTGTTTTCACATCCTGCACCACGTTGTTCAAAGATCAAACGCATTTCCACCCATTGGCGTGCTGGTCTGAAAACGTGCATTGTTGGAGTGTTGCTATTTTGTGCCAAATGACATAGACAGTGCCACTGACCAACTAAAACCTGGTCTAAAGTCAACGGAGCAATAAATATTTTTTTATTTAAAGAGCTAGTTAGTTATATGCTCCAATAGGCAGGTGCACAGAGCGTGTACATTCTGCTTTTTACACACAGAGGGACGCGCAGCAGCACACAATTATTATTAGTTGACTTGTCAGTCAAACAATAATTTTTTATCAGGCTCCTCCATTTACTTCCAGCTAAACCAGAATGGGCAGAGTATGGTATTTAGTGGGTTTTGAAGCAAAATTATTTGAGTAACGCATGTAAGAATTCACTTTTATCACAGAACCCTTACCACAGGAAGCAGATTTGTTCTCCACCAACTTGACTTTGTGTGTCTCGTTTTTGATGCGGCTGTCTGTCTTGTCCACGAGCTGAGTGATGTCATCAATTATCTCTGAAATAAACAACAAACTACGTCAGTTATGAAGAACCATAATTTTGTATTACTGTCAATACCTATACATGTAATTAACTTCGGTTGTTTTTAAACTGACCTTATCTATTTAAGACCCTAAACACACATAAAGCCAATCCTCACAGAAAATGTATATACTTTTCCAAATGAGCATCACGTGCTGTATGTTTAATAAACATTTACCATTGTGCAGAATAATGGCTTTAATGGTACATCATTTTATTATTCCAATTATCATTCCAATTATCATTTGAGTTCACAACGTCTTCTTATAGTCAAAAATGATGGCAGTCAGGTAAATGTAGTAACACATTTACATTGGTTTCCTGTTCAAATCAACCTAATTGCAAATTATTTTGAATGTTTAGCCAAAGCTGTACTATATACAGTCACAGAATAAAATAAGAGATTAGAATAAGATTCCACATTTTTACTTAATCAGGCTCTTTCAGTTTTATCCTACCATTGTGTTCATCCAGCTCATTGCCGATTTCCCGACCCATCTGTTTTTGTCTGCTTATGACTGCAGCAAGAGCATCCAAGCCAGCATCCTGAGCTAGAGGAAAAAAGACACATACCATTAAAAGATTGAACGAAGGGCTATAAGCCATTCTGGTTTAAATGGGAATGCCCTTTTAAATGACAATTTTAAATTGTAGCACTTCTTCCTCGATAAAGAATCCAACTTCAAAATATTCTCACAACAAAGATAACTTGAACAAAGATTTTTCAATAGAAGGAGTCTGTGTATAATTTTGTGGAAACTGAATAAGACAACCATAAACGTTCTGGCTTAGAAAGATTATTTTGTAGACTATACTTAGATACTGTGTATGATGTGTTTGTCCAAAACTTGACAAAATGTTGTGTAATCTGAAGAATTTACATAAAACAAGGGTTTTCAAGTTTACAGTATGCCTTTTGTTCAACTTTGTAAATAATTAATTACAATTTGCTGTTTTATTGTCAGTGTAAGTTATCTGTTAAGCTAAGAGTTTTTTAATGAATAAGGTTTGATGATTCCAACCATGATGTAAATATTTGTCATAAATGTTGCTGTTTTTTTTAAAGTATTGTTCATTACTCTCTTTGAAAAATGTGTTTCTTTCAAACTGCTCTTTAATTGGTTACAATTTTCAACTGCCCATCTTCCTCCAGAGTTCCCTCTTAAAGCGCTCGGTCTTTTCGTGCGAGTAGGCAACAGGGATGCATTTGAAATTAGGGATGTACCAATAGGATTAGAGTTTATATAGAGTTTAATAAGCAACTTTTCAGCCAATAAGCTTTTTGCTACATAGATAAATTAGAGGTGGCCATCTCCGTCAACTTTTCAGCCATTATCCATTTGTGTCACTAACTTTAACTTTTGTCATCAAAACAGATCACTTTTTAATGGTGTATGTTTTGTAACTTTGCTCAATTAAATACCAGCTAGTGAAAGCCCATAGTCTTGTATGCAGCACACCTTCAACAATCTGCTGCTGCTGTTGTCTTATTTCTCCAAAGCTGAGTCCTCTGGTTTCCTCAGTTTCATTGACAACCCAAGGGTTCACTGTTGGCCCCGCCCTATTTTCTGTCATCAGCGTTGACCTGGAGACCATCACAACAATGACAGTCAGTCCTCAGCACAGGATCACGTGCCTATTGTTTTTTTGCATACATTTTTGCCTACTGTGTGCATGTGTAAAACTCAATCTTTGTTATAGATTATTACTGCGTTTTCCTAATATGCTGTGACTCCCATGTTTCTCCTACTAATGCGAGAGACAGGGCACAGGACCAATCCTCAGTTAACCTCTGTCAAAACAGTTTCACATCAGATCAGTTAAATAAAGAGTAATAACAGTGTTGTCTGTTCTGGCTTATCAATTCAGGCCCAAGACGAATGATAAAACAAGCAGACCGACCAGGAGACATTTAAAGCAGGACTTCAAAGGACACAGAGGTATTTGTCTCGCATGGAAACACACACAACGGTATTACTGTGATAAATCCATTCAATACACAACTAAGCTTTCCTTAATTCTGCAACATACCTTTCTTTACAGCACGTGGCTCAACGTATTTACGCCATAGTGGATAGGGATGCAACGATGTATCGGTATCAGACCCGATACCAAGGTAATGTACTCGTACTAGTTAAGACACAGCGCTACAAAGGACTGATACCTCACAGAAATATTTGCTTTGAAAGTTGTCACAAGCACATAAAATTATTTCTTTTCTCATAATGTGTTTTGGGGGGGGGGTTGTTTGTAATAAAGAAGCTATTCTATTTTTATTAGTTTAAGTGCGTTTTGCTTGGAAAATTGTTATCTAATTCTAATTCCAATTTCCAGTTACCAACCGTAAACTTTTTTTCCCTAAAACAGAAGAGAGTGAGAAATATAAAAAGAAAGAAAGGCCCTGTTCCAAGAGGCGCACTTCATGTGGATTTGTGGCCTCGTAGCCTTAAATAGCAAATGCCCCTTTGTTTCCTCGACACAGCCTTTTTTTAATCCAGCACTCTGAAAATGTTTGTCAAACATATGTAGATATAATTTTTAAATGCATGTTTTGGTAGCATTTAAAATGAAAATCATTTCTTATTAAAATCATTTGTTTTTTAGCCCATTATTAGTAGTTTACAGTTTGGGTTCAAAGAGTCTGGTGTACTCTGGAGGGTCTTAGCTTGGGTCTGTTCCTCTAATGTCAAAGACGTTTATCACTAACATATGTGTCAATTGAGCTGAAGCTCTCTGAAGGACTTTTTCTTTCCTGCCTTGCTCTTGCACTTTTATCCAATCCTCAAAAAGACTGTGTAAAATATGTATCAAAGCATTTTAAGAACTTCTTCAACATACTCAATATGTCCAAGTGGTCAGGGGCAAAAGCTTCCTTTAAAAGCCTTTAGTCACCTCTGCCTCATCTCAACTGTGTAAGTATTAGCCCTTATCCAATGAAACCATTGTAGAACCCATAGATTTAATCAGACAAGTCACTAAGAGGCATCACAGTGAAATCAAGAGAGAGACCCCTTCAGGGAGGAAGGTATTTTTATTTAAATTATGAATGCCATAACCCTTTACTTGGGGAAAAAAGTGAAATGCTATTGAAGTCAAGCTAATAGCCACACACTGGCATACAAAGACCATACATTGAGATAACTTCTGGCTCTTAAAACTCCTTCAAGGCTCAGATCTTCATAAAAAATTATTGCACAGATTTCTGCAGTATTATATTCGAGTATTATAACTTGTTCTAATGTCTGTAATTTGTAACAGTAATCTGACATTTTTGTCCAAACTGAGTTGTTCACATATTCTTATTCTGTGACAACTTTACATTTAGCAGTTTAAAACAACTTCTCTTTTAATTGGACTAATGCTATTGGATTATTGAAGGTAAACGTCATATTATGTGACTTGCGGATTACTTTACAGAGGGCTTGCACTACTACTAGTTATGTTCCGCTCCAAGAACAAATGGTGCAACCGAATAAAGAACAGTTAACAGAGTTAATAACAAAACTATCTAGTAGTTACTGAGCCTCTAGTGTGAGCTTTTTGTTCCAACTCAAGAACTTACAGACGGCTGGTGCAACCCTAACCTTATCAAGCAAAGGATGAAGCCTCCATATTAACCCAAGAGATGTAAAAATACAACACAAAAAATCCTGACAGATGGAGCACTGCAATCTCCAAACAATATTTTTTGGCCTTTATAGCTTTTATATTTATTAGACAGTGGAGAGACACAAACAGTATCTGTGTTAAGGTGTGAACCAAATGACTCAAAGAATAAAATCATGAATACATAAGATGGCCATTCTATCAACTCCATTGTAAGTTCTCCAGTAGGAGGTCCCAATTGAATCTGTCTATTGTTTGATGGCCATTTGTTACGTAGAAAGTCTGGTCACAGAGACAGTATCTTGGGTTAAGAATATACAACTTTGGCACGAGAACATTTTTACAGAGGAACTATGCTACACTACCACCTTCAATAAAATATTTTCCGCATAAGATTTTGTCCTGGTTTCTTCATTCGTATACATGAAGCATGTTTTTATAGTATGTGGAAAAAATATTTAGTTGCTTTAGTGTATAATCCCTATGCATAAAAAAGTGAAATGTTTGGATGTACCTTGATTGCTCTGCTTCTGTGATGTCTCCTTTAAAGAAGGCGTTTAGCCTTTTTTCTCTGGTAGAAAGATCGTCAACAAGGTTTTGTCTTCTGTCTGCTTCAGCTTGCATTCTATAGTTATTTATTAAGGCTTATTAAGAAAATGACATAGTTGTTAGTGTTAAATTATACTTAAACCACAGTGATATGGCCACATAGCATTATACTTGGTCATTAAAAACATCTATGACCTACAAAATAAATCTTCACACGTGATATTCAATTGACAATTGACACCCCTTAGTTCCTGTTGCTGGGTCTGACAAGCTTTCGGTATCAGCCCTGCGCTCCCAGTGTAAATGTGTGCACTCCCTGGGGATATAATAAAACATTTCTTTGCTGACCTGTGGATGGACCTGCTGGGTGCTTCACCCTCAAATGAGTGTGCACCGTAGTTGTTGATCCATGATAAGCCAGCTTTGCATTGCATCCGTTATCCCACGCAGGTCTACAGTGTGCGTAACTTCGATAGCAATCGTTGTGAGAAAATGTTTTCCTCTATCGTCTCTCGATTGACAGCCTTTAGGTTTTAGGTGCGTCATTATTGGCAGTGCCACCCTTTGGTTACATGAACACGTTACGCGTGAAAACATGGATAATTTTTTAAGATTGCACACACTATTCCAAATTCTATAATAAATACATTTCAATTACTGCTACATTACGTTCTCACTACCTATTAAACTTTTTTTCTTTCTCTTAAATTTTGCAAGGCATAAAAAGGATACATGTGCCGTTGAGCAGCATCTCGCATCAAATTCTCCCTAAGCTGTGCTACATTCTGCTTAAGTTTTTGTAATGATGCTCTTAGGGTCATGTTAAGCTGCAGAAACAGACACACAGGACGAGACACGTTACAGCAAAAATAAACATGATAAAGCCAAGAAATGTCTAAAGAATAAAAAAATTACGTTTCTACCTTGGCTGGGTTTCCCCCGGTTCTCTGCTGCCTGTTCCTTTCATGAGTATTTTCTGCAATTTCTTGAGTCAGTCGACAAGTCGCATCATAATTCTGTGACCTAAATGATAGCATTTAAAAGTAACTGAGGCCACGTACACACAAAAGTTTTTTTAATCATGCAATAAGTCCCAAGAAGCAATGGGTTACAGTGCATTTTATAACAGCTAAGGAGGTTGTTATGCCCCGTTCACATTCACAAGCGACTTTGTCAATGCATGTCGCCAGGGGATGCCGGTTATAACCCTTAGTTCATCACACTTTGAGCGACATTTTTGCCAAATTTCTTCACATGCATCTATAGACAGACCTCAATTTCACTTGTAATATTCATTAATGATATAAAAGTTTACACTTTATTAAAAAACACATATGTTTTCAGTCAAATTAGCTGAGTTTGGTTTGTCACATGACTGTGCCAGAGTAAGTATTGTAATTGGAAACGCACTTCAAATACTTTCGCAATTTGACACAGCTAGTTTTAATTAACGTAGAATAATAGAAACATTCCATGTACACACTGCAAATAAATTCTGTCGTTCTTTTAGTGCCTAATCCTGTTCTGTAAAAAACACAGTTCTATAATTACGGGAGTGAAAACACTTTACCAAATTCTATGCAGTATGAGAATTATTTATATATATCATACGTATACAGTAGGAAGATAGAGAACACACATATAATGATAAAGTTTGGTCTGAACTGTAGATCTTCATTGCTCTTTACTCATCATGCTCAACCTCGCGCCTTTCAATTCAAGTGATGCATATAAAAAAATATATATGCTATCACTGCGGGCGAGAGAAAGCTCCAGAGTGAAGTGCTGTTCTTTATCCATAATTTCAAATAAGCATCCTCCAATGGCTTTTTAGCGCAAACAGTTAGGCCAAATTTCACAAAGTAACTACTTGAGCACTAGTTAAAGCCCAAATTATAAAAAATAACTAGTACGAGTAAAAACCCTTTGCCGACAGCTTTGTGCCCCCGTTAAAAAAATTCCATGGGAATAGTTTTGTTTTGGGCATGTTTTTCGACGTATGATCTCGCAGCATGCCATTGTCATACAAATTGTTGCCGTTGAAAATGATGGATAGCTAACCTTAGCTAATACTGGAGCCATGAGGATTCATGTGTTAAAACTGCCCAGGTTAACTACATGTTAGTACATGCAAGTTAATGTTTTAATTAACACCTGAAACTAAAACTTACCAAATGGACCCTTAATAAAGATCAAGGAGTTCTTCTGAGTATTTGTAATGAGCGGCTCGATTCGTAGTGGTCCTCCAGTTACACATTTTACAATTTGTATTATGAGTGGGGAATTCACATAAACAGTGGAGTTAGAGCATACAAGTAGGCCTATTTGAACCTCATAATAAGGGCCGTTGACTCGGGGGGAAAAGGGTGAGGTGATGTGAGGGGCCTTAAAGTTCCTGAAATGATATTTATACAATTGTGCGCCTATACAGCACGTCTGTGCAACTTCTCTGTTCTCTGCTAATTTTGAGAAGCTTCGGCAGACGTCTGTCATGCCTCACCGCGAACTGCATGATAGGCTGTATGAGTAAAGTGAATGGACTCACATCCCTACTAAAAGCATTCTGTTATCAATCCATAGTGTATTCCGTTCCAGGTTTTCCATTTCCCGCTCACAGTCTGCGTTCACTGACTACGCTCCCAGCAGATGATGGATAGTCTCATCGACAGGTAGATAAAGTACAATACACTTTACATCTAGTGCTTGATCTGATTAAAGTACTATTTGGGTAGGTTGTTTTAAAATTTATTTTTATCTGTGTATTAAGGGTAAACTTTGGATAAGAACGAAGTTGAGGCAATTTTTCTGACATATTCATTTTATCGCTAATAATACATAAGCATTAGATTAAAATAATAACACGCTAAAGTTAAAAAGGTCAATAAATATGCAAGTAATAAAAAGATGTGCTAGTGTATTTAGGCCTTTTTACTTTGAATTAAAATGTATATAAGGAAGGTTGTTTCTTGACATACTCGACTTGGCATTAAACTTTTTAAGAAATATTCATTGTCAATCTCAGATCATGAAGTGGCATTATAAACTACCATTAATGCAGTACTAGTGCTAGATTTCACACTGTTCAATAGTTAAATGTGTAATGTGTTTTTGACTACACTGCACAGTGTCTCTATTAAAGGCAGAGTGTCCGATTTCCGAATTACGCTTGTCTAGACAAAGTCAGGCCGACTACCAAAACAATCTATAGCCAATCAGCAGTAAGGTGCACAGTGCACAGGATGGACATTAGTTGAGCAGAGAGCTGACGAAAGTGAAAGATGGGGGTAAGGGGTGTGTCTTTTTTGGTGATTGGAACATCAACAACAGCTATGAGAAATCGACAATCCCCTTTAATAAAACACAATCTAAATTAAAATTAGTAAAACTGTCAATTCATTTTTAGGGGATACTGAGGTGATTTATTCACATTTAAGTATATCACAATTTATACAGAAATGAGATTCAGTGCTGTATTATAAATAAATATAACAATATACTTGAAAATAGCATGGAGAGGCCCCACACATTGCCTTTGCTGAGGAGGCCAAGATTCCGTGCTACCCCCCTGCTAAAAATTAAATAATAAATGTGGAGAGAAATAAAAAAAGGTTGAATTTTGAGAAAAAGAACCACCTCTTCAACTAGGCTGGCTACGGTCCTGCACACACCCATTTGCTTTTAAATTTATTTTAGATAAAATAACTGTTTTTGGCTCTTCGTTTTTTGCTTTGCAGACGGTCCCTATCCTAATACATTACATTATAAGGTCTTTCAGATACAATCAAAAGCACCGTGTGTTCTCTTGTACATTTGAGAACAATTCGAACTCAGCATGTCTCTTGTCATAGTGCTAAATCGTTAAATGAATTTTTGTTTTCGAGGCTGAATCTCTGACAAATGTCAAACTTCGAACCAACTTTAACTTTACATCGGTCAGTATTAGACACAACATGACAACCGAATTAATCTGCAGTGTTTACGTGGAACGTTTCTAATATTCTACGTTAATTAACCCTATCGTGAAAGTAAACGACGTGCGTTTTCAGTTACAGACCAAACTCCGCTAACTTGACTGAAAACATATAAAATATGTTGTTTTTAATAACGTATACACTACTGTTGTGATTAATGAATATTAAAGTGACATTGTCTACAGATCAGAATGTGAAAGAGCTTTATTGTAAAGTATGTTTGCACATACAAGGAATTTGTTTTGGTGACAGGAGCATGCAGTAACGTTACATAGAAACAGCAACAACAGTTAACAGAGACAATAACACAATAGAATACAGTACACAGATGATTTAAATAAGGGCCTTTATGTATAAGAGATTAAGAAATAGAATACAATAAAAACAAGATAAATATATAGAGAGATATAGAGATGCACGTGAAGTAGACAAAACATCTGTAACGTTTCACATAAAATGTTAGTAGACGATATAAACTGCTTACCACAAATCCTGCGACATATTGCAGCACGTTTACTAACTGGCGCTCACGATTAACGAACAGCAGCAGTAGTTGAATTAGATCAAAATATACAATCCTGAGTACTTCCTGCTCGGAATCTCGGATATGACGTAAGACGGTGGCCTTTACAGATCAAAGCCACCTTCATATGGAATGCCAGAAGGACAAAATTGTTCATATTTGAGAGGCCATATTCAGACAAAATGCCAACGAAAGAGAGATGAAAGAGGAATTTATGTTGTATTGTCCTATATGTTTTATGTAAGCAGTTGTGGAATCCAACCATTAAGTAATTACATTATTGAGTATTTCCATTTTATACAACTTTACACAATTACTATTACTATTGTTATAGTGTAGGTTTAATAATTATACTTGTTGAATGTGTTATTCTGTATGCACAATTGCATAATTCATTATCAGTCAATCAGATGATGTTATGTCACTATACGGGGACAGGTTCAGCCTTTTGTTGTGTTTAGCCTCAGTGTGCTCACAGGATCCGGTGCGGATGGTTGAGGTTTATCCCATCCGCGCCAGGCAAGAGTTTAACCCAGTTGTTGTCAGTTTTTGTTTTTGGATACAATACAAATAAAGTGCTATAAAAATAAATCTTACTTGACTGGACTATATAATTAGATATTACATGTAATTTCGTAGTAAAACGTGGTGTTACATATTTTATTGGTGAAAACTACAGAGCTTTGTATTTTGTAAAACTGCTTTTTATCTCATAATTAGAAACACCAAATTAAATAACATTACATGTTTGCACTTGCCACGTGTGTCCCAACGGGTTAGAAACACTTCATGCTCACTTGGGATCTTCATGCCCACTAGGGCCAAAAACAAGAAATACGTCATGAAATTGTCAAGTGGTCAAGTGCAAAGACCGCATGTGGGGGCATTTAGA
Source organism: Triplophysa dalaica (assembly GCF_015846415.1). Taxonomy (NCBI): domain Eukaryota; kingdom Metazoa; phylum Chordata; class Actinopteri; order Cypriniformes; family Nemacheilidae; genus Triplophysa; species Triplophysa dalaica. The sequence continues at coordinate 8,270,769 of NC_079547.1, read as the reverse complement.
CGCAGCCTTTGTGTCCCACTGCATGTCTGAGGGGTCTTCGATTGGATTACTTGTGTTTTGATTGTTGGATTTGTCTATCGTTTTGTAACCCCTGCTGCCTGCCCAACCTTTGCCTGTTATATTGTTTATGCCTGTTTTCTGCCTGCCCTGACCATTGCTTGTATCGTTCGTGGATTAAAGCTGCATTTAGATGTTCAACCCCTGAGTCTCAGACAAGTGTGTGAATTTTTTTTAATTAAACTGTTTGTGATTCTTGAAAATGATAGCCTTGATTAAGGTTTTGCCAGATATAACCTTATAATTATACGCAGGAAATGTTTTTGTTAAATTAGAAGGTTCTATCTGTGCTTAATTTGTTCCAAACATCTACATTTAATTTTTTTATATTGTACAATTAAATTTTTTGGGGGGTCTCTGTCTTTTTTCATGTATATGATATCCATATAATTGTTGCTATATTGTTTGTAAAAACTTTGAGGCTCAATATTTCAAAACCACTCAGAATGCAGCGAACTTTTTTAATGTCTTGTTAATATAAGACAATGCTTTAAAAACAGTTTACTTTCAATCTTTTATATATTCCTGTTATATTTATTGTCCAACATTTCCAATTTATTTTATGCATGTCCTTAATTAATCTCATTTATTGATATTAAGTCATTGTTAATAATGCTAATACTTTAAGTAGAATTGAAATTAATATAGAATTTCGACCGAAACTGACATGGTTTCTAGAGGTTTTTTGTAAAAAACTTAAACACTGTCTGTTCAGTAAACTGGTACATGGATTTGATGATTACTAGACTCGTGATTGTACAATGTTCTTTGTTGTCATCATTCAGGTTGGATTTCACCCAAAAATGAAAATTCTGTCATTTACCATCAAGTTATAAAGAAACTGTATAAAAAACATAAAGGACGATATTTCAAATAATGTTAGTGATTTTCAGTTCTGGGGCACCATTGACTACCATAGTATCATACCATAGAAAAAACATTACTTTTATTATTTCTTTGCATTACTTGATTCTGAGTTGTCAGTCACGACAAGGTATGTTTTTCCTATATCAGCAGCTAAAAGTGAAAACATTGTTCCTTATTTATAGCATATAAGATTATATGAAGAGTCTGGTTCCAAAATTAAGTAAAACAATTCTAAAATCATGTTTTTTTATTCTGTATTCCAATTTATATCAAACAAACTGTAGTTGGTTTGTTTTGATTTAAGTCATAACTCAAAAAATTATAAAATCATAAAAAAACATGCATGATTCTCATTTTGTGACCAAACTCTTCATAGTTACAAATGATGTCTGCTTTTTCCAATTTCCCATAATTTAGTCCTGTGGTAAGTAGCCATGAAATGCTGGTTGATGTCTCAAAATAAACGCCTTCAGAGTGATCATCCTGTTGGGGTTTATTCTGAGGTAACAACCGTCTGTACAGTTCATAATCAACATAATATTGTCATATTATTGTCGCAATGTAACATTACACCTCCGGCTCTCTCAGGAGGAGTCGAGGAGAACTTACACTGCTGTGGCCTAAAAACAAAATACCTGTTTAAAAGTTTACATATTACATACACATTAATGAATGAATCGAAATGAAATTTTGGGGTGTGGCGACCCACCTTGCAATGATGAAGCTCCCAATGAAACATTTCATTTTTTCAGACATTGCTGTAGTTTTAAAATATGTCGCATGGCAGATCCCTTGGGAAAGTGAAGAATACTTTTGTATTTACTAAAGCAAACAAAAAACTACACTATTGAACATTTATATTAAGTATACAACACTATTTAGAGCAGTTTATCCAAATAACTATATATTTCTACAAAATGCTGTTGTGTACAATAAATAAATGTATTTAATACTGTAATATATTACAGCATTCGACAGTTTACTATAGTAAATGTATAACCAGTATTTTTAGTGTGGGCTGCTTCATGTCGATTTCTTCAACTTAATCGCATTTATCATACGTTTCACACCATCTAAACATTCTGTTTAAATGTCATCAAACACTCTAGTGTGCAAATAAATACAAATAAAACACACCAGCATTTCAAGTATAATACAGTATTATAGAATAATAAGTATAATTCCTAATGAGAGAAACAAAAACAAAGATGAGGAAAGTTTTAATTCATTCATTTAGTTTATTTAATTGCTTTCCTCTCTTGTATTTTAAACCATCGTAAAAGGGTTCTACAGCCACATACAACACCTGATTGTTTTAATTCTAAACAAAATTCTCCTTTTGTTTGAAACACAAACTCTTTCCTTTCAAGATTAATCCAAATAAAAAAATGGAGCAGATAAAAGATTCAAAAGTAAAAATGAAGCCAGTTATAAATAAAACACAGAATTAGATCACCCCATTAAACTGGTTACAAATATAATCATGTAAATACACATATATTTATTTATATATATTTATAATTGTATATTTCTGGAACCAGATTCTTGAAAGGTAGAAAAAAATAATCCAAACCTTTTCATCTATGAATATGGTTGCTGTGAGTTTGAAATAAACATTTTTATGCCTAACGTGAATGTGACAATCTATTGCTATTGTGCATTGTTGTAGGATGCAGCTCAAATCATTGTGAACCACAATAAAACTCAATTATCCAAAGTCTATTGTCAAGTTAATTTATAGCAAAACCAGCAGCACAGACACAGTCTATGTACACAATATGTACACACAGAAGCTGACTCAGTGTGTACATATTTGTAAAACAATACTTTAACACTGAATCATTAAGTTAATTGTGTACTGCTTCATTCATTGGGTAACCAGGAGACCTACATTTGTTCATTACATGTCAGCATTGATTACCTGAAAGAACTGATATTAAACCATTTGAGCACATTGTTAACTTAAGCCACTTGAGGAATTATTTGAAAAAAATAACATACTGTCATAAGAAGATACGACGATTAAGAAGAAGCTCTAGAAGTAGTAGTTTGCTCAGTTGAAGGGGAGAGAGGAAATGAACATGATCATGACGGCAAGGAGTTGGCACATTAACAGATAATATGGGAGGCAATGCGAAAGCAAATCGTGTAACATTCTCAGTTTCAACTTTTAAAAAGTCTCTAGCAATTTTTCAGATAGGTGGCTAGAGATATGTTCTTTTTCATCCTCTTTTTTTCCCTCACAGCTTAGTTGCATTGTTAAGTTAACAGAGAGAGGGTTTGGCACCATGTACACAGGAAATGATGTGTGAATGGAGGTTGTGATTGGCAGAAATAACAGTGCATCTGTTAGCTAGCCATAGCGTCCTTCACAAACATACACACACAGCAATCTTCCAATTTAAAGGCTATGGTTTCTTAACTATACATTCTACTGTATTACACAGCAGAGATAGGTGTAGGGCAGATACGTCCTTTTATAGTCAGACACCTTTGTGAAAACCCCAAAAACTCTGGGAGCTTCTGCAAATTTGTCATCCTTCCTTCAGGTTACTCTCTTCTCCAGGTGTTTGAAGCTTCACAATCCCATACAAACTCATAGTCCAGCTTTGATAAAGCGTAATGTTTTGATTTCAGATCCTCTTAGGCAATTAAAAAATGTACAATCAACAACTAAAATCAGAATTATGATGATAACAATAATAATACTATATTCATCATATATGGTTCCAGCAGCCTTCTTTACATCTACATGGTGGTTGCTGAATATGCCAGAAGTCAGGAAGAATACGCCAGGTATGTGAGCAGGGCTTTCAGGAAGATGTCATGATGTTATCTGAGTCTCTTTTCTGCTGAGTAGATGGACATATAGTAGTCATTACTGCCCACTGCCAGATGAGGCTATGAAGGTAGAGAAAAAGAAACCGTAAGAATCTATTCAACATAAAAATATACACTGCAAACACGAATGCGATGTTGTTGATGTTTGGATTATACATTTGCTCTGACCCAATGACTGTATAACATCTCATGTGTTTGACATGTCTTGGACCAGTGATTTATCTTACCCAATAAGGGTGGAAGGCCAGACAGCTGATGGCTCCAATTCTCTGTCCCATGAAACCGTCATAGTATTTAATGTTGCTGATAACATCCCCATTGGAGTTATACACAGCTATAAATTGATTCATAGAACCACTGATGAACAGAAACAGAGAGGGAGAATATTTATTATAGTGTTAGAAAAAAAACTTTTCATTTTAACGTTTCTATTAAATAGTGTGGTGTTTCTTTGTTCATTTTGCGTTCTAAACAACAATATTTTGCACAACACAAAACAATCATGAAGTGCATGAGTATCTCTCACCAAGCAAACAAGGTAGCCTGTGGATGAATGTCTAGGGCAGTCAGTCCTTTCACTGTCTGCAAGATGTTGATTGCTTCTGGCATCCGTGGGTCAAAGAACCGAACATCTCCATTCACACTACGAGAGGAAAACAAACGTACATTGATAAAGGAAGAGTTATGTTAAATTCTTTACGCTCAGATTTAAGTTTAATCCACATGGGTCGATGGTGGCATGCGCACTGCAACCTCTTGACTTGTATTTTAAGTCTCTTTCCACAGTGATAAGAAAGGAAATATTTTTGCCATACAAAAAAAACTAATACATCATTGGCTACTGTGAATGGTTAACTCTTAAAAACGCCAGTGTGGACGAAGAGCGTTTTGAAAACGAAAACTCTGTTTTCAACTGAAAACCCACTAGTATAGACAGGATCTTGGTTTAGGCCATTTATCTGCTGATCAAGGATTTTGATCTGTGCGTGTGTTTTTGTGACAATCGTTGCATACATGAAGAATAGAAAATACCTTACCTGACACTAATAATATGTCCTTCTGGCTCCTTCTGCAGATGTGTCTTTACCACCCATGCACCATGTTCTCTGTATGTCATAACCCGGCTGTAAAATAAATGTTCTGTTAATATTTAAGAATTAAAATGCTGTACATTTTAGTTTACTTCTAGCTTTCCTCTGGGGTATCATTTTGGGAAAGAAAACGTTTTATCTGTTTTAATCTTTTAATTTAATCAGCTTACATGTGTACATTGCAAATATGGCTGCACACATGCAAATATAAAAAAACGTCATAAACTAAAAATTTCTAATTTTTTTCTAACATTTGTGTTCAACTGAAGAAAGGAAGTCATTTATTCCAACGGACCTCTATGACAAAAATGAACCAGTCATGTGACAATGCATCACAAATGATTCTGTAATATGACATAGTGCTCATTTGAATTTCCCTAAGGGTGAAGAAAAGCTAAATTATGTCAACTACGATCTGCAGTGATTGAACTGGATCTAATACCATTCATTGGGTCCCATTCTGCGGTCATAAACCCGTACTGATCCGTCTCCAAAACCTGCTGCAACAAGTGACCGTTGAGGATCACACGACAAACTGGTTACACAGCTGTCCGCTCCTGTTGGGATGTCCTGTAATGCATACACCGATGTCAACATTTAAAAAGGGTATTGGAGGCTTTACTAAAACATAATATTAACAAAAAAATATTATGTATGTACATTTGTGTAGTGTCTGTGGGTATATGTATGTGTTTTTATAGCTTTGTGCACTTTTTAAAGCTAACTGAGACCAGTTCTGTACTGCACTTATGCACTGCTGACCTTTTGTTGCATGTATTGCTTTCATTGTTATGCCTCCTTTGTAAATCACTGTGTATAAAAGCATCTGCTATATGACTTAATGTAAACGTAACAAAATATTACAATAATAATATTATAATAACTTAATATTATAATAAACTAAATATATTTGGGCCATTCCACAGAATTTGTGCAGTCAGAGTTGGAAACATCTTGAAAAAATTTTTTATGCAAATCGTTTAATATCAAAGGAACACATTTCTAAAACTTGTGCAGTTAATTTTCATATTGTAATTTGAGAATGTTTTGGAATGTTCTTCCTCTCCCAAAATCTATTCACTACCGAAACAATAATATAAAATGAATTCTATTAAGATTTTGTTTAAATCTACCTTGTAAATATATATTTTAATGTTTTCACAGGTAAATCAAAAACTGTTAAAATTTTAACAATATTTAAAGTGTAGTTTATGAGATTTGTTGTATTTTGAATCCAATCTTTCTCTGTAAAAGGCATAACGTTTATCATATTGATTTCAAAGTTAAGGATTCATTAGTTTTTATATACATTAAACTAAACGCCATCATAAGATCTCAGTTTATAATTGATTAGATTTTTCACAAAACATCCCATGTTTTGGTCGTGACGGACACAATTTCAGCAGTGTTGGTTATGTTTTAGTAGTGATCACAATATTTAATTTGCACAGCTGAATCAAATTTTGAACATTTTGTGTTAATACAAATAACTAACTAAGTTAAACATATGCAGGCAGCACATATAACAGAAGCCCATCTGAGAGTAAATATCTGATAGGAACACCTACAGCTCCCATGCTACATCTCTACAAAAACATACTTATAATGAAATACTAATGATTTGCATAACTGTACTGGATTTTTTTTTTCAAACGAAGCATAAAGTGTTCCTTTTTGGCACTACTGAAACAGTGACACCATGCGATGCGTTTTGGTTGTTACCGTTTTGGTAGTGAAATTTTTGTATACTTTTGAGCCTAGCTTAAAGATGCTAATAATCACATTTGCAGCAAGCACAGTTCTGAACAGATGTGCACAAAAAAAAAAAAAAATTATGGATTAACACCCAAATAAGTTGGCAAAAGTGCAGAAAAAATAAGTTTGGTGGTGTCGTTCCTTGAGGTTACACATATTTTGAGACTTTTTTACACATTTACCTCAAAATGATAAGACCAATCTACTCACCATGTAGCTATGAGAGAGAGCAGGACACAGGAATGACTCCAGAACAAAATTGTAAGGGTGTGCCAAAAATCTGTCTCGGTCAATGGACTAAAACATACACTGTCTCGGTAGCGATACTAAAATGCGGACAATTAATCATTTAAAAATAATTGTATTAAAAAAACAATCAAATCTATTTTTAAAATGCAAAAAATATTTAAATATCATTTTCACAAATTGAAATTTAGGGGTTATGGTTTGGGACAGCAACCAACCAATTTGATGTATAATGATTAGTAAATTATGATTTTATATATATTAAGCTTACTAATATTAAAAATATTACGATGTATTTCAATACATTATATTAAGAATTTAGGAAACAACTAAGATTTGAATACTTTGATGCTTTTTAAATGTCATTTTTTTACACAATAACACAGGATTGGCTCTAAAAATATAAGAGGATTTGTGCGCCTGCACTGATAAAAGGGAACATGCTAAAACACTGTCAAACTGATGTACAATTTCAGTTCTGCTCTGAAGCAAAATAATATAATCACATCTCAGGAATTTGGCAGTGATATGTTCTCGTTCGTTTCTTAGACACCAATGTTAACTAAGGAATGTCGCCGAGATACTGTGTCCTGGCCACACTGCACATGCATAGTGTCAGAAATTACAAATAGCTTCTCACAGTTGTTGTACCGCAACATTACCTGCACTTTCATCTCTCGTTCTGTGTCCCAGATCCGAATGACTCGCACGTCACCTGATGTCATCAACAGACCAGTCTCTTGCTCCCAGTCCACTACCATACCTGCACCTTAAAAATATAGATAGCACAAACAGAATTTACACTACAACTACTTTCCCCAGCTGCCCTTACATATTAAAATAATCTGACTAAAACATTGTCTTGCATTTAAATACAAACATTTCAATGTTTTAAATATTCACAATCTTGCAAAAACAGGTATTATAGGTATTAATATCTCTCAACTCTAACTCTATAGACCCTTTCGGAAGATGTAAACAAACGCATCTGTTGATCTAAACTTCTAAACAAATCTACGTATATATTTACACACCCAGTCAAGCCTATAGGGTCACTCGACACATCATTTTTATCATAACCTTAATTATTTTAGGGTGGATTGCACCAACATGGATTAGGTTTAAATCTAGATTAAATCAAGGTTTATAATGTTGGCTTGACATACTGGTCTACTATTTAAACTTCGTCTGAGATTTTAAACTTCTTGTGAATTTCTATATTTAACACATCCTAGAGCTTTGAAGCTAAAACCATCAAACTTTTCGCGAACTGGTCTGAAGAAGTGGGCTATATATAAGTGATCGAGTGGCAAAAATCCCATAGACATAACTTTAATGGGTCATAACTCAGAGCGAGGATCTTGTGTGGGAATGTGTGAGTTACCACCAGGCATGGCGCGCACATATGCAATTTGATCACCCACTGGTCGCTGGCTGCAGTATAGGTCATAAACCCTGCTCTCTCCATATAAAACAAGACTAAATACTATACAGCAAACTAAAAAAATCCATGCATCCATACATTCTAGCCAAAGATGGTTTTTGTCATGTTCTTATCACACTAATGTAACATGTAATGTGTTTGTTTTTCGAATAAGTATGGTTTTAGTTAGTTATAAGAGGTTGAAAAAAGGGGCATGATAACATTTCTTCATTAATGATCGAGCCATTGGGGAATATGGACGGGACTTTTAAACCACGGCTCCAGATGGCTATCTTTGCTGCACAGTGTCATAGAGACAAGAGGATGGGCTCATTTTACTCAAGCAACCAATCCATCTCCCACGATCTTCATGAAGCCACACCCTTGAAAATCAAACTCAGTAAAGGATATCTTCAAATCCGAATTTCAGAGAGGCGTTGGGTTTGGTTTATATCAGGGGTAGGCAATGTCGGTCCTGGTGTGACGCTGTCCTGTAGATTTTAGCTCCCACAATGGAAAAAAAACTTAAGGTGTGTCAGGTGCCTATTCCTGGTTTATATCGTTCATACTGGAAAGCAGCCTTTGGAGTATCATCACTGGAAGCTACCAAGCTACCCCGCAACCAAACAGAGTACTAACATTGGGGTTAGCTCTTTTGATTCATTTAGCAAACAGGACTTCCAACATGTTACAAATGCTGGCAACCGAATAGCAACACTCTATCTACCGCAAAACAACATGCTAGCAACCACCCCCTAGTACTGATTAGGACGACCTACAGTATATCGCTACATCAGAACATCACTGAGACATGGGTGTTAGCTCTTTTGACTCATTTAGCAAACAGGACTTCCAACATGTTACACGCGCTAGCAACCGAATATCAATACCCTAGCAACCACATAACAACAGGCTAGCAAACACCCACTAGTACCATAGTAACCGGATGGCAACACTCTAGCAACCGCATCATGCTAAAATTTGTTATATTAATGGTAGAATATGCTACCTCAATGCTATAACGTGTTAGCAACATGTTAAACCTGGTAGAATAATTTTAAATTGTGACCCCGGACAACAAAACCTTATGGGTATTATGGGTCAATTGATCAAAATTTTGATTTATACATCATCTGAAAGCTGAATAAATAAGCTTTCCATTGATGAACATTTTAAATCTCAATATCACCTTTGAATTTGTAAATCAGAGACAATGTAGCAGGCTGTTGCTACGAAGAAACAGGTATGTTTTAAAGCTTTCAATTGGCTTTCAGCTATAATGATGTTATGAAAAGTAGCACGAAAGCAGAAATTCTAAGCTTTAGATAGAAACCAAACTTGAGTGGGTTATTCCCAAATAGCGGGCAGCAGCAAGTGAAGTTTGTAGGTGTGTTTCTGGTCATCTTTGATAACAATATTGCTGTATCCACGCACAAAATAAAGTTGATATATTTACGGTAGGAAATTTGCAAAATATCTTTATGGAACATGAGCTCTTCTTTATATCCTAATAATTTTTGTTATAAAAAAAAAATCGATAATTTTAACCAATACAACGTTTTGTTGACTATTGCCACGAAAATTCCTGTGCTAATTAAGACTGGTTTCTGGTCCAGGGTCACAATTGTGTTGGCCTGGATCAGCTGGTCCATCAGGATGAAGTCACATTCAACCATAGTATTATGCTAGCTGACACCATTTTTAACGGTTTGTTCTGCATCCAAACAGTTTTAAGTCACATTCTGTAGAGTTCTGTCTCTTTTTGAGACGATTTTGAGTCTTCTCTCAGGCTTTTTCTTCCAAAATTAAAGCACTGTTATTTAATCTCTATGGCTTACTGGAGGACAAGCCCTAAAATGCTTTCGTCATTATACATTAGTTTAAATTGTGCAGAGAAGTTAACATAGACCCACCAGGTTTCAGGCATTTTGTGACAATAAAATAGAATCTTCTTTCACTCTGAATTTAGATCATATCGAGACGATTTACAAATCCACAGCAGCAATAAAGTGATGGAGGGGACGATTTTGTTTGGACTGTAAGCATCACAAAGCAGATGGAATCCATTATAATCCTGAAAATGATTATAATAATAAAGATGATTACGTTGTATGCTGTGTGGTATGTAAGTAATGCATTTCATTGTTTTTTTTTTTTATTAAAGTGCAACCGTATGAGAAACTGAGTGTTACAGTACTATACTTTAGTATTTTATAGTAAGTACTCACATATTTACTGTGGTAGGTTTTGAAACCATTACGTGCCAGGGATGGTCATTTCTGGTCCTTTAGAGTCACTGGCCATTTCTAAATTTTAATAACGCAAAGAACAGACTTGAGTTCTCTATGAGACTGGTCTTGCGAGGCAGCCTCAGAAGAACGCACTTGAAAGCAAGCGCTGTAATGACTTTTGGGACTTCAAGCGTGTTCGGAACGCGCAAGTCTGCGTTCAATGCATCCTTGATATTAAGAATACATCCGGGTACGTTCATGTGTTCTGTGTTTTTTTGTTCTCAGTATTGGAACCGCACTTTGACGGTTATTGCCGTAGAGCGAAAAAACGAGGTCACGAGACCGCTAAAGAACGCATATTGAGAAACGGCCACAGAACCAGCACCAACAAACCAGCCTTGTGATTTTCTAGTTGTCCTAACAGTCTTGATTACCTGCTTCAGGTGTGTTTAAATAGGGTTGAAGCTAAAATGTACATCCCTGTTTCATGCTATGACGCTCAAAAGTATCATTTTAGCAGTGGTGATAAAATAGTATATCACCAGTCAAATGGCTATTCAACAATTACATTCAGTCCTGCAATACTGATGGTGTCATTTTTAAGTTGTGCCTGCCACCCCCAAAACATTTTTGCACCAGCCACCACACCACAGGTGTTAGCATCATAAATAAACCAAGTTTGCCTAACCCTCACAAACTTTACATAAAAAAACACCATTTAGTTATGTGTTTAGTTTGCTTTATGCCGTTTTACTCATGGGGAACAAAAATGTCCCAACAAGGTAAAATAATTACTGGTATTACTACCTTTGTAAGAACATTTGATCCCCTACTGTAGGGTTTACCAGGAAACCCCCAAACACAAATAGGAAGTGGAGGTGAAGATGGAGACAGAAAGAGAAGCACTCACCACCCTGCTTGCTTCTGTCAATATAGATTGAGACACGTCTGGCCAAACCTGTGAAAAAATATTAAGAGAGTGGAAGACCAAAGGGGGACAATCAGCAAGGCCTATCAGTTTATCAGCCAGAGGACACCACCATATTAGCATGCACAGACAGACAGAAACCCATGCTATAACACAAGTTCCCAGTCAAGGAATTATTATGATATCTTTGAAAGAACGCTTCCCAATAAAGTTATAAATAAATGTATGAACAAATTTTTTTTAAAATGATTTAAGAATGAACTAAAAGCCATGGCAAAATTTTGAATTTTATAATATCTACATCATATTGATTTAGCATAGTAGTTACAGTGATGTGAAAAAGTATTTACCCCCTTCCTGATTTTTACTTTTTACATATTTGTCATGCTTAAATTATCAAGATCATCGCGCAAATTTTAAAGGAGGCATGAATTAAAATCACAATTTTAATCCGAGCTTTTGTTATATAAAAGGGAATGGTATTCACGCGAACATCATTTAAGTGTTAGAACTGAAAATGCCGTTTTTACTGAGAGTACATCTGTTATTGACACCAGGCCCAGTGAACGCAAGGTTCTGGAATGCACCTATCATATATAGGTTGAACATCGCCTTAACAGAAAAATATCAACGACTACTTCTCTAGCCCCGCCCACTGGTAAATATTGTGCCTTCCCTGGTTGTGGAAGAATACAATCATTGCATAACTTTCCTTCGGATTCAGACATTAGTAATGCAGGGTTATAGTTTATTTTTAAAGACGGTCCAGCTCATGTGGGAAAAACATGGAGCGCTTGTTCGTTTCATTTCTCTGAGTATTCCTTTGTGAACAAGGCACATGTCGACACTGCTTTTTATTTTTAGTCATTCCACAAATTCAGTGTCGTCAATATTGGATCCGATAGGAATGGTTCAGCAATCGTATGTCAGTAAAAAATTTGTTTGTACTATGCGTCACTATTGCTTTGTTAGAGATCACCTGATGTGACCTGAGCACTATTCGCACAAGATTAGTATTACCTGGGGACCTCTAGTCGTTTGTATTAATTGCAGAGGTTGTCTGTGATCTTAAGCCTGTGCGAATCGGGATCTCTGTGTTTGGGTGGGCTCATATATATTATTTTTAAATGTTTTATCCACCGTTTGCGAAAAATGCAAATTATTATATGAAGAGTTTTGGTATTATTTCGGGTGCTGGGTGATATCCACAAGTTACCGGGAGTCACCCGTTTGATTATTTATCATGGACACTCTCATAACATGAGACCCGCGATCACAGTGATCTTTTGTCCGGTTCCCGATCACGGGTCTCAAATCCTGACAGGTACGGTCATATAACATTTACGGTCATATAACATTTGAGTAAAAAGTCATCGTCGTGCTATTCGGGTAAATTTGGAAGGCAAATTTTTTTGATTATCTGGATAATTTAAGCATGACATATATTCAAAAAAATATTCAGGAAGGGGGCAAATACTTTTCCGCACCACTGTATGTATATATATATATATATTGATGCGCAGGTCGGGTGGGTCGGGTAATAAAAAAATACATTCAGATTAATTGCGAGTGGGTCGCTGGTGGATGATATCAGATACAATATTAACAACATTTCTCTAAAAATACGAATGTGTTTTAAATGCATTTTCTATCAGTTCATCACTAATTTGCAGTAATTTTAAAGAAATGCACTCATAATATATATGAGTGGAAGAGGACTGCTTTATTTCTTAAAGCAGAAATGGAGGCAAAATAGATCCGTGAGAAATTTGCATGTTCAGATTGTTTGTTCACTGCACTTCGGTGAGGAATCTTATAAAAACAGTGTATGTCGCTGGGTTTGGAGATCGTTTGAAACTGATAGATGAAGCAGCCTCAGCGCTAGTAGATGCCTGTCATGAACCATACACGTTAAGTGAAACTAACACGAACAAGGTAAACAACACAAACTTCAAGTAGATTAATAGATATGCAAGAATAAAACAATGACGAATTGTATGCTATCTTTAGTTCTACCCACTGCATGCGTTCAGGAGATTTAGTGTTTTCGGAGATAATCGTGCAGCTGTTTTTGTCTTTCATAAATGTGATAAACAAAAGACTCTTCAAAGATATGAAGTATGCAATACTACTCTAGGTTAGGTACTCAAGATTAATTTGAGGTTGGCAGAAACTGTATGTTTCCCAATCGCTTTAAGGAATCAAGAAACAAAACCAGTAGTCATTCGAGTTCCTGGGCACCGCCATCTCACAGGATCTGAAGTCGGACATTCACATTGACTCTATTGTCAAAAAGACCCAGCAGAGGCTGTACTTCATTCGCCAACTTAGGAAGTTCAACCTGCCACAGGAGCTGCTCTTACAGTTCCACTCAGCTGTCATTGAATCCGTCCTCTGCACTTCCAAAATTGTCTAACCTCCGAAGACTACAACAGATAGTCCGGACTGCTGAGCGAATCACTGGCACAGCCATCCCCAGTCTCCAAGAACTGTGCTCATCCAGAGTGAGTAAAATAACTTGCAAAACCACTCTGGGCCCCTCACACCAGCACACTTTCTCTTTGAAGTGCTGCCGTCTGGTCTGCGCAACAGAGCACTGAGCACCAGAACAACCAGACACCGGAATAGTTTCTTCCCTCCGGCCATCTACCTAATGAACAGTTAAAGGTTCTACTGTGCAATAAAAACATGTACAATACACAACTACACTGACCAAAAGTATGAACACAACAATTTTGTTTTTGCCCCCATTTTTCATGATCTGAAGTCAAATATCTAAGCCTTTTTCTAAGTCCACAAAAGGCCTATTTCTCTCAAATATGGTTCACAAATCTGCCTAAATCTGTGTTAGTGAGCACTTTTCCTTTGCCGAGATAATCCATCCACCTCACAGGTGCGGCATATCAAGATGCTGATTATACAGCATGGTTATTGCATAGGTGTGCCTTAGGCTGGCCACAATAAAAGGCAACTCTAAAAGGTGCAGTTCTATCACACAGCACAATGCCACAGAAATGCCTGAAACAGTTCCTCTGTGTTCTTCCCTTCGAGACCTGGGTATCAAGGATTGTGAGGCAACAGCTGAACTTGAAGCTGCTAAACTGGCTCAGTAGTTCTACTGAAGAAACCCTCATTGGACCCCTCCACTCTCGACAGTTACAGACGTGTCTCTCTCCTCCCATTTATTGCAAAAAAACACTTGAAAGGGCTGCCTTCAACAAGGTGTCTTCCTACCTATCCCAGAACAAACTACTGGATGACAAGCAGTCTGGCTTCAAAACGAACCACTCCACTGAGACTGCACTGCTATCAGTCACAGAAGCACTGCGGCCAGCCAAGTCTACACGACATCCTTGGGACCCATTATACAGGCACGATGCCACTGTAGCAGCTCGCATTACAGCTTGCCTTGAGGACATCTCAGCTTGGATGAAAGGGCATCACCTCCAGCTGAACACTGCCAAGACAGAATTACTCGTTTCCGGCACAACCTACGGTGCAACACAATCTCAACATCCATCTTGGCAATACCACAGTCACTCCTTCCAAAACAGCCAGGAACCTCAGAGTCATATTTGATGAACAGCTGTCCTTCAATGATCACATTGCAAAGACAACATGGTCATGCCAATATGCCTTATTCAACATTAGAAAGGTGAGATCCTATCTCACTGACCATGCGGCACAACTCCTTGTCCAAGCCCTGGTAATCTCTAGGTTGGACTACTGCAATGCTCTCCTTGCTGGTCTTCCTTCAAAGGCTATCAAACCGCTCCAGTTGGTTCAGAACGCAGCAGCACGCCTCGTCTTCCAACAGCCCAAAAGGGCTCATGTGACACCCCTTTACATCTCTCTCCACTGGCTACCGGTCGAAGCCCGTGTCAGATTCAAGTCACCAACGCTTGCCTACAGGACTATCACTGGATCGCATTCCCGCTCATTCTGCTTCACAACTTCTTCCTGGTGGAACATTCTTCCAAACTCTGTCCGGTCAACCACATCTCTCACATCATTCAAAAAACTACTTAAAACCCAACTCTTCTGTGAATACCTGACAGACAAATAGAGAAAAAAAACGACCCCTTTCTCTCAACAGGTAGTGGTCTTGCTTTTGTTGAAACCACAAACATTGTATTGGCATCTAATGTATTATGGCTCCTGTATGACATATCGATTGTTGCTCCCTAACTCTTTGTAAGTCGCTTTGGATAAAAGCGTCTGCTAAATGACTTAATGTAAATGTAGTATGCAAATGCTCAACATGGTAGTCAGCGCTCTTAACCAACGAAAGGTAACTTTAGAGGTTCTTGCAATAGACCTTTGGAACCTCAAACTAAAAAAAATTGTGAGTCTTTGAAACCTCTGTTTGTTAAAGTGTTAGAGGGAAAATATTGTATGGGGAGAAGGCATATAGCTTTCCACAACAAACGCTCTTTCCAAAGTTAAATCACTATGTTGTTTTAAGTGAATCGGTGAGTGGTTTTTGTAGCAAACTCTTTAAAAGATCCATTACTCAAAAGTATTGTAAACACATGTTTAGTATGTACGTCACGCTGTATTTGCGTTTACTCTCGGATCTGGCTGTAGCCTATTTTAATACAACTGAATGCCCAATTGTTGTTTATATTTATTATTTAATGTTCTTGTTGTCAGACATAAAAAACGAATTACAGAAAAACTTTTATGTTATTTGTCTAGTCAGTAACAATAAAAGGTGCTTGTAAATGGTGTGTTTCTCACTCACTCACTCACTCACTCACTCACTCGCGGCCTAATTTTTTTTTCTCTCTCCCCTCTCTCTCGTCCCTGTAGTTCCTGGTGCTCCCGTCTCCGTTCTCTCGTCTCGTCGGTGCATAGCCCCAGGCGCTGTGGACGCCAAGACTGGCTCCCCAAGGGGGAGTGGGTACAGTCTCGCTGGTACCCCCTGGCCTGTAAGGGACGATGGGGGTATGTGGTGAGGAAGTTGTGACGAGTGCCGTGAGGCGGGGCCAGTGGCGTGATTGATAGTTGGAATCAGCTGTGCGTACACTGGTCCCGCATATCTCAAGGAGGAAATCGGGAGCGTGACGGGACTGCTGACGAGAGAGGACTGGGCCCGGACATGTATTTAGTTTGTATTTATGTTCTTGTGCATTTTACATCCGTGTTTTTGTTTGTTTATTTTTATTAAAGTGGTTTAAATGTTCGCCGGTTCCCGCCTCCTTCCTTCCTTTTATTGAACCTTACTACAAATATATAATATAACCGTACCCCACATTAATCAAGATGTACCCGATTCTTCTGTATATCTTCAGTTTCTCTCAAAATGATTCAATGTGTCAGTAGATGAGCGTCTGTCAGTCGTGCAGTGTTTTGGGATTGTGGAGGGAGTTTAGAAACATCACAGCTTTCCTCCACCACACAAGCATTGCTGGGAAAGCCACAAACACAATAAAAACCTCTCCGGCCTTCCTCAACTCCTGTGTGATCTTGAAGTTGTCATAGGAACATTGTAGCGACTTTGTTCTTAAGCGAAATTGCTTCTAATTGGATAAAAAAATGTCACAGTGTACTGTTGGTCTATCGTCACAACCGGAAATGCTGAAATCAAAAAATGTTGATGACTGGAAAGTGAATTATGAACAGATGAAACCATAAAGGCAATGTTTTTCTCTGTACTTTATACTATGCAAATGAATTCCATGCAAACAAGCAAGGATGGACCACACTCAGTGGGCTCCCTCTCATATCAACAGAAAAGTTGCAGCCTCCTCATCATCTGAAAGGTTAAAAGTTTACTTTCAACAGACACATACTCCTGTCCAGAAAGGCAAAAACAAATGTCAGCAACAAGGTCAAGCTCATGAGAGGAAACATTGATCTGCCCCAACTTCAAAGCCATATATGCGTGTTCTCAATTGCCAGGACCCTCTAGGTGCTTCAAGATATGAGCTACCCACAGCGCCTCATGTTTAAGTCTGATGAGGATTGAAATCCAACTGCTTTGCCACAGCAGCATAGCTAAGCCTGACCAGTAGAAGACGCCGGCGTGTAGAACATAATTAACCCAACCTCTTTCCAAAGGCCTTGGCATTAGTGTATTCTGTAGTTCCAAATTAGCCCAAATCTCCCCAAATCCTTCAGATAAACCATGTTAAATCCTTCCATCATTTTACATATTTGTAGGATCTATTTAAATCACTTTAAATTCTTAAACTGGATCCCTGAGGTAAAGTGGGGAAGGGTCATCTAATACACATCCACACTGTCAACGTCAACCAACACCTCTAGTGTCTTGTGTGTGGCAAATTCCACAAAAGGTTCCCCGCGTGAAGTATGTACATGTTCTATAATAACCTTTGTCATACGAATCTGTGTGTCATATTTGATAACAATTCGTCATTTGAAAGCCAAGCTTCAAATATCAACCAAATTTTTCATCATTAAAATGGCAAAATGTGCTCCCTGTGTCAAACAGGGAAAAACAGTTTTAAACAAATATAAAAGTATAACTTAAATTATTATACGCTTTACTTTTTAAAGGACCAGTGTGTAGTTTTTTAGAGGATCCATTGACAGAAATGCAATATAAACTGTGTTCAGAGGTGTATAAAGATCTTACATCTTACTTTAGAATGAGTTATTTCTATCTACGTACAGCAAATTTGACTTGTTTTTTGTCTATTTTGTATTTAAAATAATAATAGTTACAAATATTTGATTAAAATATAATATTAAATATTGGCGTTAATATACATTTTATGAATAGTACGCCTATATTATCACATACAAAGTAACTAGCTACCCTAGTAGTTTTTTCATTGCATACTTTTTTACTTTTATTTTTAAAATAGTGACTATTACTTTGATTTGAGCTCCTTGAGTCAAGATTGAGTTCACCTTCAAAATCTTTTACACGCCCTCTTGTCATTCTTTTAAGTATCTTTTTATTAATTTGGCGGAAGAACAAAAGTCATACAGGTTTGAAATGACAAGAGGGTGAGTAAATGAGGATAGAATTTGAATTTTGAAGGTGAACTACTGCTCTAATCCTCTCGGAGTCCGTAGTTCTTCGAAAGATAGGGGTGAATTGAGCAGTTGGTTGCGATTCGCAACCTCACCGCTAGATGTAGCTAAAAATTACACACAGCACCTTTAACAAAAGTTACAAATTGCAGCTATAATGTGTCATAGAGGAATTGGCCCTGCCTGTTGAGAATAGTCTTGCACAAGGTTATTTCTCTATTTATGCATCAATGTAGTTTGGTTCCTTGCCACCGTCACCCTGTCGACTTCTTTATTGTGAGACTGCTGACATTAGCTTATTACCTTTTGTTATGCTTGTAACACTCCTGTTAAAGGGATATTTCAGAGGCACCATATTTCACTTACCCTCAAGGCATCCTAGGTGTATATGACTTTCTTATCAAATTTCAGACAAATACAGTCAGAGTTATAATACTATTTATACGTTTTCTTCCAAGCTTTGGAATTGGAACGAATTGAGGATTCGATTTTGAAGTTTCACAAAGTTTTGATCGATGGATTCAGCATCAAAATCTCATCATCAATTCACTCCCATTCTGAAGCTTGGAAGAAAAAGAATAAATGGTATTATAACCCTGACTGTTTTCTTTATCCATTTTTAGTGGTGTCCTAATTCACAGTGGACATTTTTGAGTGCACTCATTCAATCCCATGATGCATCATAATAACAAGTGTCCAACCGATGAACACTCAGGGCAAACTGCTAGCCATCTATTGTGAGGCTCACGCTGAATGAATTCGTGGACAGTCTGGTAAGTTGTAAAGCCAAAAGTGAACGAATTACAAAGTTATTGGCTTCCGAAAACAGGAGTCAACAGTTTCGGGACAGATTTGGGTCGCAGCTGGAAGTGTGTCATTTACAACATACTATGAAATACCAATTTGCATCTTTTTCACCATGTAGCAGTGGCACTGCTTCCAGTCACTGCTTACAGCTATATTTAAAGAATAGTTGATCATTTAGTAATCCTCAAGTTGTAAACTTGTGAATTTTTGTGAATCAAGTTGTGAATTTTTTAGTATATACAGAATATTTTTTCTAATGAGGGAAGCCAAATTGTCCTGGGGAACCACTGACTATCATAGGAGATGATACTGGTACAGATCTGAAATGTGGTAGACATGAGGAGATTATTTGGACACGTGTAAAATTTCGACCTATTTAACTTTCGGCCGCTGTAACAGAAGTTCACAAAAATCATAACTAAAAAATCCCATGTTTGATGAAGCTGAAAGCTGGTATACATTTTTTTTATGACGGATGACCTAATATCCTTAAGTTTTACTAGAATACATAAACAAACATGGCAGCCAATAACAAATCATATTTCAGCAGCTGAAAGATTCAAATCTGAATGTGAAAATAAACATACTTGTACACAATCTAAGAACAAGTATGTGTATCACATTTTGTGTAAATAAGCCACAAGCTAGTGGCATAAATAAATATTTTTGTTGTTAATACATCACAACCACGGATATAAACACAACTGCTCACTTGAAGACCCTAAATTAACCTAGACCTACTGCTACTCTCAGCATCACGGCATGCAGACAAAACGTTATAGACACAGAATATGTGCCTGTGAAAGCAAACCTCGTGTGGTGGGCAGCATATCAGATAGCCCCTGCCAAGCTGTAACCATCTCGGGATTCTTCTGGTCAGCAAAGTTTTTCCAAATTCTCAATGCCCCATCATCTGCAAAAAGACATTGACATTGTGGAACAGCTCAGGAAGTTCAGGAACAGCAGAGAAATCGACAAAGAAAAGAGCAAATCAGGGCTTGCAACAGACCAGTAGCAGTAAGGAGGAGAGAGGAGTCATGCCCATTCAGGTATTCCATAGCTGTGATGCGTGTGTACCGGGGGTTCCCATTGTAGAAATAATCAAGTCTCTCTCCTTTTTCCCAGTCCCAAAAACTGTAAGAGCAATTCATTTCAACCACTAGAAATTAGGGAACCATCATCTCAACCAAACAAACGTTGTTATCAAATTGATTTAAATCTGGCTTAAAACAAGTTAGCCTTAAATATTGATGCAGACATGTTCAAAAGATTCATCTTATGAAATAACACAATAATTCAATGTATTCTATATACTGTACAGTGCCCTCAACTATTATTGGCACCCTTGGTAAATATGAGCAAAGAGGGCTGTAAAAAAAATCTGCATTGTTTCTTTTATTTATTTTATTAAATCTACAAAATTCCACCATTTCATTGAAGGAAAACAATTTGAAGTGGGGGGAATATCACATTGTAAAAAAAATGTTTCTTCCATACGTTTTCCCCAATTACTGCCACACTTGTATTTTTTATTTATTTTTACAGCCTTCTTTGCTCATATTTACCAAGGGCGTCAATAATAGTGGATGGCACTATACATCACAGTTTCCTGTTTCTACTGTTTGTACTAATATTTATAGCTCTAAAACTTGTTTACAGTAGCTGCTTTGGACTAATGAAAAATTGTAAAGCATTATAGAATTACATTTTAAATTAAAAAAGTGTACTTACCAGATTGAGTCTTTGTCAGCTACAGCAATGCAGGTGTTAAATGGATGAAACTTAACCACTGATGGTACTCCTGGGTTTCTGTTGATGAAGATCTGATCATCTAACCTTGTCACTCCTAAAATTCATGAGTGAGATGGACAAAAATGTTACTTTACTAATGAAATATAAAGTTTAGAGTGTAGGTAAGTCATTTCAAAATGTAGGTCATATTTCAGGACACTTTAAGATCAAAGAGAAGTTGGGTTGGCAATTTAAAAATCTACCGATGCAGTCTCTGTTTTTTTGTGTGTAAAACATGTAAATCTGAGAAAATATACACTTGGCGAAAATTTATAAAAAAATTATATACAATGCAGTTAAAGATGTGCATTGGATGGTATATTAGGGCCCAGTGTGGTTGAAATTGTGGTGTGAAGGAGTTAAAGTGCAGTCTACGGCAAAGGAGGGAGGGGGGTGTTGCTGTGTAAAGTGTTCTGTTCTGGGTATTCAGTGGTCAGTTAGGAAAACGCTGTCCCTCAGTCAGCGTGTGCAGGACCTAATGCCAATGAAAGCAAAAAAGAGTGCAGTCTGTGGCTGGGGAGGCTGACCCCAGTTAACACAATAATGTTGTGATGATTTGGATTACACTATATTCATTGCATTCTTATTCATTGGGAGGATATGGGGACTTTTAAATCTATATGCATTGCATTTCCCACAATCTTGAACGGCCATTGGGGAGATTTACGTGCACTTCCATGGTGCATTTGCATTGTTCTTTATTAAAATATGTTGTAGAAAATAGATGACTTAAAATGCAATTACGTTGAGAAAACCACCTGAAAAGTTTGCCTTGTGCCAGCACGGATTCTGGGGCCGTTTGTCAGTACCACATTCTCAGGTAAAATAGTAAATTGGCTTGACACATTAAGAACAATGTGTCATTTGCAAAATCATTGTACAATTTAAGTAGATGATTAATCTGCTCCCCCTCTCTGAAATAACCAAAGATGTCTAGTCCGGTCCGAATTCAGGAAAAAATAATAAATAAAATTCATAGACGTTGTGTGAGAACAGTTGAAACTCAGACGTCGTTTAAAAAAACCTGTCCGAATAGGGCGAATGCCGCGCCCTGAAATTCATGACAAGGCATTGGTCGGAAGTATTTTTAGGGCATCGATAGTATAGGCTACAAATATTATGCCTTCAACACCAAAACAATGTATAAAGTGCTTTGAATGTTTCGGTTTACTCCAGATCCAAATTTTTATAGTTTTTATAGTTAGTTTTATAGTTGTTTGTGAGCACACATCTGATGCCTGCAGATAAAGCCGCCTCTGAAACAGTGTCTACACTGGACCTTTCCCAATGCCACAAAAGTGAAATGTGTCAAATCCCAGCCAGTAAACTGAGGCACAGGCACCAAATGTTTTTTTTAAGAGCCACATAACATGAATTTACATTTTTAAATGACATACTTTTAGTTATCCTGTTGTGTGTATTTAAAAAGAGGCAGAAAAGCTTTCTTATTGATTGATGCCAAGACGACTGTTTAAACTCTGCAAACACCATACCAAATTTGTACTCTTAATTCATTTGAACCAACAGAAAATGTGCATGTCAAGACCATATAGATATATTATATATTTTTATGTAATATATGTAAAGAGCAAGCCCACGCGTCAACCTGGGAGAGCGAGAGAAAGAACACACCCACGTGTCAACCAGGGAGAGGGGGTGAAATAGCATGCCCAGGCGTCAACCAGAGCAGGAGAAAGAGCATGTGTATACATCAATCAGCTAGAGTAAGAGAAAGAGCATTTCATCACTTCATCACTTAGGTGATGAATGCTATATAAACAGGGAATATAATGCCAGATTTGCAGAGGGTTTGAAACTGATAGATGTAGCAGTCCCAGCACTAGAAGATGCAGATCATGAACCATACACGGTGAGTGAAACTAATACAAACAAGGTAAACAACACAAACTTTGAGTTGATTAACAGATATGCAAGAATAAAGCAATGACGAATTGTATGCTTGCTTTAGTTCCACCCACTGCACGCCTTCAGGAGGTTTATTTTACGGAACAGTTACTTGAGGTGAGATAAAAATGAATCACCATACCCCTAATGATGAAGTGTTTGCGTGCATGAAATTTCATGTCTTTGTCACTTTGTGAGGTATTTGATAAACAGAGAAAAAGAGTTAAGCAAACAAAGGTTCAAAGAATGAATAATACACAACAAGTATTCAGCATATTTTGCCAAAAGTTAAAAAACATTTTTGAGAAAGTAGGTAATTCATGTTAATAGAATTACTGTTGTTGAACATTTGCTTTCAGGATACAAAATTTGAAATAAAAAAACATTAGCTGCACCTCTCTGAGTGACACACTGGCTTTGCCTCCGTACTCGAGTGTTACGTAAAAACCGCCACTCCCTCTCCTTACGGACCTGACTTTCTGAATCATGCTCTTCTGGAATCTGAAAGAGAGAAAGAATAACCTGAAACCAAAACACTCACACCAAACACATTTGATTGAAGATATTCTTGTGATCTCACACGTAAGGTATCAAGTGTTATCGCAAAACAAAATGGTTTTGAATTTATGATCTCACCACACGTTTACACATCTTAAATCTTAAATCTGATTTAAGTCTCTAAATCTGTGACTGACATTTTCACTGAAAATAATTTTCTTTTCATTTAAATGTTATTTTTTGTTATTGTGGCTTAAATAAAAACAAACCAACTGCAGTTTGATTGATATTAATTGGCATGCACAATAAAAAAACATCATTTTTGAGTTCCCTCTTTTGGATATAAATTCATGCATTTATAAGCAATATATTGAATCAGTGATTGCATGTCTGATCTGACTCAGGCATTAAATATGTGACAAAAGAGGATGTACATGTTTGAGAAACTACATACTTTGTAGGATTTCTATGAATTGAAGGAGCCATTCGTTTTTTGAAGCTTTGATTATGTTTTTTGGGTGTTTAACAATGAATGTTAATGTTTCTAGTTTAAAAAAACATGTACTTTTCACATATTTCAAGTCTATTGTACACTGCTGTCCCTCTTCTACCAAAACCACTGGATTTCTTCTGGTCTATATAAAATCCCTCCTTCCGAAATACTCTGATTGGTAAAGCTGACCAGGTATGTCCTGATTGGTTCCCTGCTTAGAGCATGTGTCTGATGATGTCCCACCCATAACATATCAGCAAGCTTACGCTTCTCAGGCTGTTGTGATTGGTCGGTCCACCTCTCAGTGCACGTGTATCATAAGCTTCGGCTTTTAGCAATAAACTGTAACAATGGCGTCAACTTCACATTATCAGTTAAACACGATAGTGCATGTGCAAACGTCAATCTTTGTTAGAGATCACATTTTTTTTCTAGAGAGAGAATTAGAGCAGACCGATGGGTCAGACAGATTATATTAATAAACACTAATAAAAGAAGCGTTAGTTTTGCCTTTTTATATTGGACCTAAATTGGATAATAAAACAAGCAGATTGACTAGGAGACATTTGCAAGCAGGATTTCAAAGGACGTTTCATTTAAGTGTTTTAGAGGTATGCGCATACACACACAATGTCATAAGAAGTATGATGAAAAACTTGGGGCACCATGGGGTAACTATTGTGTAGTATGTGCCTC
This sequence comes from Triplophysa dalaica, assembly GCF_015846415.1. NCBI lineage: Eukaryota > Metazoa > Chordata > Actinopteri > Cypriniformes > Nemacheilidae > Triplophysa > Triplophysa dalaica. Next base: position 8,246,135 of record NC_079547.1, on the reverse strand, counting down.
ACACAAGACCCTAGGGGCCAGTTTCACTTAAAAGGGCAATTAGAGGGAGGGGCAATTAAAAAACGCAGATGGGAGTGGAAATTTCTGTGTCTAAATTATGGGCGTTAAACAGGGCCGGCCCGAGGCATAAGCGAACTAAGCGGCTGCTTGGGGCCCCCTGTCCACCAGGGGGCCCCCAATCGTTTTTTTTTTACAATTAAAAAACTTAAAACAAGTTATATAAATGAATGAATAAATAAATTAATTTATATGAATGATTAAATGAAATGAAATGAATAATTCAAGATAAGAAAATTCTGATTTGCCGACAACTGCTGCTGTGACTGCCAGCGGTTGAGTCTTGCGCAATTGCGCTTAGACACATTTCGCGTGCATTGACAATTCGCGCCGGCGCGCAAGTGCGTGTCACTGTTATTAATAAATGACAAGCCATGTCACAAAAAAGGATGTATCCATCTGGTGCCGAAAAGAGAAAGAAGAAAAGGACAGAGGAGGAGAAAAGAGAGTAAGATAAAGGTATGTTTGCATGATTAGTGAAAATTGTGCTCACGTCACTTGAGGTAGCTGCTAGCCATGACTCGTGATTTTATATAAGCCCTCACCAGGGCTAACGTTAAATCCCCGCCATCAACAGTGAATGTCTCGCATTATTAATATACATTTATCTAGGTGTATTTCACGTATTGATAATAGACATCAGTTTAAGTTGGAGAAAACAGCCGAAGGGGAACTTAACCTTATAAGTTAAAGGGATGCCCGCTAGCATTGCTGTGTGTGTTGAAGTGAATGTTAAAATATATCAATACCATGTTGGTTGCACCAATACATATGAATGTTTGTCTATTTTGGTTTTATACAGCTTTCCTGTAGCTCAGTGGTAAGAGCATTGCGTTAACAACGAAAGGTTGTGGGTTCGCCCCCAGGGGATTGCAAATACCTATGTGAAATGTATAGGATAAAGCAATGTAAAATGCTTTGGATAAAAGCGTCTGCCAAATGTCTAAATGTATTTAAAAGATTGCACATTTGCAAATTATTTATTTCTTGTTTTGTGACAGTTTGTATTCAGAAGTTGAAGAGTAAAGTCTTTTATTTAAGAATCGTATTGAGTATTTTTATTCATTTATAATGTAACATTATAGCGTGACATTTGTGTCAATAATCTTCAAGCACAGGTGACTCCGCATGCTGGGAGGGGCCCCCAAATCAAATTCTGCTTAGGGCCCCCAAGAGTCTCGGGCCGGCACTGGCGTTAAATAATGGTGCTAATACCATTAAATTATCTGCACCCATACATTTTGCAGCTTAAACCGAAACTCCTAAAAAATAAATTCTCAATAATGCCAGCCATAAAAACAATTCATTGCTATTGTTTAGTGCATGTCTTAAGTAAATTCTGACAGTAGTTTTTAACGCCAAAAGAGGCGCAAGCTGTCAGTAAATCTGGCCCTAGAGGTTTTGATCACAAATCACCTTAAGTCTCTTCTTTGCAAAAGTCTGTTTTTGCCTTGCTCGACCAGAGACTATGAAAGTGGGTGATCTGATATGCTTCATATCAGATCACCCTACAAGTCTTGGTACAAGTCCGAAAATGTTTTATAAACAAGGTGACATGGGATTTGTGGATCGTTTAAAACTGAAGTTTGGAGCAGTCCCAGTGATAAAAGATATTAGTCATGAGTCGGAACCACACTTCGTATCTTTTTATAAAAAACACACTAATGGTTGGGTGTTAACATTATGTCAGAACAGCTCCTGACTGATTAAATATAACTTATAGTAAGGCATAGTAAGATGTCGAATTAGGCAAAGCTAGACTGACTTTTTTCCTTAACATTATTAACTGCAACATAAACAAATCCCCCAAGTCAAGTTGCTTGATGGCATATACAATGAGTTTGCAACTTTTTTCCTTGAGAAGATTCATAATATCAGAATGGCGATCAGCAAAGCCCCATATGGCACTCAGGTCAGTCTGACAGCATTACAACACCTCAGATATTAATAACTTTATCTGTATTTCAGACAATTGATCGCAAAACCTAGGAGGAAATAGCACAGCATCTTAAAGCCTCAACATGCAGCCTTGACACACTCCCCATTCCTTCTTCAGGAGTGTTTTTACTGTTTAGAAGCTAATCTCCTAAAAATAGTAAATAGTAAATACCCACTGCTTTCAGGAACTTTCACAGAATCCCTGAGAACTAAAGTTGTCAAGCCTCTACTAAAAAGTAGCTATCTACACAAAACCTTACTGTCTTACTGCCTTACTGTCTTTCTGTCAGAAATCCTACGTAACAGTCCAACTCGTTTTTTGACCAAGTTGACCATGACAAGACAGCACGTTTAACATTGTAAAGAGGGCAGAATGCATGAAACACCATTGCACAATCCCTTTAAATGGTTCAGGTCATACCTTAAAGGGAGGGGGGTATTATGTGAACATAGGCAACCATAAACATGATTGGACATCCATGACGTGGTGTTCAACAATGCTCAATTCTTACCACAGCTACGCACTTGACACTCAGATCTCACCCAATGACTAAAGGCCTATTGACTCCCTTTGCCAGTGCATTGATAAAAACTAACAGCTACTTAAACAAGGAAACGTAAACACATACTTTGACTCAAGAGGTCTAAAGAGATAAGTATAGTAAAAAATCTTTGTTCATTTTAGAGTCTGACCTTAGTTTCAGCAGTCATGTCAAACCTTCCCAAAAATACCATCAAGCAGCTTATACAGAATGCTGCTGCCAGGATTCTGACCAGAACCAAAAAATCTGAGCATATCAGCCTACTCCTCAGGTCTCTTCACTGGCTACCAGTTACTGTGTGTTCACACCGCCTGCAACACCTAGCGACAAAGCAACCTTATGTCATTCATGTCAATGGAGAGCTGGCGACTTCCGGTGGCACAAGCGACAGTTACCATTGGCGACAGTAAGTGGCCATGTCTAGTAACTAGACAAAGTTGAGAGTTAAAGCCTTATGAAAATCAACAATAGTTTTGCTATAGTAAGCATAGTTTAACCATAGTATTTGCATTTCAAAGCACAGGAACCACAAATTCATAGTCTAAGGGGACTAGATAAAATTATGTTTCAGCAAAATGAGCTTTATAGGTAAGGCCATCTGGGCATTACTAGTCATAAAACCTCTGGCAGGAACTAAGACTGACAAGTTTGTGATCGTGAGATCCACGTATAACGGCCGGAGTGAGACTAAGTGACAATGAGAATCGGATGAACAAGTAATTTAGAATAAGTCAGACTAAAACAATCAGACATTGACCCAAATCGCATGATTATTATCAAGCATAATAATCAAATCCAAATAATATCATTCAACAATATTTTTCTTTTGAAATAATATGAAGATAATATTGCGCAATGTTAAAATAATGTTAGCAATAACAACAGAGAGCGCCGGAAAGACAGAACGCACACATGCCTTCGCCACATCACTTGGACTCTGCCATTGGACCAGTGGGTAATTGTTTTTTCTCTCACATTTTGTACCACCTTACACCAGGTACCAGTGTGGACAGTCAGAGACTGTTCAGCACAGAGCACAACATCTAACATTGTGTATTCGTATAGCAACAGGCTAGGAGGAGAGAGAGCGGAATGCTCAAAAAGAAATTCCATTGTTATTGAAATTGTGAGCAACACCAAGTTCCCACAGAAGGGTGTAACCTAGTTCAAATAACTTGAAATATGTACAGTCAGGTCCATAAATATTGGGACATCGACACAATTCTAACATTTTTGGCTCAATACACCACCACAATGGATTTCAAATGAAACAATGTGCTTTAACTGCAGACTGTCAGCTTTAATTTGAGGGTATTTACATCCAAATCAGGTGAATGGTGTAAGAATTACAACAGTTTGCATATGTGCCTCCCACTTGTTAAGGGACCAAAAGTAACGGGACAGAATAATAATCATAAATCAAACTTTCACTTTTTAATACTTGGTAGCAAATCCTTTGCAGTCAATTACAGTCTGAAGTCTGGAACGCATACACATCACCAGATGCTGGGTTTCATCCCTGTTGATGCTCTGCCAAACCTCTCCTGAAACCGTCTTCAGTTCCTGGTTGTTCTTGGGGCATTTTCCCTTCAGTTTTGTCTTCAGCAAGTGAAATGCATGCTCAATCGGATTCAGGTCAGGTGATTGACTTGGTCATTGCATAACAGTCCACTTCTGTCCCTTCAAAAACTCTTTGGTTGCTTTTGCAGTATGCTTTGGGTCATTGTCCATCTGCACTGTGAAGTGCCGTCCAATGAGCTCTGAAGCATTTGGCTGAATATGAGCAGATAATATTGCCCGAAACACTTCAGAATTCATCCTGCTGCTTTTTCCAGCTGTCACATCATCAATAAATGCAAGAGAACCAGTTCCACTGGCAGCCATACATGCCCACGCCATGACACTACCACCACCATGCTCCAGTGATGAGGTGGTAAAACTTAGGATCATGAGCAGTTCCTTTCCTTCTCAATACTCTTCTCTTCCCATCACTCTGGTACAAGTTGATCTTGGTCTCATTGGTCCATAGGATGTTGTTCCAGAACTGTGAAGGCTTTTTTAGAAACTCTTATCTGGCCTTCCTGTTTTTGAGGCTACATCTTGTGGTGAACCCTCTGGTGGAGTCTTCTCTTGATTGTTGACTCACACATACACCTACCTCCTGGAGAGTGTTCTTGATCTGGCCAACTGTTGTGAAGGGTGTTTTCTTCACCAGGGAAAGAATTCTTCGGTCATCCACCACAGTTGTTTTCCGTGGTCTTCCGGGTCTTTTGGTGTTGCTGAGCTCACCGGTGCGTTCCTTCTTTTTAAGAATGTTCCAAACAGTTGTTTTGGCCACGCCTAATGTTTTTGCTATCTCTCTGATGGGTTTGTTTTGTTTTTTCAGCCTAATGATGGCTTGCTTCACTGAAAGTGACAGCTCTTTGGATCTCATCTTGACAGTTGACAGCAACAGATTCCAAATGCAAATAGCACACTTGAAATGAACTCTGGACCTTTTATCTGCTCATTGTAATTGGGATAGTGTGGGAATAACACACACCTGGCCATGGAATAGCTGAGTCCCATTACTTTGGTCCCTTAACAAGTGGGAGGCACATATGCAAACTGTTGTAATTCCTACACCGTTCACCTGATTTGGATGTAAATACCCTCAAATTAAAGCTGACAGTCTGCAGTTAAAGCACATCTTGTTCGTTCCATTGTGGTGGTGTATAGAGGCAAAAATGTTAGAATTGATGATACACAATTTCCCGTGATAATAGTTCTGCTGTATATAAAAATGAGTGACGTTGCAAATGACGTTTCTTTGTTTTTCCGGTCAATTCAATTCAATTCAAGTTTATTTATATAGCGCTTTTCACAATGTGTATTGTTTCAAATTGTTTCAGCTTTACAGGGGCAAACAGGAAAAACAGATAAGTTAGAACACAGCACAGTGCATGGTGTTTATACAACGAGTAAGATCATTCTAATAATAATATCTAATTTATAAATAAATAAATGAATGAATGCAGTCTCCCGGTGAGCAGGCCAACACTGCCCTGCTGTGGCGAGGAACCCAAACTCCAATGATTGATTAATGGAGAAAAAAACCTCGGGAGAAACCAGGCTCAACCGGGAGGGCCAGATCCCCTCTGACGTGTCACAGCTGCACTCAAACTGGTGACATTTGATTTTAGTTTAGCATTTAATACCAAATATTGTACTCTATTGTACTTGTCAGTGCTTTAACTTTTTTTGCTGTGTAAAGTGTAAATGCAGATATCATTTACGGGTCACTTTTTGAACCCATGACCTTGGCATTTCTAGTGCCATGCTCTAACCACCGAGCCACAGTTTCATCAATAGACAAATCATACCAAGTGCTCCCAGGTTATTGAAATTATCATATTTTTTTACTCTTACAAAATTTGTCAGATTGGCATGAAATATAGTTTACAGGATCTAGAGACACTCTTGATAAAGCTATTATAAGCTTTATGATTGCTCAAATAGCTCTCGTATATACACACAATGAATTTCAAGGCAAGAATGCCAAAGATACATAAGGCTGAAACTTTGCGAAATACTTGTGTATTGACATGAAACATGAAGCATATTTTGCTTGCCGCATATCTCATAATTCTGATCATACTTTGGTCACAGTACCTAGTGAACAAAAGTTAATAAAATGTTATTTTATTGTTTTTGTGCTTTTACCATATTTTAATCCAACATCAGACATATCCACATATATTTTACTTTATGACCATGTTGGGCCTGACCCGGTTACTACCGCTTGCAGCTATAGATTTATGACTTTTTGCACTTTTTGAATTTCGGTTTGCACACGTACCCATTTAACAAACCCACAGAGATCAAATAAATCTATAAACATCTTTTTTAGTGTGCATATGAATAAAGAAAGTAATAAACATCATCTCAAGAAGGCGATTAAATGAGTGAGATAATTTCATTTTTAAGCAATCATTTGAATTTGCTTCACTAGGATATGAATAGGATACTTTAAAACTGTGCAGTGATTACCTTCATGACAGGCTGAGCGAAGTATTTTGCACTCCAGTCACACACACCCGTCTGGAGACTAACATTGATAAAAGCCCTGTGAGCAGCCGTCTCATCTCCATCCTCAGCAGTCTAGGACACACACAAAAGACAATAGACTAATGACCTTGGATAAAACGTTAAATGAAAAAAAAAACAGGAAATATGTAAGCAGTTTTAAAAGCAAAGTTTTACAAGTGTTTTCACAATTCCCTGGAAATGAATGTCATCAACAACTTTTCACAGTTAGATCTCATTGCTTTCATTCACTGATTACGTAAAAGCCTATACCAATACTGATATGCAGTGATAGAATATTCTGATATTATTCTTCATTTATAAATCTTAGCAAGCCGTTCATATCTTTTGGTATCAAAATATTTAATTTTATACTTTAATATGCTTATTTAATGAGAAAACAGATGGTCCCAAACATAACTCTGACGTGCATGCTTTGTTTTTCCTCATTTGTGGTGTTTGCATTTCTCATTTCCTGTCTCATGTCGTAGATGGCAAGAGTGGAGTCCTTTGTAGTTTTTTAATTAGAAAATAACTTTGAGGGCTGTTGCTCAGTTGAATGTTTTTCAACAATGGGGGGAGTTTAAGATGGAATAGATTTAACTGTTTTATTTGACCTGTCATGTTCATTGTTGTTTTATCCTCGAAATGTTTCTAATCTGTTATATTATCTTAAACACAAGAATCAAATGTGGAAATGTAAAATTGTTTATCATTTTAAGATCAGCTGATTATCTTACTCTCCCCTGTCTGAACAACAAATATTAAAGTAAAATACATGTGTATTTAGTAGGAACATGGTAACATTGCATGTGATGGCTCTTTGTGTTTGCTCTATTGTGTGATCTGGTGGCCATTTGCTCATGAGTCAGTCAAAGGTTTGAGTCAGGAGTGTATGCTAAGCCTAAATTGTGAACCCTTCTTTAATCCTCTGATAATGAAATGGTTTGAGTGAGACAGTTATGTTGATTGGGTTAAGCGTGGTAAAACACCAGGATCTGGAATGGGCTTGTTACTTTGCCTCCGTGCATTGTTTAAAGTTGTCACCTAAGTGGCTTTGTTCTCCATTTGAGGGGACTGCCCCCTCAAATGGCTATAAGTTCAATGTATCTTCTATTGTAAGTAAACTACTACATTTTCAATATTACAAAATAGTAATAACTATATAGGTATGTGTACTCTTTCCATTATAATTTCAATAACTCTACTACTTGATTTATTTATGGTGTTGAAGTGTAACTACAGCATGACTAACACATTATGTAGGTGACTGGAGGGGATGGAGATTGTTAAAAAATTTGTAAATGTATGTAAAAAAATATTTGTATTGTGTAGAATGGAGACATTTGTAAAATGTTAAATAGAATCAAAAAATAATAAAAAGTGTGAATTCTGTTTTTAGGAACTAATGTATTAGTATTATTACTTATGTAATAAAACCAATATAATATAATATAATGACATAATATAGGTGTACCTGATCTGGGCCCTTGTCAAACATCTTTCTAGTACGTGGGAACTGCTGCGAGTGAGGTGCCTGGCCACCCAGCGTTGGCGTGTATGTTGGACGAGAAGATGGCCCATCCCGGACAGGGGCTTTGGGCACCTCATTGGTGAGGCTTGAACTAGAAGCTCCAGGCACAGGTGGAGATCCGCTGGAAGGAGATGAAGAACGTTTGGATCTGTGGGAAGCACTACGCCATCAACACGCAGCACCAAAACAGTGATTAATGTGCTGCGAAAGAACATCCGTTAAAACAAAACCAGTAGCCAACCAGACAGATTACACCTGCTTAGTCTGCAGGTTAATAATCATTTTCTCTATTTTCCCTGTGATTTTGTAGGCCATTATCTGGGCTCAATGCTAATTAAATAATACTTAAATGTATATCTAAGCATGTAGGCAGCTTACCCAGCCTGATGTATAAGTGTTCCTTTGCTGGTAGGGCTGGCAGGAGCTGATTGGGTTAGAGATCCAGAGTCTAGAATTCTTTGTGTCCGAGCATTCATGGTGGCCTGAAAACACATTAACAGAAATTCAAAGTATTATAACCGTTGCTTTATTGCTATATGGGAATAACACCCCTCTTTGTTGGAAATAAAATGTCAAAAACCATCACATCCCTTACCAGCCCACACAATAGATTTGTGTACAATTTACATTTTTTCGATTATTTTCGATGCTCATGGATTTTTCTGCATCTGAACTATATGAGAATATAAAACCCATGTGTTTCATCTCCAGAGTTGAGCTGAGAGTTTATTTTACAAGCATTTTACTGTTCGAGTACAGCTATCGTCAAGCACACAACCCGTCAAAATAAAAGTCCTGTTAACTTGAACACTGCTGTATTTACTAAAGAAAAATTTGTAGGACCCTTGTAGTAAATTGACACTGTAGTATACTATAGTAAGGTTCAAAAACACTGTAGTATCTAGGAATTTTATTGTAGTTCACTAAAGTGAATATCACTATAGTATACTACAGTATTTTATGAGGACAAATATACCTCTATTGTATAGTAAAAAATGAAATACACAGAGCTTAGAAAAAAAAAATGTAGGTCAACTAAAAATGATATGGCCCTAATTTATCCATCTGTATGTAACATAACATGTATGTATGTAACATTGTCAGTTACCTGCCTATTCCTGTGATGTACTGCACATATTTTTTTAATGACGACAACAGACGTTTTATACTTGTGTAACATCTATTTGGCCTCTGTAGAACCAGTGCTTTGTGCAAAAAAGGTTAATATAGAGCCCTTACACTAATTTTAATTACTCCTTGCCTTTGTTCTATTGCAATCATGGAGAGTATTAACAAATTAAGGTGGCTGCAGCGGACATAAGGTAAACACTTATAAGTAAACTTGATCCGAAACAATTATATGACATTTAAAATGAAAGTTCTATCTTCCGAAGGACAACCACATGACAATGCTTAATGTCAAGCCCTGTGTATAAATCCAGTTCAAATATCTATCCAGGAGACCAAGACAAGATCAAGATACCTTGTATGCAATGTTGTTGAGAACCCTCATGGCCAGATCAGAGACATCTGGAAACGGATCTGCTGCAAGATGCAGTAGTACTCTCCAAATCTGAGTATATACACTGTTAAAAGATACACCTGAAAAGACAGCACACAAGTAGTGTAAATACAATATCTTTAAGATTGTGTTAAGTACAGCTTTCTTGTAGCTCAGTGGTTAGAGCATGGTGCTAACAGTGCCAAGGTAATGGGTTTGATCACAGGGATAGCACATACTTAGAAACAAATGTGTAGCATAATGCAATACAAGTCTTTTTGGATAAAAGCGTCTTGCCAAATGCACAAATTTAAATGTACATTCACTGTATTAAATGTACATCGAGTATGGAGTTAAATTCTAAAATAAATTAAAAATAATCTGAGGAAATTGATCTCTAGGCATCCATTTCCAAAAGGTAAAATGGCACCACTGCTAAAGAGGGAAAAACAACATAATACCACAGCACTAAAAGTCTTTCAAAAATCTAACTCTGTGTTTGTTTTTAGTGTATACATATATTGTCTTTTAAATTCAACTCTCTTTTTTACAATAACATGCAAAAATGTATGATAAATAAATAAATAAGAGAAGTCGATTATGGGCTAAACACCAGTTATTTCACAAACGTGAATGAAACGTGAGAAGAGATCAACTCAACACATCGCAAAATATGATTATTTCTCAAACTAGCCTATATTTAGGTAAAGGTCGAACACAAAATGTCCTAGTTTTGTATACAAGTCAAATTTAATTTACCAATATATATTTTTAAGACCCCTACTGTATCTGTTAGTGTTCTTCCTTATTAGTGATCCTCTTGGACTCTTCGTTTAGCGGTCACACTTGGCTCCTTCGCGGTCAAAAGTGATCGAAGCCTTAAAAAGGTAACTTCTTTTTTCAGGAAAGCTTTTTTTTTAGAGAATTAGATGGAACTAATTCATATTTATGCAATAATAATTAAACATTTTTTTATGCATTATTTTTTTTTATTAATGCATTATTTAGATTAAACAAAGACATAAATCCTAAGGTTCCAGTATAGCCCTCTATAGAGTAGTTTGTGAATTTTCTATTGGTTCAGATATAATTTAGGATTTGTGTATTTGAATGTTTTTTTCAACTTCTTGTACATTTTTTGTCAACTTTTAGATATTTTTGGTTAGATAAGTGAAAGTGACTAATTTGTCAGTTATGGTGACCCATATCCGAGATATACCTCTGCTTTTAACCCATCCAGAGAGTAGTGAACAAACGCACAGCAAGTGGTGAACACACATACACCCAGAGCAGTGGGCAGCTATCGCTGCAGCGCCCGGGGAGCAAGTAGAGGTTAGGTGCCTTGCTCAAGGACACCTCAATCGTTACCCGCCTGACCTGAGGATCGAACCGGCAACCTTCTGGTCACGAGTCCAACCCTCTAACCATTAGGCCAGGACTGCCCCACTTAGGGGCAATAAGTACCAAGTTTTGCATTATAATTACGCTCAAACATTAACATTTTGTCATAAAGGGAACACATGGAAAGACTTTTTGTAGTTCTTAGTGTTTGATCATTAAGATATCAAACCAAATAAGGAATGGATAGTGATAAATAAAACACTTCACACAAACATTTTGCAATTAATTGTTATTTCATTCAGTTTACTGGACCTCTTCATTTAGTGGTCACACTATTTCTTATTTGGGTACAAATGAATATTTATGCTATGATTATTACAATTCATTCCATTACAGCACTATTTCAGGTTAAAAAAGATACCAGGCTGTTAAAATCCAATTTTTGTAAAGCAGATTAGTGCTATCTGGTTGTAAAAAAAAGATAAAAACATGTGTAATGGTATGGTGCAGATACAGTTGCAAGAAAAAGTAAGTGAATCATTTAGATTTTCTGCTTAAATAGGTCATGAAATGTGATCTGATCTTTACCAAAGTCACAAGCACAATATTTTTAAGCTTATCAACAAGCACAATATTTTTAAGCAGATGAAACACAAACAGTCATGATCCTTTGTGTCTTTATTGATAGGGCTCCAGACAAAATCAGTTAAGGAAGATAACTTAAAGGGGTGGTGCAACGGTGTGTCTTGCATTTTGACTTCTTTACAATGTTAACATGCCATCTTCTCATGCTTAACATGGTCAACTTGTCAAAGAACGAGTTAACGAAGTTCAGGTGTTTGTTTGTTAACTGCATTTTGGTGATGAATTTTGTATAAACGTGGATATAACACTGGATTTGGAGATCGTTTTAAACTGATATATGGAGCCGTCCCAGCGCTAGAATCATGCTGGACATGAACCGCATGTGGTGAGTGGTTAGTTGGCAATGGGTGAACACGTGCTTTAGTTCAGCCTACCCCTCCCCCCCGCACATGCCATATGCTATGGGAAATAATCTTACAGCTGTATCTATCTTTTATAAATGTGATCAAACTAAATGCTCTTCGAAGATACAAAGTATGCAATACTACTCTATTGGTACGCAAAATTAATTTGAGATTGGCAGAAACCCTGTGTTTTACGGCCGCTTTAACAATTCTAGCTGTTAATGGAGTTAAAATGATCCAGCGGTGTCTTAAAACGGATACGTTCCCTGAACTTCTCTGTGGTAAGTTTTGTTTAAATGTCTCAAATATCACTTTGGTCGTCCTTGGGCTCATTTGAATCAATTACAGCAAACAATGCATACTAGTTACGCGCTCACGTTGTGTGTGTATTTTATCAATAACAAGTTGAATTCGAGGGAGTTTTCTGCAGTGATCTTATTCTGGCCTCATCGAGCATTGGTATACCGAGTGTGGAAAAAAAGGAGAGTAGAGCGCTGACCGTGCAGGAAAAAGCCCAGCTGCTGGTGTAATCGGTCACTCACACCGCTCCTGCTACTAGGCCTAGGGGACCACATCGAATCGGGGTCGGTCCGGAATGGGAGTCAGGCGCTCTGCCGCTAGAGCACCTCTCGAGGTCGGGACATGAGGGTTACCTGCACAGCTGAACCCTAACCTGAAACAAGCGCTTCCTGTATACCAGCGGAAAGGTCCTTTTTAATAATTTTAATGTCCCTTTAGTAATTTTGGACAATTCATCTTCACCGAACTGCTTCAGCTAAACCATATTCTTAGGATGTCTGGTGTAAATTGTTCCACAGCATCTCTTTTGGATTGAGGTCTGGGCCACTTAAAGATGTGGATTTTCTGTCTATGGAACCATCCTTTAGCTTTCCTGTTGCTCAGAGGTAAGAGCATTGAGTTAACAACGCAAGGTTGTGGACTCGATCCCAGGGGATTGCAAATACCTATGTAAAATGTATAGGATAAAGCAATGTAAGTCGCTTTGGATCAAAAGCGTCTGCCAAATGCATAAATGTAATGTAAAGGTAAATGTAGATTTTGTTTAACTCATGAACGGAGATGTTAACCAGCATTAATCAATCCTATAAGTCTTTAGCTGTTACAAAAAACTTTGTTTTTACCTCATTGAAGATTCTGCATTTTGTCTTTTGAGTACTTCCGGCTGTGCGCCAACTTCTAAGGAGAATATCCACAGTACTATATCATCTCAATTTTGTCTAACTGTGGACTCAGATCAACAACCCTTGATCTGTATGTCTTCTACAATCTCTTTTTTGCAAGGAATGGCTCACATTAGCTAATGGTGCTTTTGAAAAGCACACTGACAATGTGTCTGTGCTTATTTAAATAAATTTAGCTCTAAACCACACCGTTATTCTCCATTCATTGCATGGAAAATTTAGGTTGGTTTAACATTTAGTTCTATTGCATGGTCTGAACCCTAATAAGATTGCTCCCAATGCCCCTGCTGGACTGTGTTCATATTATAATTTCTTTGGGTCTGAACCGCGGGTCGTTTGCGTCATCAAGCTGGCAGCTGTTTACCCTGTTGCTATTAACGATGACACAGGAGAAGGTGGGAAATGCATAACATTTTTGAACCGTTAGTTTTATTTCCAAATCTTCAGTACATAACAACACTTTCGTCCGTCTATGAATGTACTGCAAATGCTCTTAAGAATGCTGAAGGCAAACAGAAATGAGAAATACAGCTCTCTGCTAAGATTACGTCAGTCTCGCTAGACAGAAAAGTGAGTGAAAAGCACACAAAGCACACATTTTCACCAAATATTATGTCATTAATAGCGGCTCAACTCCGCGTTCGGTATGATTACGTTCATATCAGCAGCGAAGCACAATGGAGTTCACATGAACCGAACTCCAGATCTCCCTTTTTAAGCGGACTCATTACAGTTTGCGAGTGCACACCCAGGTTCGAAAGACAGTGACAAACCAAACAAACCACAAACTGTGATGATAATCGAACCAGATTGCGTAACAAAAGTGCTGATGTGAAACCGCCCTTAAGTGACACCAGATGCCTTTAGGTTCCCTTCCCCCCCCCATTACTTCGTATGTTTAATGGGTGTGCTCAATAGAGACATGACAGATCATCACTGTTTGTGTTTTATCAGTTTAGAAATATTGTGTAGGTTATTATTTGTGACTTTGTTAAAAATCAGAGAACATTTCATGACCAATTTAAGCAGAAAAACAGGAAACAGAAAATGGCTCACTTACTTTTTCTTACAACTGTAGATGTTGTTAAACAGGGCATCTTACCGATAAGAGAGTTTAAGGAAGAGTATGAGCTGACTCTCCTCATCTTGTCGATAGTTTCAAAAGAAAGGAGGTATTCATCATTGTCAGGGCTACCCAGTGTACTGCTGGCACTGCTACTGGTGCTCAGGTTGCCTGGTGAAAATGCTGCCGGACCACCTATAAGCACATATAACATTCATGACGTAAAAAAGAGATGTCTAAACTTTGTCCAAAAAATTTAAATAGGTGAGGTATAGTGCAAAAATTGACTCACCCTCTTCGTTGAGGTTGAGGTTCTGAAGGCTCTTGTTAAGGGTTCGAGCAGTAGTGGCAGCTCTGAGGTTTGTGTAGGAGTTTACCGATCGTAAACGAGGTATGGCGGGGCTGTCCTTTACTGGTGTGACGTTTCCTGTCTCTAAACACAGTAAGATCAGGGACAATGCTAGATGGGTAGGTGAACGATAAACCATACTATGCTAAAAATTATTCAGCAAATGATATTTCGAATTAAATTGTCATAAATACAAAGCAAGCTAGTTAAATAATTAATAAAAATGAGTGACTGGAAGATTAAAAAAGTGAAAGACAAAGGAAGTAAATGGTTGGAAAGACAGGATACCTGTGGAATTGGCAGGTGAGGCTACAGCATAGTTCTTCTCTTCCTCTATGAACTGCAGAGCTACAGTACAGAAATTACTCTCATACTGCTCCACTAGATGACTGAGAGCAACAACAAGCTCCTAAACATGCAAAAATACAGATAAACAAAAATCAAAGTCAAAAAATGTAAACACAACACATGAGAAAGAAATAATACAGGTAAACAATTGTGTAACAAGCGAAACTGAAACAATACAGGACAACATGATTCAATTTGCAGAGACTTTAAGGGATAGTTAGCGTAAAAAATTAATTCTGTCATCATTTATTCACCCTCTTGTAATTTCAAACATGACTTTCTTTCTTTTGTGCAGAACACGATATGGCTAAAAAATATATCAAAAATATGATGCTTCATATCGTTCGATATCGATAATTATTGACCCTTTTTTTAAAGTAAAAATGACAAGTAGAACAGTTAGTATTCAACCACTGTTTTTAACTGACCCACAATATTAAGGCATACAGCAAATAAAATTATTTTTAGCAGTAAAAAAACCCCTAAAAAAAATATTTTTAACAAAATATCTTCTTAATGTCTTACTCTACTTATATTAAGATAAAAGTTTAAACAAAATGTAACTTTGAACTTAAAATGTTACAAAATGTGTTCGGTTCAATTTAATGTAAACATGGAACAATCAAGGCAACTTTTGAGGTAGATCAACAACAGCATCAGTAGTAAGTAATACCAACAAACCTTTATAACAGTAAACAAAAGCCTGACTTCTCCACCATGCTGAACGGCAGCATTTCTTTTGCAATGAAGTACGCTATTGCATGGGTTATGTAATTATATCGCTTTGAAGATTTATCATATGGCATTGTTACCGAGTACCTCTCCATCGTGGACTGCTTGTGGGTTGTTTGTTGACTTGAGGTAGATGGGCGACATGATGTATATTCCAAAGGGTGGCAGCGGTTAAGATGGTGGAATAAATTGCTTGTGTTTCCTTGCTTAGCCGGGACGTTTTTTTTACATCGCTTTCACACTACGTTCTTTTGATGCTGGTCGGAAGAAAATAAATAAAAAACTGCCACACTGGCGAGCTGACATCTCCCTTTTAGTTCACAATTTCGGCAGGCACGGCACTCATCTTGCACATGTTCTAATGTCAACATGGCGATGACGCAACCAAACTGAGACTAATGCAACCCGGCAAATTAGATTTTATTGGTTGTTTGATTGTCAATCGTAGCACGCTCATGTAACAAAACATCTTTTAGACTGTTTAAGATCTTCGGACGTAACGGGTGCGAGCATTTTAGCTGAGCAAATATCCACGAGGAAGAGGGAGAGCCCACCATCCACAACCCAGAAAGTCCCACTCCCCGAAAACCGTGCAGGTCCAACTCGGCCCCACTCCACGATCGACACCAGAAAACAGAGGAACAACCAGGGAAAATAGTAATGGCATGTTGTAACTTTATTCCTCTGTTGTCCGACATCGACCACAAAAAAAAAGACCAAACTGGACCTACAGAGCCCCAGCAAATGAATCCCCCCAACCACAACCAACGAGCCCACCCCCACTCCCCACAAACACCCACCCAGGAACCTCCAATCAGGGCCACTGAATGCAGCTATAACTTCAAACTGCTGACATGTTATGTAAGTTTAGCATTAAATAGCAAGTATTGTAACATCCGCATTAATGTGACAAGTAGTCCATTTTGCTCTTGGTTGAGGATGGAGTGGTCTGAGCTGGGATGGTCCAAGAAATGTCAGTTGCCAACATTCTTTCTTAGTGTTCAGCAGAACAAAGAGATGTATACAAGTTTGGAATAACTAGGGGGTGAGTAATTCATAGCAGAATTTTGGAGTATCCCTTTAAGACCATTATAATGATAATGCTGATAAAAATTATAAAACCATGCCTGAAATGATGACTTACCTTCCTCACAATTGGACTGCCATCATTAATTAGTTGTGCTAGCATCATTGCCACGTTATGATCAATGGTGGTAGAGTGGTCTGTTCTTTCAGCAGAATTACCCACGAATGTACCCAATGCAAACACAGCTGCACAACGCACCTGACAATGAGAAATGAAGACACAAACTGTCAGAGTCATCTTTAAATGTGAACCAGGAATAGGAAATGCTTGGGTCAGAAAAAGAAGCACAGAAAAGCCTATCAAACGTTAAGAACCTCTGGAATGGGATCAGACAGGAGACTGTAAAGCTTCTCATGGGCACTGTCTCGAACTCCACACCAGCGTGCAGAATCAAAACTTTGCCAGATACGGCCCAAACATATCGCCACCCACTGCCTGAGGAGAGGATGAGGGTCATTGAGCTGCTCTAGACAAATCGCAATCAGGTTACCTTGCAGACACGCCTCCTGAATGAAAAAAAGACAGAGACCCACTTGTACTGACATAGCATTTACACTAACACACAGTTCTACACACAGACTACGAACTTAGAAATAATTACTAGAAAACATTCAAGAAACATCAACAACATTTTAGATAGCCCCCCCCCGTTGTGGACGCTCTGTCTAAATGCCCTCTGTCTCTATTACAGCACAGTTTTTATTAAATACTAACTTGCACTGTAAATCCAATGCAATGTAAAGCAAAAGCACACGATTTATGTGCTCGCTTCACATGATCATTGAGCCGGAAGTCTGTTTTTAATGTGCAATATCCTTACTAGGGCCCACCAAAATTCCTGACATGTCTGTCGGAAGAGGTAACTCACCTATCGTTTTGTGCATAAAAGGTTGAGCCCCACAGCGCCCAATATTACATTAAGGATTAAAATAGGTGTCATTTGATATGATAGTTTGTGCGTGTTGATTCGGCACACTTTTCTGTGTATCATTCTCTTTCACACCTGTCCTGTGTTGTAATTGTTGACAATCACAGCAAGAATGAAGACTGCCATGGTTCGATGCTCGGCCTAGAGAAAAAAATAAAGTGCAAATTCATGGTTTATTTTACCATTCACAACTAAATTAATTATAAATGTGTAATTTAATTTTAATAACAGTGATGTTTTACTGTCTGTATATCATATGAATGCTGCAATCAAAAAAAGTGAAAAATTATTGTAAGATACTCACAGGCATGTATGGGTCAGCCAGCACTGACAGGAAATACTTGTGTCCATTGTCTTTTACTAGGTCAGCTTGACAAGACTGCAACAAAGTTTGTATAAAGGGAAATCATTGAAAGAGTTGACAAAAAAAAACACTTGTATCTGACAATTCAGCAATTTTATTTTATTTATTAATACGTTTTGCAACAGAATTTTGTGTGAATACACTCATACACACCACTGTAAAACTGCACCACTTTAAGACACATGATTGCGATACCAGTGATGGACATTTTCAACCAAGAGTGATAAAATGGGCATATTTTTTTTTTTTTAACTTTAAAGGTCTATGCAGATACAGTCAGAAATTTTCGTATGCGTTTTTTGGCGCTTGTTTGTACAGTGTGTACGCTGAATTGGCAAAACACCTCTCAACATCATTGCTACGGATACAGCAAATCGAACAACAACAGTCCAAATTTTTTTGTGAACGGACAAAAATATCGGAGGCAGTGTGTAAATGTGATTGACACAGCGTGAGGTCGTGTTTATGTTTTAACTTGCGGAAATTTTGTACACACATCTCGGACCCAATGTGCAATAGCCTTTACCCTTCGACCTGAACATGCAGGCACACAAAACATTTTATCTTTCAGACCAATTACTAGAGATGCTGATTTTGAACACTGCATTTATCAATTATTAACAGTTACATTTACAAACACACATTTAACTATCAAATCTTATGTTTACCAAGTAATTTTGCGTTATGTTTTTATTACATTTGAACGCACTATTTCTATCTTAATACCCTACGGTCCCCCTGACATGGAATTCGCCATGTTGTTTCTACCATAAACCGAAATCCATAGTAAACCCTAACCATAAATCCACATAAAATATGGATGAGACGCTACGATTCACTTTATTAAAAAAAAAAAATCCGCCAAAACTTCACTGCAAGAGGCTGCCCAGTAGTGACCATGAAGTGGAAATTCGATATTCACTGATGACTAAATTGTAAACTAATAAATCATGTTACCACACCCCTTTTTATAACATCTTATAACTAACTAAAACCAAAGGTTTAAAAAAACAAACACTTAGACATACATCAACGTTTTTTTTTTGTTGACATTTTTGCTTTATTTGTACAGTTAAGTGAGGAGGACAGGAAGCGAAGTGGGAGAGAGAGAAGGGGGTGGGTTCGGGAAAGGACCATGAGACGGGAATTGAACCCGGGTGGCCCAATGCGCAACAGGGCCACATCGGCTCAGACAGGAAAAAATATTTGAAGAGTAATTGGATTTTATAGTTTGGCTCCTGTCCCATTTGTTAACGGGGTTTATGACCGATACTGCAGCCAGCCACCAGGGCCCAATCAAAGAGCCAGCAGTTTCACTTTTTGAGATGTGTGAGGCGGCACACCCAGTTTCTACGGTATCCCTAAACGGACAAACTGCTCTACAGTACACGATACATAAATACATTATCTCCTTCGGCAAAGCAAAAATTTGACAACATCTTTGTCCTGTTTCAGCCACTTTAGTGCTTTGCAAGGGAGGGGTGGAGTGAGCCGTCGGTTGCAATTCCTAACCTCGCCCCTGGATGCAGCTAAATTTAAGGTTCATGCCATGGTTGCCATAAAACCTCCAGATTTGGAAAAACAAAAGACAAATCTCTATGCAAAGTGGACAACAATAACACGTTCAGTGAATAATCAAGTAAACAAATTCAATTAACATGACTGACTGAATGCAAGATAGTTTAACACCTTGCTGAAATTTTTTGTACTCTGTACATTGAGGACAATGTCAAGTGGTTTTGTTCAAAAGTGGTTTGGGAAATGTGCATAGGTTAAACCACACACTTACAGTTTTAAAGGTGCTGTGTGTAATAGTTAGGTGGATCTACTGTCAGAAATGCAGTATAATATACATAACTGGCTTCAAAGGTGTATGAAGAGGTGAATAAGGAGTATAAAAATAACCAAGCATTGTTTTTATTACGTTAGAACGATATTTTTAAATACACCACGGATCACCTTTCATGGAATTTGCTATGTGGTTTCTAAATAGACAAAATGCCCTACATAGCACGTTTTGGTAAATACATCATCTCCTACGGCAAAGAAGCGAAAACGCAATGTCATCTTTGTCCTGTGAGTGCCACCAGATTGCTTCGAAAGGGAGGGATGGAGTGACCAGTTGGTCGCAATTCGCAAACTCCCCTCTAAATGCCGCTAAAATCTCCACATTTGAAAACTGATGTGAAACTGATGTTTGTGTTTTGTTGACAATGGGTGCGCACGTGCTTTTGTTCAGCCTACCCCTCCCCCCCACATGCGGCGTATGTTTTCGGAAACAGTCATAAAGCTGTATCTATCTTTTATGTGTGATCAAACTAAATACTCTTGGAAAGATACGAAGTATGCAATACTACTCTATAAGTGTTATGCTCGCTTTAAAGGCTTTCGCACCACAAGCACGATTTCGTATTTTCGGAACGATTTCCCAGAAGTACCTGCTTTTTGTTCCCAGCCAAAATTGTATTTTAGGAACACCTTTTAAAGGGACAAAATTATGTCCTTCTCTGGAGCAGAAATAAAGGAACTACCAGCAATGCATCATGTTGAATGTCTGAACGCATGTCACAGAACAGTGTTTTACAATGTTACAAGGCATAAACATACAGAAAGCTAATGTTGACAGCATATTCCTGTTGTCTTTGTCTGCGAGTAGAGTATTTTTCTCTGTCTGTTGCACTTTTAAATGTCATATGATATTTGGTTTCTTAGCCCACCTTCATTGCAAAAGCCGAACGATTTTTTTGCATTCTCTATTTTGTTAAATATTTTAGGCTGAGTTTATTGTCATCATTTCTAAGTCATACATTGATCGATTATATCTCTACTACTAAGATGATGTTGGCTGGTCTAAAAATCTGACTTCTGGTTATAATAATTAAACAAATCTGGTTATGTACATATCTGACCCGTTTCTAACAGTTTTTAGAACAATGTGCAATTTAGGGCACAAACTTGTGCTAAAATAACAACTTAGAGGGATACGTACACTATCCACAGCAAGGATCTTTGCCCAGATGAAGACCAGAAGAGGTCTCAGCTCTCTTGCTGAACTCTGCAACAGTTTTAAAACATACGGAAAAATCCCCACCGATAGAGCCTAAAGAGAGTGAGAAAAAAAAGAGAAAGAGAGAAGGGGGAGAAAAAAGAAAGAGGTTGAGCAAGGTAGTTTCATTTGTAAAATTTGTGTGTCATTTTTTCCCCAAAGATCAATTATATAGGTGACACAGGGTACTCTGTTTATCGAAAAAATGAAACCCATGTATCAAAAATATGGCACCAACAATACTCGATTAATATGATTTTACTAATGCATTTGTTTTGTAGTTTTAAGTTCAGGTTCACATGCTCTCTTACCAGACTGACGGCCCAAGGACCCAGGTCCAAAAAGCGCCCAAGCAAATCCAGTGCCCTCAGTCTGTGTACCTGACTTAAGAGTACCTGAAATAATTCAGATGAAAATATTAATTCTATATCCTGTTCTTTTTCACAGCAAGGGAACTTGGTAAAAAGGATAAAAGAAAGAGATGATAAAAGAGAAATCTCTGCCAGGAGTCCCAACCCTATGGGCAGAATGCTGTTAGATCCAGACCTGTTTGTTTATTTGTGATGTTAAAGATTGGCGTTTTAAAACCAAACAATGTTTGCTTTTTTAGTTTGGCAGCATAATACTTTTTGGAAAATGGCTAAAGCTTTTATAGTTACCTGCAGGACAATGGGGAGCTGCTCTGGTGGATTTCTGTTCTCAACACCCATTGTAAGCCAGACTTGAAATGCTGTTAGCTGCTCAGCAAAGAATGGACTGTGCTGTGGATATACAAAATATGGTTTTATGTTTTTTCCAGGCCTATATAACAAATACAAATCTAGATGGAACCTGAAGCTGTGTTTTTTTTACTGTGCAGGGCTAAACTAGAAAAGTATTTTGTTAAATCAGACACATTTTAACTATTTTATCAGTACTGACTGTGATGTTTATTTGGAGACCTGAGACTACACTTTGCGCAAGCTTGAGCCTTGAGTCTGATTCTTGAGCCTGAGACTGTTTTTCAGGATATGCATGAGCAATGCAACTGAACAAAGTGTTTTTTATTTCCATATGAATTTAATATACCATTTCTTAGCAAATGCCTTTCTCTTGGCTCCAGAACACCTCTCTACAGCTGATAATGGATCATACTGCCAAATATCGGGGCCTTATGATCATACATTCTCATTTGTATGCATCAATAGTACTTTAAAGAAAGAAAACCAACACTGTGTAGCAAGCTCTTCCTCTCACATCGAGTGTGTGAGAAAGCGACAGAGGGCGGACTTGGCTAAGAGACGGTCCTTTAAGTGGACTGAGCTAGCATTGAAATGACATCTTCGTTAAACGTATTCTTTAACTCAATCACAGCCAAGTAAATTCTCATAATTTACCTCCTATAAACTAATTAAAGATTTAATGATCTGGAAACGTCTATTCCCTGTCTAATCTTCACTCAAACCCAGGTTAATTTATGCTTACTCTAAAGGCTGTACCCTCCTCAATGATGGTGGGGAGCTGGGAGAGGCAGATGTCCACTGCAAGGTCCCATGCTTGCCTGCAAACACAAAAAGGTGCCACATGGGTCAATGTCATACTCAAAAGTATTTGCTAGCTTCTAGGCACCATTTAATAGTTCCAGATTCCAGTGCCCCAGCTTCATTATAGGGCCTCCCCCTCTACTGCTATGATGCGAGATCCATTTTCCTGCCGAGTTTACCCCCAACTCTGATAAAACACCTGAAAAAGCTAGTGCACATTTTTTGGCCTATCGCATTTAGGTACAGCGAGAGCGGATTCACGAAATAAATTCATGCGTTTGGAGGAGGCGTGGCTTTGGACGGAGAATCGCATGGCGGGTGGGATTATAATTTCAGTGGTAGCAGGCTAAAGTTAGCACCTTTCCAAATCAACCCCCCTACCTTTAAAAACACTGGTTCCTGTGCACCCTGCATGTGTTGACTGTGAATGGAAGATGCTTTGCAAAAACAACATCGTTAAACAACTTTGAGATATGTCAAAGTATAAAATAATTTCAGTCCATTATGAAAATATTTCTGTTTGAGGAAGACGACTTGGGGTTTGCTATAAATGCGCTGCCTTCATATGTGGCTACAGTGCATGGAAACTGTTTCTAAAAATGACAAAAGGATGTGTAAAAGTGAACCTCTTGACTCTTATTATTCATATTTTGAAGATATTGCGCACCATTTACTTTGTAAATAAACTTCACATAAAGCATTTATTCTTTAAGTCTCCTCACATGCTTTGATTGTACGTTACTATGGTGGTGACATAGTTCAAGAGTTCTTATGGTTGTGGAACAACTCGAGGGTGAGTAATTCACCACAAAACGTTCATGTGTATAATCTTCCGACGGGACAATGATCTAAAACAATCATCATAATCAAAAGAAAGTGGGTCACGGAGCACAAGACCAAGCTTCTGCCATGGTCATCCCAGTTCCCTGACCTGAACCCTATAGAAAATGAGTGGGGAGAACGGAAGAGGAGAAGCAGCAACATGGAGCTGGAGATCTAAAGGGTCTGCAGTGATTCTGCATGAAGGAATTGTCTCTGATCTATGGTCAGGTGTTCTGTTAACTCATTAGGGATTATAGGTGAAGACTCAGAGCTGTTATCTTGGCAAAAAGAAGGTTGCAAAAAGTACTGATAACTCAACTGTACATTTAATAGTGAAACAATTTGTGCGTGCAATTGATATGATGTAAATTGCTAAAAAAAGATCTAAATACACATCAAACAGTAATTTTGCCAGTGCATTTGAAAAATAGTGGTGCTATGTGAAAAGAGAATAGTAAATTAAAACAAAGTATTAATATCCATACACTTACCACATAGAGTGCATATATGTGGGTGGTAACCTGGGGCTGCTGACAGGTGTACAGTTATATGACCTCATAATTCTCTCAGCCAACAGAAAATTACGAAAAAGACTTGCCACCAATAGATCCTGACGAAACAGTTTCTGAAAGAGATCTACAGAGAAAGAAAGCAATTGCGTGGCAGAACAAGTACCAAATTATGACTAGATGAAATGTCTAAAAAATAAAATGGGAACTAAAATACACTTTCAGAAAAAAGGTTTAAAAGTGTACCATTTCTGTCACTAGGTTATTTTTGTACATTTACGGGTATACAACACATTAAACCTTTCTTATGTAAATTTTTCTTAGCTCAAGAATCAGTGAAATGTTAAAACAGAGGTTCTCAATCCTGGTCCTCACGGGGAGTAGAGAGCAATGAACACAGTTCAGGGAACACGTCAATCGGAACGCGGTTCATTCATTGAGCTCTCTTCCAATGAGCTAGAGATTTAAATCAGGTGTGTTAAACAAGAGAGATACAAAAAACATTCAGAGCGGGTGGGGGGTTGGGGTCGTGGGGGGCAAGGACCAGGGTTGAGAACCGCTGTGTTAAAAGATCAAAAAATGTATAACTCTCATGGAACATCATGAAAGACTTTTATAAAGGTTGGTTAATGGTATTTTATTGGGACAAACCTCTCGGAAGGACATTCCATGCGATTGTGTCAGTGATAGCTGTGAAAATCCAGTTGAGCTCTCCTAATGGCGTTCTTCTGTCATTCAGTCTGCCTGGGATCCTGACATAAATAGACAAACACACATATTAGGGCTGTCATTAGATTACATTTTTTAATCGTGATTAATCGCACCCTTTTCGTTCGATTAACTGTGATTAATTGCGCACGCATAGTGAAATTAAACATACACTATTTATTTTGTTTAACATGTTTATTTGAGTGATTTATTTGCAACTGATGTCTTTAGAAAAAAAATTCTATTAATCAAACCCATTATAATAATTGTGCCCTTCTAAATATACAGAAAAAATGTTTAGTTCTCAAACACTTTTACAGTCTTTACTGCTATATACATGAAACACAGAAGAATACTCATTTAAGCTATGAAATCACGTTGATTTCTTCTTTTGTTCTTTGATTAACACTAGTGACTGGAGTCACATCAGCGCGTTTAAGAACGTGGCCCCTTTAAGAGCTGCCGCTCTAAGCAGGTCTTGCGCGCTTCCTATTTTCACTACACTGCATTCATTTAAGACTTTATTCAACTCGTTGAAGACTGTGTTTTTGAAAATACTAGACAATGTGCTTTCTGGCAAATTGTGTGTTTATGTTGATTCAAGCACAAAGGGATCTTAATACTGGTGCGTTGTCTCACAGATTCTGACGCAGCCTTTAGCCCATGTGTACAACAGACTGGACCCCTCTGGCGTTGCGTTGAACTGTGTTCCACAGCCAGAAGCTGTCAATCTATACTGGACGTGTCAATAAACTATTTAGGCACCATTTGCAATGGTTGTAAAGACCTTTATATGAATAAAAGAATGATAACATAATGTAACGCTAGACAATGATAGAAAAAACAGATGTTGTGTTAATGGCGTTAAATATATTTTTTTACGTGTTAATCGGAAAAGATAAATCGCATGCATTAACGTTGACAGCCCTAGTGTAGAGATATAGAAATGTATATATATTTTGGTGAAACACAACAATGACATTGATTTTAGAGACAGCACTTATGTTATGTACAACCCCCTGGATTTACATTATCTTTTATATAATATCTTTTATGGATGGTTTCACCAGCAAGAACATCAACGTTACAGCGCATGCACACTTTTTTGGCCAAAACTTAACTTCTGGTACATCCGGCAAACATCAGCACCAACGAATGGCATAGTTTTGTTGACAATTTATTTATATGTTTTGCCCTTCACAGAGGTATTTGTAGTGGGTGCAAGATTGGTATTAAAGATGTTAATTATCAGTACTTAACATTTATATTATTCAGGTTTTTTACAGAACAGTAAAAAAAACCTTTGTTAAATTAGCCTGTGTACTAAAATTTTGATCGATTGTCACACTATTTATGGTATAGTTCAATAAGACTGCACATGTGTATTTATCAGTGTATGCATTATTGATTGTTTGCTTTTACTCAGCTCTTACAATGTTTTTTGAAGAAAAAATAAAACCATTTGAAAAAAACTTATTTGAACAGATTCATTTGAACTATTTAACTTTTCAGTCATTAGCAAATATAAGAGATAATTGAATGATTTAAAGGGAACCACAGAGAATGCAAGATGGGAATGAGCCAAAAATTGTTTGGTTGAATAATATTTTTTTATATAACTTAATAACTGTCATTTTGATCTAATTTTA
Organism: Triplophysa dalaica; assembly: GCF_015846415.1. NCBI lineage: Eukaryota > Metazoa > Chordata > Actinopteri > Cypriniformes > Nemacheilidae > Triplophysa > Triplophysa dalaica. The sequence continues at coordinate 8,219,838 of NC_079547.1, read as the reverse complement.
ATAGAACTTTTAATATGTCAAAGGCACTTTGGTTAAGCCACTTAAAGATAGGCCTTCGTGTGTGTGTACAAGATCTGGATGGCACCACCTCGGCCTTATTTTGAGCCAGGAACAACCCTGGATCCACTCGCAAAACTTTTACGTGAAACTTTTATAAGAAGTTAACTTTTTACATTCAACTTTTTGTTTTGTTCAATACAAACAGAATACAATATGAATATAATTTTAATATAATATAATATAAAAAAGCCTGTAAGGATAAGATGTGATATTCAAATGTGGGGCTGATAACAGAGCTCTTTGGAATGTAATATAAAGTCATTGCCTTGGAAACAGAAAAGTTTACTTTTTGTAGATGAAAAAGCAACTGTGTTATGGACAAGAATCATACATTTCTGTTTTAATGACTCCCTTTTCACCTAGCTAGTTCTTTTGTACCTGACTTTTAATTGGACAGTTAGCTTTTTTTTTAATTCAAAATGGTACACACTGGAGCTTTAAGAAAATCAACACCTACTTCTCAATCAGGTCCAAGGTCACTCCTGGCACAAGCTTTGCACTCTTCTGCATACAGAACCTATTACAAGAGATAATACAAAAAAAAACACACTCATTCAAGTTCTTGGTAAGAGCAAAAGCTTGGCATGCACACGGGGGCTAGTTTTACCTACAGTCACCAGACTTGGTATGTGTATTGTTCTTACCAAACATGACAACTTAAAATTCCTTTATACTCCTCCTAGGTGATTTATAAGATTGTCAGCAAACCTAGTAAATATTATAATATTAAATGGGGTCATATGACACGGATAAAATTAATATTATCGTTTTAATTTGGGATGTAATGCAATGTGTATACACGTTTTCAGGTTAAAACGCTGTTTTTCACATACCGTGCACATTTGAATCTTCTCTTTGTCCTGCCTCTCTGAAACACGCATAATTTTTACAAAGTTCATCGCTCTGAAAAGCGAGCTGTGCTATGATTGGCCAGTTTACCAGTGCGTAGTGATTGGTCGAAAACTGCAAGTGTGTGACGGAAATGTAATGCCTCTTACGATATTTGGAGCCATCCAAAATAGCAATTGTACTGACAGGTACGGCCACCTTACTTGCGTATACATTTGGGGCGGACTTAGTCAAATCATACCCTGAACTGATGTAGATTTGTGGGGGTGTGGTTACAAGAGGCGTTTCAGTAGGTCTTGGTGAGCATTCGCTGTTAGATAGAATGCATTTTTTGTTCGTACACTTTCATTTTTGCAATACATGTCTAATACATGCATGGGAAACTTATAACACACCAAAAAAAAAGGAAAGAAAACGTATTCACTCCATATGACCCCTTCACGACACTGCAGATTCTCACAACAGATTCCAAACAACGTTGCCACGAAGCAATAACTTTATAGCAATAAAAAGTTTGACAGAAAGTGTCTTTTGGAAGTGTATTTTTTGTGTGCATTTAGATTAAACTTTAGCTAAATCAAAGATGTCTGATAACGTGGATGTGGCTATTCCTGCCACCAGCTGACAGCAGGAAATGTGTCAATTATATTACGAAATAGTCCACTGATATTTGTCCACTTAAATGCACATGCCCACTGTTTTCTGAGAGTCATCGTGTGGCAATGGCTTCATCATACGTGTACCTGTCATTGCTGTATCAACTGTGACCCTTTAAAGCATGGTTAATCTTCTAAATAAATAAATGTGAATGCACACGTGTTCCTCATATCTCACCAGCGGAGGGCAATTTTGATTGGTGTAGTAAGGCATGATGTAAAGAGGTCAGCAGGAAGGTCAGGGTTCATTGGCAGAAGTTCACTAGCTTCACAGGCAGCCAACTGAATGCAGTTTTTCATGGAGGGAGGTAGCGGCATTTGAGCCAACGGGTGGTTTGGATTTATTGCTGCCACCTGGTAAGAGATAAACAGAACAAATCATTTAATAGAAAAAAAATGAGGATAGTTCACAAGATTAAATGAATAGTTGATTGAATGTTCCTAAACTAGAAACTCTTTCATTCATTTCATTCGTTAAGTAATAAATGTAAAAACGTTTGTCTCATCATTGCATTCGTTCCGAATCACGTGTACATTTTAAGTCAACGTGTTTTTACATACCACTGCACATTCTGTTCACGCAGACATCATATTACATCATGAGTGCTTTCACATACGCTGTGCAGACAGTGTGAGAAAGGAATCTTATAACGTTTTTAAATTATTGTTCATGTTTGTAGCTCTAAGTTTAAATATTGATGACGTCATTGACTAGTTGCTGTTAATGTGACTTATCACATAATAGTCAACCTCAAAAAATCTAAGGTCGTTCAACCCCTACTCTCTAATACCTATGTTCACCACTCTTAGCTTTTTAACAATAATGATATTATGAGCCTTTAGCCCTCACTGATTGGATGAAAGATTGAAAGGTTACTGCTGACGTCTTCATTCATTCAGTTCTGGTTTACTTGTTGGCTTCTTGATCCTCAACTCTTAAGTTCATGGTTAAATTCAGACAAATTGAGAAAAGAGTCAGGACGTGTCTATTTGCAACTTGCTCCTAGACGCGACTCACTTTATAACGTCGCAGCTTATTTAAAGAAGACAACGATGTCATCGTCCATCGCAAGGTTTCACTGTAGACATCGTCCGATGCCAGTTTGGTACACATCTCCCAACCCTATTTTCAATTTCTGCAGAACTTCCGATGATACGGCTGTGCACGTCCGGCTGGCCTAGAACATGGCCTGGTATATGCAACGTTGGGGGCGTACATCCTAACTGTAACGTGACCTCATTCAATGGTCTTTTGCATACACAAGATTTACATACGGAGGAGGAAACAATAGTGTTTGTTGCTCACAATATGTCATTTCTATGTACAGACCTCTTATTATTCATCTATGCCTAGATAAAAACTGTTTTCCATTCTATGTCACCTTTTTATGATTAATAACAACAGTCATAGAACATTGTCATAACTATTCCTTAATTAAACACAGATTGCTTTAATTCATTCACTGTAAGTGTTTGTCAAAGTTCAAGTTGCATTCAGTTCTTAGAAAAAATGCTTGGACTTATACTAACACATAACACAAAACATTATCCTAAAAGTAGTTTTTACATTATAACTTACAAATATTTTCTTAACTGTTAATTTATTACAGGGTCAGTTCAGAAATTTCTTGCAAAAGATGCAGTGGCAATGTCCAACACTCCGGAAACCTCCAGAGGCTACAAAATAACTGACACATGATTGAAGCAAGACCATCAACCAGCTTAACAGGTACAGATGATCCTTTATAATTGTTGTTTGTTTTCTGTAGATAGACAGTTATAAATCATTACAATAATTTTTTTGTATATTTAGGTAAAGTTCTATTCTGACACCTAATGTAGTTGTGTGTTTTTTTATTGTCTGATTTTGAATGGGGGAAACACAAAATGGTCCATTTGGTCAGCAGCGGCTCTGCATATCTCTCACATACACTGAAAGAGCAAGCAGTAGACAAAAAAATACTAATTTACTCATTCACTGTGTAATGTTAATACTGATCCATTAATCTAATGCTAACCCGCAATTCTCTCATTTTCTCATTCAGTCAAACTCCTTAAAGTGCCTTAAAGGGTCAGTTCACCCCAAAAAATTACCCAACTCCCTCTTTTCATTACAAACCTGCATGACCTCTTTTTTCTGCAAATCAAAAAATAAGATATTTTGAAGAATGCTGGTAACCAGTACGCATTGACTTGCATTGATTTTATGTAAATCCTTGGGGGGTATATGCAATTGGGGCGATGACGTTATTCCGCTAAAATCTCAGCCAGCTAAGCCACTTCGCTCTCAATTGCGGTGAGTTACATGAAAACGATGTGTTTGGTAAGAAAACTTTACAATTTTAGCGAACTGCCAACACTACGCTTAGCATTGCTATGTGCCTCTGTGATCATGCCTTGAGTAAGTAAAAAAGTGTACCTAGCTTTATTCATATCTGTGATTGTAGCTTGAAACAGATAGCCTGTAGCGCTTCTCCTTTTTTTGATTGTTGATGTATGACAAAGTGTTTGCATAATTTGACTGATGTCATTGAGACAGCTGGCTGAGATTTTCGATGAAATATGTCCTTGTTCTGTGTGCATATACCCCATTTGCCATCTCACCGCTAGATGCTGTTAAATTTCATACATAGGACCTTTAACTTGCTATATTCTCAGCTTATCAATTGATTTTATAGGCTTTGCATACTAGGGATGTAACAATTCACTCAGCTCACGATGCGATGCGATTCACGATTCTGATCTCACGATGCCATTTACTCACTATTTACACTATTTACATTACAAAATGAGTTGAAGCAAATTAGAAATGAACAAATTCCCTTGCATTATTTCTTCAATGTTTCATGTTTCTTTGTAAAATTAAAACTATGTTTTATTTCAAATAACAAACTAAACTGGCATTTAAAAAATAATAGAAAAAGTCTCTTAAATATAAACAAACTAAAACTGTCTGTGCTTTTCTAGGATTTTTGTGCATTTAAGAAAAAATGTCCACGTTTAGCTTTGAAGTGAACATGGTGCGATTCAGTTCACACCTCAACCGATTTGAATCGTCACACATTATAATCGATTTTATATGAGCTCACTGTGAATCATTACATCCCTATTGCATACACATGTGTACCCCTTAAAAGCTAGGCACCGTAGAGCCTCCGTATAAAACATATCTTAATTGAACAACTAGTAATAGTTACAGTAAACTTTATAGTTATTGTTATAATGTGAACGCCCATTAAGAGAAGGTGAATGGAAATCACTATATTTTCAACAGCAATTTTTGCTGTATGGTCTTGCCACGGCACCCGCTGTCATTCAGAACAAAATTAGCCCTGGGGCTTACATGGAATGCCGAAAAAAAGGCAGAAAACGTAATGTGATGGTTAAGTTTGGGGGTAGCTGGGGGTAGGGTTAGGGGACACAATACACACTTGGTATTACAATTATTACAATCAAGTCATAAAACACGAAAACGGAACATATTACACACCTCTAGCTCCTGCTCCCGCTGCAGTGCAAACTGTTTGAATGACTTGACAATGATTCCTGCATTAGAGCAATCATAAACAAAAATGGAGGGACTTCCCATCCACGTCTGTAGGTCATATATGGAGAGAGGGATGTACTGGGTGTAGTTCTGTAAGAGGAAGTGGAGAAAAATATTATTGCTACTCAACATTTCAAAAGATCAAGAACAAACTATTGTAAAGTACTGTATAAGAGTGTGTCTCAAACAGCTTCCTTTGCTAGTAGTCAGGGCACTGATCAGGTAGTCAGACAATTTAAGGCCTGTCGCATCCACACATTTTTTTGACTGTACGGAAACCTTGATTCCACAAACTCCCATGATGCAACATAAAAACCAGGCAGCACTGATGCTTTCTTCGCTTACCAGAAATTATGTGACATTTTTGATATCTCACAAGCCACCTTAATAAACAGGGCACAATGACTGTTTTTACTAGGTCGCACTGGTGTTCCCAAATTCAAAAGCTTGGAGCATCCATTGAAAATTCAACGGAGCACAAACAACTACTTCATCCAGAAGATTAAATCATTTAACAATAGAACCTGATCAAGAATTCATTGCAACACACTTGCCTCTGCATTTCTTGTGCTTAGAACGCTCCACAAGTTTAAAAAAGTTAAAAACAATACTGCGGCCCGAAATTTGCACACCCCTGGGCTAATGTATGTGTGCCTTATTTCAGACCCATGCCTTGAATGTCTTACTTCTTACTGTCACGTTTACAGATGAGTGGATCAGTTCTCTCGTCACCCGAAGCTGCTGTAAAAAAATAAACTACACCCAACACCCATTGAAACATGATTTTTTGTAATATTTCTTTTAAATCTCCCAAACCGATTATTTTTGTACTTTGCTCCTGGATTGGTCTCCCCAACCGGGATTCAGATACACACAATATTCTTGTAATGGTGATAGAGAGACAAAACCTGCACACAACAGTCTTAAAGGAACCCTTTGCTGAAAAACAAAAATTCTGTCATGAATTACCCTCAAATTGTCATCAACTCTAGGACCTCCATTAGATCAGAACACAAATTAGGATGGTTTTGAAGAGGTCTGTGAGCTTTGTGACTCAACCCATAGACTGCAATGCAACCAAACATCAAAGCGATGAAAGTGAGTAAAGACATTCTTGAAAAAGTCTGTCACCACTGTCACTCCAGTGGTACAGCTTTAATTATATAAAGCAACAAGGATACATTTTGTGCGCAAACAAACAAAAATACAGAATATATTAAACAATTTCCTGACTCCCGTTTTAGTTACCAACGCTCGATCACAAGAGCATCCAGGGTCAGCACAGCACATCAGTGGTGATGCTTCAAGTTATCACGTCATGGGAAAATAAGTCAGAGAGTAGACGATATACTGATTCAGAACCTAGGAAGCTGATTGAGACACACTAAATGTTATCCACTAGATTTTCTCTCACCTTGTTGAAGACCCATATCTCTCCATTGACAGTGGGTCGTGGAACTCCATGGCCATTATAATGAAAGAGAACACGTTCCTCTTTGGCATTTCTGCGTAGTGAAGTACACAATTTCTTTACCTCGTCAACTGTAGGGTCCAAACTCTGCTTATATCGTGCCTGGAAGACAGAAAATATTACTTTTATATATAACAATCCTTGGTTCTTGGTAAAAAAAATGAATGCCAATCTTGGTGAGCATCTTAGGTTATATGTCTTTAAGGCTGTGTAGGCAATCCTGCCAAGAAAGTTTTTCCTCATACTGGTTGGAAGTATCTTAACATCCTGATATAAATCAATAATTAAAGCGAAACATTGTTTTTATAATTATATATCTTCCTTGAAAAATGTACGGTCAAAACGTTGGAACAATTACTGCCCTCGGTCCGAAGGGAATGATGCGTCGTGTGTACATTTTCAGTCAGGGTATTTTGCATCCCACAGCGCACCATTCACACAGACATCATACGTCATTAGTGCGCTCATGTGCAGGCACCGGGACAATGGCGGACAGAGAGTGGGTACCTGGTGATGTTTGTTATTGTGGTAATGTAATTTACTTTGAACTGTAATGTTTTCTCACCAGTGGCGATCCATGACTCTTCTTCAGGGGAAGCAGTAATGCGAAGCTCATGTAATGTATTTAGCCTGTCATGTCAAAAAACGTGCTTTCTGCAGACGTGTCGAAAGGGTTTTTAATAAAAGACACGTTAGAGTTTGCTAGATACTCGCTTAGTCTCAGTTAAGTGTTGACACAGTGTCTTCTGAACACGCAGGCACGTATTTTTAAATGATGCGTGATGCACTTAGGTTCACGTGAAGCGATGAGCGCATATTTTGAATTCCTGCTTCCCCTGGAAAGAAAAGGAACTAAAGGAGAAATCCGGGACCGACCAGGTAAATGCATTGTATGTAATTATATAGCTTCATTAAAAAGGTGAAAATTAAAAAAGGGAAGCATTTACTGTGTTTCCGGTATCCATGGCAATTACTTTGTAATTTGTTCTCTTTACCATACCTGATGCATCTTAAGAGATAAGGGGTACCACAGTAGAAACATGCAGACTTAAACAAATAATGGGTGGTAAACCGTCCAAGTTTGTGTGCCTAATGAAAACGTGTGTTAAAAATAATGGGGTGCACATATCTTACCCTTGGCTGCCAATTCTCATACTGTTTCTGTAAATTGGCCCCTATCGTCTCCAGGGCTTTCTGTGGACTCATAGACAGAGGGTCTGAAAAATACAGAGACAAAATTAGCTTAAAGAATGATATACAATAAATGCTTTACCTCCAAAAATACCTTTCAGATGAGACACAAATATAAAGTATTTTTTCCACATCACTGAAATTAATATTTACATTTTTCAAAATACAGGCATACCCAGATCTCTTGAAGAAAACGTAGTTGATAGCAATGTGTGTATGCAACTTTATAATTCATATTCCTACAAAGTTCTAAGGTATTGACAGATTTAACAGAGTACTCCGTTTAAATACTCATATTACATTTATTGGTGTCTGCGATACCGCTGTGGCTTGCGTAATGACTAATTTACTTTATAATATATGGAATCGGATGGCCTTCTCTCGTACCCTGCCCACTCCGCCACTCTTCTTCTCTCTGCGTTCACTCCCATTTAAGGGCATTTTTCAAAATGACAGTAAGGTAGACTGTAGCTGAAAAGGGGGGGTTTCATGACCCCGTAAAGTATGAGAAGCTGGCACGTTTATAATTTAAAAGAAGACAGAATGCATTAAACACTGTGGCACCACCTCTTTAATGCATTAATACAGTGTATTTACGTGGTTTACGGTAAAAAACAAACACTCAATTTCAAATACCGTACTTTACTGTTGCTCCTCTGTGCCCCTTTCTAAAACGCCTCGATTTTTAATAAAGCTCATCGTTGTGAAAAGCGCTGGATGCTATGATTGGTCAACTACCCAGCGCGTTGTGATTGGCCGAATCCCTCTAGAATGTGGCGGAAATGTAATGGCCCTTAACAAATTCTGAACATCAACCTTCGGCATATTGACAACTGATAATGTCACCGGTACCATTTACGATTGCTTTCACAGGAGAAACCGCAATACTGGAGTTTCACAGGGGAAAATCAACGGATAGATGGCAGCAGATGGGGGATTCCTGGCCAAAACAGGAGTGATGACAGTTAGAGAAGAAAAAGCAGGCAGAGAGTTACGATAGGCTACCTACCGAGGTACTGTCAATGGAGAGAAGCAAGGAATGAAAGGATAGATAAGAAGAGAGAAGCAGAGCTACAGCAGCGGAAGGCTGTATTGTTTAGCGAATTGTTCTCAACTGATTAATAAATACGCATCAGACTCTGTGTGCAAGGTTTCTGTCAAATTTTTGGGATGACGAATACGAAAGAACGCCAATGGACTGAATATGCAAAGACCTTCAATCACAATTTCCTTTCCATATTCTGTATTATAGCAAGAATGAGGTTTTCATCAATCAAGTACCTTCAGTTTATAAGGCTTGCAGTGGAGAAAATATATTTTGTGAACTATTTTTTTTAAGTTAGGTTATCTAATGATTTCGAGTGATGACAACTAATATAAACTTGATTTGTCTGCTGCATTCAATTAAGGTTTTGTTGGTAATAAAACGTATTGATATACGTCTGTGTACTGTGCATATTTATTTTGTATTTATAAATGTATCTAGTTGGGAAATATTTAAATGTATATATTTATATGTAATTTATTATGAACACACACACACATATATATATATATATTAGGGCTGTCAACGCATGCACATATATATTTTTTTAAGTATTTTCTTTTCAGTCTGATGAGGTTTGAGTATACATTGAGAGTCATCAGAGTCCATTTCTCCATAAAGAATGGAGAGATGGGGAGATCTTTGGCGAGATCTTGATTTTGTGCTCAGTGAGTCATTTCTGTTGATTTAGATGTTTGTTTTGAACCAATGTGTAAATGTGTTTTTTGAACATTTGTTTCTTGAACAGTGCCCCAAGCAACTTGTGGTGATGGAGGTTCAGTTTTTGTTTATTTTATAATTTCTGCAATTCTTCATCTTTGAAAAGTCTTTGTCCACTCAAAATATTCTATTTGCTGTGCATTAAAACAATACAGACACACATTCTCTTTCAGGCAGATTTGCAACATCTCCAGTCCATTAAAACTTCTTAATAATTGCCCTGATGTTGGACATGGATATTTTTATTATTTTAACCATTTCCTTTTAAACCCACTTTCTATTTTGTGTAGCTCAACAATCTTTTGATGCACATCAGAACAATATTTTCTTTGATTTTATCCATTGTGATGAATGATTAAGGGGGTTTGGGCTTGCTGTTACTTAAAGTCCGGGTAAAGAGAATTCTGAGAATTGTTTCTAAACACATTATAGATGTTAGAAAGGTATTTCTGAAACTCATTACAAAGCATGTAGTACTTTGTGGATTAAACCGTTTTTCACTAAAAAAGGGGGATTGATGATGCAAGGGAGCGTCCTAGCAAGTATGGCCCCTCACCTATCAATAGAGTGCCTAGCATCAGGTGTCTACTCAATCACCAGCTCAGGGTTGTGAGCTATTCGCACACGCTTTAAGGCTATCACTCTGCCCAACTAAACAAATCCCACACCAAATCACAAGCAAATGGTAATGCAGACGCGAACAGAAGGAGGAACACTGCGCGATATAACGACGTGCTTCAGTGAATGATGTTTAATAAACAAATTTCGAGACGAGCAGATAATCCACTCGTCTGGTTCGCTATCAGCAATCCCAGCATGTAACTTATTAGGTCAAGTCACATCACTTTCACTTGTGTACAGGAGCGAGAGAGAGCATATGTTCGCGAAGTTCAGGTGTTTGTTTGTTCACTGCATTTGAGTGATGAATGTTTTATAAACGGTGGATATAACGCTGGATTTGGAGATGTGTGTTTTGTTGACAATGTGCTTTAGTTCAGCCTACCCCTTCCCCCTGCATGCGCTGTATGATTTCGGAAGTAATCGTACAGCTGTATCTATCTTTTATAAATGTAATAAAGCTAAATACTCTTCAAAGAGACAACATATGTAATACTACTCTATAGGTACTCAAAATTAATATGTGATTGGCAAAAACCCGTGTGTTAGTACCGCTTTAAATTATAAGTCCTGCTTGTTTTCCAAGATTTTGATAATTTATTTCATTAACACACTTTTCTGTTGTGTGACTAACTCAGAACACATTTCAAAGTCGATTTTCTCGGACTTTAATATTATTCTCCTGTGCAACAAGAAGTCATGACTGGACAACATCATGTTTCTAGTCACCTTGGTGTTAATTTAAATATTAATGCGAATATACTTGGGAGATATTTTACTCATAAGAATTTCTAGGGGTGCCAATAATTGTGGTCAGAGTGTATTACAGAAGAAAAAAAATCATATTGTGATATCCAGCACTTTCATTTTTTTTTCTTGAATGAAATGTTGGAATTTTGTAGATGAATATGAATATTGGCTTACAGTGAAAGTAATAAAGTAACTTGAACAAATATATTTTAAGAAGAACTGAAGAGAGAATTTAGAAAGAGTTTTATTGTGTGTATACTGAATGTTGCTAACAGAATATTTTTCTGAGAGGATTTAGATACTGTGTTTCTCTAAAGGTGTCAACATTTTTCCTAAACTGCCAAACAGTGTAATCAAAACAAACATTATTATATTATTAATATTTATACCTGCATGAACTGTGGAATCTTAAATTTCGCTTCAGATATACTGCTAATGTTCGCTTTTACAAAATTTGCTTTTAATATTCCTCACTTTTTTTTGGAAAAAAGATTAAGGAAAAGCTTACCTAACCAGCACTCTAGTCTTGCACAGGGTGACGTCTTGACTACATCAGGAGGGTCCACACCAACATTGAGACACAAAACCAGAGCCACACTCACCGTTTTCATCTGGAGAAAAACAGAGTAAAATAGTTTGAGAACTTACACAACTTGTTTGAAATTGCAGTTTTTCTTTAGTAAAAAAAAACAACACAATTCTTACCCATTTTAAACAAGTTGCTTATAGTTTATGACAAGTTTTATTTGGCTTATTTTCTATTGATAATTGTGGAGACATCATGATGTATTATAATTTAAGGTACATAAAATGTAGAAGTGGGTCCCGACTCCGAGAACTGGAGTTGAGAACAACTGCCCTATGCTTACATTTAATATCATCTACTTTTAGAATTTAGCGGAAGCTTTCATTCAAGGTGACTTACAAAATAAATATAAAAAAAAAGATTCATTCTGAGAATAATGAGAAGTGGTATGAAAAGATTCACACATCACAAATATGTTTTATGGCTGCTTATAGTTGCTTATCGTAGTTACTGATACATTGTCAAAAGGGAATGTATAGGTTTTACCAGATTCATAAAGTATTATATTTTTTCTCTGCATAGACACAGTGTCAAACATTTTCAGCTAGCCTGCTATTGTAACAATCTTCCCATTAGTTACTTAAACTATAGCTACAAATCTAAAACCATGTAAATAAACTAATATTACTTATTTGTGTTTCAGGCTAAAGGTGATGATCCCCTACACCTCCCAAACTGCTTTTTTATTCAAAAGTTTATTCAGTATCACCTCCACAAATGATCGACAACTGTGTGCTTTAGTTCTGCTTTCCCTGTTTCTCCTCCTAAAAGCAGATATACCAAATGCTTTGGCACTTAGTTTGACAGAGGTGTTGTGTTCCAATGGCAATGTTACTCCAATGCACACCCTCTTACCCTGTCTTTCATTCTCCAGCTCTGAGCAAGGGCTTTGGATCCCTCGATTTTCTCTGTGTGACGTTTCTTCATGAAAGCCAGTTGAAGGTTCCAGTAACAAACATCCACCTCCTCATCTTCCGTAGACCCCACCACAGGGGAGTGAAGCAACTCAGCATCCATTTTAGTATGAATCTTGGGGAAAAAAATGTTAAAAAAATTAAGAGGAAACAACAGAGTTGAAGCAATTAATGTCATATTCACATCTTTTGTTATGATTAATGTCATATTCACATCTTTTGTTAAATATAAAAAATAAAGGTAAAAAGATTTCATGTTATATTTCAAATATTGTACCAACCCTTCTTTTCTCTTTAAGTTGTACAAAGCTGGCAATGTTTTTCAAAGCATTTATCTATCTTGTTTTTTTTAAGATGATAAAGGCAGCGATTTAGGTACATTTCTGCTAGGGATGGTGTCATTTAAACTAAAGTTTTGTAACTAGTCTTAAAGTAGGAAAGACCCAGACAGCAGCCAAAGACGTTTATTTCCTTAACTTGTATTTTTTCATGTAACGTATGTAATTTAATAATTTATTAAAATCTTACTTTTAAAATTACACCGAAACCATGACGATGAAAATTATAATATGTTTTAATATTTAGTCAAAAAGTTGCATGAGAAAAAAAAATATTTTTAATAATTGTCGCAATTTAAGAACAGGCAAATAATAAGGGCATATCAATAACAAGCATACATTAGACCTTTATCCTGTTTTTATCAAACGAAGCAATGTGTGTAAAAAAAAAATGGAACAATTGTACAGAACAAATCATGTAGGCCAGAACGCATTTAATGCACACTCAGCAAAAAAAGCCTGTTTAATATTGATTACTTTCGCACTAGTGCAAATCACTTTCTGGATCATTGAAGGCTGAAGGTGCCTTGCTATTGGACAGTAAAAAATAGACCCCCCATCACACCCAGACCAGGGCTCCCAATTTACTTTTTTTACTAAGAGCACTGTAGCCCGACTGAAAATTTTAGGAGCACAAGCAAAAATGTAGAGGCACACCTCAAATCAGCATGCAATAAGTAATGTTTTCCCCAAAATAACTGTATTACTGATAGGCCTACTGACAAATAAGTTATTAGTAATAAAGACAGCAGATTTGGTTCTGTTTGTTTAAAAAGAGGCAGAGTCTACAGAGAAGCTTTGTTCTTGATGGATGCAAAATAGAGAGACTGTAATCTGAATTCATTTGAACCAATAGAAATTGTGCTTGTCAAAAATATTTCATTGATTACAGCGTAACATAATAATGCAAAAAGAATTCATATATAAAGAACTACACAAAAAAGGTTGGTACCCCTCCACAAAAAATGAAGAATTACCATTTTCTCGGAAATAACTGATAAAAGTAATTGGCATCCACCATTGCTTATTCCATATTTAATAGAAGTCAGTTTGCTTTTGATTCCACATTATATTGTAAATATTAAAACAAATGAAAATGTCATGGACAAAAATGATGGGACCCCTAACCTAATATTTTGTTCAACAACTTTTAGAAGCAATATTTTCTGTAGCTCTCAATGAGACTTTTGCACCTGTTAACAGGTAGTTTGGTCCACTCTTCCTGAGCACACTGCTCTAGCTGTCACAGGTTTGATGGGTGCCTTCTCAAGACTGCAAGTTTCAGCTCTTTCCATAGATGTTCGATAGGATTCAGAGCAGGACTCATAGAAGTCCACTTCGGAATAGTCCAATGTTTTGTTCTTATCCATTCTTGGGTGTTTTAGCTGTGTGTTTTGGGTCATTTTCCTGTTGAAGGACCCATGACCTGTTGGAGACAGAACTTCCTGACACTGGGCAGTACATTTCGCTGCTGAATGCCTTGATAGTCTTGAGATTTCATTGTGCCCTGCACAGATTCAAGGCACCCTGTGTCAGATGCAGCAAAGCAGCCACAAAACATAATCGAGCCTCCTCCATGTTTTACTGTAGATATGGTGTTCACTTCTTTGAAAGCTTGATTTTTTCATCTGTGAACTTCGAGCTGATGTGACTTGCCAAAAAGCTCCAGTTTTGACTCATTTGTCCAAAGGACATTCTCGTAGAAGGATTGTGGCTTGTCAATATGAATTTTAGCAAATTCCAGTCTGGCTTTTTTATGTTTTTATTATGTGGAGTCCTCCTGGGTCTTCCTCCGTGCTCAAAAAGCGACGGATGGTGCGATCAGAAACTGACGTGCCTTCACCTTGGAGTTCAGCTTGTATCTCTTTAGCAGTTATCCTTGGTTCTTTTTCTACCATTCGCACTATCCTTCTGTTCAATCTGGTGTCGATTTTCCTCTTGCGGACGTGCCCAGGGAGGTTGGTTACAATTCCATGGACCTTAAAATTGTTAATAATATTTGCAACTGTTGTTAAAGGAACACCGAACTGGAGACGGTCTTGTAACCTTTACCTTTACCGTGCTCCTCTATTATTTCTTTCTGAGCTCCTCTGACAACTCTATCCTTTGCTTTCTCTGGTCCATGTTCAGTGTGGAGCACACAATGATCCCAAACAGCACAGTGACTTTAGTGTGAAATATCACTATAATCCAATTATGTATTATCATCCAATCCAAGAAAATGTCAGAGACACTGTCAACTTTAAAAAGGTATTTCTCAAAAAATTGCCCCCCAAAAAAATATTTGCCCATTTCTGTGCGGCTTGTTCCAAAGATCATATTTTAGGATGGAAAAAAACTTTTGCTAAATGGGCAGCGACAAAAAAGTTTTCATATGCTTTTACAAGTTATGAACCGAATGTTAGAAAATTACAAACGAGTCATCAATGGAATCGGCACAGACCAGGAAAAAACTAATTTCAGACAAAGCGTTCAACACAACAGTTATAAGCCATTATGTCAAAAGCGTCATTTCTCTTGAACGCTAGGTGGCGCTGTCTTGAAACTTCAAGTGTATCTCTGGGACTGGAATTTAATGGTGCATACCTTAATTGGAGCAGATACATGTATGTCATACAATTCAAAAGATATTATGATTTAGGACAAAATTCAAAATGGTGGACAGGCCGTCAATCTAATTGTGACCGAATCCGCATCATACGAACCAGCATGACCCGAGGAAACCGTAGACACAGAGAAATATATTTTCTGACACATATATCCAAAGTTACGAGCAAAACTATAATTTTTTAAAATCTTGAGACCCATAGGCGTTGCTGTTCCAAAACCGTGCCAGATAGAGTTTATAATGTGTGGGCTTTCGGTTTTCAGTGCACGAGAGAGCTAGTGATGCGCCAGAGAGAGTTTTATCTTGGGCTATGCCTCAACCCAGAGAGATTATAACTTTTGAGTTTTCAGTGCACGAGAAAGCTTGTGATACGCGCAGCTCAGGCTTTTCCCCGCTTTTTTTGCTATGCGCGTGAGGGTTAAAACCAGGGAATGAGTTGTTTCCGTTTGGCAATCAAGTAATAACAGTGCATGCAGGCATCAATGACGCATTTGGATGTATGATATTGACGTATAGCAATAGTTTACTTTCTTTCGTTTAAAGATTGCGGTGGTAAGTAACAATTTTGCCAATTGCACTGAACTTAAACTCTGATAGAATGCTAATTTCATTAACAATTAGCTTTTTCTAGACATGTAAACTTCTGTTTTTGTCCACAAATCATGCTTGTCCAGCTTGTCATGAATAAATGCGTAATTGTACCGCCCCTCGATACTATGATGCTCAACACTAGTACTAGTAGCGAAAAAATAGAATACTGTACTTTTCAAGATGGCTGCCACTGTAATTGGTGGAAGCATAGAGTAACGCTTTGAACGCGAAGAGCATGACGAGTGGAATGACATACATGAAGTAGAATATCTGTAAATCAATGGGTTCAAAAGTTACAGCTGTTTGAAAAGTGAATATTTATACTGCTGGTAGCGCTATAGAGTGAGTGGTAGAGACCCCCTACTTGGTCACATTCCTGTTCAGGGCCACCACTGCAAATGTGCGCACAGAAATACTTCAGATTTAATTCATATCACAAAGAAAACAAATACAGTTTTGTGGGGAAAGGAGGAAACGTCCAGATTTTTGGTACGGACATCTGAAATTTTACAACTTCAAATTTTGGTACCATGGAACACTAGCGTCAACTTTCCAGCTGTCCAGGCCCTTTGTGGTGACCTAAACCATGGTAAATAAAATTTTAAAAAGTTGTAAAAATTATTTTTAAATATCATCATTTTTAATAAAAGTCATGGTGTTTTCCTATAAGAATATAAAAACTCTACTCCTTACGGATCTGTCTGCAAGTCCAGGTGAAGTGACATTAAAATGTGTCTTCTGAGTTTGAAACACAACAGAAAAGTGTGTTTTTAACCACCCAGCCAAATTTAAATGGTGAAAAAAACATCCAAGTAAATAAAATAAGTTTGACTCTCTGCTCTCAAACACCGGGATTGTGTCCGATGTTGGCGCTGAAGTCACGCCCACTCGCATCGCTCAACCTGAGTCCCCAGTAGGCTTGTGTGAAGATTTTTCAAGGAGGATTTGAATTCAAACACGCGAGTCAATGTGCCGTTTGTTTGTTATTTGGCGTAAGATTTGTGAGTGAGAGTGTGAGAAAGCTTGAAAGCATGTGCGTGAGAGGTCCCTGTATCTTTTTGTCATTTGTTTTTCAGTTTGAAATTGAACAACAGGAGTGAGAAAACAGCATCATCTCCGTTTTTCGTTCATCTAAAAAACGAGAGTTCAGCTTGATTTTTCGTTTTTAACTTCATGGGTAAAAGACAAATAACCAGCATGAAAAATCTTTTTCCACGTGTGGGTGGTATAAAATGGCCACTTGCCTTGATTTCCCAACCAAAGATCAGCAAGGGAGGGAGAGATGTATTCGGAAAAGAATAAACAGTCCTCCGCTGCTGTAAAGTGGGGAATCTTAAAGTATATTTCATTTCTCTCATAAAACAACCATGCACAAACCGTATAGGGCAGGGTCCTATATTGAACTTTCCTCTCGCAACCTAACGCATTGCATATAAATATTTATATCACAAATATTAATGTAGTTCGAATCTGCATCTGTCTAGCTCTCCAGGGTTAAATCTGCGTGGCAAACCTGCGCAATACACTGGACAGCACGAAGCGGATTCATATACAAATTCGGTTTGTTCCGTTAAAATTTGTATTGAGGATATGTATGTTAAAACTAAACAGTCTAAACAATTAGCATTTATTTTTGTTTGATCATTTATATTTAGCTTAACATGGCTAAAGGAAAAAAACTTCCATTCTAATTGCACATTAAAGCTTGTTGTTCTGCATTTACTAAAAAAAAGTGCAGGCTTACATCTAAATAATAATAATAATAACCCCCTGATAGCTTAATTAATTTGGATTTTTGTCCGAATTTCTCTTATTGTCATCGTTCGCAGGTGCACGTCAGAAATATCACAGTGAAAACGATTGATAAAATACCAGAATCTTTATCTGCACTTTTTATGCATCTGCTGAGTGTTGTCTAGCGTCTCATACAGCAAAACTCTGAATTTGTCTTGGTTAACTTGAGGGAATGTATACAGAAGCAAACTTGTGTAAAAAAATCTTTTAACCCAACAACCACCAACACAGCGAATTCTGATTGAAACAAAATAAGTATATGAATCCGCTTTATGCTTTTCAGTGTCTTGCGCAGGTTTGCCACTCAGATTTAACCCTGGAGAGCAAGAAAGAAGCGGACTACATTAATATTTGTGAGAGAAATGAAAAATACTTTAAGAATCCCCACTGTACAGCAGCGGAGGACTATTAATTATGTTCATTCACAGAACCAAGGTACAACCGAAGACGTTGCTTACTGATCTTTGATTTGCCAATCAGCGGAAGGGGGCGTTTCTTACCGCCCACATGTGAAAAACCTGTTTTCAAGTTGTTTATTAGTTTTTTTAACCGTGAATTTTTTAATGAACGAAGAACGAAAATGACGTCTTTTTTAACTCCCGTTTGTTCAAGTTCAAGTTCAAACTGAAAAACAAATGACCAAAAGATGAACAGACCGTGAGAGCTGGCAACCCTAAGCTTGTGATTGAGCGGACCCCTGATGCTAGGTGCTCTAGGGATAGGGGAGGGGCCATGCATTCTCGGACTTTCCATTGCATCATTGATTCCCCGTTTTTGCCTTGCCCAAAAAATCCTGAACAGAGAATTGGAGAAAGACGGTTGAACGGTTTAACTCCACAATTGAGTACAATGTACTTCTGAGTCTTTGTAATGTGTTTCAGCAATACATTTCTAACATCTATGATGCATTCAGAAATAATTGTCAAGAATTCTCTTCACCCAGATTTTAAAGTATCGTGAGACTGAGTCGAGGGCACGGAGCAGTCTGCTTTTCAGTTCTTTGAAAGGTGAGGTCGTGCTATGGAGATTATAGATGGACCAAGAAATAATAAATCAACAAGAGGCAATTTTTCAAGTGACAGAAAAATGTACCGATCATATCACCCCTCTAAATAGATGCGCTGTACATTTAATAACTTTTTGACAAATTCCCCTTTCTGTGCAACATTGTTTTATGTGTGTTAAGATGGTCATTCTCTAAGTTTACCAGCTCAATGAACATTATGCACATGTAATTGTGCTTAAGAATGACATAATATATGACATAATAATGACATTTTGCCAGATAAATAGTATGTGTATGACGGTTCATTTTATGTTATATGCCAGTTCGGCAATATAATTTGTTTATTGTGGTAAACATATCTGATGGTGGTTCACATGGCTTTTGAAGTGTCTGTCGCTATATTGCTTTGCTGTGAGGTCTGTCGTGATGTGTAGGTTTTGTGACGTACAGAAGCAGCGTCTGTATGTCAAACATTTGCAACCTGACCAGCTGTCATCATATTTCATGCATTCAGGTCATTCAGAGATTCTGTCATGGTGCAGTTACACTTTTCTTTGTTGTATGCTTCTCACATTTGTAGGACTAGTCTTGCCTCTTGATTAAATCATAAAGTATTATTTATAGTACCACGGGAAGGACTGTATGGTACTTTCCACGGAAGGGGTGGGGGGGCTTTGGTTGCGGTATAGAGGGCCAATAGGTTCAAACGTCATAGTTCACAACTGGAGTAAATTATGATAGAATTTTGATATTTTTTACTATATTGAAGTGTCAAAAGACCTAGTGTATTTCAGCATGTCTAGACACCATAATTAACCCTATATCCAAACTTAAGTGGAAGCTTATCAGCTGCACAAAAGTTTGTAGATACTTTACCACTTCGTGTCGTTCAATCTGTTGCATTGGGTTGTTACTAATACAACACTGATGCACATCAAAGCATATAAATGTGAGCGTTTCAGCGAAAATATCATAATTAACGTAGTAACGGACCCTGTTATATCTTCCTTACAGCCTCTTGGATTTTTCGTTTCATAAGACCGGGTGCTATTAATAAACGAAAGACTGCCTGGCACTATGATGGATTTTTTCAGGGGAATGAGGATGTTTTGTGAGTTGTGCTCGCACCTGGGATCGGCTGAGCTCTCCCGAGCTTGAGCTGGAAATGCGCTACGTCTGCAGACGACCACACAGATCAGTCCTGTCAGCAGCGTATACGACAGCGACCAAAACCTGTGTAAGATGTGCAGGCACTGGATCGGAATGTGTTTGCAGGAGAATCTGCGCTGGATCTGTTTCTCGTTCAGGCGCTGTGGCCCATCATCATCCTTAGTCACACTGCGTGATCCACGACTGGCGCTCGTTCGCCCAACCCTACGGTCTGTTTTTGTGCACTTTAAGGTGTCCTAAATGACGAATCAGTGGAATTGTGCCTATTTTAATCCGAACCATAGTCTCAAACAAAACTGTTTCTTAGCACTTCTGCAAGGGCGCCGCCATCTTGGAGTAGACCCACAATCCACCGCGTCCCGGAGTATGCGCTGGAAACGTCACAGCGCGTCATCGAAACTGTTGATGTGGGTCTCTGAAAGATCATTGTAGAATATCCAAGTAACCCCCTGAGTGAGTACTGTGCTGCGTGCACACAGTACAACTGTTTAGCCTTCGCATGACCCGTGGTTATTTCTGTGATATTAGCATCTACATGTAGAATTATTATTCATACTGATATGCTGCCTCATCCAGCCGTGTTTCACTTCCCATGGGAGATCCACCTAATGAAAGATGGTGCATCCGTGCGAACGAGCGGCAGGTTGGTCCTCTTGTTAAAGTTGTCAGCAATGTTTGAGTAGTTTGTAACCCACAGACTGTCCTTAATTTAGTCTAACAGCTGAATCTAGTTGAAGGACTGGTATATGGCAAGATTGGCACTATTGAAAGATTTGTGGCAATCACAACATATTTCTGATATCAGAGCTTTTTTTCAGATTAAACCCGGTATATGGTAATTTAGCAAGAAATGTATTTAATTTATAATGAGGTATAGTACCTTACTTGAGCGTGATTAAAACCCGAATTCTATGTGATTAAAATGCATTACCACAATTTTAAAGGGTAGGTTTGGTGGGATTTCAATAGTTTTTTTCTTTAGTCAGTGTGTATTGTAGCTGTTCAATCATAAACAACAAACTTGCGACATTCAAAAAAAGAGATTATTTTGAACAAAGATCGTTGTTTAAGGACTACAACAAGCTCCTTCTCTAAATAGTTTCATCACAAAGCCCAAAATTGACATGGACGCCGCGAAACAGGCAACAAAGGGGGCGAGACCATGTTGAGCTACTTTAGACCCGATTCACATTTCGCGTCATTTCCGCGCGCATATTCGTTTTATTTAAAAGGGGTCGACGCTGTCACGCTCTTTTTTCAGGAGCGTTGGCGCAGCATCGAGATGAAAAATTCTTAACTTTTCAGAAAGGCGCTAGTATGGAAGCAAATAAGAGACATAATGTTTTGAAATTTAACAGCCTATGAATACTTGATTTTGAATTATTTTACTTTGGAAACCATGTATCTGAATTTATTTGTTTCGAATTTACCTCTATGAAATTTAAATATATAAATTCTTGATTTCCAATTTAAAAACCTGAATTTAATGCTCACAAATTCAGATACAAAAAAAATCAATTTACAGAATTTCAGATAAAATACATTCAGATTGATCAAATTTGATTGCTCTTAT
Organism: Triplophysa dalaica; assembly: GCF_015846415.1. Taxonomy (NCBI): domain Eukaryota; kingdom Metazoa; phylum Chordata; class Actinopteri; order Cypriniformes; family Nemacheilidae; genus Triplophysa; species Triplophysa dalaica. The sequence goes on along the minus strand of NC_079547.1, from coordinate 8,198,351 downwards.
TCAGATCTCAAATTTCAAGTTAATACTTTTCAAAGAAAACATATGTCTAATTCGAAAAATTCAAGTTATATATTCACGTGGTAACATCCGGGCTACCCAGGATAGGAAAAAAAGTTGAGCCCTGAGCCCGTCTGCAATTGAACTGAACCATTGAACCGAACCATTGAACCGAACCAATGAACCGACGTCGGGCGGCCTATCAGAGCACGACAACCTGACTGTCTGTCATGATCCAAGAAGAGGCCAAAGCACGGATATTAAACCTGTTAAGAAGATGACTTCTAGGGAAAACGAAGGCGCTCCGGTAAGTTTGCTGTTTATGTACAATCAGACTCTACAGAACAAAAGTATGTTGTTGCTAGTTATTTTTTGGAACTATTATTATTATTATTTTTCGACCGACGTCTGTTCGGTTCATTGGTTCGGTTCAATGGTTCGGTTCAATGGTTCGGTTCAATGGTGTATTTTATCTGAAATTCTGTAAGTTGATTTTTTTTGTATCTGAATTTGTGAGCATTAAATTCAGGTTTTTAAATTGGAAATCAAGAATTTTCATATTTAAATTTCATAGAGGTAAATTCGAAACAAATAAATTCAGATACATGGTTTCCAAAGTAAAATAATTCAAAATCAAGTATTCATAGGCTGTTAAATTTCAAAACATTATGTCTCTTATTTGCTTCCATACGCTGGCGCACATTGGTCATGTGACAAGAACCAACCAGCCAAAATAGACAAGATCAAGGAAAATAGAGACACAGATGATCACATCATAAATAAATTTAGTAGCGGAGTTATTCCAAGGTATTTTCAGTGCATATAATCCATATATCCTTTGTATCGTGGCCCATTATTTCTTAGCGACGAAAGACGCCAGGATAGCGCAAAGTCCATTCGTTTTGGAAAAAAAATGTTCGAAAACAGCCGCACTGCTTGGTTGACTCTTTGAAAAGATCAGCGTTCAGTGTGTTTTTTATATTGTTAGGTTACCACCGAAACTGTCCTGTCAATCAAGGATTATAGCACGAGCACTCTAGTTGCTTATGAGTTTCATTTTATCAGAAACTTTAAAAAGGTACAAGCAGAAGGCGCTTGCTCTGAATTTGCACTGGTAAACCGCGTCAGCTGAGCCAACGCAAGTTTCTCCTTCATTATTGCACTCTCCAGACGTTTCAATCAACAGTAAAGTTCCGTCACCACATTGGAAGGCCCGCCACTCCTTTCATTCGATTGGGCCAGGGGTGTCCAAAGTCAGTCCTGGAGGGCCTGTGTCCTGCAAAGTTTAGCTTCAACCCTAATCAAACACACCTGAACAGCTAATCAAGGTCTCACAAAATGAACTAGAAACTTCCAAACAGGTGTGTTGAGCCAAGTTGGAGCTAAACTCTGCAGGACTGTGGCCCTCCAGGACCAACATTGGACACCCCTGGATTGGGCAATAGCAAAAAGTGCTAATGCACCGTTCCTGCGTAGAGTTGAGTTTTTTTCAACTTCCTGCCCTCAGAGCGCTCCGCCAAAAACGCGAAGTGCAGCAGTCGGCAAAAACGCAATCGGTCCAGTGTCATCACCTCAGGAGAAAAAGAGGAGTGGTGACCTTGTTATAGTAGGAAAAATTGCGATCCCTAACAAAGATTGATGCTTGCACATGGACACTTTCACATGCTAGCCGTTTCGATCCGCGTGTTGAACTGATGATGTGAAACTTATGCAATTGTTACTGGCTGCGTTTGAAAGCCATAAAATGCTGCTTTCGGAGGCAGCATTCCAGGCCAGCGAGGCGTCAAGGCACGACAAATCCAACAACTGCCACATCCTCCGATTTATCGTTATTCTCGCGGAAAGACTTATTCTTATAGTCTGAGAATTTTTATTGGCACACTGCAAATGATAAGATATTACATCATTATTACTGGCAAGCAGCCTTTGTAACCAAACGGAGTACCCTAGACAAGACCTATATCTCTGCATTAGAACATTGTAGAGACATGGGGGTCCTCTTTTTTCATTTACAGTACTCCGAACTTTCTAAACATGCTTAAGGCCCCAAATACTTGACTTTCAGCGTCCGTGTCCTTCTCGCGCACAAATGCATCCGCACAGCTTTTTACACATAATCATCACAGATAACTGTATATTTTTTTTATATAATTTGAGATGTAAATGTATGTATTCTCATTAGGGATGCACTGATACCATTTTTTGAAGACCGAGTACTAGTACCGATATTTTATTTCTGGTACTCGCTGATACCTATAACTGATGCCTGTATAATGTACAATTTTTTTAATTAACCAGTATCTTACTGGTAAAAAATATTTTATTTTGTTTTTAGGTCAACTTAAATTGAAGTACTATTTTTAAATTAAATAAAAAATGTATGATAAGTAGCACAATTTTACTAGCACATGTACTTCAGTTTGCTAAAGTAAACAATATACTCTGTGGTCGAATTATAAAAAATTCAAGGGGGGTGGTGTGGTAAAATGTGAGTGTATTATAACTACAATAAGCCAACCAGACTTTTATTTTGATGGGACGCTGCAAAGCGTGTTTATTTGATGGATCGCCGAAAATGGTGTTTGTTCATGTGATCGTGTCCTCGTGCCTTGAACGCTGGTTCTAAAAGCTTTACAAGCACAATACGTTCAGGTTCAGTACACGCAACTGAACCACTCTTTCACACACAGTCACGGAAAACAAGCAGAATACATTTTTAATCAGTATCTGAATATTTCGTTAGCTGTTATGTTAGCGGTTCAGCGCTAATTTCTTGTTAGGGAATAAATTTCCCAGACCATATCAGTGCATCCCTAATTCTCATTTGAAATTAGCTTTCTGCATTCCAATGCTCAGTTAAACTACAGAAAAACTTTGCCATTTGCTTCTTGCACAACTAAATAGTTGATGGCATGGTTAGTCAGCTTGTGTCCATTTTTCTATCTAGACTAACAAGCTACAAGCCACAGGAGTCCAAAGCCATTCTTAGCACTCAGCAGTCATCTATATGGTACCATGTGACTGTGCAAACAACATTTGTTGAACCTTTCCAGCCCATACTTGGAGCCCATTATCTTGTTCTTGGAGAAATTGAAAAAGTTGAGGGTGAGTCTGAAATAGTATAGTGTTTTAGGAATTCTGTCTATCTGTCCTTCCGGTTATCTTCCCACCTCTGCCTCCATTTTGATTTCAACATAGCGGCTGCATGAAATCAGTCTATGTCTGATTTTTTTTCAGGTTGTATTTGTTTTTCATGTAACAAACACATTCTGTTGCCTCTGTTTGCAGGTGTAAGTGGAGTTGTGCTGTGTGCCCGTGCTTTGAATTGTGTTGATGGAGTGGACCTCGCACTAATGCAGCAGGCCATTCAGGAACAAAGATACTTCTTTGAGGAGAGAAAGCCTGAACTGAATATGCTAGAACCCTTATCCCCATCAAATGTATAATATCTATGAAATGTTGAAAATAACGTAAAAGAATATAATAATTTCTGAACACAGTAATTATGTCACCACTCAAAGCATAGATTTGTCTGTTGGATTTTGCTAAAACTTCTCAATTTTACTGTTATTTATACTGTTTAACTGTTATAAACTTGTGAATATACTGTTGTTTCTGTTGTATAATTTATGCATCATTTATTTACACATTTTAATTAGCCTAATTAATGCTGCATATCATTATATATGTTCTTTCTCTTAAAATAACCCAAAACCACTCGCATAATCTCAATTTTTTTCAATCATGTTTGGATCCAGAGAAATTTTCGATTTTAACCACACTCAAAAAAATTATTTGTTAAATTTAATTTAAAAAGCTCCGTCAATCGGTTCCTGTCAACAATATTAAGCAACAAACACGCAGAAACCTCTCACAGGATAAGCATATGTAACACTCTTCAAATCAATGGCAACCCTAAAACTAAAAAGTAACAAACACTTTTAAACCTCAAAGATAAATGAAAATTATGCACAAACAAAGTATTTTTTTCTTTACAGAAAAATAACACGAAATTTTGAAATTTAATGCTTAAATGCAGTCTTACGCAAAGCATGCTTGGGACTAAAAATCCCCCTCAACCTGTCATGTTGAATTAACTTGTTTACATTAAGTAAACTCAACAATAGGTCCAATATTATAGGGTTTTACATTCTACTCAACAAGGTCAAGTTGACTTGTTAAATAAAGCTGTCCAATCTGATTTTTTTGTAAAAAATAACATAGTTACTACTTGCTTTCTTTATGAATATGAACAAGGATTGGTTAAGTAAAACTAACAGCAGCGACAGTTAATTTTTTTGAGTGCAATTGGTAACATCTTTCCTTTCCTAGCTCAGTGGTTAGAGCATGGCACTAGTTATTTCAAGGTCATGGGTCCGATCCCAGGGATTGTACATATTTAGAAACAAATGTATAGTATAATATAATGTAAGGGGCTTTGAAGAAATTGGGTTTGGTTAGCCACTTTCCATGTGCCATTAAAGTACATCGAAGGAGCAAAATGAGACCAGTTGCTGAAAATCGTCTGCGAAAGCCTTAATCATAACACTTTATCTCATTGGCCAGAATGTTCACTTGAAAACATGACATGTGTTGCGTGTTTATTCTGACAAACTCGGTTACGATCATACTCACACATTAGATTTTTGTGTCACATTATATGTTTATTGAACTGATCTTAATGCAAAAAAAATAGATATTCCTATCATATTCACTTAATCAGTGATAAAGAAATGAATATCCCGTGGTCTGCTGTAGGTTCAGCTCCCTACAGGAAGAATGAAGTATCCGAATTTTACTTGGTGCAGTGTCGAAAAGCTGTGATGTTCTAAATCTGAAACCCTGATCTGAAGCTTTATGTAATCAAAACTGCGTAAAATGTATTCATTTAACATGTTAAGACATACTAGTCTTTGATATCAAATCTTTAATGAACATGGGTTAAAAATATAGACTGTTGAATGACCCTAGGATACTGAGATAAAAGTTGTCTCTTAGCTTGAGACTCAATCTTGTACAAAAAATGTTGCGAAACAACAACTCCAGGACATTCCGTTGGGTTATTTCTACAGTCAAAGATACTGCATGGAGTTTTCCACATAATACGGCTCGATTTTTCTATGTATCTCGCTCTGTTAAATGGAAAAAGTGTTTTGCTACAAATGTTCGCAAAAAAATTGTTTGTATTTGTTTAAATTTTTTGTCATTGATAAACATGATTTAAGATGATTAAAATATAATAGGTGATCATTTAGTTACGAGGAAAGTATGTTTAACATGTTTAATAGCTACTTGTTCTTTTATCATATATTTCCTTTTTAAATACCATGTGGAGTGAAAAAACTAGTTGAAATAAGACCTAATTAGATAATATTCAACATGAAATATTAAATATAGTTCTTGATTCAAAGTGCACATGCAACGTTGCCAAGGTAACATTTGGCCATTCATTCACTTTGTGATGGGATTTCAAAGCGCATACACGAGAGACAGTACGGCCTTTTTCCCCATTAAACAGTTCACTTCAAGGACTCAGCCCTTCGAAGGGAGTAGGGAATAGGGATGCTCAATAACGTTTGGAAAATGATCTAGATCTCCAGGAGCAGTTTGGCATCCCTGATGTCATTAAAGGCATAGTTCACCCAAAAATGAAAGATTCTGTCACCATTTACTCACCCTCAAGTTGTTCCAAACCAGTATTTATTTGTTCTGTTGAACAGAGAGATATTTGTTAGAATGTTTGCAATATTCATTTCGAGGACATTATTCCCAACCCGAAAAAATATTGTATATTGTTCTGTTGAACACAAAATTAGATTTCTGGGGCACCTTTGAATAACATTTTAATTTTTCCTAGTGAATGATGTCACCGAAATTAAATTAGGTAACATTCTTTTTATCATATAAAAACTTGCATCATGGTATTGCTTCTTAACAGTACTTTGTGAGGCGTGTTTTGCAAAAAAAAAAATATATACTGTCTTATACTGTCTGTAAAGGTTTTAAAATGAATGCTTTTAAATTTTAAATTTGTTGATGCGAGTATTTGTACGAAAACCATGTTTGACATCTCGAAATCAAGATTTTGTGACAATCACCCGGGTAAAATATAGTTCCTTATCCTTACCTTCTGTAACTTAAAGGGATTGGATGGTCCAACATGAAGTCATGACATTTGTATTGTACTGTGTTTATTTTAGTAATCTAGTTTAGTAATTTCAGAAATGTAAACAAACAAACAAATACAAAGCAAGGCAAATACAGCACCGTTTGCCCCTGGGGGCTGTGGTGATAGGTCCCCACTGTTCCGGGTTTGTCTGATCACGACTTGTGTTCACTACTTACTTTATAGGTTAAATGCGGTTATGGGTCACCATAGCTGACAAATAGGACACTTTCTTTCATTTTGTCACATACAGTAGTGTTAAAGTTGAAGTGGAATTCTCTGGTTGCCCTGCAGGTGACCTCATAAATCAGTCTTCTTACGATTCCCTTAGGGATTTACGATTACCCCAGAGCCCAGTAGATCTAAGAAGGACTTGAAAAATGACGATGCTTTTGTTAAATGGTTCGTAAGTCTAAGATGATTCGTACGATCCACTTAGCCTTTATGATGCTTTTGGGAAACGTAGACCTAGAATTTCACAGGATTCTGAACAAACTACAAATTGTTAAAGAGAGATTAAGAGACCCCAGCAAGCAGGGCATTACAATAGATGATACAAGAATGAAAACAAACTTATTGATTGTATTTTCATGGACATGGGGCAAAAATGTTAAATTAGTGTCAAATATTACAACCCAATTTTTTTATTTTGTTTGGAACTCCAAAGCAGAGCCATTTACCTATAGCCGCTTTACGTATTTGTTGAAGATAACCAATGAGCATTACTTCAGTCTTGAGGTAGTAAACATGTGGCCTCTCTTACATTGACTATTCAGTGTCCTTAACTGAGCTAGTATAGACACTAAATGTATTTGATTTCTTAAAACACAAGCTGTTTATATTAAAATGTACAGAATATCTGTGTAGAAAACTTTAAGTAGTACATTTATTATATAATGTTCAGTTAGGCTACTAGAAATGGACAAAAAAAAGAATCCCCAAAAGGTAATTTATTTCATTTTTATTCATCCTCAACACATATCGTAGTTTCAGAAGATAAGAGGTTGATAATGGAAATACATAAATAATTAAATGTAGAATGACTGATCAGCACTTCTAAGCCCATCTTACCATTGAAATAAAAAGGATATTTTCTCTGTATTTCATTATTGATGAATATTCCTTATGCTGTATATGTTAAAATACAATATTTGCCCCATAACATAAAAAAATATAGTAATCACAAGTACATCAGATGGTGGGATGTTTACATCAATGGTGTAGTCCAGATTTATGGACCACGTAATGTGATCAGATTGGCAGATGTAATAGCACCTGATATTTAAAATAATCGTAGTACAGTATAGATGAGATTCGATGTTAATATTTTTATCTTGACCAAGCAGAAGGTGAACTGTGTGGAAACTGAATTACAGATAATCAAATAAACAGTGTAGCTATCTATAATTGAGCGGCTATGTATGACTAAAGTATGAAAACAAAGAATTGTTGGAGGTGGCTGGAAGCATCAATAGACCTGAGAGTGGGTCAGTATTACAACAACCCAAAGCCTGCTTGTAGTTGATCTTCTCCTTGGTGATAGGATCAATCAAGGATCAAGCCACAAGAAGAGCAAACTCTGAGATAGGCATTTTGCCATCCTTGTATTGTTGTAGTTGGTATTGAGTCACCCTGCCTTCTTTTAAGGCATTTTTGATGGGGTATTGCTTGCCACTCTTGCGATCTTGCAAAACTGATATCTCACCTTCGGGTCCCATTGTAGTGATTTCCTCCCAGTCACATTCTAGTTCCTGTACTTGTATGTACTGGCTGCGATCAATAAAGCCTTTCATGTAGGCATCATAAGGGGACATGTCTTTACCAGTTTTTGGGTCTAAGATGCTTATTTTCGTGGAGACATTGACCTCTTTTGTGCGAGTCTCTGAGGATTCCTCTTTCTTCAAACTGTTCTTTAGCTCCCTGATTATATTTTCTCGCTTGTAGATTGTGTCCTTTTCATCTAGAATGTGCCTTTCAAGCCGCTGAACATCTGACTCCATTTTGATGCTTTTGTGCCTGTTCATTTGGTTTCTTTCACTCATCAGCCTAGACTGCTGTTTGTATGAAATGCTGATGTTTTGCCTTTCAGATTCAAAAGATCTCAGCTCTCTCTGAATGTTTTCATTTTCTTTTTGCAGTTTGTCTCGATTATGAACTAGGTTGGTCTCCTCCGTGGAAGCGCTAGATCGTTTGCTTTGTTGTTGCTGCTGTTTCTCCTTTAGATAGCGAATTTTGTCCTCAAGGTCTTCTCTGGCATGTCTCTGCTGAAGGACCTGTTCACGAAGGCTGGACCGCTCTGCCTCCACTGCCCCATCTTTTTCTACACGAATAACTTCCTTATAGACGGTCTTCTCAACTGATTTCTCTCGCTGCAGGATGTCTATCTCGAGTCTAATTTTTCTGATGTCTCTCTCAAACCGCATAATGTCACTGCTCTCTTTATCCATATCTGCTCGAAGGCTGTTGGCTATTTTGTCTAGTTTTGGATCTCTCTCAACTTTCAAAACTTCCTCAATAACTATGCTCTCTTCAATAGGGGGTGGTGCAGTTTCTAACTCATAGATTCTAGATTTGATATGTCTCAACTCAGTTTCCACCTGGATCTTTCTTTGCCTTTCATCGCTGCTCCTGAGCGTTCTCTCCCTGTCTTCTATAAATGATCTCATCTGCTGCACCTCAAGCTCAAGTTTTCTTCGATTATTGACTTCATCATCTAAACTCCTACCAAGCCTTTCATAATGAAGGGTTTGTGTTGGGTCCTTTTGTAGACGTACCACCTCCTGCATGATTACTTTTTCCTCTGGTTTTTGTCTCTCAAGCTGGATGTACTTATTCTGAAGCTCAAACACCAATTCCTCGGTTGTTCTTCGCCTCTGAGTTTCATCCCGAACCTCTCTTCTGAGACGTTCTGCCTCTTTTTCCAGAAGTGGGTCATCAACATACTTGGTTACATCATTAGTTACAATCTTGGTCTCAACCTTTGACTTTTCAGCCTTCCATTCGTCCCTGTCTTTTCGTAGACGCATAAGCTCAGCCTGCAAAGTACTATACGTTCTTTGTAGGGAATAGACATGGTCGGAGAGCTTCTGTATTTCTCTTTCATTCTCTGGACTTCTTTCCTCTTTTACAACCTCCTGAAGTACTTCTTTATACTCAACCGTAGGTCTCTGTGCTCTCAGAGCTCCAATCTCAGTTTTAAACACGCTGACTTGTCTTTCATAGTCTGAGCTCTGCCTGCTGTTGACTTGAAGGTCCCTCCTCAAACGTTGTATCTCTGCCTCTGTCTCAGGGGACACTCTGAAGATCTCATTTATAATTTCTTTGACCTCAACTTTAGGTTTAATGTGTTGTATTTGGATATGGCGTGACTGAAAGTTACTGAGCACACTCGTGAGATCTGTGTTCTCAAATTTCATCTCTTGTATTCTGGCCAGAAGGTCTTTAGACTCACTTACTAGTGCAGGGGCCTGCTCAACTGTTTTAATTTCCTTGGTGATAACTTTTGGCTCTAAGGTTGGAATGAGCCTCTCCAGGGAATTAATCTGGCTCCTGGTTTGGGAGATTTCATTCATCAAAGATTTGCTCCTCTGATCTTCATCTGAGATCTCCAATTCAAATGTTCGAACAGCTTTTAGCATCGCTGGGTCTTTCTCAACTCTTACCACTTCTCTTTGCACCACCCTTTCTTTTATGTTCTGCTTCTTTTGCTCCAAAATTGTTATTTCTGTTTTCAGGTGAGACCTTTCTTGTTCTTGAATTCGAATTTCGTTCCTTAACTTGCTAATCCTTTCTCGAAGGTTTGAGGCTTCTACATCCAACGCAGGGTCTTTCTCTACTTCTGTTACCTCTCTAGTCACAAGCTTTGGCTTTGTGTTCTTAATTTCACTTTCTAGACTGGTGATCTTTCTTGTTATCACTTCAATCTCAGTTTGGGTTTTGGTACGTTTTAGTGCTTCTTCGTGAATCGTCTTATAAAAGTCCTGCACACTGGTCTCAAGTTTTGGGTCACGATAGTACATCAAAACTTCCTTCTCTTCAAATCGTTCTACTCCTCTTCGGCTTTTCAAAGAGAAATATCTGTTCTTTATTGAGCCAAGGTTACTCTCAACATTGGAACGTCTAGCTATTTCCTCTTTTAATTCTTGCTGAAGACCTTCAGTGTCCTCAAAAGCTTTTTGTTGTACCTGCTGTTGTTGTACCATGTGTACTTTTTCTTGATTCTGTGAATGGAAAATACTAGTTAGTTTTTTAGTCATAAATAACTTTATTTAGTCTTGTTAGTAATATATAATTTCACATAAAATAACTTTTAAATATAACTTTATAATAACTGTGCTAAACTCAAAGTTAAATTGGCTTGATCTCCAATTAAACTGCACCTCAGCCATGATGCACTTTGCTAAATCCATTTGTTTCAGTAACTGGTCACTCTCAGCTGTTGTGTCAGCATAACGGTTCATAAGATCCTTTTCCTGTAGCACAGCAAAATAATATTTTTTTAAGTATTTCATTCATATTATTTAAAAATTGCATGTATGTTCCGTTTTTAAATCTTACCTGTTTTGCAGCAGAGCTAGCCAGTGTGGAGGTGTAAGGCCTTGTAGCATTTGTCAGGGGGGCATCCTTAAGAGTAGCTTTGTATGTATCACAATTCATATCATATTCCTGCCCAAGATCAATGCAATATATAAGTAAATAACACATTAAACATGAAATGTGTATTTAAAGGCATTGTAGTAAAATACTCTATAACAGTGGTTCTCAGACTTAAAGTACTACCATTAAAAAAATTAGTTGCTCCAAGTACCACCAAATGACGAAAAACATTTAAATTAATATTACAGCTGTGAATCTTTATCTTTAAACCTTGTCCACCAATTCAAATGTATTATTATAAAGAAAATGTTGTTTCCATGTTTTTCAAGTTAGTCAGCAGTAATAGTGTACACCAAAACACTTTTCTGTAGTACAGGGACCTTTATTTTTTCCAGGAAAGGATCTCTTTTACAAGGGAGATCTGGCCAATGTTGCAGCCATGCATAATTAGATTAAAATGACAAACAATTAACATACATGAAAATATAAATTGTAAAGGACCCTTAATCACACACAAATCTTTCTAAAGGAAACAATCACATGTCTAATTTACCACATTCCTTTTTCTTGAATTCTTTGATAGATATCAATGTAGTTAACTGTAAATCTTCTTGCAAATTATTCCATGACAAGTGTGCATAATAAGAAAAAGCAGTTTTCCTTAAAATTAGTTGATCCTCTGGGTACAGTAATGTAGTGGAGTAGGCGGGGCGAGAACGTGAATCGAGGCCGATGAGTGAGTGTTAATGAGCGCCAGCTGTGCACGCACCAGTCTCGTGTCATGGAGGAGATCGGGAGCATAAGAGAAGGAGGAACCGGACCGTCGATGAGAGAGGACCAGGCCTGAATTTTAGTTGTGGTCTGTTTTATTCGCTGGCAGTCGTCCGTGAGGGGCTGCCGGCTGTCTTTTTACTTTGTTATTGTTTTGTTTAAAACTTTATTTGAATGTTCGCCGGTTCCCGCCTCTTTCCTTCCTTTTAATTGAACCGTACTACAAGTAAAAAGTAACCTTTTTGAAGAGCGCAATTCATAACTCTCCTAGAGTTAGACTAAAAAGGTAGATATAAGAGTACCACATATAGTTTAAAAATTTATTTATACCAGTGCTGTTTTCTGCGGGTGGACAATGTCCAACCAAATCATAAAGAGTGCAATGATGTGTGAATGACTTTACTTTTGTAATAAAATGCAAGGATGCATGATGCACAGAATGTGTTTGGAGGAGGCTGCATGCATATACAATATATTGCCATAATCGATCAGAGGTAAAAAAAGTACCTTCCACAAGTTTTTCTTGACATTTTGCGTAAAAAAATATTAATTTCTAAAATAAAAGCCTTAACCAATTTAGCAATACGAACTTTAAATGAAAGCTTATCATCTATCCATGTACCAATATACTTATATATGAAGACACTCTTTCAATGGATTTTCCATCTGATAAGAATAGTAACATCTTCAACTATCTGTGAATGAGACTTTGAAATAGGGATTTAACTATACACTCAACTAACGATTCAGTACATATTTTAATGCTGGGTTCATGATACGATACACATCTCGATATTTTGAATGAAATTAAGCCTTAACTGAAATTAGTATAAAGATCAGTGTCAATTTTGACAGCAAATTTTGATTTAGTTTTAGTCATACTTTAGCCATCCCCTTCATTTTAGTTTTTGTCTAGTTTAAGTCGACGAAATCTACATTATATTAAGTCTAGTAAAATCTATCTGGTTTAACTAATTTAAGTGGTGTAATTAAATGTTCCCTACAAAGATTTAACTGTTTTGACATCATTTACTTTACCTTATAATTTAATTAAACTATGTCATTACCTTCAATTTTTCTGAAAAGTTTAATAACTACTGTATATGCATTGTTGTAACACAGTGAATATTAGACCTAATACCACGGGGCTGTTGAATGTTTCAATCTGATTGGTTGACAAACGTTCTATGGGTACGCATTAAATTTCGGTAAATGCACACGCATGAAGGTGTTCCAGGTCTGCCGACCGCATTACAGTTCCATATCAATTCGCCAAGTTTAATTAACAAAAGGTTAAAGTGAAACAAAATGAATCCGAGTCCGTTCTGTAATGATAGTGGTTTTGTTGAGTAGTGGCAACCCTTTCGAGTATATGTCTGCGCATGTGCATAGGTTCTTTTGTCTAATGGCTTGCTGCCACTGGAAAAACTGTTAATAAACTTATCGTTCTTATGATTCAATTGATCTGCAGTCTTGTTTTAATTGACACCCCGATTAAAACACGTTCGTTCTAACAGATGCTTGAAATGAGATGCGCAAGAAAGTAGTCCTTCAATCATAAGCATTTTAAAGAAGATAACATGACATACGTAGGAATTCGTCAGACCAGACCAGTCGTCCATTATGTCTCACATGAACTCTTTGAAGCTAAACTGTCTTTGCTTGAGACCGTAACGAAAGAGAAACATCTTTCAAACAGAAATATTAATGTATTACATTTCTTCAATCATGCAAATTACATTACATTACATTACAAATTACAAGTTTTGGAGTGGCTCGCCACCAGTCCAGCTACAAGTTTGCTGTGTTTTACCGGCGAATTTGAAGGGAAATTAAGACGCTTTGTTAACCACGTGGAGACATGGATTGTGTCTTGTGCTTCCCCTTCTCCCATAGATTTTTTCCTACAGCATATGTGAGATAAACCCTCGTGACGTGCTGGCGCAGATTAATAGCGTCTCAACAGAATAGAATTAAACATCATATCGTAAAATATCCCCATCTCTCTAAGATGCATATCGTAACATTTTTGCATCGCGAAATATCACACTACTTTGAAAATATAATAAACATTGTTTTCTGTGCATTCAAAAACAAGTTAAAACTCACCAGGGTGTTAGGGTTCCATTCCGTGGCAATTGGACTAAGACCAATATTCCAAAGTTTGTTCAACAATAATTTATGATTCACTCAATCAGATGCCTTAGATAAATCCTCGAACAAGACAGCACAATGCTGACTTTTATCCAAAGTACTGACAACATCATTTTCACAATCATAGCAGCAATAATAGTCATATGACCGCTTCTATAACCTGACTGGAAATCACTCAAATAAATTTTTTATCTAAGAACTGTTTTGATTGCAAATTCACTTGAAATTCGAAAACCTTAGCAAAAACTGATAACTTGGAGATAGGAGCGTGCGGTAATGATAAAACTCTGAAGGATTCCCATTTTTAAATGAAGGAAGTACATTAGCTTTCCAGAATTTATGTATATTCTTTGAATCAAGACTCAGATTAAAGATATGTGAAATGGGCTCGACAATAACATCTGCTGCCAACTTCAGTAAATACAGATCTAAATCATCTGAAACTGCTTATTTTTTATAGTCAATATCTTTCAAAGCTTTAAACTTTGCCTACTGAGAGGCATGACCTTAACAGTTCTATCCCTCATCCCTTCTCAATCAGCCAGTATATGTTAAGGTAGGCTTGAAACAACGTGTGTGGCTAATCATGATTTAACCGATTTCCAATTTTCTAAAAAGGTTATTTAAGTTCTCAGTAACTGACTTGAGATAAAACTTTGATATTGACTTCCTGATAATTCAGGTATAATTATTTCTTAAAAGTTCTAAATAAAGTCCAGTTAGTAGAAGAGTTAGAAAATCTATCTTGGGGCCATGACTTGTTTCTCAAATGAATTAGCTCTGCCAGACTTTCAGAAATCCAAGGATTTTCCCTACTACTAATTCTAAACTTCTTAACAGGAACATTTTTATTTGAAATGGATTCAAAAATCGAGTGGAAATAATTCCATGCTAGTTCCAAATTAGGAATTAAGGTATTTTACCCATATCACTGTTGCATGAGTCATACAAAAATGCCCGCTCTTCAAAGTGTTTAAAGGACCTTTTAAAAATAAAACGAATAAAAGTGTCATTGCAAAATATGCCCTTTGAGCTATATTTATGTGATGTATTTGTTATTATTAAATCAATCAATTTGGATTTGTTTAGATCTTTAGGGCTTGACCTTCAAGTCGAACTAGTGGTATGCCTACCACGTTATGAGAACCACTTCTCTATACAACTGTGAAACAAAACAAAACATTTCACTTACATTGAGAACACCCTGGAAGTCTTTGGAGAGATCAACAACCCTGTCCATGTCATTACCTTTCCTCCGTATATCTTCCACCACCCTCTTTTAATAAACAGAAAACAAGAAGTCACACACATATCTGAGTGCTGTACTGATTTAAACTCTGTTGTTGATTAGCATAAGATCACTTGTAATGTCATATGATATAGTGCAAACATTTTACCTTCTGAGATGTCTGCTTTGCATTGATTTGAGCCAAATCATCCCTGGAGTTGATCTTGTTGTTTGGTAGATTGTCTAAGAAGGATTCCAGTGATTGGCTCACATTCTGAAAGTCCTGGTGTTTTTTGCTAGCATCTTGTAATAGCCTCTCTCTAAGGAAATAATTAATGTTAATGTTTTTACTGCTGAGAACCTAATAGCACCAACAATGGAAAAAAAAGACTAATTACATTTTAGCAGGAGTTAGCACCTAGCACTGACCTTTCGTTTAGCTGGTTTGACACATTGGCATATCGACTTTGAAGGTTCTTCACCTCTGATTCCTGTCTTTGTATATCAGGACAGTATTCCTGGTAACCCCTTTCAAGTGAACTGCACGGCTTCTTGAGTGTCTCTAGGTCCTCGCTAAGCTTCTGCATCTGACTTTGAGTGGCAGCAACTTCTTTCTTTAAAATCTGAATTAAAAGAGGGCATATATAAATTACATTTGTTTGTATGCATGGCTTTAATTTAGCAAGTGCCTATTTTTGTGCTGTCACTTTATGCAGTTTTTATTAGTGGTTAACCCAAAAGATAACCATTAGGAATAAATGTTGTTTCTCCTATTAAATGCTTAAGTTGTTACCTGAGTCTCTTGGGCACGGGTCTGGATGGCACTGGATGTGTCTGGGATGGCAGAATCATTGCTGAGCTTTTTTTCAAAGCCTTTGACAGTGCTGTCCATATTTTTTAGCTGTCTCTCTAAATCCATAGAGGCATTAATTCTAGAAAGTTTGAAAAAAGGTAATTTAACATTTGGACATTCTTTTTAATGTCCCCATATATGTACATATCTGTTGGTGTTTCGTAGGGAAACACCAACCAGCCCCATTTTCAGCAACCATCAGTCCTTGAGTAATAATTCGAAGTCGCTAATATTTTTCTTTAAAGCAACACTTTGTAGTTTTTTCAACCTTAAAATAATGCCTCTAAAATGATTTCAGTGGTAGAACAAAGTTTAACTGGAGAAATTAAACCAATCTCTGTAAGTTCTGTGTTAGGGTCGGTACCCAGTATTGCACTGCCCACGGGAAAGCATTATTTATGACATTGATAACAGACAATTGCTCTTATCAACCACATAGGGGAGCCGTTCTATAGTGAAAAGTTGTATAGTGTGGCTTTAAAATCATGTGCCATTATATAAGACAGAGTCGATAGATGTATGGAAATGAAATAAAATAGAAACTAATAAACCTCACTCCAAATTCACAGTATGTACGTAACACACAAGCACTCTTAAAAAGGGGTGATACAAATTGTTCTTCCCAGTGATGCCAAAGAGGAACGCTTTATGATTCCCCAAAGAACCATTTACTCAAAGGTTCTTATAGAATTATTTCTTTCTGTGAAATCTATTAAACCTTTTTCCACTACAAAGAACCTTCCATCACACAAAAAGTTTCTCCAGATGTTAAAGGCATTAATGAAATGCGAAGCACCAATTTTATGACATGGCGCCCTCTTTAAACTTATCTGGCTGATGGTGTATCTTATAATCTTTTCACATTCTACTGTAATGTAGAATGGCCGCTAAAAATAAGAATTGTAGTTTTTGATTTCAGGGTGATTTTTAAAAGTAATCAGTGTAAGAGGTTCTGAATAGGTTGTTTAAATTTTAATTACAAATGTCTATTTATATGAAGGGTTTGGTTCCAAAATGAGAAGTCATCTTTTAAAATAGTTCAAAAATAATGTTTATTTTTATTTTATTGTGTCAGTTAGCTATATTTTTTATTATAATATCCTAAATCAAAAGAAACCAACTGCAGTTTGATTGAAATTCATTCCAATGCACACAAAAAAATCATGATCTTATTTAATTGTAAAAATGGAGTTATCTCATTTTGGAACCAAACTCTTCATATACTGTATATATATTGTGATCAACTGAATTTCACCTAAGTGGATTAGCAAAATCTGTACTTTATTCACAACTTCAGGCCACTACTGTTATATAATGTGTAATTGCACAAGTTACGTACTTCTCTCTGTAGAGATCGTTTAGAGCCTTCAGACTGTATTGTTTATTTTTGGCATCACTAAGTTTTTGGGGTAAAGTAGAAAAGGTTGGCCCATGAATGTCCTGAGAGAGAAGAGGTTCTAGGTCCTTCTGAGCTGTGGCCCTTTGCTTTTCTAACAGCTGGAGGGCTGCTGCTGTTTTCTGTTTAGAAAAGAGAAAAGTAAGGATAAGTATCCAACTGTAACTACCAAAAGTTGGAAAGCCTGTCTCACCTCTTGCTCTTTCTGACGATTTGTGAGATCTGTGGTAGGGTCGGTGCGGTTAAGTGGTGCTCTTAGGCTGCTTAGGGTGTTATTCTCAACTTGAGCTAGATCTTTATCCAGTTGGTTTAGACGGCCAGAAAGCTCCATAGCTTTTGGGTTCTCATCAGCTCTTGCAGCAGGAGCTAAAATAACAAACGTGACTGTGTGATTTGGGGAAAAATTCCATTGGATCTTTCTTACAAACATTTCCCATTGTAGTTGTTAATCTTCATCACCATAACCTGTTACTGGCCAAAAACTTTTCAAAATCCATCACACTGAGACTCAAGCTCAATTCTGGCCCACCCATATTTCTCTGACAGAGTGAGTATATCGAAGTACTTCTCTATTTACCAGAATTCTGTAAAAGTAAGGCCTTTTGTGGCTGATTGTTCTGCGACGCTCTCAAAGCAGCCCGTCTTTTCTTTAAATCTTCCAGTTCTTTTCCCAGCCTGCTCATAGAAGAGTGAATTATTGGATATTCTTGGTCTTAAGGCTTTATTTTGAAGATGCATACTTGAAAATTTTGTCTTAATGTTAAATGTTTTTTTTCTTACAGGTCAACTCTGTTAATGGCCTCAGGGTCAGGGGGAGGAATCACAAAGCAAACTCCAGGAAATTTTTTGCTTGTCCCATCACTGGACTGCACCTCCCAGTTTTCACTGTCAGTGTTGGACTTCAGATTGAACAACTCTTCTCTGTTCAAGGAAGCCTGTAAAGAACAATTAATAAAAGACATTGCAAAATCCCATTGGCTCGATAGAAAATGTAGTTATTTACAAACCATAACTTTTCATATTTCATCTTTTTTGTTATAAAGGGGTATTGATGAGAATCTACCTTGGGAGTTTTCCAGTCACACAAAGACTCAACAGTGGTAGTTTTGCTGGGAGTGGTGTGGCGAAGTTTTAGTGGTGAAATGGCAGTGCTTCGCTTCCTCAGGTCAGCCAATAGCTGCTCATTACGTTGTAGAGTCCTTTCTTCCGCCTGGTCAAACACAGAGAACAAGATGCTTTTACCATACTGGGATATTTACCAATGGCATTTGGTTAGCTGCATTGATCAAGTGATATTCCTTAAACTTCTTACTTGAACATATCTTATACAGCTACTTTGAACAAGATAGAAACAACTTGACCTGTGTTCTGCTCAGTATGAATAAATATGTAATTTTAAATGTAAGTCTATTTTTTTAGTTATATTCAAATTATGATTTTACCTCAAGTTGCATCTGAATTTCAGAGTTGGTTTTACCATTGATTGCTTTGGGATCAACAGTGGACCCGAGCTTGGACAATGATTCAGACAAGGTATCTGCATCCAGTTGGTACTGTTAAGAAGAACATAGGCAAACATTTAATTTATAGACATTTTATGGACTCTTAAAGGGATAAACTAAAATATTTTGAATGGATTCATTTGTCAGCCCTACTTACCCTTTTATATTCCTCTATATTGTCTAGATGTGTTTCCTGACAGATGCATAGATTCAGAAACTTCTGCCATTCATTTCTTACACCATCTCTCTGGGTCTGGACACAAAAACAGCACAGTTTATGCTAAATGCAACATTTCTAAATCCAATGAACTGCAATAACCCTAGATGTTATATGAAGTGTTATTTGTTTTGCCATTCTCTCTAAACTCCAATACAACAACAAAAATTATAATGTCAAATACGGTTGTTTGTGTTTTCTGACCTGTACAATGCTGGTGGCAGGATGTTTCAGTTCGATTAGTCGGTCCCCATCATCCTGTAGTTTATTGACCTCACTTTCATGAGACAGGAGACTGTTATTTTTAAAATTCTGCAAAGAGACCAGAGTATTTTTTTCAGATTGTCTGCACTGTAAAACATCGGGCACTTTCCAGCAGTAAAAAACTGTTTTTACAATAGACAGTTTAATCCTGTACGTTAACAGACCAAGGCCCATAGATTAATCCCTTTCTGTAAATTTGCAGTATTTAACTGTACAGCCGTTGGCGCCTGGAAAAAAAGCAGTATTACGCTGTGAAAAGCAGCATGTAGGGGTGGGGATTTTTAACACATCCCACTTTTTCAATACAGAGCGGTAATCAAGATCACGTCACAGCTCGTCTCTTCCCAGATAGCAACAAATTCTGTCTTAATTCTGGCACTTTTTTATATATTTTTGTTCACAGTTTTTGTGTGAAACAGTGTAAGGGTCGTTTTTTTCTGGTCAGCCAGCAGCTACATCCTGGTTTGATTTAGGCTTGCCATAAAAAGTACTTAATTCAGTTAAGATTTTGGTCGGTTTTGGTTAGCCACAAAGTTAAAAGCAAAAAAAAACTGCCAATAATAATATCTAATAATATGAAACTATTATGAAAACCCTTAGCAGGGACATCAAAAACAATTTATATCAAATGAGGAATACAACAGCTAATTTTAAGAAGGGAAACGTTTATATGATGTTATATTATATCAACATTTATTTCATTAAAAACGATTTTATATAATTTTTTCATATTATGTGTTTTATTATTTATATATATATTGTATTGGTGTTTTTTGTGACTGAATGGTTTGGAGCATTGAGAGCCGACTGCTTCTGCTTTTTAATCACTGATCCAGTATTCGCAGTGCTTCATGAAATCGAGCAAGCCTGATGTCTTTGCAGATACTATGATGTTGTTTGCCATGCATCTTGGAAGTTAATTGTTTTAATTTTCTATAGCGTTGTTTGTAACTTATTTGACTAATATATACTTGCACCTCTGTAAACATACTTTTTGTCTTTAATTTCTCTTGTTTGTTTATTCAGTTTGTTTATTGGTTTCTGTTATATTTTTTATGCACTAAATATTTTACATTGTTTTAATTTAATCCTTAATATATGAATTTAGTGCTTAGTTTATTGTTGCAGTGTTTTTTTGTATTGTGTAACTATTTACAGTATCTGTTGCTTTTAGTTTATTGTTTGACATTATTTGTTGCGTATTTGCCTTTGTATTATTATTTTTCTGTTGTCTAAATGTTAGTTTGATTGTTTTTTGGCACCTTTTTGACATTTTTGCTGCGTTTCAGTAGATTTTATTGTCAGCATCAATTTAACACAATACTTGCATTTGCTTGGTGTCTGTGTTTTTTCCCAATTATTTAATATATTATTATACATCTCTGAGAGAAATAAGGTATTTATTTGCTGTCTGGGCAGTATAGTAAATATAAAATAACGTAGCCATTACTGTGAAATTAGGGTACAGCCATAAAACAGAAAACTGTACTTAAACTGTACAATTTAGGTAAATCGCTGCCAGTACTTTACTGTGGAATTACAGTACAGCTGTAAAACAGAGAACTGTACTAAAACGTACAATTGCAGTATATAGCTGCCAGTACTTTACTGTGAAATTACAGTACAGCTGTAAAACAGAGAACTGTACTAAAACGTACAATTGCGGTATATAGCTGCCAGTACTTTACAGTGAAATTAAAGTACAGCCGTAAAACAGAAAACTTTACTTGAACTGTACAATTGCGGTAAATAACTGCTAGTAATTTACTGTGGAATTACAGCACAACTGTAAAAAGGAAAACGGTTGCAAGCCTGTAAAATTACAGTAAATGGCTGGAACCACTGCTGCCAGTACTTTACTGTAAACTTACGGGGCTCAGCTTACCTCATACTGTCTACGGACATCGGTATGGTCATCCATTTGATCACTCCAGTCCCGTTTAACAACCTTGTTCTGCTCTTCCTTCATGTATGTCACTTCCTTTTCACAGTCCTGCATGTAGTCATTCAGGCTATTCAGGTAGTGACTTCTCCATTTTGAATTATCCTGAAACGCATTGATTAAAATGATTAAATGCTCATTTTAAGAAATAAAGAATCAGAATAGTCTAATTTACTGTATGTTCCGGGTACCAATAGTGTCCACTTCAGAAACCCATTAATTACAGTCAAAGTAGGATATTGTGACTGCTTTCTTACCAGTAAATTAGAATATTGCTTCTTAAGGTCATCATACTCCTTCTGGAATGACATAAGGGGTTGTTGGTTAAGTAAAAAGTGAATCACTCAGGCTAAAATGATAACAAATGTGTCCAGTTGATGGAAGATGCTGTTTTTAAAGCTCAACCTGAGAACTGGTGGATCCAAGGCTCAGCTGGTTGTTGTAAGACTCAATCTCCTTATGGAGGATGTTATGAGCTGCAATCTGCTTCTTCAGGTCAGGCAAAGTGGGGCCGTAATCCATTTTGCTTACATCTCTCTGTGATGTTTTGAACAAAATGGTTGTCAAAAATATTGATTAATAAACACAGCTCACTTTAGTCTTTATTTCCAGTCACTGCTTGCATATAAATACTTCTGATTATAAATGCAAGATTTAAGTAAAACAGTCCAAGCAATCATAGTCTGATTTGTGTGTGTGTGTGTGTGTGTGTCTGTGTATTATCTGACCTGTTTCTCGTTGAGCACCTGAGCCCAGTTAATACGTGGCTGTTGTTTCACACTGCCCAAATGCTCATACAGCTCTCGGTAAAGGGAGCAATCTTTCAGCCAGCGCTCATGTAGACGACTTACACTGGATTTGTGAGAAAAGTAGAAATGAAAAACTATAGAGCTTGTATTAAGCAATGTGAATACTATTAGTTTTCATATAATTAAGAGTACAGCCTTCAAACAATTCAGCTCAGTTTAACTGAGACAGAACAATAACAAAGTGAGTCATGGCCATTTGGGTGTGGAAGATGCCTCTAGTGTAACTCACTCATTTTCTATTTCCATAGCTTGAGGGTGTTTCATCTTCTTGGCTTTGTCCATATCCAGAAACAGGTCTTTCAGGAGCCCCTCTGCCTGGCCTAGGAGGTCGGCATTCTCCTTCTGATGTATTAATGTCTTGTTTTTCTTTTCATTGTCAGCATCCTGAGCAAAGAGAAAGGGCATGTCATTGTACTCAATGTATATGTTTATTATTACAAAAATGCACTTAATTAAAGAATGTTTTCTTACAATGAGCAACAGCTCTTCTGCATGCAGTACATCTTTCTCAACGGTGTCTGCATTGTTTTGCATGCGAGCAATCAGCAAGGTCAGGTTACCCATCTGTGACCTTTGGGTTCAAAATCAAAAAGATTACAATTCGATATGCAATTGGTTGGTGAATTAGAACAAACCATCATCACCATGTGAAGACCATCAAATTAGTTGATCCTCTAAACCCACTTATCTTTGGCAGGGTCAAGAAGGGGAAGGATAAAAATCGTAAAAATGTATACGCACTAAAATGAATCGTCGACTCAATCTGACACACCCTAGAATGAAAACTAACCAGAAGTTGTGAATGCCCAGATGCCGTACTGATAGGTGATCTAAAATCATTAACAATAATGTTCTAACAATCTCATAGTAAAACATGAAGAGATACATTTTAATGACAGTTCATGTCCTTAAAGAAAAAAATTGAAAAGAATGAAAATGTTTTGGGACTGAGGAGGGGAACAAATGTGAAACCAAATTTTTCACTATAGGAGTGTTCACCCAAGTTTTTGTATTGCTTCTATTGATTCTAATGACAGACATTATTAAACCAGCCTAGTATGACCTCATACCTATAGAACATCTTGAAGGTGTGGACAGCCTCCCTTCGTATAAAATTTCCAAAAGCCAAAGCATAAAATAATACCATTCAGCTATTCACTAAGTAACTATTATCCAGTTATTTTGTTTTTCATAATAGAAATAGAATTATATTCTATAATGTTATTCTTGCTCGAAAGATCTTTCACAATTTGACAAGACATACTAAAACGTAGTTGTCACCTGTCTGCTATGTGAAACTTTTTTTACTGTTTGTAGTTAAAATGCCTTGATTGCAGGACCATGTCAAAAGATTGAACCAACACCCCACCAGTCTAGTAGTGGAACAAGCATGTCAGCCCTTACAGGAACTGAGCTTTCAGTATCTGTGACAAGGACACTCCTGTCACTGTTCCTATCATTTTCGAATCTGCTTTTATTGGGTGGCCCCAATCACTATGTTGTATACAGTACTTCAGTAATTACATAAGTATTTAGCCGTTTGGGATCAATCTAATGTACTGACAAATTCCTATTGCGAAATATAGGTGAGCACAATGCTGTAATTGTGAAGTACAATTATTTTTTAAAGGACGATTGAACACAGAGAACTATACTTCTGTTTTTCAGTTTAGCTTTATTTTTACTCAACATATTTGACACTTCTTGATTACATTTGGAGTACAGGTTACAAAATAAATGAATAAGTTGTTGCAAACGTAACCATATACAGAGGTTTTCTATTTTCAATTTCTATTTAATGTTTAAATTGTTATTCTGATTACATTTATTTAAAAGATATCTGATATGTTTAATGATCTAGGATTCAACAAATGAAACCTTAATCTTCAAGATTTGCATTATGTGGTAGATTAAGAATCCATTACACTTTTTACATTTTATAAATCTTAAAGTTAAAAAGATATTTGTGAGGCAAATTTTCATTTCATTTTGCTGCTCTTCATCGTCGTTTTAGGTGTAAATTCTCTTATCGCTAGTTACCTGCTTTTAATCAAAACTGATCCTTCCTGAACACAAAAAAAAACGGAACAGAACCAAAACAGGCAAATCACCAATAACACTTACTTGCTTGTCTTGGACTCATCTTTGATGGTGCTTGTTTTCTTCCCAAACATCCTGAAAAGTTACCTTCTCTGCTGCCAGTGTGTCAGTATGTCTGGCTTGCTTTTGCGTTAACCCCCACAAACTCTGTACTGCACACACACTCTCTCTCTCTGCCTCTCTACAACTGTCACACAGAGCTAGAGCAGAGCTATTCTTCTCTTTCCACTCCGCCCTGAGATACAGGTGTTGGGCAACACCCATACCACCTCTTTCTGCAGGACCGGGTTGACCAGTTTCACCTTCCCATTCTTCCTAAACACACACACAAGCACATAGTTACACTTACATCTCTGTCATTCAGGTGAAGTTTTTTGTCTGGTTGCTAGTTAAATGTAGGTGTTTATATATAAACATTATAGCAATATCTGACCACAACGTCACATAGCTGACTGCCATTTGAATTAAGTCGAGACCCAAATAACCTCACAAAAAAATGGAAAATCACAAACACCTCAACACATATCGGATGCCCCTTAAAAACTCAATCATCATTCTTAAGTTTGGGTGATTAGGATTTGTTTACACGGCGTGGAAGTTATATTATTCATGTAGAACATTTGGTGTTGCTGAATAACACCTACACTAATCGGTTAATCTTTTTTTTACTTCCTGTGTTGTTTCACAGTTTCTGCTGTGTTAAAAGTGTCTGTGAATTTGATGGGTTGTGGAATGTAGCTGGGGCACTTTCTCTCAGCAGGGTTGTGGTAGTTAGCCCACATTTCTAACATATACTGTCACATGTTAGGGTGTGACAAAGCTTAAGGCCTAGAGCCATACTATGCAGTCACTCCCTTGTCCACCCATTTCCAGTTCCCTTATCATTGTGCCATCTCTGTACTTTGATTACTTTATACTATTTTCCATTACACACTAACACATGTGTGAAATTTTCTATACATGTTTTCATAAATATCAATTCTTTAAAAGCTGGGAAACAGTTTAACATTACATAATGTTTTGCAAGCTCCCAGCATGTATGATATATCGGATCATTCATACAACAGTCAGTAATTATTAATTGACAATGTAAAGTTGTCTTAACGAGAGGTACTGTGGAGATTGTGAATTGCAATCAGGATTGTCAAATTAGGCTTTTGGGCTGATTTCTGAGGGAGTAGGGCGAAAATTAATAATAAAAATCACCATAATTATGTTTTATTCTCCTCACTGTACTCTCGTGTTTGCACACTTTATTCATGAAACCACAGCAAAATGCACTCATTTATGTAGAACTTGTCATCCCTTTTCGTACGCATTAGAATAGATGTTTCTGTGTATCTTCACAGTTGAAATTTCAATATCTTTCCAAAATGCCACATTAAGATGATTTCACATGAACTTGGCATGTCTAGGAGGTCCCCTGTTGAGTAGCAGCTACGCTAATTAGTATTTTTCTGCCTTCCTCCCGCGCCTGAGAGATTACGGCATGCACAGATGAACGTCATATGCCCATCCCTAACTAGAGATTACGCCAGCTCCATCTGAACATCCCGTGCCATCCTCCTGTTAGCCTGAGGATTGATTTACCATCCCAGCTCCAGTTTCAGGCAATTTTATCCCCAACCAAGAGCAAAGACAGACTACTTGACACATTAATGCAAAATTTACAATACTTAGTATTTAATGCTTGATTTACAAAACATGACAGCACTTTTAGAGGTGCCGTTCTTTGGCTGTTTTCGAAGCTTTGATTAGGTTTTTGGGGTGTTTAACAATGTATGTTCAAGTCGAGTCTATTGTTTACCGCAGTCCCTTTTCTCACAAAACAAGACACTTTTTCCGGTTTCTATAAAGTCCCTCCTTCCGAAACGTTCTGGGGTGCGTTTCCCAAACAACTATATAACTCACTGGTTAACCATCATAGTACGATGCATCCTTCTGGAAATTAACCCTGTAGTTACGAATGTTTCCTGAAACGGTAGTAACTCTTTCGGAGATCCATTTTTTGAACCTGTCATGATCCTGTCCTTCTTGTCAGGAGTTTTCTAGTTCTTTGGACAGAGTCATGACAGTACAATGTCTTTTGTGCTTGTTGTGTTATGTGTGGAAACACGTGGCCTTTGTTGTGTCTTTGTGCCACTTGTTCTCATGTTTGGTGCCTTGGCCCCACCCCCTTATTTCCCCGTAATCTTCCCATTAGTGTTTAATTCCCCTCACCTGCCTATTGTTGATAATCCCTCATAAGTGTTCCCCTATTTAAAGCCCTAGTACTCTGTCCCGTGCCGGTTCTTCATAACTATGCTCTTTTAATCAAAGTCACTGAGTGGAGCTGTGACACATCACAGGGGACCAGGCCCTTCCAACTGATACTGGTTTCTCCCTGAGGTTTTTCCTCAATTTATTTACTATGGAGTTTGGGATCCTCACCAACGGGGCTGTGTTGCCTTGCTCACCGGGAGACTGCTTTTATTCTATATTATTTATTATTGATTAGAATGATCTTGCTTGTTTATAAACACCATGCACTGTGTTTATACCTTTTGTGTTTTTCTGTTTTTCTCCTGTAAAGCTGCTTTGGAACCATGCAGACTGTGAAAAGCGCTATATAAATACAATACAATTGAATTGAATAGAATAGAATATTAAAGATCTCATTAACATTAGGTGATTATCTTTCTCTTCAAAATCAATATAAACCAATTTAGTCCTTCCCATGAAAATTATCTACAAATGGTGTGACTACAAATATTCTGGTTAAACTACGGTTGCTATAGTGAGAACATTTTTGGTTACTGTGGTTTTATAACACATACCATTTAACTATAAAATCTATAAGATAGTATTAATGCATGAAAGTATATGTATGAAATATTGCTACAGTAAAACATTGAAAATTGACAATTACAAATAGATTTTTTTATTAAATGTGTCTGATTTTTGCAAATATCCTTGTCATGTATCCTTGTCACTATGTATCACATCTAGAGATGGCTAGATAGCTAGATGGCTAGGAGGTCTTCAAAGATAGACACACTTAATAAACAGACCACCACGATTAATTCTTACATATAAACAATTAATATAACATGACAACATGACATTTTGTTGTGGCATTACATTAAATACAGTGCTAAGCCTTTCTTTGACCTGAAATTACCATAATAATAGTAATAACAGCCCACACATTCAGTCAAATTGTGATCAATACAGATAATTGCTGTTTCTAACCTGTTCAGTTAAGGTGTGGATTTTATAACTACAATCTTGGATTATGAGATTTATTTGGGCAGAGTGAGAGCATGAGCCTAAAGCCATGTGCAACCTTGAAATGAATATACATAAGACCATCTAAATATGCTTTGCATTGGGCCAATAAAGTCTGATTTCATGTAAACTGCTGCAGCATGTGCTCCATCCGTCTTTTACCACAGGGGGACTGTAATTCAACATTTGTTTATTAATTAAACCCTTTGTTAATTGTGAGGACATTTCGTCTTATATTCATCAGTGAATAACAAAAATAAAAAAGGGCCAATGAAGCACAACTAGTAATCAATCATCTCAAATTCCAGCATTTTATAAAAAAATATTTTAGGGTCACCAGATTATATGCGTTGATGCACATAAAAGCACAATGTATGCACAGTTCCTACCAATTTCATGGTTTCTCCCATTACGAATGATAATCACAGTTTGATGTATTCATAATATAGCCTAAAATATAACAATATACCATAATTCTCATTCATGTTGAGACCTTGTTCTGTTTTTGTGATAGAGACCCCGGTTTATGAATTTGTGGATAGTTATATGAAACTGAGTGGATGGTTTACAAATCTGATAGCACTTGTGGGTACAAAATATGAATCCATGTGCAAGATTGTTAAATTGAGGGAATCTGTGGCCACGGATTTGTGGGTCTAGTTTTTTCACCAACAGGTGATCTTGTGGGCTCTGTAGAGACATGTTAAAACATTAAACATTTATTTCTGATCTGCTGTTACCACTAATGGTGCTGACCAATTGGTGCATGACAGCACAGTATCAGGAGAGCCAAAAGCAAACTGACAAGTCAGCTTACAACTCTCTTTTTTCCTCCTGTGATGTCACAAACAGATCAATTAAAATGGTGCTGCATGAAGTTGATTAAGCCCATTTGTTCTAAAAATCACACTCTTAAAAAAGTAGCCAAAGAAGAAACTTTTGGTTTCATAAAGAGCCTTGTACATATGAAGAACATTTCTGTTTCACAAAAGGTTCTTTGTGGTGAAAAATTGGTTCTTCAGGTTATAAAAAAGAAAGAAAGTGATGGTTCTTTAAAGAACCTTTGACTGTTTCTTTGTGGAACCAAAATGGTTCTTCTATGGCATCCTTATGACATTTTTAAACATGTTTAAACATTTTTGCTACTATACAAATCTTTAGTTTGTTCCCAGTTAATGCATGTTCCACATTGCTGTCACAAATTAAAAATATACTGCTTCTGAACCATTTTAACAGTGTCATGATGCATACAATTATAATTTATTATTGTTAACATAATATCCATTAGATGCAAACAACTATACATACACAGCCACCAAAGCACCAAACATATGTTTTTGACCTTAATCTGGCATGCCCGTCAGAATCAGTCATAGAAAATTGGGAAAACATTTCAGACATCCAGCTACATCTAAATTTGATTGAAATGTGAAAGGTCAAAAGGAATTGATCGTTATTATTTACCAATGTTAACTTTTGTAAGACATTCAGTAATTTATCAAAATAAATTCAATGATTTCAAGCGAATGCACAGTAAAGAAATAGAGAGAAGCATCTGACATCAGCCATAAATTTTGTTGTATTAACAATTGTTTCTTAACAGTGTTAAAATAGATGCAGCTATGTAGCTAGCAAAGTGTAACACACATTAGCTAACTTCAATAAAATTATAAGAGTTCAAATATAAAAAATAAATGCAGGCATTTCATCAACTAATGAAAGGGGTTCAGTGCAAAGTTTGGAACTACTCCATGACATTCCATTCTTTCAATAGCGGTCTGGAGAGTGTCACAACTCTCTCTTTCAACAGCTTTGGCCTGAAGTGGTACTCACGTTAGCTTACAGTAATGAACATATAAGAATTTAACTATAGCTAGAACAATTTTTATTTTTTTAGATAAATGCAGGCATTTCTTCAACTAATAAATGGGCTTCAGTGTAATGTTTGGAAGTACTCCAAGACATTCCATTCTTCCACTAGCTGTCACCACTCCTACTTGATACAAGACGAGCCACACCACAAATACATTGCAACAGTTTAAATGAAGGTCCACAGGTAATAAAAGAGATAAATCAACAGACAAACAGAGTAAGACATCCCAGGTATGCAGGTAAGTAATCCACAGGTAAACACGGTAATAAATCCACAGGTAAACAAGGTAGTTAATCCACAGGTAGTGAAGGGCACTTTTGAAACAGGCTTCATGAAGCTTTGAAACCCGTATTGAATCTTTTGTATCGAATCAGTGCTTTGAAACGTGTATCAATCTGGCTAAATCACGTTATTTTTAGCAAACGATACATTATTACTGTTTCGAAACGTTTCTAAACTCGGCAACATGTTCCCACTAGATGGTATTGATCTGAAACTAAACTCATAATCCAGTGTCTGTCTACTGTATAGCTGATTTTCTGTAAATAAAGAAATAAAGAAAACGATATTTGTAGTGATATATGGACAGTGAACAATTAGGGAGAAGTGTCACTTAACGTGAAATCTACCCAAATGCCATATGTGTATATATATAATTTATGACAAATGACTAATTATCCAATACAAAAGATGAGTTCAGTAAAAAGTCAAAGGTCAATTGTAGCCTAGGGGACCATTTTGAAAACAGCCTTGGAGGTGTGATGGATAATCATAACACTGATCAAGTTTGAAACACATGCACTCCTCCCACCTTCATTATTGGATTGGCACAGGTGTAGCCAAAAAATCTGCTGTTCTTAAAAAAAAAAAAAAAAAAAAAAGAAACACTAGTTTGGATGATGTAACGACGTTTTAACCAAAATACGAAGCACAGCAGTCAGGAACACTAACCACTCCCCCACACACTCAATCGAACTCACTCACAAACATACAGATTGTAATGCGTCAGCGATTGTCTAAGCCGCTGTTATATAAGTGTCTTAGAACAACATGCGCAAATGACCACTAGGTGTCACCATGGAGACGGATGTCGGAATGTTTCTAAGCCTCGAAACGATTCGGCACATTTGATTCAACTGTTTCATTGTTTCACGAAGCCTCACTCTGCCCATCACTATCCAAGGGTAAACAGGTTAGCCAATCCACAAATAAACAACTGGATAAGCACTAAACAAACACATAAGACGAGTAGACCTGACCACAAACACAACAAAACACAAGGCATATACAGTGTCCATGGGGATGAGGTTCAGGTGGAGTGTAATCATGGGTCTCAGCTGCGGGTGTAATCACAGACGGTGTGGTGTGCAGGGGATTATGGGAAGTGTAGTCTGGAGGTGAATGAGAGCAGACAGTGGATTGCGACAGTACGCCCCCTCCAGAAAAGTTGCGACCACACGCCGTAATGCATTCAACAGAGAAGGGTGGGTGGGGGTTAAGGAGTGGGAACTCAGGTGACGACAGGTGGTGAAAGCAGTCAGATGACCAAATGAACCAAAGTTGTGGTGATGGTTGGAGGAGCCAGGATGCCGACAGTAGGGAGGCAGGGCAGGAGGAGCCAGTTGGGACACAGGCCACAGCCAGGATGGCGACCCACAGAGGAGCCGATGGAGGGCAGAGCCTTGGAAGAGGAGGGGCAAACGACTTCAGGGGACCTACCGACGGAGGCGACTCAGGTGCCTGAGGCGGAGAGTCGATGAGCCAGGTTAATGGCGGAAATCCAGAGGGCCAGGGTGGAATTGACAGCAGTGGCAGTGGAGCCGGAGCGAATGATGTCCAAGAGGTAAGGGAGGGAGCGAGGAGCCCATCAGAGCTGATGGGACACAGTCCGGTGAAGCTGGTGGATGACCGGACGACGGTGGAGATGAGTGAGCTTTGAGCCGAGGTGGAGCCACTGGGTTGATGTGCAGAGAGGGAGTCGGGAGGCTAAGGACAGAGGCGAGGGATCCTCCACTCACGATGCTGATGGAGATGGCAGATGGCAACCCCGATGGTTGGCTTATAGGTGAGCAGAGGGACTGGCAGGAGATGGTAGCCCCATGGCTATCCCACACCCCCGATGGTTGGCTAAAGGTGAGCAAAGGGACTGGCAGGATGCAGCAGCTGAAGTGATGATGCTGACAGGGGATGAGGAGGTGGGAGAGGGAGACTGGGAGGGAGTTCAGGCATTGACCATGGATTTACTACAGTAGCTATAGTTTAACCATGGTATATGTTCTACAACTATGCTAATACTAATAAACTAATAAACAGGTAAATATATATAGCATTTTATAAAGTGAAAGTGTAATGATAACTTTGTTTTTGGCAGATTGATTACCATTTTCGTTATCTGTTGAACTGTAGCAGCCATTTGTACTGCTTAAAACACCACCACATGTATTGATATCTAAGTCCTTTTGCTTGAGCAAAAGTGTTAATATACATTTTAGGTAACAGATTCACTTAAAGGGACTAGTTGTTATTATCCCACTATTTTAGCACAGTTGAACTGCCCAATAGGACATTTCCCACGCCTTATGCAGGGTTAGAATATGAATCGAGGAAAGGAGGTCTGTGTAACAAGGTTCAATAAAAGGAAGGAAGGAGGCAGGAACCGGCGAACATTCAAACAAACTTTAATAAAAAATAAACAAACAATAATACGGAAGTAAAAGGCCGGCAGCCACCTCATGGTCGACTGCCGGGCATAAGAACATAAATACAAACTTAAAACATATGTCCGGGCCCAGTCCTCTCTCATCAGCAGTCCTGTCGGTCGTCCTCCTATGCTCCCGATTTCCTCCGTGAGATATGCGGGACCGGTGTCCGCACAGCTAATTCCAACTATCACTCACTCCACCAGCCCACCTCACGGCTCCCATCCCGCCTTCCTCACCACAGTCTGATAGCCCTTTTCCACCGAGGCAATTTCGGTGCTGGTTCGAAGAAAGAGCCTAGTTCCAAATCGGTTCTTGTCTTTCCACATCCAAGCACCAGTTCCGAACCAGAAAAAGTGGTTCTTATCTAGCACCGAAACGTTGCTGGGCTAGAAGAACTGCTTGCGTCAGGTGCTGGTTACAGTGTCCCCTAACAACACTGACCATAATTTTTTTAATTAAATTAAATTCACGATGGACGAAAAACAAAAGCAACACTGGTTTCGTCGTGATTCGCCGTGTTTGGATGCAGATGTACGCTCGCAAAGCCATGAAAACCACAAGCAACACAACGTCTGCCATTGTTGGTGGTGTTTTAGGCTTGGCGCTACTGCTCTTACGTTGCTGGGAAAGATGAGAAGAAGTCAGTGAGGTATGACCTATAATAATGTGATAATAAAAAATTCCGGTATGGACCGTGTTGTGTCAAAGTCCTTTTTTTTTAACTGCCGCAAATTGTTTCTGCCGGAATTAGACCCACTTTCGCGCATGCGCGGAACAACTCGTGTTTCCGGGACGGATCGGGTAGCGACAGGCTGCACCAGGATGCGATGACGACATAGCTTTTCATGATTGGCTTGACAACGATCACGTGCGTTTCGGGTTTATTATAACACCCTCAGTTCAACTAATAATTATTATTGTATGTTTTTAAAAAAGCTAAAACTCTTTTCGTACAAATAAAATAAACACGTTATTTTGCGTTGTTTAATAAAATAAAAATGAAATGAACACAGACTTCGTTGGTAATTAAATAGTATATTCTTATGTTTACCATGATTATTAGGCACACAGTGTTAAGCAGCACATAACATTTGCAATAGGATGTTTATGGTTGCTACTTTTTAATTGAAATGTTTGTTTATTGGACAAATCCTCTATTCTAATCCACTTCCACGAGAAGCTTGGGTTCGGGGGAACCTGTCTGGCCTGACGGAATGTTCGCAGCTGGCTACACGATGGATGCGTGGGAGAGATGGCGGGTCGTATGTCTGGCGGCTCTTTCTGTGGAGGACAACGAAGATAACTATCTATTTGGAACAATGATAACAGGTCTTGTGCTGATTGGATTAGGCTTTGCCCTGGGTTATCGAAAAATTCATAAAACGCGAACAGCTGTCCAAAGCCTCACAAGGCTGCCCGTATCGATTGAAGCTGTGGGAAGAGCGGTCAGCATTGAGACTGAGACTATTAACCGAAATATGGTTGTTATCAGGGAGATCTTAACAGCTATCGAAAGGAAAATTGATGGAATAGGAGATCACAATGGACAATGAGGGTTGCCGTGACATTTGGTATACGGTTTCCTGACTAAACAATTGCAATCTTATCTTTTTCGGCTCCCTGGATCCAGCAATGGCCTTGGACAAGGCCGCAGCTGGAAAATTAAACCCGTTAGAGCACTGCAGTGAGACGCTCTTGCGTTCATCACCCACACTACAGACTCAGAACTATCATTTACACTTACATTACATTTAGGCATTTGGCAGACGCTTTTATCCAAAGCGACTTACATTGCTTTATCCTATACATTTTACATAGGTATTTGCAATCCCCTGGGATCGAACCCACAACCTTGCATTGTTAACGCAAGGCTCTTACCACTGAGCTACAGGAAAGCTATCACACACACACACACACACATACAGACATTGCCCTCACCCGATCCCACGCCTCCGTAGCTTTGAACCGCCAGCCTGAAAATCGGGTCTGTGAACGGTGCCGTAGTGGCACTGGACCGGATGGCTGCTTCCGGAGCTGGATTATCTTGCCCTGTTGCAAATCGTGTCTATGATGTTTTATGTGTATCTGTTTTTCTCACCACTTTCCTCATGTTATGCTGTATTTTTCTTCTTAATTCCATTTCGTTACACTGTACTTGTATATGTGTAATGACAATAAATTGAATCCAATCCAAAAGTGTCTATTCCGACTTTTTTCCAGGTGTCCTGCTTGACTGCTCCTTTTTCAACTCCTCCCTCTACTCCAAGCAGCTAATCTCGCCGGTTGGTCTGTGCAGTGCTGCATGAGCTCGTAAACACCTATTGACAGCATACAATATCAAGGATGTATCATAGAAAGCAGGGTTACTTTACCTTCAGCTAAGCCCTGAACTCTGGGTTGGTTATCTCATATCTTGCTAACTCGGGGTATGTCGGTTCCAGAACACGTATGAAGAGTAAGTTTAATCAACCTCCGGAAAGATACACAGAGTTAACGCGCGCTCACAGAAACAACATGAAGACATTGTCGATGGATCACAGATTTCACGAGTCCTCATGGAAACGGGCGGGAAGCTTAAGTTTTTGACTGTAAAACAACGTTATAAATTAAAAAAATTATAAAATAGTTTTTTTACACAGAACACTTACTGTAAATCTGCATCAGTGTATAAAGTTTAGGATAAAATCACACAATTAAATGATTTAAGTTATGTGTTTATAAAACTATAAACGCTATAAATTAATTATTTATTTAAAAATATAAATGTTTTAAATATATGCAGTATTTTTTTTAGGGATGCTCCGATCCGATATTCGTATCGGAAATCGGCGTCGATACTGAATAAAATTCTAGATCGGGTATCGGTGAAAAAATTGCACCGATACCCGATCTAGCTTACATAAAATTTCTGCTAGGCGATGTAAAAGTTCCTGGAGACACCGGCGCTTAAACTCTCTCGTGGCTGTGCTTTGCGAAGCGTGTGACATCATACGCTAGCAACGTGCTCTTTACGTAGTGTGCGTGAACAAGCGAACATAGCTTACATTGAGCAGCGAACAGCATGGAGCGACAAAAAATATCTGCCATTTAGATTTACTTTAGAACAGCTTCGCCAACAAGTTACACCGCTGTTTGCAATACATGAGAAGTAAATGTTCCGAGGGGTGGTGATAAAGCTGTTCATTATAATACTACTAATTTAAGCACGCCGAGTTCAATAAGCTGAAGAAACTAAAACGAGACGGTACGAAGCAGCTAACTTTGGAGGAGACAACGAAAATAATTCAGAAATTTCCATCTAGTAGTGTGAAAGCAGCGAAAATCATTGAAAGCATTTTGAATTTCATGGTAATGGATTTGCAACCGCTGTCCGTCGTTGCGAACAATGGCTTCAGACTCCTTATAAACCACCTGGAGCCGCGGTACGACATTGTGAAGCGTAACTGAGACCTGAACTGTACCAAAAAGTCTGCAAACATGTATACGAAAAAAATAAAGATGTCAATGCGCTGAGTTTTGTGGATAATTTGACTTTGAATTTCTATTTGCACCGACTAAACTATTATATCTTTTTCCGTTTATTTTTACATGTGCAGCACAAGCTAGGGAAGCTAGTGTTTTTTCTATCTTTCGGTGTTGGATGTTAAATTTGATTTCCACTAAACTTTAGCTTAGTTTAGTGGACTTTGCTTTAATGACTAAAGCATTAAAAAGAGCTGATTCCTGTTTGAATATCTAAAGCAGTGAAGCTATTGCTTTTTTGCTCAATTTCAGCTGCTTTATTGTTTATTGTGCATTGATTTTTTTAAATTATATTT
Organism: Triplophysa dalaica; assembly: GCF_015846415.1. Classification (NCBI taxonomy): domain Eukaryota; kingdom Metazoa; phylum Chordata; class Actinopteri; order Cypriniformes; family Nemacheilidae; genus Triplophysa; species Triplophysa dalaica. The sequence continues at coordinate 8,162,696 of NC_079547.1, read as the reverse complement.
GCACATAACAGTTATTAAGAGATTTTGTTTCCATTTATTAATACTTGTCTATCAAGCTAGTGAAGCTGTTGTTTTATTCAGCTGCTTAATTTGCACTTTAATTTTGAATTTCAAGTTTAAGATAGTGAACATTTTGTTTTATTTTGCTGGTTTAATAAATAATTCACAAAATTTGTGAATCATTTGTTTGTTATTTTGTTTTACGGGGTCAGGAAATTAATGTTAAGTCGAGCATGATGTCTTGCACAGCAATGCACACAGTTTATTAAGTAAATGTGCACTTTAAAAATGTTACCTTAGTATCGGATCGGTACTCGGTATCGGCCAATACTGAATCTCAGGTATCGGAATCGGTATCGGAAGCAAAAAAGGTGTATCGGAGCATCCCTAATTTTTTTTTACTATAATGTTTAAAATATATACTCATCAAAGGTGTCTTTGTTCCATAAAGTGCAAAATGGTTGAGATCTTTGTAACTGTTATTCTAACCTGTCTACCATGCAATCTTTCCAAAATTGTGTTGTGTACATGTATTTGATCACATTGTTAATTTTGAAGCTAGTATTAAACCTATTTTGTTCCTTGTCTCTATGTTCCTTAAAAAATCTACCTTCATTTGGTTTTCTGAAAACTGACTTTGAGTTGTATCAGCTTTATTTGCAACAGTTAATGATGTAGTCATTAATTGAAGCTCTCTTATAGAAACTGCTACAGTTGTCATATTTTTGTAAAAATTTGTGTAACGCTTTTCAGTACACTACACTATGTGTGATAATTAATTAGCAGTAGAGGATGAAGGTCTGCTGTAAAGGAGGTAGAGGTTTAAAATGCCAGGCCCAGTCACATGTCTAATATATCATGTAGCCTAATTTATTCCCTTTCAAATACACAAACATTTTCTTTTTTTATTTGTTTCTTTTGACATTGTTAGCTAAAAGGCCGAGGCTTTGTAAGATGTGTATATTTATCCAGTGATATTTGGAGAGGTTTTAATAAACCTAATTCAAAGTTTCCAGGAATACCTGATTCCTATGTAAGTCGTAAGGATCACCGTTGAGTCCAGAGTCCAGCAGGTATTTGCATGTTTTAGTCCCGGGTTAATTTACATTTATGCATTTGGCAGATGCTTTTATCCAAAGTGACTGACATTGATTTATCCTATTTTAAATAGGTATTTGCAATCCCATAGGATCAAACCTGCAACCTTGCGTTGTTAACACAATACTCTTACCACTGAGCTACAGGAAAGCTTCTATTCTCCTTAGCCAATTTGCTGGGGGTATCGCCACACAGGGCATGGAAAATTCCACTTATTTAATCCATTAAGAACATTTATTAAATAATTATAACTAAAAATGTTTACCAAAAATTGAAATCGCACCTAACACTGTTTTATATCAAGTTTTTATTAAATACTTTCTGAAAAACGAAGTGCTTAGGCCTATTTTATAAATTATAATAACTCTCAAATTAAACTTACAACAGAAATTTCAAGCACATAAGGCAGTTTTTATCCATTCATCTTTTTTTATAATATAAATATTTCCTTAAAGACAAAAATAACGCTTGTTAACACGTAACGTTAGGCTAACAGCATGCAGCTGGAAAGCAATCGCACGCACTCTCAAACAAGGTAACCGCTAACACATATGTCAATCAAATTCTTTAAGAATCTAAATTTAGACGGCAATTTATTATTTTAAGATTTACGATGACACAGTCATGTTTTTTATTATGTTGAATACAATAACATTACAATACTTAATAAAATATTTTTGTAATAACTGGGTGGGCCTATGACGTGGCCGTCAGGCCCGTCCGCTGGCTACACCCCTGTTAAAAATTAAGGGCATAAACAAACAACTTATTTTTTCTCTCTATCGTTTTAACTTGAAATTAGTATTGTGTTGCATACAATTATACATTAAAGCGGCCCTGCTACGGTGTTTCATGCTGACTTCTTTACAATGTTAAACGTGCCGTCTTTTCATGCTTAAATGGACAACTTGTCAAAAAACGAGTTAGGCGTATTAGTATTTATTTGCTCGATACACTCCCCCAGCGATCGTACAGGTTTCTGTTTTTTTTTTCGAACTTATAAAACTGTTTCATAACAACTTTTCTTAGTCTCTTATTGACAATTCTCCCGCAAAAGCACGCAGCAAGGCCACACGCAGCAACGATAGCAGGAGAAGGAGCATGCGCAGACGTCTCTTTCACTTGTAAGCAGGAGAGAGAACATTTGTTTGAGAAGCTGCGTTTGGGTGATGAATGTTATATAACTGTGGACGCTGGATTTGGAGATCGTTTGAAACGGATATATAGAGCCGTCCCAGCGCTAAAATATGCCGGTGTAGTGAGGTATCGAGTTCCCCCTGGAAATCCCGACTGGTACAATTTTTTGTGATTATTCGGTAAGTGCAAGGGCTAACTTTTTTCAGAATTCGAGGGGGGACTCTGTACCTCATGACAGCGGACATGAACCGCATGCGGTGAGTGAAACTGATGTCTGTGTTTTGTTGACAATGGGTACGCATGTGCTTTGGTTCAGCCTACCCCTCTCCCCCACACTCGCCATATGTTTTCGGGAACAATCGTAAAGCTGTACCTATCTTTTATAAATGTGATCATACTAAATACTCTTGGAAGATTCGAAGTATGCAATACTACTCTATTGGTCAGTCATCCTCAAATCAGGACCTTTTCTTTATTCCATCCGGACCCCGGGACATAGGCTAATAAACCATTTAAAACATTTGACTATTTTGGTTGTTTAAATTGAGCCGCGCATCAACACAATGGAGAATCACATCACAGGCGCTCTCAGGAACATTTATGTAATTAATCTTTTGCCTCTTTATCTTCTAATATCTTTATTTAGCGCCAAACAGCCCCGTTTAAACCCTTTCCGCTTCGTGCGTGATGCTTCTCCCGGCAAAGACGCGCCTCATGAAGAGCAGTAGACACGTGCTTATTTTAACAACAGTTGTGCAGACACGCAGAGCAGGTAAATGGTCACACAAAAATAAAAAAATGCAGCAATAATAAAGTATTTGTATCCGTCAGTCTGTTAACTGTTTGTTATAGGTCTCCAACCTTCCGACAATATTTGTGATATTTTATGAACCATAACGTTTTTATACACACTTAGCATTAGCATTATTGATCAGCATGTAAACATTTGTGACAATGTGTAAACCCAGGCTAAACACTCATAATCTAATTCATTATTTCAATCTTTAAAATCCCATTATGCAGTCAATTTTGAAGATATTGTTATATTTTCACAGAATATTCTGTGGGATGATGTTATGTAGAAAACAGTAAAAAGACTTTTGCTGGGTTTTCAAAAGCAGGGTCACATATTGTGATGAACAACGTTCTAATTGGGAAAATATTTAAAGGTAGAAGTAGTTCTGGTATGAATGGCATGAAAAGGCTAATTTAGTGAGTAAGTTTGATTTTTGTTTATGATGAGAGCATTTTAATTGCTACATTACGTTTGCTGTTTGTATTGTGCAGTGGTTTTCTTTCATTTAGAAAATATGAATTATCAGACTTCTATTAAGAGGGCATTCCCCTAAAGCCACAGAGCCTATACAATAAATACACAATTTTGATATCAATATATATAAAAAATCATATCTTTTATACATTATATCCAACTGGACTATGTTATGAGATTGGCAGAAACCCAGAGTGTTACGACTGCTTTAACAGTTCATGTTTACAAGCCTTGCAGAATATTGCTGTTTGTTTAATCCTGTAGCAACATAACATATGTTTGAACATATTACATAAGACAGAATATTTCATACAATACATGTTTTTAAAGTACATGTTGAGTTTAAATAATTTTAACTTGCTATTTTACACTACTCTAACTCTAATTCAATTTAATCACTTTGAACCCAAAAGTAACTGACCACTGGCCAAAATAAGAAAAATATTAAATTTGATCGCACTAAATTTAAAGCATCAAAAATGTTCAGAGATCATTTTTTAAATATCGTGTCTTTAAGAATTACTGCCTGTTTGTTTGCAGACCTCCATTACAGCACTGAGCGGAGTTCCTGTAGCTAGGATTAGGAGCATGCACACAAAAAAAGGCAAATTTTGTAAGGGGTAAATCAATTTATATAACTAACAATTTATTTGTAGGGTTCATGCAAGCTGACAGAAACCATCCTATTTGTAGAGGTCAGGGTTAATGGTAGTAAGTGTTACTTCAATCTACACAACTAAATCAACACAAACTGAAAAAAAGGCTGATTCTCGTGGTCCGTTTAACATTTGATCATTCAATTGAATATAGCTACATCAATGGCGGTATCACAATGGCAGGTCTTACATCAATTCATGAAAAAGAAAATCTGACCACCTAAGTTAAAACCTTTAAAGAAATAAAATTCAAATGCGGGATATATAATAAATCATGTGTACTGACAATTTTACCTGTTCAATATAATAACAACCACTTTTATATAATGTGTTGATCTAGGCATTTACTTTTCAGCCTGTAATTTGGGATTAAACAATTACATAAAAGTAAACAAATCACATTTCCACTGCAATGATAGGGTGTATGGACTGTTGTGCCCTTAGCAAGATAATAGATACTTAAGGTTTATATTACACCCGGTTGTAGAAATAGAGATACTGGATAAACTTTAGATTTCATTTCAACCACTTAAATTTGCACATTGCATTCATTTTTCTCAAATCTGTAATAGAAAGTTCTTAGAAATGATATGGAACATAATATAATTCAATAAAGTAGGGGTTATTTCACCCAAAAATTAAAATGTTGTCATTAATTATGTGCCCTTGTGTCGTTCGAACCCATATGGATTTCTTTGATCTTCACAACCAAAAACTAAGAATTTTAAAAACTCTTATTCGTACATTAGTTTTATCAAGCTACATAAAAACTACTGAGTGTTCTGAAAGCATACAGATTTATTTGGTGAAAAAAAATGCACATTAACCCATTGTTTAAATCTTGACCTATTCCTTTTCTGTGCAAGATTCCAGTCTCAATTTACTGTTGTAACAAAACACATTAGCGATATCCACAATGTATCCGCACAGAAACGAGAATGCAACAGAAATGGCTAAAGACCTTGACATTCAAGAGGATGCCCACATCTGTATGCCATAAGACTTCATTGTAATGTCATTTGTGTGTCCTGAAGCTTGAGAAGAGCTGGTCCCATTAAAAAGACTAAGATTAAAGATATATAACATTGGGTTTGAACAACACAAGTGTGAATAAATAATGACTAAGTTTACATATTTGGTTGAATTTACCCTTCAAACTAAGAATGCTGCATGGACTACAGATGCAGCCAAAGAGGCCCAAAGAAACTGGAGTTAGTTTCCAAAGCCAAAGAAGCCCTTGAAGTAGCCAGTGATGCCCCCTTTGCCCTTCTGCTCAACCTTGTCATCAAGAGATGGAAAAGCAACATGGTTAAGTGCTAGGTCGAAGAAGAGAGGCTTGAATGGGACTGGATGAAATTCTGGAGGGAACTGCACTAGATTGGGCTGCTTGCTCAGGAGGACGGGGTCATGACGGAAAGTTTCCAAATGCTCAGACAGAGGCTGTGGATCAAAGACATTTCAAAGAGATTTTACAAGGTTTAACAATATACCTGCTACCTTGCATGTTCATTCTACTCTATAATATATTATTTGGCAAAAGGACGACTTTAGGACCATGGGGTTAGCCCAGAGCTAAAGCAGAAATGAATGAATGAACATGAAAGCAACAACATTGTCTTTCAGCCAATAAGCGAGGGCTAACGTGGCACAATACTTTTATTATTAATAAGCTAGCCACATAATGAATGCAGATAGTGGATTTACATGACTTCAGTTATGCATGTGTGTTGAAAACAATATGATCATGAACTGTTGTTGTGAAGATAAATTATGTTTCTGGCAACACAATTTCTATTTCAGAGTTAGAAGTCGGGAATTTTTGGGGTTGCTACATTTGCCAAGTAAAAAAAATCCTGATTCTAAGTCTGAAATAGAAAGACCAAATATTTCCATACTATTCCCTCTCTTACCGTGGTGTCTTTTAACTGCTGTTGTGCGGGCAACTCATCAGCAACATCCTCTTTGTCTGAAACACAAATACATTTATAATTAGTAATTTTCAGGTAAGAGTAGGGTAACTGGTCCATTGTGAATGACTGAACTCTTTGTAAGAGATTCTAAATGGTATCCCTGATGACCCACCTAAGATTGCTGCGGCCTGAACAGAGAACTTTTCAGCATTGACCACAGTAATCAGCTCCTGGACATCTGGAAGATCCTGAAAGAAAGGCCAGAATAAGAGCTAATATATTCTTACATACAACCTAGAACACCCTCATACGCCCTTTTTCTGGTAAAACTCCTAGCATTTTGAGCACATCTGACCAGAGACGACATGCAACGCAGGACGTGCTGATTGCTTCTGGCTAGGGGTGTGAATCGCCATTGGTCTCTCAATTTTATGTCCTGTTGCATCATCAATTTGAAATATCAGTGCACAAGTAAGCATGTCTGTCTCACACTTTAACACTCTGTCTACACCACATGTGAGCAGCACAATGCGACAAAAGAAACCATTAAGAACAAGTAGTTTGTCGTAGTAGTGGAGACAAAATTTCTGTATTTACAATAAAGCAGTAACTACTGGCACATTCAATGTTTAATTGCACGTTTTAATAATAGATGATTGGTTTTATTGCAGCGATACAGCAAACGTAAAAACGATTGACAGCCCTACTTTGGGCCAATCATCTCATTAATGCATGAATAGTCCGGACTGTGTATCTCTACACTTCTCTGCATAGAAGCTGTTCAAAACACATTAACAAAGTCTTTCTCATGTATCCGTATATGTAAACATTACTGTTTTAGTGTCAACATTTTTCTCTGACAGTTCATTAGGTCAGTTTGAAGCTTTTTAATACAGCAGTGCTCATTGGAGTCTGCATTTAAGTATTTAAAAAACAAACAAAAAAAGTTTACTCACTCATTAGATACATGACAACACAATGTTTGTGGGGCCAATATATTTTTTTAAATATTTATACCCAAACTTGAGAACTTAGCACATCTTAGCAACTTCAGGATTTTTTTGTTTTTACCTACAATTTTTTTTAAATAGAAAATGTATTCACACTATGTATTCCATAAAATGCTCTAAATCAGGAAGTGTCCCTTTTTTTCTGAACCTGCTTGGTGCCTGATAATCGCTGCTTGCGGCTATATTTAAATTTGTGCAATACTTTTTTTAATTACCACTGTTTCAAAGCAGTTTTGTTGAAAGTTCTTACCTGAATATCCTCATGTTGGCATTCCTTTTATTGGTTATGTATTATAGCAATACAATGCTGTTTTTTGATACATTGGTAGTCACATTACTCTTTTGTAAGGAAAGTTGTGTTGATGAGTGGTGTATGCTACCTCAAGGCTGCCATTGAAGCTCTTGGCTTTCAGTTGGACCTCTCTGGCATATTTCAGAACCCTTTCATACAGGACAAGACCTTCACTCCATTTCTTCACAAGAACATAAGATTGAGCTATATAGAAACACCTGACAAGAATAAAAGAACAGACAAAAAGATTTAAACAGACTGATCAAAAGAAAAGGCTGACAAAAAGAGATTGAAAACTCACCTGTAAGCCTTGTACACGACAGTCTTAAGTGCCACCTCTTTCTGAAAGGTTTGATCTCCTTCTAGACCCTGCAAGGATGACAGCTCAGCAAGACTCTGTATAAAGAATAAATAGAACAAACACTGTTAAAATTTGTTTCATACTCTAGGTACTCTCTATGTTTACTGGTATGTGAAATTCCTGCTTTGTCATTTGAATGTTAAAAGGAGAGGTTTTAGGAAACCACTTTTGTCATTAAAAAATTTACAATGTGTGATAAGTGTAATGATTATTAGGGGGGTCTGTGAGTCTTTGGATGGGCTCGCGGTGAATGAAATTATGAGAATCATGTACAGGTGTTGTGGTAACGATGTAAAATCACTAGCCAGTTTGCGGGTTATATTTGGAATGCTGCGCAGATTGAGCGCACATACTCAACTCATGAATCAATATTAGATGTAGTCAAATTATGCAGCAACTCAACTGCGCATTTCTGACATACTTCAACACAACCGTCACTAAGCAACAGGTAAAGGCGCGTTGGTTTGTTTGCCTTTAAAGGAATGGAGCAGACCCAAGAAACATAAAATTGGGTAAGTTTTGTTAACACACTGTGACAACCGCTATCACCGCATTTACAGAGAAGCCCTGATGTGTAAAAGGGATCATACTGGACAACTAAGTAGTTGTCTGTCACTTCACCAGTCACTCCCCGTAACGTCAAAAGCGCGGAGCTGATGTCAAACTGCCTTGTAATGTTTTGCACAGCCGATCCATCTACAGCTGCACTACAATATAATGTGATAGTCTACAAGCGTTCATAGACGTAATTCCAGATTTCTTGTACAACATACATGTACGCATGTGAGTGTTGCGTTTGGTTTTAAGCACAACATTCCTGATAGTATCACACCTAACTTTGTTGTAACAATGCAACCTTTTGTGTAAAAATAATTTAATTCTGTCACTATGGTTACAGGCATGCTGTGCAAATTGTATAACGTTATGAGTTTGACAGTTCATTCATGTGTAGACTAGAGCTGTAACTGTAAGCTGATGTGTGAACAGAGCACCTTGAAGTAAATATGAAGAGTTAATTTTTAAAATCAGAACTCTGTTTCGTTCATTTTCATTTAGTATGTTTTTTATTGTGCATTCCAAGTAAGATCATTTAAACATGTGTATTTTTTGAGTTGGTATTACTTAATCAAAACAATCCAACTAAGTAACACAGTAAAAACACAATAAACTTGATTTATAAAATTAACAAAACAAAAAAATAGTTATCTGGTTTTGCAAATAAACTCTTCATGTGGTTGTCCATTCTAGACTATGGACTATTCTGATTATGTGCACTGAATAGAAAGAAATACAAATTGTAATAATTATATATATAACTATGTATAAACTATGACTAAATATAATTTATAGGGGATCTTGCATCATTGTCACCTTTTTTCACCCCGATGAGTTTGATGACTAAGGTGCTAAGGAAAGATAAAGATGCAATCTGGTTTCCTCATTTTTATATAACTTCTTATATGTTATTAGCTAGACATATTTATTTAATTTAAGTGCAACTGTCATGATTACTCGCAGTACCTGTAAGACCGTGTTGAGCGGTTGATATCTGGGTACAACATACCTCGTAATGCCACGACTGGACAATCAGAATCAAGTATTCTAAAGCGCTGTGTAATAAGCTTTTTGTTTTACTTTTGTAAAATGTGTCGTATACATGGGGGTCGGAACCATGGTATTTTTTAAGACCAATGATATTGGGGCGACTCATTTATAGTCTCTAAATTTCTCACTTTTCAGAGCGTCGTCAGTCAAATTCATTCCACTTAAAGAGTGCCCTAATAAACAAAAATCCATTCTGCGTTTTAACTACAGCCTTCACTTATCTTTATTCAGTGATCTTACTTTATCTGAGATCACATTAAATAAACTGAGGTCAATGTTAAAGGTTAAGACTGTGTGCAATCAGAACCTGCAAGATGATCTCGTAGAGTCGTATGAGGTCTTGTGGTCGCGGTCCTCTTTTGTTCTCATCAGTCTGTGGTTCCTTCAGTTTTGCCTGCAGCATGTGAGCCATGCTCTCATTTCTCTTTACTACAGTCCACAGTTTTATATATGTCAGGTAACTGTGTAAAGATAGGGATAAAAACAACATGAGCAGGCTTGAGTGTCAAATACTACACAGCAGATCCACAGAAATGCAATGTTGTACACTGTTTTTTCATCCATATAAAAATAAAACAGTCAGGTGTATTTCATAAGGGTTAGAGCTGAACTTGGTCAAACAGTCGATCTTCAGGAGCAGGATTAGTCACGACTGGTATACACAAAAAAGAACTACTCAAGCCTCAAACAGAACCTTACATCATTTTTTTACAAAACATGCAACTTCTGGGAATCAAACATATGACACTGACATTGCAAGATCTTGCTTAGCAATTTAAGAGAACAAGTGTTTTGTGAATTTAACTCGTTGCTTACCTATGCAGGTATTGGATATTGGACACCTTGCCACATTCAGCGTTCTCTGTAGCCCTCTCCCTTTGCTTCTGTTGTGGTAAAACGGACATTTTAAGACAGACAGTGCTTGATTCATCAGTTTGATGTTTCACAGGGAGTAAAATATGTCAAAATGAATAATACAAGGTACATGATGTTAGATTTGTGTGTCATTTAAGCATCAACTTTGGACAATATCAGAAAATGTTAGCAACACAACTTGAATAAATGAGCAAAAACATACAAACATTGTTATAACTTATTAACAACAAGCTAAAGCATGAGCGTTGGAACATGATGTTAATTTCATGATAATATAATATCACAATATCACGTTTAAGACTTTCAAGCCCTGACTTTTTAGGACAACAAGTTTGTACAGTTTTTCTGAATGATAAAAGAAGAGTTAATTTGCATAAGCAATAACTAATAATTAACACATTATTATAAATTTGATAAATCATGACTTTATTTAAAAACATGATTTTCAAAAATGAATAAAAAGTGAATGCAAAAATGAACTCTTTAAATATCTAAATTTGGTATGCTGCCGTCTTACATACAATAATACTGTAGAGTAATGTATATATGCACACTCCTAGTAATTATTTTATATCCAAAAACTCATACAGGTAGGTAAGGTGTAAAATATGTTAATACCGCATCAGTCCTGAGTTCTTCTCGGACAGCATGGATGGTGTCTCTACACTCCACCAACAGACTCTCATACAAACGCTCTTTTGTCTCCTCATTAACTGCCTGTAAACAATAAGACATATTGTTTGTTAAGATAAGCATCTCTAAAAATTCCTTCAAGCCTTTTATAACATTAACAGTGTTGTCGCACTAAACCTCACGATAGGAGCTCAAGTTATGTTGACATACAATTTTAATTCATTTGGTTGCCAGGAATATTTACGCAAACATGGATCACTACATAATATAGTGAACTATCATAAGAAAGGCAAAAATTTGGTGGGGATGAAAGAACAGTGTGAAACCAAAGAAAGAAAAAATGCTTTTAGGAAAAAAAGATTGTTTGTTAACTATGCAACAGAGCAGGTTTCTGAGGCATCCTTACCGTGGCAGAGACTCCCTATCTGATGTATTCTTTTATCCTGACTTTTGCCACACTAAGTAGCAAAAACATGCAAGATTTTCAAAACACTAAAGAGCAGATGAGTAATAGCCAGAGATTAAAAAAATATATACCAAACAGGAGAAACAAATTAGGGGTGTGCGATATGACGATATTAGATCGCGAACGATTAAAATGACTGCACAATCCACTTTTTCGGGAAAATCGTTAAATCGTCCTATATAGTAGTGTTCTATAGAATTCGTCAACATACTTGCGATAGATTGCGCCATGTTAACAAGCTCGTATACGTTGCTTGTGAATTCAGTAAGATTAAGTGACGCGGTCAGTGAAGATGGAGGGAAACACGAAGGACTTGGTCCCTAAAAAAAATTCTACATCAGTAATATTGAAATGGTTTGGGTTTTCCCCAACTGACACGGCCCAAACAACAGTTATTTGCAAATGTGGCAATGATAAGATTCGAGCGTCGTAAGGCAACACAACAAACCTTTTTAACCACCTCAAAATATAAGGGACTGAAAGAGTATGCCGACAGTCAAATTATAAAGGGATCCCACGCTAGTAAATCAGGTACAACCAAGCATACGGAAACTAAAAGGCTTAAACAACGACTTTACCGAAAGAACCATTTGAGAAAGGAACTCCGTATCCGTATGACAGAATGAACAAGCGCTGGAAAGATGTCACTGACGCGGTCGCATTTTACCTGGCCAAAGACAAGATTCCCATAAAGACTGTGGAAAATGAGGGCTTTAAAAAACTGCTCAAAGTCGTAGATCCACGTTACGAAATACCCAGCCAAAAATATTTATCCTCCACGCCCATTCCACAGCTTTACTCCGAGTTCCGCAACAAGATGAAAAACTAAATTCAAAATGTAAAGTTTTTTGCTAACAGCTGATTTATGGTCTTGCACTTGCATTAAATATTAACTGGATTAAAATATTCTTCAAAATATAAATGGTAAAGAGTATATTTTTAGATGGGGACTTAGTTTGGCTGTATTGAAGCCCCTTTAATTTGCAAAATAGTCTTAAAACCAACTTGAAGAAGAACCGCGATAAAATCGTGAACCGTGATCTATCTGGAAAAAATCGTGATTTGAATTTTTTTTCTAGATCGCCCACCCCTAAAACAAATCTTAAAGATTTCACTCCATAATCCCTGAAACTGGCATTTGCCAATTTGTTTTACTGATTATTCTCTTGTAAGAAAAAAAACCTACCTGAACATAAAAGGAATAACAGGTTTAACAAAAAAGAAACAGCAAACATATACACAGACATAGACGTTGCAGTCACACCTAGACAACACCTTGCATAATTACAACTGGGTGAACCACATTTCTAAAAGAGACAGAGAAAAGCAGTAACAAAGTGTGTTCAAGTTTTAGGCCGTGTGTGTACAGGAACATTTAAAGCCGGCATTAAATCAAAAATGACTATTTCTACCATTTCTACTGTGTTTTTATTAAAATCAGTGTAGGTCATTCTTTTTTAGAATTTATGTGCCTTCATGATCTTTAATAAAAATCTGCCAATGCACTTCCGCCCTCTAGTGGATATCCACCTCTTATAAAATCAGCTGTTTTAAGAAATACTTCACCAAAAAGTAAAAAATCCTGTCATCATTTACTAACCTTCGGGATTTTTCCAATCTATATACATTAAGTATATATACTATATACCGATATTTGGAAGAATGCTTATTACCAGACAGATTTCCCCCCCTTGACAACAATAGTAGAAGCTTTGCTCTAAATAAATTGGATTTAATAGTAGGAAAAAATACAACTGTAGTCAAAAGTGCCCCAGAACTGTTTGCCGTCCTACATTCTTCAAAATGTCTTTGTTTGTGTTCAACAAAATGATAAAAAAAGTAGTTTTTCCTACTATGGTAGTCAATGGGGGTCAAGTCCTGTTTGGTTATAAACATTCCTCCAAATATCTTTCTCTGTGTTCATCAGAGCAAATAAATTTATACAGATCAGAAATTGTAGTTTGTTCATAATGTTTGCAATAAAAGCTGCGGTGAGGGAAAAATGCACACCATGAAAGATTTAGACATAGAAGTTTTGTATAAGCATTTCAACAGAGCTAGACAGTTAGGGGTCCAGTCAACCCAGAGGTGAGTGTGTTTATAGACCTGTGCAATAGCAGTTTCATTGTCCGCCAAACCCAACAGGAAGATTCTGGCTTTGTCGATTTTAACAGGAACTGTACGACCCCTCCACTCAACCTCGCTCATCATAGCTGACTGCTTAGCTCTTGTCTGAGTGATCAACGCCTGACAGACAGACAGGAGAACAAAGAGAGAGAGAGACAGAGACCAAGTTTACAAATCAATGCTGCAGTTAAAAGCATACAAGGACCAGCATTTAAACAGCTGTGAAGGCATGACCCCTGACCTCCAATTTTTCAGCCATCATGCCACCTCCTCCTCCTGCACTCAGTCTCATCTGCATGAGGTCATTTATAGCGTTCTGATCACCTACAAACCAAACACAGAAATAGGATTTAAACAAAAAAAATAAGGTTAAATAAAAACAAACGTGTGCTTGTATGTTTCGGCTTGGTAGCATGAAGGGTAGTGCAAATGAAAAATCTATGTATTCCATTTCTTACCAATGTTATATGCACAATATCGGATGTTAGGTGAGATCTCCTCCACTCTCTGATGATAAAGCGCTCCTTGCTCATCAGTAAAAGCACTTGCAAGTTTCTCATATATGGTCCTGAGAAAAATAGCCAAAAAGATAAAATCAGCATAGCCAAATATACAAGTAAACTAAGTAAGCAGGGTAACATAAAATACTGATGCATTTTACAAAAACATCAAAAAGAAAAAAACTAATTACTGAAACTAGATTTGTAGACAAAAGCTGGTGTTTGATTGACAACACCTAGTCTAAAAGTTTGAAAAGCTGCAAGTTTGAAGAAAGAAAGATTGTAGTATTTTTGAATAGCTTGCATCTTAAAAGGTATTCATGGCACCCGCTTAGGACATAAAAACACACGATTTTATAAAACATATTAATAAAAACATTACAGGAAGCATGACAATGGCCATGTATAGTCAGGTGGCTAGTTTTCGCCTCAGTGTGACATAAGGAGGTGTATTGTGGAGCGACCGGGATAAAAACTGTTAAGTACAAAAGCAAATCACGACACCGTTCCCCGACATTGGACTCCATTCTTTGTGTTAACAAGTGTGAGATGGCAAAATATTGCACTGTCAAACCACACAATTTTGGGACTCACTCCTGTTCTGTACAGATGTGGAACAATAGTTCAGGAGATTCACTTTTGCATGTGGTTGTGAGAGAAAGAGAGTACAGTTGGAATTTCAAGCTTTTGGCGCAGGTGGACATTCTATAAATTTAGGTCAATGAGATTTTTATGGGAGTCAGGAACACGAAAAAGGTTACAGTCTAGTTGATGTAAACACGTTAACCATGTTTAACCATGACAAAGTGTTCAGTTTCTTCACAGTGGACCAGAAGATAAATCGCCAGTGGAAAAAAGAACAGAATACTCACTTGCACTTGTTGAAGGCCTCCATGGCAGATGTCCACTCCTGCATTTCAAACTGAACCATTCCAGTAAGATATGAATTGTAGGCCTGCAGACAACAGCAACCAAACAATGGAGAGGAGATCAGTCAAGCCAGCATTAAGATTTATCACAAGTCCAATTGTCACCTGGCATAAATGCGTTTTAGTGTTGCAAACAATGTTCATTCTGCATGTAAAAGATCAGATTGAAAGTCTACGCCTATGTAAGAATCTTCAGTTTTATTCTATTTTGTTCTATAATATTTTTCGTAAAATGTGGCTTTTGAACATAAATCAATGAATAGGCTGTTTATCACGTTGGTGAATCGGTTATTGTGTTTTCCTGTTAATTATATTGTACAAACCGAGTGTCATACTGAAGGCTTTTTTCTGTATATTTCCATAATTAAAGAGTGGAGGATTCACACACATCAACCAACAAGACTGAGAGAAATAGCATGCCCATCAATGTGCTTCATTCGTTGGACAGACATGAACCGCACGCGGTAAGTCAAATGACTGTGTTTTGTTGGCAATCGGCACGGCACGTACGTGCATAAGGTTAATGGCACGAATGATGCATTGTGTGCTCGTGCTTTAGTTCCGCCCACTGTTCCCCTTCAGGTGCTCGACTGTTTTCTGAAATAATCGTACAGCTGTATCTATCTTTTATAAATGTGATCAAGCTAATGATTCTTCAAAGATACTAAGTATGCAATACTACTCTATAGGTACTCAAGGTTAATATGAGATTGCAGAAATTGCGTGTTGTACCTCCGCTTTAACAAATGTACATCAATAAACACTACAGCTGTCAATCAAATGCAGTGGATTTGGCAACAATGCGAAATGCTGCAAATCTCACAGTAATTAGAAAGCTTTGACTATTTTCACACGAAATGAACAAACAAGTGTCTACCAAAAGTAAGTCGAAAAAGTCTAGTCTATTCAAGCTTACTGATTGCCACACCGCAAAAGGACAAGCAAATCATATTCTACACTTTACATGGAATTGCTCACATTTTTAAAGCTAAGCGTGGGGGAATCATCTAAATTATGCGCAATCCCACGCTAAAATTCAATGCCGATCAAGCCCTGAAAGTGAAAATGCTTAACAAACACCAGTTGCACCTGAGCTTCCAGTTTGGTCTTGGCATCCACACAAGGACTTTCACACAGCTTTGCTAGCTGCTCTCCATGCTTCCCAGCTTTCCGCAAACGGGCCAAAAGGTGGAATCGCTTCCTGGGCTCAGTGTTAGCTTCCTGTTTCAGCTGCATGGCATAACTCCATGCTCTTTCTGCTTCTATTAATACTAATAACAGATATCTATGGTAAAAAAGAAAAGAAGAGAGAGCAAGATACAAGTGAGTATCTGAGCAATTTGAAAATGTAATTGTGAATCACTAACATTTATGTTTAAGATCTTCAAGGCAATTTTCACTAGATTTCACTAACATCTGCCACCCATGTTGCCTTGTTGTGCAAGTTGTTCACAAATTAACATTTTTATTTAAATTGTACCAGAAAGACTTACCTGTTGTCTTTGAGCATCTCCACTGTCACTTTCTTCCCAGAAAACTTGTGCCGATTGCCCATTTTAAAGCCCAGGGTCTTCCTTAATCGACGCAGACGTCTAGAGCAGTAGCCCCTTTGGTAAAAGAAGAATGAACAAGATTCAAGTTGAAGTCTTTGCTCACAACAGGTTCTGTCACAAGTGTGATATTAACCAATATGAAAACACAGATGCTTTTACCATAAACCTTTAGCAAGCTACACTCTAAAAAACGTTGGGTTGCTTCACAGCTGGGTCATTTTATTGGGTGACTTTATCAGTTTTGGGTGTTTTTTTCAAACCCAGTTAGTTGGGTTAAAGGGTTGGTCATTTTAACTGAGGGCTGAAACAGCGCACCCCTTACCCCACCCCGATGCATCAAATGGTACGGTCACAGTCACGCATCTCTGCCTCAAATTAACCTCACAGTGCGGATACCTGACACCTGTGTTTTCAACTCATTCCCTGCCAGCCTTTTTAAAAAAAATTGCCTACGCCAGCATTTTTTTACATTTTCAAACGACTTTAATGGCTCACATGAAATTTTCTGTAAAGAATATATGGACAAACAATATGTCAAATGAAAGAACAGAGTTTCAACTTTTAAACAAAATAAACCGTATTCCTCTATCTTCATCGTTTTTTATCACTCCGTAGATGTGGGTAGGATTCTTCCATAATGCATTACTTTGATTTAACAGCTGAGATAATTAACGTTTTTTGTAAAAGATTCCGCCCAGATAACACTCAGAACAATCATTAAAAACAGCTAAAACATCTAAGTTCTGGGATACTGTGCTTTTTCCCAAAGGTGTGTAATAGCGCCACCTGCTGTACAACAGTACAAACACTGATTGCCATAATAACTCGTCAATGGCAGTGAAAGATTTAATTACCTGAGGATAAAGTGCTTTTCAGTGAGTATTATGGGGAAAAAAAGTTTGCATCAAAGTTTTTTTTATCTATAATCCATTGCAAGAAAATGCTAAATTATGTAAAATATGATGAATTATAAGTAACAAGTTGTCAGCTTTGACCTGTCGAACCTTTAACTCTAATGCACTTTGGATCGTGGAAATTGTTGTTGACTAACTCAAATTATATTTTTTTCAAAGTTTATATTAAAACATAACTTTTATCAGTCAATGGGTCTTATTCGCTAAGCAAACACAATTTTTCGCGTACAATCATGATTCATTAAAACATTCGCACTTCAATTTATTCTAAATCTAAGAGAAGATAATCATTCTTTATTGTTAAGGGAAAAAGTATATGTCATCTTAGGATAATAGTTAAATAGCTACTATATATAATTATATTTATTATTAAGCTAAAACATACATTTAATTTTTTTATTATTTAATCATATACAGTGAAAGAGTAAGAAAATCTGAGTTACACTGTAGCAATAGTGGCCAGGTTTCTCTGAATAACCACGCTTTACGAGAGATATCTGTAAACTGTGTGTTGGTATGAAAGGTGTTTTATTGTAAGTGAACTGATTTTGTGGACTGCACACTTGGAATTACTCAAGGATTTGGTGAGAACGCGTCTGTAGAAAGCATCACATGGGGATGCTTGGAGCATCTTTGACTTAAGTGGTGACAGGTGGCAAAGGAAAGGTTGTGCTGAAAGCCCTAATATTGATATGGTCTGGGTGTGTTTTCTATGCAAATGACTAAACACGTGTGCTTGGCAGCTCATTTAGAATACTACAAATTCACTAACATCAGGACGAGGATTAGAATAAATTCATGTGCATACTCACGTGTTGTGAATTAGACGGAAAGTCTTTGTGAGTTCAAATGTAGGTATAAATACAAATAATCTACGCAAATATTAGTGAATGAGACCCATTGTTACTGTTAATTATTATTACTTAAAATAAGTTTCTTATCTCCTTGTTCTAAAACATCTTCAGTTAGCACGTATGTCTGATGATGATGTACAGTGCTCTGTTAAGTTTTATTAATCGTCATATTTTGTATAATACATATCTATCTAAAACAATATTACAATTATGTATCAAATAATATATATGTCCCAGTAAAATCATTTGGTATGTTGCTGCAACGAATCTGGTCAGTTCCATTTACATCTTCAGGAGGTAATCGCCGTGTCCCAGCAATGTTACGTCGTCATGGCGAATATGGGAATCACAAAGTTACGTCGCTCGAATGTTATTTGGTGTGACATGGTAATGAAAATGGTCTGGTCCAGGTACATAGTCACAACGTATCTGTGTTTGCTGCCTCTAGTCATAATTTCAGATGGTGCAACAGGGATGAATAATTATCACAACACTGCACGTGGTTCACTCTCAACTTTTTGACATCCAGCTGGTGCAACCAGTCTCTGGTCTTGCTCTGTAGATTATAGTATTAGGATCATTCCCACTATTTTAGACCCCAAGACATAATATATTACATAATTATTACTTTTAGATAATACTTGTTTAGTGACAGACCATTTCATCAGACACGCGCACCAGGACTGCAGTTAACATCAAGTCTGTTTTGTTTATCTGTCTGGCTAGCGTCTATAATATAACTATTTATATTTCATATATGTGAATATTAATTTATATTACTATTATTTTATTGTATAATCATTTATCAAATAAACGATTTGCTGAATTTTGTTGTATGATAATTGGCTATTGACATCTAGCAGTTGACTTGTTTTCACGGTCTAATTTCAAAATATAGGCCTACTATAAAATAAAAACATTTGAGAGACACGTTTAAACAAGTAACAATTATATTTGGTTTACTTTGCTTTTTATCAGTAATAATCTACACATCTACATTTATGCATTTGGCAGACGCTTTTATCCAAAGCGACTTACATTGCATTAACCTATACATTTATACTTAGGTATGTGAAATCCCCTGGGATCGAACCCAGTTGTTAACGCAATGCTCTTACCACTGAACTACAGAAAATCTACAGGCACTGAATTTGTACAGGAGTTGAAAAAATGACTCCTGACAAATTATGACTCCCCAATCACCCACTAACAGTAGGTGTTAGAATTAGATGTGGGGGAGCGGTTAGGATGAGCTAATCCCCTATCAAAATCAATGAAGGGAGGGGAGCGCTGGGGGAGTCGTAATCTGACGGGGGGGTCAAAATTTGGCACAACACCAAAGTCAAGGGCCATCCACGATGCTTTCAAAACATCTAAACTTTGCAGGTTAAAGTGACTTTTAGCGCTTAGAAAATGTAAATGTTGCATTATATCTTGATTCTAAACACTTCAAAAAGAGATGAGAATGTCCTGTAACTGCGTACATTCGGCCTGTGTAACATGGAAAAAACGTATGTTGGACCGGTATATTTTCCTTATAGTTTGATAAACCCTCTTTCAACTGAAAGAGCAAAATCATGGAAATTTAGCATTTTTTATGGAAATGTACAACTCTGAAATCACCATTTAGTGTCAACGCATACGAAAAATACCATGAGTAGAAAACAGAAACAAGCTGTTAAGAATATTTAAATCAGCATGTGATTAATTCCAGCTATTTTAAAATTAGATTGTGACATATGGTTTACACTTTATTCATTTCCATTAGAAGTGCCAATTTGTAGTACCTGTAGCGCTGATAATCCCCATGCCTGAGTCCATGTTGCTGCTGAGAATCCTTGATGATCTGCAAGACTGAATCCAGAGCTAAGGAATTTTATATACTATACGTCAGCCTAAAGCATAATGGCTACTAAATGTGTAACGTTGCACTACAACTATTCATACTCAAATTAGAGAAGACCTCACAATGCATAGAATATGCTTTTGCCTTAGAAAAGTACATGATGTTGGTTTCCATAAACATTACCTTTAATGTTAAATCACAATTAAATCACTTAATTATAAAGTGACACGTATCCCATTAGATCTCAATATAAAGCAAACCCGTCCGATGTTCTGCTGTAAAGACTGCTGTTATATTGTACCAATGCACTAATATCGGACTCTGTCGTTTCAACAATAAGGATACTTTCCAAGCCCAGACTCCCGTCAACGTTGTTCTCTTTATTTTCGTCCATCGCCGGTGTTTTCACCTCATTTTGTAGCTCTGAAGCCATTTTTCAGTAAGCACACGTCTGACAACTACCCAGGCCAGCGGATGAAGAACTCTCTTTTTCCGCTGCTGTGTTCGCAAAACCAAGGGAGCATTACCGCCACCTATTGTGGCGTTGTACAAACGAGCTGCCGATCGCATGGTTAAAAAGTGCAGTACATTACCACCATCTACTGGGGCACTCAGAGACTCGCAATCTGATGACAGAAAAGGCAGACTGACTAACATGGCTTTCAAAAGATCTGTGTCCACTGTGACACCGGTGACATCGATACAGAGACGCACGTTTCCTTCACTGTGATACATTTAAAGAGGTGAGACTTTCACAAAATTTCAAAACTCGTATCAGAGTTTCAGAGCTTTTCAGAGAGAGAGCAAATACAGACATAACTGTGGGAAAACGCACTCATCAACTGCTGCTAAATTCATACATCAGCTACACACCATGTGAAACAAACTCTACTGCCTTAATCTGTAACATTTTTTCCTTTCACATTACAAATTTAACTTTTTATCCGTTGAATAGCACCTTTTTTACCTTCTTTCCTTTTTTACTTTTGCTTTAATATATATAGTGTTGTACGCATATTTTGTATTATAATAAGTATAATTTTATATAGGCATTATAGTAAGTATATTATTATATAAATATTATAGTATACAAGATCATGCCCTTAAAGTACCTTAAAAAATGTAATTTAAACGTGCTGATGAGGTGAAGATCTGAGAAGAACACAATTTACAAAATGAACTGGTTGCTATTATATTAACATCACAGTATGTTATGCCATTATATGGTATAATTATAAAAAATAAAATTTTGGTCCGACGTAAACACTTTAGACTCCTCACCAGTAGGTGGCGGAAGTGCACCTGCATCTGATTTGACAACTGTCATTACACTAAAAGAAGAAGCAAACTTCCGGGGCGATGGGAGCGTTGTCTATGGTTAGCGGAATGAGTTCTTTGAAGATAACTGATTAGTATATCATAGGGATTATTTTATAGTCTTATTGGCCACCTTTGTTGATGTGTGTAGTTGGTTTAGACAGTTCGAAAAACTTTGATATTTAACGCAATCTGAACAAACTGAATAGATAAATCATGTTTCTGTCTTTTTCTTCATACTTGCCAGGTTTAGCGTTTGATCTCTCAGGAAAATGTTGCCACTCTTCTGTAGAAAGCGTGTTTTACTTTTAGGCGATAATCTTTCTCGATACCTGCAGCATAGTTCTAAGCACAACTACTCAACTGGGAATGGATGCGATCAAGTCAATCTTTTATTGCGACTTTGTGAAGAACGTCATTTTATTTCTCCGGGTGCTTTCCACACTAGAACTTGTGTATACGGACCTTTAGGTACTGAACTAAAAAAAAACATTATTGGACAGTGGTGGACTGCATCAATACGATCACGAGCACGGGTGTTTGGGATTAATACGTCAGTACACACAAGAACATGTATGGAATCTGTCATGATTGTCAACTATAGGACTGTTCAAGAAAAGTTCCAACAGGACAGTTCAACTACAGAAGAAGCATTGAGATTGCTTTTTCAAAACAGTATGTCTCTTCGGTCGAATCTTCTGCAGGGTGAGTGCAGAAAACCCATCTTACATTAAAGTCATTAAATAGTCACTAGAGTGATATGAATTAAAGGGAGAAGCCACCCAAAAATGAAAATTCTGTCATGAACTACCTCCCCCCAATTTGTTCCAAACCTGAATAAATGTATTTGTTCTATCGAACAAAGAAAGATATTGGGAAAAATGTTTGCAAGAGACATTCCTGTCCAAAATTATACAATAATTGTTCCTACTATGTTAGTGAATAATGTCCCAGAAATCTCAGTTGCTAACATTCTTCAAGTTGACCATGTAAAGCATGAGAAGCCAGTATGTTTAACATGGTAAAGAAGTCAGAATGCATGAAACACCGTTGCAAATCCCCTTTAAGGAGCCATTTGCTCCTATAGGAAAAATCTGAGGCCAAATAGTTTTTTTAAGAGCCACATAACGGAGGAGATGCCACCCTGATTCTGTACAAACACTCACGTGTAAGCCTACCATTAAGTTACACTTTAGAAGCGTTCTAAAAATGTAATAAAAAAATGACCATTATTAAATTTAAAAACATTTTGATTTATTCAAGCAAACAGAAAAGTTGTTTTAAATTTATGTTTGTCCCTTAAGGTGCTTTGCAGCAGTATATTCAGGCTTTGGAACTTGTGAGTAGGAAATTACCCTTTGGATTGGCAGAGATTGGCCTGTGCCATCAGTCTAATGATCAGTCTTTTGGACATTCACCTGGTTGGTAAGTCTCTTATCATCTTTCTGTTATTTTAAATGTGTGGCTATTGTAATGAACCACTTTGTAAGATTAAATAAATTCAGTTGTTTATTCATTTCCTTTCTTTGCCTCACCTCACACTAAAGATTTATCAGCTATTTATTTAAGTTTCAAACATATTGGTCAATTTCTTCCAGTATATCTGAGGTAACAGAATCATCTTTGGTTTGGTTTTGTTCACCACGGACCTCTTTACAGTGGATGGATTATTGGGCTCGTCAGCGACTGCAGTGGTGGAGAAAGGTAGAGCCTGATACAGACATGTTTTGTGCAAGGTTGCATTAATAACAATTTTATTTTTCCAGATCATTCATAATCAAGGAATTAAAATCAGTTGGTTAAATTGTATTTTAAAGGTTCTTGTATAGAAATTTTACAAATGTAAAATATTGCTGCAAGCACCAAAATAGCAAAAGCTCAATGCAGATCCATATGGGGATGGGACTATATGTATCGCGATTCACACTAATGGTGCTTTTCCACTGCATGCTACAGTCAGGTTTAGTATGACTCGGCTCAGTGGAAAAGTGCCATAAGTATGCCTGTCTAGTAGAGATGCATGGATGAGCTAAAATATCACCCGCATCTGCTTTTTAATGTGAATTATCCACCCACCTACACGTATAATTTTATCTGATATCGATATCCGCACCCGATCCAGCACCCTATCGTCACTTTATGACGTTTTAAGCATGATGTTATATGATTCAGTGACGTCAGATCTTATCTGCCAATCTCTGATTCTAAAATAATACTCTGAGCGTTAGATGCTTTTAAAATAACATTTATTTATAAAACAACAGTTAGTTTTTGGCCAGATTAGCCTACATTTTCTTAATAAAATAAACACAGGCTTTACACTTCAACCCACAAACACACACGAATGACTGGATAACTGTACATTTTCTAGCCCTCATTGTCGTTGCATATTACATACCCAGCACTTGATTCATCCTTGTTTACAACTTCACAAAAAAACACTTCAAAACGGCATTTTTGTTTCCTTCATTTTGTTTTGTTTTTAATTCTCTCTTTTTAATGTTCTCTACGATCTGTTTCCCCTCCATTTCTGACTTAAGAAATGGACCCTCTCTACTGCCGTCACGCTCGTATTTCTTTTAAATGAGTGCAAATTAGCGTCCGCCTGATGAAAAATGCATTTAAAACACATCTGTATTTTAGAGAAATGTATTCAATATTTGTATCATAAATGACTGATCACATCCACCTACGACTCACCCGCAATTAATCCGAATGAAGTTTTTTTATTACCCGACCCACTCGACCTGCAGATCATCCGCAGGTCCGCGGGTGTAACCGCCATCCTCGTAACAACTGTCTAGGGCGATTCTGAACTTGCAAAAACTTACTTGATTCTTATATTTTTCTCCTTAAAAAGAGACTAAATATCACTTTTCTAGTCAAGAAAGTGCATCTTGATTTAAGAATGTTTGTATATTTGTACTACATAACAAGACAAAAACACGTAGTAATAATTTAATTTTTGCAGTGTGTGAAGACACCTGACATAATTTTAGTGAGAGTATGAGGTGGCACGAAATTTGACTGAGTCAGCCTCCTCCAATTTTTCTATGCAGGAAAAACCCTGGTTTCACAACACTAATTTAGCATCTTCCGTTTAGTCACCTTTTGGCGAAAAGTTACAGGTTTCACTCAGAGAGATTCTCTTACAAG
The DNA here is from genome assembly GCF_015846415.1 of Triplophysa dalaica. Lineage (NCBI taxonomy): Eukaryota > Metazoa > Chordata > Actinopteri > Cypriniformes > Nemacheilidae > Triplophysa > Triplophysa dalaica. The sequence goes on along the minus strand of NC_079547.1, from coordinate 8,138,186 downwards.
TTTTTTAATGTTGAGTTTAGCCGCTGATTATGGGAGTTGGCATAGCATAGGCCTGGATTCATAGACAAACCTGCTGTAGTTTGCTTTAGGCCCATCTGACTTCAGCCTGTGTGATGTGGTGGATGAAGACCTAAAAGACGGGACATTACGTGGCATCAAAGTTCTCTATAAGTTTCCATGGGGCTTAGAGACTCTGGAGACACTTTGGAGCCTGGGGAACACTGAACTGCAAAAGACATACCAGGGAACACATTCCAAACTACAGGTCAGAGTGAACCGTGCATGTATTGTTTGTGCATGTAACGGTGCAATGTGTTTTTAAATAGGTTTGATGATGAAGTTTAAATTATTATTATTAAATTAAACTAAATATTTTTTTCCAATAAGAGGGATGCAAACCTGTCACCTTTTGTGGAAATGTAGTGTTTTAAAGTGTGAATAGAATATACGCTGCTTACTTATACTATGCCTTAAACAAATTGTATGTACTAAAACACTTGCATGTTAAAGAAATACATGTTGTTATTTTTATCTTTCAGTGCAGAGATGGAAGGAAGGTTGTAGTTCCTCATGTCATCTCTATCAGTGGAGATATGGACAAAGGCATGCTGGCTTACCTGTTTAATTCACTTAAACAGCAGAAGAAAACTGACAGCAAACAGAAACAGCGGACAGTAAGCAAGCCATCCTCTTATTAACCTGAGTGAAAAAAATCATGTAGGGTGTCATTCACACAGAATGCCTGGCAATTCAATACTTGCACACTTCCACACACTAGCAGACCTCTGACCGCTTGTTAAAAAAAGCTTCTAATCGATCCCCATGTTGAACTGATGAGGTAAAGCTGATGCCATTATTACTGTTTACGTGGTTATGGTAAAGGGGACCCATGGACAACTTGTCAAAAAACTAGTTGGACGTTTTACGTAGTATTTATGTGCTCGATACACTCCCCCAAGGTTCGTATAGGTTTTGTAAAGTTTTTTTTAGAACTTGGAAAACTGTTACGCAACAACTTGTCTTAGTGCCTTATTGGTCAATTTTCCTGGAAAAGCAAAAATAAATAGTAAGAAATAGTAATGCCCGGCCAACGCCCATCTGATTTGTTGGGAGTCACAAGTCCGGCCAATCAACTCGGGAGGCTGTAGGGACTGGAAGGATTGGATTTACTCGCACTGAAAGCATTTGCTAGTTCCAGTTGCTTTAGTGATCGCGCATCAGTTGACGGAATAGGCATTTGCACATTATTTTAATTCATGCAAATCACAAATACAAACCGTTTTAAAGCATCAAGTGCTCGCATGCTCTCAAAAGAGGATCTTCAGTCAGTGCGTTCAGGCAAGCACACGGGACACAGCCGCCACTCAAACTGCTCGCAACAAGTGTCAGATTGAGTTATTTTCGCAATTTATTACACAAAAATGTTCAGACACACGTTATAATGCCCGTCTTGCCGCTGATACACGTAAGCACAGTCGGTTGTCTTCAGTAAGTGTCTTCAGATTGTGTAATAAGTGTTTTTCCTTTCTTTACGCGCAGTCACATCTTTTTTATTACTGCGGAGAAAGACTTGAATACTCCAGTAATTTTGGTCATGCAAATAGGTCTAATACAAGTTTTGAAACTGTGATTGATCTACTTTTTATTTTTGTGTACTCATTATCTACAGAATGGGTTGCTTTTGTGAAACAATGACAACATACAGGCTGTGCTTTCAGCCGTCTCTCTCCACGTACATTTCTATTGAAATGCGTCATTAAAACAGATTTAAAACACTGCGAATCATAGAACGTAAAGCATATGTCTAAAGAGAGCTTGAAGTATCTACTTTTAAATTATCCAATTAATATTTATATTTTCGGGATTATGTACTATGTTTGAAAGTTAAGACAGGTGCAGTTTTTCCCGCATCAGCTTGTTATGTTATCACATCCTTGCGCAGAGTGCTCTTTTTTTCACATGATCCGCGCAAGCCCCAAACAATGGCACAACAAAAAAGCAATAATCTTCGTTAAATATGTTGAATGAACTATTGTTACCATGGTGTTACTATAGTAAACATTTAATAACTATTTTATTTTAGTGTTATACAACAAAAGGCAAAGTTGTAACACTGTGCTAAAACTAACCGCATTGTGTGATGAAGTATTCAAGCTAGCCAAAAAGCTGCTAGGTGTGATTTAGAGGACTTTATAGGGGTGGTATTAGGTGACAAACACCAAACTCATAAACAAAATTCATTCTCTAGTATCTTAACAAAAACACATAAAAACATCCCACAAATCAACATGAGAGTGTCTTCTGGTTTCTGTTACAACTATTAACCCATGTGAGCTTGTGCCCCACTCACTTACCCCTACATGCAGTACTGGAAATTTGAGTCTTGAAAAGTGTAGAATTTTGAAATGGAAAGATGGAACAATTAATTATCTAACTAAGCTTTTGTATCCTTTTGAAAACTTGAAAAGGGAATCTCAATCCACTCTCATTTTAAACAGAAACACTCAACACCTAAAGGAGCCAGGTACAATGCAAAATATAACAATTGCCTAAAATACATATGCTGCACTTGTGTGAGATGCTGAAAAAGGAGCAAGGTGCAAGCAAGCGGTCATCAGTCGTCTATCTATTCCATGTTTGCAATGAAAAATAAACGGTTTAGTAACCCTTAAACTGTGTCACCAAGCCCTACAACAGAAATATCTTTTGGGAAAGAAAAAAAGATGGAGAGGCATACCTATGTTTTCTTTGCTTTGTTTAGGTTCTGAAGCTGCATCCCACTTTAACTCCTGTGAAAGTGGCATTGGATATGGGACGAGGCTCTAATTCAGAACTAAGACAGGTGCAAAACGATTAAAAAAAATATTAAGACGATTGGTATAATGACATACAGTCTGCCAACAAAGTGTATTAAAATTAATACTTTTTAAGCATTTGTGGATTTATTTTCCATTCAAATGTGTGTCTCAAGGTTTGTGAGGGGTTGCTCGAAGAATTTCTTGAAGAAGGAATTCCCACATGGCCAGGATACTTGGACACATTGCCATTGTCTTTGGAAAATTTACACACAAAGTTAGAGCATCATTTTTTGCTAAATGATACTGTTTGTAAGCCTCAGTACAATGATTTTACTACTGAAATCAATACTAAGAGAATGTCTTCTGTTTGCTGCAGGTATGATGAAATGGGTGTCCTCTTCACAGTGCTGGTCAGTGAGACCACACTAAAGAATGGTCTTCTGCTGGTTCGAAACAGAGATACGACCGTCAGAGAGACAATGCATATCTCAGAGATCAAAGGGTTCCTGCTCAGATACATATGTGCCTCAGAGAATCTCTGACTTTTTAATCCGAGTATGAGTGGCATATGTTAGTGTATTATAGTAGGAAACGTTTTTTTTTAATAAAAAATACCATTACCAGAATGTTATTCTATTTATGTGTTGTTTATTTTTTTGGAAAAAGAATGACATTTAAAGTGCTCTTCATAAAATCTTTCAGAAATATTTTATAAGCAAAATTATTTTACTTTTATTATTATTTATTTATTTAAAGACCGCTTTACAGACAGTATTGGCAATGTGCATGTTGTTCTAGCTGTGTGCTATTATGTCAGCATAGGTAATCCCCACAGAATTATTACACAGGTGCTTTTCTACATTACTTTAGCTTTGCAGGTAGGTTTTTTTTCTAGCATCTTGGAGACATTTCCACAGCTTTTCTGGATTTAACGTGTCCGAGTATTTTTCTAAAAACTTAAACCTTATCTGAGGCAGAGATGAAATCACTTCAGTCAGTCAGCAGACCTTCATTATCGTCATGTGACCCACCCAAAAGCATCACCACTGCGTGTTTCTCTTAATGTCAAAATGCAAAACACAAACTAAGTGACTTAAAATTAATCCCTCAATCAAACGAACTGTCAGACAAAAGGTATGTAGACAGATCCATCAGAAGGGATCTCATCTTGCCTCACACTAGGTTTAACTTTTTAACCTGGGCATTTCCTATTTTGATTTACTCGCATGACTGTAGCCAAACAGGGCTTGACCCGCTGATATTTTTTTATTTTCCTTGTAGTTTAAGACCGCACAGTGGCTCAGTGGTTAGCAGCACTGTTGCCTCATAGCAAGAAGGTCCCCGGTTCGAGCCCAAGCTGGGATGGAAAGCCTTTCTGTGTGGAGTTCTCCCTGTCTCAGCGTGGGTTTACTCCTGGTGCTCCGGTTTCCTCCCTCAGCCCAAAGACATGCAGGTTAGGTTGATTGAGGATTTCAAATTGTCCTCCCAACTTGTGTATAGAACAGACTTGGTGCTGGAATGGTGTTAAGAATGAATCGAACAAGCAAACATCACACTGCCATGTTGAGTCACAAATACCACGCAGCACATTCATCACGAATTTAAACCATAGAAACTAATGAAAAATTAATCAGGCCACACTAAACAAGGGGAATAATATATGATATCACAGTGGATGCTGATTTCAAACAATGCATATGGCCATTGGCTGAGTTTTATATCTGTGGTGGCCGGGGGTGGTCAAGACTACCACTGGGAAACCACAGACCATGACAGAAAATTTGTGTTAACCCTGACCTGGCATCGAATTATAATTAAATAATTGTGATAATTTACTTACCAGAGTATTTGTACAAAACAAATGCACAACGTAATGAGATTAATGTAATTCTAAATGTAAGTAGATTAAATAAATTAAAAAAAAAATGATAAAAATGTTGAATTTAATTACATAAATAAAGCAGCACAAGAGGTGTCTTTAAACTAATGTGGATAGTGCAGCATATCAGATGTTATAAATATAAAACGTATACTCATTCCACAGGAATGCAAGAATAAAACAAAAGAGTCAATGGGATCTGTTTGGTTACTGACATTCCTCCAAATATCTTACGTTGTGATCAGCAGATCAAATAATTCTATACAGGTTTGGAACATCTGAGGGTAAGTAAATGATGACAGAATTTTCATTTTTGGGTGAAAAAAAATATAAATACTCCTACTATGGTAGTCAGTGGTGTCCATGAAATGTCAGTTGCTATCATTTTTCCAAATATTTGGTACGACTTGAGGGTGAGTAAATGATGACAGAATTTTTTCATTTTTAGTTGGACTATCCTTTTAACTCTCACTAAGTGATTAAAGTGATATTCCTTAAAAAGGTTGATGACATTTCAATTTTGAAATGTTTGGAATCAATTCCGAAAGGGCCAAGGTTGAATCTTTCAACAGGACAATGATCTGAATGCAAACATAAAAATGGGCCACTGAGCGAAAACTAAGATGGAAGAAGGGTCTTGAGCAACTCTCTATAAAGAAATTGTCTCGATCACTTGTCAGGGGTGTTCTCCAAACTATCTTGGCACAGTAAAGAGGATTTAAAAAGAGATTTAATAATCATGAGCAATGTGTGTTAGAGAAAAAACAATTATTTAATAATAAAATTATAAAACTCTAATGAAGGTCAGATTTTGGTACATTGTCTTAATTAAAAGGATTAATAATGCAGAAGCCTTCCTTGATCAACTGTCACATATGGCTGGAGTTCCTATCCCATACATAGTACACCCAGGTGTTGAGGATCCAAATGCAGCCTTTTTAGATAAATCCAGAATGGTAATCCACATACCAAGCAATGGGCTATATGCATGCGTGATATGCGTTTCACTGGAAGAATCACAGGCAGTTTCTGGTGGGGGACACTTAAAGCAGAGAGAAAATATTTAAATTTAGCAGATTCTGTAAATTGCGGCACACAGCAGTTCTATATAGAAGTGCTGTTCTACAGTATTTAAAATTATACCTTCATAAATTAATATTTATTTATAACATTCAACTTGGGAAAGGATAATTTTACTCGGGACATGAGCGGCGTGACACAACAAAGAAATATTTAGTTACACTGTTTTCCACATTTACTCATTTACCAGAGGCTTTTATCCAAAGCGACTAGTAGGAGAGCATATAACACACACTGGATCCTGCGTGACGTGACACATCACATGCTTAATTCTTAACAGGTTCTATCATCTTTTGTTGTGTCATTTGATTGCATTGATATCCAGTGAAGAGACGGCATAAGGTCAAATCATAACATAGGAGCTAGTGTGATTTATGTAATCATGACATAACACATACTTCTGTCTGGAAAAAAGGAACTAATCGCCCTCTAAATTTTTCAGATGTGCATTTTAACCCCAAACTGGCAAAAGAGTTAATAAGTGAATGAAATAAATTGCAATATTTGAAGCTCATGGCAGACACGCCCAAGATATGATTCGCCTTCTTATTGGGTGAATGTTGATTCACTCAAATCTTAGTAATAAACCAGAGAACATGGACAGAAATATAGGTGGTTGGTGAAAAAAAGTGGGGTGGACAGTGTGGGGGATATGTCTCCCTGTCCCCTGCAATTGCTACACCCCTAGATATAGGTCTAGGTATAGTTATAGGTCTCGTTCCATTCTCAGGGGACCATGATTACTGTCGTAACCTGCTACATTACCATTCGAGAGAACGCCATGCTCTGTCGATGACGACAGAACGGGCACCAAAATGCTCACTATGCCATTCTGAAATGTGACTGTCCGGGAGTAATTTGAAGCATTACTCCAGACAGAAGAACCTGGGAACCAGGAGTTGAACTGTGTGGGGAGGGGAACAGTCTGCCATATCATGTACGATACTTCTTGCAGGGAAACCCCTAGTGAGAAACCATACTTCTAGATGAATGTGCCCTTATAAACGGAGGTATGGGGTGCCAAAGAAATAGCTTCCTCAATCCATTTGCTAATAGTTTGTTTAGAAGCTTTTTTAAAAACAAAACATGAGCTGTCTGACTTCATCAATGTGTTCATCAGAACAAAGAAATGTTTACAGATTTGGAACAAAGCGAAGGTCAGTAAATGATGACAGAATTTTTGGGTGAACGATCAATTTAAGACAAAGACATTTCTCAGAAAAAGAGTCAATAGGTAGAAGAACTCAATATATATATACATTGGACGTAACCCACCATTCTTAGGAACTATCAAGTACTGACTGTAGAACCCGGTTTCTCTTGAGAGGGAAGGAACATATTCTATGGCCTCCTTCCTGATTGTGAAGGGCCAGCCCCCTGGTGGTAGCCCACTGAGATTGCGAGCGATGAGGAATACACTATATTTAGGAATATACTACTATACCATATTCAATTCAATTCAATTCAAGTTTATTTATATAGCGCTTTTCACAATGTGTATTGTTTCAAAGCAGCTTTACAGGGGCAAACAGGAAAAACAGAAAAGTTAAAACACAGCACAGTGCATGGTATTTATACAACGAGTAAGTTCATTCTAATAAATAACATCAAATTTCTAAATAAATAAATGAATGAATGCAGTCTCCCGGTGAGCAGGCCAACACTGCCCTGCTGTGGCGAGGAACCCAAACTCCAATGATTGATTAATGGAGAAAAAAACCTCGGGAGAAACCAGGCTCAACCGGGAGGGCCAGATCCCCTCTGACGTGTCATAGCTGCACTCAGACTGGTGACATGTGATTTTAGTTTAGCATTTAATACCAAATATTGTAACTTCAGCATTAATAAGACAAATAGTCCGTCTTTGCTCTTGGTTGGGGATGTAGTGGTCTGAGCTGGGATGGTCCGATGGTCATATTTCTCTTGGCAGCTGGTGGAATTGCCTTAGATGGAGCTGGGATGGTCAGTCAGTCTGCAGCTGTATCTGGTGTAATCTCAAATTGGGGATGGGCATCTGTCGGTCGTCTGGACATGGTGGAACTTCTTCCTACCTCGGGATGGGCATCTGTCGGTCGTCTGGACATGGTGGAACTTCTTCCTACCTCGGGATGGGCATCCCGAGGCAGAGGCGGAAAGAGAATAAAGAGAATAATTAGCGTAGCTGCTGTTCATTAACTATGCATTAAGTGAAAGCTTGGCTGAAAAGATGTGTCTTTAATCTAGATTTAAATTGGGAGAGTGTGTCTGACCCTCGAATAGTATCAGGAAGGCTATTCCAGAGTTTAGGTGCTACGTATGAGAAAGCTCGTCCACCTTTGGTGGATTTTGTTATTCTAGGTATTGTCAAAAGTCCTAAGTTTTGAGATCTCAGCGAGCGTGATGGGTTGTAACGTGATAAAAGCTCGGTTAAGTAAGTAGGTGCTAAACCGTTCAGGGCTTTGTAAGTATTACAAATATTAAATGCTGCCACCTGCCATTTTTCTTCCTAGAAGTGCCTACCAAAAAGGCCTTCAGGCAACAGCGCAGCATCAAGGAAGACATCTCTACTTGATGCCTGACAGATTTATCCAAAGACTCAGGCTTTAATTCCTCCCCCTCAACAATCTCACTCTGCAAGTGAGGCTGTATGCTCCGGCCCAACCTGCTGCCATATATACTTTGCACACCAAACTAGATGTAATTCTTCACATTTTGGTGGGCAGCATGGAGTGCTTCAATGATGCTGCATCAGGTGAAATGCAGCTGCGAAAAAAGCCGTCATTTTATCTAAACACATTCCTATAAATAGTAAATAAAAAAAAGAAACACGGTCTCTGAAATGGTCTCTTAATTATTTCCGCGGCTGTATACATTACACAGCCAAAGTATCCTCCCCTGTGGCTCCACCCCACAGCCGTTCTCCAAGACAGCTGAAAAACGAATTCTTGATTAAAGAGATAATCTGGAGGAGAATTCCATGATTTATCCACCTCAGTATGCAAGTTGGGAAAAAATGTAAGCCCCCAAAATGGAGATTGCACTTGCAGAAATTTTAATTCAGTCTACTGCCCAATCTATATGAGGTTTTGCCACCACGGGTGACAAGCTCAAGCAGGTCATAATACTCGGAGGAAAGAGGTGGAGAGTCCTCAAAATGATCTGCTTCCACACTGATAATATGTTCTCAGAGCTAGAATAACAGAGAGCTGGATGTCGAGAGCCGGAAAATGGCCTCAAGCTCATCAACTAGGATATTTAGATAGTTTTAACAAACATTCCTTACAAACAAACATTATATAGTGTGCATCTTGAGACAAAACAATGGCACTGATATATTTTAAGATCTGTCAGTGCAAGCAGTTTTCCGTTAAGACAGCTCTAAAATTTATTTTAGTCTGAGACCAAGGCAAGGCAAGGCAAGTTTATTTATATAGCACATTTCATACACAAGGGCAATTCAAAGTGCTTTACATAAAATGATTGACAAAGAGAAATGAAACGTATCTTTAAAATGCAAATGATTTAAGATCACAAATACAACTTTAGATTTTAAGAAACAATAAAACAGTAGTAAAATTGATAAAAAATGTGAGTGTATATATAAAAAGAAAAATAATGAATGAAATGCAGTTGATGTAAACCAGCACAGTGTTGAAAATGCACAGCTAAACAAGTGTGTTTATAATCTGGATTTAAAAGTAGCCACTGTTGGTGAACATCTGATGTCTTCTAGAAGCAATTTCCAGCTGCGGGTGGTTTAACGCTGACTCGCCTTGTTTTGAGTGAAACCATGTTATCTCTAACTGACTTGGTCCTGATGATCTGAGAAGTCTGTTTGGTTTATATTCAATAAGCATATCTGAAATGTATTTAGATATCTAGTCTAAACCCTATCCGGGAAACAACCCTGACTGTTTAGTGAATTTGTGTATGAACAGTATTTGATCAAGTATTTTGTTGTGGGTCAGATTAGTGTGTTGGACTGTCACTGTTTGAAAGAAGCTGAATTTGGGGGGTGTTTTATTTGGCAGTGTTCAGCAAATCCACTCTAATCTACTACCTAATTCTCTTTGCAACGTGACATGAACAGTGAAGCCTACATATTGATGTGTATCTCTATCATGGTCATTTAATGCTGTATGGTACCGTTTACATGTCTGGGTCAAAAGAGGGCTATCTAAATTTGCTACAAAAATATGCAAAAATGCCTCTACATTTAAACTTAGTCTGTTATGACTATTGATTTTAAAATGAAATGTGTGTGAAATGAAGCAAAACATTTAAATCTGTCAACGATAAATCAATGATTTCTTTTAACATATTGTTTTTGCAGGATTTTCGTATTACAACCAATCATAGATGTGTCTGTGGGTGCATGATTGTGACAATGAATGAAATGAATTCATAATACATAATTTCACGCAAACAAAGGACTCTAATAACTTGTCTTTTTGTGATAGGACAAACAGTGTCTTGGACATTGAGTCAGAATCAAGGGTTTATTTTTACAGGAAGATTTTTTTCTGGTTGTCCTCAACATACACGACCCTGTCCAAAAAACGTCAACTCCTGAATTTAAATAAGCAAATAATAGGTAAGAGCATCCCATTGGATTGGAGGTCTCGGTTCAGCAATGTTATGTGCCCAAAGAATGAGGTCAGCTGTCTACCTGAATATACTGAATGACCAGGTTATTCCAACAATGGGTTCTTTCTTCCCTGATGACACATATTCAGTTGGCATATTCAAGGAAGACGATGCTAGGATTCATCAGGCTCAAATTGTGAAAGAGTGATTCAGGGAGCATGAGACATAATTTTCCCACATGGATTGGCCACCACAGAGTCCAGACCTTAGCCCCATTGAGAATCTTTGGGATGTGCTGGAGAAGACTTTGCGCAGATCTTTGCGAAAAATGTATACAGTTCTGAATGGGAAAAAGTGGACATTCTGGACATTGCAGAAGCTTATCGAAATGATGCCACAGCGAATGCTTGCCGTAATCAAAGTTTAAGGCGGTCAAACAAAATATTGTGTGACTTTGGACGGGCAGTGTATAAACATAACATATATGATGTATATACACATGAGGTAGGAGCTGTCCTGCATCATTTTTCAAAGGGTCCAGAGTAAGGTTTGCATTGGTAAAAGTTTGGTAAATCTGGAGAATTTAGGATTTTCATGACTGAATCATATCATGTTCGATAATGGGACCCCTCAGGCCAAATACACCTTTGACATTTGTTTTGGCCTAGAGATTTCATGTAACATGTGAAGTCCAAAAATACTCAGAGGACATGAGGTTCTTGTTATGATCCTTTAACGGTTTGGTGATCCTCTTCTTTGAATGAAGACATTGAACAGCTGAAGCACAGGTCCAGGAGCTGACTCTAAGGATTTCTTCAAGGGCCCTTGGGTTGGAGAAATGATGGGAATGGGTGATGGGCAAAAGGCGCTGTGACTGACGGAAACATACGCTTAAAATGTTGCCGCAGTTGGTAACATCAGATTGTATTACTGTTTAACCTGTACCCCCACACCCCCATGCTAGCAGTGACTCTGAAAAAGCAAAACAGTTTTAGCTGCAAGTTCTCAAGCATATGCAACACACTTTAATCAGTCCATAAGCCTGCAAAAAACATACTTAAAATCATAGGAGAACCTCAATGCATCATTTTCCCAGATATTCACTTTTGTTATTTTGTAATCTCCGTCATTTATGCTGTAATAAAAGAATAAGTACCCCACATGATAAAACCAGGAGGCTATGTTTATGGGTTTTGATTATTAGAAAAAGATATGCAGTGTATGTTCTTGCTAAACTGCTTCCAGTTGTAAGATTGTTGTCTAGCATCTTCTGCTTTTATTCCCCATACGTCTCTATTAGTACTGTAGACATATTTATTGTTACAAAAAGCAACACTGTACATTTGGTATATTGTGGGCTATAATTTCAAGAGCAAACCAAAATGTTTGCCTTGTCAAGTTGTGTAGAAGATAAGAGATTATATTTATTTATTTACTTTTTATTGGGGTTGGTCTATATCTTGTAAACGCATCTTTAGTCATTGACTGCAAGACAATCAGAGGAAGCATGGTGAAGTTCATCAATTTGGGGATATGCAGTTGATTTTTTTTAAATGAATATCCAAATCGTTTAAATATGTTTGTTCTTTCATAATTTAATGTTTTCCTTATGATGCTTGAAAACTTTGTCCTATAGAATCAGGAGGATGGTTTTCTTAGATTCCTTGGGACATACCAAGTGGAAGGTGTTTGCGATGTTTCTTGGCTGCACACTTTGTGTGTGACACCCCATCCTAACCTGACGTGATAAGATTCCAGCGATAAGCAATTTGTCTGGCCACACTGAACATGAAAAAGGAGTGTGACGTGACAATCACTCATAAAGAACAGCCAATATTAACAGTTTTTCACTGTTTAGGCACCCTCTCGTACTGCAGCGGAAGAGTGTGCACACACAGTTGAAAGAAAAAGTATGTGAACCCTTTGGGCTTACTTGGATTTCTTCATAAATTGGTCATAAAATGTGTTCTGATCTTCATCTAAGTCACAACAATAGAGAAACACAGTCTGCTTAAACTAATACCGCACAAACATTATACGTTTTCATGTTTTTATTGAACACAACATGTAAACATTCATAGTGCAGGGTGGAAAAAGTATGTGAACCTTTGGGTTTAATAACTGGTTGACCCTCCTTTGGCAGCAATTACCTCAACCAAACCTTTCCTTTAGTTGCAGATCAGACCTGCACAACGGTCAGGAGAATTTTTGGACCATTCCTCTTTACAAAAGTGTTTCAGTTCAGCAATATTCTTGGGATGTCTGGTGTGAATCGCTCTCTTGAGGTCATGCCACAGCATCTCAATCGGGTTGAGGTCTGGACTCTGACTGGGCCACTCCAGAAGGCGTATTTTCTTCTGTTGAAGCCATTCTGTTGTTGATTTACTTCTATGCTTTGGGTCGTTGTCCTGTTGCATCGTCCATCCTCTGTTAAGCTTCAGTTGGCGGACAGATGGTCTTAAGTTTTCCTGTCTTGATAAACTTTGGAATTCATTTTTCCATCAATGACAGTAATCCGTCCAGGGCCTGAGGCAGCAAAGCAGCTCCAAACCATGATGCCCCCTCCACCATATTTCACAGTTGGGATGAGGTTTTGATGTTGGTGTGCTGTGCCTTTTGTTCTCCACACATAGCGTTGTGTGTTCTTTCCAAACAACCCAATTTTGGTTTCATCTGTCCACAGAATGTTTTGCCAGTAGTGCTGTGGAACATCCAGGTGTTCTTTTGCAAACTTCAAACGTGCTGCAATGTTTTTTTTTTTTCCGTGGTGTCCTCCCATGAAGTCCATTCTTGTTTAATGTTTTCCTTATTGTAGATTTGTCAACAAAAATGTAAGCATGTGCCAGAGATTTCTGTAAGTGTTTAGCTGACACTCTAGGATTCTTCACCTCATTGAGCATTCTGCGCTGTGCTCTTGCAGTCATCTTTACAGGACGACCACGCCTAGGGAATGTAGCAACAGTGATGAACTTTCTCCATTTGTAGACAATCTGTCTTACCGTGGATACATGGACATCAAGGCTTTTAGATATACTTTTGTAGCCCTTTCCAGCTTTATGTAAGTCAACAATTCTTGATCGTAGGTCTTCTGAGAGCTCTTTTGTGCGAGGCATGGTTCACATCAGACAACGCTTCTTCAGAACAGCAAACTCAAAACTGGTGTGTGTTTTTTATTGGACAGGCCAGCTTCAATCAACACATCCAATCTCATCCCATTGATTGGACCCCAGGTTGGCTGACTCCTGGCTCCAATTAGCTCTTGGAGAAGTCATTAGCCTAGGGTTTCACATACTTTTTCCACCCTGCACTATGAATGTTTACATGTTGTGTTCAATAAAAACATGAAAACGTATAATGTTTGTGCGGTATTAGCTTAAGCAGACTGTGTTTCTCTATTGTTGTGATTTAGATGAAGATCAGAACACATTTTATGACCAATTTATGAAGAAATCCAAGTAAGCCCAAAGGGTTTACATACTTTTTCTTTCAACTGTATTGTGCAGGGATGCATGTGTTCGGTAAGGACATGGTATGATTTGACAAAACTGCAACGTAATTCTAAAAAATTATATTAGTTCCAACAATACAAATAATTTAATTTTAATAACAGATATTTAGTTTCAATAACTATACAATCACAAGCATTTTTTTTAAGTTTTTTAATGGTTAAAATGATAATGTAAATGTGTTTGAGTAAAAATTGCATGATTTGAAAAACAAATACAAATAAAACCAATTTACCTGATAAGGAATTGACAAGATCTCTTCAATGAGTAGAGGGACAAATATGATCAGCAGTGTGGCATTCTCGGAGACACATAGAGAAAGCAACCAGTGTTTACTACTGTTCTACAACCCCCAGATGTGTCCAACATAATTTTAAATGAAGATGAAAGTTGGTATTAAACAACAATAATCAAAACAATATTTTAGACAATAAACAAAACCTTTCATTTTAGAAAAGAAAAAACCGTAAACACATTTTCCTTTTGCTTGGAAAATCTTTAACAACGTGAAATAGCACTGTACCTGTATTTTGACACCACGTTCAGCATTTACACTACTGCTCCTCATGTTTTCTGTTTCTCTCCCACACATACACACAGAATCTGCATTGTAGGCAAGAGGCTATCATGTGCCATGAACATATTGTAAATCTGTAACTTGTGTGTTTCCATGCTAGCAATATACACAGCAATGTACTTGAAATCCAAAATCGTTTGGTCCCTGTATTTTCCTGTCATTTGTCAGATTAAGGCCAGTTAAAATGGGCATTACGGGGCTCTTTGATGTTTTTTTTCTTGAACAATGCTTTGTCAGGTTATGTTTTGTTGTTAAGGCTATAAAATTGTAGAATGCAATGTTGCTTTACAGTTCACTTCGGGCTACTTCATAGATAAAAGGGCATTGCAGGTTTCAGTGTCTGTATGGCTTTGCATGTGTTCTTTGAGCAAAGCCTCCTCGGGAAAGGACTTAGAGCACTGCCCACAAACAAAGATCATGCTCTCCGTATGCTGCTCCTGATGCGTCTCCAGTTCCGCTAGGTGGCTAAATGACACATTACAACCTTGGCATTGATGAGGCTGCATGGTCGCATGGATACGCTGGTGGCGCACCAGCCGGGATGCCATGGCAAATGCCACGCCACACTCAGAGCATTTGTGAGGCCGTACTCCAGTATGAACTGTAAGATGTTCGGTAAGGTTGGAGGACTTGGTGAATGCTTTGGAGCAAACTGGGCAGGTATAGGGGCGCACGCCACTATGGATCTTCCTGTGCTCTGTCATGCGGCTGGCTAGAGCGAATGACTTCCCACACTCTGGGCATATGAAGGGCCTCTCACCCAAATGTGTGCGCTCGTGACGGAGAAGAGACAGCGGCTTGTTAAAGGTTTTGCCACACTGCTTGCAGAGAAAGGGCTTGTTGTTGGTGTGCATGTTCCGCTCATGTTTCCGCAGGTCGGAGGAGCGCACAAAGTCTTTGCCACATTCCTCGCAGATGTAGGGCTTCTCCCCTGTGTGTGTTCGAATATGTTTGCGGAAGTCTGAGGACCAGATGTAGGTTTTTTTGCAGAAAGGACATTGGTACGGCCTTTCGCCAGTGTGTAGCCGTTTGTGTTGCTGAAGAGTACCCTGGTGTGAGTAGGCCTTCCCACACATGTCACAAACATGCGGTCTGAGGCCACGGTGAGTTTTAATATGGCTCAACAGGTTGCTGGACTTTTTAAAAGCCCAGTTACAGTAAGGGCACTTGTATGGACGGTTTTCTGTGTCTCCCTCCATTCCTCGCTTTTTCATAGTAGCAAACAAAAACTGACTTTTCAAAGCCTGGTTTTGTGGAGCTGTTGGTCTCTCCATCTCTTCTTCCTCCACCTCATATTTGTCTAGCACATCACTCTTCTGTTTACTTGGAAACTCTCCCTGTGAGTATGGCTTAGTGATGTCCACCGTTTGTTTCACATTCACTTTGGGAAAACTGGCCTCTTGCCATCTTTCATGAGTCAAGATTTGGGATTTAGGTTCAGATCCAGGTGCCGTTTCCACATCAGCCACATCAACTCTTCCACCCTTCAGAGAAGATTGTTCAGATCTTTCAGAGAAAGAGCATGTAGCTTGAGTTGTTGGATTTAAGTTAATCATCTCTTGCACACTTGGTTCCTTGGTTTCTCTTTTTTCACAAGTTGTCTCCTCACCATTAGATTGATTGAAATTCTCTGTCTTGGTTTCATGGACAGTAATGTTACTCTCTGCCCGTACATAATGCCTCTTGCTGATGAGAATCTTTCTAATGCTTCTTTTTGATATGTAGACATTGTCTGTAAATGCTGAATTCCACTGGTCATTCATTTCAGCAATTATAGATGATCCTTTAACTGTAAAAAAGTTTAATTTCAAATTTTAGTTACAGCTAAAACAACAATGTAATAGAAATAAACAGATGAAAATTTGATCAGAAAAGTGAAACATGTAGATGACATCAAATTTTAGAAATCAAAAAATTCTGCCACACTCATTTGAATTTTACATAAACATCCAAATTATGAATGACTGAATACTAACTAAATATTTAAGTAAAATTCACAATATTGTTAGTAATCATCCTGGTATTTTTTTATGAAAAATTCCAAAATTTGTGAATAGTGACACCATAAGCTATTAAGGTATACAGCATACATTATACCAACTGGGAGTCCATCCAGTAGATCTCCTTGGAACAGTTGCAAACTCTTGAGCCAGCAAACTACAAGTTTTCATTCTCAGCTGCCACATGAGCCAGTACTTATCTGGACTCTCAAGAAACATTCAACTATCTCACACATGCAAACAGTTTCTTACTTTGGCACTGCTAGTCCACCAATGCTGATTTCACAGAGAGCAAATAAATCCTCTTTCTCTTCGTAGATTTTAGACAGATATTTAAAATACTATAGGAGGAGTCAGAGCGTGTAGCTCTTACTTCACATGGGGGAGTGCAACATCATTCTGGCAATGATCAGCACATTAGCAAAACCATTTGCTGTCATGACCATTTACCCAGTTCTGCCCTGCCAGGCATAAGGTCTGGGAGAGAGTTTCAGAGAAACAAATACTTAACTATTATAGCTTTGAACCTTGATCATTTCATCAGTCAATGTAAAGGTGTATAGTTATTTTTCCTTAGTAGGCTAATTCAGATTTTTTTATATGCAGTAGGAATTCTGCATATTTATGATGAAAGCTGGTTAAATAAACTAACTGCTCATATTACAAACATTTTGTCCGATGTTTACAGTTGTCACATTTTCATTTCTGTATGAATGTATGGCTTTTTGATTTATGAGAGATGTAAGTGTTCCACATTCTGTAGTTAATTACATTAGCATCTAAATATTTATACTTATTTACTTTGCTGAGTAAGGGAATTAGGAACAGGAATAACCTGCTGATGCCACACATTACTAAAAACGTGATACCCCTTCAGCAGTCCTACTAATAGAACTAGAAAATAAGTGTCAGAGGAAATATGAGAGGAAGAAAACTGTTGATTAGCAAGTACATTACTCCTGTTTCGTACTGGCTTTAATCTTGTCTGGTGTAAATACTAATAGCAGGGTCCTATTTTAGAGAATAAGTCTCTTTATTCACCAATAAGATTTTACTTGAATACTTTATTGTACTTTATATGAAAATGGTTTGTAGTGTACTTAAAATTAATGATATTTCTGTAAACAATATGGTCATACTTTTTACTTCTCACAATTCTTTTAAACCAAGGTAAAAAATGTACTTATAATAATGCTATATTTTTATTGAAAATGTATACTGTTTTCTTTTAAACTGTCTTTGGTAAACTGCAGTTTCATGGATAAAATACAGAGCAATGGTTTAAAATGATAAATTTGCACATGGTTTGTCTTAAAGCACATTAAAAACACCACCGTTTCCTTGCCCAGTTACCTTGTTGGATTAATCATTGTGACCTGTGACTTTTGGATTTACTTCTCCTTGCTGCCTGTTGCTGCCTGCCCTGACCATTGCCTGTTTAACTGTTTCCCATTCTGAACCGCTTGCCTTGTTATTGCTTTTGGCATTGTCATTAAAGTTGCGCATGTCACAAGTCATCAAAACTGATTACTCATAATAACATGAATAACTCATAATTGACAAGAATTACGTGTGAACAAAAATCCGAAATTCAATAAAATATGAATCCCATTATTTATGTGAGCTATAATAATAAAATAAGAACCCCATAGTTAAAAAAATATACACAATGGTAGTGCAATGTACAATGTAGTGCATGTTCAGAGCCCCAAAAAGATTGTCTAGGTCATGTATGCACGTAATATTTAAATAGGTACCCCCTATTTTTTTAATATTTACAGTATATTTTACCCCTTTATTCCACAAACATGGGATATTGTTCCTCTTTACCTACATTTTGTTACAATTAGTTGCGCTTTAAATTCTGTTTAATTATGCGGTACATTGCGGGCTGTAATCTAAAGAATTACTCTGAAATATTAAGGTTGCCGATTAAAAGTGCAAATTAATGTTATTGTGAACCCACGCTTTGTTCTTACATATGCATTTGTGGGTGTTTCCTATTTAGATACAAACTTTATGGGAGGAGAGTTTTTAAATGAATCACGCAACCCGATTTACTAAAGTTTGTGCTCATCATTGTACTTGTATTTGCAGCTTTATTTAACGTTTATTTAGGATTTTCTTAAACCCAGTATTAATTTGCGCTGCTCTTGGTAGATTGAGTTGGTCATTATGGGAATGACATTACTGTTACAATTAGTTAAGATTATCACACTCCATCATTGTTTTTCAACAAAGTATGAATGCAGCAAGGTGTTATGCCGGTGTGAATTCTAATCTGTTAGTCTCGTGTTCATTGGGTTTATGCACACTTAGTATTTCAGAGGTATGTGATTTGTTTTTTCATAACAAATTATATCAGTACTGTCTATTTATCATGTCCATTAACATTATTATGTGCAATTATAAATGTGTCTACAGTTATACTGAAATCGTAATGAAATCGAATTCCTATTCTAGCTGGGAAGATCCTGCACCAACATTCTTTTAAAACACTGTACCTCTGTCAAATTTCTTACAATTTCACATCTTCTAAACATGTCACTTATCTCTGCCTCTGTTCTGGTTACACTCAAAACTGCTGCTGTTACTCCTTTGCTTAAAAGCCAAATTTGAACCCAACTGACATTCACATTCACCAGACTTTTGAGCATTGAACTCCATTTCCCATCTACCCTTGCACGCCATCAACCTCTCTTTGGGCACACACATGATCCCCATAAATTGGACTCATTTTATTCACCTTCTCATCGTTGGTTCATTGTCAGGTCTTAACGTTGTGTTAACCTTGAGCGTTTGTTCCCTGAAGTTTATACCTGTTACCCATGGATTTTCTGTGTTTTACAAGTTACCTGTGGATTTACTTACCTGTTACCTGTGGATATACACACCTGTTACAGAAGACCTGACCAACACAACTTCACCATAGACTCTGCACAACCCCCACCGATCCGTTTGCTGAACTAGTTTGACTCATGAGGCAACAACTTCTACCTTCTCCTCCGGTAAGTGCTACACCTTCTGCCAATAGCTAAATATGCTCTCCCACTCTGGCCGCTTTCAGCAGTTGGAATGAGGTGGCACTGCGTCAATTGTTAAATCCTGTGGCTGTGTATGACAATACAGTAGGGTTGGAAAGTTTTATTTAACGCCCAATTCGAGCATCCTTGAGAATTTCTCCCTATTCGCATGTCCTGCCTACTCCTTCCGCTCCTTTATCACCTCCTCAACCTCTCCAGTATATGAACCGATGCAGATTATTGCACTTCATTGCAACTGAATCACATCAGTGAGCCACTACATTTACATTTATATATTTGGCAGACCATTTATCCAAAGCGACATAGATTGCATTATACTATACATTTGTTTCTAATATGCAATCCCCTGGGATCGAACCCACGACCTTGCTATAACCACTGAGCTACGACAAGGATTTATCCGACTATCCATGTCCCCTGCTGCTTCCATCTTTTTTGTGGGGAAAAAGGACACAGACTTGGGGTCCTGCATAGACTACTGTACGCTCAATCCTCACACTGTGAAGTGTCTGTATCCCCTTCTTCTGGTTCCAGCAACCTCAGAACAACTGTTGAGGGAAATCTATCTTCAAATGCAGAAAGAGATCTCGCAAACAAAGATGATCCAGGGCCATTATGTTTAAACGAGGCGTATGCACAAAATGTGCATAGAGATTTGCGTATCCTGTTCTCCACGCAAGTATCGGGATATAAAACTTGCCGTAAATATGTGAACACACAAAATATAAATAATTGGCGTGAACAATGATGCGCACTTACTTCAATATTATGGGGGTCATTGCTGGACTCGTTCTATCATCTGGTTTTGAAAGGTCTTATGATAATAGTTCTCTGTACAAACGCAGCTAAACAGCGATTGGTATTGTGTGAAGGCATTTCCACAACCACTGTATTTGTAGGATATAACTTACAGAGAATGGTAAGAGTTGTATGTTTCCTTTTTAAAATACTCTGAGTCAGACATCACAATATTCTGTAACTGTTTTCACTAAAATAGCTAAAAGATGCTCACACAATCAGCAAAACTGGATAAATCTATTTGATAAGTATTTTAAAAACAATTGAATATAATATTTGCTCTCCTACTTGTTAGTTGCTGTGGATAAAAGCGTCTGCCAAATTAATAAATGTAAATGAAAAACTAGGATTTAGTACATTTCATATATGGTACTTTCGGTGAGGGGACTGGGTGGAGATGCACATATTCACAATATTTGTCTGAGTGGGATTTACAAAGGGATTTTGCTCAGGTTCTGACGTACATATGTTGTTGTTATGTCTGAAAACTTTTGTGCGTATGCAAAACCTAGCTTTTGTGCATACACACTTTGAAGACTAAATCTATGGTGAGTTTTATACATGGAGCCCCTGGTGACAAAGAGTTGAACCTTTATTTGCTTGAGCCAAATTATTAATCAATAGTGGGCATACATTGGGCCACTAGGTTTTGTCAGTGTTCTCCATGGTGAAGTTAAACTTGTTTTCCCAACGTTACTGAAAAAAACGCTCTGGAGCTGCCTGGTTTTCAAAAACATATTGGTTTTGCGTAGACCTTCTTCATAGGCCTTACACAGCATTTCACAACTATTAAGCAGCACTGGATTTTATAATGTGCTCTAAAACACTTAAAACATTAGTAGTGCATGTGAAAAGGATCATCAAGTGAATATAATCATTGTGACATATTGTGTAATCAAAACACTGATAACTCCATTTGTTATATCAATCATGTACATTAAATAATTTGTAAGTGCAGAGTGTGATTATTGATCATTTCATGAATGTAATCATGCATGTGTACTAATAACATAAATTCATTAAGGTTCTCAACAAATTTGTAATCATCTTTGACAACATGCAGATTTAATTTAATTTTAAACCATTCACCATGTCAAAACCTGGCCATAACCCACCACTATCAAAGAAAGGATTTTAAAATGTTAGTTACATATGTAAACGTGGTTCTATGACTGGCGGATGACCGCCAGATGGCATACTGAGTGGAATATTTCCTGTCCTTCTCCTTACCGAGAAGCTTATATAAAAGGTTTCACCTCATGACCTTAATAAAGTGTCTGTCTATGAATAGTTCCTCACAGTCATCACTTCCTTTGAAGTCTTCTCGTTGAGCAGAGTGACCAGAGGCTCTGGCGGTCTTCCGCCAATCATAGAACCACGGTTACATATGTTACCAACATTCTATTTCCTTGGCTACAGAATGCCAGGTGGCATACTGAGTGGATCACAACAATCAAATCAGCTTATCACCATGTACCAAAAGCTAAATTTGACTGTACACAGGAATTGACTCTTCCTGACGGAAGATAAAGACAAAAAACAACATGTATGCACTTTAATTAAAGAGCTTTTTTTAAACATATTACTTGCTTTCAAGCAATGATATCCTTTTAAAAGGCACACTCCTCGCGTACTGCTGTTAAGCAATTTTTCGGGACGCCAATTGAACTCCCTGCAGAGCCGCCCAAGACGTTGTCACTGATCGTGTGGATTGACATAAGTGCTTGTGATAACCTTAAAAAATTTAAGACAACCTATCGTCAATAAGATATGCAGAAATGAGAGAATATCAGTTACTGAACACTTCTGGAATTTTATTTGATATTCATCGTTTTGAGAAAAGTTTCTATCTATTCTTATAAAGCGCTCTAGTCGACGTAGGGCGACCATTAAAAACATTGTCCCTGACCTTCTGCGAATAGGCCAAAAGGCTGGTGTTGCTCCCAACAGCCAGAGGCACAATTTCAGAGTCTGAGGTTAGTCGTGTCGTAGGTGGCCACTCAATTGTTTAAAAAAATCTGGTCGGATTGGTAACTGGGTCAGTGGTAACGATTTCCCTCTTGGCAGGCGGTGGTCTCATAGGAACCCCCCGAATCAGGACCTTTATATTGCGCCACTGTTTCAGTGATTGCCATGCTACACTCGTCACCCTCACTAACTTATACTTCTGAGTTTTGACTGACAGGTGTCTCCCCAATAGCAAACGCTGAAATGGTCTTAAATCCAGCATACATAATCTGATCACGGATATCGCAACGGCCAGTATACCGTCTAGCCATAACAAAGTGAGATACCTGAGGAGTTTGCCTCATGGCTACCATGCAAAAATATTTTAAAGACTCTTGTAAGAGAAGCCATCATACTGAGGGAATTTCACTGAACTCCGAGAAACTGAATACTTTGCCCCGGTGTAAACTGACATTTGGTCTGGTTGATCATAAATCCGTGTTTTGGAATGTGATCCAAAAGAAGTTGCAAGTTGTCTGTCAACTTAGTTGGATTTTCTGCGCACAATAACCAATCGTCTAGGTAAGGAAGCACACAAATGTGTTGTGTGCAAAAAGCACACCTTTTTGTTGCAAGGGCGTAAAGGCTGCTTGAACCACTTTCATAAATACTCTTGGAGCTAAAAACAGAACGAATAGGAGAATTTTGGAAATTTTTGGAATTGTGAAGTACACAGAGAAAATCCCCTGTTTTGCAGCAGGTGGTTTTATAATTTTTTTATTTAAGCTTTATTTAGCCAGGTAAGCTAGTTCTCATTTACAACTGCGACCTGGCCAAGATAAAGCAAAGCAGTGCGACACAAACAACAACACAAAGTTACACATGGAATAAACAAGCATACAATGAATAACACCAGAGAAGAAAAAAAAGAAGTAATCTTTATTCAATGTGTGCAAATGGTGTGAGGAGGTAAGGCAATATATCGGCCATAGTGGCAGAGTAATATACAATTTAGCAGATTAACACTGGAACGATAGATAAGCAGATGATGTGCAAGTAGTGATACTGTTGTTAAAAAAGAAAAAGAAAAAAATATAAATATGGGGCCGAAAGATTGGGTGGGCTTATTGCCGATGGAAGCAATCGGAAATCCAGCTGCAGCAATCGATAAGCTACTCGGATAGCTGATGTTTAAGGTTAGTAAGGGAAATTTAAGACCCAGCTTCAGCCAATTTTTTTTTTTTTTTTTTCGCAATTCGTTCCAGTCATTAGCAGCAGAGAACTGGAAGGAAAGGCGGCCAAAAGAGGTTCCGGCTTAAGGGATGACCAGTGAAATATACCTGCTGCAACGCGTGCTACGGAGTGTTGTATGGCATTGAAGCATGTCTGGAGGTTAGTTAACACAGTGTCCAAAGAAGGGCCAGATGCATACAGAATGGTGTTGAAGTGGTTAAAGCTTCATATTATAATAATGATGAGCTTAGCTCATCAAATATGTTCTCCACCAGATCTATAAAGATCACATCCATGAAATGAGATGTCAAGTAATTAGTTTAGCACTGCGGGCGGATGACAATTCAGACGTTTCCTCATGGACGGCTGTCTTCCCCCGGGAACCAGCCGCCACCTCGTGTTGCTCTCCGTTTCATGACAGCAGTGGCTATGGCCCTGTCGTCTGTTCCGGCGAGCACCGAGGGTGACATGAGGGTTATTGCGTGCGCTAATCCGCCATCCGCTGGCTCACGGACCGCTCGCACCTAGCTCATTTGATCGTTCCCCAAAAAGACGGTCCTACTGTCTCTTTCCTCAATCACGTGTTTGGAAATGGCGCGTGATGATGAGATGTCACTTGCAGCATTGGAGGGTGACTGACTGTTATTTTTGACCCCGATAGTTCCTTGAAGCTCCCTCCTTCGGGGGGTCGAGAACAGGAGAAATCTGACGTCGGAAATGTCGGCCATGCTTTCCCGGGCCGCCATGAGTTTGGGGCGACGGTGGATTCAATATTTGATCCAGGCATTCTAACACTCTAAAATATTTTTTTGTCTTTTCCATACATACAGTATTTCCACAGTAATACATAACAACAAATCATCCACTACAGTTGTCATACTTTCAACTACCTTGTAGTTCATTACACCTCCACCACTTCTCTTTACTCTATTTGTGTAATTCAGTTTATACCCATCAATCTGAAAATCCACACATTTCTCAGTGTTGATGCAAGTCTCTGAAATTGCTATAATATATATATTTATTCAATTGTCCTAAATATTCCCTAATACTGTTAGCATATAAAATTATAATAAAATTAGCATATAAACTTATACTGTTAAAGTGGATAATAGATATATTGTGATCAGTTATTCTCTGTATCAATATTGCTTTCAATGTTCTAGAAAAGTATCTAATTCTAATGGAGCTGACTATATGTAAACAGGTAATGCCATGCTTACATTTGTAAAAGATACTCTAAAACTTTTACTCAAGTTGTTTTGATATTTGTGACTTGTAATGGAGTAATGCGGGCAACATTTCCTGACCAGCGAGACTGAGCAGCAAGCAGAAAGGCCTCAATACCAGTGATTTCACAGATCTGGAATGCTTCAGTATTTGGAACTTTGTCTTGCCATTTAACATGTGCAATGTGGAACTGGCCAAGTTTGGCAATCTGTCTATGATGGATGGTCCAGGATTGGCCTCATACAGTAGAACTGTCAGAATGACTGCTTTGTATAATGCCACCTTTGTATCTAGTTGAATGCCATGCTCATACCATACTCTCTTAGACAGTCGGCCAAAGGCAACACTAGCTTTTACAATGCGGGCACTTACATCGGAGTCTGCTGATGCATGATTTGCCATAATGCTACCAAGATAGCAAACTTGTCAACACTTTTAAGCAACTGTGTTGACTGTGGTGATTATTGGTGGATTGAGATTGTTGCTTGGAGCATGACTTTTGTCTTCTTTATGGTAACAGTGAGCCCAAACAGAGAGGCTGCAGTCCAAAAGCGAATAATAACTAGGCTGCAGCCTGGTTGTGCAGCATCAGTCCACACTCATCCGCACTGTCAGGGTTGGTCAGAAATTGAGGAATCAATAGCGGTGATAAAGTATTTATTTGAGCTTGAACAAAGTCCAGACAGGAAAATTATAACAATCAGGGCAACAGACGGGGTTCCGTAGAGTTGGTTGACTGCAAGGTCAACTGGGGTAAGCCCCAGTGTACGGCAGCGTCAACCACGTCAAAGGTGTGAGGAACCTGTCTGCAATGTAGACGTGAAGATCCTCCAGGGGTACCCACTAGTTTGGAGGTCTGGCCACAGAATATCGAGATCCAGCAGAGTGATGTGAAGGGTAGTCCCGGGGTCTGGACTACACCAGGATGAGAGATCCGGGGTGCACTCAGGATCGAGGTAGGTAGCTCTTCCTCTATGAACTGGTCGAGGATGGTGAGTTTAGAGGTCTAGGAAGACAAAGTGAATCCCAGGACAATACAATAGACAGTCGTACGTAACACAAGACTACACACAGATTGCAGAATGCAAACAAGAGTTTTCCACTAAACAAGACTAGGCGAGAATTCGAGACGGCACTGTGACCTGGGTCAACGATAGCACGAGGGACAATGAGAAGTGATGGTATTTATAAAGGGGTAAGTGAGATAGAAACCAGGTGTGGCCAGTGAGGAAAATGATGATGTAATGAGGGCGGCAGATGACAACAATCACCCGCAGACAGCGAACACGTGGTAACAAGACACGAACTCCACGTGTTCGAACACTCACACACAGAACAAAAACAAACATGAAGGAGATCAACCTTGGAACCCAACACGCACACAGAAGCACATGCAAGATTGTGGACCTCATCCTATAACGAGCCTGGAGCCTGCGTAGGCTGAGGACACTGCCAAATGGATCAGCCAGCTCGCCGTCATCCAGCACCTGACCAAGCATGCTATTGTGAAGTGAACAAATGATGTTTACAAATTTCTCTGGGCAGCCAATCTTGCTCAGTATAAGCCAGACCCCGGTACGAGAGACTGAATCAAAGGCTTCTATGAAGGCAATTTAAAGGTTACAGTGCTCTTCTCGGCACTTCTCTTGAATCTACCTAACAATAACATTTGTGCTCTGCTTTTGGCACTCACGCCTATCAGCAACAAAATCTAAAAATTCATTTATAAAACCCTTATTTTTTTTATTCGTATTTTTTTATTCATATACTTACTCTTTTATTTTTTTACAATCGTATTTTGGAGGCAGATAGACCACTGTGCACGGCGTTGTGTGGGAACGATCCAGCTCAAATTACGTCTGTTTAAAGCTGCTGAACGGGGATGAAAGCAATAGTTGTTTACATTTAAAAACATTCTTATAAGCAATTGATATTCCTCCTCCTCTTCCAGATGTTCGCCGGGCGTTTAAGTAAGAAATTGCTGGACTCACTAACACTCATGCATGTCTCAGTTACACAGAGAAAATCCAATCCAAAGGCCGCAAAGAAATCCTCTAGAACTTGTTTGCTAGTGATCTAGCATTTACCAGGCATGAGCCGGTGACTCAGCGGTGCTGCGTTTCCAAAGAGCCCGGCGCAGAGGTTAGATGTCTTGAAAGCTTACCCCATACCAGCAGGGGCGAGGAGGGCATGGGTTGTGGGACTGAAACACCTCTTCGGAGCCAACGACAGTTACCAACCAAGCTCGATAGGGTCTTACAACCGCCAATGAATAGAGAGGAGAGGTACCATCCAGTACTTAGTCCAAGAAGCCATGGAGAAATGTGCCAAACATGCTTTCAACCTCACCAACTGACCACTACCTTTACCTCAACGATGGTGGCTCTTACGCCGTGGATGTAAGACCAGGAGGCAAGTTGGGCATGTAAGTTGGGATGCCTGGTAAAAACAAGGGTAGTGTTTTATGTCCATCGTGATCAAACTTTACAACCTTTTTGGTAGAAATTTGATATCCAGTAATGATTGCCAATCATACAGCAGCAGATAGTAAAGCTTTTGAACAACAAATTGCACAAAGTTAACACCAAGAGACCGCATGCCACACACACTGGCCACCGAAGAAAGCCAGAGGGAAATATCTCTGTCAGGTGGGGGGCAGGTCAGCCATGAGAGGGACCACTGATCAGCCCCTCCATTTCCTACAGTCTGTTCAGCTTTACGACCTCTTAGGATCCAGTACGTCCTTCTAATCTTTCTCTAACAACCGTTCAGTACCTGGATGATGCAATGGCTCATCATAGTCCTTCATGATTAGTGCTGTGATTGGATGTCAAGGGTCAAGGACAGTTGGATGTACTGTATCTGCTTCTAATATCACATAGTGGTGTAGATGATCAGCTACCCTAATCAGTCCAGTAGCATTGACAAGCTCTGGGGAAAGTGTGACCAGTCTACTTATAGATGATACCGGTTTCCCAGACTTCGAAGTTTCAGCTTGTCAGGAAAGGACTCCGCTTGAGCTTGGCAGAGGATTGCATGTTGAACATCCTATTGGAGGTCGGCACTTGAGGTCTAGGCTGCCCTGTGAACCTCTTGGTCATAGGCATGAAGGCACTCTGCCAGTGTGTCATACTGCTGCAGTTTAACTAAGGGTGTGGTGGTGGTCACAAACCCACAGAAGGATGACTGTCTCAATTCGCAGTTTGGCACTTCCACTCTAGCAGTGGTATGGAATGTTGCTTGCAGGGTCGCTCGCGGGGTCTGGGAGTGATGAAGGCTACTTCGACTAGACCCTCTTCATGCTCTATCTGCAGGTAGACCACTGAACCATACGCCTACTCCGATGTGCCACAAAAGACATGGATGTTGTAACGCAGGTACTGGATCTGGATTCAGTTGGGAGGTGAGTAATGTCTCTGAATTTGTCACCCGGCTGACTTGTGATTAATGACGTGTCTCTGCAGACATGGCCGTAGCTATGGTTTGAAAATTTGTCCGGTGTAGGTTGTCAATAATTTTACCCAAGATCACTATTAAATGCTATAAATTATATGAAATATCATTCAACTTTAATAAAGTTAACAATTGATAAACGTATAACTATGAACACGCCTTTCCGAAATGACTAGAATACGTAAATGATTATACTCGACCTGCTCCGAGAGGTCATGCCGTGAGATCATGCATTGACAATCATGCCCAAAATAAAATTTAAATTAAAATGTTCCTATTTGCAGCTCACCACTGGTTTAACTTCCTAAAGTGTGTCATTACGAGTTTGCAGTACAGAGACTGCATACCACCGAACGCACTCACTCCGAACTCTTTCAATTGGAAGACACTGCCAGCCTCGCGCATCAAGTGAAATTTATCCATCTTTTACAGAACGGACAATAAAGATCTTTGTTAACTGAATAGGCTGATTTATATACGTGTAACGCAGACACTCAGAAGAGTTTTAAACTGCTGATTATTCAATCATATATGAAAAAATGACTGTAGTAGAGTAGGTGGGGCGAGACCGTGGTTCGAGTCCGGTGAGTAATTGTGAATTAGCGCAAGCTGTGCGCACACCGGCCTCGAATCACGTAGGAGATGGGAGCATATAAAAGGAACGAGCGACCGGACCGTCGAAAAGAGAGAGGACCGGGCCCGAACTTATGTTATGTTTGTATTTATATTTATGTTCATGTTTTGTTCGCCGGCGGTCGTCCGTGAGGGGCCGCCGGCCATTAAATTACTTTATTAAATGTTTAAATGTTTGCCGGTTCCCGCCTCCTTCCTTCCATTTTATGGAGATTTGTTACATTGGTGCCGAAACCCGGGAGGAAGGAAGGAATGGGCGTTCCCTGCGAAGTATCACATCTTATTATGAACAGCAAGTGCTGAGGATAGCTCATTGAATAATAGAAGACAGGACATACTCTTTGCATCTCCATTTTGAGATGGGCGACCACTATGGACAATTAGATGTTCTATGAATTGTTTTAAATTCACTTTTGTGCCTGAAGCGTTAAGTTTATGTAATAAATGTAGTTGATTTTTATTATGTTGTTTGTTGTGTTTTATGTTGTTTCTTGTATGTTTTATATCATATGTATTGTACTGTAGGTTTTAAATGTTGGTTGCGTATTTGAAGCACCACAACAGTCTAAACTAAATTGCCTCAAGCAGATTAATAAAGCTCTAAAATACAGCCGTGAGGAGATGTGGACAATCTGACCCGATCATTAACACAGATTGCACTCCATCCATCTACTGCAATGGTAATCTATTATGTAAAGAAGTCACTAAATTGTGTTAAGCGAGGCCTAGTCTCTCAGCTGTAAATGCATGCTGAATGAGGTATTAGATAAAATGCCTATGGTTAACACGAAAAGCTTCTGCGCTCCGTCTATGCTCTAGTATCCACAGGGAAATGAGAATCAGATCCTTAAAGAATAAAAGAGGGGTTGCAACAGAGGTTTTAAAATAACCAAGAGTCCTTATGACTTTTACGTTTTAATCACATAAGAGTGTTCACTCCAGCCATTTGAGAGACAGACCTAAATGTTTTAATATCCTCAAATAGTAGTGGTTTAGGTGTCAGTTTTGTGATTTATGAGTCTCATAACATTCCTTAAAAGAAACTAATACAGAAATGAGACAAATGTTGACATATAGTGTATGAACATGAACAGTAGCTAAATGAATGTTGGTTAGTAGCTAGTATATCAGTATTTTAATAAAGGTTTCAAGTTATATTGAAATTTGAGTTTTCTATACCAACATTGTTAAATCTGTGTATTGTTTAAGACGTGGTTTGGATCTTTTCTAAAACTTGACACATGAAATAACTGTTATTTTGTAGAAGATACAAGATTGACAGTAAAAAATGTTTTCTCTATTTTAGACATGAAATATATTTCATATTCTGTGATTTTTCACAATAAACATGACTGTTTTTGTATTGACTAATTTTTCTCTCATGTTGAGTGGTCCACAATGCAGAGCTGTGTTGTCATTAGTGCGTGCTAAAGTGTGAAAGGTTATGTTACTGGAGGCTGTGAATCAGGCTAATCTCATGACTGCCACAACTCTCTATTCATTCTTTGTTTGTCTGGAAGCTAAATTTTTCTGGGTACAAAGTATAAAAGACCATCTTCTTCAAATCTTAATTTACTCTTCACAAAGTGGCACGAAAAAAAGGGTTTGAAGGACATTTTTTAAGCCGTTTGTTGCCCTTGACTCTCTAATCACTGTTCTATAGTCCGTGCTCCACTGTATACTAATCGAACTGCTGACAGAAAAACGATGAGTAAGTGTAAAGAGCTCAGTGATACAGACAGAGATCTGCTGCTCATCGGTAAGGCAAGTGGAACCAAACCCACTCAGATGGCTGAGATGGAAAAGTTGCTACAACAAACCAAAAGCCTAATGAAGACGACAGAGGCAGAATCAGAAAGCAAAGACTGTGGGGATGTCATGGGTAACTAACCTAATTTGTAATATCTATGAATGTTGCTTTTCATAGTATTTTTTTATGTATATGTAGAAATTGTGCAACTAAAATGTTGAAAGAAAGAACAGCAATGTGCTATTGTTATTGTGTATGGCTGTATCGTTTCACCTTTCATAAAAGCCATTATATGATTTTTAAATCACTTTTTTAGCAACACTAATAAGTGTTTCCTCATTCTATCTATTTTACGCTTACTCTTACGTTTACCCTCATCTTAGTGACTGATCTGGAAGAGAAGGTACAGCGCAGCAGAAGAGAGCGTCGTAACTCCCTTCACCGCACACAACTGCTGGAGACTCAGATGAAGACTGTTCATGGTGAGCTTATTGGCACCCTTGATCACCTGCAGGAGCTGCGCAACAAATTGCGGCGCACACAGCAGAATGCAGAAGAGCGAGAAGCAGCTATGCAAAAACTGGCGACAGGGCTCCGATGAGACACCACCTTTCTGCCTTAAGTTCATCCGATACCTTATCTTATTGACTTAACTGTCCTGAAAAGTTTGGTTGACCACCAATCATTTTATTTGAGTAATTATAAATGAATAAATTATTGAGTGAATTCAGTGCCTTTTTTAGGGCAGATTCCTGGCGGCGTAACTTAATGGGCGGTAGACCCAGCATGCTTTGTATGGGACTGCATTTGGAAAGTTATTTTTCAAACAAAGTGTTATTTTATGTTTTTCGAAGAAAAAATAAAGACTTGTTAGTTTTTAATGTTTATTTATTTTAGATCTCTGGTTATTATAGTTTGTAAGAGTGGTGCTTCTGCTTAGGCTGAGGGAAGAATATTGTAAAGTGATTGTGCAGTGCCAGTACTGACACCAGACTCTTCATTGCTCATGATATATATTTAAGTTACTTTAAAGTAAAAAAATAAATAAGTCAAATTACAACTCAAATGTAATTTTCAATGATTTACTAAACTGATGGACATGTACTGAATTGTAAGCACAATTTTATTTAATGAAAAATATGCTTGTTATCTGTTAACAAATTTTCATCAATATAGTGTCATATTTTTACAAGGCATGCTGATACATAATTATATATAAAAAAGTATCCTTGTAATCTGTTAACAAATGTTCATCAATATAGTGTCATATTTTTACAATGTATGCTGATACATACTTATATTATAATATGTACATAAAGAAAATTGAGACCTAATTGCAATTACTTTAGACAATTTTAGACTGTTTTTGAATCTGCTAGAAAGTAGTTTGCATCGAAGTATTATAACAAATTTGTTACATCTTTTCAATTATACTTTATCTTACACTTGTTGTTATCTTTGACTTGTCATTATTTCTAAACAAATATTTTCACAAATATATATTTTAAAAAATATTGAACTCATCAAATTAAATGAAATTGCACAAAATATGTTTGAGGTATGAGTTTCCACCTGCTTTATTGTCGTGAGACTAAAAACATACTGTGTAAAAAATGAATCAGCAATTGTCAACAACAGTGTTGTTTTAAGCGTTAATTAGGGTAACATGGTTTTAAACTTACAGTATCTCACAAAAGTGAGTACACCCCTCAAATTTCTGTAAATATTTTATTATATCTTTTCATGCGACAACACTGAAGAAATGACACTTTGCTACATTGTAAAGTAGTGTGTGTACCGCTTGTATAACAGTGTACATTTGCTGTCCTTTCAAAATAACTCAACACACAGCTATTAATGTCTTAACCGCTGGAAATCCTGAAGGAACGCCTTTCATTGACTTTGTTTTCACCCTGAAAATGGTAAAAAAAACATTACAATGCAGTTTACTGTGAGAGTTAAAGCCTGGGGTTACATGGAGGCATTATTCAGATTTCCCTTATAATAGTCTTTCAAACTACACCACTGTCAAAGTTCCTTCAGACAAGTGGCATAGACTTGCTGACTGCTCAGGTCCATGTTATGGGAACAGAGTACAACTTAAGAAGTTTCAACCGGAATTTTGAAGGTGTTAAAGGACTCATTAAATGAGTACTTTCAACAAGTTGATATGATTAATTAGGGTCTTCATGAAATGTCTGGAACAAATTTAGCTTAAAAAAATTAAATGGCTGTGTAAACAAAACCCTTTTCAGCTCGTCAAAAACAGCTATGCTCACAACAACACGTCTTGGTGCCCTTACTCTTAAAACCATAATGAGTTAGAGCGAACCCCACCCCCTTCCATCCGGCATCTCAACACACGTGTAGTACTGTCATGGCAATGGTTTACCTAATTTATTTATCAAGTGAGCGTGGTAAATAATTTATTTACCGGAGCGTGCCCTCCTGAGTGCCAAACATTTTCCTTTTTAAGTCCTAGTAATGCAGCGTGTTTTACCACTCAGGGGAACATATCCCGGTGCTCGGGGGGGGGGGGGGGGGGCGTGTCCCAGCGTGATCATGTGGGAATGTGACATCGATGCATACCCTCTATAAGTTTGTCCTGTGTACATAAACCCTTGTGTTTCAGTTGTCTTTTGTCAGTCGTTTCATGTTTTTGGTTTGGTCTTATTTTTCTCAGGATTCTTGTTATCAGGATTTTTAGAATATAGCCCATTTCACAAATCGTTTGGACCTTGCTCTTATTTACCTTTTCTGTTGTGGATTAAATCAAAGACACACTTATCTGTGATGCAATGAGTCCACTGTGCATTTGGATATGCTTCCTGCCTGGTTCTTATGTTACACTATAACACAATGTTAAGACTCACAAAATGATTGTATTGCCTTCCTTATTTATTGTTTTAAGATTTGCCCTATTGACTTATTTACTTAGTTTCATTCTCTTTGGGTCTGTTAATACAGTATCCTCTCTTGTTACAGGTTGACACCAGATGAGACAACAAGTAGGTGAACAGACAGTTTTTTTACAATAATCCAAGTGGTACAATTACAGGTAAGCATCCAAAGGTAATACTCTCTTAGGAGAACATCCACAGGTAAGTAATCCGCAGCTAGGATTTAACTTTTTTACTGTGTGTTTTAGTTAAAAACATTAATCAACAAATAGGTAGTGTGCGATTGTGTGCGCAGAGATGGATTTCCTTGCTCATTCAGTTAATGTCTTAATGTGCCACTTTTAGAAACATGTTTTCGTTACTCTGTTGCATAGAGATCCATTTTTCGCGATTATAAATGTAAATTATAACAAATAATAATTATTAATAATAATTACAATAATAATAATTACAAATTAAATTTTAAAACTTCGACAGACCAAGGCTCAACGGGCCGAGGCGGAGTCCGAGACTCAGAGGCTGGAGATGTAGCCCAGGGAACTTCCAACCACTATAAAGCTTGAGCCTGGCAGATCTACGGCGAATCTACACAGCTTATGGCGAGTAAAGGATGAGCTAAGGGGCTGACAGTAACCAGCGAAGGTTGTGCCAAAAATGCAGGCCAAACGAAAAGAAATAAATGAGGGAGGGAGGGTGGGTGGATTTTGAGTTCATGAGTAGCCTTGATAACAGGTTCCGTGACAAGGACATCAGCAACGAGCAGAAATATCCTCCATGGTCATAGCAACAGAAACAAAATCATAACCGGCCTCGGTAGCCATGACTACAGGAGCTAACTAAAAGCGGCCTCCGTGGCAACAGGAACAAAGTCAAAAACAGCCCCCGTGGCTGTGGAAACAGGAACAAAGTCATAAACAGCCTCGATGGCCGTGGAAATAGGCACAAAATTATAATCACCTTCCGTGGTCTGATTGTAGAAATGCTGATTATGAGAAAATTTGGAATGTCTCTTAATTGTATATAAACACAGACTTCATATACCCAGAAAACACAGGGGGTAAGGTTTAGACCATCTCAAGTATCAAAAATGTCATTTGTGTTATTATTTCACATACGATTTTGACATTTTATTCAATTATTAATGATTTGACCTATTAGGCTATTGTTGATTTACATGTCCAGATCAGCAGTTCCCTGTGTCTGTAATTGAACAACTAAAAACTGCTAAACAGGTTCAGTTTTTAACCAAATAGTAAACCGTCATATTTCTTTAAGTAACACTGGCTGCATATGTAGTTTCATCTCAAACCATTACACACTTTACAGCACCTGCTGCCAGGCCTCAACCACCCAGTGCTCCATTACAAGACCCACCATTGTAAAACTGCTGCCACACCACCCCCCAGTGATCAATTCCTACCACCACTAGTCCCCATGTACCACCTACCCAGTGGTGTAGTCCTAACAAAAAAAGTGGTGTACTATACTATACAACGATAACCCCCACCACACATGGCCAAAAGACAGGGGTTAGTGTGTTTGTTTGATTTGTTTTTCTAGTAATATATGACAATTATTTCAGTTAAATATTTATGCATTATTCTTCGCTTATGCTTTGAATATGAATTGGAAAAAAATAAGGTTAGAAAAAACAGGTCAGTGCCAGTACTGTCGACCACAATACAATATTTTTTACGAGGCATCATATCTTTGTAACGCATCACATATACAAGAATACGTAAAAACATATGCAAGATTTTACAGAATAGAGATGAAACTTTGTCATCACTGCGATCTCTGTGTCAATGCTCATTAATAATTTATGGGAAAGATATTAATGTATGAAGTTAAGGTTGTGGTAAAAACAGACTACATTATTTTAAATGTAGAATAAACGTAACAAGTAGGCTAACAATGACTTTAATGGGAACGAGGATACATAGAAAATGTAAGGATTCTGACGTTAAACAGTAGGCCTATAGAAGTGCTTTGTTTCATTTCATCATGTGTCATTTAAAGAAAGCTAGTATTAAAAGTTGTGACGGATACCAAAGATTTGTGATGCACTGCGATGTCGTAAAGAGATAAAGCAGCCTTTGAATTCAGTGTCAATGCCAGATGAGAGGAACCACTCCCAGTGGGCGCCCTTTAAACCAGCTTTGACTAAAAGTGAGCAGTTTTATCAATATTAGCTTACGGCTTCAGTGGGACTCTTTCAGTCATTGACGGGATGAGCTCCTCACAGGGGAGTTGCCAACACTGAAGATGATGTGCTTGGCGTGGTTGTCGGAGGTGGGGCGGCAAGAAATGTTGTGAATTTTCTAAAGAAATGCATCAATTGTATGACTGAATTGGTTAAGGGGAAACCATCCACAAAAGCAGCTTGGAGACGTTAAAGAATGAGAACACGTGGGTATACGCTAGATCTTTAGAAGTCGTTATACGCAAACAGCAGTGTGGAAAAAGTAAGCATACGGCGTATGCGTGCGTCTGTCCCCGACTACACCACTGCACCTACCCCAGCTGCCGTCAAGGCCTCATCGTCTACTGCTCTTTAACTTGCCCCAAGATTGGAGAACACTTTGAAATCATTCAACCACCAGAAAACTAACATACATCTACATTCAGACCTTCATCCCCCACCAACAAAACAGACACACATGGGTCCAAACAAGGTGTGGTACTTTTAAAATTGTTAGAAAGGTAAGTGTCACCACTGTGGCTGAATCTGACTTTTTCACAGAAATTAGATTAGATTAGATTCCACTTTATTGTCATTACACATATACAAGTACAGTGTAAGGACATGTAGTTTAGGTCTAACCAGAACTGCAATTAGCAAGTGCAGGATATACAGTGTGAATAAATACAGAATACAATATTAGGAAAATACTATACAATGGGCATGTACTATGAAAATATGACAGGCGGTATGTACTATGAACAAAATAAACAGAAGGCTATATACTGTGAACATTAATGTACAGGTGATTATGAACAGATAACAATATAGACTATACAATAGTGCAAGTGACTTGAGTGTGCATTAGTTACAGACATTAGCTATTAAAGTTACAGTGCAGTAGATGAGTTGGTGCGGTTATTAAAGGTACAGTGCAGTACATGAGTTAATGCAATTATTGAAGTTATAGTGCAATACATGAGTAGATGCAGTTATACATTTACAGTGCAGTAGATGAGTTAGTGCAGTTATTGAAGTTACAGTGCAGTAGATGAGGTAATGCAGTGATTGAAGTTACAGTGCAGTAGATGCGTTAATGCGGTTATTAAGGTTACAGTGCAGTAGATGAGTTAATGCAGTTATTGAAGTTATAGTGCAATAGATGAGTAGATGCAGTTAGTTATGCAATAGATGCAGTAATGCAATAGATGAGTTACAGTGCAGTAGAGAAGTTGGTGCAGTTATTGAAGTTACAGTGCAGTAGATGAGGTAATGCAGTTATGAAAGTTACAGTGCAGTAGATGAGGTAATGCAGTTATGAAAGTTACAGTGGAGTAGATGAGGTAATGCAGTTATGAAAGTTACAGTGCAGTAGATGAGGTAATGCAGTTATGAGAGTAGTCCATTAGTGCAAATGAGCATTCAGTGTAATATTCCTGGTGTGCAAGTGAGCAGTATAGAGTGCAAATGATGCTATGTGTGTGTAAACAGGATGACACACAGGATGACATTTTTGTTACTTTAAGTAACAAGAAGAAACCATCATCATCTCTACCTAAAGAACAAAAACGCCTTCTACCAAAAAAATCCAAAAAGAATTTGCAGAAAAGGGGTACATCTTTTCAATAAAAAAATCTGTAATTAATAACATACAAAAGAGTGAAGGACAAATGTGGGAGTCATACACTGTATGAACGGTATAGGCATTCAATACATTTTTGCCAAAAATTAAAGAATGTTCACATGATAACTTCAAAAGGTATCAAATAGTTTGCTAAGAATATATTAGATATGGCCATTTCACATAGCCTTAGGGGTGTCAAGGCCCACTGTCATGCTTCAGAAGACTAATAAGATATGAAACCCTGGTAAAGAAATTACTTCAGAGCAAATGTAAATTTAAATATGTATTTGTTTTTCCCATCACTAAATGAATGATCTCTCAAAGCAAATGGATGACCTATTTCTGGAATTGGAAGTGCATCAGCTGCCACAATTCACTCCGCTCCACTGGTCCTGGAGGAAATGTCTTCCCAAAACATGACCACAAAAACACTGCTTCCCTTTCAAGAACAGCTGCAAGAATGGATGACATTCCTGGAACCTCTGGTATCCAAAATATGGTGCTTAATCCCTCTATCATGGATGAAGAGAAGAATCTGGATCCAAATGCAAAAAACAACTATTTATTAAATAATAAAGACATTAATCCAACCAACAGGTAGTGATGGGCACTATTGAAACAGGCTTCATGAAGCTTCAAAACCAGTATCGAATCAGTGATTCGAAGCGCATATAAAACTGGCTTAGCCAAACGAGACTACATTAATGTTTTGAAACGTTTAAAAACTCGACTATTCGCCACTAGGGGGTGTTGATCTGAAAGCAAACTCATAAACCAGTGTCTGTCTATAACTGATTTTCTGTTAATCAAGAAATAAATAATGTTTAAATTTTTGTAGTGATCTGACAGTGATCATCTCGGGATATCCTTTAATGTAAAAATATAGTCAAATGTTACCTAACAAACAGAGCCATATGTTATATGATATATATGATATATACATATATATGTCAAATGCCATATTATCCAACTTAAAAGTTGAGTAAAGTAAAAAGTCAAAGGTCAATTGTACCTTATGGGACCATCAATGGACCATCCATAACAGGAAAAACTCGCCTAAACCAGACAACTAACACAAGAAACACAGGCACTATATGTACACACAAGATAACAAGAATAACAAGACACAGGAGAATGCAATGACGGATAATAAACCAGAAAAGGTTTATGGCTAGTGTTGTGTGAATAGCAGTCCGGGTGAT
Source organism: Triplophysa dalaica (assembly GCF_015846415.1). Taxonomy (NCBI): domain Eukaryota; kingdom Metazoa; phylum Chordata; class Actinopteri; order Cypriniformes; family Nemacheilidae; genus Triplophysa; species Triplophysa dalaica. The sequence continues at coordinate 8,099,784 of NC_079547.1, read as the reverse complement.
GAGGAGAGTGTCCTTTCGTGGAGCATAAGGGCCAGTGAGCCAGCTCTCCTTTTAGGAGTCCTATTCAGAGAGGAGGACTGATCCGTTGGAGTCCCTTGTGCAGCCAGAGAGATGGCGGAGACTGAATGTAAAACGCAGACGTGCACTTATTGACATTAATACAATTATTACATAACTAAAAGAAATTATGGAGATGCTCCTTCAGGATAAACACTTTGCTGTTAATCTATTTCATTTGAAACCCATAGTGAGTCATATACTTTTGAGTGATGAATACATGTGAATTAAATGTCAGATCTCTTTTCAGAAACATTATTTGAACGTGTTAGAGATTGAAACCAGTGGTCAGTGTTGTGGCTGTATCTGTTTGCAATACTTTTAATTACACATTGTTTCCTGTACACTTAAACCCATATGCACCCATCAAACCCTGCTCTACCAACTGAGCTACAAGTACACATCCAGCACATCAAGTTAATAATCTGGCTCTACGACAAATGCTATGCAGAATGCAGCATGCTGAGACTGCCAAACTAATATTGTGGATGTTTCTTATCTGCAGGTATCGGAGCTTCCTGAACTGATTTGAATATGCTAAATGAATGCTCAATCACTACACAAGCTGGATTCAGCTTTCTGCTGAAGCGCTTCTGTCTGTCGATCAAAATTATCTCTTTACGATTCTTGCTTAAATGTGAATCATAATTTTTCGCCATGGGAATTGAAATCACGGTTCTGTTCCACGATTCTCGTTTTATAACCACAACATTTAAAGTGGAGGTAACATGCTATGTCATGCATTCTGACCTCTTAACAGTGTTGAAAATGATGGCTTCTCATGCTTAACATGGTCAAATTGTAAAAAAAAACTAGTTGCACATATGACGTAGTATTTCTTTTCAAACATGGGTAGTAGGCTGACGTATTGCTGATTAATCTGTGGACCAATCAGGGTGCCTGTCACATTGTATAAAAACTCTAGTGGTGTAGAGCCTGGGAAGCGTCATATAGAGAATAGTGAATACTATGCACTAAAAGTATGTACTGTTTTTGTAATGGAAAAGCATATACATTTTAGTCTCTAGCAAAACAATATGCACTCTCTTGGACACACCTACTGGAAGCGGAAGTGGCAGTTGTCGCCTAGTCAACATTGTGGCCATTAACTGTCACACACATCAAAATACATCTCTTCCTTCCATTTTGGTGGGTGTTTTGCCACCCAGGGGAGCGTGTTCCAGGGCGTGTCCCGGACATGTTCACGTGGTAAAGAGACGTCAATTGGTACCCTCTATATAGGATATAGTGGTTTCAGACACATCTAAAGTCCCTTTACGGAAGTCGTGCCACTAGGCGTCCATGTTTGCAACGCATGTGGGCAGCTACTTACGTCATAGCAAGTCCACAGTCCTATCTACTTGAATGGGGGAAAGCAGATCTTTTTTAAATCACTGGCAAAAATCACAATTAAACAGCATATTTCCGATCAATAATAAACCATGACATGATCTGTATCATAACTTTGGTTTGCAATGCTTAAATTGCGCTAAAAATCACCTCTTTCGATGTCGCCTCATCTCCTTGCGCATGCGCACAAGCTGGCAAGCGCCTTCACGAGAGCCCCGCCCCAGACAATCGTCAGTCTTTACTGATTAACGATTGGCTCGTTTTACCGGAAGGTGGGACTTCCTTCGCTAGAGCGGCCATATTGAGCGTTGTATTCTTTTCCGTTCATTGTAACAGCAGTGGCGCATCTTGTTTATATTAATATCTTTGGCGGGATTATAAATACGCCATCGTTTCCGTATATTGGATTGAATGTGGCTAGCAAGCGTTTTATCCGCTGTTTTCAATGACATTTAAAAGGGTGTGGATAAGAAGGCTTAATTACAATGACAGGAGAGACAGAAAATACGAACGTGCGTGTCTCTGACCATGCAGAGCTCGCCTTGCTGTGTCAGATGTTTAACAGAGAGGAGTTGTTTACGATGGCTGTGCGGTAATGTCAGTGTACTGCTCTGATGGTGTCAAAAATGAGGATGGGCAATTTGCGATCTCAGCTTTAACATCTAGACAGATTGTTAATAATTCCTAATTAGTTTCTTGTTTGATTTGAGTAAGATAGTTCTGCGATAACAATGGAGTACATAACTGAGGACATTAGAGAGGACTGGACTTTGCTACTCTGGACCACAGTTGCTGTTCTAGTGCCGGTGCTCATTACGCTGTGGTGCAGCTTTCAGCGTCCCAAACGCAAAGTTATGCTGCAAGGTCTATTCCGAAAAGGCAAACATGGCTGGCACTACACGGACCTGTTCAACAAGCCCACCTACTGCTGCATGTGTTCTCAACCCATCCTGCAAGGGGCGTTTTGTGACTGCTGTGGCATATGTGCGGATGAGGAGTGCATACAGAGAGCAGATCGTAACCTTCCATGTAAGGAAATCATGACTCAGAAAGATGGAGAGTTCTGCCACCGGTGGGTCAGGGGTAACCTACCCCTCACCAGCCACTGTAGTGTGTGCAAACAGCAGTGCGGGACACAGCCTAAACTCTGCGATTATAGGTATTTAATAAAAGCCCTGCTTCGTACTTTAATACCTTGTTAATATGATATTTCAAATGACTAGAAGTAGTTGTATTACCATTTGGTTAAAAGTTGTGGGGTTTAACTCATGAACTTAATTTCTCATGAACTTAAAAACGTTGTATCTAAAGATGTGTGATTAAATGTTCGAACTTACTTTTGTACACAAAACATGTAATTATTGTCAACACAGTCATTTCTTTCGATTGAACAGAAAAAATATGCATGACTTGGAAAAAACAATAAAGAAAAAATTGAGGAATAATTAATCCAAAAATTATTTATTAATTTAAAGAGGATGGAACAGATTTACTAAACTGGTAAAAGTAACGGGAACAGTCATGTTTAACTCAACTCAACTCAACTCAACTTTATTTATATAGCGCTTTTTACAATTTTCATTGTTACAAAGCAGCTGTACATGAGACACATTTAATACAAGTATGAATTCTAAAGCAGCCCCCCCGGCCAGGCAGATAGTGCAAAACAATATGCAAACGGTGGTGAGGAACCCAAAACTCCCATCGAGAAAAAAAACCTCAGGGGAACCCAGGCCCAACCAGGGGATTCCAGTTCCCCTCTGGCAAAAGCTGCTGCCTCTGCACAAGCTCATCAGTGCTTGCACAACAAGGCTTAATAAAAATATAAAAATTAAAGATTATCATTAACAATCTAATAGCATTTGAAATGTTGTAGAAAAAAACAAAGTTGTCGCGTCCTTTATCCAGCTCTATCCTCTTAGCACTTGTCAGGTCACCGCTTCCCATTCTCAGCTCTGCCATCAGGTCTGGGCATGAACTGCATCCTGCGGTAACCTTGGAACAAAGAGACAAGACTGGCTGAGAGTAGAGTACTGTTCTGCACTCTTTGATGCAACAAGTACATCATTTTGTTGTTGGATGTGTTCCTGGTTCCGGTTGATTAAATAATGCAGCCTAAATCCTCTGAGGATTAATATTATGGAGGTATAGTGTATGCAAGATTAAAAAGATGAGTCTTTAGTCTAGATTTAAACTGACAGAGTGTGTCTGCCTCCCGGACCGTGCAGGGAAGAATATTCCAAAGTTTAGGCGCTAGATAAGAAAAGGATCTACCACCTGCACTTGATTTTGAAATTCTAGGTATTACCAACTGACAGGACCCCTTAGAGCGTAATGTACGTGGTGGTCTGTAATACAATAGAAGTTCATTCAAATACTGCGGCGCTAGACCATGTAGGGCTTTATAGGTAATAAGCAAGATCTTAAAGTTAATGCGATGCTTTATAGGTAACCAGTGCAAGGTTGACAGAACCGGGGTTATATGCTCATACTTTTTTGTACGTGTAAGAACTCGAGCTGCCGCGTTTTGAACCAGTTGCAGTTTTTGTAATAGGCCTGCAGGGCAACCACCTAGAAGTGCATTACAGTAATCTAGTCTTGATGTCATGAATGCATGAATTAATTTCTCTGCATCTGACAGTGACAGCATATGACGTAATTTAGATATATTCTTAAGATGGAAAAATGCAATTTTACAGGTGTTTGCGACATGGCTTTCAAATGAGAGAGTACTGTCAAATACAACGCCAAGATTCTTAGCTGATGACGAGGATTTTATGGAGCATCCGTCAATCGTTAAGCAGTATTCTTGGTTGTTACGCATAGCAGTTTTCGGTCCAGTAAGTAACAATTCTGTTTTGTCCGAGTTTAGTAGTAAAAAATTGTTACTCATCCACATTTTTAAGTCAACTATGCAATCCTTTATTCGATGAAACTGCTGGGTTTCATGAGGCATCGAGGAAATATAAAGTTGAGTATCATCAGCATAACAGTGAAAGCTAATTCCGTGTCGCTTTATTATATCTCCTAGAGGTAGCATGTATAATGCGAAGAGCAGGAGTCCCAAGACTGAGCCCTGTGGTACACCGTACTGGACTTGTGATTTGCGGGACACCTCATTGTTTATTGCTACAAATTGAAAACGGTCGGATAAATAAGACTTAAACCATTTCAATGCTATTCCGTTAATGCCGACGTAATTTTCGAGTCTATGTAGAAGTATGCTGTGGTCAATGGTGTCAAATGCAGCACTGAGGTCTAGCAGCACCAATAACGAAATACAGCCACGGTCAGACGCTAAAAGCAGATCATTTGTAACTCTGATCAAAGCAGTCTCTGTACTGTGACATGCTCGAAATCCAGACTGGAATTCATCATTAATGTCATTCCTTTGGAGGAAGGAGCATAATTGGGTTGAAACTACTTTTTCCAGAACTTTAGATATAAAAGGTAAATTCGATATAGGCCTGTTTATTCATGACTATTTTTTAAGTATAACAACATTAGGGCTTACAGTGTGACAATAACCTTTTAGAGTGAATTTGTCCATGTATATATACACTGCAGTGTTCTGAGGAACCGCATGAAATATACCAAAGAATATTACAGTGTGGTAGTCAGTGTTGGGTAAGTGACTCTGAAAAAATAATAAATTAAGTTATTAATTATATATTCAATAGGGTAACTGATGTCATTTTGATTTACACTATTGTGTAACGCGTTTTATAATGATGATTGTTATTTAAGTCTTAATAGTTTTGCAATTTTTTTTTTTTTAATTTATTTGAATTTCATTTGTACTTGAAAAAACACATGTCCCCCTCGCTATGTTTAACTCGTGTATGGTTTATAAACATTTCCTTTTCCTTCATTTTTTAAATTAAGTTCAAATTAAACCGAAGTATAGGGCCTGATAAATGCATAAAAAGCGCATACACATGGTGAGTGTCCCTTTCCTTAATATAAATTAGACTTTTTTTAAATGGCAGTTTTTGTTGTGGTTCTTTAAAAGCGTCATTGGTGTTGCTTTGGTTTTGGTCAGCATGAAGGAATTTTATTGGAAAAAAAACATGTTTATCGTTATAATGTATAGATTTTAGTGTGCCTCGTCATGTTTTGAGGTGAGTTAGCCATCATTTTGGAAAATTAGCCTTTCATGGGAATTTACACTGGTGTAACACCAACAATGAGAGAGAACTCTATGCAAATAAAAAGTAAAATCAAATAATGAACAAGATTCAAGTTGGCCATTATTATTGGTAACAATGTTGTCATGCCGGTGAATACAAATCTTTATGTTAGGTATGAAAAGTGAATTACATTTCACTGTTTCACAACAAAGTCACTGTTTTTTGAGAATGACCCAAGAGTAATCCCTTACTTTAGTTTTTCAGGAGAAAAGTCATTAAATTACAGTAACTAATTACGTAACTAGTTACACCCAACACTGGTGGAACTGAACTACAGGAAGTGCACAGGGAAAAATAAATGTCTGCATTTGTATCCGTTGTCCAAAAGGGGTCCTCAAACACCATGTCTCAGCTGGACAAGGGGTCCTCAATTACCAACGCATAAATGAAAATATCTAATTTTATGGAATTTATCAGAATTATCTTGACTCTTTTGCAGGTGTTAATATCAGATGGTGTGAAATTTATACTTTTTGAGTCCACAATTTTGAGCTATAATCTATTAGGGAAAAGAAACTCTAAAAAGCTCTTGCTCTCGTTTGATTAAAAAAATCAAATTATGTAAGACTAGATAATTATAAAAACGAACACATTTTTGTGCTTTTGGATCTTTATCCCCAGATGTAAAAAGGACTGATTAATAAAATATTGTCACTTTACTACTAAATTATAACTGCAAGTTGTTGTGCAAAATTGTATCTTGTGCCTTTAATTTGCTATCTTACAGTAGATTGTGGTAATCTTCTCATTTTTCATCTTTGTTGTTGTTTTCATTTTGTAATATGTAGGTGTATATGGTGTCAAAGCACAGTGCATGACGACTGCCTGTCCAGTCTGAAAGATAGAGATCTATGTGATCTGGGAGAGTTCCGGTCTGTTATAATACCTCCAAACTACCTCTTTCAAGTCAACAAGCTCTGCTGCAGACACCCAGATGAGTACAGCAAGGTGAGAAGCCGCTAGGCTTTATAGACTATATATATTTTTTTTAAATCTCAGAGTTGGGGAAGTTTTTCTCCTGAAAGAAATGTTATGGCATAACTATTTATTTGACTAGATTCTGATTACAAACTAAGTATTACACCATTGATGCTGTTAAAGCTACCTCAGAAAACTAAGAAGAATACCACCACACCAATGAGTGACTGTTCACCTGAGTTTTCCAGCTGGCTTATATTATTGCGCAAGTTCTAAAAGGGCTCCTATTGTGGAAAATTCACTTGTAAATGTTGTTTAATCAAAACTGTTTGTCAGGAGTGTGTGTACAGAACCACTGTAGAATGAAACACCCATTCCTTTCATTAAAACCCCCAAAAAACCTCTGCAATCCTACTGAATGAGCTGTTGGCATTCTCTCAGCAAACTGACGTCACATTGATTAAGCCCATAACCGCTTATGGACTGTATTAGCATAGTCTCCGGCTTCATCAAGTTGTTCACTGTCTGCCATTGTTGTCACATGTAAAGATAAGATTTGTTTAAAAATGGCAGAAATAAAATGTTTTCCTCAGTTTATTTACCCAGCATTTGTGCAGCAATATAGTCGATTGATGTGTGGTTTCCAAAATTCTAATGTTGGTGAATTCTAGTAATACAAATTTATATTAAGGCAGATGTCAGAAACGTTTCCATTCTAACTGAATTCACCTTTTAAATGAATCTTAACTGTTTGCTATATTATGTGATTAGCTTGCTGCGCTGTGTGGAAGTGGCTGGACTCCAGTCCTGGTTTTAGCAAATACACGAAGTGGCAACAATATGGGGGATGTTCTACTGGGAGAGTTTCGTACCCTTCTCAATCCTGTGCAGGTATGAGTCCACTTTGTGTCTCTTTTTGTTTACATACTTGTATCCTTGTTACTGGACATACACTATGTGGCTTTTAGATTTGCTTGTTTGTTTTAGGTGTTTGATCTCTCTGAGCTTCCCCCCTCTAAAGCTCTTCAGCTGTGTACTATTCTGCCCCCGGGCAGTGTGCGTGTCCTGGTGTGTGGAGGAGATGGCACTGTGGGGTGGGTTCTGGATGCAATCGACACAATGAAGCTGAAGGTAAGAGCTGTAGAAGCAGAATGTGGCTGAGTGTGGATACTGCAGAATATACAGTCAGGTCCATAAATATTGGGACATCGACACAATTCTAACATTTTTGGCTCTATACACCACCACAATGGATTTAAAATGAAACAAACAAGATGTGCTTTAACTGCAGACTGTCAGCTTTAATTTGAGGGCAGTTACATCCAATTCAGGTGAATGGTGTAGGAATTACAACAGTTTGCATATGTGCCTCCCACTTGTTAAGGTACCAAGAGTAATGGGACAGAATAATATCCTTTGCAGTCAATTACAGTCTGAATGCTTTTGCAGTATGCTTTGGGTCATTGTCCATCTGCACTGTGAAGCGCCGTCCAATGAGCTCTGAAGCATTTGGCTGAATATGAGCAGATAATATTGCCCGAAACACTTCAGAATTCATCCTGCTGTTTTTGTCAGCAGTCACATCATGAATAAATACAAGAGAACCAATTCCACTGGCAGCCATATATGCCCACGCCATGACACTACCACCACCATGCTTCACTGATGAGGTGGTATGCTTAGGATCATGAGCAGTTCCTTTCCTTCTCCATACTCTTCTCTTCCCATCACTCTGGTACAAGTTGATCTTGGTCTCATCTGTCCATAGGATGTTGTTCCAGAACTGTGAAGGCTTTTTTAGATGTCGTTTGGCAAACTCTAATCTGGCCTTCCTGTTTTTGAGGCTACATCTTGTGGTGAACCCTCTGGTGGAGTCTTCTCTTGATTGTTGACTCACACATACACCTACTTCCTGGAGAGTGTTCTTGATCCGGCCAACTGTTGTGAAGGGTGTTTTCTTCAACAGGGAAAGAATTCTTTGGTCATCCACCACAGTTGTTTTCCATTGTCTTCCGAGTCTTTTGGTGTTGCTGAGCTCACCGGTGCGTTCCTTCTTTTTAAGAATGTTCCAAACAGTTGTTTTGGCCACGCCTAATGTTTTTGGTATCTCTCTGATGGTTTTTTTTTTTTTTTCAGCCTAATGATGGCTTGCTTCATTGATAGTGACAGCTCTTTGGATCTCATCTTGACAGTTGACAGCAACAGATTCCAAATGCAAATAGTACACTTGAAATGAACTGTGGACCTTTTATCTGCTCATTGTTATTGGGTTAGTGAGGGAATAACACACACCTGGCCATGAAACAGCTGAGAAGCCAATTGTCCCGTTACTTTTGGTCCCTTAACAAGTGGGAGGCACATATGCAAACTGTTGTAATTCCTACACCGTTCACCTGATTTGGATGTAAATACCCTCAAATTAAAGCTGACAGTCTCCAGTTAAAGCACATCTTGTTAGTTTCATTTGAAATCCATTGTGGTGGTGTATAGAGCCCAAAATGTTAGAATTGTGTTGATGTCCCAATATTTATGGACCTGCCTGTACAATTCCAAGCTCTGTTGTCTAAAAGCATGTAAAAATTTTGATAAATATACCAAGCTGTAATTTTTTTAGAAACCCCAGATTCAGATCAGCTACTAGCACAAACATCTTTTTGTAAGTAACATATGATTTTTAAGGTCCTACTTTGGTTTATGGAGTGTCCATCAACAAGTTTATGTACATAGAAGGTGTCAAAACACAATTATGAAGTAATAATAGGCAGTTACTCTGACCCTTTTTCTTGACTGACTCTCAAATGATTGGTTCCGCGATTCATCTGTCTAATCCTCACAGAGGAGATCGGAAGCATAAAAGGACGAGTGACAGGAGTGTACGACAGGGGGGGGGCAGGCCTGGACTGTTATGGGTTATTATGTTTATGTGGCGGCAGACGACCGTGAGGAAGCTGCCGGCATTTTACTTTCGTTTTGTGGTTTGTTTATTTTATAAAAAGTTTGTTAAATGTTCACCCGTTACCTCCTCCTTCTTCCCATTCCTTGAAGTTGTTACACACTTAAATAAGCCGAGTTCATAGCTAGATAAACAAACTGTAATACCCCAGAAATAATGTTACATGTTAACAGGAAAATTATTGAAGCAATCTTTGGTGAAATGACGCGCGCACAGTAATACCCTGGGGTTATAATCCTTTGGTGTCGATTGAAGAATTGTAACCATTGTTTCCTCAGAAGTTCTTCCTTTGGTAGTTTAAGAAAGACTGACTTAGTTTCACAACGTAGAACACAGGTTCTAGACATGATGCACACGCATCATGAACGAGCGACAGTGTTTGGGGCAGGAGTGTGAAGTTTTTGCGACAGTCCCAGCGAAATGTAGGCGGGGACTATTTCTAGTGACGTAGATACGAGGCGGTTAGATTCTTTGACTAGATCACATCTTGTTTGCGTAATTCAGAGTCGACTCCCTTTTTTACAAGCCAATAACTTTGTTATTCATTCACCTTCAAACTTAAAACTTAGCAGACTGCTTACTTTCAAACACGGCAACATAACAGACTGCATGAAATGTAATTTTCATGATCAAATGTTACTTACTCTTTAACGTAAAATATTTTTACATTTGTTCATGTTTTTACTTTACTAAACCATTTTTTAAAAGGACTCTTTGTTTTATTTACATAGGGTCAAGATCGTTTTATCCCTTATGTAACTATCCTGCCATTGGGCACAGGAAATGATTTATCAAACTCTCTGGGATGGGGACCTGGTTATGCTGGTGAGATCCCAGTAGAACAGGTGCTCAGGAATGTTTTAGAAGCTGAGGTGGTCAAGATGGACAGGTAAAAGGGACTATGTGATATAAAGAGGCTTGAAATTTGTCATTTTTAAGTGTATTGTATATATTCCTGCTCTGAATGTTTCAGGTGGAAAGTCCAGGTGGTTTCAAAAGGACACTACTTTCTGAAATCGAAGGTTAGAAAATACCACACGTAAATAAGCAGCAAATAAAATAGCATAAAATACAGTGTCTAAAAGTTACTATTCATAAGAGCTTAAAAGAGTTGTTTGTCTAGGTGTTGTCCATGAATAATTACTTCTCAGTGGGTCCAGATGCTCTCATGGCGCTGAACTTCCATGCACACCGGGAAAAAACACCCTCCTTCTTTTCTAGCCGTATCCTAAACAAGGTCTGAACCCTTTTCTTTTACAAAAAACAGTTAACATATTATTTTAATTGAGGAAAAAGTGTTGTTAAAATGAGTGTTGAGATCTGTAATAATGTGGGAGAATTGAAAGAGGGAGGAGATGTAGAAATGGTGTTAACAATAAAATCTTACATAACCATCTAATTACACACAAAAAAAGAGAATTTCAATTCACATTTCACTACATATGCTGTGAACAACAGCTTTAACAGTCATATACAACATATGATCACATGTTTGTGATGCCACTTACTGCCACCTACTACATATAATCAACAATATACGAAGTCAAAACTCACAGATGGAAGGGTTAAGCAAACACATAACGTTGATCTTTTCTCACAGGTAGTGTATTTCCTCTATGGCACCAAAGATTGCTTAGTGCAGGAATGTAAAGACTTGGATAAGAAGATTGAGGTAAACTGTTGTTCTATGAATTTTTTGTGCTTTCATATGATTAAACTGTTTATTGTATTTAATAACAATGAACATAGTTGTAACCCTGTATTTACACTGTAAATCCAGAGGAGAAACTCCTTCTCCATCAAATTATCTTCACGATGGAACACAGAAATCATATCAAATGTTTTAACTGGGGCCAGTAGTTGGATTTCTGGGAGAGGAATGTTGTCCCATTCAAGTCTGATATAGTGTTCTGGGTCTTCGTTTTGTATTTTTCATTTCATGATGTACAAATTGTTCTATTGTGAGAAAATTAGGTATTTGAAGTCTTTACAATTTACATTGTGGCACATAATTCTGAAATAATTCATAGGTCCTGACGATCCATGGACCTCTGAGAGACATAGCCTTGTAGGATACTATTTTAAAAACCAACTGGCCTGTTGCCAGCTGCCTCGATCCCAACTTTTAAAAATATGTTGCAGCCATGAAATCAAACAAGAATTATTATAAGTGATTTATCCGTGCATTCACACTTGTAATCTTTAATTAAAAACATTAAGCTCCTCTCCCCCTCTCAACAAGAAGTCTTCACCCCATGACGTAAGCAACGAAAAAAGAGATGGCCAGGCATTTTTAGCCCTCCCCTCCAGGCCCAATTTATAACAATACAATCAAAAAGGAAAGCCCCTCCCAACATTTTTTATTCTAATACGGAAAAGAAGTCAATTGCGACTTCTGTTTCATGGTGACTTTAAAATGTTCCCTTTCCTCAGTTTTAACATTTGACAGTGATTTCTTTGTTCTGTTCTCATTGACATATGGGTATATAAGATTTGCAAATCATTGCATTCTGTTTTTGTAGTTTAAAAAAAAAAACTTTATGAAAAATGTGTTCCCAGATAAGTAATTATTCTGTGAATGAATCTGCATATGTTTTAAGATATCTGTGCCCATGTTGCAGAATTTTTGAGCTTTGTATGTGCAATGACGTGAAACGTACCCGCCAAAGGAAATAGTCGCTTTAAGCAACTAGTTAGCAACCTGCTGTTTTTAAGACACAGTAAGGTTATAATTGGTGTGTTTTATGAAGTTTTGTTCACCACATACCTCATTTTGGATGATTTACCAAAAGCCTATTCAAAATGGAACCGGAAGTCCTAAAATGCTAAATCGCTTCTGGGTTTTGCATTAAAAAATGCGTCATCTCCTCTGCTCCCTATTAAACACATCGTAACCATTTAATTAAGATAGGCATACTAGTAACTTTCAGGCAGGTGTGTCGAGGCAAGTTGGGTCAGACTCCTCAGGAGAGTGGCATGAACCAAATCAGCTCTAAGATCAATCATAACATACATTAAAACGTTTTTGAAGCAGACAAATTAACGAAAAACAGTTATAAGATTTACCACAAAGAATCAACTATCTCATGAAACATGAACTTCACACTAGGTCTGTCTTCTACAGGTTTGCAGGTAACATACAAAATGTATTATTTTTTTCAAGAACCCAACTATTGTGCTCTGTGTATGTGGGACGTTATTTTTAATCCAGACAACACTGACGATATGTTTGACCATGTGTTGTGGCAAAAGTACCACAGAGCTAGTGTTTACACTTTATTGCAGTACTTATTGTTGTGCATTAAAAGGGTAATATGGCGCGAATACAGGTTTTTATGTGTCTTTGGTGTGTTATAAGTTGCCCATGCATGTATTAGACAAATAAAATAGCAAAAATTTAAATGTTGAAACAAAAGATGCATTTTATCTAAAAGCAAATGCTCACCCAGACCTGCCTAAAACACTTTGTGTAACCACACCCCCACAAACCTACGTCAGTTTCAGTCACACGCTTGCAGTATTCGACCAATCACTACACACTGGTTAACTGGCCAATCATAGAACACCTTGCCTATCAGAGGGAAGAGCTTTGTAAAAAATCTGGGCATTTCAGAGAGGAAGGGCAAAGATACAAACATGCTCGGTATGTGGAAAGAAGTGTTATTTAATCTTAAATCGTGTATATACGTTGCTTTACATCTAATACAAATGGTAATATTCATTTAGCTGTGTCATATGACCCCTTTAAGCTGAAATCGCTTATTAATAAAACCAATGTTCAGGCAGTTTTGTATTGGATACGACAAGAAGTTTATGTTTTCTTTATCTTAGCACATAATGTGCTTCACAAATACATTTCTTTTATTTATTTTTTTCCACTTTAGCTAGAACTGGATGGAGAGCTAGTGACATTGCCCAGTCTGGAAGGTATAATAGTGTGTAATATTGGCTACTGGGGTGGTGGCTGTAGACTGTGGGAGGGAATGGGAGATGAACCTTATCCTCCAACACGGTGAGAATCCAAACATATTTGTACACTTAGCTTTGATAGTGATTAATAGACTTAGAATCGTATTCAGATGACAATTAAAATGACTGCCAGTTTAATTGTTTTTAAAAGAATTAACAATTATTTTTTTGTCTTCAGTGTGGATGATGGTTTATTAGAGGTGATGGGTGTGTATGGCTCATTCCACTGTGCACAGATCCAGGTGAAACTGGCCAATCCTGTCAGGCTAGGACAGGCACACACAGTACGGGTAAGACCGATAACTTTATTATTCCTGCAGCTATACCTTTAATCCAATAAAAAATATATCTATGATATTTGAAATTTGTTTCATTATTTAAGGTAGCAGTCAAAGCATTGAAAGAGAATAGAATTGTCTTTTAAATGTTGTTATGCAATACCGTGTTGAAAACCCATCTGATTCTTTTTTGCTTATTTTTGGTAGCTGGTGTTGAAGAGTTCGCAAATGCCAATGCAGGTGGATGGGGAGCCGTGGGCACAGGGTCCATGTACCATCACCATTACCCATAAGACCCAGGCTCCCATGCTGTATCACAGTACGGAACAGACAGATGATGATGACTCCAGCCTGTCAGACACTGAAGAACCTTTAAACAATCTCACTGAGCAGCAAGGTCCAAGTAAAAGAGTATCAGGAAAGCCATAAGGCTCATGAGAGATCCAAAAAGTTGAAGGACAGGCAAACATCCTGTTGTGTTTTTACACACCCTGATGTTATGTCATATATGTTTTAACTATAATATTGTTAAAATAATGTGCATGTGCTACTGTAATAGCTACATCTGCTGTGTTTATTCCTAAACCCCCAAAGCACATTCTGAATTGTCCACAAGATGTATGTCTCCATTGAAACAAGAGATGTGTAGATTTGCGTGTTTGTTTTGCTCAGGAAGTGATACCTTAACTGTGGCTCAGGTTTTGGCCTATTTAAGTCCAAAGTTATAAAAGTAAAAAATACATTCAGTGGACAATGTTTCTTAAATGTTTCTTAGTTGTTTTATGCTTTGTCTTGTTTTTGTTAAATGGATAAATATGTTTTGTTCTCTACCAAACTGCACTTTGTGTTTGAATTTGCTGATTAACAACTATTTTTGTATTATATTAGATGTACTTTTCTCCTGTTACAATGTCTTTGCATCCCACTTAAATAAAAGTGAAAAATGTTTAACTTGGCATACCAACATTGCTCTGTTCTCAGATCACTCAGAGACTGTTTTTAGCATGATTCAGCTTAAAAAAAGTGAAGCATGTATCGTTACCAGTGTTGGGTAAATTACTCTGAAAAAGTAATTAATTACTAGTTACTCATTACATATTCAATAGTGTAATTAGATTACTGTCCAAATTACTCTGTCCAAAAAGTATTTAGTTACTCATTACTAATTACTTTCTATATCCTACATCAACCTTGATTAGTTAAGTGATTCAAGGATAGACATGAAACGGCTTATTTAATTCATTCAAATAAATAATATTATTAACTGACCAAAGTATTACAAATGTGAGCACAGATTTTAAAGTCAGACTTTGAATTTTGATGTCAATTACACTATTGTACACGCATATATTTCACAAAGTATTTAGTTTAAGTACATCAAAAGTAACTGTAATTAAATTACAGAAAACATATGAGTTATCCCTTACTTTACTTTTTCAAGGGAAAAGTAATTAAAATACAGTAACTAATTACTTAGTAACTAGTTACACCCAACACTGATCGTTACTAGCTCGACCTGATATTGCCAAGTGGTATTTTGTTGACCTAAGGACAACATTTTTATTAATAAAACCTAAACCCGCACCAAACCCTAACTTATCCCTAAAATCAGAGGGAAATTATAAGCGAAAAACAATGGTCTGGACGCACCTAATTCTGGTTGTAAGATTACATTTAAAATAAACTGTAATTTATTTCTGAAATCTGATTGGTCCAAGGGTCAACATGATGTTGCCCTAAAGAAATCAACCACTTTGGAAAATCAGGAGAGTCACATTACTATTAATTTATGCACAGGAGCTTGTAGATGGCTTTGTGTCTTATGTTAAATTCAATGTCCACAGCAATTTATTTCATCATTTATGCATTTGCTTTTATCCAAAGCGACTTATATTGCATTATACTACACAAATTTGTTTCTAAGTATGTGCAAATCCCTGGCCTCAAACCCATATCCTTGGCGTTAGCAACGCCATGCTCTAACCACTGAGCTACAAGAAAGATAAAATTTTACGATTTTGTGTACTAATGTTTACGTTGGAAGTCTTTAAAATTCTTGATTTCTAGTATAAATGTATCTTTGCCAAATAAAGTGTCAGTTTTGATGATTCTGTAGCCTCATTATCACTCAGTTGTTAGGCTACATATCATGGTTAAAATCCATTGTTAAAAAACAGTGTGAAATGTAAATTCATGTTCTTGGTTAATAATCTATACTTTAAATCTATACTGCTTTACATTCTCTCATGGGACATTATAATAAATCATTCAGCACACATGCTTATAACTACTAGTGTTGTCTTTTTATATTTAATGTATCTTAGATAATAATTTAGCTCTTGGCTAGCTTGTGAAATTTAATTGTATTGCTCAATGCTTTATTTCTCTTTGCAAATATCTGTGCTATTGTTAAGACGAGTATTTGTTTGTGAAAAGTTTAAGTAAGGTGTGTCTAAAAAGTAAAAACCGTCATAACGAAAGTGAAAGTAACTAATCATACAAAAAAGTCTTAGTTGACTTCATACTCTTTTATTCTTCGTTCACGGAAGAGCATTTACATGGTACGTCTTAATAATTTTTTATTTAAATGCATTTGATTTATGTTTAGAATGTCTTAATAGGTCTTGAACCTTTCTGAACGTTAATAAGTTAAACTATAGCACGAGGTGGACTTACGCCACTTTCATTAGCCACAGTTGGAAAATGTTTTGTGTATATTTATGACGATTTATTACAAGTTTTACACATTAATAGTTTTTAGCGTTTTCTTTTATATCCGCGCTTAGAATGGTTTAGTTTATGACCAAAATAAAGCTTGTTCTAGGCTCGATATTCGCTTTCACTTTTCATTGCATTTGTTATATGAAGGTATAGTTAATAAAAAATAATACAGTAAGAGCTAATATTAAACAGCCATTGAATACGGAATTAAAGTATTTAATCAGAAGCGCCTTCTTATATACAGTAGCCTATACGATTTTAAGCTGCATAGTTACACTTGACGCTTTCCTTACAATTCTGTGGCGTTATTTTTCTGACAAATATCGAGAGTAAGCGAAAGTAAGCTAGCAACGAGCATTTTCTGACCACCATGCACAAAACTGGACACGCTGCTGTTTTTATGAATCTAGCCTGTTGCATCATCGTATTCAACATTTCTCATTAAAATAACGCAGACAATTCCAACAGCGCTGTGTTCACATATAACGTAGCCTATATGAACAACATACAAACATCTCAACACAAGTCCAACGTCTAACATACACAAACAAAAAAATCACCCATGTTCAAAGGCTCTCATAGGCATACAAATGTTTGACCTGTAACAACCAGGAACAGGGAAGAAGGGTTTATTGAATTTGCATAAGGACAAGAAAAACATGAGAGCTTGCCAACACACAAGGTGAAATAATATAAAACACTGGTAAACAATCAAAAATGATAACACACTAAACATAAACACAACAAAACAACAACTGCATATATAACGCAAAATAAGTTTGTCTGCATTAAATGTTAAATTTAGAGACAAGGTCTCAAACGTTGTCCAAAAATTGTCTATTTTGGTGTGCAATATACTTAACAAACATGGTCAAGCAGGCTGATTGTTTTTTACTTTTCCCTCAGACAAAACATGGCTTCAATAATGATTATGGTCCTTGCTGTGATTTATCCCTTCATCCCAGTGGTGGAACCCAGTGGAGGTACATGCTTTCAAAAATAGCAATTCATACAAATACATAGTCATTAATATTTTGGTGCTGAAAGAAAGAAATGTTTTACTTAACAATGAAATGTTCAACGAATAACCCTCATTCCATCCAAGATGTATATAACTTCCTATCTTAAGCCAAATGAAAATGAAAATGTTTGTAAAAACATCCCAACACTTAAAGAATTTATATGCAAAAACAGATATTTTTCATATTTCATATTTTCAATTTCAAGTAAAAATCTTGTTTTTTATGATGTTATCATGTTTTATTGTGTTAGTTAGCTGTATTTGTATTGAGTTATTATTACTTATTACTTAGACCATTATAACTTAGACCAGTCTCTAGTTATTTGGAGGATCTATTGAAGGAAATGCATTATGATACAGTATATATATTCAGAGGTGTATGACCTTATGAAGCGTATGTTTAAGTTTTCTTTTCTTAGAATGAGCTCTTTCTATCTACATACAATACAGTTTGCCTCGTGATTTCAAACCTGAAAAACTTGTTCTGTCGGATCAGGGCCCTAAAGATGCATAGGATTTGTCTAACAATAGTAGGGAAATGCCTGGATAGTAAAGTGCTGCAGGGATGATGTTCTTTTGTATGCAAAATGGAATGTGGGCACAATTCTCAAAAACCTGGACGGACCGTGTCATGGTCTGTTTAAAGCCTCATGTTAGCTTTCTACTTCTGGGAAATTACCGGTCAAAAGTTTGGAATCACTCACTCATTCTTTTATTCCAAATTTTTTAATAATAGTAAACTCACCAAAACCATGGAATAATACAGTTGTAACTCCGGGATTTATGTTGTGACTAAAAGCATTCAAAACTAAAGAACTCTACATTCTATGTGAGCACCTTCATCCTTTGACTAGAATTTGCAAAATCGTTCTCTTGGCATTTTATAACCCAGCTTCTTGATGACTCAACCTTGGACGCTTTTTAAACCGTATTGAATGAATTTCCATTGCTTCTTATTCATTGTTTTTTCCACATAATCAATTCAAAGTTTTTTTAATAAAAATTTTGTTTTTTTGAAAGTTTTCCCAAACTTTTGACCGGTAACGTATTTAGGCCCTCAAAATGATTCAATGTTGTGTTCATTTGTAAACATTATCTTGATAGACAAAACTTGTATGCATCATTAATGTTTTCAAAGGTCTATGGGAAAAATCTGTGGGCTTAAGTTTAGGGAACCAGCTAACTTCTGCGTTGGCCTATACAAAAATACAAATCATCCCTATGGCATTCTATAGTTTCCGGCATTGTGTCAAGTATAAAAAATCCAACTTGTTTTTAACAAATATTTATATTTTTTGTCAATATGCAGATTTGTTGAAATTGGAATGTGAACCTGCTGTTGGAATTGCAGCTCATACAACAGTTATCACATGCCATTTCAGAGGCTACAAAGATGTTAAAGTAGATGCAGTTTCTTTAAGAAAAGTGGGCCAGAATGAACCCACTTTTCGACACAGAATAGCAAAACAGCAAAAATTAGGAGATCCTCGCTTCAGTCTTGAAAACCCTGCTGAAGGTCCATCTCTGAAAATAAATGACACAATGTTTTCTGATACGGGAGTATTTGATTATGAAATTGTCACAAACAGAGGCAGAGCATCTGCAAAATTTACCCTCAGTGTCACAGGTGAGACTTTTTCAGTTTTTGTTTGCCAAATACGTAAATGTTCAAATTTCAAGGCCTTATAAATTCAGTCAGACTGAAATTATCAGCCATTGTTGTGTTAAATGTACATACTTTGTTTTTTGTAGTACTTCCATATTGACTTATCCTCCACTTAAGTTTGTTTTGTTTTCTATCAATGAAGCAAAGTACAAAGATCCCATTGTAAGTACATGGCCTCAAGATGTAACAGAGGGAGGACCAATTGACCTTTATTGCAATGCAACAGAAGGCTACCCAACAGGAACCATCCATTGGTTTGACCGATATGGAACAAACTGGACCATTAACTCAATTCTGACAAAAACCACCAAGGATACCGACAGTTCAAAATCTGTGGCTTTGTCTTCCAAACTGACTTTCAACTCGATTGACTTAAGTCTGGCACCATTTAGATGTATCGTCCTAAACAGCAAATACATCAAGGATGGAGAAAAGACTATTCAGATCACGCCTGCCAAACGTAATTAAGCTTCTTTTTTTAAGGTTTTTTAAAAGGTTGTGCAACATAAATTGTATTTGGCTGCCAGTATCACATAATATTAATGTAATTGTGTATATTGTTTAGGAAAAACACATTGAGACCTCAATTCTTAGGAGTTCGCCCATATGTTATTTTTCTTTGTCTATGTAATTTAGTGGATCTGCTCCATATTTAAGCATTACCAAGGGTATCAGGTTACGTCACAAGATTTCAGCAGGCTTTTTTCTGAAATGTCTTTGTATTTCTTAGTCCTTCTTTAGTATTTCCCTTAGGGCAATTGAAGAAACAGAAATGCTTCAGTATATTATTAAGAAAGAAATCAAGACACTTTTATTTATATTGCTTATCATACTTTATTTATAGGGCTTACCAAAGACTTGAATAAACTTGAAAATTTGTGCTTGTTTCTCCAGAAGATGCGGAAGATATGGCAGAATCGAAATCCAATAACACAAACATTATTGCTGGTGTTATGGTTATTGGTTCACTTATTGCTGGTCTTCTGTTTGCACTTTTTTTTTTCAGAAGAGGAAAAGAGCAAAGTAAGTATATCTATTTTTTTAAGCAGACTTACTTATTTACTTGTGTTTTGTATTTATAATTATACCTTATTTTAGATATTAAATGAGTAGATGGCATAAATAAAGATTTGATTTCTTTGGACAGGCTTTCACTTTTTACACACAGATTAGCAACCAATAAATCTGACCTACTGTATATTTTAGCCACATGTGGAATAATGTTTAAACAAAAAAAATTCATTTATAATTGCCTCACTTACAATTCTAAATTAAGTACAGATAAAGGAATTGTCAGGTAGCTTATCGGGGTCTATTGAAGTTTCATTATTTATAGTTTTTTTTCCCATTAACTAAAAGCACAATGTAGAATAACAAATGTAGAACTCTGGCTTAGTCGGATACACACCATGAAAGGAAATATAATTAATTTTATTTTAAATAGGATATGAATCAGGACAACCTGCTTAGACTGATGTGATATCAGAAATAAGGTAGGCCCACAGTTTATATTTGGATTAATAGGTGGAGTTGATTTGTTATTTATTATAATGTGTTTGGGTATATGACTGAATTTTTTGGTTCTTACATTTGTTTTTTCCTTTTTTAGATTTTTTAATACTCAATCCTGATTTGAATTCCCATATGAAGGACCATCATGTTTCTCTTAATGTGCTAATAACTTGTTATGTTGCTGCCTCATTTATACTACTATAAATGAATAAATTAATGTAAACTCCATACAAAATATTGACAAAGCAAAAAACAGATTTTTGACAACTTTGCAAATTTATTGAAAATCTAAAATTGAGTAGCCTACTTTTATATCCAAGATCTACTAACAGCTATTTGATTAAAGTAAGTGTAACGAAGTCTTAATTATATTTAACTTTTAAACTTGAGAGGTAGAATTAGCCATATAAACTGAGATAAAAAAACACTGTAAGAATTTGAATGTTTAAATGATTGTACTTTATGTTATACACAATGTTTTTGGTTGTACTAATCAAATTTTTCTTTGTTTTGGAAGATTGAGTTTTTCTGGGCTTTAGTAGTTTTGTAGTGTTTTAAATTATAGTAAAATATTAATGTCTTTCTTCTTTCTTCTGTGATATCGTTTCATCATTTGATTCCGGTTGGGTAAATTAACTTACCTTATACTAAAATAAATGTTAGAGGTGCATGTCTTACCTGAAAATAACTTGCCTTATTATCTTAAAATATGTCAGTGGCATTGTGTGAAGCATTCATATAAAAGCAGCCTAATTCAACTAGTCTTTGCTTAAACTCTGTGACACCGGGCCAAGTTGTAATATTTTGCTCTTCTGAAACAATGTTATATATTTTGTTGACCTTGGTCGTTACTGTACATATTTTTAAATGTTTCCAACACTGTTTAAGTAAAGATAAATCTGCAAAGATAAACAGTAGAATGGGCTGTCATTGTCAATATCGCTATTTATAGGTACCCAAGTGCTTCCATTATAACAGGATTTTATTAAAATGGTACATTGAAAACCAAATTCCCCAACATAGCCTACTTATGCAAACGTTGATCTATTTAATATTCAGCCAAGGCCAAATGATTCACTAATCAATATTCAAGAAATTATTTACATTCTGTTATACCTGCATGTGTGGCTTCATGGATTGTATTGTAAAAGTAAATTTTCTCACTGTTTGTTACATTTGCCACTTTTCTTGTATTTGTTGAAAAGAGAACCCAAACTGCAAAAAGAGCAGGATGTGACGCTATTTTTCTAAAAGTCAGCAGGGTCGTGGTAACATAACAAATGACTCAGACCAGAAAAAACTCATAAAGCAAACTAATAATTCCTGGAAATACTGCATAGCCTCAGCCTATGGGACTGTCACGGAACTAAAGAATGAATAACTCAAACTACAAGACTCTTGAGCTGAACTAAACATTTCTGGTTCTTATACAGACTGCATAGCCTGAAGATCCTGTTGAGCTATAAATTAATAATACATTTCTCTCATAATTTGGCCATAGCTGGATTTTAAATATATCAGCCTTTACATATTTACTATTGTAATTATTACATTCAATAAAAATATGTATCACTACTGTTTATCCCATTTGAGCTGTAATTTAAATAGAATGACCATCAATAAGAACAAACAATTGTGTGAATATATATTTCTGTGGTTTATTGTCAGTAGGTGACATAAATCAGGTGATTGTCTCACATTGTATCACGAGAAATAGGGAGTTTGTGTCTGTCAGTACACATCAACCAATATGACATTTTATGTAGACATGTCAGTTTAAAGAGAGAGTTCACCCAAATTGTTTAATTCTGTCATCATTTAATCACCTTCGAGTTGTTCCAAATCTGTAGTAATATCTTAGTTCTGATAAACAGACAAAGATATTTGGAAGAGTGCCATTAACTTTCTAAAAATTATACTTGTAAGGGGGACAAATTTCCTTTGAGCTTTGTTTATATTGGAGGTTTTGAGATATTAACTCATCCTGCAAGTTTCGTTGCCTATAATATCCTCCTTAACAATAACAAAAACATTTATATTGTAATTGTTCTCTGGTAAAGTAAAATGACTGGATATGTGACATCACATGGCTGATTCATTTTCAGATTACCTGCCTACAGCGCAACAACACACACTTTCACATAATACATGTTCAGCACCTTGTTAATATCTCATCTTAGATCAAGCCCAGTATTGTAGCGGTCCTACCAGGCAAACAGTTGTTTCAAGTCCGATGGGCTACTGTATCTACCTAAACTATGTGTTCACTTCCTTCCCCACATGATAATAGTTGGATGGCCATGAGCTACTTTTTCCTCCAAGACATGTTACTTTTTAACATCACGTTATGTTAGAAGCATTTCAAGATTTAAATTTCAGTCCAGTCTTTGTCAGGGCAACAATGTTTGTCCAAACTTAACATTAATTTAATATATTATAACCTTAAGATTACATATAGAGAAAATTGTACACAAAGTACAATTGAATTCTAATTGAGCGTTACAGAATAGGCCACCACATCACAAAGAAGTAAAATAGGCAAATGAGATTAATTGATTTGGGATGGGATAAAATATAAAAAAGTACAGATATATCCAAATCATATTTTTGATGAGCCACTATGGCACAATCTGAAAATACCTTTTCAGGTGTTTATTATCTATCAATTCATAATTTATAAAAAAAAATATTTTTAAATGACTAAAAAGAAACAAGTTGGAAAAAATACATAGAAAAAAAACACTGTTAATGAGCTTGCACAAAATTAAGCTCACTGGCAGAATTTTATTAAAAAAAATTATCTGTACAGGACATCTAAAAGAGCTCAATCACTTTTATGGAGTAAACGCCAGAATCTTCAGATTGCTTGTCTTTCTTGAGCACTTGAAGGCTTCCCTCAATTTTGTCCAGTTCAGAATAAAGTTTGACCTGAGAACAATTCCAAAACATAAATTCAGCATAATAAAATTGATACAGAAAGCTATCAACGTTAGTTCTCATGTGCATTAGGACACATGCCTTACCTGCGATCTCACAAACTTGTGCAGATCAGAAACCAGCCTTTTAGCTTCTGGTGCCATAACCAAGACTGTGAAATGAGCATCTAGTAATAAACAAACCCAGTCCACGATCTTGAAAATAAAAGGAAAACATCTTAACACACAAATATAAATTTAACAATACAACAGTTTTTAAATTGTATGTAGGTTGTGACAGACCTGCGCCATGCTTGGAGAGCGAAGAGCTTGGATTTGTAAGCCTGCCTCGTGAGAATATCGAAGATAAAGGAACTGTAGATACTGTAGAAAGAGCTGGAAACAAAAACATGTAATAAATGAGACCGAATATTAACTGATTGAACATCACTTAACATTGACTTCACGTTATAGCTTATCCTGCAACAAGCGCAGTTTATTGACTTGTCCTGATAACACTATAATGGTAGAATCACATTGTGTGTCTTGTAGACATGTGACAGATAAATATGGAGCGATGCAGTTGCGGTGTCTTCATTTTTTAGGTGTGCCGGTGCCACATCGAGTTGGTAACAGACCAACTTTTTAGAGTGCAGAACACGCGCAGGTAATTTTTGATAAAGAAAGCAGCAAGGCTTATGCTTTCCATGCGGTTTAAGACGCGAAATGTGAATCACTCCTTATAGAACAGTTCTCTTTAATAATAACAACTTGCACAAAACAGTTGGTGTTTTTAAAGTTTGGGTAACTTGCTATTTCATGGATTCTGACTTCTAATGCTTGACATGGTCAACTTGCTAAAAAACGAGATGGAAGTTCGATGCAGTATTTCTGTGCTTGATACACTACCCAAGCACTCCCACTTGTAGGCCTGCACGATTAATCGTTTTTAAACCGAAATCGCAATTTGAAGGGATGCGATGTTCAAATCGAAAGAGCTACGATTATTTCGATTAAGGGCTTTAAAATGATAAAATACATCTACGTAGTATTTCACAGTTTGCTTCTGCAATTTAACGTTTAATCAATAGGGGACATTTTAACACTGTACATGCTTTTGAATAAGCAAAGAACGTCATTTGGAAAAGATGAGCACGAAAGGGAGCAGCAGTTAAAAATACGCAACAAAGTAATATTATGTCTGCTGAAGCGCAAAGTCCTGCAGCAGCAAACTACTTTGTACCTAAACGAACAAGCAACGCTTATTTTTGGAACTATTTTGGATTTCGACCTTCGGATGTTCTTCCAAAGCAAGTGCTTTGTAAAACATCCCGAAAGTCTGTGTCGACCTCGCGAGGCAACACAACCAATCTCTATCAACACCTGCAGAGGTATCACAAATAATGGCTTTAATTACTAAAATGAACGCTAAGGATTCGCTTCCGATCAGCTTTGTCGAAGGAGAGGGCTTTAAAAATTTGTACAGCCCGAGTTTCCTTTTAGTCTAGAAAAACTATCACTGCCAGACTGGAGAAACTTTTTCGTTCCGGACTGTTAATAAATGCCTTCATTCGGTTAATATGTTTTAACACGTTTTAAGGCTGGTCTAAAATATTTATGCCTTTATTATATTTTCCTTGATCAATCACCCTGCTGTTTGTTAGTTGGTATAAATGTGCATGCTCATATTTTACAAGGAAATGTCCTAGCATTATGAGCGGTTGATGCTGATCGACGTACTGTTAATAAGTGCCGTCATTCTGTTGTTAATATATTAATGTTTCAGCGCGTTATCATAATGTTTAGCTTGATGTAAGATTGCCTATTCCATAATAAATAAAGCAGTGTGTCGTCACGGATTTAAAGTGGTCTCTCTCTCTCTCCGTTTATGTGTGTGTAATTCTGTAAATGCGTCCATATGGGGGAGGGGTGCGAATTTTGAATAATCTTCAAATAGTTCTCATCGATCTTCGAATATTATTTTTGCCTTAAATGCCCATCCCTAGTTTATACTTGTTAATTTAACTATTTAAAATACTTTTGTTATTCTCTTAATTTGTCATGACATGTTTGCATGTCTTTCTTTGATGCATGCTGTTAAAACAAAAACAACAAACCTAGCTCTTTTTTTTTTAAATAGTAGTCAAATTGCATTTTAAATCGCAATTTTGGTCAGAAAAATCACAATTAGATTTTTTCTTCAAATCGTGCAGCCCTACCCACTTGTTTCTGAAGTTTTTTATAAGTCTATTCCTTTTATAGGGCAATTCTTCCGGAAAAGCATGTTCAATGCAAGGCGAAAGAAATAGCCCGTCCACGCATCAAACGACGAGTTTGCTGCGCTATGGGCCTGCAGCTGCAGCTCGTTACTCATGCACTAGTGAGATAAGTTGAGCCGTTTCAGTATGTTCACACCATTTCAGTGATGGGTCATATATAAACTGTGGATATAATGCTGGACTTGGAGATCACTTGAAAAGTTTGCAAGATGCCAGACATTAACTGCACATGGTAAGTCAAACTAAGTCATATGTCTGTGTTTGGTTGGCATTTTGTATGTGCATAATATAAAAAACATTAAGGGATTAATGCGATCGATGATGTATTGTGTGGTCGTGCTATAATTCCGTCCCCTTATAGCTCGTTTTTTTTTCAGAAAATTGTACTGCTGAATCTCTCTTTTAAAAATTTGATTGAACTAAATACTCTTCGAAGATACTACGTATGCAATACTATTGTAAAGGTACTCAAGATTAATATGAGATTGGCAGAAACTGTGTGTGTTACCCGATCTTCTAAATGTTTAATATCATTGCATGTTTAGTATTCCAAACCCTTTGATATCCATTTATTTTGCCACAAATACATTTCTAAAATCCATCAATTGATTTTTACTGTAGAGTTTCATTTTGGATTGAAATACGCTAAAGTAAATGAGAACAATACTTCTTTTTTTGAGGAATTTGTTAAAATCCTACATATGTACCAAAAAACAATATGTTGCAATGAGTTGTACTTTCTCAAGAACATGTCCCATGACTACCTTCAAATTAATGAAATGTTCGACTAAAAATAATCTAAGGCATAAATATAAACATTCCTATGGCAAACTACGGGACTACATACTTTATATTATATAACATGTCTTTGTGATTAAAGATATGTTCTTTCAACAAGACCTAGCATGACAAACAACCATTATTTAGGAAATTACTATGGACATAGAACGGTAGGTTACAGAAAACCTTAAACTGAAAAAACAATTGGATTGCCCATACTCACAATGACATGTGGAACTGTAAGATCTTTGAGATGTGGCAGCAGGAGTCTGTCGCTGTACGCTGTCTGCACAACATCATTTCTAATAGGAAGGTTAAAGAAAATATGTAAAGTATGCCCCCTAGAAATAATTCAGACCTGCAAACTTGGAAGTGGTGAAAAATGTGACAGTTTCACAATGGGGGGGTTTGGGATTGGGAGGATTTAGGTTGGGTGCGGTGCGATGGGTCTGGGGACATCCTCCCCATAACAATTTTCCCCCATAATTTCTCATGAAAAAGATATATATATATTATCAATTCTGACTGACAAGAAAAAAAGATACTACATTTGCTTCAATAAAAGAATAACTCACACAAGCCACAATTTGCTGGTCAAAATTATTTTCTTCATTCTTTTGGACAGCACAAGATTTTCATGACACCTATTGAGTAGCAACTAATCACATGATACTTCAACTCTCGATCACAATGCTCCAAGTCGTAATTAAACATCTAAAATGATCTTTAATTGTATACGTTTTATAAGAGGTGCACCTCCCTAAATCTCTTCTAATACAAAGGATGTGTGTCCATCGGAAGCAAAGCGCTTGCGCATCTGATGTTTTGGTTTAAAAAAGGCAGTATTGAGAAATTAAAGTGCGTGTTTCAATCAAATGGGTAAACTGAATAATAAATATCAACGCCATTTTCTCTTTATCCGAGACGACAACTTACATTCGTCCCTTCAGCAATGCTTTTCAAGGGCGCAAAAATTACATTAAGACAAGCTTTCCTGCCGCATCTGCACTTGATTCTATTATGTTGCCTGTATTGTTGAATGCTGTGTTTTGAATAATCAAAATATGGCACCCGATGACTTACATTTTATAAATCATTAAGGAACCCCCCACTGGGCAAAAACTCTTCAGATGTATATGATTCACAAGAATGCCATATCAAGATTCAAAACAGCAAATTTTGCCGAAAAGCGGCGAGTTTGCAGGCGTGATAGTATATCAGATGAAAGTTTTTGTTTTAAAGCATCATGGGTAAAGGATACAGTAGGGTGCTCTTGTGTAAGCCCACAGGACATTTCATATCCAGGTGTAGGGGGTCTCTCTGTGGCATGCTGGGAGTTTGAGATCCACTGTCCTCGGGTGTTGAGGGACAGAAACCATTCTGCTGGTAACCCTTCTCTTCTGATGGGCATCCAGTCTGAGTCAGAACTTTCATGAACATCACACTGTCCACGTCAAGATTTACAGAGTCAATCTCGGAGTCTGGAGTACTAAAGACAGAGACATAAAAACACCAAGAAAAAAATGACTTTTCATGCGTGTCTCTTTCCGTTCTGTAAAATTTGAAAAGACCTAGAAATAAAGAAAATGAACAGTGGTATTTTAAATATTAAAAGTGGAACTATCTGGTGAACAGGACTTACCTCAGAATAGCTTTGAGAAAGGCACAAGTGATAGCTTCAGGAATGTCAGGGAAAAGCTGGAAAGCAATCTGACAGAGATCAAAGTCTTTCTTTTCCAGAGCCAACAGCAGCATTCCAGGACAAACGCTGCACAAAAGGATAACTGCAGCATGAAATACACAAAAAAGAAATTCCTTGTATATGGGGAGGATTTTGTCTGATGTTTTGGTCAAACCTGTGACAGAGGTACTGTGTTTTTAACAGCTGTAGAAATGCACTGTTAGGGTAGAAGTTGCCATCCGTCTGAGATCTTGACACTAGTTCTAAAGCTATTCTGCCTGCTGCCAGCTGGAGGTCAGTCTGTGAAGCTCGACAAATAAACTCACCCACTACAACCTGAACCACTTCTAATGTCTCCGTCTGGCAAAAAAAAACACTGATTTAAACACGTCTGCAGAACTTCCACAGAACTGGTTATTTTATAATTAAGAAAAGCATCTTAATACCTTAATGTGCTCTGTAAGTTGATCGACTGTCAGTGCGGAGGATGTGCCCTTAACATTAGAAGCATTCTTAAAAAAACATTAAGAGATTAGTCACAAAAGAAAGAAACATAACATATACCTCACATTTAGTTGTATTGATTGAACTTTGAATCAAATAAAAATGGCTAGAATATCTGAAAAATGACAGCCTAATTTTGACACTTTAAAGCCTGTATGACCCTTTAAAGAGATGGTTCAGCCAAAAATGAAAATTCTGTCATAATTTACCTCTTGTCACTTCAAACCTGTATGAATTTCGCTGTTATATTAAACACAAAGGAAGATATTTGAAGAATGTCAGAACCAAAACTAATCTCAGCCCCCTTTTACTCCCATAGTATTTATTGTCCCTATTCTGGCAGCAAAAGGGGAATTAAATATGTTTGGTTGCTGACATTCAAATTTAAAATGACAGAATTTTCATTTTTGGGTGAACTATCCATTTAACATGTCCAGTGACGTTGAGTATGTCTTACCACTTGTTTGGTAGAAATCCTGCTGGTTCCTTTTGTCTTAGTGATATCACCATGTGGCTGGTCGGTCCAGGAAGACACAAGGGCACACGACAGCGACTCTGATAAAACAAAAGGCATCTATATTAGGGTCATGCTAGAAAAGAAAATAGAATATATCCCATATTTGAACAGAAAGTCTTTACCACTCTGTCTAGACTGCTTCAGTCTTCCCATGGCAGCTGCGAGGGAAGATTTCCGGCACTCAAAGGGAATAACTGATAATGTCTTTCCATGGGGTACATAGAGCTTCCCACCATAACACCACAACTGCAGCACAAACACTTTGTTATTACTCACCTCCAGACAAATTAGACAGAAGTTATCTTCCTTAGAGATATAAAGTTGTTATTCTCACCTGTGCAAACAATCCTCCTGGCATCTCTTTACTAGCCTGAAGAGTTTGAAAGTGAATATTCCAAATGCACAGGTAATCTGCAGATAAAGTTACATCACATTGTAGAGAGATTCAAAGTAGGGAAGGAAGGAGGCGGGAACTGGAAGACATTTAAACATATAATAAAGTAATAACAGCACTGCACAAACATGTTGCTCCATGAAGATCCCTGAGCTGTTATAATAATAATAAAATAAAAATGGACTAAAACAAAAAAAACATACACATGTATGCTTTACATCTGCCAAAAATATAGACTTTTTTAAAATAAAGTGCCACCTGAGCTGCCAGAACAATAAATAATTTATAAAAAATAAAGAACAATACAAATCAAAAAACTTAATAGGATTTGGATGAATTTCAGAACTAGTTCTCTACACTACACTGCAGACAGACACTCGCAGACGCACATACTTTTGCAGGTGCACACACTCACAAACTCTCACACTGACACATACACACACACTCTCTCTCTCTCTCTCTCTCTCTCAAATTCACTTGAAGCTTATTCATTAAATTATTACCATCATTGTAGTAAGTGCAAGGTTCATTTATACACCACATTTTAACAAAGCTTAAGTGCTATAAAAGAACATTAAAACGAATCGATTATGAAATAATCTCGAACCGCGGTCTCGCCCCGCCTACTCCACTACACACATATCTCACTTATAATTCCAAGAAGACAGTGAGAGATAAATGAAATACGCACTTCATGCAGTTGTGGAGAAATAGGGCTGTGCTATTTGTGGAATAAAACGAATTGCGATTTTTTTTCACAGACATTGCGATTTAATGTTTCTAAATCATGCTTCAACTCTATATTGTCAATAGTGTGCCGAATACAGTATGGGTATAGTTACCCTGCTGAAAAGAACAATGAAAAACAACAAAAAATTGCTTCCATTAAAACCATTACAAAATACATTTTTGCAGTTTTGGAAATGACTGTTGTTCTATTGGTTGCCAACTGCCAGAATACACCACACCAATAGAATCCAAATACCAGTGTACACAAAATCCATTAAAAAATCTATTATATGAGTGAATTATTAAAATGGTTGATAGGTTACAGAGTTTGATTATTAACTTTTAAGTATGCCTAGGCCTATTTGGGATTTTAAAAATAAGTAGAAAATTTGCTGAATGTTTAATTTCATCTAACTGAAATTAGTAAAGCAGTTAGATAGAATTTACATTTGTTTGAAATGTAGAGCCAGGCGTGAGTTGACACCAGTGGGTCAAGCCTCGTCCATTTTGCCAGATGCGCTTGTGGAGATATGCGGTGTGGAGCATATACACATATCAGGTGTATGTACCTTTGTTAGCTCCAGCAGACGGATGGGGGAATCCCACTACAGCCACATGCGCCTCATCAAGCACAACTGCAGCAGCAGATGTTACCTGCCCCTCCCCAACTGGAAGGCTGAGACAAACGGAGCGAGGGAGCTTCTGGGCACCTTCAGCTCCTGTGCTTGAAGTTCTGAGTGGCAATACACTCTCATAAACACTGCCATTGGAGTCTGAATGAGAGCAGAGAAATCCGGCTGCCATAAGTACACATTTGCCAGTTGGGATTGGCATGAATAGAAGATAAACAAAAAGAAACTTACACAAGGAGATTAAGTGTATGTTGCTGCCCCTGCATGTGGCAGAAAAGCTAAGAGGTGTAGAGAACCCCGGCTCATTCTCAAATACGTGTTTCACCAGAGTGTTGGGGTTAAATTTCTGAACATAGAGGCAGTGCTCTCCTCTCTAAAAACAAAGGTCACATAAGAGCTGAAATACATATATTATGCAGAAAAAAAAGTATTTCACAAAATGAATTTCTTTTTAGAAAATGTCTAATACTATATTTAGATAGGTAGTAAAGATGGAACTGAACCTGCTCTGTGGTGAACAAAACAACAAGCTGTTGATCTGCATTAATGATATTACTCCACCTAAAAAAGCAAAAAAGAACACAAACCCATTCACTTTAGGTCTTCTGGTCTAGACCACGCAACGAAAAAAACATAAAATCCAACAAGAGAAAAGTGCCACCACCGACCTGATAACCTCCTCCTCTGATAAGACTTTCTCTATGGGTTGCTGTGGGGCGGCAAGCAGTGAATTCAGGAACCTAACAGCTCCATGACGGAACACCACCACCGGCTCAAAGCCAGGGGCGGACAACAATCTGAACACATCAGCTGAAACCTGTAAACAGTCCGGAGTATTAGCGCCGGGATGCTGAAAACCACACCAAATTGGGCCAAACACGGAGCAAAGTCTTCGATAATAAATGTCAATTCATCAACAGATGACTTTTCCAAAACTACAAGCAAGCTGTCTAAAATAGATGCAGCTATCTTCTTGGGATGGGGGAGAATCGAGGAATATCAAGGATGGATATCATTCATATTCAGTTGTTGTATTCTAATCTTTCCTTATAGTCAAGGAAATTACTTAACATCTAAAGTTTGTTGACAATAAGTAATAAAATGGATTCTATTACATGTGATGTTACATTCTATTAAGTGATGATTCAAAAAACACTTACTGTTGCTTTAAAAGCTTTATCGATGTTAACATCGTCACCCTTCCAAGTTCTGACAACCTACAACACAAAAAGGACCGCTTACTTCAAACAAGACTTTAATTCACAGATCACAACTAAGTTACCTCTTAATCAAAATAAACAATATTTTACAATCTTCATTTTTACCTTATCATCTGTAACAACCACATATTCCTGATTCTGTGTGTTAAACACAACAGGACTGGTGATGGTTTGTCCCTGCTTAACCGTCCAGCTGCCCAGAGGCTTCTGGTCAGACACCTGGTGATACAAAATGTTTTCAACACATATTATATTAGATACTATTAACAACCGTGTGTGAATAACATCAAAATAACTGTAAAATGCTGTATGTTCAATAAAGAGAGACAATTACGCAGCCACGCGTGATCTAGATTCTCATTAGAAAAAGGATGCTGTCTAAATCACTTTACCTTGTAAACAGTTGCAGATCTCAAGGAGTCCGTGACGAGAACATGGTCAACGTCGCCATACAATTCAACTCCTTGAATAGCTAAATTTGATGTGTTTTGCAACGGTGCAAATCCACACAGCGTGTATCCCTCGTACAACGCTGCCATGTTTTCACATGTGTGGCGTGGTTTTTACTATCGCGAGATTACACGGTCCAACTTGCAGAACGACAGAATTTCCAAACAATAATTGCAACACTGCCACATAGTGGTTTGGAGCTTGCGTTGCATTCTAAAGGGCCTAATGATCAAGGACCACTACAGAAAAAACACTGAAAGTACCATGGAAATATTAATTGTATTATTTTGTATAGTTATTTTATTGCTGTTACTGTTCAGTAAATTATTACTCATCGAAAAGGGGTTGGTCCTTTGTATTATAGAAATAACAAGTAAAACACATTACATTTAGTCATTTAGTAGAGGCTTTTATCCAAAGCGACTTACAAAGAGTTTAGGGAGCAATAAGCGATATGTCATACAGGAGCAATAATGCAATAGGTGCCAATACAAAATGACTGGTTTCAACAAAAGCTAGACCACTACCTGTTCAGAGAAAGAGAGAGGGTTAGTTTTTTTTATTTGTCTGTCAAGGATTCACAGAAGAGATGGGTTTTAAGTAGTTTTTTGAATGTTGTGAGAGATGTGGTTGACCGGAACGAGTTAGACCAGGAAGCGATTCGCTTATAGGAAGGCAGTAGAAGACTCCGCTGGTTTGCTGAACGCAGGGATCTTGATGGGGTGTAGGAGTGTAGGAGGATGTGAAAGTAGCTAGCTAGCAAGTTAAGCAAGGAGGGTGTGAAAGTAAGCAAGGAGGGTGTGAAAGTAGCTAGCTTACAAGTTAAAGTATGTCTAGTGACTATTATTTAAGGTTACCAGTAGAAGAACGGTTACTTGGCCAAACTTAAATGAGACAAAATTACACGACCTATTAAAAAATGTATTATACAATAAACATATAAATATGAATTAAGATTAATATAAATGAATTGAAATATAAATAGGCCTACTTAAATGATTAGCCACTAGCCAGACCATTAAACAAACGCAGACAGGAAGTTAACTTCGGGCCAGGCGCATATGTGTCCCAGAGCCATTGAGAGAGAGAGTCTCGTCAACTCCGTTGACTCCAATGGAACAGTTTTTTACAGCAATGGCAGTTCATGGAGGCTCTCAATAGTCCCCGGAAGTTACTAGTAACGTATGGAGCTGCGACTAAACAGACAAATTGAGGTAAACTTCTGAACCATTTAAAGACAAAAGACATTAAATTAATAAAAAAATGAACGAAATAAAGCATTTAAAGAGAAAACATAACTTCCTGGAACCATCTGAAGGCTCCATGAATCACGTGATCCTCCGGCGTTTTGGACTTCCGTTGGCAGAACACTCTATCTATGGCTCTGATGTGTCAGAGGAAACTAACTTAATTATACTCTGGAAATCAAACTGTTTTCCTTAAAACTGTTTATGGTTTATACCTATTTTTGAAATACAGTGCTTTCTTTTTAAAGGCTTACAGTACGCCACCACAGTATTTTTCTTATTTGTTTGATGGCGAAATGTGGTTGAAACAGGTTTAATATGATAATACATTTAAAATTACAGTCATAAAATGGGTTGGATTTTTACTTTCAGACAACAAGTGTTGTTATTTTTTTTTACCCTACTGTACACGTACCAGCCAGGACCACTATTTTGGAAGTGTTGTCATGGCAGCACAAAAGTCACATCACATGACCTAACCCAGATATTTGTTGATGTCCCCATGCATCCCATTCCAAAATGACAATATGCTTACTCGTGTACAATCCATTCAATATTCGTTTTCAAATCAAAAACAGAAAACGAAAAAACTTTTATCTTTTCATTTCTTTCACAAAATAAAAAAGCAAATCTGTTTTTTAAAAGAAGAAGAATTATGACCTTTTTCTATATTTTGGTTACTGGTAAAATTAAATAATGAACATCTTAAAATAATGTTTTTTAACCTCGAGCTATAGTACGTTTTTTATGGACAGTTGCAAATGTCACCAACAGGGGAAGCAAAGATGCTGCTTAGCATCTACATTCATTCAGGTCCATATACACAAACTAAAATGGCATTTAGCAGGACTTGCAGATGATATCCTTAGCAAGAAAAGAGTTAACACCCACTTAAGGACATATTTCTGAACTTGACAGCAGTGTACATGACGGCAGTAGGCCTAAATATATATTGCTTGCATTTTTGCCAGATTTACCATAAATAGAATATTTCAAAATGTGGTGTCACTTTGTTTAATGTTAATGCATGTGTGCACTTATTTTTTGTTATTCGATGCTGTCGTTTGATGATGAGACTCCTCCCGATGTTTTTGAGTGTGGAGAACTGGGCAGTGACCTGTGGTAGGTCTGCACGCTTCCCCTGAGAATTCACTCTGTGTTCACCTGCAATGATTTTTGTCCTGACCCGACGGATCCCTTTAAATTTTGATCACATTTCCAGATCTCAAATTTTTTAGATGTTGTAACATGCTATTTCTCAAGCTTAACGTGTTAAACTTGTCAAAAAACAAGTTGAACGTATGACGTAGTATCTCTGTGTTCCATTCACTCCCCCAGGGTTCATACAGGTTTTGGGAAGATTCTGTCGAACATGGATTCCTGTTTCATAACAAGGGTTCTTAGAAAGTTGCGTCAACTCTGTTGACTACAATGGAACAGTTTTTTTCATAACAACGGCAGTTTATAGAGCCTCTCAATAGTTCCAGGAAGTTACTAGTAACGCGTGGGCTGGAGCGAAACGGACCGATTGTGACAAACTTTTAACCAAATTAAAGACGTACTGTAGATCATTTAAATTATAAAAAAAAATAAGAAATAAAGCATTTAAAGAGAAAACATAACTTCCTCGAACTATCTGAAGGCTCCAGGAATTACGTGACACGCAATATTTTTCTTTCTATGGCTCTGAGTCAAACCTAAGATATTAATATTAACAAGATTATTATGCCGTTACAATGAATGGCGAGGAATGCAACGCTCAATATGGCTGGTTTAGCGAAGGAAGTCCCACCTTCCTGTGAAACGAGCCAATTGTCAATCAGTAAAGACTAGGGATGGGTATCGTTGAGATTTTATCGATACCACTTAACGATACCGGTACTTTTCGATACTGTTATCGATACTACGCTATATAAGACGAGAAAAAATGTTAAACATTTTAAGTTTCTTTATGACAGATGAGCTTTAGAACTGCACTTTACAAATGCTTCTGAGCAAACAGAAAGTGCAACAAAACAAAAAGTGTGTGTGCTCCTTAGCATACCACTTATGGCACTTAGCATGTGCATAGGAGCACATCATAATGTAATTTAACATGTTTAATTTACATCACTATTTTTATTTGGCTGGTAGACCGTATTTCTTTGTTCCTTTCTGATTTTAGGTCTACAGAAATTTAAGTTCTATTTTATAAGCCAGTAATATTTTTTTAATTATAAGTACTACTTTTATACTTTTACTAGGACATTTACTTCAATTTACTAAAGTAAGTTAATATACTCCGTGGCCTAATTGTTAAAAACAATGTTAAAATTCGTTCTCAAATAAAGGACTTTTATTTTTTGACGGAAGCTTCCTCGTTGTGAAACACGGGCGCTGAAAGCTCCACAAGCGTAACCATGTCAATCTTTCACTCATAAACACGCAAAACAAGCAATTACCCATACTCTGGTATTGACCCAATTATGTACCGTTTCCCATCCCTAGTAAAGACTGACGATTATCTGGGGCGGGGCTTTCGTGAGGCGCCTACCAGCCTGTGCGCAGGCAAACAGATGAGGCGATATCAATTTTTTATTTTTAGTGCAATTTAACAAAAAAATGGATACGGTTGATGTCATATTTACTTGTTGATCGTAAATATGCAGTTTAATTGTGATTTTTGCCAGCGGTTTAATAAATATATGCCTTCCCCTGTTCAAGTAGATAGGATGTGTGCTTCTCAAAATGCCTGTTCATTTCTTTGCTCCTCCGTCCTCCATCCTATGACCCGGAAACCGATCGAGCACAGCCATCTTTAAGGACGTCTCAAATCTCTTATTGCACTTAGAGGAGGCTTGTCGCTACCCGATCCGTCCCGGAAACACGATTTGTTCCGCGCATGCGCGAAAGTGCGTCTACTTCCGGCCGAAATAATTTACGGCAAACACGATTTGTTCCGCGCATGCGTGAAACTCCGTCTACTTCTGTTCGAAACAATTTACGGCAGTTTTAATAAAAAAGTTGTTAGCGACAAGGCTTTCTGAGGAGTCATGATGAGCGAGGATACACATGTGTTTCCTTTGCGGAAGTGTTTTATCCACTAAACCTGACGCACGTATCATTCCCCACCCCCTGCACATCGTCACATCTTTAGATCATATTCAAACATGCCTAAGTGTAATAAATATGTGTAAACGTATACCTATTTCAGAAAATATAGTTAATATTTATGTATACATATATTTGATAAACCTTATATACATTTCGGACAATTTTTAAAATCTCTTAAACTAATTGATAGCAATAAGAATTTTTGATAACATTTTTGTTACTAATTGAGATTTTCCAGTACTCTTGTTTTCCTGTTTTTCTTGTCCTTTGATTCTTGTTCTTTATATTATTGATATGCAGGGCTGTTCCCTTTTTATGAATAAAAACATCATTGGAGTGAGTGAGGAAGAGGATGCGTCACCTTATAAGCAGAAGGGTTTTCATGAGCAGTTTAAACATGATTCATCTCCTGATAATGTAGATAAAGTATATGAAAATAATCCATATGAACCAATGCAGATAAAGAAAAACAAATGTCATTCCTTTGGGCAAAAGCATTCATGCAAAGTCAGAGCCTCTTTCCAGAAGGGAGCGCAAAATAATCTCTGGGGTATGCGAAAGTTTTCTGCAGGAAATAAAAAAATATTCTTGGGGAACACAAAAGTTTTGCAAAGGAACGCAATATTGGGTAGAGCAAAATATTTAAAATATTTTCACTCCCTTTCCTATTTTCCCACCACCTGTGTGTCCCTTTAGTTGCTCAGCACTGTGTCGCATCTGGTTTGACAATGTGAGATTACACTGTACATTAAGAAAGTCTTGCAAATCAAAATTATAGCCTAACTGTAAAGTTTTAAGATAAATTATTTCAATATGAGAGGATCCAGACGCAGCCAGTGTCCTGCTGCGATATATCTATACATGTCTTCATTGAATACTGTGTGGCGCGCTTGAGCATGCATGGATTTTTCAGATAAAAATAACTTTTAGTGTTATGAAATTTGTACAAATAATGATCAAAAGTGTTTTGATTAAGCATGATAATTTGCCAAACAAATGTGTTTTTAGTTGTCTTGTTTTAATGAAAAACCAGGGGACTCCCAATGTCACTATTTTAGATCTTATGAGAGGTCCCTTAAGGCTTATGAGGGACCCGGGACTGCCCCAGCCCCCCTCAAATCAAAAAATGCCTGTGAAATTAACAGTGTAATTCTGTAATTGTCAGAAAAGGTCCGTAAAACATTCGGAAAAACACTTGACCCCACTTGAACTATGTGTTAAAACAGAAACATGTTGAAAAATCCTAACAAATTTGTTTTCATATCGTTGTTTGCTGGCAGTGTCATTGCCTGGTTGCCTGTTTTATAGTTTAAGCACTGATTTAATGTGCTTTTTTCACTCTCATTTATGTTTTCATATTATGAAATTGAATTATATTCTTAAGGCCTTTACAACACATCATCAAGCCAATGAAAAATAGACTAGGAGACATCAAGAATAAACCTGTTCTTCTCAACAGTGTTGATAAACAAGAAAAAAACCTTGTAGGATAAACGCAAAGCATTTGGGGTACCATCAAAGTACAAAACCCATCCATTACTCCCAGCATGCATTGCGGCATGAACCTTTACATTTGTTGGTCACCACTGTTGAGATTCATATACTAATGCTTGATGTCTGAGACAAAATCAAAATGGACTTTTTAACTGTTCTAAAACGCTTTATATGGATTGTTGCAGCAAGTGTTAATGTCCCATGTAAACTCAGTCAGTTTAAACAAAAACCCAATGAGAAACTGCACAACAGCAGAGTAAAAATGTCTGAACCGAAAAAAAAAAATCTTTACACATTTTCTTTTGATTAAATTTGCTATGATATCTATGTTTTATATAAACACTGTCATTGCAGCTAATAGGAAATTATGTTAAACAAATGAAGAATGAAAGAGCCCAACTAAGGAAAACACTGATCACAATAATGGTGACTTTAACAACAATAAAACATCAAGTCAAGGATGTTATGCTGAAGTCCCTGTGAAGCAGAAGTGGTGATGGTCTTCAGTATTCTGACATAATTCCAAGATGAATAGTGGCTGTGGCTCATGTTTAAATTAGGATATTTAAAGTGTTTTCAAAACATACTTGACAAACGAACATTACTGTGTGCAGCATGAGACAAAACGCACTGATATATTTGAGGATACGCACGTGCAAGTTGTTTTCGATCAAGACACCTCCAGCATTTAAGTTAGTCTGGAACTGAGCTTAAACCCTGTCCAGGAAATCACCCCTTAATTTTTTTTGGGTCAACACTATGCTGAAGAGTGTAGTCTGTGTTTAAGTCAAGGTCAGGCAATGAGGCACTGATGTTTTGTTGCATGTTGCTTTGTTTAAAAGGGACTTTGATGTTTATTAATGATAAATAGCAAAGAAATAAAATAAGTAAATGTAATGTTTTCAATTTTATGCATTAGGTCCATGTTTACATTTTATATAAAGAAATGCTCTAAAAGATAAAACACAGCTTGAAGTTTTTGCCCTAAAGTTTTAAACTGTAAAGATGTTCACATGCTTTTCCTGTAATTTTACGTAATTTTTCTGTCAACCACAGCTGCCGTTATTTTCCGGTAAAAACTACGGAACATTTTTCACAGTATATACGTACAGAGATTAATATGAGATTGCCACAAACTGTGTGTGTTCCCTCATCTTTAAGATCTCACATTTTAATTTCTGTAAATAAATGATAACATATACAGTGAGGGAAATAATTATTTGATCCCCTGCTGATTTTTTAAGTTTGCCTGCTTACAAAGAAATTAAGAGTCTATCATTTTTATGGTAGGTTTATTTGAACTATTTGAGACAGAATATTAAATAAACTATCAGGTGAAAAATGTTACATAAAGGTAATAAATTGATTTCTATTTCAGTCAGTGAAATAAGTATTTGATCCCCAAGAAAAAAAAAACTTTGTACTTGGTGGAGAAACCCTTGTTGGCAAGCACAGAGGTAAAACATTTCTGAAGGTTGTTCACCAGGTTTGCACATTTGTCAGGACACATTTTAGTCAATACTCCTCTGTCAAGGTTTCTGGGCTGTCGCTCAGCAAATTGGAATTTTAGCCTCCTTTACAGTTTTTTTAGAACTAGGGTCTAGAGACTGGCTAGGACATTTAATGTGCTTCTCCTTAAGCCACTCTTTGGTTTTCTTGGCAATATGTTTTGGGTCTTTGTCATGTTAAAGGCACATCCATGACAAATCTTCAGTGATCTAGTTAAGGGGAGGAGGTTCTCATCCAAGATTTTACGGTACATGGCCCGACCCTCAGCCCCTAAATGCGGTGAAGTCATCCTGTACCCGTTGCAGAGATAAAGCAATAAAGCATAATGTTTTCAACACTGTGCTTCTCTGTAGGGATGGTGTTCTTGGGGTCATAGTCAGCATTTCTCTCCCTACAAACACAGGAGTCCATTTTGATCTCACAGCAGTGCCAGCACTTTCGCCAAAACCTTTTCTGAATCATTTTGATGTTCATTGTCAAACTTTGTCAAAATTGTCGGGCCTTCTTGGGCAGGATGACCTTGCAGATGCTTCAGGATTTCAATCTTTTGTGGCAAAGTGTGTTACCAATGGTTTGCTTGCTAATTGTGGTCCCAACTGAAATCATTAACACGCTTCTTCCGTGTAGTTCTGGGCTGATCTTTAACCTTTCTCATGAGCATCTTTTCTCCATTGGGGAAATCTTGCAGGGAGCTCTAGACCATGAGCATTTGATAGTTATTTTCTCCCCCTTTCGGCGACGTTTGCAATTGTTCAAGATGTTCATTATCTCATTTTCCCAGTTTAGACAAATATAGAAAACGATAACAATTATAATTTTCTTATAAACATGTTTTCTTTTCTTTTTTTTCCGTTTTTGAATTTAAAACTAATATTGAATGGACGGGAAGATACTCTGATTAGTGTCCCCTTCCAGAAGGACCCTTCGGAGGGCGATATATCCCGTTTGGAACGCACCCGGTCATCTTTACGGACCCATTAGGCATTGATAAATCTTTCCAGATTATCACCAGGGTTGAGAAACTGTTGGTATATGTTGACATTATGTTTACAATCACAGAAGCACGAGAGACATGCGGTTACTGTATATTTTTACCGATTGTTACGCACTGTTCCGTGACAAATGGTTAGTTACTAAAGTTCCGTTGGGGCGAAATTAAACTATGTTGCGACCTTTATTCAGTCTGTGGTTGCGACACTTATTTTCACTGGCGACCATATAACTACGTGAGCATTTTAGCAAATCAGCTAGTACTGACGTTACAGAAATAATAGTCATAAGGATTTCCCTATTCATAGTAGATTTAGTAAATGTAGAATATACATGGTGCGTTGAATCACTTCCAGGTGCTAGGAGCTGAGCGGTCCACTCACAATTCAACACGAACAGCGTTGAGACAAATAAATGCGCATGCGCAGCAACATAGTCCTCTCCGTTTCCTGGACGTACTGCCACGTTATTAGTGGCATAGAACAAAATTGAGGCGACATTTAGGACTAGTACAAGTTAAAAGAAATCAGCTACGTTATCTGTCTTCGAGTGTAAAATTACATTTTACCTAAGAGTTCTTGGTTTGAAGATTATCTGAGATGCTAAAGTTGTTGATTGTGTGCGCACTGGCCGCCGTCGCCGCGGCTGATTTTCCTGAGGAGGAAGATGTGCTCGTGCTGAAGAAAAGTAACTTCGATGAGGTGCTCAAAACTTACCCAAATGTCCTCGTTGAGTTTTGTAAGTAGTAACGTTACCCATATTTGACTTGCAGTAGAACTATATTGCATCTGCGATTAAGTTAGGAGTGTGTGCATACTGTTAAACAAAAATAGGACACAAGCAACGGACGCATCTCGTTTTCGATATTCTGCATTCTCATTAGTTGTTGTTTTTAAACACA
This sequence comes from Triplophysa dalaica, assembly GCF_015846415.1. Classification (NCBI taxonomy): domain Eukaryota; kingdom Metazoa; phylum Chordata; class Actinopteri; order Cypriniformes; family Nemacheilidae; genus Triplophysa; species Triplophysa dalaica. The sequence continues at coordinate 8,057,814 of NC_079547.1, read as the reverse complement.
GTTACATTACAATTGGTTGTCAGAATTCGTAACCGTCTGATTATAAATTTGATTTGTTGCCCAGATATCAAGCAAGGGAAATGTTTAACAAACTCAAACAGTTTGTAAGAAACGCAATCCAATTAAATCATTCAAAGAATTGTGGATTTCTTCAATTTCTGCATTAAACGGGATAAAGATGCAGGTTTAACGAAACGTTGGACTAGTGATGCATGTATGACAGTGTGGAATTCTGAAGTTTGTTAATGGCGATAATTCACTGCCCTGACGTTATCCAATAAACGATTACAACCCAATACAAGTCAAGTATAAAAAAACAACTGAAACTTTTTTTGTATGTTTGCACATAAAAGTTTACACTGGGTAACTTAAATTGATCGGATGATCGCAAAATGAATCCTTAAACCTTGCACAAATGTTTCGTCAGAATTTGAGGCGTGGAGGGTCGGAGATGGGCGGGCGGTAGTTTCAACTAGGCGTCCGACGCTAGGTTGACGTGTACTTCTGAAGTACATGGACAAAGAGCTTTCTGTAAAAAAGCTCACAGCTCTCGTATATTTTGCTGGTTGAAATAAGTGATGCATAATATAAATCTTAAAACGTTAAAGCTCTGGTTTAAAATCGGTGCTAGCATCTAAGTTGTACCAGTTATTAGTGTTTTTAATATTTTTATGGGTTCCCATCAGTTAGATGTATGTATGTGTGTATGTTTGCATGTTGCATGAGAAGACTGAGTAACTCTTTAGATTTTTAATGTGGCAGGCAATGAATTAATTCACAGCACACGCTTTATAGTTTTATTAGGAGTTGATGATGCTAATTCTTGACAGTGGCATGAACTTTGGACTTGAATCTTACAACATGCAGTGTTTCCCCTACCATTACCTTTGGGCCTACAAGGGCACCCACCCACCAAGCCCCTGCCCATGTTAGCATGTTAAAGCAAAATTCAAAATTTCCCCATATTTTACTCGCCCTCAAGGCATCCTAAAAAATATAATTTTCTTCTGAAAAAAAAAGTCGTTCTTATAATCCCATGGATCATTTTACTTCCAAGCGTTGGTATGGGAGTGGATAGTAGTTGACTTTTTGAAGGTTCAAAAAGTACATCCATTCTTCAAAGAATGGCTCGACACCGCTCTGTGGGCTTATCAAAGGTCTTCTGACGTGAATTAATGCGTTTATGAGATCCATACTGATAGCGCTATTAACGTTAATGTCCAGCTACTGTTAAAGCGGCCCTAACACACAGGGTTTTTAGCCAACCTCGTATTAATCTTGAGTACCTGTAGAGTACTATTGCTTACGTTGTATCTTCGAAGAGTATTTAGTTTGATCACATTTATAAGGATAGATACAGCTGTATGATTACTTCCTAAATCATACAGCGCATTCAGGGGGGAGGGGGAGGAAGAACTAAAGCACACTGTCAACAAAACACAGACATCAGTTTCACTCACCGCATGCGGTTCATGCCTGTCATATTATAGCACTGGGGCGGCTCCATATATCAGTTTCAAATTATCTTAAAATCCAGGGTTATATCCACCCAAATGCAGTCAACAAACAAACAACTGAAATTCGCAAAAATATGCTCTCTCTCTCTTGCTCGGTCGCTCACTTGCTCTCAGCACATTTAGTATTGTAAATAAGTCTGAACGTATGACACATTGTTGCAGCACCCTTTTAACCCTCGGGCTGCGCGTTCATTGATGCTTGCTTTCATAAGTTCCGGTAAAGAGCCAATAGGATGTCGCTCCTATAAGCAGAAGCATTTGTTACCGCCATTTGCCAGAAAGCAATCATCATTGCACACGCAGCCCGTGGGTTAACGGAAGCTAGACATTAACGTTAAATCTGGCGGTCTAAAGGGATATTTCTCTTAAACAAACGCATGGATTCGTGTCCGAAGACCTTTGAGCTATTTCTACCCACATCGACCTCAAGTCCCCTTACATGCAATTCTCCTTGTTGTTTCTGGAGTAGCACTAAACGGACAAACTGCTTTACAGAGTGTGTTTTGTAATTGTGAAAAACAAAAAGTAAAAAAAATGTGCCGATAACTTTGTCATTTGTCAGCCACCGTTGTATTTTGAAAGGGAGGGGTGTGCAGTGCTGAACTGTTGGTTACAGTTAGCAATCTCTGCTAGAGGCCGCTAAAATTCACAAACAGAAACGTCTGAGATTTGTTATTAAAAATACCATTAACTGATATCAAATGTTCATTAAAAATACCATAAACTGATGTCAAATGTTCATTAAAAATATCATAAACTGATGTCAAATGTTCAAAGGAAATTATTCCTCATGTCTCCAACAATCTCACAATCTTAGTGCTTTACAAAGTTACACAAATTACTGTTTAGTTTATGCACTTACCAAATAATTCCTTAAAGTGATCATTCACCCAAAAATGAAAATTCTGTCATCTACTCGGCCTCAGATTGTTCCAAACCTGTATACGTTTCTTTGTTCTGCTAAACACCAAGGTATTTATTGGAAATAATGTCAGCAAACAGATCTCGTCCCCCACTTACTGCCATAGTAGGGGAATTAAATACTATGGAAGTCAATGGAGGACGAGATGATTTTTGGGTGAACTATACATTTAAGGCCAATTAAAGCATAAAAAGCAAATAAAAACCCTCAGTCTATACATAAAGATGATCTTAAACTAATTGGGTTATTCTGTGTTCCTTGCAGATGCACCTTGGTGTGGGCACTGCAAGGCCCTGGGCCCAGAATACGCTAAAGCTGCAGGAATCCTGAAAGCAGAAGGTTCAGATATCAGACTAGGTAAAGTAGATGCTACTGAGGAGAATGAACTTGCTCAAGACTTTGGTGTTCGAGGATATCCCACCATCAAGTTCTTCAAAGGAGGAGAAAAGGATAACCCCAAGGAGTATTCTGGTGAGATGTCCTACTGTATTCTGTTTTTACTATAACCATGTAATGGGACGGTTTTAAATGATGCTTTTAGCAGTAGAATATCTTCTGTTTCACAGCTCTAAAAACAGTTGAAAGTGAAAGTCTCTTCGCAACCACAGAAGAGGAATTTGGTGAAGGGTGTAAACATTTTTTTTAACAATTTGTTTTTTGAACATAACATCTCTCACACTTCAACGTGAGGACTATATCAAAACGCATCAGAACTTGAAAACCATCAAACCTGCCCATGCATGAGACAGTGGTAAATTCATTGTTCGGGCCACTCTGCCTGCTGGGTACTGGATGTTTAGACATCACAAAGTTCATCTTGTTTTTAATGCCAAAAAAGGTAGTAAAAACAGAAGGAATCTGATCGTGTTCTAGTCATAAATTATTGACAAGGTCAAGTTGACTCTTACTGTTGCTTTCCACCAAGGATAGAATAAAAAGCCATCAGAACCAAACCAAAATGCAGAGGTGTTTTGAATGTATGGTAACTTTAAAAAAAATCAAGGTAGTGCAACAATAATTTATTTATTAAATGTATGAAAATGATCTGGGAGATTTTGTAGACGTTTGCTTAGTGCTACCAGTCAGATTTCTTTATTCCAGTCTGATATGCTCTCGCTCTTTGTCTACAGCTGGTCGACAGGCTGAGGATATTGTCAACTGGCTGAAAAAGCGAACTGGTCCTGCAGCCTCTACTTTAAGTGATGTCGCACAAGCAGAGTCTCTTATTGCAGATAATGAGGTTGCAGTCATTGGTTTCTTTAAGGTAAAGTTTATTATCACTTTGTTCTTGTAAATTTTAGTCTTACCTCTTTCCTTTGTAAAGACCTTTTTCATTGCCGTTTTAATGAATACTGCCTGCTTGTATCAGTACATTTTGTCCATTCCTGTAAAGGCTAAATAGATAATGCATCTTTATCATATGTAATAATGCCCCAGGCAAGTGATGTCAATTTTATTTGTTTTTATGTCCACTGTAGGATGTTGACTCAGATAGTGCCAAGGCCTTCATTAAAGCTGCAGAGGCTGTGGACGAAATCCGCTTCGGCATTACCTCTGACGATGCTGTGTATGCAAAGTTGGAAATTTCCCAGGATGGTGTTGTGCTTTTTAAGAAGGTACCTTTGCACCTTCACATTTAATGTCTTAAAGGTGCTGTGTGTGGGTTTTTAGTGGCATCTAGTAGTGAGGTTGGGAATTGCAACCACCTGCTAACTCCACCCCTCCCCCCTTTCGAAGCGCAACCGATGTCGAGAGAGAGGATTAAGATCTCGTCCCTTTTTTGCTTCTTTCCAGAATGAGATAACGTATTTACAAAACCTGTTCTGCAGGGCAATTCATCTTTTTAGGGTATGAAGATAATTCTGAAGCAAAACTTGAGAGCATGTATATTTTATTTGGGAACTTGTAAAGTAATATTCTTTCCTGTACATTAAAATATATAAAATTTCACACCCCCAATGTGAAAACTTGTAAAATAAAAAACTGAAGTGGAGTGTTGAGAATTGCACTCGTGGACAAAAATCACAAATCTGTTATTTGAATTTGCAGAAAAATTGTCTGTGTAAACGGGCATTCACGAAGTCCATTGAGAGATACAAATGCGCATAGCGCATATTTAGACGTTTTCCTTGATTCAGATTTGAATTGTGACACAAATAGGCATCTACAACCTCTCGAATCTGTTAAAGGTTTATTTAACATTTAAATCGTACTACCAAGAACATGTTTTTTAATATTAATATAATTTTTCTAACATTATAACTAAAGCAATTATAATTTTCAAGTGTTGGGCTATATAATCATAATGTTGTACTGTTCAAATGTAACATAGTCTACATAATGGAAATTGTAGTCAGCCTGTATATTTTAAACCGCAAGTACACAACAGAATATCGATAGTATACAGAATGATATACATAACAGAATGATATCTATACAAGATGCAGATAGTATAAATAATGGAATAGTTATACATGATAGTTAACATAAGTATGATGGTTTCGCTTTAGTTGAAAACTTTATTTAAACTTTATTTAAACCATTATTTGTTAGATCCTTTTGATTTTTCCTGCTATTAGTGGGTGCTGTGGCTTCGCCGCATGACATCAGCAAATGCTAATCTTTCTTTCACCTATGAGCTTTCAAGTTAGTTTTACATGTTTATCGCGAACCCATCTGTATTTTTTAAATGCCAGTTTACACATTTGTCTTCTGAATTTGCAGAAAAATCGTTTCTTTTAGATTTGTGTCTTATCCACGAATGCAAATCTCAACATGTAAAATAAAAACACAAAGTTGAATGTTTTCATGTTGGGGCTGTGAGTGTACATTTCAGTGTACAGGTATTAATACTTACTTTTACAAGTTCCAAAATTAAAATCTACATGCTCAAGTTTTGCTACAGATTTATCCTCATATTATGGCTACTGTAGAACAGGTATTGCGCTAGTTTTTTTTTTATTGTTCGTCATTTTGACGGATAGGCATAAAATAATCAGTCAATCTATTATACACACTGGTCCTCTCAAACTCGTATTTGAGCATGTATATTGCATTTCTGTCAATAGATCATCCAAAAAACTACACACTGTCACTGGTCCTCTAAAACTCATCTTTCAGCATGAAATGGCATATTATCATGATTTGGATTTGATGCTGGTAGTTGGCAGTTCATTGCATGCTTTGGTACATATGGAAATTGACACCCTTAAGACATTGATAAATGCAAGATTAGTCTAATTTTGTGCGCCGTCAAGCAAATCTTTGATGTCGTTGTCTGCTCCTTGTGGCAGGAATTTGTACTGAGCATTTCATTCACATGTACAGTTCATTCTTTTATTACTGGGACCGGTCCATCTATCGGTTTCAAACGATCTCCAAATCCTGTTTTATATCCACCATTTATATAACATCCATCCCTGAAATGCCGTGAACAAACAAACACACCTCAGCTTCTCTCACTATCGCAAGAGTTATGAGCTGCAGGCCCACAGAGCAGCCAATCTTGACGCAGTGCAGCCAATCTTGATTGTAAGCGGGGTCTTCGTATTGTTTGTTGGTTGATGTGTGGGAGGGCTATTTCTTTCGGCTACTTATTTTTATGTTTCCTTGTACACAAAAAAAATATTTTAAAAGGCTGCACCATGATTTGTTGCGATGAATTCTTTTGCAGCCCTATTATATTGTATACATGTTAAATATTAACATCTTTCTTTGTCTCCCCCTCTGTGTGTCTCTTTCTCCCCTCTTACAGTTTGATGAGGGTCGCAACACGTTTGATGGAGAGATCAACAAAGAAAATCTCTTGAACTTCATCAAGTCCAACCAGCTTCCACTGGTTATCGAGTTCACAGAGCAGGTAACCTCTTGACATTAGATTATCAATTCACTCCATTGTTCTATGTTTGCTCAGTAAAGTCTTGAATTACAGGAGCCACGTAACGTTGATTAAAAGGCCATTTATTAAACAACTTTTTAAAGTATATACATGTTTCAACTTATTCATGATTTCACTGTTGCACATTTACAATGTTTTAATTTTTTACAGTAATGTTTGGTTACTCAAAGTACAAGTAAAAAGTCATTCAAAACTATTGTGTGGGCAATACTATTAACGTGAACTTGTTTCATTATTGTAGTAGAGTAGAGGGGTTTACCAGCCTATATATTAAAATATGGATTCCATGTCTGCAAGACTAATTATTTAAATAAAATACTGATAACTAATCTATATTTACTCGAATCAAAATTGAATTGAAACTTTTCTCTTGCTTCTAATGTTCCTTAAGTGATTATTCTTATCTTATTTTTGATGTTGCTGAATATACTGTAAAACTCTTGCTTTAGTCATTTTATCTGCTTGTACAGCACTTTGGTCCGCCTCTGTGGTTTTTAAATGTTCTATATAAATAAACATTAATTGATTGAAATCATATAAATAAGAATCGAATAGAATCTCCAAAATGTTCTCAAAACCCAGCCCTAGTATTAAATTTATGCTATCAAAAGATAGATTTACTCTACTACTGTGACCAGACGAATGGGACACATTTGCCAGACTCTTAGCGCATATCCAGTGACAAAGGGTGATAAAATGCTCATTGGGATAAACCTGTATGTGCGCAGGCACATTTTTTTACTAGGTGAAAGTTGTATTTATTTATTTTTTACAAAGTAACATCGTTGTCCACTAGCCTGGCATGCATAATACAGCGTTTTACTTTTTCTCGCAGATCTTTTAAGTGTTCCGCCCAGCGGAATGAGGGAATATTCCATTAACACGACGCTCTGCAAATTGGGCACTATTCTGAAAAATGTTTTCCACCCGTAACAAATGAATGTACCAAACATTCTGTTGACCTTCTTTCAGTCTGTAGTTTAGTGCTCCAGTCCATCGCTTCTCTCACCCGCAGTGCTCCTCCAGGGATCTGCGACAGCATATAAAAAAGCTCATTCTCAACACGTATTTCAGAAGTCAGGTTGTTTTGTAAAGCTGTTAATAGATTAGTAAAGTTTAACTTCAGGCGAGCCAAGATCGCGATGATGCTCGCCGCGTGATCACTTTGTGACACGCTTCTACCTCCAGTTTTGGGAGACGTATGAGTCAATAGAGACCTGCAGTGCAAAAACTAGCCCAAGAATAAACAAACCTGAAGACTGAGAGTAGCAACACACTATCACTCTTCACTTTCTATTAGATGAGCAATTTTAAAGACCTAAAGTACAGACCCCATGAACACCAGTTTATATCACTAGTCATAGAAGCTACTAGACTCTCATTGTTTGTGCATATTCATACTTCATTGTAATACATGTTGTCTATCTTCCTACTTGATACATATGATATAGCCAGAAGATGTATATAAATAAATGCATCCGATTATCAGAACTTAATTTGATATCTTTTGTACATTTTCATAACTTGCCTATATTTTAACTATGGTGAGCATTTAAATGATCTGAAATAATTAGTTAAATCAATCTAAGAAAAATGAGTTATAAGATATAGAATTATAATGGGAGATTGTTTCATGAAATATATAGTTACCGTGAAATAGAGATTTTTGGCCATTCCGCCCACCTCAAGTGTTGTGTATGTAAAACGCTAGCAAAAAGCTTTTTTTTTACAGCCTCGTTATGTAAATAACAGATGAGATGAAGTTTACCTTGACATACTGAGTGCATTTTAACCTGGATGTTGTGTGGGAGAATAATGGATCCTGACATAACACTTTTTTTTTCAGACTGCTCCAAAAATCTTTGGAGGCGAAATCAAGTCCCACATTCTAATGTTTGTGCCCAAAACAGCCGAAGACTTCCAGGAAAAGATGGAACAATTTAAGAAAGCCTCAGCAGGCTTCAAAGGAAAGGTGGGTGACAGACAACGTTTTTCTTGTCCTTTCTTAATGTCATCTTAAACAAGACACATGAGAGCTGCACTCACCTAGTCCAGGTGAGCAATCGCAGTGGGCAACTAACACAAACCGGTAAAAGCCAGCAGACTCTAGTTGATTATCCACTGCAAAATTTACATACATTTAACAGCTGAGGCTTTTAAAGAGTCTCTCGAGTAGAACGATGAAAAGTTGATGAGGTAGTTGTGGATGTTAGGATCCTGCAGGTCAGAAAATTTATCGTTTGTTTGATAAACATTAAAAGCACCCCAGGGCACTATAGGGACCAGTTACGTTTAATCAAGTTTTGCTATATACAGGTCTAAAGTACTCTTTCGCCGTGAGACTCATGATGTCGCAATTTCATATTCGCTCCTGGGCTGTCCTCGCCTGCCAGGGGGCGGTGTAAACTGAATGGCTCACGTTACTGCCGGAGCTCTATAGTAAATATTCAAGTATACTTTAGTGTTTACCACCGTTTATAAATGGATCTAGACAATAATGAACTTGTAGTCAATGTACTCGATGCAGCCAGAAATTTCAATCATTTCAATTGCAAAATGAAAATAAATAGTTTTGTCTCATTAGTTAACCTCGCACGAACAAGCACAACGACAAACACACTTCACACAAAGAACCGGCTCGGTCTCATGCACCTGCCAAACTGTACCCCACATGTGCTACACTATAAAACTTATTCGCTGACCGATTTTTGCGTGGTATGTGCAGAATTTATGTTTGCCTTTTTTAGGTTTAGTGTACCACATGAGATCAAGATTCAGTTCTATGGACATGGGCTGTATGTCTACATTTAAGCAAACATTTAAAAGTATTTTTATATAAGGATGACATCACTGTAATGTGAAATGTGCTGTACAAAATGTAACATAAATCCATCATTGCAAGTATTACAGCTGCATTCTATGAAGTAGTTTAACCTTGTTCCTTTATTCCCCACAGATTCTCTTCATATTTATTGACAGTGATGTGGATGATAACCAGAGAATCTTGGAGTTTTTTGGCCTTAAGAAGGAAGAGTGCCCAGCGATCCGCCTCATCACCCTAGAGGAAGAAATGACCAAATACAGACCAGACACCCCTGACATCACAGCAGAGAACATCATTGCCTTTTGCAACGCCTTTACAGAGGGAAAACTAAAGGTAAAGAGAACTGCTCGAGTTTTAGTTTTAACCTTGCCTTTGCCAAAGAAAAGCATTGGTCACTTGATATGTTTTATCAAGATCAAACAGTGAGTGTAAAAGCACCTTGTTTGACCATGAGATGTGAACTGCTTTGAACTTTAAATAAAACGATCGGTTGACCATTCGCTTGCATACAATTGCACTTGTAGTTATTGGGTGTTTGTTTGTGCGTGCTGTAATATTTTTTATCTCATCTTCAGCCACATCTGATGAGTCAGGACATTCCTGAAGACTGGGATAAGAACCCTGTCAAGGTCTTGGTGGGCAAGAACTTTGAGGAGATTGCTTTCAACTCTGCCAAGAATGTCTTTGTGGAGTTTTGTAAGTATTTGTTTGGGTATATTCCTGGTCACACATTTCTGCATATTAATTTTGGTGCTTCTGTAACATTACAGTCCTTTATACTGCTCTAAAGTGTGCAAAAGCAATGTGAAATCAGTGAAATGAAATTTAGTTGGTAAACATTGCTCTGGAATTTAGAGGGAAAAAAACGAAAATGCATACTTGGTTTAAATCATTTCTTCAAATTGGATTTAATGCTCTTAGGAATGCATTTATGACCATGCTTTACCTTTACCAGATGCCCCATGGTGTGGTCACTGTAAGCAGCTGACTCCCATTTGGGATCAACTTGGTGAGAAATTCCAAAACAACCCTGATATCATTGTGGCCAAGATGGATTCCACAGCTAATGAGATTGAAACTGTGAAAGTACATAGCTTCCCTACTCTGAAGTTCTTTCCTGCTGGTGATGACCGTACGGTGAGTTGTAAGAGATTAGTTTTAGTAGATTATAATGTCATAGAATCAACCAGCCTTTTCTGGATTGATGGACATCCTGAGCTGATCACAACGACTGGCTGTACATAATCACTTACGTTGATGTTGCTAAAACAACCAAAACTAGGAATATCTTCTAACAACCTTACTGACTAAGAGGGACAACACGCAACAATAAACATTCAGATTTAGTACCAAATCTGTCATTTGATCGCCCATTTCATATTAAACCTGTGTATGGCACTTCTGTTAAACACATCTTTTAAAAATGTCCACACAATGAATTCAATGGGGGCCAGTGTTGTGTGGTAAACGACGTTTTTGAAAGTATTGTTTGTTGCAGAATAAAGTCATACAGGATTGGAGTGACGTGTTTGTGTAGGTAAATGATGATTTAACACTTACTTGAATTAAGCTCTCTCTCATTCCTATAGGTAATTGACTACAATGGTGAGAGAACACTAGATGGATTTACAAAGTTTTTGGAGAGCGGAGGAAAAGATGGTGGGGCACCAGCAGGAGATGATGATGAAGAATCAGATGTAAGTACCATCCTTACAATTTATCAACGTTTATTCTCAGTATTGTTTTGTTGCCCAGCAAAAACTGTAACCATTGTGTATTTAGTCAACCATTACTATTGCTTTGTTGATGCCCAGATCTGAAGAGGGCAGATGCACGTTTCCTTGATCAATGCTTCAACAAAACCTGTTTCCATTGCAGTTTTGTGGAATATCTTTTATCAAATTGACTGTACAAATCCATCTCGCAGTGGGAAAACGTTTTGTTAATTGATGCGTTTCCACTTTCAATTTGCATAATTTGAAGGGTAATGAATATCCAGCTATTGTCATTAATTCCTACATGCATTGAGTTGTGGTCAGGTGGGTGCTTGTAAAACAGACAACACAAGCACTTTTCAGAATTCGGTTACCCCCAGATCAAGTGTTTTTAGGCTATTCTTGTCATTTCATTTGTACTAAAGCATGACCTTGATTTAACTTCATATTAAAATGAGCATCTTTCCACAGGATCTGGATCTTGATGATGCAGAGGAAGATGACTCGGATGTGGAAGATGGACATGATGAGTTATAAGAGTCAGAATGAAGTGAAACCCTTTTACCCAAATGGACAAAGCCTTTCATCACCACCTACGTTTGAAAACCTTCCCGTATGTGAACACTAAAGCTGTTCCTAAATAATCTTATAGCCACCAGGTGTAACGGAGAGCTTCGTCAGCAGTACTGTGGTCTTCACAGATTCCACTGGTCATATGCAGTACAGAGAAGTGTCTTTCTGCCCACATAAAGAACTTAATGGCATTAAAGAACTTTAATAACTTCCCTCCACCCATTTTTTTTATGTTTTATTGTACCCTGATATTACCATATAATTTATTTTTAGGAATCTGTAATGCTCTGTCAAACTTTCACTTTAAAACTGCTGACTATTTTATGATTCAGGGGTGATTCTTTCTGTTTTTTTTTTCATGTATTACTGCTAAAATGTTTGGACCGTTGTTTCAGGGCAGATAAGCTGAATGTTTGAAAAGGAAACAAATGTAAACCGTAAATTAATGCACATCAGCTGTTTGAATGTGCAAGAAGAGTTTTAATGCCATCATTCCACATCAGTTAATGATCTCTTGTACCTTCCTGCTGTCCATGACCTTATTGGAAGATGCCAGCTGGTGGTATCATGTCATTTAACTTCTTAGTGGTCTGTGAAAGCCTTTTATTCCCCCCTCTTATGACACGGTTCAGGGTCAAGCAAGTCTGTTTTTCTTGGTGGGGTTAATTTGAGGGGCAGTATTAAAAGATGGGGGATTTGGGAAATTGGGATAAGTTTTTAAGGGATTGGGTTAGGGTTTTGAAATGAAAAGGATGACCGAGATGCAAAGCATTCCATTGCATTTAAACTGAGAAGTAAACTGGTGGCCAAATAAATAACAAATGGTGAAATGGTTGTGTTTATTTTGTTAACCAATTATTAATTAGGGCCCAAGTATTGAAAGTATGAAAGGCACTGTTTTTAAGGATTATACTTTTCAAGTTTATGGCCAAGAACTGGTTGTCAGTTGTCTGCCCTCAAAAAGGTTAGCACATAGGTGTTGCATCCAAGTGGACGTTGCAGCACCCTTGTTAAAGGCCAATTAAAATGGTATATAAATGGCTCATTCATGTATAAAATTTGGTACATATGATTATTATTATTTGCCCAAATAACGTTTGCACTAACATTTACTGGCTTTGCCCCACAGTAAACATTTTTGGGAACTGCATGTTGTAAATTTTTAAATAAAATCTTTAGAATCGAACGGCCTGATATCTACATGCCAGAATTCACCTTTGGTTAAAATTTAATCTGGTGTTAAAGATGCAACTTCTAGTCATTTTGTTAACCATGGTTATTTCTAATAAAACTATACACTGTAAACAATATGGCAAAACGTTATTATACTTTTACCATAAAAAGGGTTCATTTTTGTATATAATTTATAAACCAATTTGTTTTTCTTTTCTGCTAAATTCTATAAATGTTTACACTGTTTGACTGGGCTAAAAATATCATGTGGATTACTTTTGTGATGAATGGATGGGTCTCTATCCAATGCCAGTCCAACGCGATATGTCATAATATTACGTAAAATGACTCGTGTTTGGCTAAAGGATGGCAGGAGGGTGAGTAAAGTATGGCTTAAATTTCATATTTGGTTGAAGTATTCCTTTAAAGGAATAGTTCTCTTTAAAGGAAAAGTTCACCTTCACATGAAATTTCTGTCATGTGTGTGATTCTCTCTCTTCTGCAAAACACAAAATAATATATTTAGAAAAATGTTGCTCACAAAAATCATTAGTGCACATTCTCTTCTATTGTATGAACACAAAACCATTGCAAGTCAAATTGGGACCAACGGTTTTCTGTTACCAACCTTGTATATCCATATATCATGATTTTATTTCTTGCCATAAATCATTAGTTATTTTTTGTCACTAGGTTTTGATATGTAACCAATAAAAGTATTAAAAAGTGCTTTGACGACACAGTATTTCATCATTGATAAAGTAGAGTGTTATTTTCATATCCTGAAAAACAGTAAATTTCAACATCTGAGGTTTCGGAAGGATAGAAACAATACATTGTATTTTGTTTATACTGCAAATCCAGCAAAAATCACTATCTTGAACCATTTTGATAGAATGGCTTTTTTATTTAAAAAAAGTTGTGTCATTTTGAAGCTTGTGAAGAGTTAATCACAATACACTATTGGAAACAGAAAACAAAATACAATTGATGAACATATGAACTAACCCTTCAAGCTGCACAAGAGGTGTATTTGCCTATCACACACTTGTAATATTAAATCATTGTCCTAAGTAAATAAGTGACCAGGTACACGTTTTGTCTTGTATGCTTTAATGGGTTGGAAAATAGTTTATGTAGGGTATGCCACAGTTCTGTTTAAAGCAAAATATGACATATTTGTGTATACACTGATTGAAAGTTGTTGCCTAAAACATAAGTTTAAAGTTCTTGACTGTGTGCTTGAATCCAAAATTTGTGTTCAATGGCTCTATCTATTATTACTCAAAATATATCATAACTCACACTACTCTTAAAAATGCATGCATGCACATATATATGCAGTACTTTACAGTATGTCTATCCTTTCTTGGTGTCCTAAAGTCCAGTGTGTAGGTGTTCTTCTAGTGTGAAGTTGAGCCTGTGGAAGATGCTGTGATGTTGAGGGCACTCCTGGGTCAAATACTGAAGGATTGAGCTGACCTGAGAGATAAGCAACAACTAGATATTAAAACAATTTGATTCTTGCTGTCCGTCTCTTTTTTTCTGAACTATTTCACCCCCCTGTAGGACTAAGCTTCCCCTTAAACAATATATTAAAGAGATAGGTCACCCAAAAATGCAAATTCTGTCAAGAATTACTCACTCTCTAGTTGTTTTAAACCTGTATAAATTTGTTAGTTTGGTTGAACAAAGAGAAAGATATTTGGAAGAATGCTTGTAACCAAACAGTTCTTGGACCCCGTAGACTACCATAGTGGGAAAATGTCAATGAAACAATGGTTTTATTACAATGGTAGTCAAAAGTGCCCCAGATCTGTTTGCTGTCCAACAATGTCCCAGTTTGCTGTCCTATATATCTTCTTTTGTGTTCTACTATGGTAGTCAATGGGGTCCAAGAACTGTTTGGTTACAAGAATTCTTCCAAATATCTTTCTTTGTGTTTCTCATTAGAACAAAGAAAATTATACAGATTGGAACAACTCGAAGGTTAGTAAATGATATAATTTTAGTTTTGGGTGAACTATCCCTTAAATATTCAACTCAACAAAACAAAATGTTCTAAATTTGATTCATTTACATTTAAGCATTTGGCAGACGCTTTTATCCAAGGCGACTTACATTGCATTATTCTATACATTTATACATAGGTATGTGCAATCCCCTGGGATCGAACCCACAACATTGCGTTGTTGACACAATGCTCTTAACACTGAGCTAGAGGAAAGCAGATAAAAAGAAGTCGATTCCCAGAGAACACACAAGTTTTGCTTGAATGCCCTGTAGGTTGCTTTGTCTGCCAAAATGTGTAGATGCATATTATCTGCACTCTCTTATAAAGACATTTAAATGTACAAGGCTTTCAAAGACAAGGTACATGGCACTGATGTGAATTCAAAACAAGACCTTGTGTATGTTTTTAATTTACATATGCATGTTAAGTGGCTTGTACAGAAAAATTGTGATTTCACAAATGAGGCCATTTTGAATCCCGTTGCTCCAACAAATTTTAAATTGATGAGTTAGCATTTAAGTATGAATCTTCATCAAGACTATTGTAGAGATTGTGAAAATCCAGTTTAACATCTATTTATAAGATTAGGAGCATCAAAGTGGCAATAGAATCATGAAAACATGTAGTGTTTTTACCGCTGAAAATAATAATTTAGCAAAAAACAACTAAAGTTTGCTTTATAAACATTGACTGCAACCTTTGACATAGCCGTAGCTAATATTAATGTCTCGTTAGTATCTTAATATCTAAACTCAATTAAGATACAAACTGTTTTACGTAGAACAGTAAAAAATGACTTTCACTGGCAGGGTCACATATGTGTAATATATGTTGTTGACCCCTTTAGTATGAGCTAAAGCATATTAACAGAGACAAATTTTATTTAAAAAATGATGCGTTTAATATTTCAATATGTCTTTCATGTCTAGGCATAAAGAGCTTTCTGGCAAACACTACAGTGACATGTAAGTAACACTGTCAAGGAGTGAATTTAGATTTTTTTTTTTTTTTAATCATCACTCATATGTGCTAGAATTAAAACTTGCTCACCATTTTTAAACGTTTCTCTTGTTTCAGTTTTTCCAGTTCAAGTACAGTGTCTTCACCTGCCACAGGACGGTATCGGCCCTGCTTAACATCCTGGAGGTGTTTCGCCTGACTTTGGAGAGTCAGCAGACGAGACAAGTTCTGCAAGAGAAAAGCAAAGAACTGTTGGGGACTTCCCTCAGTTATAGGTAAACTCAAATAAACCTTTGATATATATGGGTGTGGAATGAAATCACAGTGTAAGGCCTTTTTTCCAATAAACTGTGTGGTGCATTTTTGTTGGGCCTTATTTGTACTGACTCTCTCTTTAGTCTTCTGAAAGGCAGTAAGGTCCTGAGCCAGAATAGCTCTTCTATTCTGCAGTTCACTGAGATCCGTTTGTTTCTCTCTGAGACTGGAGCTCAAATAATGCTGCCTGTCCTCCAGTTGAGCTATGACACCACCACACTCTTCTGATTGCTGTGCACACACACAATAAAAAATTCATATACAGTATCATTTTGCATGCGTCTTTTCATCTAGTCTTTCACATTGTTGGAAAACTTTGCGTCACTACTGAGGTTTGATTTTGTTGAAATTCAACAGACACTGGACTGGAAAAGCCACAATACATCTAGACAACTCTCCATATACCACACAAAAATACATACCTTCTTTGTTTGTAGAATCTTTCGTTGGAGACCCTGAATAGTGTGGTATTCATTGTGTGGAGTCTGCATATGGTTAGATCTTGTCTGAGACTCACTCTGAA
This sequence comes from Triplophysa dalaica, assembly GCF_015846415.1. NCBI lineage: Eukaryota > Metazoa > Chordata > Actinopteri > Cypriniformes > Nemacheilidae > Triplophysa > Triplophysa dalaica. The sequence continues at coordinate 8,041,380 of NC_079547.1, read as the reverse complement.
TCATTATAGTTTCTCGCCTGGACACCACTGACTCCATGTCTCTTAACAACCGCTCTTGCTGCTTCATTAGCTGAGCATATCGAACCTGGATGTGTATATTTATATAATAGCTATGTCATTTTCCTTGAAAACATAGTTTAATATACCTTCACACAATACTCACAAACCTCCATGCGATGAACCTCTCGTGCCATTGTTCGCATGTCTCCGTGTCCAATGTCAGAGTCGATGGCAGACCATGTCTCCCGCATTAGCTGGGTTCTCTTCTCCCATAACATGATAAGTCGCCTTAACACACACACACACACCAGTTATAACAGCAATACATACTCTTCCATTTGATGGATCATAGAACATTTAATATTCCCTCTATTATTGTTTTTTGTTTTTGGATTGTTTTATTATTATATGAATTATGTTATATTCAAGAGTGCACATTTTTATTTGGCTAATGTAGGTGTATACCTCAAAATCTGCTTTCCTACACTGTCAAAAGGAGGTTGCCAGTAATTTACTGTAGATTTAAATGGATGTCATTTTAATTTCGCAATATGCAAAGCATTGTGAGAGCCTCAGCGTTTCACTCAGACATGCCAAGGAAGCCCTAAAATGCCTAGGTAGGCGGCTTAATAAGTTTTGAAATGTACACACATGCCAGACATGTAGACCTACATGCTCTAGCATATAACTTCTACCAGAGCCTCTCTCAATGGATTTTGATACAGTCTGTGTGTATTTGAATTGTGTTTGACTTACTCTGCCTCCACTAGGCTGTTCACGAGTCTCTCTTTCTCTTTGTTTAACATCTCCAGCTTTAGCTGAGTCTCAACCGACTCGCTTTTAGCCTCCTACACACACAGAAACACGCACACACAAATTGGGCAATCTGACTTTTATCAAAAATTATGAGCAACAATTACATATCTGACTGGATGTTTTTTAAATATGAGTTTGTAGACTGCCATATTTAGCATACAAAAACGCTGAATGCTATTTCATGTCTAAGTCGCTTTGAATAAAAGCATCTGATAAATGCGTACATGTGTCATCAAAACACTGTTAATCTTTCATGAATTACTACCAACAAACTAAAAAAAAACGGCACCTTTTTTTATTCTTTGATACTGGTACCATAACTTCTTTTAAAAAAATAATTTAAACTGTCCATCATTTGTGGGTAGGAACCTACAGTATATCACCACACTATATGCCGCACAGTGTTTAGTGGCACACCTTGAGTCTCTGTCTGAACTCAGTCTCAATCAGACTGTTGTTCTGCTGCAGTGTTTGATTCAGATCACTGTTTTTACTGAGCAAGCAATTCAGTTTTATCATGTCTGCCATGACATCCTTGATTTGGTTCTCCAGATCTGCCTGCTCACGCTGATCCTGCTCCATCTCACCTAATACACAAACACGCACACACCAAAAAACAAATGTGTGAACATTAAGTATGCATTGATTTGTCAACTGGATAATTATTGTCTGTGTGTAATTAGAGTCATTTTATTTGGTAAAGAAGGTTTTAAAAGTTTTTTTTTCTAATCTACAGAACAATATTCTGTGAACTACCCTTCCAAACCTGTTCCTTCCTTGGAACACACAAGGAACGTTAATGAGTAAAACAAGTTAAAACATAACTTTCATGCAAAACATGTTTTCTGTATGACAGCACCTGCCTCTGTAAACAAGCATTAAAGAATATGTGTGACCAAGACATGTTAGAAAATTAGAAGAAATAAAACGTATGTAAAAACAGTTTTTATTTTATATAAACCTTTATTTTCAAAATTTCCTTCAATCATTTCTTGATTTTTCAGAAACATCTAAAAATGGCGATGCTATCAAAAGAAAGATCTGTTTGTTTTTAGCATCCTGACCAGCTCAAGACAGCAATAGTGGAGTTATTATTATGTTAAAAGGAAAAAAATAACTGTTTATTACACTTTGTTTGGTGATCAACAACTTTGACATTACACACCCAATTGTTAACACTCCAGCACTGTCTTTGACAATATCTGAAAATGTGATTGTTTATATGTGTGCGTACATACTCTTTCTGTTAATCTGGCTCTGCTGCAGTATTGTGAGTTGTGTGCACAGGGTCTGTACAGAACAGCTGTGGGCCTGTTTCTCCTGAGTGAATCTTACAAGCTCCCCCTGCTGCCAGAGCCACAAGTGCTGCTGTTCTTTAATCTCAGTAACAACTTCCTCAAGTTCCTTGGACAGGGTGGCTGCACAGATCTCCAAGGGGCTTAGGTCTTCATGCTGTTCTCAAACAAATGAAAAACTCTCAATACATGAACACAACCATGTTAACTTCCTGATATAAAAATCAAAGAACAGCAACATTTTTAACCTGTAAAATAAAAATCAGTTTTGTGCACTTGAGAAAATGGGTTAGGGTGGGGGCATGAATCTGAGCACTTACCCCAGTACTGGATACAATCTCCTTGATCTTCTTGTTAAAGATGTTGATCATTGATTGCTTTCGTTCAATATCTGTGACGTTTCCAGAGATCTCAGCCTCACGAGAGGATAGCAGCTGGCGTTGTTGGGACATTTCTTTCTCAAGTTCTGCATGTAGTGGGGCTAGGGAATTCAGATGTGTCACCAACATTTGACTCTCCAGCTTTACAACATTAATGCCGTTCTCCAATTTAGTTAATTTCGCCTCCTGAGTAAACACAAACAAAAATGCAAGAGTAATTATTATATAATCCACCTAGATCACAGTTAACCTCAAACTAAAATGTTTGTTTTAATGGTAATAAATTCTATACGAATGTTCAGTAAAGAAAATTTGCTTGCATTATATGGTTGCCTAATAACGTTTAAGAATATCTCACCTTCTCTCTCCTCTGTGATGCAGTTTTATCAGTCAGTCGACATGAATACTTTGCTGAATTATTGTGGGTAAACTGCTCTTTCAGTTTGTTCATAATCTGATCCTGCAGGTTTAAACACACTGCAGACTCTTTTTCCATCTGATTTCTGAAAGCCTTGAGCTTGGACTGATACACCTCACGCTCCTGAAAAAAATCATCAAATTATCGAGACAAGTACACAAGGCCACACAGAAAAGTGACATGCAAATGCAGTTAACAGTGGCTATCTGTATGTTTGTCTGTATGTAAAAGTATTTAATTACTAGTTACTAATTACAATTTACTCTTTCCAAAAAGCATTAATGGTCTCACGAACTGGCCTTGCTCTATACTGTTGTATAAGGTCTATTTATGACGTTTGTGTAATTTTTACATTAAAAAACAATCAAAATCAAGAAGCAATAGGCTATTTTCTACACTGGTTTTGAAGCCAACTCTGCAAACGCTCGGTTTTATTGGACGTGCCGCATTCAAAGCTTTATAAGTAAATGACCACCACTTTGATTGGATAGCAGTTTGCGTACTTGGAGCCATCTGTGAATTTGCCGTAACGTTAGATTTCACATAAGCACCATTCACAGTTTTCGAAGGGCATCAGTATTATCAGGAGACCTCCTGTGATATATAAATGACCTCCCCACATCAGTATTTCATGTGACGCATTCGCAAGGGATGGTTTTACTCAAATTTACTGACTTATTTCCCGGATGTGATGGCAAGGCTTTGTGTATAGTTTGTATAGCCTATACTTGTATTGCGTTTAATGATATATGACCGTAACTCTCAGCATTTGAGAACAGTGATCCCGAACCGGACAAAAGATCACCGCGATCGCGGGTCTCAAATGTTACAAGAGTTTCCATGATAAATCAACAAACGGGAGACTCCCAGTAACTTATGGATATCACCCAGCACCTGAATACGATTCCCTCTTATATAACAATTTTAAAATTTGGATTTTAATTCATGCCTCCTTTAAATTACTCTGTATATCCTACATCACCCTTGATTAGTTAAGTGATTCAAGGATAGACATGAAATTGCTCTTTTAATTCATTCAAATAAATAGTATAAAACTACATAAAGTATTATTATTAACTGATTAATCAAGTATTATAAATGTGAGAATTATACATTAAAAAACAGACTTTGACTTTCGATGTCAATTCCACTATTCCGCACATATATATTACACTCAGTATTAGTTTAATTACATTAGAAGTATCTGTAATTAAATTATAGAAAAAAATAGTAATCCCTTACTTTACTTTTTCAAGGGAAAAGTAATGAAATGACAGTAATTTATTACCTATTAACTAGATACACCCAGCACTGATGTTCTAACTAGTGTTGTAGTACTCAATGCCATTTTTTTGATGGTCATGGTCTTGTCTCGGTCTCGACTGTCTTTGGTCTCGGTCTTGTCTTGGTCTCAGACTTAGTGGTCTTGGGATTTTATTTCAAGACCGGTCAAGACCACAACTTTGGAATTACATTAAATTGGTGGTGCATTGTCTGATTTATGTGTTAACATCATTTATGTGAGTGTAAAACTTCTAACTTCAAAAGCAGTCATTGACTTATTTGTAATTTGATTTTTATCATTTTAAAATACTTCTCCATGCATGCATTTGGTCAGTCAACGTACACTTATGTCACTGGTAGTTTCTTTTGGCCTGGTTAGACCCCTACTCTGAAGTTACTCCTTCAACAGGTGTTTCTACAACTCAAATGGTTCTTAGTTCCTGCATTGTGAACATGCCCAAAAGCATTCCCCTTATGCGAAAGACCCTATTTATGTTTCTGCTATGGAGTGTATTGTGAGTGATTTGGTCCCAGTTGGCAGCATCTTTGTTTTTGTCTTGCTGCCAGAATCCTGTTGGGCCTGACTAGAACACAGTTTGACCAGCTGATCAGCTATAAACTGTATAAACATATGACCAATTGGGCAATAAGCCAACGTGAATACAGTACCACATGCAGTGTACTAAGAGTTTTCTCCGTCTCCTGCTGTATTTGTGTGTAGTTGCTGTACTGGGCCTGCAAGCCCTCCTGATGGTTCTGGGAGTGTGTAAGGAGTTTATGTGAAGTGGTGCAGTCAGCCTGGGCCTGGTTCAGATGCAGAGTAAGACGCTCATTCTGCTCCTCTTCTTGTGTAATGGACTTTTTATAACCATCAATTTTGGTTTCTAGAGAAAGCATCTGATCATTGATCTGCCTGGGGGAAGAACATTAAATACAGGTCAATGCTAATGTTGAGATCACACACAAACATCATAACATCATTATGCTTACCTCAATTCTTCCTGCATAGCATTGTAAGCTTCATCCCTCTTTCTCATCATTACCAGGCTGCTGTTCCACTGCTGGAACAACTGCTTGTGCTCGACATTAAGAGAGTCAAGTTCAAGCTGTGCCTACAGTTAACACATACAACCATGGACTTGACACGGGGAAATGTAATTTGTCATTGTATGTACATGATTTCTTAGGTTTGTCAGGAGTGCCCTTACCTGACATGGCAAAACTAATATTACATCATTTTTAATCCTAATGTTGGAAGTTAATCAGACGACTTTACCAGCTAAATGAAATGCTAGGCCAGCTCTAGACTAAAACATCATGGACCTGCATTAAAAAACATGCAGAGATTATTTTCCAACCTCAGAATAAGTCTCCTTTGCAGCCTTTGTCTCCTCACTCTGAGCAGTGATTTGAAGCTCAAACAGAGCGATCTGCCCTGAAAGCTTCTCAACTTGCTTGGTCAAGCGCTCGACATAGACATCCTGACAGGGAATAAATAAAAGTGTTTGAATGTCTGCGAGGGGTTTAGAGCAATCAGGAATTTTGATAATTTCCCTCTACATTTTCCACATTAAAAAAGATGGTGACTGAATGGATCCCATCTGATAGATAGCAATGATACATTTAAAATGAGGCACATGATTCATTGCCACATATGATCATACAGATGCGGTCTAGTGATCTACCTGCTGGTATTTGTGCTCCTCTGCCTGAGTTCTCTCTCTCTGAGCTTTGTTTGAAGCATTTATTATTGCTTTGATGTCCAAGCGCAGGTCAGTGTTGGCCTTCTGCATATAGAGCAGTATCGTGGCCATGCTGTCCACCTTAGACTGTAATTCAGACACTACAAAGAAAGGAAAGATAATCAAGTGCTGATTCTTCTTTAACAAATTCTCTTTGTTCACAAATTCTCACCTTGTGTACGTTGTTTTTGTGCATGACTAGCAGTTGCATGGTACTGATTCTTCACTGTATCTAGCTCATCTTGAGCCTGTCTCCGCTGGGCAGAAGTCTGGCCATTAGCTTCATGACTGGCTTCCAGAGATGCTTGGAGTTTGGCCAACACCTCCTGCACCATGTACACTTCCTCAGCAAGTTCCTGACGCCTCTGAACCTCAGCTTTCTCCAGTACTTTCTGCAGAAAGAAGTTATATCAGCCTCATTTTTGCATGAGTGCTTTTGTCTTTTTTTTGATGTGTAATACAGAGGGAAATTATGGCAGCATCAATCATCGGTATTGGAACTGAATAAAATGTACTGGGGCCACTATCATTTTTAAAGAAATTAAAATTCTGTTATGAATAATACCCCTCTTCACACATTCTTCCAAATCTGTATGAATGTATCTGTTCTGTTGAACACAAAGAAAGATATTTGGAAAAATGTTAGCTACTGACATTACAGGGACATCATGGACTACTAGTGCCCTTGAACGGTTTGCTTTTCTCCATTTTGTGTTAAAAAAACTGTAGTTTTTTGTCCCAGAAATGTACTTTGCTAACATTTTTCCAAATATCATTCTTTGTGTTAATCAGATCAATGAAAAGTTTCTACTGGTTAGGAACCACTTGAAAGTGAGTATCTTCATTTTCATTATTGGGTGTAGTATCCCTTTTTTCGAATTTTACCCTTATCATGAAAATTCAGTTTAGGACTAGCTGCAGTTTTTAAAGGTTTTCCCAACAGCTTTAATGCACATTTACAGACTAGAGTTCTAATTAAATGTTTACCGGTTTTAATTTGGTGTTGTTATCATAATTTTCATAAAACAAATTTCTACTGACAATAGATGCTTTCTGACCGGATAATTTCAGGAACAATGTTTCGGAATGAGAAAATAGCGCTGTTGTTTGTTTTACCTCAGGCCATTTCCCAGATTGCATTCCAACCATCAAAAGGGACTATTCGAACTAAGACAAACAACCAAACAACAGTTGTTCTGCCAATCAGCCATTTCTTGCGTCACAGGTTGTTCCTAACCTGTTGGATTAAACCCTGCCTCGGAGAAGGAGCTAAAGTGTTGATATTCCCACAAAAAAGGTTCTCCCAAACTAAAATTCTGTCCGGTTCTTGCGATGCAAACACAACAAAAAGCAGGAACTTCTAGCTAATCGTCCCAGAACTACGAAATCGTTCCCTGCACAAAAAAAAGATGGCAAATAGACTAAAAATGTCTAGCATTATATAACATTTGATCAGATAGTCCAATCTGACGCACTTTCACTAAATTTGAACATAAACCAAGAAAACCATAGATGTCTATTAAGTGTTAGATCAAAGATTTACTGCTAAGTAGTAGATTCGGGGAACAATTATGGAGGTCCAACTAGGTTTAGAAAAATTTGGAAAGAACAGATATTGGGGATTATTTGGACGGTTGTTTTGGGATCTAGAATAACATTTTCTTTAGATATAGTGCCCTCTTAAAAATGTGGAAATGAAATTTATGCTAGGTTCAGAACCCCACAGTTTTGGCACAATTTGTGTGTCGTAATGATTCGTAAATGACTTTGGGCATCGGGATTCAAGATTCAATCATTTTGTCCTGTATAGTATGTCATAACCGATACTGCATCTCCAATGCTTCACAACATTCTGACTAGCATGTTTAATTTCTTTCCCCATCATCCCCATTCTGGGATAGATGTGACATGAATCAATGGAAGTCTAATTGTGACCTAAGCAAGCGATTGTAGAGATATCAGTTTTTCGCTCATTCAACTAGGAAAACACTGAAATCGCACCTTTGGGCTGTTGCAAAGATGTTTGACAAGTGATGTGACTTTCCTCGCTTAATGGACTTAGGTATTACCTTCTCACGGAGTTCAAGGATCTGTCTCTCCAGTTGATTACTTAGGTGTTTCTTCAATGCAGACTGAAATCTCTTCATTAGAGGCTGATGAGAACAAAATGGGAAAGATCATGACAAAAAAATCCATGAAACAAAAACTGACGCTGCCTACTAACTATGTTTTCTTAACACTATTAGTGTATCGTAAATCTATGTTGACATGGATAACTTTAAAGTATCAGGACCATACACTATTTTCAGTAAAAATGAAAGGTGCAGATTGATTAACGCTCTAATGACTGATATTGCTACAACTTATTGTAATAGGCTGGAGTTTAGTGATTCTACATTAAAGTAGTAAATTTAGAAAGTGATGCTTTACCAAAAAATACAAAAAATATTAGTAATTAGTATTACTATTTAGTTTGTGTGTAATTGTTAAGGCAACAGCATTTACTCCTATTACAAATTATTGCATACAAATTATTTAAAATAATGTTAAATAATTATTTATTCAGTAACTACTTTAGATGCATTTAACAAATGAGTAACAATTTTACACACATGTTCAGGATCCAGAACCAGAAGTTCTTCCTGTTCCTCATTTTCTTCTTCCTCTCTTCCTCTCCATTGTGCCCCACTGCTACTTAGCTCCAACTCGAAAGAGTACTGGGGTAAGACAGGTGTCCTCTTGTTGTCTGTTTCTATACAAAAAAGAAAAATGTTGGTAAAAACAAATTATTTCATACTCAATATGATTTTTATAAACATAGGCACAATTCTATGTTATTTATACCTTGAAAAATCTGATATTGTGCCATGATAAAGTAACACAGAATACTTGCACAAAGGATTCAATTTGTTTATGAGTGAAAGGTTCATATGTGTACATCTGACCTGTAACAGACACCAACAGTACTGCCATTTAAATGTGAGTTCTTTTATTTTCATTAATAACAAACCAATACACACCAGAGTTGAGCAAAAGCACTGGTTCACTGGTCCCAGAGTAATCATTGCCTCCAACATCACTGTCTGACAGCTCCATTGAGTTACCATCTCTCTAAAATAAAGCATAAATAAAACAACTTTGGTTCAAAATTGTCATTGTTTTGGGTAAAAATAAATATGCTATTTACCCAGGGTAGCGTATTCATCATACACTATCACATGATGAATGTATTTAGTGTGTAATATTAAACTTTTATAAAATAAACAAATTCATAAAAACTTTAATAATAAAAGGTTCATGGGAAACCTCTGGCTCAGTGACTTCAGTATTCTGTCCGAGAGTCTCATCCTGCCTGTTCATTTGGTCCTCCAGCAGACCCCCATTACGACCACCGTCCATCTCTCTACAGTACAAATGATAAACATGTAGGCTAATAAAGTAAGAAGATTTATACAGACAGAGAGGTGTATGTGAAACAAACAAATTAAGAAGGATAAAAACAAAAGCAAACATCACCTAATGCTTTCCTGGTTTCGTCCTACGTAGCCAATTCAAAGCTGCAAAGAGCAAGTTTATTTTCCACTTGGTTATGTTTTGGTTAAAATAACACAAGGACATTAGTGAGTTCCGTCAGCGAAATTATAAAATAATCTTACATATGGATAAAAAACAGTTTTATATTGATCCTACCCATACAGTAGAGCGAGACTTACGGAGTTTCTTCCGTTGCTAAGAGACGCCTTAAAGCACGCGAAAGTGTGACGTTTGCAGTAAAATAAACGAGGGGCTTGTTTGAGTTAAACTGTAGTAGCCTGCCACCTACTGGCAAGATCTGCTAGTTGCAGCCGTGGAGGACCTCCCTTAGTGTGTTGAGGCAGTTTTCCCTCATCACAGATTTATTGGATATGATAGTAATTCCAATGCCTTTACATTAAGATCATTACGATGTAGATCAAAGGTATAATAAACATCGATGAATATGGCTAGATGCCGCTACACGTTGGTCGTCCGCCATATCGGTACATTGCGAACAATAAAGAACCAGAACAGAGGGTGGCGATAATGCGCCTTAACCTCGGTGAACCAAAAAACACAAAAACCGAAAAAAAGAAGAACAAAAAATATGCGGCGGGTAAGTGTCGTTAAAACAATGCAACTTTATCAAATAATGCGGAGTACGATTTTAATCAGGACTCCTCCGAATCTTTGTCTAACATGTCCGTTTAACGGCCGGAAAACCAGGCATAAATGTGTGCATGCGCATGTCCCCAGTGTACATATAACACGTTTTGGTGAATTTTCAGATAAGATGAAGGTAAAAATAAAGCAGTGGAATGGTGTGGCATCCTGGTTGTGGGTAGCCAACGACGAAAACTGTGGCATCTGCCGAGCACCTTTCAATGGCTGTTGCCCAGACTGTGCGTAAATTACATTTTACCTTTGACTGAAACAATTTTACTGTGGATTTGTTTTCATGAAATCCACATACATACTGTTTTTGATCCATACTATACCCAATATAGTTATGATTCATTGAATCTTATGTGTGTTTATTATTCTACAAAAAAATCTACTCTGGTTTAATCAGGCAAGGTCCCAGGAGATGACTGCCCACTCGTCTGGGGTCAGTGTTCGCACTGTTTCCACATGCACTGCATCCTGAAGTGGCTGAACTCGCAGCAGGTGCAGCAGCAGTGCCCCATGTGCCGTCAGGAGTGGAAATTTAAAGAGTGAGGATACATACCAGGCAACATTTCGATTTGTTACTGTGAACTTTATAAACTCAAGATTAATGGATATTCTTTTTTTTATTTAGGGGTGACACTTCATGAGGAGATTAAATAAGTGCTTGATCAAACGGGTGCTGTTGTGTATTATGTGTTTGTAAAAACTTTGAATGAAAAGTCCTACAAAATAAAAAAACATTTGAAAATTACAGTTTTGTGCTTAAATAGTTAATCTTAGAACTTACAAATAGTCCTATTATTGGCACACTTGGTAAATTGAGGCTATTTGTTTTATAAAAGCTTGTGTGTTCATAGTGGAGAACAGTTTGCTAAACTAGAAATTTGTGGGCTAACATACACCTCATAAAGACCCCAGTACCAGAATGGGAAGCAAAGGACTTTCATTGGTTTTGCTCTAATCCAGGGCATTAATCTTCAGATTCAGCATTAACTGTCTGACAAAATAACTTTATTCTCAAAAAACAGTACAAGAGTTTATACTCATATTGTTTCAAATGTATTCTCAAAATAACACAACTTTAATAGAAAATAGTAAACTTGTGTCAAGTGTGTAAATGCTAATCTGTGTCTGACAATATAATTTATTTATTTTACATAAAAAAATAGATTTTTACAACGTTTCTGCATAATATTTGTTTGTGCTTGAATATGTACAGCTGTGCAATTTGAACATGCTGTCTTTTTGTCTTCACACTTGACGTTTGAAGTTAACGTGTTGGTTAATTTCACGCTAACCAACAGAATCCTGTGTTATGCGTTTCATGTTTCACACTGCTGAAACTAAATAAATGACCAGGGGTTAAGAGATAGCCATGGGTATTCGTAACCTGACATCTCACACTGTACGTTACTAAACACTGGGTTAATGTTCTTTTTTTGCAGTGTCAACAAATATTTTTGGATAAATACTGCAGTGACAAACTGACTAAATAAAAACAGTGTGTGTTGTCGCTTTAAATAAATGAATACCTCACTATTATGTTTTTGAGAAAAACATGACACCTTGAAAATACTTTTTTGCTATTTAAAGCCTCTCAAGACGTTATTCACTCAATAAGTTAACTAAATGACCGTTTCGGTTGAAATCTTGAGTAAATCAGGGCTTGGGCCCTAAAACAAAAATAAACAATAGGTCCCTTCATACATTCAATACTTATATAATTCTAATAACTTCTAATAAACATAGTAGGTCAGTAAAAAAAGGTAAAAGTTGAAAGTGCTTCTGTTATCAGCAAACTGGATTGTGTTATCCTCAGAGGTGGTTCCTAGACCAATGGATTTATCTTCTTCACCTAAAAAATAAATAGACTGCATTTGTAAAAATTTGAAAAAGGTAATGATATTTACAGAAAAAAACTTGCTTGGAATAAAATGTAAGTGCTCATACAGATCCATAAATATTTGGACAGAGGCACATTTTTTGTTATTTTAGCTGTGTTTCGAAATGTATTTCAAGTTATATATTGAATATTTTAAAGTGCACACTTTTCTTAAAGATTAGCTGAAGGTTTTAGGAATTACAGCTCTTTAATATGTTGCTCCCCCCTTTTTCAAGGGAGTAATTGGACATTCAAACCAAAAGCTCTTTAATTCACAGGTATGGGCTTTTCCTTAAATTATTTCTTCATAAATTAAACACGTTAAAGGTCTGGAGTTGAGGTCTAGTTGCAGTGAACCTACATCATTTGGTTCAGGGAGATCTCCATGCATGTAAAACAGACCATAGTCAGATTTCAAAATCACAACAAATCCATCAGAAAGATGCCAGGAACATCAAGAGTTGCCTGTCAACAATTTTGTATATTCTGAGAAGAGAAAAAACACACCGGTGAGCTCAGCAACAAAATCCTGGATGTCTCTATAAAAGTGGTGGATGACGACATTATCCTCTCCATGATAAAGAAAAAACTCTTCATAACCTCCAGACAAGTAAGGAACACTCTCCAGGATGTGAAGTTATCAATGAATAAACGATTAAGAGGAGACAAGGACAACTATAGAGGGTTCAAATCAAGGTGCAAAAGCCTCAAGAATAGGGGTAGATTTGAATTCTAAAATAGCCAAACAAGCTCTAACAAAACATGAGCTGACAACATCTTCAGTAAAATCGTGTTAAGGCAGTGTGTTTTCATTTCCATGTATGGCTTCTTAAGGCACTGGGTCAATAGTGTTTTTTGGAAGATGTAACAGAAGATCGAAGCATCCAGATAATTCTTCACTTGTCTGGACGTTGTGAAGGGGTTTTTCTTTATTAATGAATGAATGAAACGCCACTTGCTTTTACATAGAGTCATTCAAGGCATGCATTTTGATCACACAGAGACCATCTCAGTGACTCAGCGTGCTTTTATAGAGGGTCCTATTTGTTTTCCTGTAGCTCAGTGGTAAGAGCATTGCGTTAACAACGGGTTTTAATTAAACCTGTATAATTTTTCTTTACAGTGAATCAGACATATCAAAATATATCTCATCCATCCTCACATCAATAACAGGCACCGTGTATTACATCAGAGCAGATGCTTTCCCTTACATACTCTTACAAATGGTAGTTTTCTATGGAGGATAAGAAATGACTTACTAAAGTGTGTAAATAAATTGCATCAAGAAATGAATAAATACAGACAAATGCAGAAATAAAGTGATAAAGGAAATAAACAATTCATTTAGATATGCAGCCAATCCTCCCCAAAACTGCTCTGAGTAGGGTTCAAACCGATGATCACTCTGACACGAGAGTCTGTCACACTAAGTGTCCTATACACAAGAGTGACAACATAAGATTTATTTTGTTTCAATCATTTACTGATTATATTTTTGGTTGGTTGGTACATTTATCATTTTACTAATTTAAATTAGTAATTTAAGTCATTTACACATTCATTTACAAATCACATTTGTAAATCCACTGTTTGCAGAACGGAAAATGTTCCTCACTCTCATGTGCTTTGTGCCACAATGATGCTTTTTTTTGGTGCCGTTGCCATGGTGAATCGTAATATCGGAGCTCCATTCATCATGGCTCGTCGTAGTTGTGGTGGAAGTGGATACACAAGGCAAGTCTACCCAGAGTTGATAGAACTAAATGATCAGCTGTTCCAAAAACAAAAACTCAAAGTTTTGCAACTCGGTTTTAAAAAACTCAGAGTTCATATTTTAACTCTGTGTTGGTTGAACCTCCTTATTGAAATGGGCCCCTTCGATCTTGCTGATAGATCTGTTAGATCAACCTAACTATTGTCTGTTTCACATGCATGGAGATCTCCCTGAACCAAATGATGTGAGTTCACAGAAACAGCTTCAAGATGCAAACACCACACGTAGAATCAATCTCAAAAGAAGAAAATATTTAATGAAAAGCTTAAACCTGCGAATAAAACGCTTTTATCCAACTCTCCAATAACTTGAAAAAGGGGGAAGCTACATATAAAGAGCTGCAATTCCTAAACCCTTCAGCGAATCTGGATGTAATCTCGCCATCAAGATTGTCTGCGCGGCGTCAAGATTGGCTGCACTGCAGCTTGTTACTCCTGCCATAGTGAAGTTAAAGTGTGTCTGTTTGTGCACAGCATTTCAGTGATGGATGTTATATAAACGGTTGATATTATGCTGGATTTGGAGATCGTTTGAGACTGATAGATGGCGCGATCCCAGTTCTAAAAGATGCCGGACAAACTAAGTCATATGACTGTGCTTTGTTGGCAATCGGCACCTACGTGCATAATTCTGTGCTCGTTCTGTTGTCTGTGTGTGTGTATATACATACATTTTTCCATGCTGTTAATATCAACTTACAGAATTTGATAGAAAATGAACAGTGACACAGTAAGTTTCTTTAAGTGCTGTAATTGTTTGTGTGATCAGATTATGACTGTTGTGACAGAACCAAATCATCTCTGCTGCATAGTTGCATTTCTCCAGTTGTCAAATATGTTAATACGATTACTCCTATTTCTGGCGCTATGGCTTTTCTGCACTGTCTTGGAGATGTTAGCGTGTCTCTAATAGAATCAGTCACAAACATGAACCCTGCATGATCTAATGTGTTGTGTCTTATTTACTCACTGTCATTCAAGTTAATTTAATATAGCTCTTTAACATTTTGCATTGCATCAAACCAGCTGTACAAGAAAACCAAAACAAAAAAAAACTAAAGTTGAACAAACACAAAAAACGAAATCAGATAAACCTTTAAGGAGATATGTTACTTGTCATGCATTGCAACTTTTCGTGTTTTGTCCATTTTTCTCTGCTGCTAAGAAACTCTTAAGTCTCTTAAAAGTCCTCCTCGCTACTCCTAAAATCTTAAAATTTCCCCTTAAAATTAAAGAAAAAAAGTAATTCATAAGGCATCTTAACCCTTAAAAGAGCTCTTAAGGTCAATATTTTTAGGAGTAGCGAGGAGGACTTTTGAGACATTTCTAAGAGTTTCTTTAGCAGTTAAGAAAATGGACGAAACACGAAAAGTGAGAAGAAATGTGTTGCAATGCATGACATGCAATTTTTTTGTGTGTGTTTGTTCAACTTTGGTTTTCGTGTATAGCTGCTTAGATGCAATGCAAATTGTAAATGTGCTATAAAAATAAATTACATTGAATTGAATGACAGTGAGTTAATAAGGCACAACATATAACATCGTGTAGGGTTCATGTTTGATACCGATCCTATTGACACGGCAACATCTCAAAGACAGCGCAGAAATGTCATAACGCCAGAAATAGAAGAAATCACTACATTAACATATTTAGTAAATGGAGAAATGCAGGTAGAGAGCAGAGAAGATTTGGTTCTATCACAACCTTCTATGGGGATCACACGAACAATTACAGCACTTACAGAAACGTATTGTGTCAATGTTCATTTTCTATCAAATACGTTGACATAACAGCATGGTAAATAAAAAATATATGTGTGTGTGCGTGCGTGAGTGAGTGAGTGAGTGAGTATGGTAAAATTGAAAACAATGACATGTGCAATTTCAAACTGATGACCCTATACTTAAAAGCTCTTTTTTCCTTCTTGGCGAACCAACCAATCACAGTCTTCAAAAGGCATAGCAACGGGGTCTGCACCGCCTCCTCACTAAGATAAAAGTATTTTCCTCTCTCAAGAGTTGCTCTCAGATTGATCCTGAATCACTTTTAAGTTAAGACACCTACATAGAAGTTTTTAAGCTAAATTAAGAGCTTTCTTAGAGGATTCTTAGAAGCTTTAATACGCCCCCTGACCTTTAAATAAAACATGTAATGCTTTCACATTAATGTCATAAGCCCCTATGTCAAAGCTTGAGTCTAATATCAAGAAGATATGAGACACTTTATGCTTCAATTTGTTTGTCTTCAATCAACACTCACCTCCTTGCCAAAGTACTTCTCAATTAAGCTGAGAGCAGCTTTGTTGACCATCTCATTCTCATGTGTCTGCAGAGCTTCAATCCTGTCCAATCCACCACACTCCTCTATCATTAGACACAATCTTTCTGCTTCTCCAGTCTTATCTGCTGCCTAAAAATCAGCATAGTGATAATTTAACAAATATGATTATTAATAGAAAATACTGTTAGACAATTTCAGTTGAGTATCTAAGATGTATGTGTGACAGACTGTACTAAATGATACCTGATTTATTTGTGGTTGCCAAAAATTTGAGCTTTAATTATCCCCAAGATCCTATCATGAACCCGTTCATTGACACTACACCAAAGTTGTGTACCAAAGACAAAAATCAGTGTGAACGAAGTACACAAATTAAAAACTTGAGTAAATACCATAATAAAATATTATTCCTATAAAAAGGTTAAATACTCCTTTTTAGTTCTTGATTTTTCTTACACATAAAAGTAAAAGTACCAGTGTTTATTTTGCAACTGCAAATATTCAATTGAAGTGGGGGTACTGCTGAGGTTTACTGCTAGATGTGTTTGATCAGCTAATGTCAGATAGTCACAAGCTCTTTTTATACTTTTCTTGGAAAACCCACAGACAGACCAAAATAGTGACCAATATTAATGTTGAAAAATATGTTATAGCACCTGTATTACCCTTTTGATAAATACAGTTTTATACTTCTACTGTAGTATTCATAGAGCATACCATGAAAATATTGGAAATGCCATCCAGGACAACCAAGATCATCTTGATATCTTTGGCTGACAGTAAGTCGAGTAATGGCACAATAACATTACACTGAATAAGATACCCAATCTGATCCACTGTTCCACCACTTGTGTAGTTTGTAATTGCCCATACTGCCTCCTTCTGTGTCTTGAAGTCTCCCTGAACAGAAAATTAGCTAAATTAAAATCAAGTCTTAAAAGAATTGAAATGAGCACAGTGTCCCACTCTGTTCAAGTAGTTTTGTCGTCTAACCTGTGTTAGGAGCTCCACAAGCGGAGGCACTAGGCCTGCATTGATAACCTGCTGAATCTGTGCGTCTTTTCCAGCAGTGATGTTAGACAGAGTCCATGCTGCCTCCTTCTGAATGCTGAGTTTATGATAACGCAGTAACAAAGGGAAAGCAGCCAAAGCACCAGCATTTAACACACTGTGGGTCTGCTCATCTGTACCTGTCACTATATTACCCACCGCCCTTAGTGATGGAGTCTGGGAACAAGAAAACTAGAAATGTAAAAATAAACAGTAAATTCATCACAATAGCTTTTCGATTTTATGTATAAGTAAACCTACCACAATTTCAGTATCCCCACAACTTAGAAGTTGCACCAAACGAGGCACAAGACCAGCACGAACAACCAGCTCAATCCGCTCATTTTGGCCATCAGTTAGGTATGAAACTGCCCAGCATGTGTCAGAAAGCACTTCTCTGTCACTGTGGTGAAGCAAACGGAGCAGTACAGGCAGCATCTGCTTAACTGCAGGCATTGGCGGGGCACGGTCTTTATTTCGGCACAGGTTAGAGAGAGTCCAAGTGGCATTCCTCAGGTAGGTGGGCTGAAATTAATAAATGAAAGAAGAATTCACTACAAATGAAAACATGCAGAGAAACTACAGTGCCTATAAAATAAAGTGTTCCGTTAGCTGAACTGGTACAGCGTAGTCTTAACAACACAAAGGTCATATGTTCAGTTATATGGAAACAATAAACAACAAAAGCCCTTGGCATCATGAATAAACTGTCATGTATGAAACTTACTGTAAAAATAGACAAGTCAGGGATGCTAAGATGTGACAGAAGGTGAAAAATGCCACCATGCTTGATTATTTCATCTCTGTATGCTGCTCTATCACCTAAAAAAAGTCCAGTATGAAAAACTTCTATCAGGGCACTCACAAATACAAAAAACAAAAATCACAATTTTTTCATTTCTGAACACCCTGCAGTCCAGACAATTATAAAACACCTTTTCATACCTGTTATGTTCCCAAGTGCCCAAATGGCCTGTTCACTGATGTGAGGATGAGGAGAGGAAATCAGACTAATGAAAGCTGGGATTGCACCTCCGTCGACTACAGCTTTTGTCTGCTCAGTGGTCCCAGATGCGATATTATTCAGAGCCCAAGCAGCCTCAAATTGAATGGCAGGACACTCAGACAATTCCAGCAAACTCACAAATTTAGCAACAAGGCCAGCATCCACAATCTGGTCCACTGGAGGATTCTTTACTCGTGATAAAAGCTTCCTGTGGACATCAATACAACACGGCTGTTAAGATAACCACAGCCTGAGCATAATTTTACCAAGAGGTAAAACGGCAGGATTTATAATTGATCTAGGTATGTTTAGGTGGGACCTTTTATAGAGATGTTTAAAGGCTGCATTTCTTTAATTAGATGTGCAGTCTCCTACCTTGCTGCATATGTGGCTTGTAACTGATACTCCATAGTTTGGCTGTTTATACCCCATACAATATCCTTGAGAGTCCAATGCTATCAGAATGTAGCAAAATAAGAATCATTTAGACTCTTAAATTATTTGCCATCATTTACTATACCGTTATCTAGAGTGACTTGTGGTACTGGCATTGCGGTAACAGTCCCTGAGTGTGAAGTAAGGATACATCAACCTACTCTCCAGATAATTAATGTCCGCCTTCATACAACAACTGTAGCTTCAACTGTACCTGTGCATTCTGACTGTGTTCTTGCGATGGTGAGACGGCATCATCTGAAACACAGCTCACATTTCTCCTTTTAAATATCTGATCATCTTTTTTCGCCTTTCGGAGCTCCGCGTTGAACTCGAATCTTCTTCGTCTTAATTTCTGCAGATAAAAGGAAACACTATCCTCCACCAATTCTAATAAATATGTTCTGCACAAGTAGACTGTATAGATAGAGAACTTACATTAGCGTCTATTCCTTTATTTTTAAACTGATTAAAACGGATGACATTGTCACTCCCGGAAGTCATTTTTTTCTGTTGAAAACAATACAATAAAATAATTTGATCAGATATTTAATTCACTGTAATTTACGTAATAATGGACAGAAAGAACAAAAACGTTCATTTTACACACCAACGACGATACAGACTGCTAAAACAGAGTACTTGACAGCCAATCGGTTTAGAAGTATTGTTTGCAAATTACGTTAACTCAAGATATAGGAAGAAGCAGTTCCTCGTGCTCGTAACATTGATGACGCAGAAATGGGCGGTACTACAAACACGCTGCCCATCGGACACTCCCTACTTCCTACGTGGAACTTCTCTCGCGGTGTCTGAACTTACCGGCTGCAATGCAACTTCAAGGAGACGCTTATCGTTACATTACATCCAAGATGCTCCGCGCCAGAACATAGGAATTGCGACTGTGGTCTTTGGGAGTTGTGTAAAACGTAAAAAAACGCTGAAATATAGGACGAAATAATATCTTCTGCAAGCACACAACATGCGTGTTCGAGGCATGTGTCAAAGGCGATTAGCAAGTGTTCGGGACAATCTGCTCTCGCGGTACTGACGTCGTTCTACGATCGGTCTGCGCATCGCGGCATTTAGCCAAACACGTATTGACAGCAACAGCTAAAAACACATTGCCATGGTTTCTATAGAAACCACAAAACCTCGCGGTACTTGATAATACCTAACACCCAGAGCTCAGAGTTGTAGAAAGACTAATCGTCCTAGATAACATAGTGACACGTAGATGACAATCCACTCAATATTTTAAATTAAATAACAACACAGGTTAGATCATCAAAGCGAGTTGTTTCGCATACCTCTGCGTAACGACCCAGTGGCCTAATGGATAAGGCATCAGCCTCCGGAGCTGGGGATTGTGGGTTCGAGTCCCATCTGGGTCGAAACTAGAGAGCAGTTTTTTGTTTAATTGCATTCGTAAGGAAGGGTTTCATATTAAAGGAAGTAAACATTACAAATTCTATACAGTATCTCAAAATGTAAAGATGGTTGTCTACAGTGTGGATTTACCCTTGAAGAGAATTATTAGAGAACGGTTATGATCTGGTTTTAATCTTGTGTACGCAACAATAAGGATCAGTTAAGCCAGCTGTTGCTTACGTTGGAGTCGTTAAAAATCTGATCATTAAGAATATATGTCAATATTATTTGTGCATTAGGTCCGATTTTGGAAATAAAGTTCTCACTATTGACCACATGGGGGCAGTCAAAAAAATTACCCATACTCAACAAAAGACATTCGAGAGGAGAGTGTGGACGTGGGAAATGCTGTATACAATATTACTTTATAATTGCATGCAATTTATTAGCACCGATTTATTATACTAAGCAACTGAGTGCATGGGGAACTGAGTTATTAAACTAATAAAAACGATATATTAACAGGTTATTAGTAATATTCATATCTCCATCATTGTTTACTGCTACTACTACAAATAATAATAATTATCATGAATTAAGGAAATGTCCGGTTCTGTGAAAAATCAAAAAACATTTGTTATCGAACAGGCCCGGTTCCTGCTGTTTTTTATGAGGTCTGTGTGCGTGCACTGCGCCTAAACTACCACCTGCAGTATAAATTGGGGTGTTTGAGATGGAAGGAGATTTATTTCTGAAGCGGGAAGATGGAGATTTCGGTCATTACTGACGGTCAATAGGTAAAATCTAGCCTATAAGCAAGCAAATAATAGCTGTTTGTTAACATCACAAAATAAGACTGCAAAAACACCCGTTATAATAAATAAATCAGACTTTACTGCACAATTACTTTTACATGCTCTTTATAATAAACTCAATAGAAGTTTGCAGTGCGCGTAAAATTCCTTAGCACAGTATTTTGCTTACACCAAAGCATGTAGCATGCTTCTCTGCTACAAACCAAATCCGCGAAGAGTGGCGTTGCTTAGAGCCAATACAAAAATATTTCAATATTTGGTGTTATTTTTATTTTCATCGGCTGGGCAAGACAGACGTCTGCCCATGCCTGGAGCCGGCCCTGTTATCGAAAAAGAAAGCAGCTGACAGGTGCCCTATAATGCCATGTTTTTGGCAGGGGCGGCTCGTCCATTAGGGCGATTGGGGCATACTTGCCAACCTAGTTACTAAGTAATTAGTTACTGTAATTTAATTACTTTTCCCTTGAAAAAGTAAAGTAAGGGATTACTCTCATGTTTTCTGTAATTTAAATACAGTTACTTTTGATGTAATTAAACTAAATACATGCGTGTGCAATACTGTAATTGACATCAAAATTCAAAGTCTTACTTTAAAATCTGTGCTTTAATGTATAATTCTAACATTTGTAATACTTTGGTCAGTTAATCATATTATTATTTAATGAATTCAATAAGCCGTTTCATGTCTGTCCTTGAATCACTTAACTAATCAAGGTTGATGTAGGATATAGAAAGTAATTTGTAATGAGTAACTAAATACTTTTTGCACAGAGTAATTTGGACAGTAATCTAATTACACTATTGAATATGTAATGAGTAACTAGTAATTAATTACTTTTTCAGAGTAACTTATCCAACACTGGTCGTATAGTAAAATAAATAAAACCTCAAAAACTAAACAATTTGATTTATCTCAAACAATTTATCAAACAATAAAGTAATGTTTCTTTAATTTGGTAATTTGCGCGCGCGCACACTCTCACTCATTTGACTCTCCCTCTCACGCGCATTTGCTCCTCGTGCAGACTCGTTCTTTCTCGTGCACACTCGCCCCCTCTCGCCCGTATTCGCCCCCGTTCGCGCGCATTCACTCCCTCTCGCACGCCTTCACTCCCTCTCGCGCGCGTTGTCTTCCTCTCTTTGCATTCGCTTTACTTTTGTCAATTTACGTGCCTCATATGAAACGGCGCCCAGAGACGGATGGTATAGCAATATTGTTGTCCGGGTGGAAATCGGGAGAAATTCGGGAGAAAGGTGGGCCCGGGAGATTTTCGGGAGGGGCTTTGAAATTCGGGAGTCTCCCGGAAAAATCGGGAGGGTTGGCATGTATGGATTGGGGTGATGCACCACCAAAGTTGGAAAACAAAGGATGTTTCTGTCACATTAAACCTTTTATTTATATTTTTTTTGCAAATGTGAACTTTATTATATTCATTAAAAATATACATAAATATTTCTTTATTATATAATATTAGGGATCTACCGATATTTACATTTTGACCGATAACCGATCATTCTTTAACATTGGGAGCCAATATCCGGTTTATTGGCGGATAAACAGTATCTAAATATTAATATAAAATTCCTTTAGACTGAAACAAAAGGCAAAAAGTTGACAACTGCTTATATTTTAAAACATTCACCGAGGAAAACAAGGTAAGCATTTGTTCTCTTTCTTCCCCTGAAAGTCATGTACCAGCCTACTTTACACTAGTTAACGAGTGATATAGTCATCATTCCTATGCCCTACTCCCTTTGAAGGGCAGAGCATTTGAGTTTAGACTTGGGAGTGCACAGGGCATGTGGGTGCCATTATACAGAAGTTTGAAATTGACTTGGCAAAGCGTGCGACTGGAATGTAATTTCCTCGTTATCTTCAGTTTGCATGTTCCCGTGACAACGAAGCATTATGTCCTTCAGCAGATCTCACTGTTTTAATGGCATAATTTAAGCATAAACCTAACTGTTTGCAAATAAACATATATTTTATATTTAAAAATACATAAACACTAATATATTGTGGCCAACAAAGTAAGGACACAAACACGGTAGCTATAGCAACAGGCGCTGGACCGTGATTTATTCACAAACAGTCGTGTAGAAACTGTCAGTCCGATTGTGTGTGAATCTTCTGGTGCGCTTCGGGATGTACGGTGCAGATAGTGGTGAGGGTGTTGTCTGCTGGTCGTCAGCCGCTGGTCTCTATAAAATGTATAAAAAGTCATAAAGTTAATCAATCTTTCGTTGGGAGTCATAACTAACCCTCTTCTTCTGTTCCCCACCTTTTATACGGCCTGTGAATGGGGAACAGGCGCTGACGACCGAATGGTGTGCGGCCCGCACAGATATCCTTCGTCTCCATGGCGGAATTGGTTTCCATGGCGTAATGGGAGACTCGCCACAAAATATACAACTTTTTTAAATATAAAATGTATTGTGTATTTGCAAACAGTTTTAAGCTTAACTTATGCCATTACATCTGCTGATTGAGACTGTTGATGCTGCGTTGTCACGGGAACATCTCAAGATAATGAGGAAAGTAGGAAGCTCCCTTTGCCAAGTGTATTTCAAACATCTACATAGTGGCATGCAAATGCGATGTTCCGACAGTTACACCATACTGTATTCTCTGGCTTCAAAACAGGTACCAGCCCATTCGGAGTGTTTAACTGGTTCTATGATGTTTTTTTTTTGTAATAATTGTTCTAATTTAGCTTTCACTTTTGTCTTCATTGTATAAGGAATGGTCTGGCTTTAAAAAAAACTTTGGCACAGCTTCCTTATCTACATAAATCTTTGCTGGTGACCCATTTCTGCCACATACTAGTCCATCACAAAGTGTTTCTGTTCATTTGTCACCATAATTGCAATCATGAGCTAGTTTCCAATGTACTTCCACATAATCCAACACTGTTTCTCCCTCTTCTCTCGATCTTGAGTTAAATTTAAATCGTTGCACGATTTCACTGGGTTTTGGGTTGAAATGTTCTTTTAATAATTCCACTAATTCCTGAAATGATTTAGCTTGTGGTTTAACTGGACTAAATAAATTCCTTAGTAAACTGTATGTTTATTTATGCTACAGCGCATGGCTAACTCAGGTGTGTTTAGGTTGGGGTTAAAATAGCCAATGTTTGGGAATATTTCAAATGCATAACTTCTAAATGAATTTTCGTTCTTTATTGTGTTTCTATATTATTTAAATGTTACCTGTTCTAAAGAAAATATAAAAGTATCTGAAACCTTTATAATTTGATGTGTATGTTATTACTTAAAAGGTTTAAAGGGAAAGTTCACTCAAATCACTTGTTTACCTTTATGTCATTTCAAGCACAAATGCTTGTCATGAAATACAGATTATATAGCATTTGTATAAAAATATTGACCATGAGTTAACTTTAATCCTGATGCTGATAATCATAAAAAGGCAGACTGGTTGTACGATTGCTATTGTTATTAGAATGCTCATTTATAGATCAAGGATATCTTTTTTTTCTAAGATCCTACCCTGGTTGTCTCTTCATATGGCCTGAAGCCCAGTATTGATTGCAAAATCTGCACCTCTTCTGTGGCCATCACTCCTTTCTGACGAAACATAAAAATGTGCATATAACCAGGGTGGAAAACTGGCTACATTATAACACCGAGGCGTTCCTCCTCTGCTGGGCCGCTTTAAAATGGGGGCATAAATCAACAGAATACCCACTTCTCCAGGCACCACTACACCACTGACTTCACCCAACATAAATACTAAAGTGGTTGTTACCATTACATATTGTAATGCAGGTAAGTAATTACTCCGCAATCTTCCTAGGATGGATTGAACTTGGTAGTGGATGGGGTACCACAGTACAAGCACAGACCCTGGGTCATCCTCCTCTGCCGAACCAATGGTGGGCCAAGGGCAGAGCCTTGAATTTGATGCGAGCGACTATAGGGAGCCAATGTAACTAAATGAAGAGAGGAGTGACGTGTGCTCTCTTCGGTTCATTGAAGACCACTCTTGCCGCTGCATTCTGGATCTTCTGTAGAGCTTTGGTTGTGCAAGCTGGAAGTCCAGCTAGTAGCGCATTGCAATAGTCCAGTCTGGACAGGACATGAACATGGACTAGGATTTGGGTAGCATGCTCGGACAGGAAAATCTAATTTACCTATTGTTGTAGAGGATGAATCTATAGGACCTGATGTATTCAGATGACCTTGTCTATACCAGATGCAATGTGAAATGTTCGAAAACATATAAATTATACATTTTTTGTACCCATTGAGCTTGTCAGGTATCATTTCGTTACTGTAGACATACATTCTAAAAAACATGGAAAAGATTGTCAACCTTACATCCTACAAAATGTCATCTGAACACATACTATATTTTCCGCTTTAGATTTGGACAAAGAAATTTGTATATTTTTTAAATAAATCATTTTTGTGATCTCTTACCTGTTCACTAGATAAAGCCATTACTGCAATCCTTTTAGATGCCGGATACAAGTCTTAAAATCCCAGTCGATATTAACTTCAGCTTTACAGGAAGCTGTCACTTTCCCATTTTGAGCTCAAGTTACTTTGTTTTTTTACAACTGGTGATTTCTTTTTCTCAGGCAATTTTAAATTAAAATAGTATTGTCCAAGCAAAAGGCATTACCGCTAGAATCCAATAAGGAACTATGGCCCATATGGACAAGGTAGGAGGTCAAAATTATCGCCATCAGCCAATATATTTTTATAATCTGATTTTTTTCTGTCCAGCCACTATATAGGGCACTAGCATTTTGATATAGCCAGTCGGATGTAAAGCCAGCCTTTGACAGAGTAAAATAACCACAGCAGAATGGGTAATTGTGGTGAATGAGCTACAAATATTGTGTGGCAAGAACTAATAAAACCTTTACATTTTCAAAATTTATATTTTTATGAAACAATTATTTACTAGCCACAAGTTATACAAGCACAAATAACACTTAGGATCTTTATGATAATGTGGATATAACATATGATATGGAGTGAAATTAAATGCTTCATTATGTAAGGTCTTTGTACACCTCTGAAGAAGTTATGTATATGATATTGCATTTCTGTCAATGGATCCCCAAATAATTACACACCGGACCTTTAAATGTGCGTGAGGCATTTATCATCGTTCTTAAATTTACCAATCTAACATAAGTTCACTTACTCGCCATCTGTGTCACCAATTCTTCTTGTCTCTAGAATGTACAGATGCATGACTCAGAGTTTACTTACATGTGCACACATTCTCCTGTAAAGTTTTTTTTTAATAGATCACAACCTTTGCATGGGAAGGGGTATACCTATGTTTCCAACCCCATTTATAAATAAGAACCATGGATCAGAAGAAATCTATATACGTTGTTCACAATATACACGTCATAAATTGAACTGAAATATTTGGGACTTTATTTGGTTCTCAATACCATTGATCACCTTGACTTAAAATAGCCTACAAATAGGTCTTATTTCTCACATACTTTAGACACTGGTGTGTGCCCGAAGCATTTCCATAAAATTTACACCATGATGCCGATGTTGAGTTCCCTTAAAGGACATTTTTTACATTTCTTTTTCAGTACAAGGAAAACAGATTACTTTTTTATGTTCATTCTAGGAGAATATTCTAGGATGCAGTCTTGTCTTTCTCAATAGTAAAGCTCTTGCGGCTTCTCCAGCGTAGGAGCTTGAGGAAATTGAGACTGGCATTGAAAACCTTGTCATGTTCAAATACCATCTTGTAGAAGGTTTCAATGGGAAGGTCACCATTTGGATCAGCATATTTCAGGGTGGTCATTGGTGTGTACAGAGTGTTGGTCTGATGACGAAATGGTGGATTCTCCATGGTAATGATTTTGTATGTGTGCTAGTAAATAAAGAAATAACAACTGTTAGTAATTATTAGACAAAATTACATTTACAATCAGTCATTGCTGTAAGGGTTGCCATAATACGATCAGATGACATCAGGGTAGGCATCACATTGTTGAATCATAAACCAAACCCAGACAAGTGATTATCTGCTGGAAAAAGTAAATTCTTCTCAGCCCCAGGTCACTTATACGTGCAAGGACATCATCTTGATGTCTACATAATTCAACACAATGCGCAGAGGAGATAGAGCAGCATCCATGCATTTTGTGAATGTGCTGAGGGATAAAGCTAAACCGGACTGAAAAGCTCAATATGCCATGCCCCCAAAAGAAACTTCCTTTGTTGGAGAAGAATGGAGATGTGAAAATATGTCATGATCCTGCCTCACCTTGTCATGCTTTTCTAGTCCTGTGGCAGGGTAATGGAAATCCCACATGTTTAGTGTGGAGAGAGACATGGCATTGTTTGTATGCATTCATGCACTCTCTCTGGATTGTCTCTTGGCCCAGCCCCCCTATTTTCCTTGTTCAGCTTCCCATCAGTGCTGATTCCTTACACCTGCCCTTGTTAATTATCCTTTGTTAGTTCCCGTAATTTATGGTCTTGTGTTTGCTGTCCTGTGCTGTTTTCTTGTGCTTCATACCTTGCCATGTCCATATGATTACCTTGTGTCTTGATGTTTGTTATTTGCCTAGTCCTGCGCTGGGTTCTCTCTGTGAACGTCCCTGACAAAACATGCATCTTTTTAATCTATTGTGATAAACGAGTCCTTGCACTTAATCTTAGTCATGATTTGCATGAAAATCATAATTTTTTTAATCAACACGACCCAGACCTTTCCAATAGATTTAAAGTTGGACCCGAACCTGTGCAGACCCAAGGAATTACTAGCTGGACCCAAATATTATTTAAAAGCTGGACCCGAACGACCTCTATCGGCACATATTTCACAGCAAATTGCTATTAATGAGACAAAAAAGTTAGTAGCCTTCTACCTCGTACCTGACTGTGATGCATACAATCCTCCTTGTTAATGTGCCAATACGTGTGATCCTCTCGCTGATTAAACAAACATGCTTAATCCACTCATTAGTCCAGCCTCAAAAGTTTGCCTGCTGTCAAAATACAACTATACAATAACTATAATGATTGCTTGTTCAGTGCCAAGACCGCTGACGTTAGAAGAAGCAGTTATGTTTGCTATCATTTCTGTGCTCTCGGAGCCTATTCTGACAAAAAAATTGAAATTACAAAACGGTTAATTCATATTATTATAAGCATTGGAGCTAGTGGAATGCACCTATACTTAACGGTGCTAACTTTTTTTTGACGTATTTGTCCACAATTTGCACGAAGGAGGCCAAGACAGAAGATGTACATTTTAAATTTACATTCAGTCATTTAGCAGACGCTTTTATCCAAAGCAACTTACAAATAGTTTTGGGAGCAATAAGCGATATGTCAATAATGCAATACAGTAGGTACCAATACAAAGTTACTGGTTTCTAAAAAAACTAGACCACTACCTGTTGAGAGAAAGGGTTTGTTTTCTTTATTATTATTTTTTATTTGTCTGTCAAGTATTCACAGAAGAGATGGGTTTTAAGTAGTTTTTGAATGTTGTGAGAGATATGTGGTTGACCGGACCGAGTTAGGAAGAATGTTCCACCATGACGGAGTTGTGAATGAGAATGAGTAGGAAAGCAATTTACTGCCCTTATGGGAAGGCAATACAAGACGCTGCTGGTTTGCTGAACGCAGGGATCTTGATGGGGAGTAGAAGTGCAGGAGGGTGTGAAGGTAAGCCGGTGCAGATACAGTGATAGTCCTGTAGGCAAGTATTAGTGACTTGAATCTGATACGGGCTTCGACCGGTAGCCACTGGAGAGAGATGAAAAGGGGTGTCACATGTGCACTTATAGCCTGTTGGAAGACGAGGCGTGCTGATGCGATCTGAACCAGATGGAGTGGTTTGATAGCCTTTGCAGGAAGACCAGCAAGGAGAGCATTGCAGTAGTCCAACCTTGAGATCACCAGGGCTTGGACAAGGAGTTCTGCCGCATGGTCAGTGAGATAGGATCTCACCTTTCTATTGTTGATAAGGC
This sequence comes from Triplophysa dalaica, assembly GCF_015846415.1. Lineage (NCBI taxonomy): Eukaryota > Metazoa > Chordata > Actinopteri > Cypriniformes > Nemacheilidae > Triplophysa > Triplophysa dalaica. Next base: position 8,012,660 of record NC_079547.1, on the reverse strand, counting down.
GTATCGGCATGACCGTGTTGTCTTTGCAATGTGATCATTGAAGGACAGCTGTTCATCAAATATGACTCCGAGGTTCCTGGGTGTTTTGGAAGGAGTGATTGTGGTATTGCCATGATGGATGTTGAGATCGTGTTTCACCGTAGGTTGTGCCTGAAATGAGTAATTCTGTCTTGGCAGGGTTCAGCTGGAGGTGATGCCCTTTCATCCAAGCTGAGATGTCCTCAAGAAGAACTGTAATGCGAGCTGCTACAGTGGCATCGTCTGGGTGAAACGAGATGTAGATCTGGGTGTCGTCAGCATAACAGTGATATGAGAAGCCATGTGCCCGTATGATGGATCCAAAGGATGTCGTGTAGATGGAAAAAAGCAGCGGTCCAAGCACCGATCCCTGAGGGACCCCAGTGAACATGTGGTGAGCAGTGGACAGAGAGCCCCTCCATGACACCCTGAAGGATCTGCCGGAGAGGTAGAATTTGAACCAGCAGATAGGAGAGGCTGAGATTCCTAGTGATGACAGGGTTGTTAGAAGTATCTGGTGATTGACAGTGTCAAACGCTGCAGATAGGTCTAGCAGAATCAGGACCGCGGATTTAGATTCTGCCTTGGCTAGCCGCAGTGCCCCTGTAACCGATAGCAATGCAGTCTTGGTGGAGTGGTTTATTTTGAAGCCAGACTGCTTGTCATCCAGTAGTATGTTCTGGCATAGGTAGAAAGACACCTGGTTGAAAGCTGCCATTTCCAGTGTTTTTGCAATAAATGGGAGGAGCGAGACAGGTCTGTAAATGTCGAGAGTAGAGAGGTCCAATGTGGGTTTCTTCAGTAGGGGTGTGACCTGGGCCTTTTTGAATGTGGATGGAAAAGTGCCGGTGAGCCGGGAGGTGTTGATGATGTGTGTGAGAAAAAGGTGTTAGAGTGGATATGGCCTAAAGGAGATGGGAGGGGATTGGGTCAAGGGGACATTTGGTGAGGTAGCTGGAACGGAACAAACCTGCTGAACGGAACAACTTAGCAATCAGTCAACAAATAATTAAATAAACAAGCTCAAATAATTTTAACTAACAACAGGCAACAGTCCAGTTCAACAGTTATAAACAAGGTTACAGGGTAAATAGCAGACTCACGCACAACCACAGCCTTGTGATGACAATTCGCTTCCCCGTTCGCTACAAGTAGGTCAACCTTTTCTTACATCAGCTGCGTCGGTCTGTGTTTCTACAAGCTGTTGCGACCTCAGTCCTTTGAATTGAGAGGCAGATATGAAGGCATCCATGATCGCCAACAGCTTGCAGTAACACACTGTGGCGGAGTTCTGATGTTGCCTGCTGAGATCGCTTCAGACCCCTTATCTCACCCATAGCTCTGACCCTGTTCACAAGCTAGGGTCATGACTTAATAACTAAAGCATTAACCATTTTTTGGGAGGGAGAAGTGTAAGTTATTTAGATTTTTCTTTCCTAAATTGCATATTTGTGTGGTTTTCAATAAAATATCATAGATACAATTGACATATTTGATAGCTTTCCATCTTTCACCAGTAACGGCCCTGACACAAAGCGGCGGTGGTCTTATTAAGTTGATAATAAAATGATATTCTAGTGTGTGTGTGTGGTCATGTAAGCACCTCTGCAATATCCTCTGGTGTTTGTCCAAGAGTCTCAAATATCTGGCTGTAATTCTTCAAGTAGATGTTGGTAAACATGTCGGCAGTCACTTTATCAGCTTTGGAGAGGTCTATCTTCAAGCATTCCTCATACACTTTGCGCTCAAACTCTGTGATAACTGGTCCAGGTTCAATTAGGCTTATACTGCAAAGATTAAAGTTTAGGTGAAATTTAAGATATTCAAAGCATTCCAAAAATACAATAGAGGTCTCAAAATTAATCTTGCAGTATATTATCTTGACAAGAATACCAGCCAAACATGGTCACTTACTTTAGGTTGAATCTTAGTGCCTGAACTGCTAGGCTCTCACAGAATCCTTCGACAGCAAATTTTGATGCAGCATAAATGTCATTAAACAATATACCTGTGAACATGAACAGGGCAGTGATTAAAGATCAGTCAAATGGATAAGTCGATGTTAATAATCCTGTAAAATATAGATTCAAATATGTCATTGATTGTCTTGGGAGACAAGGCAGGAGAACCCAATTGCAGGCAGACACGAGACGATGGTAAGGGGTTTGACAGAATATTTAATATACAAAATACTACAAAAGGACAAAACAAAACCCACAAGGGGGAAAACAAGACTGGAAAACTAATAACTAAAGCAAGGACTGACTAAACTAAGAAAACAAACACATAATACAAACACTAAACTACACTTACTAGACACAGGGGTAACAGGAACTGGGCAAGACAGGCATCCACATTCAGTAACAGTGACAACAACTTTCACAGACACTTCCACAACCTACACGTACAAGGTATACACATACAATGAACGAGCACAGGACAATAGACACAAGGATCGTTTAAAGGGGAGACAGACAAATAATTAACCAGGAACAGGTGCTGGGGATTAAACACTAATGGGAAGGTAACAAGGAAACGACATGGCAGGAATCACTGACGAGACACGAGAAAGAGCATGCTAAGCCAAAATATAAACAAAGCCATGTCTTTCTCACACAAAACCCTAAGGCTATGCCATGACTCCGCTCCAAGAACAAGAATAAACATGACATGATAGCGGAATCATGACACAAATACATCATTAGTAGTGATGGGCAAATTAACGCGTTACTGTCGCATAAACGCATTAATTAATTAAATAATTGTGCATTAATGATTGCGTATCACAGGGAGTTTTTGCAGTGTTCGAAGTGTGTCAAAGCTCTTGGGGGTCCCCTAACCAGCCCTTAAAAAAATGCTATCCATCTTACTGTTATTTTTCTATTTTACATTGTTTTATTCAAAAAACTAATTTCTTAAGACTTAGTCTGTTTGATGTCTGTCTTTCGCTTTTTGCAAAATCTCTTAAATTTATAGATAACAGTAAGATTACGTTTTATTTTCAAAATGTATGATAACATTTTTCTTACCAATTTTCTTTCCTTTCCTTTATTTATTTGTTTATTTATGATTCTTGTTCTAAATATTAATGTTATGGAGTGCTTTCATTTTTGGGCATATTATTACAACAATTAATTGGAACGAGTGAGAGAGAGTCAATATGTGGCTGTCTGTTGTAAACATGATTCATCTCATGATAATGTAGATCAAGTATGTGTAAATAATCCATATTAACCAAAGCAGAATAAGAAAAACAAATGTAATTCCTTTGGTCGAAAGCAGAAGGGTTACCTTCTCGTCAAAGTCAGAGTTTATGTTTGCAGAACGGAGCGCAAAATAATCTCTGGGGAATTCTTAAGGAAGAAAATTATTCTTGGGGAAACGCAATTTTTTTTCTAGAGGAACGCAATTTTCTTGGGGAGAGCAAAAGATTTAAAAAAATTTCGCTACCATTCCTATTTTTTCCACCACCAGTATGTCCCATTAGTTGCTTTCTGATAGAATGGACACTAAAAGGAATAGGATTCCTGTGATGGCATTATAAAAAATATAAATTATATAAATTTTATATAAAATTATAAAAAAAAACTTCTGAAACAAGGTGTAGTGCTGGGGGAGTGTATTTAGTACAGAAAATACATTTATTTTATTTAAAAAATCCGTTACTCACTTGCTATGAAACGTACAGACAAACCATGGGTCACAGAAGGGGTGGGATGTTGATCTGTACTGGCTTGGGATGGGCGTCACGACTGGTCTCAACCAATAAGAGCATTTGGGGTTGGCCTAAGACTGCTGAAGCACGCACATGAACTAGGAATGCCAGAACTAAATGGAGAAAGGTACCGAACTACTACATGGACATTTCGTTATAAATCTCTTCCAGACGGCGGAGTTGATAGAACAAACCACTCAATTTCATCTCCCCTCCTTCAGGCATGAGCTTCCCAGTGACCTCACCTCACAAAGACGTAATATGCGTGGGTATAAAAGGCTTATTTAATGCAATTGATGATAAAGCAGAAGGATATCAATGGCCGGCATAATACAAAAAATCCCTGTCTAAAGTTCAAAACAGCAACGAAAACGAATTGTGTTGTGTGTTGTGTGTTGTATGCAGTGTGAGGATTATGCAGAAAACATGTTGAAACATGTACATCTTTAATTACGTCAAAATTACATAAGAATTCCCATATTAGCAGGGGTCCATATAAAAGAAGTCAGTTTTATGAACGTTAACAACTTGGAAACAAGACTGATGAGATCTGTATAAAGTGCTATTAAAGTGGCAGGAGCATAAAAAAGATCTCTGTTTATAATGTTCATCAAACAACAAAGGACGGGCCAAAAACACTCATTCATATTAAAGGAATTGTGTTCTCCTTATAGGAATTGTTAAGATAAGGAAAAATTAGCGGACAATAATTGAGTTGTTAAAGATGTGCTTTAAATACAGAACACTTTACACTTTGTGTTGAAAGAGTGTTGAAACGGAGTTTATGTATAAACTATAAAATCAATAACCAATATAACTTGGTGGGATAGTATCAAAATTTTCGTTCTAACTTTCAACCGTGGTGGCGCTTAACCGATCTCCTAAACGCAATAGTCAAATTTTCGTTCTAACTTTCAACCGTGGTGGTGCTTAACCGATCTCCTAAACGCAAAAGTCAAATTTGAGTGGACTTCTAGTTGTCAGAATGCATTTGAAAATTCAATATGGTTGCTGAATACTGCTCCTGTTTTAGCCACCTCGGTGGGATTGACCATTTCAGTTGTATGTCGATGCAATCCAGGTGGGTGCAGCGCTGTTGCAGAAAAGTGATGTTGGGGTTGAAAGACCAGTAAGTTTCTTTTAGAAGAAATTCAATGTTCACCAAAGAAATTATTATACGACTCCTTTTCTTCTTTCTATATTTCAGATATCCATTTTGATTTGAAGACCATCCATCCATCGATTTTCTTCCGCTTATCCGGGGCCGGGTCGCGGGGGCAGCAGTCTAAGCAGGGATGCCCAGACTTCCCTCTCCCTAGACACTTCCTCCAGCTCTTCCGGGGGGGACACCGAGGTGTTCCCAGGCCAGCCGGGAGACATAGTCCCTCTAGCATGTCCTAGGTCTTCCCCGGGGTCTTCTCCCGGTGGGACATGCCCGGAACACCTTCCCGGGAAGGCGTCCAGGAGGCATCCGGAAAAGATGCCCGAGCCACCTCAGCTGGCCCCTCTCGATGTGAAGGAGCAGCGGATCTACTCTGAGCGCCTCCCGAGTGATCTCTTAGGGATCGCCCGGCCACCCTGCGGAGAAAGCTCATTTCGGCCGCCTGTATCCGGGATCTTGTCCTTTCGGTCATGACCCACAGCTCATGACCATAGGTGAGAGTAGGAACGTATATTGACCGGTAAATCGATAGCTTCGCCTCAGCTCCTTCTTCACCACGACAGACCGGAACAGCGACCGCATTACTGCAGAAGCTGCACCGATCCATCTGTCAATCTCCCGTTCCATCCTTCCCTCACTCGTGAAAAAGACCCCCAGATACTTGAACTCTCCACCTACCTGAAGTGAGAAAGCCACCCTTTTCCGACTGAGAACCATGGCCTCAGATTTGGAGGTGCTGATTCTCATCCCAGCCGCTTCACACTCGGCTGCAAACCGTCCAAGTGCATGCTGAAGGTCATGGTCTGATGGGGCCAGCATGATGACATCATCCGCAAAGAGCAGAGATGAAATCGTGTGGTCCCCACACCCGACGCCCTCCGGCCCCTGGCTGCACCTAGAAATTCTGTCCATAAAAATTATGAACAGAACCGGCGACAAAGGCCAGCCCTGCCGGAGTCCAACATGCACCGGGAACAAGTCTGACTTACTGCCGGCAATGCGAACCAAGCTCCTGCTAGCTCCTGATAGCCCTTAGCAAAGGGTCCCGAATACCATACTCCCAGAGCACCCTCCACAAGAGTCGAATGCCTTCTCCAAATGCACAAAACACATGTGGACTGGTTGGGCAAACTCCCATGAACCCTCCAGCACCCTGGAGAGGGTATAGAGCTGGTCCAGTGTTCCACGACCGTGACGGAAACCACACTGTTCCTCCTGAATCCGAGGTTCTACCATCGGCCGGATTCTCCTCTCCAGCACCCTGGCATATACTTTCCCGGGGAGGCTGAGAAGTGTGATCCCCGATAGTTGGAGCACACCCTCCGGTCCCCCTTCTTAAAAAGAGGGACCACCACCCCAGTCTGCCAGTCCAAGGGCACTGTCCCCGACCGCCACGCGATGCTGCAGAGGCGTGTCAGCCAAGACAGCCCCACAACATCCAGAGACTTGAGGTACTCAGGGCGGATCTCATCCACCCCCGGTGCCCTGCCACCGAGGAGTTTCTTGACTACCTCGGTGACTTCAGCCCGGGTGATGGGCGAGTCCGCCTCCGAGCCCTCGGCCTCTGCTTCCTCAAATGGAAGACATGACGGCGGGATTGAGGAGATCCTCGAAGTATTCCTTCCACCGCCCGATGATATCCCCGGTCGAGGTCAATAGGTGCCCCCCTCCACTGTAAACAGCGTTGGAAGGGCACTGCTTCCCCCTCCTGAGGCGCCGGACGGTTTGCCAGAATCTCTTCGAGGCCGACCGATAGTCTTTCTCCATGGCCTCACCGAACTCCTCCCAGGCCCGAGTTTTTGCCTACCCAAACACCCGGGCTGCAGTCGGTACCTGTCAGCTGCCTCGGGAGTCCCACAAGCCAGCCAGGCCCAATAGGACTCCTTCTTCAGCTTGAGGGCATTTGAAGACTTTTGGAATTATTGCGAAATGGATTATGTGCTTGGAGAATTTGTTGAAGATGGTGGTAAATATGTGGTTAATTTGGGTGTATCGATGAATTCGGTTTTGATTTTGGAATCAATGATTTTAATTGGGTCATTGTCTTTGGGGGGGGGGCGAAGATGTTATGATACTCTTCCTTTTTGAACTTATGGTCGCCAGAGGGCGTATTGGCTCTGCTGTGTGCAGTGAATTACCTTTGATGAATGGATGGATAAAAGCTGGTTGATCTTCAATGACGGGAGAAGGGGGAAAAAAGAAAGGAAGAAGTTCCCCGATCTCTCCAGCACCAGCTTTGTGTATCATGTTAAACTTTATGATTTGGCTTTGTTCGTTTGTTTGATCTAAGGATCTTAACTTTTAACCTAATTTTTTTTACAATAAACTAAATGTAATTGTGGCCTCCCCATTCATGTTACCCTACTTTGAGCCGGTTGGTTGTAACAGCTTTGAGAAGAATTTAATGGATTTAGTTTGTAATTCGTTTTGTGGATTTACAAAACACATTCATGTGTTTGTAGGAGGCATGGCTTTGGACGGCGAATCGCACAGAGGGTGGAAGTTAGCACCTTTCCAAATGAACCACCCCACCTTTACGTGCATCATTCTACACTCGGGATGGGCCACCATGTCCAATGTAACGTCGTCATGACGAACATGGGAGTCACAAAGTTAAGTCACCAGATTGTTATTTGTACGTCACTGGAACGAATATGGTCCGGTCCAGATATGTCCTAACCACGTAACTGTAATAACGGGGTAACACCCTGACCTCGGCTGCCTCCTCACGCCAGGAGGCACTTGTAGGGGGGGGCTCCGTTATGAATGCGTCTGCTTCTGAGACTCCAGTCGAGAGCACCGTCTCCCGAATACTAGTGCCTTTGGACTTAATTTCCCTGTAGACACCTGTAGCCTATTATCCATCTACTTAAAGTATTTTTTATCTCCAATAAAAATCTTTTACATTGTAATTCTTTATTATTTTTTTTATTTGTTATGGGTGGGTGCAAGTGTATTGGTTATTTTAACAACATACTGCTGGACGTGAAAATTATAGCTGCCTCGGGCTGAAACTGGAAAAAACACTTGCATTGTGCAGGGTGTATGATAGGGCCCTCTGTCTACAACCTGCATATCCAACAAAAACATATTCTTGATATGACAATTTTTAGGGGTGGTATTTATCTTAAAATCAGCACAACAGTCTGGTTGCACTTGCACAGCAACTTGCATTTTGTTGCTATACATATTCTGATAATTCTACTAAGTTTTTGTACTGTATATAGATTTCCTGTTTCCTTTATCCTTTTTTCCTTTAATGTATACATTTGGGAACCATGCACTGTTTATATCTATATACTCACTCTGTGGTCTGCCTTACATTTTTGAGTCTGTAAATAAATTCACCTTTGCACAACTGTGCATCTCCAAGTCATCCCTCCATATTTTAAAAGCTCAAATACACAAGTCACGGCTTACATTTCATTTTTGTGAAAGACTGATTAACTTACTATTTGGATGGTTGCACAAGAGGGCACCAGTCAACTTCTGGGATGCCAGTCTGACATGTAACACTGTATGTCAAAAGGATATTTTTTGTCTAGATGGGCATTTGGAGGGGCTAGATGGCTATATCACTGCTACAAGTTGAAGCTAGAGGAGCATTTTTCCAATTCTGACCCTCGACGCATGTGGCAGGGCATCCAGGCCATTAGTGACTACAAACCCAACCACTCCATCCCCATAAACACAGATGCCGCCTTCCTGAGTGAGCTTAATGACTTTTATGCACGCTTTGAGAGAGACAATAAGGAACCCGCCACCAGGCTCACACCTTCTACTGACCACCCAATCATCAAACTAAATTCCACAGATGTTTTCACTGCACTAAGCCGGATAAACACGTGCAAAGCTGCTGGCCCAGATGGCATCCCTGGTCGCGTACTCAGGGCATGTGCGGAGCAGCTCGCTGGGGTCTTCACGGACATCTTTAACCTGTCCCTCGCCCAAGCAGTGGTTCCTGCATGTTTTAAATCCACCTCCATTGTGCCCATTCCAAAAAATTCCAGCCCGACATGCCTGAATGACTACCGCCCTGTAGCACTCACACCCATTGTCATGAAGTGCTTCGAGCGGCTGGTCCTGTCACACCTAAAAGACTCTCAACCATCCACACTGGACCCATAACAATTTGCCTATCGTAGCAATAGGAGCACAGATGATGCGGTGTCTATGGCGCTGCACTCCGTGCTCACACATCTGGACAATAAGGACACTTATGCACGCATGCTGTTTGTAGACTTCAGCTCTGCATTCAATACCGTCATCCCTTCCAAGCTAATCATCAAACTTGGAAACCTAGGCATTAACAACTCAACCTGCAACTGGATTTTGGATTTCTTGACGAACAGGCCTCAGCTTGTTAGGTTAGGCAACATCTGCTCCACCACAATCACCCTCAATACTGATGTACCACAGGGCTGCGTACTGAGCCCCTTTCTCTACTCCCTTTTCACACTCGACTGCAGGCCTGTGAATGGATCTAACTCCATCAAGTTCACAGACGATACAACAGTGATTGGTCTCATCAGCAACAACGATGAGACTGCTTACAGGGAGGAGGTACGGCACCTGGCCATATGGCGCTCAAACAACAACCTGCTCCTTAACACCTCCAAAGACAAAGGAGATCATCGTGGACTTCAGGAAGGCGAAAGGAGGCACACACAACCCCATCCACATTAACGGGACGGCTGTTGAATGGTTTCCAGTTTTAAGTTCCTGGGGACCCATATTTCGGAGCACCTGTCCTGGACCACCAACACCTCATGCCTGGTCAAGAAGGCTCATCGGCGTCTCTTCTTTCTGAGGACACTGAAGAAGAACCAACTGTCTTCAACTATCCTGGTGAACTTCTATCGCTGCACGATAGAGAGCATCCTGACCAACTGTGTCACAGTCTGGTATGGGAACTGTTCTGTTGCTGAGCGCAAGGCACTGCAGCGGGTGGTGAAAACAGCCCAGCGCATCACAGGGACTACACTCCCTTCCATTGAGGACATCCAGAAGAAACGCTGTCTGCGTCGAGCTCGCAGCATTCTCAAGGACTCCTCTCACCCCGCTCACAGACTGTTTACTCTCCTGCCTTCCGGTAGGCGCTTCAGGTGCCTCCGGACAAGAACCAGCAGAATAGGAAACAGCTTTTTTCCCAGAGCTGTTTCATTATTGAACTCTGTCCCCCACTGATTCCACTACCCCTCATAACTTTAACTTTAATGCTGCTATTACATTGTTTACATTGCACTACAGGGCTGCCATGCATGACTGAACTGTACACACCAGTACTTCATGTATCTGCTCTACCGGACTGTTTACACACACACAGCATAATTTGCACTCTATACTGCTCACTTGCACACAAGGAATATTACTGAATGCTCATTTGCACTAATGGACTACTGATGATTCCATTAACTTGGTCTCATAACTGCATTACCTCATCTACTGCATTGTAACTTCAATAACTGCACTAACTCATCTACTGCACTGTAACTTTCAGAACTGCATTACCTCATCTACTGCACTGTAACTTCAATAACTGCACGAACTCATCTACTGCACTGTAACTCTATTAACGGCATCTACTCATCTATTGCACCATAACTTCAATAACTGTATTAGTAACTCAGTAACTCTATTAACTGCATCTACTCATCTACTGCACTGTAACTTCAATATCTGCACTAACTCATCTACTGCACTGTAACTCTATTAACGGCATCTACTCATCTATTGCACCATAACTTCAATAACTGCATTAACTCATCTACTGCACTGTAACCTTAATAACTGCATTAACTCATCTACTGCACTGTAACCTAAATATCTTCATTAACTCATCTTCTGCACTGTAACTTTAATAGCTAATGTCTGTAATTAATGTACACTTAAGTCACTTGCACTATTGTAGAGTCTAAATTGTTATCTTTTCATATCCACCTGTACATTAATGTTCACAGTATATATCCTTCTGTATATATTGTCTATAGTACATACCGACTGTCATATTGTTATAGAACATTTGTATAGTATTTCCATAATTTTGTTTTCTGTATTTATTCACACTGTATATCCTGCACTTGCTAATTGCACTTCTGGTTTGACTTAAACTAAATTTCGTTACACTGTACTTGTATATGTGTAATGACAATAAAGTTGAATCTAATCTAATCTATATGGGCATTTTTTTAATAAAAAAAGAAAGTGGTATCAGGGATGTGTCAGAAATGATTTACATTGCTGCATACCTCATTAAGCCTACACACATATTGAAAAAAATATTTCCTTATGTGCCTGTGGATTCTATAGCCTAGTCCATGCTCATTGTACAAGTTAACATGACTATTGTACTGATTCAATACTGTCATTGTGTCGCACATTGAAATCGCTTTATCCAAATGTTGTTGGAATAACATTTCATTAATCCTTTTTGTCTGCGCTTGTCACTGTCTACTGATGTATTAGATTTATCACTGTGTAAGTCTGCATGTAAAGACGTTAACAGGAAGTATGGATCCCAACACTCCCTACACCAGAAATCCAACACAGCCACCATTTGCAACTAGCCAATTGAAAGTTAGTCAGTTTCAAAAGACACAATCCTAGCAGCTGTTTATGCAACCATTCACTGGTATGACTTACCCTGAATTCCCATCACACTGCTCATGACCACTATGTGGCCACTTTTTCTCTTCTTCATATCAGGCAGAACCTCTTTCAGAAGTCGCACAAGCCCAAAGAAGTTGGTGTCCATTACAGTTTTCATCTCATCAATGGACTGACATTCAATCGGGCCAATCAATCCTAATCCTGCATTACTGACTGACAAAAACACACAGAAAATATTTTTATCTAGCATCTTTCATAACTTCACACAAATTTGGTAAAAAATACAGAAACGCATTGTGAAGGAAACATTTGCAATATTAATCGGGAAATCATGAGATATGTTGTATTATGAAAAAAGTTTGTTTTTAGTAAATCTAGCTGGTCAGAAATACATGCTAGTTAAGAAAACTTAGAAGCCACAGCACCACATCATCAGGATCCCATGCTGTTAACCAGCATCAAGCTATCCTTGTGACAGGTATTGTTAGTCTTTATGAGAAGCAGTGATCACTGTCTATCAAACTGATTGAAATTTTCAGCTATTTTGGTCGTCTTATTACAGTAAATATCCCTCCTAGCATTCTATCATTAAGGCTGTATTTTCTAGTGCACTGGTATTGAAAAATATTATAACGGGAGTAAAGTGTTAGTATTTGATGTGAAATTGACAAGAGGAGAATGTAAAGGAAGCACTCTGCTTACTGAGAATGTCGACCCTGCGCATGGGCAGACTGTCCACGCAGGCTTTGATAGATGTTTCATCACACACATCAAGCTGCTTGATCTCCAAAGTGCGGCCCAAAGTACGACCTGCTGCCTCTACGAGAGCTGCCCCTTTACCCAGGTTCCTCATGGTGGCATATACTGTCAATAAACAGGACTCATATTTCATCTAAACTTATCTTCTAAAATGCATTCTAGCAGTATGCTTGTATGTCAGTTAACAGACAGAAATTATTTAGTGGCTAACTGATTTAGGCTCCTTTAATAGGTTGTTTGCAATCACATGGTTGGATGATGCACGAAGGGTTCCTGGAGGGCAGCAAGTAATTTTCTCCATAGGGAATCAGCATCAAAATACGAACTCAAAATACATATGTTTAACGACCTAAGCTACGATCAGGGAAGCCCACATTTCTGTCAAACCTACTTGTAATAAACAATAGCTTCCGTTAAAAGAACGGGTCCTTATTAAACAGATAAAGTGAAACATTTTTCGTTGAGCATTTCAACAATTCCAAACCACGCAAAACATAGCTATTTTGGGAGTTTGTGATAGTGAATACCTATGGAGAAAATCACTTGCTGCCCTCCATCTGCACATTGCGCAGTGCTGTGACATCATGTGCAAACAACCTATATCCTACATTGAGATTTTTTTGGCAAAATAAGGTCATTCATTTTATATATTCCACAAGTAATGAAGAAATTCTGAAAATAAGAATATTTAAAATAACTGAATCCTAAAATAAAATATACATTATCATTAGAATTGCAGTTACTGTCTGTTACTACTGTCCTTACCCATGAATCTCTTCTTCTCATCTTTTGCAATGCGAACAGCTAGTGCCAATCCAATGCCAGAAGAACAACCAGTGATCAGTACAACCTTCTGATTTATGGCTGGAATAGACATTTTTCTTTTAAAAAGGACAAAGTGAGATAGAGAACAGAGTGCAAGACAGCTAGGGAGAAATAGGGATTAGATATTGAAGTCCAGCGGGAGCTTGAGCGATGAGCCAAAAGAAGCATATTAATCCACTGCATACGGACTCAGCATAATAAACATTGTGGGTCCCTCCATTCTGCAGACCTTTATACACAGGTCAGATTGCTTAAGTAAAGCAATACAATGACACAATGCTGTGCTGAAAAGATATCTAAAATAAAAAATAAAGTACCTTACATTTAGTATTTTCCTGATTCCATTTTGTGTTGCTCCAAATTCAGTTGCATACCCTACACGAACAATGCCCACATCATCAAACAGAAAAAAGTCAGTATTTTAAAAAGTAAGGTTTTATTCTATATTGGAAATCAACAAAATATAACAGATACATAAAAATAACTTCTCGGTATTGCTTTATACAGCATGCTCAGTATTTAATTAAATCCTACATTCTGCACCAATCCTGATGCATGAAAAGAGCACAGATGTTTAAAGCTATAAACAAAATTGAACAACTGTATGTATGTTTGTGTTTGTGAATGTGTGCACATTTGGAATGAAAGCACGGATGCAGTTTGATAGAATGGGTCTTTGGAGTCACGGTCCTAGAGTGCCAAGGCAACCAGAGGGATCATAGGAGAGGCTACACCTGGGGCAGGGTTGCTCCACCCAAAGCTGTTCATATTGGTTAGTAGCAAAGTATCAATGTTGACTCTAGCAGGTTTTCATCTCCACTGTTTATTGCTGCATTGTGCCTACACTTGGTATGTATTTTGTCTTATTTTTTCAATTACAATGTTTAATTCTTAATCTGCGCTTTTTGTGTTCTTGAAAGGAGATCTGAAGTACAAGAAATCAATAACCCTTACTCACTCAACCATATCACATAATTCACCGGGGTTGTGTTGTGTTTTCTTTTATTGTAGAGCTAATGGCCATGTTCTCTATGATCAACTTAGGCTCACAAAGGTTTAGAAAAATGCACCCCTGGGTTTATATGAAGTAAATTGTATGAAGTTATTTTGGTATTGGTAGAAGCCCTCTTAAAACAATAAAGGGCTAGTTTCGCAGACAGGGTTTAGACTAAGCCAGGATTAGTTCAGAGGTCAATTAGGACATTTAAGTAGCTTTTAAAAATGTGTCTTATAAAAAAAAGAGTGCCTGTGAGCATCTTGAACTTTCAGGGTATGTAAGTATCCATAGCAACTTACTCTCTGAAGATAACCTGCTCCGAAGATAGCTAATTTTAAGGAAATAAAATGAAATAATCTTTAAATAAAATTATGTAAGATGCTATTGTTAAACTTTATGTATTTATATTAAATATTGTATATACTTTGAATTATTTTTATAAAAAAATCTCCAAATATCACTGGATGAATATACACATCTTACAATTTCCAACAGTTAATGGACGTTAAAAGTGAAGTTTTAACTCCCGAGGAATGCATATCAGTACTCTTGTCCACCTATTAGCAGTACTCGAGTTGAGGGGGGATGAGGGGGGATGGCTTCCACCTTTGAAATAAAGATGGTCAAAATCATCCCCCTTCTAAAACGGAGATCCCCCTTCCCATCCCGTTATTTTAGCAATGAATGTGTAAATAATTAGCACAAATTCAATATTTAGTTTTTGGGAATATTGAATAGGCTAAAATACTGTGGACGAGGGGAACGTACACATATAGTGACACTACGATTTGTTTTAAATTGACGTCACGTCACGCAGGTGCTGGTGCCAGTAGTTTCAGGATCATGGCCAAGCGACATTGACAGCTTGACCTGAGGGACTTCGGCTTTAAGAGGGCAAGAAGTAACACAGAAGGCAAGTCAAGAGCCAGGAATACTTTTGATATGTCACCAAATACGGAATCTCTGGACAGAGGCGATAACAACACAGTTAAATATAGTTTGGAGCTTTTTTTCTTGGTAGCTAACGCCAGCTAGCTAGCTAACGTCAGGTTAGACTTTACATTCACAGAGTTTTAATTTTTAATTTAATTTAATTTAGTCATTTGGCAGACGCTTTTATCCAAAGCGACTTACAGTGCACTTATTACAGGGACAATCCCCCTGGAGCAACATGGAGTAAAGTGTCTTGCTCAAGGACACACTGGTGGTGGCTGCTGGGATCGAACCAGCAACCTTTGATTTACCAGATTTACCAGAGTTAATGTTAGATTTAGTTTCCGTTTCACCTGGAATATCTTACTGCAGGGTTTCCCACAGCACTTTACAGCAGCCGCCTAAGCAACACATGTCTGCCTCCTTAACTAGCCTAGTAGTAGAAAAAAAGTAGAAAAGTAGAAAAAAGTAAAAAAAAAATAGCGTTATCTGACAGTTACTCTGTCCTGTCCGATCAGCGGCATCTGGTGAAATGTCATCGTGCTATCTACCATTGTTCGCCAAACATTCTTCAACATATAAATGGCAAGTGCAAGGAAAGCCATTACTTTTCCTTACATGAAATTAAAGACTGACAAAGACTAGCATTGAACTGATCAGTTATTAATTTTGCTTCCCCTTTTTTGTCTTTTGTTTGGCCACCTCAAGTTTAAGAAATATCAGGTAGTGCTATGTATTTGTATTATATGTAATATTTTCAGATTTTGTAAATGGTACATTTGTTTAATCCATTTGTTCTTACACTTCAATTAAAATGACTTGACTTGAGAGGATTCATGTTCATTTACAATGTTTCAATTATTACAGTGCACCGCCTCTTCCAGTGCTCGCGGCCGGATACATGGTACCTCGAGGGTTGAGCGCGGCTCTGAGCCGCACCCTCCCCAGTGCCGTGTTTCCCAGAAGTGCATGAGAAACTCAGTAAGACCTGGAAACGTCAAACTAGTTCCGTCACCCTTTCTTTCCTCGATGGTGGGGCAGCTAGAGGATACGTCGACTGCAGACGGCTGCCACCTGGGGGGGCTCAACCTAGACTCCCGTCCAAAGCGTGTAGGTTTTCGACATCTCTGGTGTCAAGAACTTACACTCCTGAGGGTCAAGCTGTCCCCTCTCTCCAAGCTATGGCCATCCTGCAGGTCCAGGCAAACGCGTTAAGAGAGCTCCACGAGGGTAAGACCGACCCAGCACATATGCAGGAACGCCGCACCGCCATCGATCTCGCTCATGGGCGACCAAGGTGACCATGTGGGCCCTGGGTCGGACAATGTCCATATTTATTGTCCAAGAGAGACACCTCTGGCCGAACCTTGCACAGATCAATGACGCCGAGAAGGTCCACTTTCTCGACGCACCTATCTCGCGAGAGGGGTTGTTTGGTGATACTGTTGAGCACCAGTTCTTGACAATAAAAAAGCAGACAGAGGCTATCAAGCATATCCTCCCCGCCGCGACTCGGCTGCCCTCCGGCCGTCGAGATCCCGTGCATCGAGTGTTTCCCAGCAGTCCCTTTCGGGACCAGGTGGTGACCCTGCAGGCCCTACCCACCGGGGAAAAAGACCCAACCCCATATGTGTTGTGTCCAGTACGCGCACCGCAACCGGGGTATAGACTCCTCGTGGGCACTGGCTCAGGGCGCCTCTCTGGCAGACACCATGCTACGCCCAACACCTTCTCAAGGTTTTACAACCTCTGCGTAGAACCAGTATCAGCCCGCGTCTTGCATGGCAACATGTAACCGGCAGGCAGTAGGGCTTATGCCTGCGAAAGCACCTTCCCCCATTCCATATGTGGTTCAGTGTGCTATTTAACCTCCCTTCTTCCCCCCACGAGATGAAGAACAGGCATCCCATCCATCACTAAGCAAGAACCCTCTGCGGTCGGGCTGGGAATCCATCTGATGTATCCTCATGATTGGTTCCCACCTTGGTAACCAATGACCTTCCCTAGGTGGATCTCCACCTCGCAATTTAACTGCTTCAGTCCGCATATTTTTCCCATGAGCTCTACCCTGATGGAGAGACCATGCGGGTGACCACTCTAGAACTCCTCCCAATGGTAGGAAGTGGTCTCTGTAGTGCGTTCCCCATTCGAGGAAGTGCACTTACCCAGTGGCCATACGACACCATGTGGACCGAAGGTAGAGGCTTCCCACCTTTTCAAAAAGCTCTGGGACCCCTTCCTACCTATCCACTGGAAGATTACAATTTCACGAAAGTGCTCATGTCTGACATGCCCAGGCCAATCACAGTCGCTTCGCTAAAGATTGTGATACGGCACAGCGTTGTGGCGTTTTCAATAGGAACCCCATCTGTCGGTTCGACACAACGTCGAGAGACCGGCAGAAAGGGAACGTCTTGGTTACGGATGTAACCATAGTTTCCTGATGGAGGGAACGAGACGTTGTGTCCTTCTTTCCACAAACACGTGCCGACCGCTGCAGCAGTCGTGAGAGGCTCCCAGGCTCCTCAGAACTAAAGGTGAATGAATGCAGCACGCTGTCTCCCTTTTATATCCAGGGGCGGAGTCCGGCATGCAAATTTAATTTGCCAATTTCATTGGCCTTTTCTAAGCTAGTCTAAGTTGATAGGTTCTAAAGGGTGAACCCCATCTATCGGGTCGACACAACGTCTCGTTCCCACCATCAGGGAACAGAGGTTACATCCATAACTAAGACGGTTTCTTTCGGGAGGTTAAAACTAACTTTTCTCAGGTGTTTTGGAACAGACATACCCCGAGTAAGCAAGGTTTGGGTTAATCAACCGAGAGTTCAGGGTTTAGCTGATGGTAAGTTAACCCTGCTTTCTTGAAAACACCCCTGGTACACATTCACAAACAATAGAGTGCCTGTGGATTATTTATGATAACAATAAAAAGAAACCCAGAACAAAACATGACTTGGCAAAACTTGTCTCTCTGAAATTTAGAATTTTTACTATCAAGCTACCAAGATACAAACCGAACTACAGGACCCATTTGTCATGAAATCCAGGGGAGAAGAACCCAAATGCAGGCAGCAGTGAACGGGTAATAAGAAGACATTTAAAAATAAAAACAAAAACCCACAATGGGGTGAAAAACAGACATTTATACTCAAAACAGAAACCGAATACTTCCCACGTGGGGGCAAAAACAGCAGGACAATAACTAAGAACAAGACAATGTCAAAAACAAAGGAAGGGCAGGATGAGACAGGATACGGTAGACACTAGGCACGTAAACACAAGGCAAGGTAATCTAAGGCAGTGGTCACCAACCCTGCTCCTTGAGATCGACCGTCCTGAAGATTTCAGCACTAACCCCAATCAAACACACCTGAACTATCTAATCAAGGTGTTCAGGTTTGCTTGATAATTACAGACAGTTGTGCTGAAGCAGGGTTGGACCTACAGTCTGCAGGACGGTCGATCTCCAGGAGCAGGGTTGGTGACCACTGATCTAAGGCAAGGGCATCAACAAGATCAGGTAAGCCGAACACGAAACACATGGACACCATACAAAGCAAAACGAACGTGCACAGAACAATAGACACAAGGGCATTTTAAAGGATAATTAATTAACAAAGGATAATTAACAAGGGACGGGACCGGAGAGGGGACGGGAAGGGACGGGACGGGACCGGAGAGAGAGTATATGGAAGACCCGATGGGTCAAAATCTCTGTCTCACATAAAACACAAGACTTCATCATGAATCTACCTCAAGACCAAGAATAGACATGACATGAAGGCAGACTCATGACACCATTCAACAAACTGTTTATTTAATACAAGTAAATCAATAATACAATATAATAATATTGAAATAAATGAAATATAAATAGTTCATAAAAGTCCTGTCACGATAATCAAATGCCACAAAACACGGGAAAACACACCGGAATCGTAACAAAAACTGACATTCTAAAAGATGGAAGCTTCTATGAGTTATGCATTTTAGACTGGAACTGAACAGAAATAAGATGTGGCAAATATAAACCATAAGAAGGAATAAAATAAACTAATACTAACAATATAGAAAATTATATGTTTGGCAATCTTTCTATGAACAAAATCATTTAGTGTTAGATAAAGTGCATGAACGTAGGACTTGTTTTCTATAGCTAACAAATAACTGAAATAAGGGGGTTCGTTGACGATTAAATTAGAATGTATGAAACACGGTAGGCAGTCGGTAAGAACTGAGTGAGATGGATTAAGCACTCGACAAAGGTATGAAAGAGGTCCTCTTTACTGAAGAGCTTGGTGGATATACAGATGTGGTTTTCTGCAACAAGTTAAACCAAGAATAAACTTAATCATATGAATACAATTCTTTCACCTTAAACATATCTTAAACACTGAACAGTAACAGAATTACCATACAACAGTACTAATTCAATTTATATATATATATATATATATATATATATATATATATACACACACATATGAGGTAATTATCCTCTAATGTCCGCAAGGGGGCAATACCAGCATGCAAAGTTGTATAGCGGCAGCCTTCCGGACTAAACATGGATTCCCGTGTAAACGTGCATTGTTACATAACACACATGTCTAATAATTATGCGGACAGGTAATACCACCAGTTTTAATATAGACATCTTACAGCGACTAGCACTAAAGCATTTAGGAATGTACAGAACCGAGCACCGAGTTATATCAACACAGCTAGGCTTATACTTAACATGAACAGCACAAGAACGATATCGCACTTTCTACATAGTAACGATAGATATGAACAGCCATTACTTACTTCACTTTCACGCACACTGTAACCCAATAAAGTCTCTAGCTCAGTTGTATCTGAGTGGATTAGAGTACAGCCGTCGAACTTTGCGTTTCCTCACGTGCGCTGTCTGAATTATCTAACGTCTATTTCCGCATCACCTGGTGACGTTGCTGAAGCGATGCAGGCTCTGATAGGTCCGTATCATCCGGGGCATTGAAGACAGACGAACCTTTTGTACAAATAACAGTGTTAATCAAACGTACCTCAGCAAATTTAGCTTAACTCCGGTGGGAATTTTTACGTGTGTTTCTAGGGCTATCTATAAATGAAATCATTATAGATGCATATATTCGTCAAACAAATTAATATTGACTTCAGGTTGACGATGTAGAGGACGGACGTGTGGGGCGTACCTCCGTGCGATTTTGCGAAAATCTTTTAATTATATAATTTTTTCAAGAATGTTTTCGGTGTAACTACCTATTTCAACGAACGTCGCGCTGAAACTGCACAAGAATGAGTAAGCAAACTCGGAAGAGTCAGACACAACAACAGACTCTGCCCTTCTCTTGCTGGGAAGCTAGCAACATGGCGTCAGGGCCTTCTCCACTCACTTTGGAAACGTTCATCATCGAACTGGAAAAATCTAGGAAAAGCACCACTGCGGAGCTCACCGCCTCTCTGAACGCAGCCTTCGTGCCGATTAATTCAGCTCTTGAGTCCATTGCCATCACCGTGGCTTAACACACTTCTACAATTTTGGAGATGGAGACGGCCCTCTCAACCCACTCGGATAACATCACTAACCTGGAGCAGAACGTAGTAGAACTACGGTCCAAGCTAACCTCAATAACGGAAGAGAACAGTGCTCTCCAAGCTGCCGTGGAGGCCCTGGTGTCTCGCTCAAAGCGCCAGAACCTAGTTCACCACCAGAACATCAGTTCACCACCTGAGTGCGCCATGCTACTCTGTGTTCTGCCTTTGTTTTTGTAAGGGCTCTCCTTGTATGTTTCCTTGGATTTTGGACTTACCCTTGGAATTTTTCTGGATGTTACTAAAGACCTGTTACTGGACATGGATCCTCTCCTTGTTTTCCTTCTGCTGACCGTGACAACTTCCTTCTGTTTGCAGATCCCTGTCATTTTCATCTCTATTCAAATTTATTCCTTTTTATTGCTTTATTCCACCTGTGGCTTTTGTGTTTTGTTTATATAGAAAACGCTTGCCTATTCAAGGAAAAACACGCTTTTAATTCCCTGGCATGCTATTATTGAACTCCACCACCGTCTTTACTTTGTGCAGGGCGTGAAGTCACCAGTCGTGAAGTCATGGCATGATACTACTTTTATTTATTTATCTATTCATTCTCTATTCTTCTCTTTTTAATTTCTACTTAGTCAAGAGGGTTTTTCTCTTATCTTTGCCTGCACGTTTTAGCTGGAAGATTACGTGGTTAGTCTGGTGCAATTACTGGTACTTCCTTTTCCCCGCCTTTCACTGTTGTTCCAGATTGCTTTCATATTTAGATGTTACAAACTTTTGTATGGCGTATATCTTGGCTAGGAGGTAGAACAGAACAAGACGAGTAGCGGGATTGGAGTATAAACAACGGGTTACCCGTTGTTTATACTCCAATCCCGCTACTCGTCTTGTTCTGTTATGACGAGCTTGGGAAGCAACTTGTTGGATGGTTTACAGTCTAAACGCTGGTCAATGTGTTTTTGGAAGAATGATTTTTTTTTCTTTTTTTACGAGGAACATCAGTTCACCACCTTAGTGCGCCATGCTACTCTGTGTTCTGCCTTTGTTTTTGTAAGGGCTCTCCTTGTATGTTTCCTTGGATTTTGGATTTACCCTTGTAATTTTGTGGATGTTACTAAAGACCTGTTACTGGACGTGGATCCTCTCCTTGTTTTCCTTCTGCTGACCGTGACAACTTCCTTCTGTTTGCAGATCCCTGTCATTTTCATCTCTATTCAAATTCCCTGTGTACCATGTTTGCTGTTTTATCTTACTAGTATTTTACTTGTGTTAATTTTACTTATCAGCAGCACACCCTCAGAGCCATATAGGCCCTCAGAGATGACCAAAACTATGGTAAAAATAATATTTAAAAACAGATTATTTTGATAATTATATAAAATATTATTTTTAATGAAGGTCGGTCTGTTAGACTTCCTAAGTCTTCCTCTGTCCAGCAGCCTCAGCTGTCCTTTGTCCAGCAGTCTCTACTTTAGTCATCCTCTGTGCAGCCTCAGTCGTCCTCTGTACAACTGCCTCAGTCATCTTCTGTCCAGCAGCCTCTGCCCCAGCCACCCTCTGTCCAGCAGTCTCAGTCAACCTCTGTCCAATAGTCTATGCCTCAGTCGTCATCTGTCCAGCAGCCTTTACCCTATGTCATCCTTTGACCAGCAGCCTCTGCCTGAGGTCGTCCTCTGTCCAGGCTTCTCAGTTGTCCTCTGTCCAGCCTTCTCAGTTGTCCTCAGTCCAGTAGCCTCAGTCGCTCACTTTCCAGCGGTTTCAAGCGTCCTCTGTCCAGCAGCCTTAGTCACCTGGGTTCGTCCCAAAATGCTCGGCAAAGCCCAACTGTTTAGGGGCCTCTGATTGGCAAAAATCTTTATTTTTAACAATAAATAGAACCTCATTGGCCCATAAGAAATATGACCAAAAATAAGCCATGATTGGATAGATTGACATTTTGGTCACATCTTTCCCACTAGGGAGTCTACCCCCAATCTGCAACTAACACCTAGGCGCAGGTCTCGATCTCTGGTGACCATAGCAACCCACACTAAACCGTCAAGATAAAAGTATTTTACGACCCTATGGAATGTAGGGAGATGCACTCTCTTTATTCACTTTGGGGACAGACAAACAGTCCTATATACATTTATATAGAAATGTACATATATCCATTTATAACCGTTCTATGTATTGATGTTCTTATGTTCTTATGTCTGTTTTAAACATTAATCCAAAGTATCCTTGATTGGGTGTATAACTACTAGAATTATTGGATTTGTAGTAACTCATTTAACCAAGATGATAAGTGGATCATGTTTGGTATCTATGACACTCATTTGTAGGGATGGGTTCCAAAACCTGGTACTTAATCGGTCCTGAGGCTAAATTATGAAAGACCGAAGTATCGATAAGCTCTGACGTTAAAGGTTCTGCTGTCGGTACTGGAGAAATTAAGAAAAATATTTCCTATTTATTATTGCTAAATAAACATACCTAGCATATTTTAACTGACCAACCATTTCTAATTTTGGATAATATTAAAGACATTTACCTTCATTTTCGTTATTCGCAGTCTCGCACGTGAAATGTCCCTCTGTCCCACACTACACAGAGGTCGCTTTGCACACAACACGAGAGCTTGCAAGCACACAACGCGAAAGCTCGCGCTTAATAGAGTGACAATGGCGGAGAGAATTAAACAGTTTAAGTATGGTTACATTTCACTCGAGTGGATGCAGACAATACTCGTTGCAACAAGTGCAACAAGATTTTTGCTTGTAAGAGCGGAAACACAAGCAATCTGGCAAAACATCTTTCAAAAGTGCATTATGTGCAGACAGAGAAATGCAAAGTTTTCGACTGCCTAGCTGCTAGTTCATCATCCACGTCCTGAGGTACATATGCTAGCCTAGCAGTCTTCCTAAATAACACAGACAAAATATATTAGTATGTAAGAATTGAATAAACTCACATCACATTAAAAAATAGCCCACATATAAATCTTCAGAGTATTTTTTTCTGCAGTAGCCTAAATAAATCTTAAACATTAAAAATGCTTTAACAGTACTGCATTTAAAATTTATGAATAATAATAAATTATGCTTAAGAAATTATAAAGCAGAGCTTACCTTAAAATTTATTTGTAGTGATGAAATACATTCACTTTTCTTGTGTGTGTACATTGCAAGCGCTTCCAAACCTGTATAACTTTTAAGCCCAAACAGAGTTAACTACATTATGTCAATGTAAAGCTGCAGTTACAGTGAACCAATCCACTCCAACATCTGGTCCAAGCAAAAGAATAACCCAAAAAAGTCTAAGGCATGAACCTGACCGGGGCTGTTGCTGATGCATGTGCTACACTACACACATCATCACAAAAGAGAAGATCTCCAGCCACAACACATAATTGGAATACCATTTCTTTATTATTAAAACAACAACAACAACAACAAAAAACACAAACAAACTTAGGCCCACATGCATTTATTTTAAGTCTCTATGAATAATAGGCGGGTATCAGTCATCTTTTACCTTCATTAAGATATGTTAGGTCAGTAAAGAATGTTTTAAATATTGAAAACAACTCCAGCTTTAGTTTTGTCTTTCATAAAAAAACACAACAAAAAGTACC
This sequence comes from Triplophysa dalaica, assembly GCF_015846415.1. Taxonomy (NCBI): domain Eukaryota; kingdom Metazoa; phylum Chordata; class Actinopteri; order Cypriniformes; family Nemacheilidae; genus Triplophysa; species Triplophysa dalaica. The sequence continues at coordinate 7,988,480 of NC_079547.1, read as the reverse complement.
GATAAGAGTACTGTTAAAGTACCGGATCGATAATTGGTATCGATAAAAGTAGTAATACCGTTAAAATATTAATGATACCCATCCCTACTCATTTGTGATTTCCTTGATGTTATTGTTTGTTGTGTTTTGGTAACTCTTTTCATATTAGTTTTATCAAACTCTTAGAAGTTTTCTTAGTGAACAGCTACCTGATCAGCTTCCACATGCAAAACCCCATCTGAAAAACAAAGACAATTAACTTTCCTTCCAAAGTTGCCATCTCCTGATTGGGTCATTTACGTCTGTAGGAGACCACCAGAAGAGTCTCTTCGGTTCGAGGTTTCTCGGTTCGTGGGGGTTTGTTCTTTCTCTCCTCTGTCTTCCTGCACTTTGCATCTCTAAAGGATGGACTAGAAGAAGACTTCACCTTTGTCACATAGGTTAGTGCCAGGCTGCGGCCTCGTCTTTCCAGATACAGATCCTCTGCATAAAACTGGTTCTCTATGATCACTTTCAGCCAAGATCAACTGAAGCCTCGACAAACTGCATCAGGACACTTTCTTTCTTTTGATGTTCAAGACATGCAAGTATTATACTTAGTCTTATTAATGGATGCATAAAGCATCATTCATCCTTTTAACAAAGGTGCTTTACAAGAAGAAACTGATGTTTTGTTCAGGCTATTGATCTTCTGAAAATCATATACTGCCATGAATCCATGTTTTGTTCTTCTCTCTGTTTCAACTTCAACCTTCCATCATGTGTGTGTATTCCTTCTTCTTCCTTCATGTGTGTGTATGTTAGATTAGTATGTGTCTAGTCTAGGTAATAAAGTCCTATTTTATTTCACGTGACATTGTTTGTAGTCATGCTCATAAACCGGAGTCACCGTTAACCGATGACACTCTATTTTCATATAGCAATTATAAGCCAGTAATGATCACCATTAAGCTAAGCTTTTATATGCAGAATCAAAGTTTAGATGAATGGTATAGATCTGACTATAATTTACAAGGCCCCCTTGCAACGTAGGGAGAGGAGCATCACTCAAATCTACATGTACCTTTACACAACACTGTTCTGAGATTCCTTAGTCAGAAACAGGTTAAACAATATTACAATTGGGTTTCTTCTCAAAGCAGATTAATTCTGGAACAGTTTCACATGCAGTTTATCTGAGATTCCTTCGTCAGAATAGATTTATGCATTTTTTAATAATGCAGTTGGGATTCTGCAAATCAGATTAACTTTACACTGATACTATTTAAACTATATTATGACTTCTACAATTATAGAAGAACTACCAAATCAAGCTATGACTTTACCTACATTAAACAAGACGTGAATAGCAACATACGTGTGTATAGAACATTGCTTTATATTGTCTTGATTTAAACTGTTGTTTTATACACAGTTTATGTAATCCTAATGTTTCATGTGGTGAGAGGCATGAAACATGTAGAGAGAGGCATGTTTCATGTGGAAAGAGGCTTTTGGCGCTATTGGATTTCCATACGCTCCCTCCAGGTCTCGTCTCTGTTCCCGCCCTTTCGTCTCGTCATTGCTTGTTATTTAGTTCATGCCCCGCACCTGCCCTTTTTGATTTCCTCTCCTTTAAATAGTCCTCATGTTTCATTGTCCTGTGCTGGTTCATTGTTTGTGTCATGTGGGTGAGTTCTTATTCCCTGGTGTTGTACTGATAGTCTAGTTTATTGTAGTTTTATTTCAAGTGTTAGTATTACTCCTTGTCTAGTAAGTCCTTGCTCCTGTTTCCATGTTTTATTATGTTACCCCATTGTGGGTGTTTGTTTTGTATTTATATTTTATAAATGTCTTGTTAACCCCTTATCCGCTGTCTGCTATTGGGTCCTCTGTTCCTGTCTCACCCCGCACGTTCATGACAGAAACCAATTTTATTAAAGAACCCTCCAGATTTCAGGGCTTGCTTTCTAGACTAACTCACATTCCACTTTGTAGTAGAGTAGGCGGGGCGAGACCGTGGTTCGAGTCCGGTGAGTAATTGTGAATTAGCGCCAGCTGTGCGCACACCGGCCTCGAATCACGTAGGAGATGGGAGCATATAAAAGGAATGAGCGACCGGACCGTCGAAGAGAGAGGACCGGGCCCGAACTTGTGTTATGTTTGTATTTGTATTTATATTATGTTTTGTTCGCCGGCGGTCGTCCGTGAGGGGCCGCCGGCTGTTATATTAATTTATTAAATGTTTAAAATGTCTTCCGGTTCCCGCCTCCTTCCTTCCATTTTATTGAGATGTGTTACAGTGGTGCCGAAACCCGGGAGGAAGGAGAGACATGCTGTCGGAGAGTCCTCGCCGCCGAGTGGCCTCGCGGTGCCGGAGAGTTCGGGCAGCGCGGACGAAGGGCGTCCGCCAGTGGCTGCCCGAAGCGGTGGCTCTAGGGAAACGGAAGTGCACAGTGCGGCCACCGTCAAAGCTTCGGTGGAACGGCGACCTTTGCTGCCGCGCCCCTGGGTCGAGGTGGGGTGGCTGTCGTCCAAGCGGGAGCGGGGGGGTTGCCGCCGTCCGCCAGAGGCCGGAGCCTGCGTCCGTCCCCCGAGGGGGAGGAGCAGGAGGCGGAAGTGCCGAGTGCGGCCACCGCCTGCCAGAGGCCGGAGCCTGCGTCCGTCCGCCCAAGGGGGAGGAGCAGGGGACGGGGAGCCCGCCCCGACTCCCAGATAAAGGAGGAGCCACCGCCGGCCGCCAGGGGGCGGATGGTCGAGCCGTCCACCGAAGCCCCAGGGCCACCGCAAGGCACCGCGAAGGAGAGTACTCCGGCTGGTTGAGGAACGAGCGGCAGCATGTCGGGGAACCGGACTTTAATTTTTTTTTCCTCTCTCCCCTGTCTCTTTCCGGTCGCTCCGAGGGCTCACGTCTCCGTTGTCTCGTCGCTGCATACCCCCCACCCCCCCCGAAGGAGGGGGAGGGAGCTTGCACAGTCGCGGGGTTACCCCCCGGCCTGTGAGGGGTGATGGGGGTATGTAGTAGAGTAGGCGGGGCGAGACCGTGGTTCGATTCCGGTGAGTAATTGTGAATTAGCGCCAGCTGTGCGCACACCGGCCTCGAATCACGTAGGAGATGGGAGCATATAAAAGGAACGAGCGACCGGACCGTCGAAGAGAGAGGACCGGGCCCGAACTTGTGTTATGTTTGTATTTATATTATGTTTTGTTCGCCGGCGGTCGTCCGTGAGGGGCCGCCGGCTGTTATATTAATTTATTAAATGTTTAAAATGTCTTCCGGTTCCCGCCTCCTTCCTTCCATTTTATTGAGATGTGTTACACACTTATAAAAAGTTTATTGCTGAAAATATTTAAGAATTTCTAAGACTTTTGGTGGAGCAGAGTAGGGTCTTGGCCGGGGAGCAGAGGCGGGCCTGCCCCATGGAACGGAGGGGGCCGTCTTAAAAGAGAGAGGGAACACAGAGGCATCTTGGATGAGGCAGGGAGCTCAGAAACGGCCATTTTGGATGAGGCAGGAAACTCGGAAGCGGCCACCTTGGACGAGGCAGGAAGCTCAAAAGAGGCCATCTTGGACGCGGTAGGAAGCTCAGAGGCTGCCCTCTTAGACGAGGCAGGAAACTGAGTGAGTTCGGAAACAGCCAATGTTGCTGGCAAACAGCGCAAAGCTCAAAAAAACATCAGGAATGTATATTACAGAAATGTGATGGGTGTATCTACGTGAGAGAACTCAAACAGAAGGCAGAATGCAGACAAAATAATAATTAACAGAAGTTTACATTCAATAATCATTTTTCTGTAACAAAAGAACATTCTATTGGAAGAAGCATTCTTCACAATGGGAAGTGTAAACTGAGAAAACACATCACAAAACCACAAAGCTGCTGTATTCCTTTCAATTTGTTACTTTCATCAAAAGCATATAGCCCTATAGATAATAATGAAAATACATGAAAATAAAAAGCTCTGTGCTGTACTTGAAGAAAATTGAAAGCTTCGTTTCAGGTGTCGTTTACTTCTATAAAACCCATAGCAGGACAGGTTTTTAATAAAAAAAATATTGCAAGCAAGCTCTGGACTGGCGGCCATCTTGTCAGTGTGCTTCGGACTGGCGGCCATCTTGCGAACGGTTTCTGGGCTGGTGGCACAGGAACAAACATAATGAACGAAAATAATACAAAGTACACTGAGCATAATGTAACCTAGACTCAAAAACCTTTGTAGCCTGAGTCCGAAAAGATAAAAACACTCCATATTAAAAGAGAAAATAGAGAGAGCCTGAGAACAGAAGCGTAAGATAGAAGCTGCACAAAATCTCGATTTCTTAGATTATAATTGAGATAAACATGCAAATTATTTCATAAAATATTTTGGTGAAATACAAAATTAAGTAGTTTTCGAAAGAAAAAATGTATAATAGTGTGACGAGCAAGGCGGGATGAGAGCCGTGAGGGAATGACGCGGGGCCGGTCAGCTGCGTTGCACCGGCTCCGTATCTCTCACGATGGAGATCGGTAGCATGAAAGGATGACCGGCAGAATGTAAAACGAGAGAGGACCGGGCCCGGACATATGTTAAGCTTGTATTTATATTCTTAGGGCTGGCAGTCGACAGTGAGGCACGACAGCGACAATCGCTGCCGTGCTCCTGGGCCGAGGTGGGGTGAGCCGGAATCTTGCTGCCAACAGCCATGAAGGTGGGGTGTGGTTACACGAGGTGCTTCATGCAAGTCTGGGTGGGCATTTGTTTCTAGATAAAATACATCTTCTGTTCCGACACTTAAATTTTTGCAATTTTACGTATCTCATAAATGCATTGGCAACTTATAACACACCATAGACAAAGAAAAACACGTATTTCCGGCGAATCACCCCTTTAATTCTTTAAATTTACTGTTAAAACTAATTTAAAAGTGTATGAAACCAAGCCAAAATGGATACACATTTGTAATATTTTTGCACAATTTTGAAAGTGCAATTTTTAACTTTTGCATCTCTGGTTTAAAACTGTTTAAAATGGGTAATTAAGAAATTTTGGAAACGTGTTATCTTTCTTTTCCAATGTCTATATCGCAATGTATTATCTTGAAAAGTCTTTATTGTCATTGAATTTCACCATTCAACGTGAATGTATCAGAGAATATTCTGAAATAAGGAAATCGATTCAGTGTTTGGTCCATGCCAATCTCGTCATCCAAAATCCTGTTTGCGCCTCAGCAAAGTGTTGTAAATCATCTCTAAATCTGACACTTAAGATTTAGTCCTACACTTCACTTAAATTACGAGGGAGCTACATTATAACTAACTTTTAAACGCAGCATATATATTTTAATTAATTTATATATACAGCCAGGCCTGGATTTTAGTTGTGGTTTGTTTTGTTCGCCGGCAGTCGGCCATGAGGGGCTGCCGGATGTCGGATGTCTTTTTACTTTTGATTTCATTTGATTAAAACTTTATTTAAATGTCTGCCGGTTCCTGCCTCCTTCCTTCCTTTTATTTGAACCTTATTACATGGACTTTTAGTTTGTAGTTTTGGTTTTTTGATTTCCTGTTTCCTGTTTGTGTCAGTCGTTAAATGTTGAATCTTGTTCTCAGTGTTTATTGTAATCCCTTTCTGGCAATTTAGGAGTTAACTATTTACTATTAACTATTTACTCCTGACTCACGGTCTCGCCCCGCATATTTCACTTCAGTCCAAAAGACAGGGGAACACAGACTAAATTTTGACATCTTAATTGTGTTGAAGTCTTTTAATGAAATATAAATACTCTGTTTACTTTGATGTCTCAACTTTACTCAACTTTATATTTCCTCGAAGCCTCATGAAACCCAGCAGTTCCATCGAATAAAGGAATGCATAGTTGATTTAAAAAACTGGATGAGTAACAATTTTTTTCTACTGAACTTGGACGAAACATAAGTGTTACTTACTGGACCAAAAACCGCCATACGTAACAACCAAAAATACTGCTTAACTACTGACGGATGCTCGATAAAATCCTCGTCGTCAGCTAAGAATCTTGGTGTTGTATTCGATAGTAATCTGTCATTTGAGAGCCATGTCGCCAACACCTGTAAAATTGCATTTTTCATTTTAGGAATATATCTAAACAACCTCATATGCTGTCACTGTCAGATGCAGAGAAATTAAGACTATATCAAGACTAGATTACTGTAATGCACTTTTAGGTGGTTGCCCTGCAGGCCTATTACAAAAACTGCAACTGGTTCAAAACGCGGCAGCTCGAGTTCTTACACGTACAAAAAAGTATGAGCATATAACCCCGGTTCTGTCAACCTTGCACTGGTTATCTATAAAGCATCGCATTGACTTTATGCTTATTACCTATAAAGCCCTACATGGTCTAGCGCCGCAGTATTTGAATGAATCTCGTCATCCAAAATCCTGTTTGCGCCTCAGCAAAGTGTTGTAAATCATCTCTAAATCTGACACTTAAGATTTAGTCCTACACTTCACTTAAATTACGAGGGAGCTACATTATAACTAACTTTTAAACGCAGCATATATATTTTAATTAATTTATATATACAGCCAGGCCTGGATTTTAGTTGTGGTTTGTTTTGTTCGCCGGCAGTCGGCCGTGAGGGGCTGCCGGATGTCGGATGTCTTTTTACTTTTGATTTCATTTGATTAAAACTTTATTTAAATGTCTGCCGGTTCCTGCCTCCTTCCTTCCTTTTATTTGAACCTTATTACATGGACTTTTAGTTTGTAGTTTTGGTTTTTTGATTTCCTGTTTCCTGTTTGTGTCAGTCGTTAAATGTTGAATCTTGTTCTCAGTGTTTATTGTAATCCCTGTCTGGCAATTTAGGAGTTAACTATTTACTATTAACTATTTACTCCTGACTCACGGTCTCGCCCCGCATATTTCACTTCAGTCCAAAAGACAGGGGAACACAGACTGAATTTTGACATCTTAATTGTGTTGAAGTCTTTTAATGAAATATAAATACTCTGTTTACTTTGATGTCTCAACTTTACTCAACTTTATATTTCCTCGAAGCCTCATGAAACCCAGCAGTTCCATCGAATAAAGGAATGCATAGTTGATTTAAAAAACTGGATGAGTAACAATTTTTTTCTACTGAACTTGGACGAAACATAAGTGTTACTTACTGGACCAAAAACCGCCATACGTAACAACCAAAAATACTGCTTAACTACTGACGGATGCTCGATAAAATCCTCGTCGTCAGCTAAGAATCTTGGTGTTGTATTCGATAGTAATCTGTCATTTGAGAGCCATGTCGCCACGCCTGTAAAATTGCATTTTTCATTTTAGGAATATATCTAAACAACCTCATATGCTGTCACTGTCAGATGCAGAGAAATTAAGACTATATCAAGACTAGATTACTGTAATGCACTTTTAGGTGGTTGCCCTGCAGGCCTATTACAAAAACCGCAACTGGTTCAAAACGCGGCAGCTCGAGTTCTTACACGTACAAAAAAGTATGAGCATATAACCCCGGTTCTGTCAACCTTGCACTGGTTATCTATAAAGCATCGCATTGACTTTATGCTTATTACCTATAAAGCCCTACATGGTCTAGCGCCGCAGTATTTGAATGAACTTCTATTGTATTACAATCCTCCATGTTCATTACGCTCTCAGGTGTCCTGTCAGTTAGTAATACCTAGAATTTCAAAATCAAGTGCAGGTGGTAGATCCTTTTCTTATCTAGCGCCTAAACTTTGGAATATTCTTCCCTGCACTGTCCGGGAGGCAGACACAGTCTGTCAGTTTAAATATAGACTAAAGACCCATCTGTTTAATCTTGCATACACTACACATCCATAACATTAATCCTCAGAGGATTTAGGCTGCATTATTTAATCAACCGGAACCAGGAACACATCCAACAACAAAATGATGTACTTTTTGCATCAAAGAGTGCAGAACAGTACTCTACTCTCAGCCAGTCTTGTCTTTTTGTTCCAAGGTTACAGCAGGATGCAGTTCATGCCCAGACCTGATGGCAGAGCTGAGAATGGGAAGTGATGACCTAACAAGAGTTGAGATGATAGAGCTGGATAAAGGACGCGGCAATTTGACACGATTTTTCTGCAACACTTCAAATGCTATTGGATTGTTAATGATAATCTTAAATCTATAATTTACCTTATTCGTAAGTTTTTTTTTTATTTTATTTAGCCTTGTTGTGCAAGCACTGTTGAGCTTGTGCAGAGGCAGCAGCTTTTGCCAGAGGGGAACTGGAATCCCCTGGTTGGGCCTGGGTTCTCCTGAGATTTTTTTTCTCGATTGGAGTTTTGGGTTCCTCGCCACCGTTTGCATATTGTTTTGCACTATTTGCCTGGCCGGGGGGGCTGCTTAAGAATTTAGAATTTAGACATAATTAATATTGCATATAAGAATTTATAGTCCGTTTAATATTTGACCTGTGGTTCTCTCTCCTATGTGTGCTTTCACTGTGCTTGTGTGCGAGTGTGTTTGCGTGTGTGCGTCTATGTCAATGTGTGTAAGTATGTATGCATATTGTGTGTGTGGAGCATTTGTATGTCTGTCTTTTGTTGTTTTCACCTTTTTCTTGTTTTTACAGGTATATGCCTTTAGTTGTTTTTCTTGTATTCAATGTGTCTCATGTACAGCTGCTTTGTAACAATGAAAATTGTAAAAAGCGCTATATAAATAGTGTTGAGTTGAGTTGAGTCTAAATACAATGTCTGATGCTGAGGCAAAGTGCATTTTCATTAGACATTATACTGTTTCATGGAGCTCACAAAGGCGTGGAATGCGCCATTCTCGGCACGTTCCTGTCCGATGGGCTCAGGAGCTGTTACTTCCCTGGACGGTGGGGCAACTAAGGGATATGTCAAAGTCCCCCAAAGTCCCCCTCATCATTACCCGCAGACAGCTGCCACTTGGAGGGGTCGACAAATGCCTACTTCCAACGCTTGTAAGCTCTTTGATCTGGTGTCGAAAGCTTACAATGCTGCGGGTCAAGCTGCTTCCACCCTCCAGGTCCATCAGGTCTTGAGGCTCTTGCTCTGAAAGACCCGGATGATTGGGAGGCACCCTCGCCGCTAGTTTTGCCCCCCCGCGGAGGAAGGCTTCTGCCTTCTGTTAACAGTCATTTATGAAAACTAAGCGGCCCTGATGGGATGAGCCTGATGGGGAGAGTAACATTGGGCCTGCCCTCTCAGGCTAGATGTCACAACTCACCTGTCGCCTCCAATGAAGTCCCTGCGAGCCACCTTCATCCCAGGCAACCTGAACTCAACCTTTCTCATCAGGGGACGCTCCGTGTAGTCCGGCTCATATGGGAGTGGTTCGCCCAGGCACAGGTGGACCTGTTTGCCTGTCCGAGGGTCCGTAGCGAAGGCGAACCTCCTTGCACAGGCCCTGTGTAAGGTCAGGGAAGAAGGACATCACTTTACTGGCCTAACCAGACTTGGTTCTCAGACCTGGTGGCTCTGCTGACAATCCCCTCCACACCGATTACCTTGCCAAAGGACCTTCTGTCGCAGGGGAAGGGCATGGTGTGGCATCCCAGGCCAGACCTCTGGTATCTCAATGTCTTTCCCCTGGACAGGACGAGGAGAGTCTGAGCGACTTGCCGTCAGCAGTTGTTGACACTGTCCTGCAGGCTAGAGCCCCCGCCAGTAGGCATTTGTACCTTAATGTGGTCCTACAGGGCCTTTTGTATGCCCCCTTTCGAGCCCCTGAGAGATGCCAGTCTTCCTCATTTAACGATGGAGGCTGTATCCAAACAGAGATTGCCGCACTGGATCGAGGATGCCATTACTTTGGCATACCGGTCCCAAGATCGGCAGAACCTGCTTGCAGTGAGAGGGTTGCAGGGTTGTCCCGTATGTTTACTTCTTCACTCTCGGTTCCCCTGGCGGTGAACCTGTGGCCTTCCTCCCAGTGGGTCAACCCACCTGGGTTGTGTGCTCCCTACTCGGGTTTGCCCATCATATCCCATGTTGGTGTCTCCACATGTAACCTCCCCTTGCTGTAGGAAGTTGTCTCCATAGCACACTCTTTCAGAAGAGAGACCCTGACGGTACCGGGCGGCTATCTCACTAAAATAGAGAACAATTCCACCGCCCGTGACGGCCGCGGGTATGAGCCTCTAAAAGTATGCTACTAGTTACCGATCTTACGTCTCGCAGTAGCGCTCACTTGTGACTTGCTAGTCAAGTGAGTGTCGCTCCGCTTGAGCTTGTGATACCGCTCAGTGCCGTGGCATGACGTATAGGACCCCAGTCTGTCTCTCAACACAACGTCAAGAGACAAACTGAAAGGTAACATCTAAGTTATGTGTGTTCCGGCCACAATGCTTAGCCGGCCCAATCGACTGGGAAATGTCTCTCAGGTTCCTCAGCCCAAAAAGATGAATGAATGGAGACCCAATCTCCTTTTACAGCCATATGCACGGGGGGGGGGGGGTTTGGGGGGGACTGGGCTGTGCATGCCATTCACCATGTTCTTTGCAAGATTCATTCAACAAGTGCTTCCTGTTTAAATTAAGATTTTTTTGTTCACATCAGTCTCTCCAGTTTCTGCTTCCACAAAGCATCAATTTAAAACATTGTAATGGCATCATTGTTATATTTTTTCGCAGCAAGCACCACATACAATTGAATTAGAAAATGTGCATATCAAGTTTTGAAAAGTTTTAATGGTTTACCTCACACATTTCCATTGGAATTTCCATCGAATCCTTTTCCAAATCATCGTTTAGTTAGTTAGCTAGCAGTATCAGTATTAAATTTCCAGTGGTGGAAAATAGGAAATGCATTATTTCATTAACCTTGTTTTGAATTTTGAACCACTAAACATTTAAAAAATGTATAATAATCTATTGGGTATTGGATATTTTTAATAGTTTTGTGCTTTCTACCTAAAATTTGTAAATTACACTATTCCATATTTCTCAGGATGGAAGATAAAAACAATAGATCTACAATAATCAAATTTCTGTTAAAAATACAGAAAAAAGGAATTCTAAAACTAAAACGTTTACCAGTAGAGCAGGAAGAAAGCCCACTCAACTTTTGTACCAACCAGCAGCATTTTATTATAACAATAGCTGTTTGTTTATTGTTTGTCTCTTAATAGCTCTTTCAATTTAGGTATTAGGATAGTACTGTGTTTTAGTTGTGCATTTTGACCATAACTGATACTGACAGGCCAAGTTGCATTTAACAGTGGTCTGTCTGCTTATCCACACCTATCAAGACATCCTGAAAATGCTCAATCTATTCCAATTGTGGCACTGCATGTCCTTATTAAATGTTCTTTACCCTTCTTAGTGTCACATAGATCTGGTAATTGATAGGTGTTATCTCATTACTAGCTCATGGCTAATCTAAGGTCTTATCTCCACTCTCATTTGCTGATGGAAAGTTAGTGTGCACTTCTCCTGTCATGAATGGATTAGCCATGTTTATGAGATGCTAAAAAACACTGCTGAGCTTGCAGAACTAAAGAAGGTTACACAGCCAGCTGTAACAGTTGCGTTTAGTTTGGTTTTGTCTTCTGTGTTTATTATTAGTTAATTAGTCCGTCACCCTCACCTATATCTTGGATTAAAGTATATTTGTTGGATTAACCTTGTCTCTCTCGTCTGCACAAACTGCAACACCAGTGGCGCTTAAAACTGTATGCCTGTATGCACCATGTGTACTATGACAGGGCACTAATTTTTATTTGTACATAATTTTAAATGGATTGTTGATTTTGTACGCTCATGAGATATTGAGAAAGCAAGAAAGAGAAAAATAGTCAGATGTGTATCTGCATGCATGTGTGGGTATGGACAAATTTTATTATGGTCTATTTTATTTACATTAACAATATTAACAAATGTATTTTGATTAACTTTAATTGGCCATCAGTGAGTAGTTTATGTGTACTGTCTGTGTACAATCCTTATAGAGACCCCACTAGCAGGGGCTAAATCAAAGGGAAAAATGTATTTGTTTGTCAAGGAAAACTATCACCAGATTTATCACACTGAACTTTTTCAAAATAATTACTTTTAAGGGGTTGTAAGGTTCAGCTCTTACATGCAATGTAATCTCATTGACCATACTTATATTCTTGTCTGTTACCAAAACTTTGACACAATTTTTTCCCCCAAGTGTGACAATGACATGGAATCCTTTTATAGTGGTGTGAGCATGAGAACTGTGTATGGAACATATGATACTGTGTGCGTGTGTGCGTGTGCGCGTGCGTGCGTGTGCTTTTGTGTGCAAATATTCATCATGTCATGGATTTATGGAAGGTAATACCTCAGATTAGCCATCTGCCCAAGATGTTAATCTAATCAGAAAAGTAACAAGAAAGGAGTTTCGGCATCAGGCTCTAATCGCTGCCTGCACTATGACTGGTATTTGTCTGGTCTGATAATCTATACTGCTAACCATGGAATAAAAAGGCACCGAATTTTGCAAATAATGTGCTTTGGTACACACACAAAATTTGGTGGTTTAAAATGTATTTTGGTTTAAAAGAGACGATCTCAGCTGCCAATTTTGAATTACGTTCACTGAAACATGCTTCGGTTTCACCAAGAACATGATCCAAAGCATAGAAGTACACCCTGCAGCTCAATTTTATGGTAATGCTAAAACATTACCATAAAATTGAGCCGCAGGGTGTACTTCTATGGGAAAAGCAAATAAAATACTAAATACAAACAATTCATTTAGACATGCATCCATTCCTACCCAAAACTGGTCGGAGTAGGGTTCGAACTGATCACTCTGACATGAGAGTCTTACACACAAACAAATGTCCCATATACCATTAAGTTTCACAAACCTCACAAGAGTACTCATGAGGAGTGAGAACATAATATTTTTATTTTTTATTTCAGTTGTTTCATTCATTTATTCATTCATTTACTGATTAATTTGTTTGTTTATTGAAACATTTATGTTTTTATCAATTTAAACTCAAGTCATTTACACTTTAAAGCACATAACTAAATCCACTTTATGCAGAGCGGAAAGTGTGCCTTGCTCTCAAGCGCTTTCTGCCGCCATGTTGCTTTTTTTTGGTTCCGTTGCCATGGTGAATCGTAATATATCGCATTTCCTTTTATCTTGTCATAGTTGTGGTGCAAGCACACCCAGAGTTGATAGAAGTAACTCAAATCAGCTGTTCTGAAACCAAGAACTCTAAGTTTTGTATATCTGTGTAAATCAGAGTTCACATTTTAATTTGGTGTTGATTTCCATGCTCTACCCCACCAAATTCTGAGCACACGCACCTGACACAGATCATCAGCTCATCACTTAGACCCTATCTACACTACTGAGTTTTTATTTGAAAATGCATTTTTCCCCTGCACTCTGGCCTTTCGTACACACTGAGACGGTGTATTCGTCAATGAAAACTGAGCTTTATGAAAACATACTTGACAGTGGATACATTTAAAAATGCCATTTTCATGTTGTAGTGTGGATGAGGAAAACTGAGGGGTTGGCGCATTTTTCGTCATGTGATGCAGTTGTTTTGGCTGCTCTCCAGTTTGATAGTATTAATGTAAGTGTGTGCATACTTAAGACTGCTTTTTAGGAGACTGAAAGTTAAATTAATCGCATTTATTGTCTGACTTATTGTCCGTCTTTTTAAAATAAACTCAGTGTCTTTGCTCCACACTGCTGCAACATAAAGCAGAAAGTAAATAAACCCCTGACAGAAATGACAGGCTAATGTGTCTTACGTTTTACTCATGCGCAGTTCATGGATGGAACTCCATTTTCAAATGAAAACGCACTTGTTATTGGGTAAATAAAGACGGTATACATAACTAGAGCTTGGCTCTGTAAAGATGCTATCAATGACCGTCTGTCCTATCTGCCTGCAATTGGGTTCAACCATGTCTCACATGAGAGATCATGACAGAACCCAATTGCAGGCAGATAGGACAGACGGTGGTGAAGGGGTTGATATTTATTAACAAGAAACAAGACTGAACAAAACAGGCAAAACAAAGACCCACGATGGGGGAAAAACAATACAGGGATAAATATACTTTGATAATAAACAAAGGACACCGACTTACTAAACTAAAACTAAGAAAAACAAACACTAAACTGACACTTACTGAGACACGTGGAACAGGAACAATGACTCTGGCAAAGAACAGCAAGAACGTATAGTAAACAGGAATCACATACAATGAACGCCCACTAGACAAAGAAACATGAGGACTCTTTATAGGCAAGGTAATTAACACAAACTAGGAAACAGGAGGGTAGGGAAACAATGACGTGACTCGGGGAGAGTATGGAAGGCCATGAGTGTCAAAACCATTATGGAAAGCCATAAGTGTCAAAACCATCTCTCCCCACAAGAAACAGAGGATTCTGTATGATTCCACCTCTAATCCAAGAAATACCAGGCAGGGAGAGGTGAAACCATGACACTCCCAAATGTTACAACGTCTTCGTCCGAATGACCTCTTCCTCAAGCTAGAGAAATGTGAGTTCCACTTCCTCGGATACCACATATCTAATCATTCCGTTAGTATGGATCAGGGGAAAGTGGACGCAGTGAACCACTGGCCACTTCCCACCACGGTCAAAGAACTCCAACGATTTCTGGCAGGGCCGGCCCAAGCATTCAGGGGGCCCTAAGCATTATTTTATTTGGGTGCCCCTCTTTGCCACCAATATGACTAATTATTGTCAATCCTTGATTATTTGCACACTAAAACACCCATTATCAATTTTATTTTTATAGCTGTGTGAATTTGCTTACATCATACCAATGTTTTACCCTTCCATGGATTATAATTGTAAAAGTAGAAAAAGCCACAGGAGTGATCAGGAGTTAATTTGCACTTTACATTTAGGCATTTGGCAGACGCTTTTATCCAAAGCGACTTTCATTGCATTATCCTAGACATTTATACAAAGGTATATGCAATCCCCTGGGATCGAACCCACAACTGTTGTCGCAATGCTCTTACCACTGGGCTACAGGAAAGCTTAACATTCAAAGTCTTGCAGTACCAATTTGCATACTTAATGTGGTGTACTGAAAATTAGCTGATAAACCAGTAGACAATGCATTTACTGTAAACATGTTAACCACTTTAATTACTTATGGTTAGAAAATTTAGCAACTTGCAATACAAATACAAAATACCAATGCAATGCAAATACCTATGTAAAATGTATAGGATTAAGCAATGTAAGTCGCTTTGGATAAAAGCGTCTGCCAAATGTGTAGATGTAAATGAAACATAAATTTAAATGGACAATAAAGTAAGTAATGTTACACTCTTATCAGTACCAAAGTTATTTAACAGAAGCTTATTTTTTATAATCAGTACCAAGCTTATGAAACAGAAGCTTAATTTTATTACAGAAATATAATCCAGGAAAGTTATTTTTAAAACCAGCTAATATGTACCCTTTCTTGTGTTTAGTTGTTTGTCAGATCTAGTTGTATTTTGTTACCGTTCTAGTTCCGACCTTTTGTTCTCACGCGGCTTCCTTGTTTTATTTTAACATAGTTACCTTGTGGATATTACCGTTTCGTTTTCTTGGATCACCTACCTTTGGAGTTTACCTTATCTTGCCTTGGATTTTATTAACCTTCATACATCACAGATTTTTGTTGTGGCATCGTCGTTCCGTCCTATGTGCAGTGTTACAAGACACCTCAGATTTCTGAAGTTAAAAGCAAAATAAGTTTGTGCTGAAATTTGATGTATCACTTCAGGTCTAGACCTTGATGACATACTGTATACCATGTTTTGTTTTGATACATAAAAATTTGGTAAATTAAAACCATTTCGGTAAACCTATCGTCAAATTCGTTGACGTGCTACAGGAGAATGGATGGGCCATTCAAAATTGTTCTTATACATTTTTGTCAGCATTGAGTCTAGATGCTGCATACCAAATTTGGTGCAAATCGGACAAATGGTCTAGGAAGAGTTTGAAAAAGTGTGTTTTTCAGAAAAATAAAAATGGCGTGAAATTTGTGACGTATGGTTACAATCAAATCTGCATCAGACAAGCATTCATATGTAAAATTATTTTGTGTCTGAGTCTTTAGGTCCAAAACTTATGAGCAAAAATGTGTGTGAGACTTTGAACTGGTGGTGGCACTTTGGAGTTAGAGACTCCAAATTTGTTTTGGTTAATGTTGATGTCTGTCCTCTATGTGTGCAAAATTTCATACATTTTATCCTATGGTTCTATGGGCTGCCATAGACACAATGGCAGGAAAATAATGAGAAAACGTTGTGTCGAACTGACAGATGGGGTTTGACTTGAGAACCTATCATCTTCTGACTGACTTTTAGAAGGCCAATGAAATTGGCGAATGAAATTGGCGAATGAAATTTGCATGCCGGACTCCGCCCCAGATATCCGGGTCTCCAGCATTTCATCATATAAGAGGTCCTTCCTCCCTGTCAAGAAATTCTTAACTACACGTATTGCATGTGGCAATGCTATATTCTTTATTTCACAAAAATGTTAACAAAAATTTTGAACGTTTGCTGCTTTCATAGTGCCGATGGCAAATGAACTGTGAGTGTGCTATGAGATAAGGTCCTTGTTGCAGGTCCTGGCAGACAGATACAACAGTAAAATATGCTCACTGCCTTTCGCGAGAGATTGAAAAAGTAAGAAACGATAAACAGAACCGAAATGTGCGCATTCTATTGAATCCTCGGTTCTTTGAAATTTGGAATTGGTTCTTAAATGGAACCGGTTCTCGATACCCAACCCAACAGTGAGCCTCATCACACAGCTCCTGTGCAAGGTCAGGGAAGAGGAGCACCAAGTGTTACTAGTTTCGCAGTACTGGTCCAACCGGACTTGGTTCACGGAGCTAATGCTCTTGACGACAACCCCCTTCCTGGCCAATTCCCCTGATGAAGGACCTTCTAACGCTGGGGAAGGGCACGTTGTGGCATCCGAGACCAGACCTCAGGAACAACATGTTCTAGTTTATTTTAAATGATAT
Source organism: Triplophysa dalaica (assembly GCF_015846415.1). Taxonomy (NCBI): domain Eukaryota; kingdom Metazoa; phylum Chordata; class Actinopteri; order Cypriniformes; family Nemacheilidae; genus Triplophysa; species Triplophysa dalaica. The sequence continues at coordinate 7,971,532 of NC_079547.1, read as the reverse complement.
TAACTTGAATTATTAATTCAGTCACTTTCTAAAAATAAATTAATTCAGTATTTTATTCACAAGTAACTGTTTAGCCAATGGCCGATGTAGAAACTGCATGTTATACATTTTATGTCGTGTTTTTGTGTTATATTTAAATAGTTTCGGTTTGTAATTGCTTCTGATTATTCCTTAATGGAAGTGTTGATCATTTTATTAATTGACGATTGTCACAGTTAACAGTTACAGCCTGCTGGTTATAGCCTAAATGTGGCAAGAATAAAAGGTAAAAAATGTTTTCTTTAAGTATTTGCTATACTTAAAGAGTATAGCAAATACTCTTACTGCAAGAGCACAGCGCAGAATGCTCAATGAGGTGAAGAAGAATCCTAGAGTGTCAGCTAAACACTTACAGAAATTACTGTCATCGATGGAAAAATGAATTCCAAAGTTTATCAAGACATTTTGCAGGAAAACTTAAGACCATCTGTCCGCCAACTGAAGCTTAACAGAGGATGGACGATGCAACAGACAACGACCAAAAGCATAGAAGTAAATCAACAACAGAATGGCTTCAACAGAAGAAAATACGCCTTCTTGAGTGGCCCAGTCAGAGTCCTGACCTCAACCCGATTGAGATGCTGTGGCATGACCTCAAGAGAGCGATTCACACCAGACATCCCAAGAATATTGCTGAACTGAAACACTTTTGTAAAGTGGAATGGTCCAAAATTTCTCCTGACCGTTGTGCAGGTCTGATCTGCAACTATAGGAAATGTTTGGTTGAGGTCAAAGGAGGGTCAACCAGTTATTAAACCCAAAGGTTCACATACTTTTTCCACCCTGCACTATGAATGTTTACATGTTGTGTTCAATAAAAACATGAAAACGTATAATGTTTGTGCGGTATTAGTTTAAGCAGACTGTGTTTCTCTATTGTTGTGACTTAGATGAAGATCAGAACACATTTTATGACCAATTTATGAAGAAATCCAAGTAGGCCCAAAGGGTTCACATACTTTTTCTTTCAACTGTATCTTACCCATTCTTACATCAATAACATCAACAATCGTGGCCGTGTATTACATCAGAGTAGATTCTTTCCCTTACATGTTCTCACAATTGTTAGTTTTCTATGGAGGATAAAAAATGATTAAATAAAGTATGCAAAAAAATCATGACTAAAGAAATTGTTAAATAATGACAAATAGATCGATAAAGGAAATAAACAATTAATTTAGACGTGCAGCCAGTCCTACCCATAACTGCTCCGAACCGAGGATCACCCTGAATTTGACACAAGAGTCTGGCACACTAAAAAGTGTCCCATACTCCATGATGTCTCACAAGGCTCACTAGAGTACTCATGCCGATTATTACCCTTATTTCGGATTTATTTCTGTTGTTTCATTCATTCATTTACTGATTAATTTGTTTGTTTATTGCCTCGCTTTCAAGCGCTATCTGCCGCCATGACGCTTTTTTTGGTGCCGTTGCCATGGTGAATCGTAATTTCGGAGCTCCATTAATCATGGCTTGTCGTAGTTGTGGTGCAAGCTCTTAACTCAAGGTAAGTCTACACAGAGTTGATAGAACTAACTCAAACACGCTGTTCTGAAACCCAAAACTCAAAGTTTCGCATCTCGGTTTTAAACAACTTTGAGTTCACATTTTAACTCTGTGTTTTGTTTAAACCTCCTTATTGAAACGGGCCCCTGGTTTCTCAAGTGGGGGGATATTATTATTACTGCACTCCTGCTCTGATCATGCAAGGCTGCATGGTCAAGTGGACAGTTTGGCCTGAACAGTTCATTCCTTAAATATTGCTATTGTTTAAATTCAGGAGAATTCCAGAATGTCTGTGTGTCAGCTGAAACTGTGTAGAATGTGATTGATGCAACAAGACAACGACCCAAAACACCAGAGCAAGTCCAAAACCGAATGGCTTCAGAAACACAAAATAAACCTTTTGGAGTGGCCAAGTCAGAGCCCAGACCTCAACTCAATAGAGATGCTATGGATTGACTTGAAGAGGGCCAGTCACATGAGACGTCCAAAGAATATGACCAAGCTAAATCAGTTCTGCCAGGAAGAATGGGCTAAAATTCCTCAACGATGTGCAGGTCTGATCCACAGCTACAGGAAGCGCCTGGTTGAGGTTAATGCTGCCAAGGGGGTCAACCAGTTATTAATTCTAAGGGTTCACTTACTTTTTCCACAGCCATTTTGAATGTTGAATGAGTGTGTTCAATAAATTTTGTGTTATTATTTTTAGACACATAATGTTTGTCAATACCTTTGACTTGGATGAAGATCAGAGTACATTTTATTACATATAATTCAGAAAACCATGAAATTCCAAAAGGAATGCCACTGTATCATAACCTTTGAAAACCTTGAGAGTGGTCTCTTTTGATTCCTTGAGGCATGTCGAGTTGATTGCCGAGTTGATTGGCCATTGTGGGTGTTGCCCATTATGAAATTTGACTTAAAATGCACTATTTTCTGAACACAATGCCTAATCGCTATATAACTTGGAATGCTTCATTGAGGCCACTATCTGAGATGACCTGTAAAGTTTTTTGCCAGCGCCCCCTAGTGGTCACGAAATAAAACAAAATTTTAGAAAATGGTCATAACATATGACAAAATTATCATGTGATGGTCTGTTTTTTAGATTAGGAGATACCATCTGTCAGCCATTTTTTATTTTATCCAAAACTTTTTTGAACTTCTACAAAATTTGTCCGATTTGCATAAAAAATAGGGTATATATAATCTAGAGAATGTCCTGACAAAAGGTTTTGATTGGTGAAACTGCTCTTGTATATTGTATCAACGAATTCAAAGGAGAATATAACAAAGGGTCATATAGCTCTGTCTATATGAAACTTTTATGTATTCACACAAAACTTGGTATGTTTTACTTGCATAGTGGCACTTATTCGCCTGACATTTGGTGACAGCCCCTTCTAGTGGTCAAAAGTTATAAGGAATTATATTGTTTTCTAATAGTGTGCTTTTGTCTGATTTAAATCTGCTTTTCAAAGACTCATCATCAGAGATGTCCACATGTATTTCTCTTTGTGCAATTGAAAGGGCTTGACCCCGTAATGGACTACTTGTAAAATCTTTTCCACATTCTTTTCAATGTGGCTCAGTCATTTCCGGTAACAGTGTTCAGCTTATGTCCATGCAGAGATCAACGTTGATTGTTTCTATTTTTGGGGGCTGTCACTTGATTTAAAACAATAAAGTAACGTTAACGTGCTTTTTAAATGTGGGTTTTCGTGATGGATTTTAAAAAGTATTATAGTCTAACATACAATAATTGATAAATGTTTTGTGTGCATTTTGAATAAATTAGATGTTCCTTCATACTGGGAAGTATTTAAAAATAGCAATATGTAGATAGAGCAGATTTAATGCCAAATAACAGCGTGAAATTTTGTGGCATTTGTCCACAAAGTTATGACTACTTTTAACATAGGCCATTGACAAAAACAGCATTTACTCTTACATTTAAAATGTAGAGTAAAAGGAGGTAAGGCTATTTAACTTCTTATATAGCTCGCTCTTGATTTGATAGGATGGGTGACGTAATAGCTAATGGTGGGCAGCTGCTTAATTATTTCCACTTGCTGGAAAATGTTTCACTTTAACAGAAAATTACTGTATAACTCACTGAAATTATTCTTGTGGTTCCTGTTTTGGTTTCACATGAACGTACTTTGGCGTGAGCCCTGAATTAGTTTCAGAATTTCATGCTGTCGAAAAAGCTTTTGACATGGTTTCCAATTATGTTTTGTCCGATCCACATATCTGTTTGTTTATTCAAAAGCACAGCTTTTCAATTTTTTCCTTAAATTTTTCCAACCCTTTATCATTGTTGTACAGAATAGATTTATATCTGAAAATTGCTAAATGGATTTATTTTTGACCCTGTATTGACATGCATTAACATTACAAAAACATCTGCACTTCTGCCTCGATTTGATGTCATTGTTTTCCAGCCTCAGTGTGTCAGCAACTACCAGACACGTTACATTATAGCAAAATAATAGAAACAGTGGCCAATCAATTTAAAATAACACCCATTACAGCAAAATGTAAGTGACATCAGAAACTGAAGCTGTTGTGTCAACAGGATGTTTGTCACCTTAATCACAGACAGAATAAATGGTCAAATGTGTGAGAGCCAGTAGAGATTTTTCGCAGTTTCTTTATCTGGTTTTACATCCTATTTATTGTTAAGTTAAATGCTATGCAAGTTCTTTAGTAAGATAATTATTCATGTCAGCACAAATTATGTTTGACTTATGACGGAGATTACAAGAGATAATATTAAAGAGGTTTGTAAACTTGCAAGTATGATGTCAAAGAGCGCAATGTGCTCTATCCCCATTCCTGCTTGCTGTGGTGACAATATACAGTACATAGCACACTGTCATCACTAAAGGTTGTCTAAGTTGGTGTTTGCAGAATAATATAAGTTTTATAAATGTATTTTATATTTATTTCTTGGGGCAGACCTTTTGAAAAGACATCCCTCTTGGGGTGGTGGTCTTCTGACAAAAAAAATGTCACGTGGCCTTAATACTAAAACTCACCTTGGCCCACGTCAGGGAGTAGACGTCAGGCACACTTTCAGTCTCTACACCTCAGTTTGCCTATACTATGCGCCAAAAGTATGTACTGATTTGTTGTGGAAAAGTATATACTTTTTAGTGTGTAGCAAAACACACTAGTACATAATGGCACATACAAACGTAAAACGAAAGTCACCACTTCTTCCTACATGACCAAGTGATTGTTAATTCAGACACATCACAGTACAGTTCCTTTGTGCATTTAAGCATTTCTTATTTCATTGTTTTTAATGTAACTTTTACAGTATAATTACATTTATTTATTCAGTGAAGCATTATGAGAGCGTTAGATAAAGTTTGAAAGCGTGTCTCACGCCAAATGTGTAAGATATCTCATCCAGTGCCCAGTCTACTGTATTGGTTCACTCTTCACTTCCTCTCTGTCGTTCTCAGGCACTGCCCCCTGCCACTGTTTTTGTTTGGAATCTCTTCACCAGGGTCATTGAGACCTTCACCAGGGTCATTGAGACATCCCCCATGTCCAGAGAGTTTCGCCAGCTGTTCACCTCCAGGTGTGTCACTCTCTCTGTCTTGTATCTTGCACCACCTCGGGAAATAGACTGAACCTGACAGAGTGTTGTGACACGGCCGCTAGACATTGTTTATATTGTGTTTATGCAAACTAATGTGACCTATCCTATAAAGTATTACTACTTCCTTAATATCTCATGTTTCTTATGAGTTGTTTGATTAGTAGCTCTAGATCTTGTTATCTAAATTAATTTAAAAAAAGAACTGACAAGCTTGTCATGAATAAGAATTTGACTCAACTGCGGGGACAAACAACAAGCTTTATTTAGCAAGAGATCACATATGAGAAAGCAGTAAGCAGATATTCCCATGGACGCGATCGTCCGATGAAATCCTTTTGCTGACGGCGGGCGAAAGCAGCGATGAGCATGACAACACGGCCGGGCCTATGGTTCAGCGAAGCCTCAGGCGGGAGGTGGATGCCTGGTTGGGAAGGATGGCCTCGGCCGAAAGTTCTCTCTCTGGGGCCTCGAACAGCCGTTAGAGGGTGTTGGGTTTGGTGGTCGGGTCTCTCTCGTTGTGAATCGAACAGCGAGTTGAGTAGTCCTCTTAGACCCAGGCTGGTACAAGAGGGTGAAGTTGAACTGGTCGAAGAAAAGTGCCCAGCGGGCCTGGCGCGCACTCACCCTCTTAGCTAAACGGACATACTCAAGATTCTAGTGGTCTGTCCAGTCCAAGAAGGCCTGCGCTGACCCAAACCAATGACGCCTCTCACCCAGGCTTTCCACACCGCCAAAAGCTCTCGGATGCCAAGGTCATAATTAAGTTCAGCAGGGCTAAAACGGTGAGATTAGAAGGCACATGGGTGTACCTTGCTGTCATGAGGGGAGCCCTGAGATAAAACCGAGCCTACTCCGACAACTGATGCGTCCACCTCGACAATGAATTGCCATTCAGAGTCTGGTAAACAAAGCACAGGAGCAGAGACGAAACAGGACTTAAGGCTTTCAAATGCTACCTGAGATTTAGGATTCCACTTGACTTGCACCTTGGTGGAAGTTAGCGCCGTAAGTATGCCCCCCTGGGCCAAGCGATCAAACAGTTTCGACACCTCCTGCTGAAAAGCCCGAAAAGATGCACAATACAGTGCCTTGGCGTTCCACACCACCACACCCCACTCACGAGCTGTGCTGATTAAAAGTGTTAGGATGTACATCACTTTGGTCTCCTTCGTGGCTGCGCGGCTAGAGGGAGAAAACCAGGGGACATTGGGATCCCCGTCGTACGCTGGTGGATTGTTGGCGTGGGGTTCGGGCTTGAGTGATGAAGGGCTGCTTGAGACCTGGCAGCCTCGAGCTGAAGCTGTCCCTCGCAGGTTAAGAGTTCAGCATTGGAGCATTGAGGGACCCAATTTCCTGCGCATTGGTGTTCAGGCGGGACACAAGGAAAATAACAGAAATCAGCCTGATCAGACCGAGGACATGACAAAGCTAGTTTTAAGATATTTGAATCTAGCACATCACTTGGAATGAGTGTTCAAGAGATTTGGGATCATGGATTCTAGCAAATATCAATAGATAGAACCTTGACTGTTCCTGCTAGGAGTCACATATGGGCCAAGTTTGGATCTTCCAACAGGACTATGATCTAAAAACTAATTTCAAAATCTAAACAAAATGGGTCACTGAACACAAGACCAAGCTTCTGTCATTGTCATCTCAGTTCCCTGACCTGAATCCTAAAGAAAATGAGTACCTATAGACAAATCTGGAAATGTGAAAGGAGGGATTCTGTATAAAAGATTCTGATCTCAATCAAATTTTCTAATTTTCTCCAAACTCATTATAGGTGAAGACTGTGAAGAGCTGTTCTCTTGGCAAAAATAATGTTGTAAAATATAGTGAACAAAAGGGTATGATAAATTATGAGCAATGTAGAGAAAATCATTTAGATCATGAGATTTGCCCCATTTAAAATGATTATTCTCTAATGAAAGGTTAGATTTTTTAATGAAACGGCTTAATGATGCAGATTTTTTTTCACTTTGGGTGCAGGGTAGCAAAATAAAGTAAACTGTGTCATGTTATACCCAAATATTCTCAATATATGGACTACAAGTAAAATTGAGAAAGAATTATTCAGACACTTTTACCTGACAATTATTTTGCTTTAGTGTTTTGCTAATGCGAACATTTTACACCATTGAACTGAACTAAATCAAGCATTGCTTGGTAATTGGTTGCCTTAAATGGGTTTTATCTAACTGTGTACTTAAATTAAACAGAGGTCGGAGCCTGTGGCTGTGTGGACAGTGCTCTAGACATGTAGCGCATAGCACACGGGCGACCCAAGTTCGGATTCTGACTCATGTTCCTTTCCCAATCATCATGCTCTCTCACCCCATCGCTTCCAGTCTGTCTCAACTATCCTTTCCCAAAAAGGAAAATCCCCCACAAAAAGTTTAACTGAGTATATACATTTTTACCCCAGTGCCATCCATTACAAAATGACAGTATCACTGTATCATTAATTTCAACATCTAATTTATTTTAGGTAATAGATGGAATTGCACTGTTAAATTTTAGTTTTAATTCATTTTTTATTTTCAATATTATTTTGAATTATTACAGAAACACAAAGAGAAGGTTGCTATAGGCACCGCCAAAAAGTAAATGAGGACCCAGTACCTAGCTATGGCTTTTTGTTTTTAGCTTACCTCAATTTCTGAACTTTAATTTTCATTTTGAACCAAATAATATTAATATTATAGTATTAATATTATTAATTTTAATAGACACACACATACATACCACATATTACATTCAAAATTGCAATATACACCCCATATGATTCCATAGCAATATTCAAATCCATCAGTTACAACCCCTCCAATATTTCAACATGAAAATCACAGTAGATCAAATTAAAATATGTAGAATTACTTACTTTGTGACAATAATTTTGTTCCTAATCAAATATGAGTGTGTCATAATAAATTAGACAAAAAATACTCCCCCTCCATTGAACCGATTGGTAACGCCCAACCAATGAGTCGCACTTTCACCACAACAACGCGAGTGGTGTTTGAATGGGAGAGCACACGGGTAACTTAACGAACGCCAAAAATGAAGAGAAGCGCTGCACAGCGGACTATATTTAACTGCAGGTCAGAGAGGGATGCAAAAATAAAGCATGTACTGAGAATGAGGTATGAGAATATTGTGTGATAATAGCTAAGTACACACCATATATGTTAGCTAATCCATTGCAATGTATTTAGCTATAACTATCAGTATAACAAGTTACCAAAGCAGCCATCTGTTTTGCTAGTTCATTTTTCAAAAGTCTCTGTAATTATTAATGACAAAAGAATTCACATTGATGTTTGTTTTCTTCCTAAAATAATCTGACTTTTAAACGAATTGGATGAATGAATCATTTAAGTGGCTCACTCATTAAAACAGTGAATCGCTGCCGCCTACTGGCGCTTTCAATACTTAATTTCTTTCTTTTTATAATCTCTTCTATGTTAGAATTTATGTCAGTTTAACATACATTCTAAATCATTACATCTTAAAGACATCTTCTAACAGGAAACGTCCTGTAGACGTATCGCAGATGAGCAAACACTCTAAAAAATACGTCTTCCAGATGTAAACACACACATCAAATAGACGTCTCCGTGATGTTCGGGTGCTATCTGGGACGTTCAATGTTCAAACCAAATCTACGCCCTTGTATTTCATGTAATACCACAGGGCTCTTGAATGCTTCATCTGATTGGTTGACAAGCGTTCTTTCAGTAAATGCACACCTATGAAGGTGTTCCAGGTCTGCCGACCGCATTACAGTTCAATATCACTTCGCCAAGTTTAAATAACAGAAATGTTATAGCGTAGCCTATAGACCATCACCTCCCACAACACCCTGCTCTTGATCTGACGTTTAGAATTTCCACTTGAATTTAGATTTTTTGTATTTACTGCTGGTGATACAAACAATACGAGGTATTATTAATATTATTATAACTGGCTTTTCTGTCTGTCACATTACTGCAATCACCCAGTTGTGGTCGCGGTCTCGCTCTAATAGACACACACCACGTAGCAGGGTAGCAATGGCTCAAGCCTCCGAGTCCGTTCGCTCTAACTGACGCTTGAAATGAGATGCGCAAGAAAGTAACCCTACCATCTACAGCATTTTAAAGCCGATACCATGACAAACGTTGAAATTTAACCTTTTAACAATGTCCTGTAGTGTGGTAACCGTGGTATAAGCGGAATAATTGACTCCGGTCCGTTCAATTATCGAAAGTTAATCAGGGCATTACCACCTCGGGGTGTACATTATATTTCGAATAATTGAACGGCCCGTCGTCAATCATCCTTACATAATTGAACGGCCCGTCGTCAATTATTCCTTACCAATGCAGCTTAGGCTAAGCCTTTCCGTTTTTTGTAACCGGAGTTGTCATAGGACTCAGCTGTCATACTTTTTCATATTTAATGCACCAGCTTTGATTAAACAGAACTGCATTTGTTAATTAAAAGAACACATGAAGCCCCCATTGAATTTCAATTTATTAAATGCAAATGTCACTTTATGATCAGTTAACCAAAATGACTACTGCTGCTCCTTCATGTAAACACAAGAGAGATTTAATTGAACTATTCTAAAGAGTGAAAGAAGCAATCATTTTTTAAAATAGATATTTATTTACTTAAAAAAAGTACAAATCATCAATGTCTTGTTTCAAGACTGTGGAGGCATGTGTGGTAGGTTTTTACAGCGAAAAGCAAATGGGAACCGGACCTTAACATCTCAGAGATGACCCAGCATAAATTTGGGTGGTAAATTGTTTTTCAACAAAAACTCTGAAGAAATCATGATCTATGTAGAATTGCTTTTCTAGGTTGTGTCTGACAAACCGAGCTGCCTTAATGAGATTATAAATTAGTTAAGATAATAAATTAATCACATTGGCACTTACAGACATTCATACCAGCCAATACTTTGTGCTATATGGCTTTGTTCACAAGAGAATACAGTAAAAAAGGGTTCAGTTGATGCTATTTTAATGCTTACACATTTAAAGCAGCCACAACACAATGGACACAAAATCTAGCTTGAATTAGAACTATTTACAGAAAAGTAAATTTGAAAAGGTTTTCTGCCATAAAAGTATAAAGTTAAAAAATGAATAAAAAAACTAAGAAAAATCAATAAATACTGTACCACACATAATTATTAGTGGTAAAAGTAGTCTATCAGTTAAACTGTCTCATAAGATAAACAAAAAGTTAACAATTATTAAATTAGTTCAAGTTGTAGGGTGAGTCTTTTTCGGACCATTTTTTAACAATTTCTGACCATTTTAGCGCCTAAGTGGACAGACAGGTAGCAAAACACCACAAGATATTTATGAACAAAAAGCTGTTTCAACACAACCAGTAATTCACTTCTTAGTCTTTTTGGGGCGCCTTACACAAATTAGTGAATTCATTAACAGCCACTGTTACGGCGCATAAATGCATGTCCCTGCACAGGATAATACAGATCAATGAAGCTGAGTTGCCCTACAGTGATCTCAGAAGGACCATGCACCTTAAAGCCAGACTTCTGGTAAAAAGGCACCAGGAAGTCCTCACACATGAGCATTGCACGGCGGACATATGGTAGACAACGGAGATACTGTAAGTAACGCCACAGCAGGATGGATCCCTTGCCCTGCTGGCGAAAGGTCCGATGGACTGCCAGCACATGGATGTGGACAGTAGTCCCATGAGGCTTATGCAAAGTCAATGCATCCTGTAACGGAAGACAACCAACATGAGTTTTGCCATTTACACGTACACCAATGACAAATGCAAAAGTAACTTCAAAGTTCTAAATTAAAAAAGATGAAAATAATAAGAATTAACCAGAAAGCATAATTCTGGAGTGTCCTAACTTTTTGTACAGGGGCCATATACGGTATGGAGATATGTAGGCCTACATGTATGTATATACAGAATGCTATATTTAAAAAAAAAACTGTAAAACTGTGTTAAACTTTACAATACAACCTTCTATGTGTCTATTTGAATATATTTTGAAATGTAATTTATTCCTGTGATCAAAGCTGAATTTTCAATATCATTATTCCAGTCTTGTTATTTTTACTCCAGCCAAATAAAATATGGAATATTTACTGTGGTAAGACGGTCCTGGTCCCAGAGTGAACCAATGATAAAAGCGACCAGCCTTCCCTGTTCAAACCAGCCCAAAGAAAGCTCAGGACAGAGGGTTAGGAAGTGTCGGACCTCATCCAGATGAAGAGGACATTCCCCAGTCACAGATATAAAAGCTGAATAAAAAATGATAAAATAAATTTTGTCAAAAGTAACTTATTCACATATTCGTTGACAACTTCTTTACATTATGTGATGGTTTTTTATTTTAAGTTGTTTTGGGGACTTTTATAACCAAGTCAAACGTGGTTCTAAGGTTTTATTTGTGAGTTAATCCACACTTTAAATGCACACAAGAATACCAATCAGGATCAGCTTTCTTTGATTCCTAGAGCTTAAAATTACGTTCATACAATTTCTTGTACAGATACGTTCCTATATTTAGCTTTAAAAGTCAACAATTTAAATGATGAGGTCTTCATTAGCCTTATACAACAATAAAATTGGTCTATAATTTCAGTTATCTCGAGAGAATGCCATTTTACCTGTCCACTTTATGTGGAATAAAGTCCAAGTTCCTACCTAAAATGAACATCTGCACTTCACAAGAAGACAAGGGTATCAATACTAAAAGATTATATAAATATCATAGAAAATATCATAGAAAGCATTACATTTCATTAATTATTAAACAAATTAGAAGTTAACTGTTTATTGTGAAACTGTGTTTCTTGAAAAGTATTGCTTCAAATTAATGTTTGCAAGATAGAGCCTTATAATCCTATAATTCGTTTTTTTTTTAAATTATAATTGCATTTGATCTGTTCTAAAAAAAATCCACATTTACAAATTTAAGAGGAGTTTTGATATAATAAAGGTTTTTATATTTAGAGTCTCTGTCTCTATTATGTTTTGAAGAAACTTTCTCAAAACTGCACAGAATGAAGATAGAATAAGTTTGATAATTGTGCCTTACCTTCTCTCTCTATCTCGAATACACTGATAGCGTCCTCCGTGTTGAGGGAACGAAACTCGCTGGCAGGAAGAGTGTGCCTGCGCTGGCGACCGGGGGAGATGGGAACTCTGTGGCTGTGAAGGGGCATCAGGTAAGGCAGTGCGCTCTGTACTGACATGTTGTCTTTGCTATGCTGTTATTTGTGTTGTTTTATATTTAAATTATTCAGATGTCTTATGGGTCGTCTAACCTGAGCAACTGTGTGAAAACTGAAAACTGAGAGACGTGCCATGAGAATTTATACCCACCCCTCCACCTTCTTAAAACCCATTAGGCGCATAAGCTTTAAGCCAGCCCCTATTTCACAATGAGTCATACTTACTGAAACCCTAGTGTGCCTTTATTATAGAAATGAACGGGAAATTTAACTGAAATGCATAATTTAAAAAACGGCTAACATTTACTGGCTTTGGATGGATAAGCACTTTTCCGTGAAACCTCCAAGCTGGAGAATTCAAATTATTTACAATAAAGTCGTTTTTATTGTACCTGTACTCTGTAACGCCATCAGACCAGATTATATCTGCAAACATGAACAGGGCCTAAAAATAATATAAATTCTGTCCATTTTAAAACTAGACTGTGATTTTAAATTAATAATACATTCGGAGTTTTACTGACACCATGCGGCAGATTTCCAGTCTGTTTTCTTTTGATGCCGGGGTGGAGCAGCAGTTGAATTGTCATAGACAAGCATGACCAGGCTATTAAATAAACCGGCCATCACCAATACATGTTAAATGAAGGAATTAATTAAGCAATTAATAAACAAAATTACAATCCTGTATAGTATTCCTGAGTGGTCTTTACGTGATTCGATAATATTTTCATTAAAAGCACTTGCATTTTGTTTAGTTCTGAAAAATATAGATCTTCGAGACGGGAAACACTGATGTAATATCAGCACAGTGGTAACAGGTGGCCCCGTCCTCCGAGCGGCGCTCTACGTACAGACGTAAACACGTGCTGCTTCTGCTCACAGGTTCTATTACTTCTCTATCCCTCTCTCCTCCTGCATCATTCAGCAGCAGCAGCAGAGATGGCGGACCCCGCCACAGCAACGCACTCTTCGGCTGTAAGCCCAAGCTCAGAGCCGTCGTCCCGTGCGCTGTCTCCCACGGCAGGTGGAACGCAACGACTCTTGTTTACCCATGACCTGGTCTCCGGTAAACACCGCGGAGCGATGCGCTTCGGGCTCGTACGTATGATTTACGGCGAGGAGGATTTTGAGGATTCTGACTCCGAGACTGGCGGCGATGGCGGAAAGAGAGGAGGTGGTGTTGGTGGTGAAGGCGCTGCCGGTAACTCGGACAACGAGAGCGGGGCACCGGGCACACGATCATGGCCTCTCAGTAGAGGATTCGTTCGAGTTCAGTGGTATCCCGAGGGGACGAAGCAGGATGTTCGGGAGACGAAGGTAACGAGAAACGCAGTAAATCAGGGTTTGGGTTTTATTGTTCTATTTAACCGGACCTATTGTACTATCAGACATTTCGCTTCGATGCTTTCTAACGCCAAATTTAGTCATTTAAATAAGGCCGAGATACTTTGAAGATAGAAAAGAAGCGTTGATAAGGTAAAAAGATCATAGCATAAATCAGACATAATGGTAATGGTTATCATCGCCAAGATATTGTGCTTGCTATGCCAGCGTTTCCCTAGGTTTTTGCCATACCTTTTTATATCGCACATAAGATTTGTCCACAGGGTGTAGTTACTTTTAAAACGCGTATATATATAAATATCTTTGGTCAAGCATTCAATGAAGCAGTCAAAAGCTGATCAGCTGTGAGATCTCATGCGCTTTACATGGAGAAAATCTCAAACGTGTAATTTATTTAACGGTGGACGGCATGTACAGTACAATCGCTTGTCAATATTTTTTTGTAACTCTGCAAATAGTAAACAATGTATGTGCACAATAGCCCTGGACATATAGGCCTTCTGGCTGCAATGCTTCTGGAGGTTTTTATTTTGTAGGATGGTTTGCTGATGTGCTCCTTTGTGTCAAAGCATAATGGACTAGCTCTCACCAGAACTCACCCTTTTATTGTCCAGGTCTCAGCTATAGTTTTAAAAAACATAAATGAAAATGAAACAGAGGTCAGTGTTGTCCCTATCAAAAACATACCATCTTCACCACCCCACCCTTCAATGCTTAGAGAAGGCCTCCCATGAGAAGTCAAATATGAATTTTAAAACAGAAATTCAATAGCTTGTTGTATAATTATCATACTGACAAAACCACTGCAGAACTATGCCTTGTTTTAATCCATACAAAAGAAATATAGAGAAAGGAGTGTAAACTGGTATGCTTGAGAAGTATCATGACCTTATTTATTACAGCGTGACTGATCTGTGTGGATGCTTAATGGTGCCTTCAGATGTGTTTTCATAGTCTTAAATATGGTATTTTTTTGTAATTATGTTTAAGCATTAATCATGTATTTTACTATGTCTTGGAGTCTTTAAATTTCTACTTTTGTTGTACACAACCACTCTTTATTCACCTGTCTTTACTTTAAGCAATGTCAGAGACCGTATGGAAGTGTAGTTATCGGAACCGTATACCTTTTTTTAGTTGTTAGCTAATCCTTCTTTTTTAAGCAAAGCTGTTTTCCTAACTTTGCAACCATTTTAAAACAGTATTGAAATGATCTCCTGGGGTCAGACTTTCCATGCTCTTTGGACAAATGGCCTGATACACAGGTCAGTGTCTTGCTTTTTTAAAGGACTCCTGTTCCCAATCTCACATATTAAACAGGATTCAACATCCTTAACCTCACAATCTTTGAAAAACTGTTTTCATGGTAGGCATCTCTTGTAACAGACTGATATACTGTTTGCCAAGTGTCTTTTTAAATCTTAATACCTCTATTCTATTTCATTACTTTGTCCTTCTATTTTTATTCGAATACACAGACAGCTTATACTGATATATAATGTAGCTTGAATACACCTTTGGACATACACAAATAATAGTAAATTGATGTAGTTGTAAAGGCAACTGTACGTTCTGGCTTCTGTACGTGCTGGCTTCTGTCATGATGATGTCATGAATGATTATGTCTGTATGAAATCATGCAAATAAGTCTCCCGTCATTTAAAGACTATACAGGACACCAAATGCAGTAATAATTTAATATTCAAGTTTTTTATTTTGGATAAGAATCTATGGTTTAGCTGCCGAGAGATTATAACTGGTTTTCTGAGGTTTTATAATAGATTTAACTGTTGTCTGAAACCAAGACTGTCATTCACATTTATTCCTTCAATTCACATTTATTCCTTCAATTCACATTTATTACTTCAATTCACATTTATTCCTTCAATTCACATTTATTCCTTCAATTCACATTTATTCCTTTAATGCTTTCAAAGTGCAGTGCACAAAATATTTGTTAACTCTGGTGGTTGTCCGTGTAAACCTGTTGGTTTATGGAAATAAATGGTATCAGATGATGATAGTATGTCTCATGGTTAAATTAATGCATTACAGTTACTTCTCCATGTAATGTAAATGGTTGATCTGTGGTAGGTTGTGGTGTAGAAAGCATCAACTGGGAGGAACACCATGCAGAGGATGATCCGATGGATGTTTTAAATGCCTTTGTCATGCTTTTTTCAGGCAAGATTAGCCTCAGTGCTGCTGCATATAATCATAAGATAATATTTCTTTATTATTACGTCTTTTGGTATCGTTTACATGGTAAAATAGTTTTTTAATTATCTGTAGGATTAGCTGTGTAATATAAATGAAATAAATGTCTTGCAACTAATGTTATAATGTTGACATCATTGCCAATGATGAATGTCCTGTACCAATGTGGTCAGGCTGTTGATTTCGGCCCTTAAAGCCCTCCAAATGGATGTTAGAACCAGTATTGAATATATATAGAATTATAATTGTACATTTTAATTTTGAATTGCATAGGTATTTTATGGCTAACATGAATTTCACATCATTTATATTGTATAATTGTAATCCATAATGTTAAAATACAGTGACAGATTGCATTCTTGGTAGGTTTTGCATCATAATGCAGCCTTGTTCTGTGGATGTTTCTTTTTTTGGAACTGTCCCAGTGTCTGTGGATTGAATCAGTGGCACAGTTTGGTGCATATGTAATGAAATGTAAGACATCTGCTAATCACAGTGAGAGAGAACCATTTATGTATGATTAGGATTAGGTAAAGTGTTTTAAAACATAGATGAAAGGGGTGGGCCTGTTTTTAAGGCGTGGCTCCTGTTGTGCTGCAGTGTGATGCTGCAGTCTCTTCTTTCCTCTTACACACATACAATCGTTTTGTTCATAAGTGTGTAAAGTAATAAGAAACATGAATTGAGCAAGTTCTTATTGATCTTTGTAATCAAGCCTTATTTTGGGCTCAGGCAGTGAAGGTTACTGATGAACAAGATGGAGTACGAGCCTCTTCCACTCAAGGCAGGTGCACCACGATCAATCTTCTTTGGGAATTTTGCATTAATAATGGCTGATTTTGTG
Organism: Triplophysa dalaica; assembly: GCF_015846415.1. Classification (NCBI taxonomy): domain Eukaryota; kingdom Metazoa; phylum Chordata; class Actinopteri; order Cypriniformes; family Nemacheilidae; genus Triplophysa; species Triplophysa dalaica. Next base: position 7,954,743 of record NC_079547.1, on the reverse strand, counting down.
ACGGTAATTGCCAGGAATTTGCAAAAAAGTTTTTTTGATTGTTATGATCAGTGGCAGTTGTTGACAATATATGTAGGTGGGGCAGCTTCTGGGTTGTACTTTAGCCTCATCTTAATTAACTTAAGTTTTACTATCAAATTAAAATAAATTTGCAAGTAAACTACTAAAAGAAGGAAACACACACCTTGGTGGAAGATATCTTCCGTTTGTATTTGTTTATCGGTCTGGCTACTAGTGGTTAATAACTATTTATATTTGATTTAATATTAGATTTTATACAGTTCTTTCTGATATTTGAATCTGATTGGCTGAGAGACATGGGATATTCCATAAGAACAGTGTTAATTTTGTCAACTATTTTTATTTTAGTCTTAGTTTTAGTCCCACGACAAATATACTTTTTAGTTTTTATCTTATTTAGTCATCTATGTCCTGTTTTTGACTAGTCATGTTTAGTCGACTAAATGTGGAAATGTAAATGTCTATGCATTTTTGTCTCGTTTTAGTCAATACAAATATTTTTGTCATACTGTGTGATAGTTAAATGGCAAAAAAAGTTACTTAAAAATAATAATCACAGTGATTGTTGTTCTTGAGAAATTTGTTTTTATATTTCATTATATTTATATCTTTTATCAATAAGCACAAATTAATATAATGTCAAATCATGTGGATATTTTATTTAACTTCATCTAAGAAGTATTCCCACAGAGGTTTGATAAGTGCATAGGCCTGTTCATAGACATCCAAACTCTCTCTTAAGTTCTCCCGCAAATTACTAGTCTCTTCCAGATGAACGCAAAATATTGACAATTCCCCCGGAAACAAAGCAACTGACCATGAAGGAGAACCCTCGGAACATAGTCGCGAACGGACTCACAGTTTTTTTGCGAGGTGAACAAACAATGTAGTCAAGATCATCATGGCTCGAGCAGCTCATGAGAGAATACAGACCGCTAAACTCTTGTTTATTAACTTAAGATCCTCAAGGGCGCTTCCACTTTAGAGTATTTGTGTATGGCTAACGCTTCAAGGCTGTTGTGATTGTGCACGTGTATTCGTTAGCTTTGGCTTTTAGCAATAAACGGTAACAATGGCGTCAACTTCACTTCATCAGTTAAACACATGCAGGTCGATCGAAGTGTAACAGAGGTCTGCTAGTGCATGTGCAAAAGTCTGTCTTTGTTAGAGATCGATTTTTTTTTTTTTTTTCAGCTATGGCGAGGGAAATGACGCCAGACCGATTGGGTCAGACCGGTTATATTAATTTACACTAATAACAGAAGCATTAGTTTTGTCTTTTTATATTGGACCTAAGTTGGATAATAAACGGGCAGATTGACTAGGAGACGTTTGCAAGCAGGACTTTAAAGGATGTTACATAGAAGTGTTTAGGAGGAAGGCAGGTGTGCACACACACACACACAAGATATCATTCTATTACACAGAACAGCTTTCAATTTCTCTTAGGAAGGCCTCGCCCCTTTTTTGGCGTATTCCTTTGGAGGGAGGTTTTTAAAAACTAGTGATATCATTTACCCGGGAAGTATTGGGCTGTAGTCCGATTCCATCCATTTTCTATAGTCCTTAAAAAGCTAATTCCGTTAAAGGCAATATCTCGCTTGGCATTGAACTTTGAGCTTTATCATTTTGCAGATTTTGTTTATCCTGTAACGGCAACAAAAGTCACTAACTAAAAGCGCACACTCTCTCAGCACAACAGAGTTATGTTAAGTTTGTGATTTATTATGTATTCAGCTTGATGTATGTTGCCTATCCGTTTATATTGAACACAAGAGCAATTAATGAAAGACACTTTCTCCTGCGGTACATGGTGATCGGTCTGAGAAGCGCTGCTTGATGTCAGACAAACAAAATATATTGACAAGTTTGGGACACAGTGACACAGTGTAGAATGTATTCATGTGGCACCCATATAATTTCTTTTTCTTACGGCTACAGCCGAAGCTAAAGGAGGAATTTAAGCAGACTCATGCACCTCATGCATTCAAATCATTGCGGTTGACAATCAACTGCATTCTGTGCCTGAGCAACAAACAAAAACATGCAAAATTTTTTTTTAACTACCTAATATAGAAACAAAACTAAACTATTTTAACTACTTTAGTAGTTTTAACCGTGTCATTCACCTCATTAATTGAAATTCGTGCTCAAGCACAGTTGACAATCAAACTATGCGTTTTGCACCAGAGCCACAAAAAAATACTCCAAACATATTTCTAAATTCACTTAATAACGAAATTAAACGAAATATGAATAAATTGTCATTAAAAACAAAACTGAACTATATTAATTGCCGCAACAGCCTAGGGCTGTCACGATTATGAAAGTTGGCTGACGATTAATTGTCTGTTTTAGAGCTTTGATATTTAAAGGCGGGATGTCCAATTTCTCAAAGCCCTTGCTAATAACCAAAACAGACAGACCCCTACCCCCATCTTTCTCTTTTGTCAGCTCTGCTCAACTAATGTCCATCCTCTGCACTGTGCACATTACTGCTAATTGGCTACAAGGTTGTTTTGGTACTCGGTACTAAACAAGAGTAATTCGGAAATCTGACAACCTGCCTTTAATTCTCATACATTTTTGATTCAGCTCTGAAAATACCATATTGTTCTGAATAAAATAAATGTTTTTGTTCTTGGAAATACAACAGAAATTTTGGGTCATCATATATTTAAGGTCTAGGCTTTAACCTGTAAATAATTCAATTATTTAACTTAATTGAGTAAATCGATTAGGGGTGAATTAAAGCCACCATTAAAATGCTATCAGTCACTATTTTTATGGTATATGCTTTCGTTTTTAAGGGATTTTGTGCACTGTTAACTAAACGTGTGTGTGCACATCGCACCAGACTCATGGCTTGCACACAAACCAAGCTCATTGAGAAAGAGAGATTACGCACACATGCTACTCTCATCAAACACATCGGAAAAGAGAGATGCGGAAGCACTGTTAATACAATAGTTAATTGATTGCAGACACAGTCATTATCACCAATTGATAACACAAATCACAAAATGTGATGCCAAATATACTTGGACATCCATTAATATGCCTCTGCAGCCCGCCCAAGTGATGTCAATGTGTGTGAAACACTGCAACAGAACAGTGTACATGCTCAACTCTAAAACAATTTTGCATTAAATTACAATTTTCTAATTATTTTATTTAATTCATATATAGACTTCATTCTAGACTTTGCCAAATAGATGTTTACTATTTTTACTACTGAATGTGAAAGTGAGTAACAATGTTCTTGGCTGATAACATGGCTGTTCAATTGCTAAGTTTTTTTGTCAGAAAAATATTATCTTTTTATAAGGTTGTCTGAAGAAGATGGTTTATTGTTATTTGTCCAGAATAAAAGCATAAGAAGGGATGCACATAAGTGGTGCGCAGGTGCGTATGCGTTACCAAAATTAAAAATGCAATCTGTAAATAAGTTTAGACCACTCATTTGCGTATTGACATTGTTTAAACCTTTTGATGCACGATCAATGTTTTAGACCGACTAAATGTAATACTGCACTTCCCACTAACCTGCCAAAAACCTAAAAGATAGTCGTTTTAGGTTTCAAAATTGGGGTTGAAAATAATTATTTACTAATGAAAATACATTATCACTGTAATTTAAGTGTACTTTAAAGTAATGTAAATATAGTATTATCCCACTTTATTATTTTGTTTATTGTTGATTAAAAATAACTACTTTTTACTTTTATTTTTAATAGGTAAATATCATTTTTCACACTATGTGCAATGTGAGCGCCGAACCAAATTTCCAGGTGCTCTCTTGAGAACCAGATTGAAAACTTATGTGCACCCCTGAGCATAAGAGTACTGCACTTGTTTTCTTATCGCCTGTCTCTTTTTCCACCCAAAACCCTTTCTAGCTGAAACTTGAAGATCGATCTATTGTGCCTAGAGACTTCGTCCGGCATTTGAATTTGAATGTAAGTTGTTTAATCCCTCACGACTAGCATTTAAATGGCTGTTTATTAAACAACTAAGCTGCTATACATGTAACTAGTCATGTTGCAATGTATTTTTGGAATTATTAAAATGTGTGACATATTGTAAGCTTTGGCACTAGTATTTAAAGCTGTTGTTATCTGTGTGTTGTCTCCATCTTGCAGAATAAACAGTGTGGTATTGTGACCAACATAACCACAGAATGTGCAGTGAAGCTTGTAGGGACCAACTGCGTCCTTTATCCTGTTAACAGCAAAGATCTGCAGCATGTCTGGGTGAGTTTGTTCTCTTATGTTATTTTACAGGTATGGTATATTCTAAATGGGAGAAAACACTAGGTACGAATGTAACTTTGATTCTGTGAATTCCGTGTTACTGCAAGAGGCAGTGTAACACTAGTGGATTATCGCAGCACTAGTCAGATAGTTCGAGAAAATATACAAGTCACATGGTGACATTTGCCTAGTGTCAGGGGAAATAAGCCCGTGACGCTCAACATTCTGTCTCGATATGCCTTTCTCGCACATTATGAGTGACAAAAAACATAGGCTGTGCTATCGGGCCTCTCTCTCCGCATGAATATTGAAATAAAGAAATTTCAAAGTATCTACTTTTAAATGATCCAATTAATATTAATATTCTCTGATTATGTACAATCTATGAAAATTAAGACGGGTACAGTTTCTCCCGCATCAACTTTTTATGTGATCACATCCTTGTGCAGAGCTCTCTTATTCACATGATCTGCGCAAGCCCCAAACAATGTCACAACAAAGTGGTTCTTCGTCAGATATGTTAATTTTACTGCATGTTTGGTCGATGTCACGCTGCACATGTGCATCTTCAGACAGTCCTAAACAAAGAAGAAAGGTTTACATTCTGTTTGAAAAAATCACCACTCCGAGGATAAACGGTTTCATTGTAAAGAGCCACTGCATCAAGTGGAGCGCAACCTTTCTGACAAGTATGGTTTCTTTCAGTCCTTACTGTTTGCTGTGGTGTTAGTATAGTAAACGTGTAGTTCCCATGGTTTTTGGGCAAAGTTTTTGTCAGGGCTCTCTTGTTATTCTTCATTTTGAACATAGTTTTCATTTTTACATCATACATATAAATTGGTTCCAAATATCGGTTTTTGGTCTACTTGATCTGTAATAATCGACATCGGGCCTAAAATACACATAGTGGTTGACCCGTAGTACACATTTCAGAATCTAAATAAATAACTTTTTCTTCGGTGTTTAACAACTCAAGCTGTTACAGTGACTGTTTACTTGGCGCTATTACTGCTGACAGCATACACCAGGGCATTCAATTAGTTAGTTAGTCAGTTCATGAAAAAATGAGGGGCAGGAGGGATATGGGTTGCAATATAAGGGATAATAACAACAATAAGAAATCTGTATTATTTTTTCCCAAATTCCATTTTCCAACAACATTAACCCACATAGACACAATTCTCCGCCCTTGCCTCAGTACTTTTTAAATGGTGGTCCCATTCGTGCTAGCCAAATGTCAGAAATGAAAGTAATAAATGTTCTCTTAAATGTGGGTTAATGTTGTTTCAAAGAATTTCCCTTTTTTGTTATGCAGTTTCAAAATATAACCAATGAACATATTTGAATGTAGAAAAGCCTGCGTTGACATCTTACAATGCACCGATGTTGTTGTTGTTGTGCAGTTTAAAATACAAAATCAGCATGTTTAAATGTAGGAAAGAACTTTGGGTGTCTTATGGGGGGAAAAAAATAAAAATACATCATACTGGCTCACATATTTAGGGCCCTATGATTGAATCGCGGAATATAGGCATGTTTGCTGTATATTATATAAAGTTTTTACTTACATTTAAGTAGATTTAAAAACTAAATATTTTTCCCTGTATGGTTCAACATACTGGGGGATTTTTAATATAGTTTATAAGTGAATACTGTAGTATACTGATCTTTTTATGTGGTAATATTGAATACTGAAGGACGGAAAGCACAGAATTCCGAAAATTAGAACATCATCCTCTCAAAACAATGAAAACAGCATATTTTTTACTTAGCTGCACATATATTAATATGAATATCTTGCTAAACGTTTCCCAGCACTGATTAAATGGTGGTTAAATGTAGGTTAACACTAGTCTGTAGCTTTTTTCAGCTTATTTCACTTTGGACATTAAGCCAACAGGTTAATACCACTCACAGACTAAAGGCTAACCACCTTTCTTGGTGAAAAACTGGGTTACATTTTGACACCCTTTCCTTTATCTTTCCTCTCTCTCTTTTCTCTCTTTCCCTTTTCAAAATCCAAATTTTGATTTAACGTTACTAGGCAACATTGTGGTCATTGTAGTTTTGGCGCATCTTCTGACTGTAACTAAACACCGTCACTGATGCCCCCTTTCCACCAGCAGGAACCAGATGCTAGTTCAGAGCAAGTGCCATTGCCAGTTCTTAGTTGGTTTCACCGGCGAGCCCTTTAAGAACCGGTTGCTTTTCCACAGGCTAGAGAGCCAATACAGAGCCAGGTGTTACGTCACCGAATACGTCTTAATTTTATGCCAGCGAAAATCATGAAATTACCAATACATAACCAATACTGGTACGTCATGTGCTAGCTGGGTTAGTTATAATGGCTTACAAGCCAAAAGCTTTCTCACCTGCATTATCATTCTACCCATGATATAGGCACTTGGGTTACTCTGGGGTTATTGAATCTGAAATTAATGTACTGTAAATCATTTTGCTTACAAGCATCTGGTGAAAGGACGTGTCAAAATTGAGTGATTAACATTTTCTCTGTCTTCCGTACCCATCTTCAGCAATTTATGTATGGGGACTACATCGTTTATGACTTCTGGCTGGGAAAGGTGTATGATCTCAGCATCCAAATCATAGTACAGCTCTCCAATGGAGCACGGTAATGTAACAACTTTATTGTCATTGTTAGTACGAGTCATATCTGCTTATTCCATGGATTTTTCTACTCAAAATTGTGATTGCAATTTCTAACTAAATAATGAAATCAATGCAAAACATAATCAAAAACGTCTAACAAAAAAACACATAAAACAATGCAGTGACGGGTGTTTCTGTATATTTAGAACCGCTTAACATTAACTATACAGTCTGCACAGTAAATTCTGTTTTAATGCCTTAATTCCATGATTTTATCAGTTTTTCTTCATTCATATCGCCTCTTGGGCAGACCTTCACCAAAGAAAGCGGACAAATTTCCCACACCTTCAATATTAAGGTCACAAGACTATTCAAAGCATAACCGTGGGCTTTAGCGTTCAGGTATAAACCGTAACCGTGGCATTCATTTTTCCTCTTTAGTTTAACACACAATCAATCAAAAGCACCTTGGCAAGCATAATGGAGTGGCTCAGAGATAAAGTATTTTTGTAGGCTAACCCGGAAGGAAGTTTTGTTTCCCATAGATCTTATTTTTTGTAATCTTACAAAAGTCTGTGATTAACAAATGTTCATGATGTTTACACGTTTTGTCTAACAAGACAATTTACAGATTAACACAATATTTTTGAAGCCTAAATACAATCGGCAGGAGTAATAAACTAACTCAAGGATTCCAGATTCCAAAAAAATAAATAGGATGCGGGACAGTTTTTTTACAATATACTAATTTCTTCTGTTATTTTTAATTTCTGTTACTTATTGAATTTTGTTCCTTTTATACTGTTTTTGTTGCTGTTACTTTTAAATCATATATTAAAACATGTACACAGATATTGTATTCAGTATTTGTGCCTTTTTATGATATTTAATTGAAATAAATATTTATCTTTTTAATTTGATTTAATTTTCCTTTATGCATTAGTTTAACCCCCCCTAATAATTGCTGTTATTTTACTCACCCGCAGTCCTTCCAAGATGGGACTGGCATTGTTTTTCGAGAAGATATTTATGAATATACTTGGTTGAAGTAATATAATTCAAATCAATGAAAGTCAAAAACGCTTATACATTCAGCACAAAAGTAATCCCTGCCCCTTGTGACGTTAATCTGCCGTTTTATAAAGCCATTTCAATCATACACAGGTTATGAATGCTGTAATAAAAACAATACAGATTTCCCTTATCTGAGATGTGATTCGAGACCGGTGCGCTCACAGCTGGCACTCAGTAACAATTACTCGAACCACAGTCTCGCCCCGCCTACTCCACTACAGGGACTTTAAAATATATTTCACAGAACTATGTTTCACAATAGTATGAGATAGGGCTGTCACAATATCAGATTTTCACTACACTGTTATCATGGACAAAAGAATTGATGGTAACAATATAATTTCCAACGATCCAATTTACTGGTGGGCAGAAGAGTACTTAAACAAACTTTCTGAAAAAAAAAAACTTTTATTAGGACTGTGTGCGTTATTAGCATTTATTTTACTTTTAAATGCATTTCTTTTCTACTTCTCTTTTACCACATAAAAAGGTCACAATATTCACCATTTCCATTTTTGATTTAGTATGATGTTGTATGTTTTTCCTCTAGATGTTCCATGAGTGAGGAGGATGGTGCCAAACTCTATGATATTTACCCTCACGTCAGTGATGTGGTATGTAAATAGAACATTTGTGTTCATGTCTATCTCTAATATAACTCGTATTTAGCAAATGTTCCAAACAGTTTGTTGATGTGATCTGTGATTTGAATTGTTCTTTTGCCCTTTACTCCAGGGTTTATTCTTTGATGATGCATATGGGTTCTACCCAGGCCAGGTTTTGATTGGACCCTCAAAGGCTTTTACCAATGTGCAATGGCTATATGGTGTAAAACCAGTTCTCAGTAAAAAAAGCAAGTTCAGGGTTGTTGTGGAAGAGGTAAGACAAGTTTAGTTAAAATGTCTGTGATATAAAATATTTGAAAATAACCAAACAAATGCTGCTTTAGCTTTATTTAATTAACCTCTTCACTAAACTATGGCTCCTTATTTTTGTTTAATTGCAGGTTCAGGTGGTCGAGCTAAAGGTGACATGGATTACAAAAAGTTACTCTCCAAAAGGGCCCGACAGTGTCTTCCCACCACCCTCAACCATCACACAGGAGAACCTTTGCAGGTATCTTTCGATCCAGCATTATCTATGCCAGTATCAGACCAGTTTCAATACCAAATATAAAATCTGGGCATCCCTATGTGTACTTTCTTTAAAAACTCTTTAAAGGGGTCATGACATCAGGAATAAAAAAACTGACTGAAAAAAATGTCATAATTAGACCTCAAGGAATAGAGTGAAATAAAAATTCTGAATAATAAAAATATTATAATAAGATTATTTTTCTGACATTATTCTCTAATAATCAGGGTGAAGAGACTTGGCTTCTTTGATCATACTCAGAGGCAGCTTGGAGAGAGAGCCCTGTATGTGTTTCCCACCAAGAGTGAAACCACACGAATAACTTGCGAGGGACCTGAGGGGGCCCCTGCTCAACCCGATGACCCTGTTGTTCGAAAGGTATAGTTGATTTGCCAATAACTGCCTTGTGTTTTTAAAAGCAATTTCTGTGCTTTTATTCGTATTTCAAAGTATAGTTGGACTAGGCAGTTGAAAGTCTATTTGACAAAATGTAATTTTTTTGCAGTTAAAAAGAATGTTTAGAAAGGAATCTGGAAAAAAGATGTCAGAGAATTCAGACACAGAGACTAACAACTCACACTCAACAGAGAAGGTGGAAAGCATGGAAGGTATGAATATACTTTTCACTTTCAGTCCTACAAACTGAAGTATGGTATTGTAGCGCATGACATGTATTTATAGTGCTGAATGCCATATATGTGAAGGATTTTTTGTTTCTGTCTATAAATCTCCTATTACTTTCATTTTAGTAAAAACATTAATGTTATTATTGTTCAAGTCATGAATTTCATTTCTGAAAAGGGCAGGGAATTATCCTCTTAGATTATTTCTATGGGGAGATTAACTAAATATTGATTTGTTAATATTGGTAATTATGTAATGATGTAAAAAAAAGTCATGCATTCCAGGAGGAGCTATTTCACGCAGTCAATATACACTCATGGGCCAGAGCTGTCTTAAAGGGGTCATATGACGCGGCAAGAACTAATAGTTAGTTAAAACGTTAGTTTTAGATGTAATGCAATGTGTATTTAAGGTTCAAAAATGCAATTTCTTTCCACATACTGTACATGTTTGTATCTCTCCTCTTTGCCCCGACTCTCTGAAATGCGCTTATTTAAACCGCTTGTGATTTGGCATACATCTTATATTTTCACAGGTCATAGATCATATAATAACTACAGGCTGGTTGTCCAAACCGTTGTTGTAAATTAAGTTATTTTCTACAACAGTTTTTTCTGTTTCTTGAATCTGATTGCCTGGGAACCATGTGATATTTCACCAGCATCACCATGGAAACCACTGCACTGTTTTTATCACTCCGCCAATAGGCCAAGTCAGACTTATGAAACTAAATAAAACATAAACATTTGGCAGTGTCTCCTAGAGCAGTTCACAGCTGTTACAGTAGGTGGTGACATGCACCTAATCAAGTTGGATGGGACCCGCCATATAAAGAAAGATTGAGAAAGAGAACTTGCAGAAAAGAGAGGGGTCTAGCTGCAGCCGAGGGGGCGAGTGGAGCTCTACTCTCGAACAGGAAATATGTCACCTCCACTCAATAATAAAGAAGGGGGAAAATGGCGTTGCAGAGCTCTCGGAAGTTCGAACTTTAACTCGGGCAATTTTATCTCAGCATCCCTACACTAATTGCAGATAGACGCTGTCTTAACCTGCAATGCAAGCACAACGCATATGGCTTCTGTGAAATTGCACAAAGAGGATGAATAAATACGTACTCCCTGGTACAGTAGATGGCACTATACACCAATACATGTGGGTTACGACCAGCCATTAAAAGACAAGAAGGACGTTCGTTGATCGTTATTTACTGTTCCTTGCAGTTGATGTGTTTTGTAAATATAGTTTGTGTTTTTTACTCAAAACTACTAAAACTTAATTTGTGGAGATTATCCAAATTTTACTGTGGTTGTTTTGTATGCTATTTTGCTATAAATACACAATTCCTAAATTATTTATGTTCATTTTTTTATTTGAACTATTGTAATGTTTACTTTCTAAATACAAACCTGGAAGCAGTGTCTGGATTTAGTAACATTAAAGGTATTTAATAACATTTAAACAATAATTTTGTTTTAACATTACAAGTATTTATTGACATTAAAACTGCGCCGTTTCATAAATTACTTCCGGGTTGAGGTCAGAATTAAGTGACGTATATCTGATCTGGCTTCGAGTGGAGGTGATGTATTTCCGTGTTTGAGTGGAGCTCCACTCGCCCCATCGGCTGCAGGCAGCCCCTTTTGCCGAAAACTGCCACAGTGCAATGGAAAAACCCATTCTCAGGGATTGTCCTTTTACAGTCTCTCTCTTTCGTTCATACCTATGTCCCGTGTCATTATCACAGCCATGCCGATATAGCGCACTATTTCACTCCTACTCAAGCAATATTGCATTAATATTATACTTATATTAATATTAACTATACAATTATATATAACCTCTGCAATTACTACAAATGACCCCAGTAGTCCCCAGGTAATACTAATCCCGTGCAAATAGTGCTCGGGGCACATCAAGCGATCTCTAACAAAGCAATAGTGACTTATAGTACAAAAATGTTTTACTCGCCTAAGATTCCTGAGTCAGAGTCAATATTGACAGCACAGCGCTGCTTTTTAATTTTAGTCTCGCCGCAAATCCATCGTTGACCTGTGCCTTGTTCACAATGGAATCCGTTGTGATATAAATCGATCAAACGCTCAATGTTATATCCACGTGACCTGGAACGTATTTATAAACAAAAATTTAACCACGCATTACTAATGTCGGAATCCCATGGAAGGTTATGCAGCGTCATGTGCGAACCAGCGGGCTGGGCTAGAGAAGTAGTCGTTGATATTCTTCTGTAGAGGCAGTGTTCAACCTATGTGCATTCCAATACCTGCCGTTCTCTGGGCCAGGTGTCTATAACGGTTGTTATTTCAGTAACAAGGGTGTATTCAATTCTGACACTTACTCTACATTTTAGCTTGAATACATAATTAATTCATGGCTCCTTTAAAAACAGAAGAATTCTTATTTAAGCTATAAACAAAATTAATTCCTCTTTTTTTTTTGTTCTTTGATTAACATTAGTACCAGGAGTCACCGCAGCAGGTTTAAGATTGCGGCCCCTTTAAGAGCTGTCTATCTATGCAGATCTGACGCCTCTCCCATTTTCACAACTCCTTGCATTCATTTAAAATTTTATTTAACACGTTGGAGTCTGTGCTTACGAAAATGCTAGACTAAATGGGCTTTCTGGCATAGTCTTGTGTGGTTTTGTTTGAAAAAGAACTTAATACTGGTACGCTGTCTGATTCTGACCCGTGATTGCATACACTACACTGGGCCACATCCCACAGCTAGAAACATTCTATCTACACTAACCCGTCAAAGCAACTGTTTCTGATCGCGCATAAGTGGTTTAAAAGCTTTTACATGAATAAGAGCGTGGTTATATAATGTAACACTAGACAACGGATGATAAACAAACGGATGCTTTGTTAATTGCATTAAATATTTTTAACGCATTAATCTAAAAAAAAATGATTGCATGTGTTAACTCGTTAACATTGACAGCCATAACAATAATATAATAATAGTCTGTAATTATATGCAAAATGTTAGTCAAATAATTAACTCTGCATCTATTGTTATTATATCAAGTTTATATATGCTGCTACAGTAATTTTAATAAAAACAGCAGGTTCAACATTCTCTATTCAGTTTTTTGTAATTGGACTTGGTATGAGCTTCATGTGATGTCAGTATGTGCCGCTATGACAGTCTACATGAGTTTCTGAAAACTGTGCACTCCTTCACCAGATTTTTATTATTTAATTTTCTCTTGGGCGAAAACCCCTAATGCTACTTTGGTATGAAAATCTTTGATTGCCGAAATTCCGGTGCATCCTAGGCACAAATGTTTTGACCCTCTAGAAAAGCACATTGATCCATCATATATGTAATTTAAATAACGCCAGGGTATCAGAATCGATCCTTTAATCCTGCTTGTATGATCGGATGGTCATGATTACAAAGAATAAGTAGTCAATATTGGCTGCAGAAATTCTGATCGGAGCATCCAGTCCTGGTTCATACTTAAATTGTAGCTTTCAAACCAAAGATTCAAACCAATTAAGCCTACGTTCCAATACTCGCCATAGCTTTTGGGCATTTTGAAGTTGTAAAAATGCACCAGACAGAACAATTCCTGAAACAGCCTATGTGGATTGACTTCTACATAACACCTTGTCTAAACCGGACGCGACCAGCGCAAAGCGACATGACAACCAAATTATAATGGGTTTCTAGCATCTTTTGTCATGACTATCACGCCGGTCGGTGTTGGCTAGATAACTTTTAAATTGAGATAATGGTTTTTTTTTAGGTGAGGAGAAATCAATGCAGGAAAAGGACTGTCCTGATGATGTTCCATGTTACCCCAACAACGGTCCTGTTTCATGTCCAGAAGGTGTGGATGAGGGAGAGAAGCCACAATCAGATGCCTCTCAGAAACCTTGTGCCCATCTGGGGGAGCTGGAGTCAGATGAGGAGATTGCAGATGACACTGATGACACCAGCTCAGTAACTTCCTCTGCGAGCTCCACGGCCTCACAGCATTGTGGCCCATCCCGAAAGAAGAGCATCCCTTTGTCCATTCGCAACCTGAAGAAAAAGCACAAAAAGAAGAGGACAAAGTTTTCGCGAGAGTTTAAACCGGGAGACAGGTACAATAGGAGTTCCAAAACAATTGTCAGTAATTAACATTTAATGAACCTATTTCAGTGTAACGTGTAAGTCATCTTAAAACTTAATTTCATCCAATATTCTCAATACCGAACTTATTTATTATGAAGGAATTCATTTTTTGTTAGACAATGTTTTTGTTGTCGGTTACTGAAGTTAGATTCTACTTAAACATGTATCTGCATTTTTGTACAGTGTTGCATTTCTAATAAAACTGCGCAACATCAGACATTGTGTTTATTCAGAAACTTGTTAGAGTATGAAACTATATGCTATGCAATGAATCATCATTTAGTAAAGCCCTTCAAGTTAATGTTTTTTCTGTGTTTTTGTTGGATTCTGTGTTTTGTGTAGGGTGGCAGTTGAGGTTGTTTCCACTGTGACCACTGCAGATGTTTTGTGGAAGGATGGTCGATTAGAGACAGGTATCCGGTCCAATGATCTAATCCCTATCCAACACCTGGACAATCACGAGTTCTGTCCTGGAGACTACGTTGTAGACAAGCGACGTATGTACTTTACAGCATTAAACCCATACAGTTTTCTTTTCATAATGCTTCTTTGATGTTATTTGTGGGAAGGCTTATTCCTGGAAATTGTTTAATATCAAATTCTATACAAGTCTATTGTAGACATAACAAGTTGTTTACTTTTTGCTTGATTTGTTTCTTGATGTACACTATTTGATTGTGGTTCCTGCAGCTCAGACTGTTCAGGATTCAGGTGTCTGTGGAGTGATTCAGTCAGGCGATCATAAGGCCAGAACCTGCGTGGTGAAGTGGGTTAAACTCAATGCTGCGGGTGATGATGTTGAGGTAATTTATTTTTGTATCCCAGTGTTTTGGTGATTAACACACGGTTACTGAATTGTATAATAAATTATTGTTTTGTATGCAGGTTAATGGAGTGGAAGAGGATGTTAGTGTTTACGACATTTCTGATCATCCTGACTTCCATTTCCGCATAACAGATATTGTTATAAGGATCGGAAACTCAAACACAGAGGACTGTGAAAATGAGGTACAGAAAATCATTTTCAGTTTTGTTTAACTCTAGCATGTTCAAAATGTTACCTCTGAACTTTGAGATCTCTTTGAATTGTATCTTTGTTGTAATTACTAAAATAGAGTCCTTATTCATTTTTGGTAATGCGTCAGAATTGCGTCATTTTATGGTTGGTCAAGTGTGGGTTTGGAAGCTCTTACCCTGAAACAAACTTGCTCTGGACCAGGTTACCTGTGTAGCATAATTTACCATAGAGATGAAAGCTTTTGAGCCTGAGAATCCAGAGTTTGCTCAATCTAAACTCCTATTTGCCTCCTTTGTCAGACCAAAATTTCCGGACTTTGGAAACAATTGAGGCAAAAGTCATATAGTGTATTCTAGCCTGTACCATCAGAAAAAAATCCAGTGCTGCATCAGGAATCAGTTCCTAAAGATATCCGAGTTGTCACCACCTCAAGGAAACCTTTCAGAATGTACTCGTTTTAGCATGGGCTTTGTTGCATTCATTTAAGACAGCAGGCTCTCTGCACTTTGAAATTCCTTTGCTTTCCCAAATGCCATTTAGAAATTTCCTAAGGACTGCTCCCAGTCCTTTTAACTCCTTACAAATTGAGCAATTTTTCTCCACGCTATGTTCCAATCGGAGACGACACCCCGATACTGGCAGCATGTCGCTCCGGGAATACTGCCCTTATCAGCGCAAGGAAGAGGTCCGCCGGCATATGTCAGCCTGTGACTCCAGAAACTCTCCCATTCAAACATCACATCTAGCGCTCCATTCCTGTCATTTCAAATTGGATCATAGCGGTGATAAATATCAATCTTAGACAATCGCATGCATATCCAAAGTACAAGCGCACCATCACGTTCTGGTATGATAGGACAACATGGCTGTGGTTTCGCTTATAAATCACCAGGGAGGACTCCAATCTCTACCACTGTACAGACTGGTGAGATGCTTCATATTTTGGGCAGGCGTGGAGAACACGGGGGCGAATATGCAATCTCGCAGCGGTCCATTGCGGGGGAAATGGAGGCTCCATTACCGAATGGTCGAAGAAATTGTTTGGCCGAGCGGATGTCGACCTGTGTGCATTGGAGGAAAACTGCCCGTTGCACTTCTTGAGACAGAATGACACTGTAATACGATTCAGACATGAAAGGAAGGAGGCGGGAACCGGCAAACATTTAAACATTTAATAACAGAAATAATAAAAGCCGGTGGCCCCTCACGGCCGACCGCCGGCAAACAAAACATAAATACAAATCACAAGGACATAAATATAAACTTAACATATGTCCGGGCCCGGTCCTCTCTCTTCAACGGTCCGGTCGCTCGTTCCTTTTATATGCTCCCAATTTCCTACATGATTCGAGCCCGGTGTGCGCACAGCTGGCGCTTATTCACAATTACTCACCGGACTCGAACCACGGTTTCGCCTCGCCTACTCTACTACATACCCCCATCACCCCTCACAGGCCGGGGGGTACCCCCGCGACTGTGCATGCTCCCTCCCCCTCCCTCGGGGGGGGGGGGGGTGGGGGGTATGCAGCGACAAGACGAGACAACAGAGACGGGAGCCCTCGGAGCGACCGGAAAGAGAGAGGAGAGAGAGGGGAAAAAAAATATAGTCCGGTTCCCCGACATGCTGCCGCTCGCTCCTCAACCAGCCGAGAAGCTCTTCCTCGCGGTGCTATGCGGTGGTGCTGGACGTCCGGTGGACGATGGCTCCTCCGTGTGAGCGAAGGTGATGAAATCCTCCTTGGCCACTTTCACTCCTGCTCTGAGCCCTCTTCATGGTCCTGAGTGCTCTGCGCAAACCACCGCTCGAGTCCACTGACTTGCCATCTCTCTTGCTAAAAAACGACCTGCTCTTCGCACTGGCGTCGTTTAAGAAAGTCTGCGATCTACATGCCTTTTTAGATGACCTGCCATGTCTAAAATTCGGTCCTGACGAAGGTGGTCCTTTGACCGAAAGCGAGATACATTTCTAAGGTTTATTCCACTCCATTCAGGGTTCAAGTGGTCTCCCCCAAGCAGACAACGAGCAGCCACCGTCACTACAAGTGTACACCAACTGTTCCATTATTAGAAGTAAGAACAGCTGTCCGTGAGCTTTGTGGATCCCACTTTGGGTTTGCCGATCTCGAAGCAAAGAGTATCCAGATCCAGATGGATCTTTGATGCCGTCATGGCGGCATACAAATCCTTACCATGTCCGTTAGGGGTGAAAGCTCACTCTAAAAGAGGTATGGCTTTCTCCTGGGCATGGTCTACGGGGAATCTATTTCGGACATGGTCGGACATTTCTGGCTGGTCCTCCCCGTCCACCTTCGCAAACGCACATCATATCTGTCTGATCTGGACATGGCCAATGAATGTTACGAGCCCCTGCGTGTGCTCATCTTATTCGATTATGAAAGCAAAAGCTGTTCTGTGTAATACACTGATATTGTGTTTGTCTACAACACTTCTATGAAAGTCCTGCTTACAGTCTCCTAGTCCATCTGCTTGTTTTATTGTCCAACTCTGGTCCAATATAAAAAGGCAAAACTTCCTCTGTTAAAAAGGCAAAACGCTTCTGTTATTTGTGATAATATAACCGGTCTGACAGACCGGGTCAGCTTTCCCAATCAGATCGTTTCGGAAGGCGGGACTTTGAAGAAACCACAAGAAATCTAGTCGTTTTGTGAGAAGAGAGACAGCGTTGGACAATAGACTTGAAATATATGCAATATTAAGTTTTTTTTTAAACTAGACACATGAAAATCCATTGTTAAACACCAAAAAAACACAATCAAAGCTTCAAAAACAAGGAAAAAACAGGGTCTTTAAGTTCTCTTTCGTGCTTGAATTAACAAAACCACACAAGATTATGACATATTGCCCGTTTTATCTAGCATTTTTTGTAAGCACAGACTTCTTTTGAATCCAATGGGGATGGTGTCAGATCTGCGTAGAGTGACAGCTCTTTAAGGGGCCGCATTCTTATACCTGCAGCTGTGACTCCTGGTACTAATGTTAATCAAGAACAAAAAAAAGAGGAATTCAAGGTGTTTTGTAGCTTTAATGAGAATTCACTTTATTAAATTTAGCATTAAAGACTGTCAAGTGTTTGAGAACTTTTCTGTATATTTCCTACCTGTTAGACATGATACTGTAGCTCTCAATTATACTGTTGAATGGCTATAATTAATGTTAGAATAAATAAATAAAAGAATACATTTTAATAGAGACAACATTTGCGTTACCAATATCAGAAAGTTGGCTTTAAAGAAATCAGTTGTTTCTGCATTTATTTGGAGATAAATGTGAAATTATTTGAATGTAAAAATATGTATGTCATGTGCAATTAATTGTGATTAATCAAAGAATAAATTGTGATTTATCAGAATATTTTTTGTCGATTGACAGCACTAGATTTTTTTATATACGTCTTTACATCTCACTGTAAACCTATGCCATGTGCTGTCTCATCTGTAGAGGTCTGTTGGACAAGTGTGCAGAGTGGATCTGAGTAGTAAAGTCGAGGTTGTGTGGGCGGATGAGTCTAAGACGGTCGTCCTTCCACAGGTATGCTTCCATCTATCTAGACAATGAATTAACATTGATGTATGACACATTTCTAATGATTTTCCACATTTCGTCCCCCATTTAGTGGAAACCTTATGTGTAAGAAACTCTATATTTGGCCAAATACATGCATGTTTTATTATATTAACAGTATTTTAAAGTAACTGGATTGGCTATTAAGGAATGTATTGTCTTTGACTCGAAGGTAAATTCCACACTAAGACTTTCTTCTCGGCTCCTCCAATACATAATTAATAGCCTCTATTTGTTGACCAAAGAATGTGCCGTAAGTAGCAAACAACCATTTACCCTTGCATTGCATACATGCAGATATGGTCCGTATGTAAATGTATCCAGCACTTCATACACATTAGAAACGGGTGGAGTTATGCTGTTTTACAGACAGTTTGAGTCATAAAAAATGTTTTTAGTTCTAGGGTTAATCTATGCAAAACACACTTTAATAGACATGAAGGATAAACAATGAGGATAAGAGGTTTCCCACCGGTTAATGTCATTTTGGTTTGGTTACCTGTAATTAGTTTGACAATATTGTTCCAGTCCACAGCATTAGTGTAATTAAGATTTAAGTAGAACATCATGATCACGAAGTGTGGGTGGGGGCTGGTTTCTTTGCTCAACTCTTGATATTGATAACCTGCATTTGCAGGTTATACATTTTGTATGCAGGGTTTTACTGGATGTACCTTTTTGGAATCTTGATTTGGATTTGTTGGTGGACCAACACCTTATTGCTATTTGGCACAATCATATCAGACATTGATTCTAATCTGTATTTATTTCTCTCTTCATTTTAGCACTTGTATAATGTGGAGTCAGAGATTGAAGAAACGTATTATGACTCAGCAGAAGGCAGCAGTAGTGGTGCTTCATCTGAAGAGTGGGAGGATGAGAGTGACAGCTGGGAGACTGATAATGGACCCGTTGAGGAGGAACCGGGAGGAGGGGACAATGCTGTAGTCTCCTCCCCCACCAAAGGTCCTCCTGCTGATGGCAAAACTAATGGTGTGAATACCTCCACCACAGAATCAGCAGGAGCTATATTCACATCTGAACTCGCTATCGGTACGGATTTTCTTCCTTTGGTTAAATTAAAAAGTTTATTATGAATTACTATTTGACAATATTTAACTTTTTTTATATAGGAAACCTTGTAGTTCTGTGACGTGAGTTTTCCTTAAGGCTAAAGCATTATCTAGGATACTTAATTGTGCAATATTATCACTTGGTTACTTATTCTACCCAGTCTGTTACTTCTGTTCACACTGGCTACTTTTACGTATGCTTCGAAAAATCAGCTAGTTCTGGCCAATATTGTAATGCACAAGTGCTTGTGCTTACTTTTGCACTTTATGTAAATGGCTTTGTCCTTTATAACATTTTTACTTTTATTTCATTGATGTTTTAAGTCTTATTTGTTCCCTAAATTTGGTTTTATGCAAAGATATGCAATGACAAAGGCTTTCAATTCATTTAAATTACATAAAGTATTTTACGCGTATAGATGGTGATACACGAATGTGGGTATGTCTGAATTCAAGCATTTCATTCTATGGACTTAAGGGGTTTATTTTGTTCCCTGAGATGTAATTATAAAAATACCAATTTTGCCCAAACACACTGACCTCTTTCCAGTCGCTTTAGAATTCTACTAATAATGAATAATTATGCAATAATTGTCATGCAATAATCAGAACTAAAATTTGGCAATCGACATTAGTATTTCCATCAGTCACAAGAACACACTGCAAAGATCGTCCGATCTTAATTAAATAATTAATTGACTTGTTAACTAGAGATTCACTCTAAATTAATCCATGTGCATTAAAGGGGTAGTCCGCCCAAAAATAAAATAATTTACTCACCCTCAAGTTGTTTGGATTTGGAAAAAATGTAAGTAACTGATTTAAATTTCTGGGACATCATTTGTTCTGTTGAACACAAAATTTGATATTTTGAAGAATTAAGGGTCTAGGGCACGTTTGACTGCCGTTGAAAAAATTCCTACTATGGTAGTCAATGCTGTCCAAGAAATGTCAGTGGCTAACATTTGCAAAACTATCTTTGTGTTCAACAGAATAAAGAAATGTATACAGTATTCAAACAAGGAGTAATTCATGACCAGTGTAGGGAAATTTACTTTTAAAAAGTAATTTGATAAAGTTACTTCTCACAAATAGTAACTGAGTTACTTCATTATAAAAGTAACTAATTACTATGGAATGTAACTATTGCGTTTCAACATGTTTCATTGTGGATAAGGCGAAGAGCATCTTAAAAACGACAAAAAAACTCAGTTTTCAACGGAAACGTATGGACAAGGTCTCGGCTAGTAATTTTGTGGTTGGATGTGAGGTGCTTCATTAGATAATTACTTGCCACCGACATGGAGCCGGTTTCTTCCTGGGCATAGGGTGCATGTTACACACATAATCTTGCATATCACCTTAACGAGGGAAAGTACTCTTGCCAGTGCTTTCTGAATCCTAGGCATTGGTGTACTGTGTGCGACTGTGCTTGTGTGTGAAAACCCGCCCTACTTTGCCTCTTGTTGGCAACTGATGGAAATCTAAGCCAATCATCATCAGTTATTTGGTTGTCTCGAACCCACCAACACGCAAACCAATCATCAACATTTGTTTGTCCCACCCACACACACCAGAGAAAAAAAAAACTTGCAGGTCCTCCTTCTGAGACAGAGCCTACTCGGATGAACACCGCTTCAATGAGCTCAATTGACCCTTTTGCTATGTCCCACATCAACCAAAGCACTCCCAATCCAGAAAATAATATTTGTACTTTCATTGAAAAGCAATAAGAAAGTCTGCAATATATATTTGAATGTAATCAAATATATATTGTAATCTGTAATCTATAAAACCTAATGTAATCTGCTTGCTGTAACAACATTATGTCTGGATAGCGCCATTGGTTTTTGACACATTCAAGCAACGGGTGAAACTGTGATTATGACCATAAAAATCAAATTTAAAATTCTGGCAGTGTTGATGAGATGCGGTCCTTCAGGACGGATCATATAACATTCAGTCTATGAGGTAAAACTCTGGACAATTCTTCTTGTATGAGTCTGTTTTAAGAAGTCTTTATTGTTGTACATCAGGACTCTTCAACTGAAATTGCATGAGTTCCAGTAAACAAACCCTCCTTACCAGCCCCGGTCCAGACAATTAAATACCTAAAAACATGAATTGATGGTTTTTGGCAGACCAAAGCAACAAACATGTATTTTCATATCTATGCAATGGCATAACAATGGTTGACAACAATATAATGAAGGAAAATTAGCAAAATGCCCTAATCTCTATACCGGAAAGGAACATACATTCATTTCAACATTAACAACTTTAAAAGAAAACTAAAGTGTTGTTTTCTGCTGAACTGAGATTAACAAATAGCAGCATCAAGTTGTGACTGAACATCCTCTGATAACATTAAAGCTCTTCTTGTGGCTTTTTGCAGCTGAAAGGGGGGTTTGTTTAATATTTTCTTTTGAAGTTAGTTCATGTCTTTATTATCCTTCTAAAACTGTTTCACAGGCAGGCTTCATGCACTCTTTTACTATATTCCTATCAGTAAAGGCCTGTGATGTTTTCGTTAGATCAACTGTATTCTTGGTGACATTCATATGCTCGTTGTTTGGCAGTAAGTGAGAGAGGGAGGACCCGGGTAGATCGCTACTACTGGGCTTTGAGCTAATATATTTCCGTGTCCTTAGCACGGACTGGTGCGGGCAAGTTTCTTCATAGTGTTGATGTCTAGTTTCGTAATGCCGTTTAACGTTTCCATTTTTAAAGATCGCAACAGACTCCGCAAATGAGACAAACCGGCCTCATGCATGTTGATGTAGGAAGAATAAATGCAAATCTTTCTACCAATTCATCTCGGAAAACATGCTTTTCTAGCATCAACTTTTCTAACTTTTGAAAAGGACATTGTTTTTTTGTCATTGACAGTTACATCTGTCTGTGCGCTGTGCACCGCGTCTGTCTCGTCTTTCTTCACTCCACAACGTTGACGTCTGAACCTTGCAACAGTGCACAGATGTTAACTGTTCGTAGTACCGTAGCACCCAAAGTGTTACTGAGCGGACCTTGATGTACCAGAAAATAAATTTGATTGCATTAGAAAATACTGTGAGGCGTTCAGAAATGCGTCCGAGTAAACATGAGGCAATTGTGAAGTTTTTTTTGACCTGAGGGAGTGGTGCAAACAGACCAATCATAGCGCTTGCGGTCCGCTTAGGGTCCCCGTTGAGATGATGTTACATTTTTTGAGAGGTGCGTGTCAGGCTACGGCATAGGGTACGCAGCTCTGCGTCCTATAATTTGCACTTAAGATTCCACAGTGAGAAGACTTTTAGCTGGGATCATGTTCGTACAGAGTGGTGGCTAGCAACAATCGCAAAGGACTTTTTAAAACCCCATTATTCGCAGCCGATTAAACTCTATGGCGCATAATATTGGCATTATGATTGGTCCGGGCTGGGTCAATTATAGTAACGGTAATAGCATTGTAAGGGGGAAAAAGTAATTTGTTTGATTACTAGTTACTGAAAGAACGAATGCCGTTAGGAACGCTGTTGATTAATAACGTTGTTATTCCCATCACTGTTCATGACAGAATTTTGGAGTATCCCTTTAACTGTATTCTTCCACAACCAGGGATGGCACAATATTTAGCAATCTTTAACGGCATGTTTTTTTATTAATTGCTCGCTCTATCTGGTTCCGCGCCACCTGTGTTACTTCAGAATTGGCACGTGAACCAGTGGGAGGGGCTAGAGAAGTAGTCGTTGATCTTTGTCTGTGAAGGTGGTGTTCAACCTTTCAATGTCATCATAGATGGGTGCATTCCAGAACCTGTCGTTCACTGGGCCTGGCGTCAATAACAGATGTAATCTCAGTAACAACGGCGTTTTCAATTCTATCACATACATGATGTTGGGGTGAATACATTTCCCTCTTATATAACAAAAGCTCGGGTTCATTTTTTTATTTTAATTCATGCCTGCTTTAAATAAAGGTAATTCTGTAGCAGTTGGTGTAGAAGTTCAGTAGCCATGTGCTGTTTTCACCTACGGCTAACTATCTTGCCTGTCTCAGGTGGAGTCCCTGCATCTGAGGAGAAACCTTTTAAAGAGACCCCACCGCGGGGTTTCCGTGAGCTCAAAGAAGCCCTAAAGATCTTGGAGAGCCTTAAGAACATGACTGTTGAGCAGCTTTGGACCGGATCACCAACCTCTCCCACTGCCGAACCTTCAGCCGCAATGGCTGCCACAAGCCCGGCTGATGCTAAACCCACAAAGGAGAAACGCTTCTTGGATGACATAAAGAAACTTCAGGAAAACCTGAAAAAGACTCTGGACAATGTGGCGATTGTGGAAGAAGAAAAGATGGAGGCTGCTATAAAAGAGGAGAGGTCATCAGCGGCAGTGGCACCTGAACCTCAAACGCCTGTACGTTCTGAGTGGCCCAGTGACACGCCCGTTTTGTGTCAGCACAGTGGAGGCAAACCTGGTGTCACCTTCACCAGCGCTAAAGGAGAAGTCTTTTCTGTTTTAGAATGGTCACCAGGTAAACACAAATACACAAGCGTTTAGTAAATTAATAAAAATCTTAGTACAGTCTTTCTGTTTTAATTGTTTTGTCTGTAACGGTAGTTGTATATGTATCTTCATTTAGACGTTTTGAAACAATTCATCTGTGTAAGTCAACTTACTAAAAAGAAAATGTCAGGCAGATTCAGGACTGCCTACTCTGTGTTTATTTTGTCATATTCTACAGTGTTAATGTGGTCTGAAATGTTGCCTCTTACTTTTTATAGAGACACACTCATTTCAAAAAATGGAATTCCAGCCTGCGGATGCAAAGAAGTTCTTTAGCACTGTAAGAAAGGAAATGGCCCTTCTGGCCACCTCTCTGCCCGATGGCATCATGGTGAAGACTTTTGAGGGCCGAATGGTAAAAATGCCATAAACGTCATATACCCTATTAATAAATGGAACACACCAAATACATTTCTTGAATATGAGTACATTTTGGGATTCACCTGAAAAAAAAACACGTGGTCTCAGAAAATGTATCTTGAATATGAGTATGGTTTGTCTTATGGCACTAGCAGATGAATACAATAAAGAAAAATACCCAAAACCAAAAAAATCTGGATGGATTAAGAGATTGTGTGAATTTATTTTGTTTTTAGATACAAAAAAGAAGAAAATTATCAAAACATAACATACTTGTGAAGTTGCCTACACTGGAAGTTTCTCTTTGTAGATGCAAATGCGTATTTCGTAAAATTATTAATTATATTATTCTGCATTTTACAAGTTTTATTGTTTTTGGGAACAATTGTGAATATTAAATGTATTATAAGGCGGTATGATTATCTTCATGTTTTTCTTCCCAGGATCTTTTCTCAGCTGTAATTAAGGGCCCTAATCGCACTCCTTATGAGGATGGGCTATTCCTGTTTGATATCCAGCTTCCAAATATCTATCCTGCTGTTCCCCCTCTCTTCCGTTACCTCTCTCAGTGTAGCGGCCGACTTAACCCCAACCTCTATGATAACGGGAAAGTCTGTGTAAGTCTGCTCGGCACCTGGATTGGAAAGGTGAGCTCAACCCCCTGAACAAATTTTGAACATGAAGTGTTTATTAATAATTTCTGTCATTTACAATACATACATAGAAGGACTGTACTATTGTCTTTGTAAGTTCTCTTTAAGGCAGGGGTAGTCAATCGGTCTTTATATTTTCTTTCAAACAAAGGTCCGGACAATATCTTTTTTTGAAAATATTTAATCAATTTAGCCCAGTTGGATATAGTGTATATACTGTATTAAAGATATGCTATTTTATCAGGCCATTTATTTTTTATTTTGATATCCACAGTGTGTATGTATTGTAGACTCTGTGGCTTTGAGGGAATGCCCTCTTAAAAGAAGTATATTTGTAAATAAATTAAAACAACTGACAACATACAAACAGCAAATGTAATGTAATAATGAAAATGCTCATCATAAACAGAAAACCAAGTTACCTACTTAATAAGCCTTTCCATGCCATTCATAGCAAAGCCACTTCTATCTTTAAATCATTTCCCTATTAGAACGTTTTTCATTACAAAATGTGCTTGTGAAAACCCAGCAAAAGTCCTTCATAAAATCATCCTACAGAATATTCTGTAAAAATATAACAATATCTTCAATATCGGCTGAACAATGCCAAAATCTTAGGGTAATTAATGGTTGAAATTAATCTTTGATGGTTGTTATCTTATAATCAATTAGATTATGAGACTTTAGCCTGTGTTTTCACAGAGTCACAAATGCTGATCAATAGTGTTAATGCTAAATGTAGATAAAAACGTGATGGTTAATAATATAACACAAATCTGTTTAAAAGGTTGGAGACATATAGCAAACAGTAAACAGACTGACAGATACAAATACTTACAACAGTAAACAAGATGCAGCAAAAATGTGTCCATTTACCTCCTCTGTGTGTCTGCAATACTGTTGTTAGAATAAGTACGTGTTTGCTGCTCTTCATCCGGCACATCTTTGGCGACAGAGAAGCTAATTGAGGATGAATGCTTAAAGGGATCATATCAAAATAATATTGCCAGGCCAGTGTTACAGCTATAAAGGTTTTTGTGCTGTGGATATTTGTTAATGTGGATATTTGTTGTTTGTGATCATTCCTCTCACAGGGCACTGAAAGATGGACCAGCAAATCCAGTCTGTTGCAAGTGCTTATCTCTATACAAGGTTAGTTCAAACTAAATATTTTAGCCGTGCCATTATGGAGCTAACTCCATAAATAGAATAAATTATTAGGGCGGTTTTATTAAGGGTTTGGTTAGGGATGCAAATCGTTTCCGATACGGTACAGATGTTACTCAATCAGAATGCTTTTTTTCAGACTAGACAACCTAACAACTAACTTTAAAGACTTAAGCAACACTGTTCCAGATACAATTCCTTTTTTATTTTTTTCCTTTTTTCGCACATATATTTAACTTCTGAGGATGTTCGTTTAACAATTTGATTAAATTCTAAATGTTCTATTGGTTGTATTTTGTTCTAATGTTTGTTTGGTTGTAAGAAAAACTAAACAGGAATTGCTTCTGGACCATTCTAAATAGAGAAAAGGTTTTTTTAAATAAATACATAGTTGTCCCCAGTCTAGTCATTTTACTCATCTGTGTTAGGTCAAAATAAAAACTTGAATACATTTATAGACTAAAATAAAAACAAGACCGAAAATTAGCTGAAAAGCTGAAAAACTGAAACCAACATAGTACTGGAAGTAAACTAAATTAACCATCATTTCAAACCAGAAACCAATTTAAAAATTTTAACTATAATAACTTTGCATTCCAGCACTAATAATATTTTTTTCAGGTCTGATCCTGGTAAACGAGCCATACTATAATGAGGCCGGGTTTGACAGTGACCGAGGCCTTCAGGAGGGTTATGAGAACAGTCGCTGCTACAATGAGATGGCACTCATTAAGATGGTGCAGTCAATGACACAGCTTCTCCTGCATCCCGCGGATGTGTTTGAGCAGGAGATCCGGGAACACTTCGCCTGCAATGGCTGGCGGCTGGTCCATCGGCTGGAGTCCTGGCTGGAGTTGCATGGGGGTGTAAATGACCGCGTGTCACAATGTTGCGGTGGCAGCCTTCGTGCGGAGCCTCTGGAAGAGATCCCCTCAGCTTTGGCCCACAGCAGCCCAGACAAGGAGGAAGTGCGGAGCCAAGAGGATCTCGAAGACTCTGGGCTCAGTCCATCTACATTGGGGCTCAGTGGAGCTTCTGGTAAAGATGGGCAGCAAGAGCAAAACTCAGAGTGTGATAGTTCAGAGGTGGGAGGTATGAGATCTGAAACGGCAGAAGGTTCTGAAGGGCTTTTCGCATCTCAACAAAGCGGAAAACTGTGTCAGGAGTCACAGCCAGCTGTCAGACCAAAGAAACGAAGAAAGAGCTATCGCAGCTTCCTTCCAGAGCGTAGCGGCTATCCCGACATCGGATTTCCCACTCTTTCCACTTTCCAAAGGTTTCGTGAAAAGTATGCGTTCAGTCCTCCAGCAGTATCGAGCGACTATGACTGCTGCTGGCATTCCGGAACACCATGAAAACAAATAACTGCCCTCTAGCCCTCTTGTTAAGCCCCCGAGAGCTGCGCTTTATCCCCTTTAACCCTTGGCCAGCTACTTGGATTACGTCAGACTGACAGTGTTTACTAGCAGCCTCTGTTATTGCTTTGTAGCAAATTTCTAGTTTGCTTTTTTGCCTTTCATTTGCCTTTAGACAGAAGCATACATATTTGTTTGTATTGTATCACATTGAAATTTCAAATCTTCTTTCCCTGATGACAACCCTGCCGACACAGCACTCTCTCAGGGACGTATGGACAAAACCGACAGATGTGAGACATTACAGATGCTATGGCATGACTGAATCTTTTGGTATGTTGACGTCAAGATATGAGGGAATAAACTGCCAGAGGGAACTGATTAATTGTTTCTTGGGATACTTGGTCGTAGGTGCTGTCCTCCCTTCTGTGGGAGGGACAGAACCTGTTTTTGATTATTTTTTGCACAGTTGAAGTTGGTTCACTTGCAGAAATAAAGGAGTCTGCATGGGTTTGTCTAAGATTCCATAATATTTCAATTCAGATGTGATAATATATCACAGCGTGGTTCATCAGACAACCATATTTTCCAGCATGACTTGCTCTCTGTTCTATACTTCCTGATGTGCAGTACTTGATGCGTTTCATTGCTTTTCTTTTCTAATCAATGTTATCATTTCTTTTCAAGGTTGGTTTCGGACATTTAATTTGTAACTTCATAAGAGAAAAATTGGCCACTCATTTGTACTGTATACTATAGGCCCTTAAAATTCCTGTTGGCCTTTTGCACCTAAATAAAACTAAATTTGAGTGTCATGTTTACAATTCAAAACGATAGGCAACCAAATACACAAAACAACTCTTGACACTGGAAACTAACATCTGATTTATTTCTGACACTGCTTACTGCACATGAAACGATTGAAGTGAAAACCAAAACGTGCTTTTCTACAACTGTAAAAATATAGTTTCTCATTTATCCTGAGTCAGGTTTACATATTTAAAAATACGAAACTACATTCAGACCTTTTGGGCTATGCTAGCATGCAAGCTTCTATTTGAGACATTTCTCACTCCGTTCGCTGTCCAACATTGTTGCCTTAATATTGGTTTCAGGCTTCGCTATTGTACCCCATTGTACCCCTCGTGTCCTTTTGAGAGGCCTAGAGACCACATGCAAATCACTCGTCTGTCTGGCAAAAACATTTGTCAGTACATTATAAGGTGTACATTTTCTCATCCAGGATTTCACACTTTTAAATTAATGGATTGTTTGTAAATAACATCAATCTTCATTTTTGTGTGCGTGCATTTCACAGTAAGTGTGGTGCTGTTGTGCTTCAGAACGAACAATTCAAACCTCACAATTTTTTTTTACATCAGCATTAGGCCAGCTGTAATTAAACAAAGGCTACAGACAAGGTGTGTGTTATATGGATTTCCATTTGTGATGAAAAAGTACACATAGCTTATTAATATGAAGCCCTAGGGGTGTTTAACATGTAACAGATCTTATTAATATTCAGTTTTGCACAAAAGCAATTGCACATTACTACACCTTTTACACAGCTTCTACTGGGAGTTATTTTCATTATGCAGATGTGATCATATGGCCTTTTGCCTTTATCTTCTCATGTGCTTGGGCAAAAGCTGAGATGTAATATAGGCCTGCTAGTGATCATTTTCTCCATGTTAGCCTTGCAGTTTGATTTTCTGATAGGGCAAGAAAAGTAGAAGTATCTCTGGCTTGTGGCACTCTATCCTCCTTGGCAAGATATTCTTGTAGATGTTTTTTGTGCATAATACATGATATTAAGAGGTTTTTGAGTAACGTCATATAAACAATCCTTTTGCCTTTCCTTATTTATATTTAATTTAATTAAACGAACATTGCTCAATTCACATGGATTACTTCAGTTATTTGATCATTATCGTTGTCTCAGATTTATCTCCAAGTAGAAGTAACATTTACTTATACAATATACAATTCATACTGTAAGCTTTTCTTCTCTTTCTAAACAAGCTCCTTTATACCAGTTCTCTATATTCTGGTTTCTGTACAATTGTTTCTTGAAGCTATTTCTCATCAGATTCACAAAACTCGATTTAACTATGCTATTATGGATAGGGATATTAGCTGAAGCATGTACATTTCTTTAAGCCTTAGTGGCTCTTTGAGACTTGACTGTACAATGTAAACATTTTCACAGTTGCCTGTATTGGTAAAAGAAGAAATGGTTTATAGCCGGAATCCTCTGTACAGAAGTAATGGCTATATATTATAAAGTTTTTACACTACGCAAGTTCTAAATAAGTTCTAAGGTTTGTAATTGTTTTTTTTTTGCATCCTTTGTATTTTTGAATAATTTATTTTTGTTGCACTAATTGTAAAAATTCAAGCATTAAACTCTTTGCAAGCATAACACTGGCATTGTGAGCTATCCTTATTTGTGCTAAAATGTTAAGTTTACATTTCTTAGGACTTTATTACCCATTGAAACATACTCGTCCATTTTAAACCAATCCAAGACTGATACTTTCCTTTTTTTAAAAAAAAAATCAAATCCACAAATCTTCATATTGTTTTAAAAGTTGGAAATAAATCAGCCAACCATTCCTAAAACATTGAGTGTAAATGCGCCAATTCATCTATGACAAGCGTTGTTAGTAGTGTCAGAAGTGTGTGAAGAGTGTTCCAGAAATGTAGTGCAGCAGCGCTTAAAGGGGAAGGGGTGACTTTATTACACTGTTGAACGTGCTGGCTTCTCCTGCCTAACCTGGTCAACTTGAAAAGATGAGTTGGACGTATGAACTTGTATATTTGTGCTCGATACACTCTGCCAGGGTTCATATACGCTTTGGATTAAAGCGTCTGCTAAATGTCTAGTTTTCGTTATTGTTTTTTTAACAAACCTCCAAGAAAAGCACGACCACACGTCAACCAGCGAGAGGAAGAGCAACCCCATCAATGTGCATCGTTCAGTTTACAGAAGTTAAGATGTGATTGTCTTTTCACTGTTATACCAGTGGATGTAATGCTGCATTTGCACATCGTTTGAAACTGATAGAGGAAGCAGTCCCAGCACTAAAAGAGGCCTGACATGAACCGCACGCGGTTAGTGAAATTGAATCAAATATCTGTGTTTTGTTGGCAATCTTCGTGCACGTGCATAATGTATACAACACACACCTATAGTGAATCAACAGTTATACAAGGATAATGCGATGATGATGTGTAGTGTGTTCGGCCACTTCGGGCCTGCTGGAGCTCGACTGTTTTGGGTTATAATAGTAAGGCTGTATCTGTCTTTTATAAATGTAATCAAACTTAATATTTTTCAAAGATATGAAGTATGAAAAACTACACTATAGTTACCCAAGATTATTAGGAGATCACAAGAAACTGTGTGTTATCTCGGCTTTAAGTAGCCCTGATAAAAAGTCCCGGCTTTCTGCCCCTCTCTCCTCCCCTATAACTTTCTGTCTCTATTGTCCTCTCAAAAATAAAGGCAAAAAAGCCCCAAAATATAAACTTAAAATACTAAAAAAGTGTAGGTGTCATCTAATCCGGATTTATTCAAATATCAACATTCACTTGAGAAATTATTTAATTGTCATATGACCATTTACTCCCCGTGACCCGAGGTAGTTCGGATAAGCGGTAGAAAATGGAATGGAATGACCATTTATTTGTTCATAATTTCTCATGTAATGTTTCTGTTTTAATTTAACAATGCAGTAAATTGTCAATGCACATCACGCCCAATGAGTTTTGGGGGGAAAATTAGCCGTTTTAGTGCTGATGAATCTGCACTTTATTTTTTTTGTTGGAAAAAGTAGGCCATCTGGTTACTCTAAGATTACCAATTTCAACATACAGTACTGTGATTTCAGACATACTGTAATACTTTAAATTTTGAATACTATTTAGGACCGAGTATGCAAATTGGGGCACAGGGTGAGTGTGTCGGCAAGAAAAAACCTTTCACCGGCCACTTTATTAGGTACATCTTGCTAGTACTAGGTTGGACCCCCTTCTGCCTTCAGAACTGCCATAATTCTATATTGCATAGATTTCATTTCCCATGTTGGAAACATTCCTTAAAAAAATTGGTCCATATTGACATGATGGCATCACGCAGCACATCATGATGCATATTTCCCGTTTCGCCACATCCCAAAGGTGCCCTATTGGATTGAGATCTGGTGACTGTGGAGGCCATCGAAGAACATTTAACTCATTTTCTTGTTCAAAGAAAAAGTTTGAGATGATTTCAGCATTGTGCATAGTGTGTTATCCTGCTGGAAGGAGCCATCAGAAGATGAATAGACTGGTCATAAAGGGATGGATATGGTCCACAACAATACTTGTGTAGGCCGTGGCATTTGAATGATGCTCAATTGGTGCCAAAAGTGTCCCATGAAAAAAAAAAAAAACACAAATGACTCCAGTGGTCTGAACCATTGATACGAGGAAGGATAGATCCATGCTGTTATGTTGTTTATACCAAAGTCTGAAAAGCAGCTGAAATCGAGACTCATCAGACCAGGCAATGTTTTTCTAATCTTTTATGGTCCAATTTTGGTGAGCCTGTGCAAATTGTATCCACAGTTTCCTGTTCTTAGCTGACAGGCGTGGCACACGGCGTGGTCTTCTGCTGCTGTAGCACATCTGCATCAAGATTCGACAAGTTGTGTCTTCAGAGGTTATTTGAATTGAATACTGTTGCCTTTCTGTCATCTCAAACCAGTCTGTCCATTCTTCACTGACCACAGACAAGGTTCAAAGTTACTTAAATCCCCTTTTTTCCCTATTCTGATCCTCAGGTTGAAGTCGTCATGACCACGTCTAGATGCCTAAATGTATTGAGTTGCTGCCATGTGATCAGCTGGTTAGCAAGTTGTGTTGCCATTTTTAGAAATCTTTTAATGCAGTGCAACTATGTACAGAGATTTTGCACCGAGCTGAAGACTTTTGTTATATTGTATGAAACTAGTTTGAAGAAAGTTTGGAGCACGGACCATTGTCTATTAGATTAGTCAACACCAGCGACAACACCACATAAGCAATTCTTATTTTGCAGAACAGAAAAACACTATTTTAGACAGATGATTGAACACTGTAAATAATTGATGAACAAACTTTTGATAGACTTAAATTATTACTCTTTATTATCCTAATTTCTAAGAAAAACTGCCCTTGTAGTAGGTTTGATGATCTGGGGACAAGTGAAAAAACAGTGGATTCTGGTGGGCCAAGAAGCATTTATGAAGAATCTTTAATAGGATCATAATTTTATTTATTTATATCATGTCACAAAATCTCACCTGTGCTGTTTATGGAGCTCTGAAACCTCTATTTTCCATTTTACACTGAGTTGTAAGGCAAGGTCAGGGATCTGAGATTAGAATTAAGATCAAGTTTACCCATAAGACTCTTGCAGACTCTTTGGATCCTTTCACCCTTGATCAATAAGCACTTTGATTCCGAATTAGGTAAATGCTATTGCTACTGTATGAGGTTTTGAAAAAGATGGTGGACTTTATGAAAGTTGACCACATTGCATCCATCTTGGGAAGAAGAAAATAGAGAAATGCAAAAGTCATGAATCGTCTATTTCCAAATTGTTCGCACCAAGGTGTACGTGTGAGTGGTATCTCAAATTGCCATTTAAAGAGGAAAGTTCACCCCTATTTATTCGCCATTTATTCATTTACACACCCTTCTATCCTATTATACTTTCATTTATTTTTAAAACACCAATTGAGACATTTTAAAGATTTACATTCCTCTATTGAAAGTCTGTTTGTGTAAATATTGTATAAGAATTCTATTCAAATGTATGAGGTCTGCAATGGTGAGTGAGTAATGAAAGAATTTTCACCTTGAGATGAAATGTCCCTGAGATGTACTTGAAATCTTGGGTACAAAACCATGTGAAAAATTCTGCCATCTGGTGTTGCAGGATTATCTAAAAAAAGACATTTTTATTATTGGTCCCTACTACCAGACATCATTGATTACTGTGATTCACTGCCTCATTCTCAAGTTTTCACCAAAAAAATAAGTCATTTAATCACCCTGATGCAAACATGTAATAGTATTTTCTGTCTATCAACACAATGCTATGATAGCCTTTTATCATATAATAATTCCTTAAAAAATTAAATTTAGGGTGTTTTTATCATGTATGGCCTAAGAATGCAGTCAGTGGAAAAGCACACTACACACACACGTGCAAGAGAGGGAGAATTCTTCCTCTCCATAATACTAGGAGTGCGAGTATACCATCTCATTTTCAAAAGACCGATCCAACAAGCAAAAAGTGCCATTCCATTCTGTATACATTTTACCCATATCTTAAAATGTTTTAACACATGGCATAGTCCTTAAATCCGATCTACAATAACATATTTACTAATGTTAGTTAATTCAAATATTTTAACAGTTCTTTGTTAGATCATAGTGCTATGGTCACATCAATCATTTTGAATTAAAAAAATTATACATATAATGCTAAAATTAAGATACATGCTATAAAAAGGTAATTCTAAGGTCATACTCACAATGAAAGATAATTTAATTTTAATTATTTAATTTCATT
Organism: Triplophysa dalaica; assembly: GCF_015846415.1. Lineage (NCBI taxonomy): Eukaryota > Metazoa > Chordata > Actinopteri > Cypriniformes > Nemacheilidae > Triplophysa > Triplophysa dalaica. The sequence continues at coordinate 7,920,531 of NC_079547.1, read as the reverse complement.
CTTAAAACTGTGGATATTTTGCAAGAATTGCTATAAGCAGTGCTGATAATCCAGTCTTTGATCAGAATAAGAGACCAAACTGAAGTTTCAGATGACCTCTGCTCTACATTTCAATGACCTGCTCAGTAAGATCAATAAAGTCAACAACTAAAACCTATGTTTTTTTATTTTAGTATTTCAATAAAAATACAGTCTTCATGAAATGCTGCCCGACTCACAACACATGATGGAATTGCCATCTTCACTTCTCTCTGATAACTCCAACACCACCACACAAAAGAATAGTAGGCATTTCAGTATATACATACATACTAAGCCATCTGTTCAGGATCCTGTCTCTGCACTTCCACCAACCAACCTAACCTCCCTAGTACCTACAGCATAAACTCAACACCAGATGCCATATTTTGGCAGAAACCAGTGAACCTGTTCTAGCAAATGAGTTGCAGTTCACAAATATCATGTTTTAAAAAACGGTGCCCTAAAATACATTGTCATACAGTTAAAATGTTACAAAACAATGTTACTGTCCTAGGCGTGCCATATTTTATTTGCAAATTTTGTAGGTTTGCAAATTACATCGGTAAGCAGAAATAAATCGTTTTTTTATCACTGAAAAACTGCCAGCTGCCTGCTCATTAGAATCATAACCCTGTCTTGGGTAAAAACCGATACTCTCTGACCCAAAGGATATCCACTGCTTCAATTTCATCATAGGTAAATGATGATAAATCCATAGGTGCAGGTAAAGAATCTGAGTTTATCATTATGCCATGGATTAATAACCATCAATACTCTGAGGTAAATGCTATTGGCTGTTCTTATAGCCACCCTAAGGTCCTGTGTCAGTGAGAATAATGTCAAAACATGGAACAAAGCTACATATTCAAAGACACTTCTGTGGCCCTTTAAAAAATTATTCTGTTATTGATGAAACCCAAACAGGGTTTATAAAAAATAGAATATGCATAGCTTAAACATAAATGGGAAAATTACTTTTTGGTTTGATTATACTGGATAAGATGAGATATCCCTTTTTCCTTGTTGTGCTAAATTTATAATGTATAATTTTTGCATTTGTACAAAACTGTATGTTTCATGTTAGCCTACTTACATAATTAATCTAATTTATATGTTTCAGGCATATGTCGTGTATCAATATTTTAAGCAATTTGTTGCTTGTCCAGTCATTTGTCATATTTTTATATTTAGGAAAATAAACTTTGCCCCCTGTACCTTATATTCAGTTCACAGAAACGTCACATGAGGGCAGCAAAAATACAACCTGAAATAAATTCGGCAGCTCTCCCAAATGTGAAGGTTGTTTTAGTTTCCAGATGCATAGGGATTGTTAAAACTACTTCCGTTATCAGCAAGATTTATATACTAAGTGTGTAGGTTTTTAACAATGGCAATAAAATGTACGTCATGGTGATAAAGCACAAGGTAAGTATTTTTATTCAGTTGTCATTGAAAACAGGGCAGTTTCGCTGCTGGGGCTTTTGTAATAGCATTGTGTATTAATGAACTGTTTGCTATCGTCGAAGGTACTCTTCCGTTTAAATGGGGATAATTCTTGTTTCCATGGAGATCTTTTCGGTTTGTTTTGTGGTCATTGACAGTTTAAACGCTAATGACAAGCAGCATGGAAATGATGACAGATTCACACTCTTTGTTTCAGCATTATTGCCGCGCAGCCTGTAATAATAGTTATATCCGATATGTATATTTTCTATTATATGATTGGTCTATTAAAGCAGAATTGTTTTGATATGTTTTTCATTTGTACTGAACCTTATGGCGTGAATGCTAGTTATGCTAGCATTGAGATCACTCTATCTCGAACAAACATTAGATATTCGATTTTACGATGATCTTTAAAATACTGAAAAAGCTTTTCAACTATGTTGCATTTCTTAGAATAAGTAAATGCTTTTGCTAACATAAATTATATGTGATCAATATAATTTTCAGCCTTATAAATATTTAATATTAATGCCAACACACTCGTTCATGCTAATTCACTTTGCATTAACCTAGTGTTTAACGTTTCATACTTACATTGAACCGCATCACGTGAATAATTTTTCAAAAAGTCATGTTACCTAATGCATTAATTAATGTCAATAAATACTGTACTCTAATCATAGACCAAACAAGGCAGATTATTTCCATTTTGAATACATTTTTGATCTGAGGCCTATTTAAAAACAAATTTACCAGATATACCAGGGTTATTTAGTTCTGGTATTGACAAGTGATTCTGTTCCACAAGGCTATTTCAATATAGCTCATTTACTACCTGATCCAGGTAAATCTCACTCATACAGACAGCAAGGCAAATTACATTTTCCCATTCTGCGCTTTGAATGACATTCTGCGCTTTTATTGCATGGCATAATTTCTATTTTAAAGTGATACTTCACCCAAAAATGAAAATTCTGTCATAATTTCAGAAATCCAAATCTGTATAAATGTCGTCGTTCTAATTAAAACCGAGAAAGATATTTGGAATAATGGTTATAACCAGACAGATTTTGCATCCCATTTAGTCTTATAGTAGGAAAAAATACTTTTGTTCTTTTGAACACAAAAGAAGACATTTTGAAGAATGTAGGACATCAGACAGACTCCCACTGTAGGAAAATTATGCTCATCATTTTATTTTATAAACTGACTTGTGAGTGATGTGAGGCCAAGTATGGTGTTCCATACTCAAAATTTGTGCTCTGCATTTAACCTATCCAAGTGCGCACACACACTGTAGTGAGTAACACACATACCGCGAACACACACCCAGACGAGTGTATACAAATGAAGACATTTTGAAGAATTTTGTTCAACAAACAGTTCTGGGGCACTTTTGACTAACATTGTATTTTTACTTCAATTTTTTTAGCTAGGAACCGCTACTGGTAGTTTACTGATACTGATAGCTACTGATTAATTGCCGTACTTTTCGTTTGTCATTTATGCAAAGCTAGTTTTTCAAACTTCCCCTGCAACATTTGTCCGATTTGCATTAAATGTGAAAATCATGTATAAAGTTGTTCAGCATATATGAGCCAATTTGTTTTTGTTTTAGAATTTTATTTCGATTTTGACTCGACACGTCCGTCTCACACGCTTCCAAAGCATTCTCAACCGCAGATAAGCACAAATGGACAAGGTCCACACATCAAGTATGTAATCGAGTACCCCAATCTCTAAGAAATCTGGCCTAGACCATTTAAATATGAATAATTATATACCCATCTCTAATTTAACATTCCTCGCAAATAGAAGGTATTTGCCACTCGGCTAAGAAATGATCTAAGTGCACATGATGGCTTTCGCCCGTCGCACAGCACAGAAACAGCACTTTTTCGTGTAATGAATGATATTCTACTATTGACGGATTCTTGGTGTACTACCATTTTAATTTCACTAGACTTAATTTTAGCATTTGATTCGGTCTGTCATCACATTCTCATTTCTCGTATATCAGAACTTGGCATCAAGGGCACTGTTCTTTCTTAGTTCAAATCATATCTCAACGAGAGAAAATACTTTATTGCCATGCAAGGCTACAGAATAGGAAGGGGAATGAATAAAAGAATTATTGGCTTGTAAAAAAGGGAGTCGACTCAAATCACGCAAACGAGACGTGACTTCGTCCGAGTCTCTAACCGCCTCATATCTACGTCACTAGAAATAGTCCCTGCCTACGTTTTGCTGGGACTGCCGCTAGCTAGCTATGAACTCCGCTAATTTAAGTGTTCAATCTATTATCGTCTATCTACTATTGTCTTCGGATGTTTCTACCTCAGACTCGGGGTCAAACTGGTAAGGTTAAATCCCTGCCATCTCTATCTATACACTGTTTATAATATACAACCACCGGTAAACCGTAATCCAGTAATGATGGTAGGCATTCCATTTGAGACATGATGAAAGTATTTGACCAATCACAGCAGACTCCAGTAATGATGATAGGCATTCCCTTTGCGGCACATGCTGAACACGTTTGACCAATCACAACAGACTACACCATCTGACCAATCACATGACACTAGGCTAGCGGATAGGAAAGGATTAGACAGATGAATCGCGTAACGAATCATTTGAGAGTCAGTCAAGAATTAGGGTAAAAATAACTGCCTATTATTACGACAAAATAGTGTTTTTACACCTTTTTTTTAAAGAAACTTAACTTGGACACTCCATAAACCAAAGTAGGACCTTAAAAATCCAACGTTACTTACTCTTTAACCACTTTCTCTGAAAAATCTACTTTGCCTGCTACATTTACAGATTGCATCGCTGAAATCAAACACTGGATGTCGCTTAATTTCCTTTAATTTCCTTATTCCTTAATTAAAGAGTTGCAAAACTGAAATAATGCTGATTGGATCTGATGCATCACGTAACAAAAGAGGATTTATATTTTGACATTGATGAGACTCTTCTTAAACCTTCAACCTCTGTTCAAAATCTAGGTGTCCTGATTGACACATCTCTTTCACTCAGCCCTCATATTGCTGCAGTGGTTAAAAGTATTTTTTATAATCTGCACAATATTGCACATCTTCGCTCTTCTCTTAATCTGTCTGATACAGAAACCCTAGTGCATGCTCTAATTACATCAGGGGTAGATTATTGCAATGCTCTGTCTATAGGTCTGCAAGGGAAACATATTAAAAGGTTGCAGTATGTCCAGAATGCTGCAGCTAGGGTACTTACCTGGACCAGTAGCAGTGCTCACATTACTCAACGGCTACCTGTTTTCTCACGCATTCAATTTAAGATTCTCCTGTTGACATTTAAGGTTTTGAATGGTCTTGCACCTGGCTATATCAAAGATCTAAGTCACCCATGTATACCACGGTGTCTTATATCATCTGAATTGGGGCTTCTTAGCATTCCCAAGTTTAGACTATCCACTGCAGGTGGAAGGTGATTTACATTAACACTACATTTATGCATTTGGCACATTTAAGCTTTTATCCAAAGCGACTTACATTGCATTCTACTATAGATTTATACATGTGCAATCCCCTGGGATCGAACCCACAACCTTGCGTTGTTAACTCAATGCTCTTACCACTGAGCTACAGGAAAGCTTTTTTAGTGAAGTCTTTACCCATATTGCTCCGTGACTCTTCTTCTCTATGCATCTTCAAACACAATTGAAAAGATACTTGTTTGAAATGTATTATCAGTTTTCTTTTCCTGCATATTTGTATGTTTGTTTGAAAATATAGTTTTGCTTGAAAGTGCTCATTGTACATTTACGCATTTGGCAGAGGCTTTTATCCAAAGCGACTTACATTGCATTCTCCTATACATTTATACATGTGCAATCCCCTGGGATCGAACCCACAACCTTGTTAACGCAATGCTCTTACCATTGAGCTACAGGAAAGCTTTAGATTGTAATGGGACCTGAGTTTGTGGAAAGGCGCTATATAAAAATAATCTTCTTCTGCCTCATCCCATTGACTAATTGTCTTAACATGTCTGTTGTTTGCGCATGCGTACTGTCCGCGCTGTCTCAAAATTTGGGCTGCATGCGGACGGGATGTGCAGATGACTCCAGATTGTCCTAATGACGAAAATTACATCATGCGAGCAGCGTGCGGACGGCGGTGTATACTTTTTTTGGTGGGGGGGTCGAAATCCCGGCTCAACGTTATGATGTCTGTCATTGTGATGACATCACATTGTGATGAACTTGCTTCAACGCTAATAATTGCAGCTTGAAGCTTTATAATTAATTCATTAATGACAGTAATTAACTGCACTAATGTCTGCCTTTTTTCAGATATTTACCATCATAGAGAAGTGCTGGTATTTGCTCAACAGTTGTGCAATAACATGTCGTCCACTGAGGCTGTCAGGGAGTTCCAAGCTAAAGAGCACAACTTCAAAAACAGGCTGAGGAATCGATTGGCAAAAGCTCTGTCAGAAGATCTGCACTGGTAATTATGTACTTGCATGAAACACATGAAACATCTTTGTAATTCTGACCTTGAGGCTGGAGTTTTCATTGTGATTGCTGTATACCAGGGGTTCTCAAAGCTCAAAGTTCTCAAACATTCAAAGGTCCGAATCTGAATTCTTGTCAACGTCAAAGGTCCGGTACAATTGTAATTACAAAACTTTTAATAAACATTAAAAAACAAATCAACTCCATGTGAAGAGTTTATTTGGAAAAACAGATAGCTTAGTTTAAATCTTTTTTAAATCATGTTTTTATTGTGTTAGTAGGCAGTATTTTACATTATAACTTAATCAAACTAACCCAACTGCAGTTTCATTGATATTAATTTGAATGCATAATAAAAACATTGTTTTTGAACATCTTGTGTACAAGTTATTTTTTGCAAATCAACTCTTCATATGCAAATCATCATATTCATGGCGTCATCTAGTCGTACTTGCGTTTACTGTCTTAACTGTAACACAGTGCTGCATTTTTATACAACAAAAAGCCGCTCTCATTTACATATTTTATGTTTATGAAATAGTACTTCAATGTAACTTTTAGTGAATCATGTAGCACAAATGTCCGTCTGGGCAACAAACTTACACTTGCACATATTTACAGACAAACTACATCCATTTTCATATGCCCAGGCAGTCTGAAACAAACAGTGACAGAGTTTGGAAAAACTGTTTTGTTTTGTGGGTTGAATGTCCTTCTATTTTCTGCCGGTCGCCGCACAGATAGACCAAGAGAAAGACGAACTGCATCAGCAAAGTAAAACCACACGCATGTGGGGCAGAACCAGGCAACATTTTATCTTCGAGATTTACCTGAAGAAGTCGGTAAACACTACTACAGACACCCGGCACGCATAAGCTGTACGCAAACATTCTCAGCCAACTGAAAACAATTCAAAGGCGACACGTCTAACAGTGATTAGAGCTTTTTTTGTGAGTGGTCCCCCACTGATTCGTGCAAGTGGTGCGCCTGTGTGTGTGTTTTTGTTTGTAACTTGGCAGATCCAGAACGAAATCCCTCCCGGTCCGGATTAGTCCAGACTTTGGGAAGGGCTGCTTTATACAGTATAATGCATCCTTATGCAGGGTACACACAAGTTTGCAATTGTGTTGTTGTCAGTTTAGATAGTTTATACATTTATCTTTGTCTAGAACTAGTCTTAATCCCTGTCTGGGAAACATAATTCTTAATGTTGGAGTTTGCAGTGGTGCAGTGTTGACAAGTATAGGGTTATCTAGACCAGTGGTTCTCAAACTTTTTCATTGTAAGCCCCCCTTTGTTTAGTGTACAACATTTGTGGGGCCCCCCAAATAAAAATGTATAATCTTAAACTTAGAATTGTATCTCTTTCCCCGACAGCCTTTTAAAAAAAGTTTCCAGCCAGCGGCAGCATTTTAAATTTCACTAAATTTTGAGGGGTCACAGTCAATTTTCTGTAATGAATTTATGGACAAACAATATATCAAATGAAAGAACCTGCTTTTAAACAAAATAATTCTTCTATCTTCATGTGTTCTTTTTTTTAATCACCCCTTAGATGGATCACTTTGATTAAACAGCCGAGATAATAAAAAAAATTTGGTCGAAGACTCCACTCAGATTACACACGGAACAATCATTAAAAACAGATAAAATATATAGGTTCTAGGTTCAGAGCTTCTGTACTGTTTCCAAAGGTGTGTAACAGCGCCACCTGCTGTATTACAGTACAAACACTGATTGCCGTAATAACTTGTCTTTGGGAGGGAGCGTTTTTTTTTAAATGATGAAATAACTTGTCACTGCCGGGAAAAGAGTTAATAAACCAAAAACTTATTCAGTTATACAATCCTGGAACATCCATACTTTTGGTTGATGGTCTTACTTTTCTGATATTTGATTGCATGAACTCAAATTTTCTATATTTCATAAAATGCCACAACATCTGTTGCCCGTGGATCCAATTTAGGCCCCCCCAGTGGACCATGGCCCCAATTTGAGAACTGATCTAGACTGCATACTAAAACCATAAATGATAAAAAATATTTATTCTCTTTCATCTGCAGTCAATGTAATATAAGGTTATGTTAGAGATGAGCTAGATAGCAGATAGGCTCTTATGTCACCTAAATCTGATGTTAAATATAAAGAATTTTCTCTCATTTAGATACCCTAACCTGACCCAAAACCATTTAACTAATTTCAAATTCGCAATTAGGCACAAGGACTTAAAAAAAAAAGAAGAAAGGCCTGTTCTGTCAGGACCAATGGCGTCAAATACTTATATGATGGCAATATTTAAGGTTAATTTAAACATTTAAATGTTCTGTGCAAACTCTGCAACATGGACAAAGTGGGAGTGCAGAAATACACCAGGGGAACCAGAACAGTTCATGATGCATAACAGGATTAAATCAAAATGACATAGCCGATGCAGACAGCTAGTAGCTCGGATGATGCACTTTTTCTGTGGACACTTCACCCACCCAACGGTCGAAGTTTCGCACAGGTAGCGGAATTGAGGCGGGGGCGATGAAATGCTGCTCGGGCAAAACTCTCCTATAGAGTGATAACGCTTCAATCTGACGATGACTAAAGGAATGATGGGCAAAACAGATGAAAACTACATTAAATGTTCAGTGTACAAATCACAGATATACTTCCAGATAGATTAAAACCATTTAGTATTCCTTTTGGGACGATACTGCCCTTCTAAAATTCATACACTACATGGTTGAGTACATAGTTTAAGTGCATAGTGTATAATATGTCATTTGGGACACAACTTATGACTATTGGTTAACATAGATAAGCTGCACCTGATTTTGCTAGAACTGACACTATTTGAAATGTTGAACTTTTTAAGAATTATTTTTTAATTTCAAAATTTTTAAAGAGACATTTAAAGTATAAGACATCAAGAATCAATAAATGCGCTGTAATGTATGGGTATTGTAAGAAAAATGAGTGCGAGGATCTCAATGAAGAACTTTCTTGTAATTGCAATATCAAAATACACGATTGAATGGAGAAAGTATCAGCGTTGACACTTTATAATGTTCCTCCAAACAAGCTTTCCTACCTGTAATGTAAATGAAGTGAAAGAAATGTAAATTGAGGTTCAGAAGAGAAGTGATGAATTTCTGTTTCATTCTCTCTAGTTAAAGTATCGTATTCCATTATTTTTTCCATTGAAAGAGCGTCTTTTTGAGTCTGATGTTGTTTTATTATTATTTTGATGGAGCTTTTATTATATTTTGCTGTAACAGGTTGCTGCAAGATGAGCAGGAGACTGATGTCACTCTGTGTTTGGGCTCTGCTGTTCGGGTGAAAGCTCACAGGGCGGTGCTGCTGGCCCGAGCTCCTCAACTCCTGCAGGGAGCTGAGTCATCTGCACCTGTCATCCACCTGCAGAACATTGAGCCTACTGCCCTAAAGGAAATTTTGCAGTAAATATCCTGCTTTCTACTTTCTATCTCTTCTCTGATATTTTTTAATTTGAGTTATCACTGTTAGTCATTATTTGGTAAGTAAGGAGTAACACATAACTACTGGCTTTACAGGAAAGCTTATACAGATGGCAAGTGCCTTGGGAATGAGAAATGCAGCATGTTAACTACACACAATGGCCACTCATCTGTTGAAAATGGCAATGCTATATGCCGTCATGAGGTAGACGCTCAGCACAGTTCAGAAGCAGGTAAGGAGACAATATTTATGACATATCGATTAGAAAGAACTAAACTGTACATTTATTGAAATAAAAAGCAAGATGTGTAAAACAGTACCTTATTTCTGTCTCTTGGGCAGATTCAAAGCATTTAGAACCAGCTTCTGGGCTGGGGGAAGACCTTTTGGCTCTTTATAGGAGAGGTGACGTGTCTGACATCAGTATCCAGGTGGCAGATAGAGTTTTTTCAACACACAGGTAAAATCATGTTTTAGATTTCTTAAGTTAGGCATAATTTTTTCACCTATTTGTTAGCAGCTAATTAAGTTAAACATAAGCATTAAACTACAGTCATATAATAAACCACACAGAAGATATTGATGTAAGTGGGAAATATGTACTGATGCAACTAGAGCTGAAGACTGTTTTTACAATCTACATTGTTTGGCTCACAGGCGTCCTGACACCGGAATAAGCGAGTAGCTCATTATTATTTAAAAGAAACATGGACCAGATTACATCGCTGTTAACAGAGGGGTTTTTGATTAGGTTAAAAAGGATGCTATTTACATGACCACTGAGGAATTTTAACCAAAGTATGTAAGAGACATTTCATGATGACCCCGATAAAATTTATTACAACCATGATGTTATTTTATGCAATATTCTTGACTTTCAATGGTCAAACTAGTTCTGCAGATGCAGCAACCGTCTTGTGCTCTTTATTTAGGTTGTTACAATCATACATGTACATTGTTTTGGAAGGACAACAAATGAAAAACATTTTTACACATTATTTGAATGAAAATGCGATATTAGAAAATAGTAATAAGATACCAAAAACCGAAATTAGTAGTAATCAATCAGACAAATCTTTTATTTATTTATTTTGAGTCAGAGTCAATTTAACGAGACCTCAAGCATTATTTTTAAGTAGTAGTAGACGTGTGTGGACATGAACTGCTTGTACATTGTAAGCTCATGCACAGGCAGGAGCACTTGCCTGTCCTACAGAACCTCATGCCATCTCTGCATCGCTCTTCCAGCCCAATGCTTTCTTTTAGTGCTCATGAGTCAACCCAGATTCACTCTGCTTTTAGAACAAGCTTTGTCTGCTTTACATTTTTGTTGTGGGTTAATTTTCCTTTTTTTAAGCATCCAAAATTTATGCTTATTCATGCAGTCCCAATATTAGTATGAATTAAAGCGCTGATTTGCGGTTTTCAGGCATCCAAATTTTTTTTAGCACCTGTTTATTGCTGCAGATGTTAGAGCAGTTGCCATGACCTGTTACTATAGCAACAGGCTCTTCCTCACCATCAGCCATGAGCAGGGCCTCTGTGGGTTTGGGTTGTTCAAATAGAGAAAGACGTCTGCAGTCCTGATCAGTATGTCAGGCTTGAGGTGACTGCTGCAAATCTGTCAGTTACACTGTAGGATACACACACTATGACAGGACAGTTAATCTCTCATTTTCTGTTTACTTTCATCTGCCCCCCAGAGATGAGACACATCTCCTTCCCGCAAATCTCAAATACATGCACACATTATATGAAATGAAATGCTACAGACTCCGAAGATGTTATTCCAGGTGCATGCAGAACTGTCCAACACTGTAAGCATTTATTTTTAGCCTTAGCCGTCACTGACGAGAAAGCAAGATATCACATATTTTTAAAGACTATTTCTATTCTATTAAGTCTATAATGAATGTTTCATGGAGAGTGAGATTGAGTATTGGGAGGGAAGATAGTCTAACCCGTTGATGTAATTAACACCATTTAAATTAATTCGACATGCAAGCTAAATATAATTTGGTTGTCCTTTTGCATTTTTTATCTTTTGTCATCAAAAGCCTAATGTACTTGAGGATTTATCTGTGTACTTCGGAATTATTCCGAGGTACTAGACAATGTTGGAAAATGTATAGTAGTTTGTCTTCGTTTTTTGTAAAACTTCTTCTTAAATGCAGACGGTTATTTCCCCAGGGCCTGCTTTAAATTCATAAAACCCATGAGCCTGGGTGATGTGATATTGTATGAAGTGTGTGTGTGTGTGTGTGTGTATGTTTGTGTGAGTGATTGGGAAAGTTGACATTGTGTGTGTGTTTCTCCTTCAGGGCCATTCTGTGTGCACGCTCACAGTATTTCCGAGCGATGTTGTGTGGTAGTTGGATGGAGAGCTTGCGTCAGTGTATCACTCTGCAGGGGTAGGTTATATGTTGTAGGACAACAACCAAAACTGGAAAAATCACTGCAACTCATGCCAGGCAATGCAAACTATGATGAGTCTATATAAAGCCAATAGAAATAATTAAACAATACGGATGTGTGAAATTGTCCACACCCAACTTGCTGTTTTAAAGGTAGTACAGATATGTAAAATCTGCTTTCTGATCTTATAAGGCATCTAATCTAAATGTGACGTGAAGGAAAATGTGTGATTCTGAGTTTTTTTTTCAAACATTGGTCAGCCTGGGTCCAGAAGAGATGGAGATTTTGCTCTACTTCATGTATGGTGCCATTCTAGATCTTCCTCCAGGAACCAATGTCAGGTAACACAGAACACCTTCTGTAGTCACTTTTTGTTTCACAATGTGAATAACTGTTGACTTGTCAAATATTCAGCAGATGTTGTGTGTGTGTGTGCATTCTACTCAGTCAGGTTGTTTTAGCAGCAGATATGTTGGGCCTAGAGGGACTTAAAGATGTGGCTGAGATGGTCCTGACTCGCGACTACTGTAAATTTTTCCCAAAGGTAAGGTTTTCGAAGATATTCAGCCTGTGTGTACTGTACTGTCAACAACTGACCCATTAGTACAGTCTTCAACTTCTGTACTAAAAAAAAAGCTTCGATTACTGTGGTAGGGTAACTGAGACCAGTTTTACTTTTTTGTTCTTTTGTTGCACAAATAGCTTCTATTGTATTCCCCTACTTTGTACGTCGCTTTGGATAAAAGCGTCTGCTTAATGACTAAATGTAAATGTATCTGCGGGTGCATTTTATTTATTTTAAAGAGTTTTTTATTATATATTTTCCTTGTGTATTACAAGTCTATTTTAGAAATTAGAAATTACATTATTCAAATAATACATTTGTAATTGTTTGTGAACATGTACTTTTAATATAATTTTGAGACCGTAGACCCTTTGAACTATCACCCGTTCCGTATACGGGACACCTAAGTTTGCGTCAATATTGTGCATGTAATTTCTAATCGAATCATGACAAACTATATATCATAGGAAAGGTCTAAGACTCTAGAATACAGATTTCTTAAAATAATTTATGTAGGGAGAGTAATTGATTCTTTTTTATAAAGAGTGTTCTTAGATTTTTTTGTTATCCTTTTGCTACCAGTATTTTTTAATCAAAGAAAAACAAACTTTTTTATTTATTTTTTACAATACTGTAAAATACAATACAGTAACAACATTTTTTTGTGTGTGTCTGATTTTTTTTTTAGCAACAATCAGCTATTTTTCTTTTTTCAGACCAACCGTAAGTCTGTATTCCAAAGAATTCATGAGTTACCGCCATTTTTGTTCCAACATGCGTTTTCATGTGTAGGCTCAAAAAGGGCTCTGACAGTTAACAGGAACAACATTACTAGTGAATAATCGTAAAACAGTAATTCACCCAAATGTGAAGATTCTCTCATATTGTACTGACCCTCATTCCATCCTAGATGTAGGCCTTTATGACTTCCTTTCTTGAGCAAATACGGAAATACATATTATATTAAAAGGAATATTTAGGAATCATTCAAAATCGTAAAGAAATAAGCTGGCATCAGCAAAAATGTTCTGGTTTGTTGAGTGTGATCAGCTATGAGTGGCCAGCATGTTGATAAATGAATAAAAAACTCTAGCAGGAGAGGAAACGGATCAAATCCTTTTAAAAATTAAGAGTTTTCTTGTTTTTTGCTATATTTGTTGAAAAACTATGATAATACAAATAGTAATCAATGTGCAAAAAGCATGATTACAACACTGTTTACTATTTTAAAACCTGATGAGGGAGCCAGTTTTGACAACCACTATATATTCCCTATATAAAGAGAAATCACTAATTTGACAGCCTACCATATATGTGGCCTATGTTCAGTTAAAGAGACCCTTCACCAAAAAAAGATAAAATTCTGTCATAATTTACTCACCACAACCTTAGGACCTCCGTCCATTTTCGGAACACAAATGAAAATAGTTGTAATGAGGTCCTGGAGCTTTCTGACTCCCGCAGACAGTATCGTTACCGACATTCAAAGCGCGGAAAGTTTGTAAAGACATTTTTTAAGCAGTCCATGTGACTCCAGGGTTCAATGTTACTTTTATGAAGCGATACATATACTTTGTACTTTAAGAGCGCAATAAAACAAAATTATTATTATGTTTATGTGGCCGGCAGACGACCGTGAGGAAGCTGTCGGCATTTTACTTTCGTTTTGTGGTTTGTTTATTTGATTAAAAAGTTGCTTAAATGTTAGCCGTTTCCTGCTCCTTCTTCCCATTCTGAGTTCATAGTTAGGTAAAAAAACTGTTATACCCCAGAAATAACGGTAAATGTTAACTTTCGAGGATAGTCGTTTAACATATCCTTCAGTGAACGCGGCAAGATTATTAAAGCAATCTTCCGTGAAATGACTCGTTCACAGTAATACCCTGGGGTTATACTCCTTTGGTGTCGTTTGAAAATGTGCCATCCCTGTAACCATTGTTTCCTGAAAAGTTTTTCTTGGTTGTTTAAGAAAGACTGACTTAGTTTCACAACGTAGAACACAGGTTCTAGACATGATGCACACGCATCACGAACGAGCGACAGTGTTTGGGGCAGGAGAGTGAAGTTTTCAAGTCAGTCCCAGCAAAACGTAGGCGGGGTCTATTTCTAGTGACGTAGATAAGGGGCGGCTAGACACTTTGACTAGATCACGTCTTGTTTGCATGATTCAGAGTCGACTCCCTTTTTTACAAGTCAATAACTTTGTTATTCATTCACCTTCGCACTTACAACTTGGCAGACTGTTTAGTTTCAAACACAGCAACATAAAAGACTGCATGAAATGTAATTTTCATGATCTAAAGTTACTTACTCTTTAATATTACTTCTAATGCTTGACGAAACAAATCATTTTATAATAATTATAGACAAAATGTTAAACGTTAAAGGTCTGATGAACTGGGCTAGTTTATTGTTTTATACTGTTATATGAAGTCTACTTATGATGTCTGCATGGTTTTTACATCCGAAAACATCAAAATCAATAAGTAATATAGGCTATTTTTTACACTGGTTTTGAGGCCAGCTCTACAAACGCTCAGTTTTAATGGCCGTGCATGGATTAAAGTTCTCCGTCGCTACGACGGATTTCCGTCAATTGCAGAGAGTCTACGATGGATTTCCGTCGCCTGTCCTTAAAGTCTTTCATTCACTTTTCATAATGTTGTGAACCATTTGAAGCGTACGATTACACTGGTATGATTAGAACATTCAGCACTTTGTCTGGCACTGAGCCAAACACACTCAATCCTGCCACATATTACAACTATGCAGTGCTTTCAACCTCATTATGTTTATTTTAGGCTTCAGACATATACAGGTGCCTATTAGCACAAAATAAGCAAAGAAGAGTTTGTAAAATACACACACTGATGTCTATAGAAGTGGCAATAAAAATCTCCTAAAATATAATTTGACGGATGTGTTCTATTCACCTCAGATACTCAGTATCCGAAATGTAAGCAATTGTTAAGATCACTCTATTCTTCTACCAGTTCACTAGGCACTTACTGTTGTGTAGTTTGAGAGAAGAGGATGAATTCACATGATGTAAATCCGACAGATCTCAGACCATGGCAGAAAGAAACATGACGGCGCCCACTTAAAGCGATCATTATAAAAGTGTTTAAATAACAAAACACATTCACATGCACATATTTGACAATCGGTACATCAGATATTTCATGACATAGTTAACAGTTTGTGAAAATTTCGAGTAAAAAATAAAAATTATGTGTTTTTCAGTAGTGTTTTCTGACTGTAGCGTGTTAATCTTGGTTTTGTAGAAGTGCATGTCAGGCTGCTGCTGAGGTAGATGTATTTCACAGCCAAAAGGCAGAAAAAATGAATTGCAATCTAGAGACTTTTGCAAAAGAATTTTACACAAGAAGCACTTTTCTCTTTTTTTTCCTGTTAATTAAGAGTTTCAGAAAACATTGTTTGGTTGGTTGATTGGATGAATAAAAACATGCACTGACAAGTTATGTATATGGTTGATTTTTTTGTCAATTTTTTTAAATCGATAAAAAATTGCTTTTAAAATACGCAAACTGGCAATATTAAAGCGGTTTAAAACATCTCCCCTTAAAACGCTATTGGTCTCGACGTGTCGGTTAAAGGAATATTAGCCTGAAAAATAATTTCAATCACAAGATTTTTTTTCACTTTAATCCATAGGCGTGCCGCATTGAAGACACTTGGAAGTAAATGTTCACCGCTTTGATAGGATAGCAGTTTGCATAGTTGGAGGTTTCTGTGAATTTGGTTTGACACGTTACGTTAGCATTAGCATTAGCACAATTCACAGTTTTCGCACGGCATTCATATTATCTGGAGACCTCCTGTGATTTATAAATTACCTCCCAACATAAGTATTTCATGTGACGCAATCGCACGGGATGATTTTACTCAAATTTACAGACTTATATCCCGGATGTGATGGCAAGGCTTTGCGTATAGTTTTTATAGCCTATACTTGTATTGCGTTTAATTATATATGACCGTACCTGTCAGCATTTGAGACCAGTGATCTCGAACCCCACAAAAGATCATCAAATCTTACGTGAGTTTCCATGATACATAAACAAACAGGAGACTCCCGGTAATTTATGGATATCACCCAGCATCCGAAATAATACCAAAACACTTCAAAACATCCTCCATTGTTCGCAAACGGTGGATAAAACCTTGAAAAATGATATATGAGCCCACCACATCATTAAGATCAAAGTCAACCTCTGCAATTAATACAAATGACTAGAGGTTCCCAGGTAATACTAATCTCATGCGAATAGTGCTCAGGGCACATCAATTGACCTCTAACAAAGCATAGTGACGCATAGTACAAATTGTTTTACACGCATAAGATTGCTGCGCCATTTATATCGGATCAGCACTGCTTTTTAATTTTAAACTCTCCACAAATCCTGTGTCGATCTCTGCCTTGTTGACGAAGGATTCCTCTGAGAAATTAAACGAACAAATGTTCCATGTTTTTCCCACATGAGCTGGAACGTCTTTAAAGATATCTAAATATTGAATAATTTATTTTTAAAGGCAAGTTTGTTTGTTGCCTGCTCGCTCTATCTGGTTCCACACAACTTGTTACTTCAGTAATCTCATGCGCGAACCAGTGGGCGATTGAATACGATTCCCTCTTATATAACGAAAGCTCAGGTTAAAATTGTGATTTTAATTCATGCCTTCTTTAGGAAGATTGTGCTTCCATTGATCTGACAATCTGTGCCCCCTCTTTCAAAGTCAGTACTAATTCTTGTAATTAGCTTATCATTATCCCAGCATTCTTGTACGTGCTATTCTTTTATATATTTTGTTAATAAATTAAATTTAATCACGATAAGGGAATTCTTTAGCTGGTGCCTCAAGGTAAAAGGAGCGAGGTCAGCTGACACATATAAACAAACGTTGGATGACATGTGAAAGTCACTACATCTTTGCTGTCTTATGTTCCCTTTATGTGCATACTACAGCACTGTTTTCGCTATATTTATTTTGCCACATTCATTTCGCCATGGCGGGCCACCACACCAAAAATCCTCCCTACCATAACTACAGTGACCAGTGTACAATTTCCCATTCATTCATAATTTTGTAAATTAAGGTTTGCAACTCTTTCACTAGATTTAGCGACTTTTCCGAAACCTTTAGCAGATTTTGTTCAGAAGACCCATATAAAGACAAACCTAGCGTCTTTTTGGATAAACCATTCATTCAGTGGGTAAATGTCATCAGTATTGCCCCGCTTGCGCGAGGTCTCACCTTCCGGGTGCAGGATAAGCATGTGAGTGAGCGGCAGACAGTAGAGAGAAGGCAGAGATGCTAAATGGCCCAAAAAATGTAACGGCTAATGCTAATGCCCTGGCTTCTGCTCTTTAAGGTGTGAGTGGTGATTTTAACACACAATGTGTCTTGGTTATAAAACAGAACTGACAACAGAAACAGAGAATATGTAAATGACAACTGCTTTATTGGACAATAAGCTGTATTCAATGTACAGAGAGTAAAATCAAAATGGGTCTGATGCAACTTTTGCTGCCTTCACGCACTTTCGGAATTTCGATAATTCCCACTTCAACCTGAAAATAATTCATGGAACAGTGCTCTTTTAAGGTTAAGATACTTGTAATGTTTTAATGCTACTGAATCATTATATACATTAACGTTACTAATACTATAATGTTACTAATACTTTTAATGTTAGCAAGTCCAGACGTTACTTTCAGGTATGTGGTGGGAAATATCAGACTTCCGGGGTGTCTTAAACGCAGTATTAAAACCTACATTTACATTACATAAAAATGTAATGTAACCCATATGTTCATAAGCGTGTAACGTCATCAAGAGCCACTGTTTTACAAAATCCTAGCCGAAACACTGATACAGTGTACATAAAATTGTACTAAAACCGTCAAGTTATTGGAAATGGTTGTGATATGGTTATTGATTATAAAATTTTGATTATTTCAGTGTACTGTATCTTGCAGCCCTAATAACCACGTTCCTGTACTTGCATGCAAAATAATACTGAAACCGTTGAACTAAATTCGTACATAATTGTCACCTTTTGTGAGTTATTTCAATCCTGTATGGGAAGAGAATAATTTATTTCAGCCGTAGATGACTAATGGGTATAAAGTTCCAGTTTAAAACAGGTTTTAAGATAGATTTTAATTTTATTTTTTTCTGTGTGAAATAAGATGTGATTATTGAAAACCATTGTTTTTCATTTTTGCAGCCTGTTGATAAAATTCAGAAGTCCATACTGGAGTGCCTTGCCATAACACATTCTATAGGCCTGCACAATCTCCACCAATCCTGTGTGAGGTGAGGAATGTGTTCTCTTCTTCAATATCAATTTAAAATCCTCATCAACAGAAAATATTGTTGATATAGAATCTTGAATTGCATAAAACGTTTTGTTATAGCAAGTGCTTTATAAAACCTGTTATTGTACAGGGGTGTTTTATTTTACTTTAAGCTGTGTTAAAAGATAGTATTTCATCTGGGACCCATGGGCAGTATACAGTACAGTATCGGCAATACCATAAAAGACCATAGTTGTTTTCCACTTATACAAAGTTCAGCTATGTTTGTTTGTTCACTGCATTTTGGTGAGGAATGTTATATAATTGGTGGATATAACGCTGAATTTAGAGATTGAAACTGATAGATGGAACAGTCCCAGCGCTAAAATATGCCGGACATGATCTGCACGCGGTAAGTGAACCTGAGTCAAAAGTCTGTGTTTTGTTGGCAATCTGCATGTATGTACATAAGGCAAACAACTCAAACTTATAGTGAATCAACAGTTATGCAGGGACAATGCGATGATGTATTTTGTGCTCATGCTTTAGTTCCTCCCCCCTGCAAAGTATGCTGTACTACTCTATAGGTACTCAAGATTAGTATGAGATTAGTTGTGCTACATTCCGCTTTAAAATGGTTGACTTTGCACAGCGGGTCACTTTACCACTGCATACTTTTTCAAATATTGTGTGTGAAACTCAAATCCATTCAGATATCCAGTTACAGAAGCCACTTGATGTTGACAAGGGTAAAAACACACTGTGTCTTGATTGATTTATGATATGATCATAAATCGGATTCATTGTAATCACATGTTAAAGCGGCCGTAACACACACGGTTTCTGCCAATCTCATATTAATATTGAGTAGCGATAGAGTAGTATTGCATGCTTCATATCTTCGAAGAGTATTTAGTTTGATCACATTTATAAAAGATGGATACAGCTGTACGATTATTTCCAGAAGCATACGGCATGTGGGGGGGAGGGGTAGACTGAACAAAAGCACGTGCACATCCATTGTCACCAAAACACAGACATCAGTTTCACTCACCACATGCGGTTCATGTCCGGCATCTTTTAGTGCTGTGACGGTTCCATATATCAGTTTCAAACGATCTTCAAGTCCAGCGTTATATCCATCGTTTATATAACATTCATCACCCAAATGCATTGGACAAACAAACAACTGAACTTCGCAAACATATGCTCTCTCTCTCCTGCACATAAGTGAAAGTGACGTCTGCACATGCTCCTTCTCCTGCGGCCCTGCCGCATGCTTTTCAGGTAGAATTGTCCAATAAGGGACTAAGAGAAGTTTTTATGAAACAGTTTTATATGTTCGGAAAAAACTTTCTGAAACCTGTACGATCGCTGGGGGAGTGTATCGAGCACAGAAATACTACGTTATACGTAAAACTCTTTATTTGACAAGTTGACGATGTTAAGCATGAGAACACAGCACTTTTAGCATTGTAAAGAAGTCAGAATGAATGTGTAGTAGAGTAGGCGGGGCGAGACCGTGGTTCGAGTCCGGTGAGTAATTGTGAATTAGCGCCAGCTGTGCGCACACCGGGCTCGAATCACGTAGGAGATGGGAGCATATAAAAGGAACGAGCGACCGGACCGTCGAAGAGAGAGGACCGGGCCCGAACTTATGTTATGTTTGTATTTATATTTATGTTCATGTTTTGTTCGCCGGCTGTCGTCCGTGAGGGGCCGCCGGCTGTTATATTAATTTATTAAATGTTTAAATGTTTGCCGGTTCCCGCCTCCTTCCTTCCATTTTATTGACATTTATTACATTGGTGCCGAAACCCGGGAGGAAGGAGAGACATGCTGTCGGAGAGTCCTCGCTGCCGAGTGGCCTCGCGGTGCCGGAGAGTTCGGGCAGCGCGGACGAAGGGCGTCCGCCAGTGGCTGCCCGAAGCGGTGGCTCTGGGGAAGCGGAAGTGCACAGTGCGGCCACCGTCAAACTTCGGTGGAACGGCGGCCTTTGCTGCCGCGCCCCTGGGTCGAGGTGGGGTGGCTTTCGTCCAAGTGGGAGCGGGGGGGTTGCCGCCGTCCGCCAGAGGCCGGAGCCTGTGTCCGTCCCCCGAGGGGGAGGAGCAGGGGGCGGAAGTGCCGGGTGAGCCACCGCCTGCCAGAGGCCGGAGCCTGCGTCCGTCCGCCCAAGGGGGAGGAACAGGGGACAGGGAACCCGCCCCGACTCCCGGATAAAGGAGGAGCCACCGCCGGCCACCAGGGGGCGGACGGTCGAGCCGTCCACCGAAGCCCCAGGGCCACCGCAAGGCACCGCGAAGGAGAGTACTCCGCCTGGTTGAGGAACGAGCGGCAGCATGTCGGGGAACCGGATTTTTTTTTTTCCTCTCTCCCCTCTCTCTTTCCGGTCGCTCCGAGGGCTCCCGTCTCCGTTGTCTCGTCTCAACGCTGCATACCCCCCACCCCATCCCCCCCGAGGGAGGGGGAGGGAGCTTGCACAGTCGCGGGGGTACCCCCCGGCCTGTGAGGGGTGATGGGGGTATGTAGTAGAGTAGGCGGGGCGAGACCGTGGTTCGAGTCCGGTGAGTAATTGTGAATTAGCGCCAGCTGTGCGCACACCGGGCTCGAATCACGTAGGAGATGGGAGCATATAAAAGGAACGAGCGACCGGACCGTCGAAGAGAGAGGACCGTGCCCGAACTTATGTTATGTTTGTATTTATATTTATGTTCATGTTTTGTTCGCCGGCTGTCGTCCGTGAGGGGCCGCCGGCTGTTATATTAATTTATTAAATGTTTAAATGTTTGCCGGTTCCCGCCTCCTTCCTTCCATTTTATTGAGATTTATTACAGAATGAAACACTGTTGCGCGGCCTCTTTGATGCCAACTGTAAACGCATTCAATTGCCTGATTTGCTCAAGTCTTTTATTTGAATCTTTTCACTCGTGCACTGCGGTATACGTACCAGCTAAGAGAACGTGTGAATGTAGGTGGATGTTTTTCCAGAAGAAGAAAGCGAGCAAGTGTATGTGTGTATTTTCTCTGATGCCTCTATTCTGTGTAGGAGGTTGAGGAGTCACGCATCAGGATGAGCTCAATGAGATGATTGTATAAGATAGAACTGCCAGTTGCGCCCATAGCCCCTGTGTTGTTAACCGTGGAAAACAAACTTCAGGAGTCCTTTAGGATCATCTGATTATGTTTTTTGCTTCATCTTAATATCAAGTTCTTAAGTGATATACTTTGGCTAGTCAAGTAGACAATGTGAGACATTCATGTTGATAAGAGTAGAGATTAGGGGTGAAATGATTCACTCAGCTCATGAGACACATCTCGATATTTTAATCAAAATAAAAAAATGAAACTGAAATTCGATTACCATTTAATTTCTACTTTTTTTACAATTTCAGTTCAGTTTAACTTTTTTTGTTTTACATACAACCTAATTAAGAGTTTTAACATTTTATGGCTTAACTGAACCTTCTGTACTGGAGTTTAGTCACTTAGTGTCAATTTTTACTGCAAATTTAGATTTTTAATTTTTCATAGTCTTTTGACATAGTCATCCCCATCATTTTAGTTTTCGTTTAGTTTTAGTCAATGAAATCTAAATTATATTTATATCTTAAAATTTAACTGGATTAACTAATTTAAATGTTAAAATTAAAATGTTCCATACAAAGATTTAACTGTTTTGACACAATTTACTTGACTTTAGGATTAAATTAAACCAGGTCATTACCTTTATTTTCCAGAAACGTTTGTTAACTACTAGATATGCATTGTTGCAACACAGAGAATATAGACCATGGACGTCATGTACCAGTTCATTCAGTCTCATTTTGACTAAATTAACTCGTTAATTAGTGAGGCTTATTTATTCAGTACATTCAACCAATGAAACACTCTGACAGAGCTCACACACAAACGCTATTGGCTCATGCCTCCTTGCAGCTGCACTGTCTTTGCTTGAGACAATAATGATTTAGAAATATCTTTAAAAAAGAGATATACCATAAACTGTTTTACATTTCTTCAATCATGCAAATCACATACTTTTTCGCATGTCATTTTTTTCGCATGTCATTCAATCTTTTAATGTACGTACGACTCACTCCATCACTTCTGTAATCGGTACAGCGCTGGTTTCTTTGGCTTAATTTATGTTGCATATCACGTTATGCACCAGCTCACATTAGCGGATAAATTAACATAGGCATATAAAAATCTATGTGCTTGCCTTTGTAATGAGTTTCCGGGGTGACTTGCCAGCAGTCACGCTTCAAGTTCGCTGCGTTTTACCGGCCATTTTGAAGAAAAAAAAGACGATTTGTTAACCACGTGGAGACACAGATTGAGTCTTCTACTTTCCCTTCTCCCAGAGACTTCTCTCTACCGCAAATGTGAGATAAGCACATGTGACATGCTGGCACAGAGTAGGTATCATCTTGACAGCTCAGCAAATAGAATTAAACATCATATCGTAAAATAACACCATCTCTCTATAATGCGCATCTTAACATTTTTGCATCGCTAAATATTATACTACGAAGTATCGTTATATCCCGTCCCCTTGTAAAGTCAGTAGACTTTAAGTCGGACTTGATCACTGCATCGCCAAAGCAGTACGCTAAGATGTGTATGGTGTTCATGATAAAGACTATTGCTTAAAGAAATCACTGAATTTGCATGACCACAAAGAAATTCAACATGTGGAGCCAGGGACTCTCTCGAATGAAGGCAATTCCAAATTCCGGACTTTCCCTACAAAAGAAACATGCTTTCCACAAAAGCTAAATTAATAAATAATTCCAATGGAAATTATTTTTGAATTGTACTCATAGGGAAAAGACGTGAAAGATTTTATTTGTTTTTTCTTTTTGTCAAAGATGGGTAGCTGAACATTTTGTGAGGTGCTGGTCAGAGAGGAATTTTGCCCTCCTCCCCCCAGAGCTACAGAGAGATTGCTTCAACACTGTCACTCAAAACATGGTTCGTAAACCCTAACATAAACATTTTTGTATGTATGTTTATATATAACTTGTATGGTGTATACATAATCCACAGTTTGGGTCAAATGTTTACACTCCCCTTGCAGAATCTGGAAAATGGGGGAAAATAAGAGGAATTTTGAAAATTACGGTTTAAAAATTTAGTCCTGCCCTGAACAAGTTATTTCATAAAAGAAATTTTAACGTAAAGTTCACACAAAATAATAATATCTAAAAAAATCAACAGTATATAAAACGATGCCCAACCATAGTGTTCAGCGTTATATCCAGAGGTTGTCTTTGGGAAATAGACATATGAGTGCTGCCAGCATTGCTGCAGAGGTTGAATGGGTGGGGGATCAGCCTGTCGGGATCAGCCTGTCAGTGCTCAGACCAAACGTCTTACCCTGCATCAAATTAGTCTGCATGGCTGTCGTCCCCGAAGGAAGCCTCTTCTAAAGATGACGCACAAGAAAGCCCACAAAGAGTTTGCTGAAGACAAGCAGACTAAGGACATGGATTACTGGAACCATGTCCTGTGGTCTGATGAGACCAAGATTCACTAATTTTGTTCAGATGGTGTCAAACGTGTGTCGCGGCAACAAGGTGAGGAGGACAAAGACAAGTGTGTCTTGCCTACAGTCAAGCATAGTGGTGGGAGTATCATGGTCTGGGGCTGCATTGGTGCTGCCGGCACTGGGGAGCTACAGTTCATTGAGGCAGCCATGAATGCCAACATGTACTGTGACTTACTGAAACAGAGCAGGATCCCCTCCCTTTGGAGACTGGGCCGCAGGGCAGTATTCTAACATGATAACGACCCCAAACACACCTCCAAGAAGACCACTGCCTTGCTAAATAAGCTGAGGGTAAGACTTAAACCCTATGGAACATCTGTGGGGCATACTCAAACAGAAGGTGGATGAGCGCAAGGTCTCTAACATCCACCAGCTCTGTGATGTCGTCATGGAGGATTGGAAGAGGACTCCAGTGGCACCTTGTGAACCTCTGGTGAACTACATACCCATGAGGATTAAGGCAGTGCTGGAAAAAAAATGGTGGCCACACAAAATATTGACACTTTGGGCCCGATTTGGTACTCACTTTTGTTGCCAGCGGTTTAGACATTAACGGTTGTGTGTTGACTTATTTTGAGGGGACCGCAAATTTATACTGTTATACAAGCTATACACTCACTACTTTACATTGTAGCCAGATGTCATTTCTTCAGCGTTGTCACATGAAAAGATATAATAAAATATTTAGGAAAATGTGAGGGTTGTTTCACTTCTGTGAGATACTATATATATATATATATAAATAAATATATAGACACACACATATTATACATTATATCATGCTCAGTTTGATTCAGAGTATTGTGTGTCATAATTGCACATGACTCATTCCAAACTAGCAATGCCCTAAACCCACACATTCAGACCTTCAGCAGCTGCAGAGAGCCATGTCTGGTTGTATAACACAGGGTTCCCCCTCTTGATTTGATTAAAGTTAAAGGGGTCATTTGACTCGGCTAAAACGAATATTATTGTTTGCTTTAGATGTATTACAATTTGTATACACGATTTTTATACATTTGGGCCTTATTCAAATCATACCACAAAGTGATGTACATGCGTGGTGGTGTGGTTACGCGAGTCGATTCAGGCAGGTCTGTGTTCACATTTGCTTTTAGATAGTGTCTTTTGTTCCAACACTTTTCACCATTTTACATGTCTAATACATGCATGGGCAACTTATAACACACCAAAGAAACAGAAAAACATGTATTTCCGCCATATGACCCCTTTAAATACTGCTGAAATCTCTTTAAAAGTGTGGCCATTGTTAGTCAGAGGAAGATGGACTATAGAAAGTGTGTGGTGTTCACATGTTGTTGTATTTCATTGCGTGTCTGATTTTGTGTTTCAGTCTGTACAGAGTGTGGTATCAGTGCTCTCTGGCAGCGAGCAGCTGATTGGTAGCCTGCCAGAAGTGAAATGGGCAAAGCAGGTGCTAGGTCTGGTCAATGAACTGCAAAAAGAGTGCCTGCACATGATTGTCACACACCTGCCCCGGGTAACACACACCGCTGCCTTCCACAATCTCAGACGGGTACAACCTTTCACAGGCTATCATGGACATATTTAGAAATTAGCTCTCATGTCAGCTAAGACAGTTAGATGTGGTTTGTTACAGAGAGAAGAGTTTACACGTGACCCCACTCTACTCAGGAAGGTATGTGTTGCCGTGCGGGAGGGCATTACTGTGGAGAACTGCTGTGACCTCTTTACTGCTGTTGATCGGCTATGTGGTGACCCAGCAGAGGTAGACATTATTGCTGATGACAAAGCCACCCTGGAGGAAGAAGAGGTAAACAAAGAATGCCAACACTTTGATCATTTAGTATGCAAGAAATGTGGTAAATATGATCTCAACAGAGTCTCTGGTAATTCAGGGGTCTTCATCCTTTGGAGATCAAACAGCCCCTATACATTTTGCATTTACATTTGCATAGTGCGTTGCATTTCAAGCTTAGCTAACAGTGAAACATATACAGTATAGTACTTTATTAAAGTAATTACATACTTGAGGATGCATCTTTGCGAAGACATTTAACATTTAAAAAGTTGTTTTTGACTAACTGAACAATTAGCTTTGTGTTTTGTTTATGTACTGTATTTTGTCATTTTCTTATGAAAAATTTTACCAGACAGATTTAACAGAAGTGAGGGTTTCTTTGCACATGATGAAAGGCAAGTCTTAGCACCTGTTCATTTTTATTGTAAGAGAAAATGTTTCTTTTAGTTTTCAAAAACAACAAATTTTGTTTTGATGATTCTGTGGTGCTATGTGTTCTTAACCATCAAGAAGACATTTTGCTTAATACGTTCCTATGACAACTGTTACTGTGCGTTCAGACCGACTCCATCGAGAGCGTCAAAGTGGCTGGAAGTTATTAATTTTCAATGTCAGCCGGCGACCAGCAGCGTTGTAACTTGGCTGTTGAGGGCGTCTTGGCCGTTTGCGAACAGGTACATAAAAAAAATGATGCGTGGACCAAGGTGTCTCAGATTGTATGTGTTGCTGAGTTGCTGATGATGTGCAATAACGTTATACATTTTCTGTAAATAAGCGGGAATTTCATGCTAACTTTTGCGCCAGAGCCTGCAAAAAAGTGTTACTGCCTTAGAATATTATTTTGTTAGCAAACGTGTAACTACAATAGTTCTTTCCACCAATCAATTTCTTGTGGTCAGTCTGCACAAGATCAACCAGCTTTTTTGCTTTGTGGCCCTTTTAAAACCAAGATAAGATTTGTATTAACGTCAGCGTGTCAGCGTGCCTAAGACTCATTTTACAACGTTGTTGGAAGGGCACCCAGAGCAATTTTTGATGTTCTCGATGGCGGTGGTCTAAACACACAGTAAGGTGGTGTAGTAGTTGATAGAGGATGCTAGTGTTTGTTTAGAGAAAAGAGCTACTCGAGCAAAAGGCGTAGGTGTAATGGAGGAAAGCTGTGCAATGTGTCTGATGATCGAGTGACAGATGCCCTGGCATTCTGAAGAAATAGAAAAAAATTAGTCAGATTAAATCCAAAACAAATGCTTGAAAAACCTGCAAAACTATATTACTGAAAGTATTTGGCATTTGTGAAAAATCCCAGAATATTTAATGTCATGAACTGATTTTGTTTATCAATTAATTTATATTAAAGGAATAGAATATTAATCAAAAATTGAATTAAATTATTAAAAGCATGCCGCCCTGCGTGTATATGACTTTCTTGACAGGTCTATATGACTTTTCTCAACAGACTTGTCAAAGTCCTGTGCCTTCCCTAGAAGATATACATTTCTAGACCACTTTTATTATTATAGTTATATATTATTTAGTTATTGCTCTCAGGATATAAAGAGTCTTTTGAGCAGCTTAACAAACAATGTTTGACAGTGTTGCCGTTTAACCTGAGGCACATAACAATCGTTGTACATATTTTTTCTTTGGAAATATTGATTCTGTGGATTTTGTTTGGATTCTTTTGAATAGTTAGAAAGCCAAGAGCTTTTTTAATCAAAGTAACACAAAACAGTCAGTGTTTCTCTGGTACAAGGAATACAAGAATGAATTTATTTATATTTACAATTATAACAATTAAGAGCGATTTGAATGTAATTAATTTCTCATATTGAGCTCAAGATTTAATCAGTTTTGAGAACTGATGAACATTACTTAACATATTAATGACATTCGTATGCTATTATTACATTTTCAGTTGTTACATTAGGTGTTACATTATATACATAGAGTGTAAAGAATTGTTATTATTAAGTTAATTAAGTTAATTCAACTTAAAAATATTAGTTAACTAATGTTTTTACGTTGAATTAACTCAAAATGTTAAGTTTTTTACAGTGTAGTTGGTTGGTAAACAGGTGTTTTGCTCCATTTTTGTTGTGGTGTCATATATTTGACATGGCTGGAAAGTTGTATCAGCCTTCAAAAACAGTGTTTCATAATGGTCAATGCAGAATACAATTGCTTTAAAAAATGACATTAAGTAGGCTTAAATAGTTTTGGATATGGATTGAGTTCATTTTGAAATTTCAGATTTCTTGTTAAGATTAATCAGTTAACTGCAATAGTGTTTTGGTTGTTATAATACTTGCTGTGTAGCTAGTGCCTGCAGCAAAGCTCTGCCAAACAAAGCCTCTGTGTTTAATGGCACGTGTGTAACAGGCATCATTTTATCCTGGGATTTGCACTTTTCTAATAATGTATTTGGCCAGGCCTGGATTACAGAAAAGTGACCCAACAAATAGAAATAAGAAAAGGTCATGGTAAAAACATGCTTAGGTTATTTTTCTCTCTCTCCAAATAACTGCCTCTTCATCTCTCTTTGTGCATTAATTCACATCCCAGGGGAAGTGGCAGGATGGAAGACCAGAGTTATGGGTGTGGCCATGTTTAATCTGGTTTTATGTCCATTAGAGGAAGGGAAGGGAGAAATAAAATAAAGGTTGAAAAGGCTAAAGCAGAACAAAAAGCAATTATGAGTGTATTTTAATCAACATTCGGTGTAGAACACAAGCCACAGCTGGTGACATCATTCATTTAGCTGGAGAGGATCCCGTCAAGGGTAGAGGGAGCCAATGGTGATCGGTTGCCAAGACAACCAGCCTTTGAAGCAGCTGCTGATTCGCTGCTGTTTTTCTGCTGCTACTGTACCCAACCTCCCTCCTTCTCTCTTGCTTTCTTGCCTTCTGACTGACTCTCTCTTACTCGTTCTCTCTGGTAGCCATTCAGGGATGAGCTGTGTTTGTTACGCACGAGGCTCTGGACCTTTCTGCTTCAATCCTTCTTTGCAGTGCGACACACAAAAGGATGGGACTCCCTGCAACCCAGATACCGAGAAAAATTACTAGCAGGTAAGCAGAGAATGGAGACTTGGTAATCATTTAGAATTAACAAAAGAAATGGGTTATTTACAGGATTCATCCTTTAACCACACATAAGAAAAAAAGCTTTCTATAACAGCTCTATTTAATGGCAGTCAAAATGCGCTTGTGTGTGTTCAATAGGGTTCAGTGTTTGTATGGTATCTGGAGCTGGTCATGCAGGCTATGCTTTATAACCTCCTGTCAATTCATCGACATTTACAAATCGTTTTTATAAGACACAGTGAAGCTTTGGTAGGCTTAAGCAATTAAAGCTAGAATTCAATGTTTTTTTCTTAAAGGATTGGTTCCAATCCTTTTTTGGTGCTTTGGTTCAGATTAAATACAATAAGCTTTGTAGTTCTAATTAGCATGTTGAAGCATACATGCCAGCACATAAATAATGCATTGCATTTTGTGTCAAGATCATGTCTACATTCTGTTTTGTAAAGTGACCGTACATACTGCAAAGCTTGACATATGGTGTTTTAAAGCATTCTGCATGCGACAGCACACACAAAGACTGGATTCCTTCAGAGGAACTATTGGTTTATTTAGATTGTTTCTGCCATGACAGCAGTGCTGTTACCATCAGAGCTACAGCACTGGCAAGTAAGCCTCTTTTTTCATACATGCAGTATAACTGCGGTAGCATTTCTGCATAAATTGTGGCAGTTCAAGTCCAGTCCATAGAAAAAAGAAAAATTGATTTGTGCGTGCGTGCGTGCGTGTGTGTTTGTGCCTGCTCGTGTGTTATATCATCATAAAAAAATGGGCCACTTACCTTACCAGTAACATTACAGTAGTCTGTAATGTTACATCTGACATGGCATTTGTTACATAAAGACCTTTTAATGTTACAAAAAAGTATGTTCACTAGAAATGCATTTTGTTAATTGAATGCAATCTTCATTTGCACAAATTATATACTTAAATGCAAAAGTTAAATGCTGATGGATCTTCCCATGTACACAGAAGCAAATCAGCAGAATTTTATTTAAGTGTATATATTATACTTGAATAAAAAAACATTATTATTGATTATTGACCCTGACATTGTAAACATGATTATTATTGTCAGTTCTGTACTTTAAAATAATTATCATAGGCTACACCAATTAAACATGCTGAGAAATGTCTATGAATTTTTCAATTGATTTGTTTTGCATTAATGAAAAAGAACATCTCTGTGATTGGTTAGGAACATGGGTGTAAAAAAAGTAAGTAAAACGTTTTTGGATGCAGCGTGAGCAGGTCTATTTACAATGCTGCACTTTTTTTCTAATTTTATCTGAATCACATTGTAACTATATGATTTTTTCAGAGTGTATCTAAAATAAAACTCGAAGGCAACATATATAGGGAAAATTTTATTGGCCCCAGAATAGATCCCTGAGGAACCCCATAGACAAGAGGACCAGTAGAAGAAGAGTAGTCACCTAAACTGACTGAAAAGGTCCAATCCTTCAAATAAGAAGAGAACCGTTTTAGGGCTAAGCCCTGAACACCAACGTGGTTCCTGAGATGAGCAATACGTATATTATGATCTGCTTTATCAAATGCTGCAGTAAGATCTAAAAAAAGTAGAACAACAAAGCTTCCAGAGTCAAGGCCTCTTAAAACGTCATTGGAGACCCTCAAAAGAGCAGACTCCGTACTGTTGCCGGCTCTAAAACCAGATTGGAATCTATCTAAATAGTATTCCTCTTTAAAAATCATTTAACTGTTCATTACAAATTTGCACAATTGGCTTAGATATGAAAGGCAGCTCAACAATGGGGTGAAGATTACTCATGTTAAAAGGACCTCACTTTTTTTAGGAGGGGCTGAATAGCAGCATGCTCAAAACTAGACTGAACACCCGATGACAGACTGCTACTTTTACTGATTAAAGGCCTGTCCACACCGGGACAATAATTGTACACGCTTATCGCCAGCGATTTTCGAGATGTTTTTCGGCTTTCATACTCGAACGATTTTCACTGGGGATGAGCTGAGGGAATGTGCAAATTCCCTCCTTGACATAGATGGCTCTTAATGAAAAACAGAAAAACCCCGGTACAAAATGGGCGCTGCGCAACTTTATACATCTGACACTCACTTGTCACACAGAAGAAGAATTCATCTTTCTTCCTCTTCGTCAATGTGTGCTTGAGCGCCACCAGGTCATGTTTTACTGTAACTTCAGCAGCTTCAGGCAGAAGCTGAGGCGGGCTTTTACGCCTGCCATTTTAAATGTAGGTGTGCACACTCACATTAGCGCTCTTTGCTTAGTCATGTGGCGTTAAACGTTGACGATAAACACGCCAATTATCATCCTGGTGTGGACAAGCTATAAGACTGATTGGAAGTGTACAAGTACTTGTTTACCTGATTGAGGAAACATGTGGGGATGGAGGTTACTTAAACTGAAGCAGTAATTTAAAATCATCTTTTCTTTAAACCCCTCAGCTGCTCTTGATAAAGGCGAATGTAAAAGACCTGGGAAGAAACCTGTGCTCAGCAGCTCTCAGGTACAGCGCCTTCATCTTAGCTAATATTTTATGATGTATTTAAGTTAAACTGAATGTTACTTGGGTTTATAAAATATTTATATATGAAATGTATATACTTGGTCTCTTTTATAAACAACTGTGGCTAATAGCTCAGCTTTAAATGTACACAATTTTGCATTGTTGCAATTAAAACAGTCGTGGATACATAATAATTGTAAATTATTTGCTGATAATTACAGCTATGGTCAATATAAATCTCAAAAGGGTTCACTTGAATGACTATTTAAGATTTATGTGTCAATTTAAGGTTTTTAGGAGTATCTGGAATGTCTGAGATTCCTGTGTGAAATGGGTTGCTGATATGATTTAGTATGAGCCATCAAAGTCTTTCTCTGCCTGTCTCTTTCTCCCTCTCTCACTCTTGCAACAGAAGTCTGCAAAATGCCTCTCTGGCTCTTCATCTGCATGTGATACTCCTACTCCCATTAAGGTATCACAAGGTCCACAGGGTTCCCTGGCAAGGCTTGTAGGCGCAGGATCAGGCACCATGAAGTCTGATGCTCTTGGCCTCACAGCTCCTGGTGGAAAAACAAAAGCTAGCAACAACATCTCAGTCCAAAGCAGGAATGATAAAGTGAAGTCAGTCCACACAGCAGCTAAAATCAGGACTACATCGTCTGTTAAACCAGTTTTGAATGGCACTGGTGGTTCAAGCTCTCAGCGGGAAAATTCTCCTGCTCTAGGTGCCCGTGGCTCACCTATAGGAAAGGGGGTGCTGGACAGGAAGCCCAATCCAGGGGCAAGGCCAAAGTCTTCCCCTGCTGGGACTGATTTTGTGGCAAGCCAGACTAAAGCAGGAAAATCTCAGAACACATCATCAGTTGAAGATCTGCCTCTGGAACCAGCCTTTACCTGCACCAGCAATACCCAGCCTGCCCCGAATAACTCTGGTAGCACTTCACCAGACAACAGCACTGGGACTCCTTGCAACAATGGCCACAGTACAATCACAGGTGTTGTTCAGCGTTAACCCAAATTCGTCACTGATTTCGCGCACAACATTAACTTTAACTAAACTTACTTCTACCACATATACAAGATCCCTTGCATGCTGCCCTCTAAACTTTATTTGAGGGCAGTTCTTATTTGAATTGTGAAGCTGTTCCAAATTTTATGAGCGGGAATACAATGAATGCCCAGTCACCTCTTTTTAGCTTAGATTTTAGCGTTGTTTTTAAACTAACCAGTAAGATTTTTATCATGACATAAAGTATTATTGTGGTATTATATTGCATTTAATAGTCAGAAATAATGATAATCAACAATAGCAGTATGCTCATATGCAACTGGTGACATGTTACTAATACTATTCAAATTATTAAAATGAAAATTCTTTATTTTCACAACTTGCATTTTACAATCTGATTAACTTATCTGTAAAGTTTTAGAGCATTGTCAGTTTTTCACATAAGGCTTCAGGCAAAGGCTTTACCTCTTGCTTTTGATTCAATCTCAACAAATTCTCTGCTACCAGGTGTTTTATTGGCACCCTTACATGACTCGTGTATGAAAATGTCTTAGCTCAGCAGGGCAGGTTTTAATGGAGATTTAGCTCATTATAAGCTACTTAGCACTGCTAAAGCTGCCTGTACTCATTTCCTTGTTCACAATACTTACGGAATGTAGGTGTAGAATGCACAGAGATGCTACAGAACATGCAAAGTTTGTGAAAGGTACAATTAATATTACAAACATTTATACATTTACAGTGTTTTGAACAGAATTGGAGCCATTTGTACTGTGTAATTATATTACTGGGCCATAGAGGGAGATACATATGAAATGTTTGGACTTATTTGTTTATAATTCATTTTTATAACTACAAACATTCAAAATGTCATATGTAACAATAATGCTTACTGAACCATTATTGTTTTTTTCTAGGTCTCAGGTCAAAGCCTCAATCCAGGGTAACATCAAAATCCACTTTAACCAAACCTGCTCCGAAACCAGATATAGCCAAGACTAACAGGTAAGTGAGTATACAGTATCAACACAGGCTGTGGTCTTTACACTTGGACTAATAATTGTGAATTACTTAGTTTGTATCAGCTCTAAATAGTTTATTATGCACCATTTTCTTCATCGGATAGTCAATGTCCTTCTTTGTGTCAAAACAGCCCCACAAATAAAGCAAACAAGGCAAAACCCATTACAAACAACCAAGCAGGACCTGCAATATCTGCAGCTCGCTCGGATCCAAAGAGAAGCACAGTCTCAGGGCTTGCAGAGATCAATGGTAAGAAAAACTGGAGCTTCAGAATGGATCAGATGGTTATTAGCTGCAGCTTTTTATATACTTATATATTAAATTTCCCTTTAAGTGGATAGAAACTGCACTCAATTTTTTGGAAGAGTATGAACTACAGTAACATGTTTAGAAATTATGATTTTGGATTGAAATTGCAATTTTGTCTATTGCTTTTTCAAGCAGTTTCATCCAGAGCCAGCTCCGCGGTTAGTTCCAGAAAGCAGGCCGTCCCCAGAAAGGAGGTAGAGAAAGATGTATCCAAACCGTTAACGACTAAGAAGACAACAAAAGCCATCCCTGAATTAAAGCCCAGCCTCAAAACTTCTACTTTGAAGCAGTCATCCCCAGTTCTGAATAAGACGGGATCCAAACCAAAAGCTCCAGAAACGCCTGCAACAAAATCATCTCTAAAATCCTCTGGAGCTCTCAAAAACACAACTACTTCCACTGGTGCTAAAAAGAAAGATTCAGCATCTAGCCCTAAACTCTCAGAAAATAAAAAGGTTGCTCGGCATCCAACTTCTTCTGAAGGTAAGACAAGAAAACAGGGCGTGGCAAGTTCAACAGTTCCTACATCTTCGAAGCATCAGACACTTGTCAGCCCGGCTGTGTTAGACCAGTCAAAAATAGTGCAGGAAGCTACCCCGAAGGATGCATCAGCCATATCCACAAAGATTCAGGATGTGGATAAAACAAGTCATCCACCAATAATACTACGCAGCAAAGATGTGAAGACTCAGTCAGTGACCCAAGAAATGCAAAACTCTGTAAATACAAATATGTCAGGTCATTTCAATCCTCCCTATCTCTCTGGGCCGCAGCAAAGGCAGCATTCCACGAACTCTTCAAAAGAATCAGACCATCCTCCTGATACACCCTGCAGTCTAGGCAGTGTGGAGACTGCCCTAGAGGAATTGTCAAATGGGCTTCATATTCAGATTAGCCCCGAGTCTGAAACTGGCAGTGCTACCACATCGTCTGATGACATAAAGCCACGGTCAGAAGATTATGATGCAGGTGGCTCGCAAGATGACGACTACTGCTCCCATGAACGTGGCGATTCGAAATGCGGGACTATGCGCTGCCCTGATTTCCTGGGTCGAAGCAGTAGTGACACAAGCACACCTGAGGAGCTTAAGATGTATGAGAGCGGGACTGCACTACGTGTTGAGGTGCAGCTAAGAGGACAGGATGCAGAGACAACAAGTGAGGAGGAGGCAGGACGTCAGAGACCACAATCATGGATAAGAAAGGATGAGGTGACAGGGAAAGAGATACTTTGCAAAACTGATGCTACTGTAAAAAACATGAAGGATGTGCAGGACCACCAGATTTTCTCGTCAGAGGAGGAGGAGGAGACTGAAGATGAGAGGTCTGAGATCGAGGTTGTGCCAGGAGAAATGTCTGCCCCAGTTTCAGAACCTTTTCCACAATTTCAAGGTATAGTCAACCTGGCGTTTGAAGATGCTGTGGACCAGGAAAATAAGCAACCTGAATACCAATCATCTAACTTCCACCGTTCTGTTTTGCTCTCTGTGGATGAATGTGAGGAGCTTAGATGTGAAGAGGGAGGTGCCCTGAATCAACCTCACCAGTCAGATGACACACATGGTGATGTCTTTGACAGAGAACCACAAAACTCTCAGAATGACTGCTCATCCCAGCATTTCACAAGCACAGCGAAGAGCCATCAAGAAAATGGAAAAGAGTGCAAATCTGCTGGATTACTGACAGAAGTTGGGGATTCTCTACAGGAGGATTGTGCATATAATCAATCGGCTACCCCTGTGCTTGACAGAAACACCTGTGAACTACCTGCACAGGAGCGCCCCAGTCACCTAAACCTGTGGATGGCAGAACAGTATGGCAGTCCGCAGGCCAAGCATATAGACAGCAAAAAAGCCGACCTGGAGCTAGATTTACCTGAGCCACAGCTGAACGCGAGCTCACTTGCACACTCTCCAGCAGGTAATGTATAATGTTGGAGCCCATACCCCTAAAATATCCACTCACCGTCTCTCATTCTGACCCATTCAACATAGAAATTCTAACTATATCAATGGGCCAAATCTTGATAGCTTACTATTTTAGTCAGAAACATGTTACTGTCTCCTTTTCCCATTCTATTAATTATATAAATACGTGTTTTTTGACTGTTTTATCTGAAACTTCAAAAAGCTAAACGGAAACCTTTATTCTGAGGCACTTTGCCCAGCTTTACAAGCATTTTCTACAGTCGACGTACCTAGCTGTGTGTGTTGTAGTATGCTGAGTCAGACCATCTGTTACTGTATGTGGCATGGTCGGGTTGCCTCAGTTCTGTTAATGCACTTAATATAAAGACACCCATGTACTTGAGCTTGACCATCTGCTATATGCTGTAGCTGGGCTGTCACAGTTGTACTTATGCACTTAATACATCTGAATACTCGTCCATTTTGTGTACATCCTGTCTTTTTGTTTGAAAGTTTTATATGTTCTGAGTTGAAGATTCTTCCTACTAGGCCAGGTCATTTATATCTTTTCAATATATTTATGCAAAAGACAAGCACTATGTGACTTGGCCATCAAACTCAATATATGCACAAATACACATTCAGCTAAGCTTCCTTTTCGTACTACACATCAAGGACCAACATTTCCACAAAGATTATGACAATTTAAATATGTTGGATAAGAATCTTTGTTATTATTAGTATAAATGTTTAGTGTGGTTTACTGTTCCTAAATATTGTGTCTGTTTATAAGTCCTAAAAGAGAAAAGCTTGCACGCTACTAGTTTCATTATTAAATTGGTTCATGTTTGAAAACCCATCTGTATCCATGCGCCTGTGTCTTTGTTTTGTTTCTGTGTTTTATTTTCTTCATCTCACTCATAATAGATATTGTGATTCGTAGTTCTGATTTAGTAGGTAGCAATTTGACTAGATTTTTTTTTCTCTGTATTTGAGTAGATTTAGAATTTTTTGAATGTAAATGTGTTTCTAGAAAACTTGCGTCCAAGAGTGTCTCTCTTTTTCACATGCTTGCAAATCACTGTTGATGCTTTTCCATGAGTTTACAAGATATCTTTTTTTAGCAGAGTACATAATAAGCAGTCTTTTGCAAGTATCTTCTTCACATATGTAGAACTTTAAAGAAGCATCAACTGCTTGCTCGCTTGCAAATATGACTGAAAAACAAAAGTAGGTATGGTTAATGACAGCATTTGTGAACAAGAGACATTTGAAGGGTTTTCTGTGTGAATCACCCTTATGGCAGCTGTCTGTCTTTGTACTTAAAAAATAGCTTCATGCATAATTTTTGATTTGCACATCTGCCTCGATGTTATGCATGTGTCATTGAATCAAATACATTTTGATTGACAGTGGAAAAATTATAACATAGATAGAATCCAGTTAGGATTTATTTGCATTTTAAGCATGGTCTGCTCCATGGCGATCGCAGTTGCACTAGGGGTGAATCTGTACATCATGTGGAGTTATGTCTTCAGAAATACTTGTGCTTAACAAAGAATGCCAGACATGAGGATAAATCAGTTGGTCATTGTGCAGTATTGTCAATTATTTTTAGGGGACTTAGATGGTTGTGAGACAAAGGATCAAACCTGCACACATGACCGACAGCCGTCTAAAGCCCTGTCCCCTATTTATGAGATGGATGTGGTTCAAGACCTTGAACAAAGCATGGATGTGGACAGGAACAATGACCCGCTGCGGAAAGAGTCACATCAGGATGGTAACGATGTAGAAGTGGACGAGGTTCAAGAGGAAGAAAAGAGCGAAGACAGCGAGTTTGCAGAGAGAGACTGGAGTCTGCTTCGACAGTTGCTGTCTGAACAAGAGTCAAATCTGGGCATCATAAACTCAGTTCCAGAGGATTTAAATCTTGCACAATACTTGATAAAGCAGACGCTGTCCCTGTCTCGAGATTGCTTGAATGAAAAGGACTACTTGTATAACGAGAAGGACACGTTTAAGCGCTGGGCTGAGCTTATTTCTCCATTGGAGGACTCAACCACCAGCATCACTGTGACCAGCTTCTCGCCTGAAGATGCTGCTTCTCCACAGGGTGAGTGGACCATTGTGGAGCTGGAGACACATCACTGACAGCAACAGCAGAACAGGGTCTCCTGGTCTGAATTACAGGCAACATTCTGTGGACTGCTTGGATGGGGGAGTATACCTTCTTTGATGCTTCTTATTTTGAAGGGTGGGATTTTAACCTAAGTGACTGAAGTTGTCTTTTTGTTCTCATGAAATGGTATTAAGACTGGACTACAATAACCTCAGTGCAGTTGCTTTGCATGTGAGAAATTTTCTAAATTCTATTGTTTACTTTGATGCGTGTTGCTTGATCAATTGTAGAATACCAAAATGCATTTTCTTGTTGCTCTTTATGTCTCCAAGTGACGAAGCTTCTAAAATGTTTTGAACAGAATGTAGAGTATGTAAATGTTTTATTCAATTACTGTGTTTAAAACAAATAAATGCGGTGTTTATCTATATTAAAGCTCTTTTCAGTGTCACTCTGTCTCAACCTATTCATTGAATTTGGGAAGAAACATATCTGCCTATCTGTCTATCGTTTGGCAGACACATTTATCCTTGTTATATGTTGGAGAGCATATATAGAGCAATGATAGAGTAGTATATACTCCTATTGCAGAATAATATTACATCTGTCTTTTTCATTCATTAGAGAGCTGTAATCTAACGTGTTCTCATATCAAGAAACCAAACTTTTCCTAGCTTTACCAAAAACAGAATATTTCGACTATAGTTTGCTATTGTTATAATTTGTTCTCCGTCTGATATACCAGTGTATAAGACAGCCAAATGTTATTATTGTAGTGCTATTGTTAGATATGCTTGAAGACTTGTTGAAGATATGTACAGACTAAATTAAGGTTATTACTTTTATGTTCATTTTCACAGGTGACCGCTGTTCGTCATAATACATTTACATAAATAATACCAGAATGATGTACTGTTTGTATCATTTATCATTATGTATTTGTTACATTTATATAGTGCTTTTTCTGGACTTGGACTTTGCATGGAAGGGGGAATCCCCTTAACCGCCACCTGGATGATGCAACGGCAGCCATATTGCGCCAGAACGCCAACCACACACCAGCTTGTTGGTGGAGAGGAGACGGAGCTACGAAGCCAATCGGTACATATGGTGATGATAAGGGGGAATAATGTATAGAGGCGAATGGGCGAATTTGGGATTTTTTATGACCACAGAGAGTCAGGACCTCGGATTAAAATCTCATCCGATGGACAGTACTTTTTTGACTATAGTTTCCTCGTCTCTATACTGGGGTATTAGGACCCACACAGACCACAGGGTTAGCCCCCCCTGCTGGTCTCACTAACACCTCTTCCATTACCAACCTAGCTTTCCCAGGAGGTCTCTCATCCAGATACTGACTAGGCTTAGGCCTGCTTAACTCCAGTGGACATTGGGCAACCAGTCTTGGGCTATAGGGTGATATGGCTGCTGGTTATTAACATCCATCAGACTCTCTTTAATTTTGCAACTTAAAAATATCAATTTAAATAACACAATAAAACTAGTCTAGGAACTGACAAATGTGACCCTGGACAACAAAACTAGTCTTATGGGTACATTTTTCAAAATCAATATTTTTACATAATTTGAAAACTGAACAATTAAGCTTTCTATTGATGTATAGGTTGTTAGGATATGATAATATGTGCCAGAGATATAACTGTTTAAAAGTTTTGAATCTGAGGGTGCAAAAGAATCAAAATGGTGAGAAAATTGCCTTTGAAGTTGTAAATAAGAGGCACTATTACTGGTCATCCAAAAATAAAGTTTTAATCTCCAGTTTTTTTCCAGTTTCAATCTCAAAGGTTAGACTATACAATTATTGTGAATTGTGATCCTTCCTGAATTGATTTGGGCTATTTTCATTAGTAATTGTGCAGACATCAGTTCAATGAACATGATAAGATCAGTATCATGAACATCTGAACAGGAGCAGTGATTATACCAGCTGCACTTTGGATACAATTTTTTAAATTTCTGTACCGAGAGGTCGCGCTGTGATGTTTTGATTTTCTATTGGTCTCACGTGATGCGAATTCGCTGGTCAGAGTTCGCCAAACTTGAACTTTGCAACGCATCAAAATGCAAATTTGCATGCGTATGAATGGAAGTCAAAGGAAGGAAAAGTCAAGTGTGACTGCGGCTTAACTCTTCAATAGCAATGGTGTGATCTGATTACCGGAGTGGCATATTCTTCTGTAATGAGAAGTTTGAAGGCTTGGCCAGACCATCCTTTATCCCCTCAAAAGCCTGCCTCTAAATAAAAACATTGGATCCAATTAATTTGCAGTACAAAAACAAACCACAGCCTCTATTTTCCTAGTTCAATATTCCATTTCACATTACAATACCCATAGGGAATTCTGACTCTTTATCATCTTTTTGACCACTGTTTATACATTCTTATTACAATAATTAATTTCTCAACTAACCATTCAAGTTAACCTATAGAGACATGATTTTTATGTCGTGAAATTGATAGCGAAATGTAAACGTTATTGTTTTATGCAAAAAAAAAACACTTAAGTTTATATGCCAGCCTTGCCTGTCTAATATTGTTGCCCTGCCGTATCGAAGCATCGGACCACAGTCTGTAGGCTTGTAAGAGAGATCCCAGAGCCAACTTATGCAATGTTTTTAAATCTTGCAGTACTGTGATGTAATGCTGTTTGGCCTGAAGGGTGCCACATGAGGTCAAACAAGATGTATGTCTATGAACAGCCTCTACAGCAGTTAAAAAGAATACCAGATTAATGTTACATGGTATGGTCAGAAAAGATGAAAGCTAAACATATCAAACCGAGATTTAATTAATGTGGAAAATATAACAATCATGCATCTGTCTGTCTGGTGTTTGCACATCCTTCTCCAGCATGCGATTTCTTTCTTCTCTCAAAAGAGAATTTGCATCACTTGCATCATTTCAAGTATATGTCTGTAACAAAATGTACATTGAAATGCTTGTTGTACTAGAAGATCAGGACATCTACAATATTATAAAAGAATATTAAATAAAGGAGCAAAGTAAAACTAATTTAAAGACAATACAGAAATATACAATAATATTTACTATAAAAAAAGATATGTTACTTTGAGGAGTACAGTGATGTATGGGTAGAAACTGATTTCCTGTAGTTTTATTCTCGTATTTTACTGCAGGCGGCAGTGCAGAGCAATCCACTAAACAATAACAGGCAGAAGAATCAGCGGATATCCGGAAGTGTTGCATTGTGGGGCTTATTTCGTTGATCGTGAAGAGAGTGGGTGAAGTAAAGAAATAGCTTTAGACTCTAAAATAAATACACTCGTGCTTCGGCGGAACCCGTACGCTGGTTGTTCTTATATGCGGCAGGTTGAGAATGAACAGACGAAGTTAAATCATGCTTATCAACACGAACAGGAATAACAGCAGCATCGATTTGTGGATGTGGAGACTCCGCGTAAACTAATTATCCTAAAGGTATCGACTGCTTTCATCTTTTACTTTGTTTAACACGTACACCTTCCACTTTACGTTGTATTGTGCAATATTCCTAATATTGTTTTTCTGATCTGTTCTAAGAAAACAACACCGTCTGAATCTCCACACAAAGCTGTGGGTGTTTCCCGTTATTAGACTACCAAACCTCCTCGCCCGGTTCCAGTACTACTGAAACTGAAGCATCTCTGCAGCTCATCCCTCATGGCCTCTTCATCGGGCAACGACGATGATCTGACGATCCCTAGGGCGGCGATCAATAAAATGATTAAAGAAACACTTCCCAATGTGCGAGTAGCGAACGATGCCAGAGAACTGGTGGTGAACTGCTGCACGGAGTTCATCCACCTTATCTCATCGGAGGCCAACGAGATTTGCAATAAATCAGAGAAAAAGACTATATCTCCAGAGCATGTTATAAACGGTGAGGATGTCACTGCCTGAAGGCTAAGTGCTTCTGGTCTTCAAAAAAGCGTTTGCCAAACAATTTATTATTAAAGAGTCTCAGTGGAACCATGCTGGGGATTTTATTTTACTGACAGCTTTTTATTCACTGGCCTAAAAAACTTTACCGATAATATGCACACGATTTACTCACCTTTTGTTGTGCACCGCCGTCACATTGCAGTCTGTGAAAATAATGTTCTTGTTTGTTGGACATCTGCCGAGTCATTTTTAATCAAAGCAAATCTTTTCTTGTTTTCTTTAGCACTTGAAAGTCTAGGTTTTGGGTCATATATCGCAGAGGTAAAAGATGTTCTGCAGGAGTGTAAAACGGTAGCACTTAAACGGAGGAAGGCCAGCTCTCGACTAGAGAACCTTGGCATTCCTGAGGAGGAACTTCTCCGTCAACAGCAGGAATTATTTGCCAAGGCAAGGATTTATTATTCGTGTATGTTGACCGATTGTGAGGTCAAACATTGAAAAATGAATTTGATGAAGTGTTTGATTAGAGAACTTAAAAAGTCCTCTTTTTTTGTCACAGGCACGGCAGCAGCAGGCTGAATTGGCACAGCAGGAGTGGTTACAGATGCAGCAGGCTGCTCAGCAGGCACAGTTAGCGGCAGCTTCAGCCAGTTCAGCTCAGCAGGCTGGATCTTCCCAGGATGAAGAT
This sequence comes from Triplophysa dalaica, assembly GCF_015846415.1. NCBI lineage: Eukaryota > Metazoa > Chordata > Actinopteri > Cypriniformes > Nemacheilidae > Triplophysa > Triplophysa dalaica. The sequence continues at coordinate 7,877,906 of NC_079547.1, read as the reverse complement.
GAAGAGGACGATATGTGATTCCCGGCAGGCTTTCGTTGAAGCACACAGATTGATTGATATACATTTACAGACACGTATTTTCTCCCACACACATTGTCCTCCTGAAACCATAGCAGAGAGGGACCTCTGCAGTGTTGTCTACTATATAAACAATCCATCAGTATCGATTCATACTGACTATTCAGGAACACTCATGGGTGCTATCCTGTGATTCGTTGCTATATTTGCCTCTCCTCACATGTTAAGAATTATTAGCTCTTGAAAATCCTTTTTTCTTGTTTTTTTCCTCGTTATTTCTAAAATTATTGAAAGTTTCACCATGTGTATGTGACAAGGATGTAATGTGATGAGTCATGTTAAATCATGTAGTGAGGCACACCACGTCATTTGTTCTTGGTTAACTTCAAAAGCCAGTGTTTTAACTCACTGCCACCTGTTTTAGACATAATTATCTTCTACTTTTTCTTTGTAAAATAGCGTGAGACATATTTAGTGAATCATTTTTTGGACATTTATTTTGACAGGAGTTTATCCCCGCTCTATTTCTCTTTGTTCTCTGGATGAGAGGAGAAAAGAGAAGTGATTTGTAATGTAGAACGTTGCTTTTTTTCACATTTTAGTTGAGTGAGAATAAAGAATATATGTAGATAGGCTTTTACCTGACCTTTTTTCAGAACAGTATTCAAAGACAAACAACTCAAACTATTTAAGGAATAATATCTGACTTATAGTACCAAAGACAGACAAAACTATGAACTTTAGTCAGTTAGGTGAGCAGAAATCTATTGTTATTTGCTCTTTTTATGAAAGAAGCGTGTCAGTGCTAAACCATAATGTGGATTTTGTCAACCTGTTGATGGCTACACTCACTTTGTACAATGTTTTGATAGATTTTTTCCAGGTGCAATGTGTAAAAGTTCCATTGTGGATGTGTGGTTTATTCTTATCTTGTGATGACTGGTAAGGTGTTGGTGAAAAGCTAATTCACATGCCTTTGCAAAAGCTGTATTCTCTAAGCAATAAAATAACCCCCTTTTATAGACATAGTTGGTTAGTTTATTTGTTTATGAACATGATTTAATGATGATGCGGTTATACTAATGCCCAAAATCTTCCAACAAATTTCTTTTTCATTCTTGGATTGAAGAAGTTCTGGAGAGGATTGAGCTGGGGTTATATAAATTGTCACCCTGCAAATACGGTCCACGATCTGTTGCAATTCACTGTGCGTTGATAAACCTCCTCATCACTATAGATTGACCCAGCTGTGTGAAGTGTGTATGTGTAATGGAGAGGGGCATAAAATGATTAAACATGAATAGGTTTGTTGACTTTCATTTTACAATTCATAATTAAAGGGATAGTTTACCCCAAAATAAGAAATTCTGTCAAGAATTACTCACTCACTAGTTGTTCCAAACCTGTATAAATTTCTTTGTGTGGTTGAACACAGAGAAATATATTTTGAAGAATGGTTGTAACCAAACAGTTCTTATTGATTACAATAGTAGGAAAAATAACAATGGCAGTCAAATTTGCCCCAGTACTTTTTTTGTTGTTCACCAAGAAAATGTTTTTTCTACTATGGTATTCAATGGGGTCCAAGAACTATTTGGTTACAATAATTCCTCAAAACATATTTCTCTGTGATCATCAGAACAAAGAAATTTGAAAAAACTCGGAAGTGAGAACATGATAATAGATTTTTAATTCATTTTATTGCAACAGGAGTGTGTGGTCTGTACTATGTACTACAGAGCTCTAATCAAGAATAGAAGATAGTCTTAAATTAGAACACACAGAACTCAAGACATTCGCCTTAAAAACTTTCTTGAAGTACCATTGACAGATAAACGCACAGGCAATACAAATTTGGAAAGAAACGTGGTACAAATTTTTATCCCAACCTGTTTTCCCTGTCCAATAGGGGGCGGCAATGCACATGTAGGGTGGTTTGCGAAAAATCGAAGAAACGCTCAAACGACAACTTCCTTCTCACACGTGTGTTAGTTTGAGGAGGTGGATAGATTTTAGTTAGGTAAAGATTTCCTTATCAAAACTTTCAGTGTTTGATTTTTGCTAAAGAGAGTCTCGAAATGGCTGACATTGTGCAGCAGCGGATCGAAGACAGAATTCCAGCACTTGAGCAATTAGAAAGGATCGGATTGTTCACAAATAAAGAAGTCAAGTGAGTATCACTAGTAAGAACACTCAATCTAAAAACACGTTTTTCTTTACTCTGACAAGTGCCGCAAAATCCCACTTCTTTTTAGATCCATGCTGAAAAGATCTACTGCTTTGGAATACAAGCTGCACCGACCAGTTCAGAGCAAAGACGACTTTATCGCATTCGTACAGGTTTGTATTAATAAAATATGTTTTGCTTGTGTATACGACACACAAGCAGGTGTACATCATTTGCAACGCAATATATTAGGCTTTGCAAACTAGTTTTCTTTTAACTGTTTTGCTGGGTAAAATATATATTTGATTTGTGTGTGTAATTGATTGCTTTTTGTGATCCTCAGTATGAAATAAACGTACTGGAGCTGATCAAGAAGAGGAGAGCAGTGAGTATAGCTTCCAAAATGTATACAAGAATATAGTAAAAGTCTGTTTACTATACAGATTAACTGACTTGTATTATATTACAGATATACTTTATTCTAAATCCTATTTAATCTGTTTATTAACCATTCATAGGCCCTCAGACTCTCTCAATGGCAACATACAGCCCTATAAGCTCTATTATGAACTGTACTTTAATGATTTGTTTCCAGAGAATTGGTTACCATTTTAAACGAGAAGAAATCGAGTATCCTATCATTCATGGCGTAAACAATGTTTTCAGAAGAGCTTTGACAAAATGGCAGGTTGGTCAGCATTCCAAAAATTACAACCCGTTTTAGATGCTTTAATGTAGTACTAAACCTTAACTGACATTTTATGATTTGCTTTACTTGAAGGAAGATGTCCAGCTTTGGCTTTCTCAGGTCGCCTTTAACAAGAAATGGGTATGTGGAGTTATTGATTTAACCAATTCAATCTCTTCATTCATTCTTTATATTCAAATTATGTCTGTGGGTTTTAAATGCTTATTACTGTACCTTTCATGTTTCAATCAGGGCACGAAGACTCAGCTTAGTAAAGTTTTGTCATCCATGTTAGCCATCCATCCTGACAAACCAGGTGAACTTGAAATCCATTATATAAATTAAATAAGTTGCTGCTGTCCTTCTGAAACCTTTTATCTCCATATTTCATATTTATTTTGTTCCATAAATCGTGGTTTTTAGTCACCTTTTATGTTTTAAATAGCTGCTGCAAATGTTTAACCAATAAAACCTATTAAAAGTGCTTGTTAACTTTGACAACACTTTATGTGATCATTTAAAATATACAGTATTTTTCCTGAAAACACTAAATTTGGATTGCAAGGATTTAGAAGCAGAGCAAAGATAAACATTTATAACTTTTTTTTTGTCATCCTTGTAATTGTATAATAATGTCAGCCAGATGGTCAGAAATATTTCTTCATTATTCTTTCAGCTTTGTGGATGATGGCTGCCAAATGTGAGATGGAGGACAGGAACTCGTCAGAAAGTGCCCGACATCTATTCCTCCGTGCCTTGCGCTTTCATCCTGAAAACGAGAAGGTTTATCAGGAGGTTAGTAGATACACTGACTGACAGACAGAAAGACATCAGCCTTAAACGATAATGGATGTGAGATAGATATGAAAGTTGCATATGTCATGGTTAACAGTGTTTCCTGTATGTTTACGGCTTTGGGGGGGATACGTGCGGACTCCATATTTTCTTTTTGACGAGGTCCAGACAAAACCTTTTCAAATAAATACGTTTGTTATTAGTTAGTTAGTTTGTTTAATAAAATAAAAATGTATAGACATGTGCGGGGGTGCTGTTGGAGGGGCGGGACGCCCCCCTAAGGTAATGGTAGGGGAAACACTGGTTAATCTTAAAATAATATTCTGCTGTTTTTGTGGGTCTACACAGTATTTCCGGATGGAGCTCATGCACGCTGAGAAACTGAGGAAACAGCAGCAGGAGTTGGTAGAAGCTAAAATAGATGTGGTAGGCTAATATCTTTTTCTGGCCTAAAAATAATATTTGCAGTTGACGTAATTGTATTTAATAATACTAAAATGCTTTATATAGGGGGAATATGAGTTTTCTCCAGAGATCATCAGTGGTAAACTGGCTGAGGTGGTGTACAGAGATGCTACACAAAAAATTAAAGGTTGGCTAAATTTCTGCTAATCATTAAACTCCACTATTGTGGTTTGCTTTGTATCGACAGAGTGCTAAAACATGCCTGTTGTGTCTGTTTAGGAGTTAAATTCATCTTGTCCCTGCTAAAGATTGCTACAATCTTTGACTTTACAAAAGAGTTACAGGACATCATTCATCAAGAGTAAGACCTCTTTTTATGTATACTCTTTACTATATTTCTGTACTTTACCTTAAAATAACGTTTAGCTATGATCTTGGTTGGTTTTTAAAGTTCTGTCAAGTTCAAGGTTCTTAAAACGGCTTGTTTTCAGTCTGCAGAGTCATTATAAGGATGACTGTCTGATGTGGGATTTTATGGCAACGCGTGAGCTGGATGCTACTATTGCCCATGACTTCCAGTCAGCAAGAGGAAGTGCTATTGATACAGAGTGTAGAGAGGAGCGCTGCTGTGTCATTTATGAAGAAGCTCTCAAGAGCCTTAATACAGGTATCATATATAACTTATTTAGTTTAGATATGTTTCAGTACATTCTAATAGCTCTCAGCTTCACCAGTAACAAACAAAATATTTGTTTACTAATGTGTCTTTAGAAGCTATGTGGACATGCTACGTCACATTCTGTCTCGATAGATACAAGAGGAGGACAAATGTAATTAAACTCAAGAAACAGGTGATGCTTGTTTTTTATCATCAGTTTTCTTTACAAAATCACATTTTGACATCCTGAGTATGGTGATCAATATTTAAAAGCTTAAAACAATTGTTTTAATTGCTATTACACTCAATTGGTATGTGTATTGTGTGGTTTACTTTTTATTCATATTTTTTCAGAGGAAAGAGCGACTACTCCGAGTCTTACAGAGTGCTCATGATGCTATGCTTCTGGAAGAGACATTTTACAAGACTTGGGTAATATAAAGACTTGCTACTTATATTTCTATTTAAAGCTGGTATGATCTTTACAAACTGTATGCAACGCTGGATTAAAATGGTACGTTGTAGTAATGTAAGACACTTTTGTGCTCTAAAAAAACAGCTAAAGGTCCTTATGTCAGAAGGAGAGTCTGTATATGCTGTACAGATTGCCATTACTGCCACCCAGCGCTTTAGTAAGTCAATAGAAGTGTGGTACCTCAGTCTGCAGACATTGGTTAAGCTGAAGAGTGCAGAGGCAGGACATTTATTTCAAGAAGCCCTGAAACATGTGAATTCCAAGGTACGGGTTTTGCACTCGCAATATTTTCTGAATGCTTCAGCTTAAAGTCAACAAAATATAGATTGAAGTAGTATTTGTAATAGGTAATAATAATAGTAGTGGTAGTTAAAAATATGTATTGTGATAGCTTTTTCCTAGAGTAACGTGGTTCTGCACCATTCTTATTTATTTCTAATAGAATTTATTGTAATATTTTCCTTTTAATCTGTGTGCATGTGTGTTTGTTGTTGCATTATAACAGTTCTTCAATATAAGTTGTAAAATGTTAAGATGTACTTCATAGGAAAGTCTGCCATTATGGGAATTGCAGGCAGATTGGACCATGACTTCAACAACACCAGAGGAAACGGAGGCCTTTTTTCAGGTAGGACCCAACAAAACATATTTGCCTGCTTAAATGGAGATTAGATTGGTAGTGATAACTTGCATTATGATTGATTAAATGGTCACATACTGAAAAAGCCGATTGACTAGGAGATATTTGCAAGCAGGACTTCAAAGGATATTTAATAAAAGTGTTTAAGAGGTATGCGCATACACACACACAATATCAGTGTATTACACAGAACAGCTTTCACAGCCGATGTTAAAGTCATGGGAGCTGTTATTTGACCGTTGCTGAATTCCAATTACCAGCTGTAGGACTGTGATGAAAGTGATTATTTTTTTTGTGTGTATTCCTTTGGAGGAGGTTATAAAAAGCCCTCGGAATATTGACATCATGTACCTGGGAAGTAGAGGGCTGTAGTTCCAGCCGTTCTATGTGGTCCTTGAAAGGCAAATTCTGTTAAAGACAATATCTCTCTTGGCACTGAACTTTGAGCTTTATCATTTTACAGATATTACTTATGCTCTAACAGCAACATTACACACTAACTAAAGGTTGAAAAATGCGATCGCTGTGAACGTGGACTTTAAATAGTCTTAAAGATCTCAAATAGCAACACATCATGATGGGATCTAAAAAAATTCAAGAGCAGATGAGAAACAAATTAATTGTAATGTTTAGAAAGGGTTACAATGCCATTTCTAAGGCTGTAAGCAAACAACAGTAAGCGCCATTATCCACAAATGGAGAAAGCATGGAACAGTGATAAACCGTTCCAGGAGTGGCTGGCCTACCAAAGTTACTCAAGAGCACAACAATGACTCGTTGTGTTAAGGTCAGTTTTTATGATTCTACAATAAATAAAGAGACTGTGCAAAAATGGCATCCATGGGAGAGTTTCAAGGCGAAAACCACTGCTGACTAAAAAGAACACAAAGGATCGTCTTACATTTGCTAAAAAACACCTTGATCCAAATATTCTGTGGACTGATGACACAAAGGTTGAGCTTTTCGGAAGGTGTGCATCCCGTTACATCTGGCGTGCAACTAACACAGCATTTCATAAAAAGAACATCATACCAAAGGGTAGTGTGATGGTCTGGGGCGGTTTTGCAGCTTTAGGACATGGGTGACTGGCCAAAATTCATGGAACAATGAATTCTGCGCTGTACCAGAAAGGTACTTAGGTTATGCAGCAGGACAATAATCCAAACCACATCAGCAAGTCCACCTCTGAATGGCTAAAAAAACTAAATAAAGGTTTTGGAGTGGCCTAGTCAAAGTCTGGACTACAATCTAATTGAAATGCTGTGGCATGACCTTAAAAATGCTGTTCATGCTTCAAGACCCTCCAATGTGGCTGAATTAAAACAATGAGTGGGCCAAAATTCCTCCATGGCTATGTGAAAGACTTGCTATCCATGATTGCAGTTGTCGCCGCCAAGGGTGGCACAATTAGTCATTAGGTTTAGGGGCCAATTACTTTTTCACATAGGGTCAGAAATGTTTGGAATGTTTTTTTCCCTTATAGACTAAGTAACATATGATTATCCTACTTTGGTTTATTGAGTGTCCAACAACAAGTTTATGTAACTTTTTTTTTAAATGCAGTACTAATAAGCAGTTATTCTTACCCTACTTCTTGACTGACTCTCAAATGATTCGTTCCGCCATTCATCCGTCTAATCCCCTTCTATCCGTTAGCCTAGTGTCAGGTGATTGGTCAGATGGTGTAGTCTGTTGAGATTGGACAAACGTGTTCACCATGTGCCACAAACGTAACATCTTTCATCATTACGGGAGTCTGCTATGTATGGTCAGACGCGTTCATCATGGGTCGCAAATAGAAGTTGAAACTGGGCCGCTAGCCCGAACAGTCCCTTTGCCGGAAAGGGGCAGGAGCACCATGTTATTTGCATTTAAAAAAGAAACATGAAAGCAGCGAGTTTCTGCTGCCACCTAAAAATGGGTATTTAGAGCTTGGTATGTGTATTTTGATCTGAAACTTTGCAGACACATTCTGTTGACACTTTCTAAACATAATTTTTAAATGCACTTTTTCCTGTACCTGCAGAAAGGGCTTTTGTCCCCAGTGCCTGTGGTGTCAGCTGCCATGAAGGAAAAATACCTTGAATGGTCATACAAAACTGGTGGCTACAAAAAGGCTAGAAAAACTTTTACAAGGTATGTGCAGTGTCTTTTTTTTGTTGATGTTGTCTCTATATGCTGTAATTCACAATTATCATGCTCTAATACATTTTTTTGTAATTTAAACAGCTTGCATGAACACAGACCCTTCACTAAGGCATTCTTCGTGAAGATGATTCACATTGAGAAGGAGCAGGTAATACTGATGTAAAAATATCAACCATCAGAATTGTGTATAACATTACAAGACGTATTGATGTTCTGTTTTTTGCTCTCAGGAGTCTCCTAAAATGAGTAACCTGAGAGATTATTATGAACGAGCAATTCGTGAGTTTGGGTCTTCAGATGAAGGTAATTAGGATTTTTATATTACTTTTAGCCTTTTAGCAGACAACACAATTTTTATACCCGTTTATTAGTACATTTCTCTGATTGCGATTAATTTTATAGATCTCTGGATGAACTACATCAAGGAAGAGTTAAATGGGCATGGAAACCCAGAAAAGTGTGGAAATCTTCATTGGAGAGCAATAAAAATCTTGGAGGGTGAAAGTGCTGATCGTTTTTCAACCCGGTACACACTGATGCAGACGGGGCACATCTAAATCCAATAAAAATGTATTCTGAACATACTGATGAGTTGTTTGTGAGGAAAGCACAATGTAATTGATGGCTTGACAAATTAATTCCCTTGTTTTGATTGTAAGGAGCCTCACGCATGGTATATTTGTGTTATGTTCTAAAACATGCATACAAATTTGTCCACATAAGTTCATGATATTGTTATTGTCTTAAAATTTTAAATAAAGCTTATGGTGTACTTAACATTTAACTGGTTTGTGTTAGTATGCCTAAATAAAACCATGGGATATATGCTGGAAGTAATGTGCAATAGTAGAGATTAATAATTCAATGTACTTTCATCACACTGTCGTTTTTCCAATTTCATAATTGATGAAGACCACACAAAATTAATATTAATGTTACACTCCTGCACAATCAATATTTCTAAAGTAAATCACACTTAAGTCATGAGGTATTGTTGTTGATGTGCCAATGGTTAGTAACCGTCATAGCACTACCAACTGACAACCGGAAGTGTGTAAAAAGAGTGAATAAACAGCGAAATAATCTTATTTCATTCCAAGCCTGTGTGATTTTCCCTCTTTGAAGAGCATTGAATGTGGGCAACCACATTGACTTACATTTTATAGACACAAAACAACAGACATTCCTTAAAGTTTTACTTTCATATACAGTCATTTACAGGTTTAGAACGACATGAGGGTGAATGATGACAGATATTTTTTGACCCTCCTAAATCATATTCTTGGAGCAATTATGTAGTAAAGGCACAGTAATGCTTTGGTCAGTTATCGCTGCTTTCAGGCCACCTAATTTAAAGTGTGACCCTTCCAGTTGTTATGGACATGGCCTTTTGTCTTTGTGTTTATGTTTGTGTGACCTCTTTTGTTGAGTCATTCTCTTGGTGTTGTTGAGATCCTCGGATCTGGTTTTCTCTCTTTAGGTACAACACTCATTCCCACCAGTCTTCAGTTCTTTTCCTTATAGGACACAGCAAGTGAGGAATCTGTTTGGATGACAGTCACACATCAAGGTTTACGTAGGGCTCCATACACAGATAAAGATTTGTATTATATTACATACATGATAAAGGTTAATATTAAACAGCACTTTTGGGTTAAACCTGGATGTGTGTATGCTCTAGGCACATAGTTTTTTCACAAAGTGATGTCGCCAACTATTGGCCTGGCATGCATAAGCTTTCAGGCTAATAAACTGCCTGAACTGACACACTTTACACAACATACACTATATGGCATGCAATCCAAAAATACAGTACTGAACCTTACTGTAGCAAACACTGCACTTTGATACAAATTCTGTCAACATTTACACGCCTTTGTGTCATTTCAAATCTGAGTATGACTTTCTTTCTCTTTCGCAGAACACAAAATAAGAGATTTAAAAATATGTTGGTAACTGAACAGACCCCCAATCAATTCTATTTTAACCGATGCAAGAAAATGGGGTGCTGTTAACAAATGTAATGTTCTGTTGATATGTAAAACAACACAACAGTATAAAATAAAATGCTGTGACATTAAAATGCTGTATTAATTACAGAAGGCTAAGATGCTTGCTATTTACTTCTTGAGGATTTTCATATGAGATATGTAGCCGAGCGGTTAAGAGGCAGGCAGTATCCTTGGATTTTAAACTGGAGAACAACTTAAAAGGAAAACATAACGAAATTGTATTTTAAAGGGAACCTAGTATACAGAGGCATGTATGGCCTAATACATTGTAATAGCCTTGCACTACTAGCCTTTGTCGTTTGGAAAACCTCAAATATTTTCAATTCTTTAAAAAGAACAATGTAATAGGACAACTACACCACCCCGCAATATCAGGGGGAACAAAAACCACCGATAAGGGCACACAGGTTCATTAAAAAGGATTTCAGGCAAGAGACATGGGCATACATAAAAAAATATTTTATTAACAGGAAATTTGTTAAGTTTTCCAGAAGCTCAGGCGTTAGAGCATGTCGCTGTCAAGGCCAAGATCATGGGTTCTATTCCAGAGATTGCTAATACTCTGGTTCAATTGATAAGAATAATGCAATGTAGGTTCCTTTGATAAAAGTATATGCTAAATAAGAAAATGTTATTTATTTAAATGTAATGGGATACTCCGTTACCAATTTGGTTGGTCATATTCACACCACATAAATAATCATTCAACAATAATTTACTCTGGCAGGTTGAAAAACAAAATTCACCAAAAATGCCCAAACCACACCAATCAAGCACGATATCAGCATAAAGGCATGCAAGGGAAAAACAGCAACGTAGTCACACCAAAAAGCATTTAGCTCCAAGGGATCATTAAACTCTTATACACTTTCATAAACATGCGAACGCCACAGCTCACATCATTCAAAACAATTGCTCAAGCGGCAGCATTACATATGAAGCTATTGAAAGGAACGGGCATCCAGGATGCAACAATGTGGAGAAACATACAATGGTTTCTATGACGACACCAAATTGGCCCAAATCTCACCCATATATACCTGCCATTTTAAGCGAAGTAAATTAATCCAGCTGGCCCCCCAGACACAAGTGATTCACCCTGCTACAGTCTACCCCTCAACTACACATCGGTGCCCAACGATAAACTCACAAGTATGAGAGTCTAAAGACAGCAGGCACTGTGTTAAACGGTGGACTTCCAGCTGCAACCATTCCACTCACTGTCCTACCTACTGTTTTTTTGGTGCTATTGGTCCTATTGTACGGTATATAGTGAATAATTCTCTTGTTTCTGGATGTGTTCCACATGAACAAAAGCTTGATACAGTCCAACCACTCTTGAAGAAGCCTTAACTAGATCCTGCTGTTGTTAATAATGATAAACCTATTTCTAAGCTACCCTTTATTGATAAAAAATAGTAAAGGCAGTAGCAAAACAATTGTTGAATGTCAGTAAAGAGAATAATATTTTTGATCAATTTCTGTCTGGTTTCTGTCTGGTATATATTTATAATCAGAAATACTGTTTAACTATTTCGTCCCTTGTTGCACGTCCTGTTTGCTCGTTCTGGCAGAATGCAGGAGGTTGGTCAGGGTCTCCAAGGGGCTCAGATGCATCATTGTCAGAACAGAGAGGGACATTGCGCTTAGTAGCGATGTTGTGCAGGACAATACAGGCAAGGGTTATGTTGCATGCTTTCTGTGGTTCTGCTCTCAGAACTCCATTTAAACGCTCAATTGCTCAATTGTTTGTGTTGTAGGTCTCAGATGAGCGGACTGATGGAAGAGGATGGGTTGGGGTTTTTCTTGTTTTTAGTTTTTTTTTTATTTGTGTGTTTCCATTTCAAATAAAAATAAACTTATATTGACCCCACACTGGCTATTCTACTTGTTGCTCTTTACATATCTATAGTTCTACATTGTGTTTTCCTATCCTGTTTGAGCACTGGTTATCCAGCACTGGTTATCCAGATTTGGTGATCCTGAAAAGTTCCTATCCGGATCAGATTGATCCAATCCGATGTTGCTTTAAAAAACTGGCTCCAAAAGTAAGATGGATAACGTGATCACGGATCGCAAAAAAAGGTTTACTTAAACCTTTTGAAAAACCGGGCCCACGGCTTTAATCATTATTTGATCAAATTTTTGAATTGTGTACTTTGTACTCTTTTATTGGTGTTAATTAATATAACCAGTCTGACGCCATTCGGTTCGGTGTCATTCCCCTCGCCAAAGTAGGAAAAAATGTTGCGATCTCTTATAAAGATTGACGATTTCACATGTACTACCAGACCTCCATTAGACTGCATGTTTTTAATTGATAAAGTGAAGTTGACGCCATTGTTAATGTTTATTGCTAAAAGCCAAAGATTATGAATACACATGCACATGCAAGCGGAAGCTTGCTGATATGGTATGAATGGGACATCTTCACACACTCTCCAAGCAGGGAATCAATCACGACAGACCAGGTCAGCTTTACCAATCAGAGCATTTCAGAAGGAGGGACCGGAAGAAATACAGTCGTTTTGTTAAAAGAGGGACAGTGGTGAACAATAGACTTGAAAAATGTGAAATATAAAGTTTTTTAAAATTACAAACATGAGCATCCATTGTTAAACACCCCAAAAACATAACCAAAGCCTCAAAAACAGCGAAAGAATGGCTCCTTTAATAAGGAAAAAAGTATTACTTTTGAGTGAAGTATCATTTTCAGAGATCTAGAATCTAGACCAGTGATTCTCAACTCTGGCCCGTGAGATCCTTTTTTTCCTGCCGAGTTTAGCCCCAACTCTGATAAAACACACTTGAACAAGCTAAATCAACATCTTCAGGGATATGAGCTTTCAACTAAAAAAGGTGGTGAACAAATCTATCGGCGTATGACATTAAAGTACAGCGAGAGCGATTCAAGTAGAGACTACCCTGTATGCTTTTTGAATGTTGCAAAGCCTAAAAAACAAAACTAGGTCACTGTGATACTGCTGGTAAATCAAAAAGACTCGGGCAAAGAGCTTCCGGTAGCAACATCTCAAGATGTTCATACCCAACACACTAAGATGACCACTAGATGGCAGTACAATGTATTGGTACATCCGAGTCAATACTGTAAATATTCTAAAAACAAAAATATTTTCGATTGTGATGAATATATATATCAATTAGTGACAGAATAAAATGTATTGTTTTTGGTCAACTTTGACAGCTGTTTGGAGGATTATTTTATGAGGCCAAACTCTTTCTACTTTGCTGTAGGCCTATACTGAAAGGCTGAATACGTTAAAGCCTACCTAATCACTGTAGCCTGACGAATGAACAAATAAAAATAAAACCTTATGAATAAATAGGATATCTTGTAAAATACAGCATGATCCAAATATAGTATTATTTGATTAAAAAAATTAAGTTTTCATTACATTTTGGGCATTGAATCCATGCTGAATCCACCCTTCTGATGGGATCAGTTTAATCCAGATTTTTTGGATCAAAGATATCCAAATCCTACAAAAAAGTTCTGAAAAACCCAAACTAAAGGTTTGATCCGGATCAAAACCAAAATTGGATTACGTGATCTAATCCGATTATGTAATCCGTTTTTCTTTTGAAAAACAAATTTTCAAGATTTGATCCAATCCGTTATCCAAAATCCTAGTGGATTACTTTTGAAAAACCGGGCCCTGGGACTATAAGCAAAACATAATACTGTACAATAATAATATACATGCCCCAAACTACGGTGGTGTATTGCTGCCACATACATTAATTTTTTTCCAATCAATTATGTAATTTTAACAGGATAATATATCGTTAAAACACAAAAAAATGTAGTTTTAACAAGATGTTATACTGTTTTTATGTGGAAATATATAGTTTTAATGAGATGTCGAGATATGCTGAAAACTGCTTTATTTATTGTTCAAGCAATAACAATAAGCGCATTGAGAGCTGGTGGGGATTTATGAGAAAACAGCATGCTCAGTACTGGATTAATCATTTCCAGGATTTGAAGGACAAGGATTATTTCACAGGGGGTTTTCTGGACAGGCAATTGATATTATTCACCTGTCTTAATATCATTGACGTAAAGTTATATTAAAACTAAACCCCAAATTCCCCCATTACCATCTTTATTAGCTCGTTTTTATACTTTTTATAAATTATTTTAAATGATTCTGTTACCTGCAGCTCCAAATTAAATAGTGTAAAGTATGTTTGTTTACTTCACTGTCATAGGAAGAGCTACAACAATTTCACCATTTGTGGCACAGTCACAGAATTCGCCAGAGCAGAAATGCAGTGGCTCCAAATGGCCATCCACTCATGATGTATCATCTTCCACAACCTTTTGGAGTAAACTAAAACCTGTCTCTTAGGAGGTTTTGGATGGCTGTAGAGAGGAATGTTTTCAAAGAGGGACAGTTTTTACTTTATCATGTCTTCTAATGGAAGATAACCATCTTCATCCACCCACAACACCCGATGAAGCTATTGAATTGAACCTTTTCCTGAGGAGCTGTACAGTTGCAAATCTGTAAGTAGTTATTTAAACATGAGACTTTGTCTCCTCACTTTGAGATGAAATTATTAACAATACTAATGAGGAAACGAGAGGGCGGGAACGGAGATGCGCCCGGAGAGAGTATGGAACACCAAAAGGGCCAAAATGCCTCTCTCCACATGAAATAAAAGGTCCTGTCATGATTCTGCCACTAGATCAAGAAATGCAAGACAAGATGGGCAGAACCATGACATAAATGATGCAAAAATATAGTGAAATATGAATCCGTAAACTCACACTAAAAATCAAGCATAATGTGAAATCAAACTGCAATAAATTGCATACTGATTTATAAAATGATCAGGTTTCTTTTTATTCGTGTCACAGGAAATTTAAACCTGACTATTTAGAACATTTTCAGTAAACAAGAACTGTGGAAAAATGTTTTAGTTACATTTATAGGTATAAGAAAAGTCACCTGCAGCCTTAAACAATTACATTAATTACATTACATTTGATGATATGAGGAAAAGGTCAACTGTGCAAATTTAAACCAAATAAGAAAAAATATTGATTATTATGCTGAATATAAACATTAATGAACAATGTAAACAATTTGTAAAAACTGAACTTACAAAAATGTGGAAATGCCACCTGTCCTTTAACCCCTTACAAAGGACATATTCAGGTAGCTCTTTTTTTGTGGCAAATTAAAATTCTTCTGTTAACATTTAGGGCATGATTTATACAATGTCCATGACAAATGCATGTGTACTTGACAATATACTTTCCAAATCAGAGCGCAGTCTTGGGTAAGAGCTGTATGTGCAAGGGAGCTCCAGAACTGGGCCACAGGTGTGAGAGACTTGGCGCTGATGTCAAAAGATGTCAAAATCACTTTTATTTCATTGGCACAGACAAAATCTAAGAATCTTCCTTAATTCCACTCCATTCAGTCCTCTGATGTGCTGCCGTAAAAAAACACGGGAGCACTTGCTCTCTGTTTGAGTTAAGGTGAGACATCCAGCAATTTTAAAACCTTCTTGTTGTGGGTCTTTAGTCTTCATACATCCTTAGCACATCCACTGGATTGTTGAAGGTTTCTCTGAAAATCGGTTTGACATCTCCAGACATGTTGTCTAAAGCATATTTTGGCAGTTGAATTATCTGTTTGTGGCCAGCTTTTAGCAACAGTTCTTTTAAGTTTTGTTGTGTTGGCATGGGGGTTACACCCAAACGGTCCAGAAGATCCAGCAGTTCATCTCTATCATCCCCAAGGAGATCTTCTTTTAAGGCCAAGGAGACCAGGTCCCTCTCTGACTAACTCAGGTATAAAAGGAAATTAATTAATCATAATCTCATCTGTGATGGAAAGCTCTCCAAATATGAGAGCCACTGTGAAAGCTGTAGCCAAATGGGTTGGAAAATATCTGTGGTCGTTATATACTTTGGCCAGGATTCTTCCAATTGACTTCCAATCCTTCTCCTACCATTTTGGAGAGAGTGATGGCACTCTCATATCCTCCCCTTCAGCTGCTATTCAAAAGTTCTGACCAGAAGCCCATCTTCATCAGCTCCCTTCTCATCTATGATGCTGTACTTTAAGTTGTATGTCATGATCCTTGAAGCTTTAAAATGGCCAATCATCTCATCCCAAAGAGTGCTCATTTGTAGCTTTATGGTTACATGTAGGAGTGTATATTCTGAAGTTGAAAACGTGACCCCATGAGCTGCAGCTTCTACTTCATCTGTGATAGGGCTGCAAGCCTCCTCTGCGTCACTCCAATCAATCATACTGATTGCATCCCTTGTTGTGGCTAAAATGACATTAGTGATTACCAAGACAGAGTCTTGTGTGACAGGCAAGTGCAGGGGTTCATACACCAAAGTGTATTCCAAACAGCCTTGCAGAGGTTCACCGGAGTATGGGCCTATTATAACTACGGCTGACAGAGATAAAGAGTCAGCTGTTTGAGCAGAAATGATGGGAGTGGAACATGATTCTTGTGTTGTTTGCATTTCTTCTCGTGTCTCAGTATCATTGACATAGATTTAATTTGGGCTACTGTTTGTACTCACGTAAAACCAACTTCAAGAACTGTTTCTTGAAAATCAAAAACATCATGATTGAAGGTCTTCCAGGGTCCTTTTTTGGACACACCTCTTGGGAAGAACAGTTCCTTGGCTTGACTTAAAATGTCTGATTTCTTTGCATTTTTAGAGATATCAACGGTTCAAGTTCCTCAACCTGAGTGCTTCCTTACTTGTTAACCTTCACAAAACCATCCGATCTCAATTCTTGTATTCTTCTCTGCCATCTTGTTGTTCCTCATATGTCTATTTTTAGGTTCAATGTCCTCAGATGTCCTCAGATGAACCACCCTCTGTTCAATTATTTATTCCCATCTTTTGTCTTAGTTTATAAAGCAAGGTTTGTCTTTTATCATGTGATTAGTTTTTTTTGCCATTTCCCTTACAGAAGTGTCTTTCTGCAATCCTGTCACCATAGATGGGAATGTACATTGACAAGCTGTCATCATCAAGTTCTTCTAGTGTAGCTTCATCTACCTGTCAAAAGTTTTTAAAATCTTACATTTCATAGGAATAATTCCACAGTACCATTATAAATATAATATTAAAATGGTAAACTATCCTTTTAAAAATTAACTTAAAAGAATTTGCTGCCAATGCTGTGCTATATTTTACCTAATGTTTATTATTTTATAAGGATGATTGTGAGCCAGAATAGGGTATATATTCTATTTTATCGTGTACATTCACAGATTTTGTTGTTTTGAACTCTATAGTTGGCCTTTTAGTACTTTCACACATTACTTGTGTGTAACTTACACACGTCAGTCACAACTTTACACACATTCTGTATTGTTTTTTCGTCAGCGTAAAGCCTGCTCAACATTAGGAAGGTGCATTATTTCTTGAGCCATTTTCTACTCAAGGGAGAGCTGTTGTTTAATTATGCCAACTGAATTTAATTTTACGTTGCTGCATTTACGTACAGTAGTACTACAAGTTAAGAAACCCACTATAAACAATATGCTACATGAGAATCTAAACATTACTGTTTGGATTGATATGCATGTTAATATAGCTTATTTGTATGTTAAGTTCTGCATACAGTAAATCCCATGTAATAAACAAAACTTTCAAAGATATAAAACTTAGATAAATAGCTATATTTTACCATTTTGAATTGATATACTGTTTATGTATATCATCTTATTACAAACCCATAAATCTGCATGCAATTTGCATTTAAAACAATTAAGATTACATACCAAGTACCCAAATCCATGCTGACCTTATCAGGACGCTGACTATCTTGTGCTGATGTTGTCTAAAGTGGGCCGTGGTACACCAATGAAACCGTCACATTTTTCCATGTCCATCTACGGAGAAAGATCCCGTCAAAACGTTGTTTAATTTTGTTAAAATGACATATCAAGAAAATATATTGTTTTAATGACATGTGTCATTTTAGTAACATATTATCTCGTTTTAAAGAGAAAATGTCGTTTTAACAACATATTTTTTCGTTTAAACAACATATTATTTCATTTTAACTACTTAGTTGAGTGGAAAAAATAAAATATATGTGGCAGCACTTCACCACCGTACCAAACAACAAGTGCAATGTGATGTTCTATTTGAAGCATCCAGCTGTAATTACAAGTTCTGCTTGGACGTGAATACCTTTTACAACTTGAAATTGCTTTATTGTGGTAGCCTAATTATAAAATGATTTGAACGCACGTCTGTGTTTGTTTTACTCAGATGCGCTATTAACAGCTATAACTTGCCGCACTAGCTGTCTGCAGTAAGTGCT
Source organism: Triplophysa dalaica (assembly GCF_015846415.1). Classification (NCBI taxonomy): domain Eukaryota; kingdom Metazoa; phylum Chordata; class Actinopteri; order Cypriniformes; family Nemacheilidae; genus Triplophysa; species Triplophysa dalaica. The sequence continues at coordinate 7,859,558 of NC_079547.1, read as the reverse complement.
TCTTTGATCAATGAAAGCTTTAAGCTTAAGTTAAACCTGAAAAACTTGAATGCTATGTCATTAATTCGTAAAGATCTAGTTAACCGATCGCAGCTTGATTGCAAAGTATAAAAACACTGAACTTACTCTCTCATTTGGTGTTAGTGATGGGAAGTTCGGATCATTTTATTGACTCGGACCTTTGAGTCTCGTTCAGCAAAATGTTCCTTTCGTTCATTTTAGCAAAGATAATTAAAATGTTACGCGTCACATTACTAACAAATCTACTTTTAGTCTATGATTAGCTCACCTCACCTCTTATCTGACAAGTCTTCGGATTTGACTCTTTCGTTCATCACGTGACAGCCATGCACGTTTAACTTATGCAGTCAGAGCCGGAAAGAGAATGGATTAGTTCACGAGTCTTCGGGTTCGAGTCGTTCGGTCTTTTGTCACGTGACCACTTGCCGGATCAATATAAAATACGATAAAGTAAAACTGTATTTTTTTAATGTTGGGCCATATTTAAGAATTATCATAAAATTATCAAAATATGTTTAACAAGCATCTGTTCATTTTTGGCACTATTTTTTGTTACTGTTTTCTTAAAAGATTCTGTGTAATTTTATAATAAATAAAACAATACAATATTGATTGATTTGTTGTTTCACTGTCTTTGTCTATCAATAAACAAACACTAGGACTAGGCTATGCACCCGTTTGTTAGGAAGGTTGGAAATTAGCTAATTTCTCTGTCCAAAGCTGTCACATCACATGACAAAAGATCGAACGACTCGAACCCGAAGACTCGGGTGGTGAACTAATCAATTCTCTTTCCGTCTCTTTGTCTCAGACTTAGTGACCACATTTATATGGAAAACAATATTCTAATATTAACACGATTTAGACAATACTCTAATTAAGAATGTACCATGTAAACAGTGCTTTTTGATTACCTTAATCCGTCTAAAGTCATGATCGTAGTTAACACAAATCAAATTAAGAGGTGTGTAGTTTTCCTATTTTAGCCGACTTATCGAAGTGCAATATCATGTTGACATCTTAATAATTACCGACAGGATACACACTGGTCAACCGTTTGAGCCGTATGGCCGTATGAGCAGGAATGGCTTTTGAGGGAACGTTGGATAGTGTCGCGTGGGGACATAAAATGACTTACACGTATAGTCGATCTTTCTACTATTACATATAAAATGGAAACATGAAAAGCTATATTCTTAAAACAACTCATGTAAACACCTTAATCATAATATTGTCTTACTCAGAATAAGGCACATAATTTGATTACTGATTACTGATGTCTATGTATATTTAGTCAGTGTTCCCTGTATTTAATTTCAAGACTGGTCTGTTGGAATTACACTAAATTGCTTGTGCATTGTCAGATTAATGTGTTTAAGTCATTATTGTGATAGGCTGTTAAACTTCCCTATTTGAATTCTTTAGTTTCTGTTGTGCAGGTAAGAGAAGAATATTGGATTGTCTTAGAAATCTGTTAACAAAATGAATACAAATATATTATTATAACATCTTACAAGATCTGAAAATGTGATATTGATTTTATACAATCATTCAATAAACAGCAAGTTAATAAGAAACATTCTTAGACACAATTACAAAAAAGTATTTGTTCTGTTTTGGCTAGTCTCAAACAAATCTAGATCAAATCAGAACATTTGTGCATTTACTGTATTAGCAACACACATTCCATTCCATTCCATTTTCTACCGCTTATCCGAACTACCTCGGGTCACGGGGAGCCTGTGCCTATCTCAGGAGTCATCGGGCATCAAGGCAGGATACACCCTGGATGGAGTGCCAACCCATCGCAGGGCACACACACTCACTCATTCACTCACGCACTCACACCCTACGGACAATTTTTTCCAGAGATGCCAATCAACCTACCATGCATGTCTTTGGACTTGGGGAGGAAACCGGAGTACCCGGAGGAAACCCGGGTACGGGGAGAACATGCAAACTCCACACACACAAGTCGGAAGCGGGAATCGTACACCCAACCCTGGAGGTGTGAGGCGAACGTGCTAACCACTAAGCCACCGTGCCCCCCCCCAGCAACACACATATTCCTACTAATTAAATAAGAATGATCAGAATGCACAATTTTGTAATTATGGCGTTTTAGTGTTATGTGGATCTTTTATATGAATTTTAGGATTGTTGGTCTTGGTCTTGACTTGGTCCCGGCCTGCCTAGGTCTTGATTTTTTCTTGGTCTCACAAAGTCTTGGTTTTTGTCTTGGTTTTGACACCCTTTGGTCTTGGTCTGGGTTTAGATGGTCTCGACTACAACATTAGTTGCTACTCTGGAGGACCTCGGAATCCCGGTCAACAACAACCTTTCAAGTACCCACCAACAGGGGCTACTTCCACTGCCCTGGCTTCACTAGCTCAACCTAAGCCAGCCGGCCAAAAAGGACTGTTAAATCTTCTTATTCCAGACCACTTGCCAGTTTTTCCGATCTCGCAGCACCCTCAACGTACATCTATATTTCAAACTCTGCTTCAAGTCACCCCCTCGCCTTCTGCTACCCCTCTATACAATCTATCCACTGCCGTTTCTGTGCATAGTTTCGGTAGGCCATGCGTTTCACCTGCAGCCGTTACTGTGTCTTCCAAAAAGGGAACTGAAATAATCCATGGTAAGGACATGAATTTGGCTGCCTTGATGCTTCCATCCCCAGAAATAAATTGTCAAATTGTTGATGTGGTGACGTGACAGTCTATATTAAAACTTCAGATCCCAGACAACAACGCTATCTCGTTTGGAAAAGTTATCATCGTCTTTGACGTTTAGAGAGATAGCATATGTCAAAACCTTCCCCAAACCCAGGAAGAACGCAAAATCTACCTGGCTATGTTAGCAGAATTGGGGTGGACTTTTTTTTAGAATATCACAAATCTTTTTCAGCAAAATCAGCCTCTTTTATGATCACTATTCAACAGTATATAGTGGTTCTGGACTGGTGGCCATCAGGTAAGGGGACCATAATGACCGGGGTGGCCACCCTCAACGTAGGCTCAGCCAGCTTACTGCTCCCCAAAATGTATTTAGGGGCGACCTCCTCCTCTACTTCACCCACAGTAAATGGGGACCCAACTGTCAACAAGGCGAAATCCAAAAATGTAGCTAAAGATCCTTGAGGACCACCAGGGGTCAATTTGTCTTTGAGTGGTTGATTTAATCTATTACAAAAAAGTCAATAATTACAAAATCCGGGAGATGTGAGAAATGACCAATGTCCAAAAAATCCTGAATATAGTCCTCAAGGGAGCGCTTACCCTGCCACATGGAGACGAGACTGACTGCTTGATCCATAGTGGTCGGTCTTTCTGCAACGCGAGTAACCAGGCCGGAAGCGGATCCACATGCAGTAAACATTTTATAAAATAATAAATGACAAAGTCAAACCAAGGTAATCCACAGACTGAACAAAGCATAAAACAAAGACTGACAACAAACAAAGGAAACACTAGGGCTTAAATACACTGGGGTAACAAAGGAAACATGAAAAACCTTGGGAAACTAATTCACAAGAAAAACTACAAAGGACTACAAACATGGGACGGAACAGGAAAACAAAATAATAGTCCAAACCACCAGGGAAAACACTGGATTGTGACACTACCATACTAGGGAGAATTAAATAGCAGTGAAAGGTGCCCTGAGAACTCTTTGTTTTCCTAAATACTTTAAAATATCTCATTATGTGTTCAACAAAACAAAAAAATATAACATTATTTTCCTACTGTACTTGTGGATGATGTCTCATAACTGTAAATTGCCAACATTCTTCCAAATATCTTTTTGTGTTTGTTTGAAGGAATAAAATGTATTTTTGAAACAACTTAAGGGTGAGTCAATGTTGACAGATTTTTCATTTTTGGATGAACTATCCCTTTAAGAGAGCTGTTGCAACACGAACTAAATAAACATATCTGTTACAATAAAACAAATTTCGAACATTTGTGATTAAAGTGATTCATGACCCTGTTTTTAAGACGCACAATATTATCTTTACAGAAAATGGCCAATAACACTGATTAATCCTTTCAGTGATGTCGCAATGAAAAAGGAGCCTATAAAACGAACAGCCCCTAGATGAGGAACGCCTCACAACATTAACGGAGCACACATGTCTAAAGTTTGAGAAGCGTATTCACTTCCACAAAGTCGACGGTCGGCCCATACAGCTGAGGTGGGTAGGCTATGCATTGTAGACGTCTGTTTTTTATCCAGCAAAACTAATGTTGTTTGTTTCATTTTTGGAACTGTAGACGTTAACTTACAACTCACTGTTACTTTTCATCTTAGTTATTAAGATGCGAATAAAATATAAGTAGTAGTACACGAAATTACAGCTACGTAATCAATTAAAATGTAATATGTACAATATTTAAGATCGATAGGTGAAGTTTTAAATGTTAAGTGAATGTAAGCGGCTTGTGCAAGGATATCGCGTGATTAATCAATGTGTTATTTCACGGTGTTATTTTGTATTCGCCTGTACTTTTCCTTTGATAAATGTTTATTGACCCTACCAGGCCTAATTTATACAATTAATGGCCAAATTGGCTTTTTCCACAAATGTGTCACTCATTATATTTTCAACACGGTTTAATGCTGCCATCTGTGGCCAAAACCATAAAGCACACTTACACAAAACACGTGTAAAAAAACAGTTGCTTTTTAAGTCTTCACGTTTTGACGTTATTTACCATCTGGGACTCTTCGGTCATTGTTGGCCGAAAAATTTTACATTTTGAAATGTTAAAAATAGTAGCTTCATCGAAATGAGATGGCACTTTGAATACTTTTATCATATTAGCTCTAGAGCCTAACCTTACATCCTAAACGCAGCAGACTACGCAGGTAGGGCCTTTGCATCACCAGGGGGCCACCTTGAGTATTGAATGAAAGTTTTGCATACCAAGCTTTGACGTCACGTTCAGCACTAAACCTTTGACCTTGCTGGAGAATATCACGTGATTTCGTCATCGTTTCCCGCGGCTAGGTCCGGAAAACTGTTTTCGAGCAGATTTCTGAAGCTGTTCTTTTTTTCTAATTACAAGTTGTGGTTCTTGTTTCATGCGTCACAGTTATGATCAATTTACAGGTGATTCAGTGCTGTTACACATCCTGAAGTTTGCCTTGTCAGAGTTTTCCATTTTAAAAGTAAATCGGGTTTAAATGTCAGGAGTTCATGTCGGAAAAAAGTAAACTTGTTACTTTCTTTCCTTTGCTAATGTAATAAGATTATGCAGATTTAATTTAATTTAATTTTTTAATTGTTCATAGTGCTAACACGTTTTATAAAATGCATTGACATTGCCAATCATAAAATATTTGAAACAATTAAAGTTTGTACTATCGGGTTATTTTTTAAAGTGTGATTAAACTGAAATTTAAAATGAAATGTAATTTAATATTTTTGTGCAAAGATAAAAGACATGAGGTGTTTGCAGTTACATATGAACAACGTCATAGTGAGTTCAATTAAATTGGTCCATACTGATGGGGTCGAAAGTAACAATGTGCAACTTATCTACAAAGTGAAATGATACAAAAGTCATAAAACATTTGAACAAAACACCACCTGGAATTGCCAGGGATTTTCCTCCATAGAGAATTTGGAGGCGCCTGCCTCTGTCAAATGTTGTGCCGCCTCAGACTCTCGCCAAAATGATATCGGGGGTCAACGTTGAGCAACGTTTTGCTATGGTTTCCGGGTTGAAAGACATGTTTCCTGGAAACGGTTTGCAACGGGGTATTAGATACGTTTTCTCTTGTTTGGTGGGTGTGTCAAGTTTTTCATTGCGCTGTAGCCTATATTAATAAATTAGACCTTATTGTAAAATGGGTCGCTTTCAATACTACACATAATATATACAAATTATTCTGAATAATCATGGTCGTCCGTTGATTTAAATATACTGTATAGGCTACATAAACAATTATTCACTCCCCATCATAGTGACACAGAGCAGACATAATAAATCACGCATACGTAACATAATACATTGCAATGGTCCAATGCATGAGTAAAACGTCTGATATTGTATATTTTAAATTATAGAAAAAATTACAATGTCAGAAGCACTGGCATTTTCTGAAACAGAAAATGTGATGCGTGTCAAACAGAAGGGATTGGGTGATGTCTTTCCAGCACAGTGCGCTCCCTTTACTGTAACGTTTATTTTATCAATATAATGTAGAGCCTAACCAGACAAACATAAAATGAGACCGAGAACATTATCACTTGATTTATTATATGCAGTTCAGTAGTAAAAATCAATAAGTACCTGCTTCAGGTTGCAGTCCCATAAACAGGACAAACCTTATATTAAGACTAAAACAGTAGAAACTAAAATCTTAACTTTAAACAGGGGGTAATAAGGTATTAAGCGCGTTTACATTATTTATACGAAGACATTTTATACAGCCACTGTTGTTAGACTTTGATACTGCTTTAACCAGAACATTGTTTACCCTACGTCGAACGATGCGGAAGTCAAAAACCCGGAAGCGTGAAAAAGCCCATTAGCAGTGAAAGCGGCAAGTAAACAGTCACTTTTGTTTCAGCTTTAGATGTTAAATACAGAATAACAAATAATTCACATAAATAATTAATTCGGAAATGCGTTTGAGAAAAAAAAAATTATCCAACAGTTTTTTGACCCGACGGAGGGGTTTAAACAGACCAATCACAGCGCTTGTGGTCCGCGTTGAGTTGGCTATCGCAGGGAACCCGGCTCTGCGTAGGCTACGGTGGGTCCTATGACGAGAATAAACTGAGCTAATGTCATATCTGAACAACTGGGGAATTCACAGACTTCTCCATAGAGTGCTATACTGGAACCTAGTGGTTACTCCATTACACATGCCACAAAATTCTTAAAAAATATATTTCAGTACTTTTTAGTGTTTTCAGTGTGTAAAAATGGGTAATAATTATTACATAAATATTAACTGGTACCATCAAAATTTCAACAAAATATGAAATAAAAAACATTATTAAACAAAAGTGTATTACATAAATTTTCCTGAAAAAAGAAGTTACATTTTTAAGGCTTTGGTCACTTTTTACCACGGAGCCAAGTGTGCCTTCGAGTTCAAATAAGTACATTTATATTAACTAATAGTAAGTATTCAATTGTCTTTTATTAATCAAGGAGAAAAAGACGAAATGCATCCAACCCAGTTCCATAAGATGAAACGGAGACACAAGTTAAAAAAAAATCAACAAAACCCTCGGAGGAATGACAACAATTTCAGATCACAGCATCCTGAAGAGAACGAAAACTGGGAAAAGGAGATAGAGGAGTGTGCACGCTCCAATGAATTTAAAGACCAACCCCCTTATGGTAATTTATTTACAGAGAAAAAATAAGTACATTTATGCATTTATTAATTGTGACCCTGGGCCACAAAACCAGTCATAAGGTTAAATTTCTTTAATGAGATTTATACATCGTTATACATCATTTGACCCATACAATGTATTGTTGTTACAAATTGACCAGTGCTACTTATGACTGGTTTTGTGGTGCAAGGTCACAATTAAAGTAAAAGTTCACCCAAAAATAAAAATTCTGTCATCATTTACTCACCCTCTTGTCATTTCAAGCCTGTATGACTGACATTCTTCCACAGAACACAAAAGATATTTTTAAGAATTTTGTTAACAGCCACCTAATCACTTGCATTGGTTTTGTGTCCATACAATAGAAGTGAATGGGGCCAGTAGTGTTCTGTTAACAACATTCTTCAAAATATCTTAAAATAAGAAAGTCATAAAGCTTTGAAAAGACAAGAGGGGGAAATAATGACAGAATTTAAAAAAACGGTAACTATCACTTCGGTAACTATCACTATAAACTTCTGAGAAGTTTAGAACAAACCATTTACTGTGCCCTCCACTATTATTGGCACCCTTGGTGAACATGAGCAAAGAAGGCTGTAAAAATAAATCTGCATTGTTTCTCGTTTTGATCTTCCATACGTGTTTGACACAATTATTGGCTCCCTTGTATTTATTAAACTCCGCAACCTCAATTTATAAGAAAAACAGCTCTGAGAGTTTTCTTTTCAGTCTGATGAGGTTTGAGAATACACTTAGTCACCCGAGTCCATTCCTCCATAAAGAATTTCTCCAGATCCTTCAAATGTTGTTGCTCCCTCTTCTTCAGTTCATCCCAATATTTTCTACAGGGTTCAGGTCAGGGAACTGGGATGGCTATGGCAGGATCTTGATTTAGTGTTCAGTGACCCATTTTTGGTTGACTTTATTTTGAACCAACGGGCTGACTAAAGAGCTAACCAAGACCTATTATAATATTTCTATAAGAGAAAGTTAGGTTTGAGTTTTATATCTGTTGGTATTTGATATAATATATGATTTCACGTATCTGAAAAATATGTCTAGAATCCTAGACTATAAAAGTAGGTCCCCAACAACGAATATCTGGCGGTAGATTTAATTTTGGACATGGGGCACTTTTTTATTCTTGTGTGCACCAAACCTATCTTGTGTTATTGCTGCCAATAAAACTCTTTCCCATTCAGTCGGTCTCTCGATGTTGTGTTAAGAGACAGACTGGGGTTTGATTCTAAGAACCTATCATCAAACAGAGGTGGGCGCATTGGATTGTGGACGCCATTCCTTTGTGTACCAATCCCAGGTCACCGTGCCCACTGGCAGTGAGAGCTTACTCCACTGGAGTTGGGCCCCCTAGTGGGCACTGGCCAAAGGCGCCTTTTTGGCAGACAATGTAGCTGCGGGATGGGCTACGCCCAGTACCTTCGCGAGGTTTCACAACCTCCAAGTGGAACCAGTGTCTTACACCCTACCGTGTAGGACAGGCATATGGCCTGGGCGTACGCCTGCGAAAGCGCCTTCTTCCCTCTTAATGCAAGTACGGTGCGCTATATAGCCTCCCTACTTTCCCCCATTGGGTGAAGTATAGGCATTCCATCCATCACTAAGCAATTTGGTAACAGCACAGGCTGAGCGGTCTGTTGGAACCAAGTCCAGTAATAGGTAGAGTCGCCCCTACTCAGGTGGACCCCTATACTAGGACTATTGCCCCATACATAGTGACTCCCCCGTTGGGTAGTCCTGTGTGTTGATTTCCTCACTCCTGATTCCCCTGTTGGCGAATCTGTGACCTCCCCTCCGGTGGCACACCCACCTGGGTTCTGGCCCCCCACGGCCGGACTTTTTTTTGCATGTGATCTCCTTCGGGAGACCATGTCAGATTCTCCACATGTCACCTCCCGTATGGCAGGATGTGGTCTCCGTAACAAGAGGAGAGCAGTGTTTTCCCCAGTGCGAGGGCTCCGGACCGCGCCTCACTTACAAGGCGAACGCCCTGTCCGTGATGACTGTCAGTACAGGCTTCACAGTATGTCCACTACTATTTCACTAGAAAGGTTACGTCTCGCTGCAACGCTCACTTGTGACTCGCTAGGCTAGTCAGTGTCGCTCAGCTTGAGGTCGTAATACGGCTCAGCGCTGTGGCGTGTTGAGATAGGTCCCCAGTCTGTCTCTCAACACAACGTCGAGAGACCGACTGAAGGGGAATGTCTGGGTTACGTCTCTGTTACGTCTGTAAGCTTCGTTCCATGATGGAGGGAACGAGACGTTGTGTCTTCATGCCACAACGCTTTGCTGATCCGCTGCAAGGAGCACCTCCAGGTTCCTCCAGGACTGGTGTGGGTGGGCCATTCGCCAAAGCCCATTGGCATTTTAGTTTTATGTCGGAGATGATAGGTTCTCAAAATAAAACCTCCATCAGGGAACGAAGGTTACAGACGTAACGAGACGTTTTCATTTCATATGGACATAGAACCCAGTCCTGGTTGAAGTTCCAGTATGTTAGATTAATATAGAGTTTCTTTTTGCCAAACAACTTGTTGATGGAGGACAGTTTTACTTTAGTGTCAGAAAAATAAAATAAAAATAAAGTTCAACTTATTTCTGCAATTCTCCATCATTGATCTTTGAAAAGTCATTGGCCACTGAAAATAGTATTTGTGCTGTGCATTTAGAAAATATAAACACGCATTCTCTTTCAGGCAGATTTGCAACATCTCCAGTCCTTTAAAAATTCTTAATTATTCAAACTTCAAAAAGTTTCAAACATTTCCTTTTAAATCCACCTATTTTGTGTAGCTCAACAATCTTTTGCTACACATCAGAACTATATTCTTTGGTTTTTACCTATTGTGATGAATGATTAAGGGGTTTTGGGCTTTGTGTTATTTTCATGTGAAACAAGAAGTCATGACTGGACAGCATCATGTTTCTATCACCTTGGTGTGCTCAGAAATTTTTTATATTAATGGGGATATACTTGAGATATTTTACTTCTAAGAATTTCTAGGGGTGCCGGTAATTATGGCCAGGGCTTGTTAGAGAAAAAACATGTTTTTCATAATGTGATATTTCCCCCACTACAAATTGTTTAACTTGAATGAAATCTACAATTCTGTAGATTTTTAAATAAAAGATCAAAACTAGAAACAATGCAGATTTATTTCTACAGCCTTCTTTGTGTGCCAATAATAGTGGAGGGCACTGTATATCTTTATTAGTAGTAGTATTGTTTTTCCGTTGATTAAAGATGCTTTCTGCTCTGCTTCAGCAGATTCTGGAGATGAACTGAATACAACTGAGATGATTTCGTGTGATGTCCAAAATAGCGCAAACATAAACCACCAAGACCACTACATCCCAGCAGCTCACCACACACACCCTGTAAAATGGGTCCGCTATATTTATGCCAAAGTGGCTGACCAGTTTTCTGATGCTGAAGAATAAGGCTGTCTACTGTTACATGTTTTGTTTTTACTAGAATATTTTATTTCTTAATTTGAAGATTACAATTTTACTGTTTTTAAGTTTATAAATGTTTTAAGTTTATAAATACAGAGTTAATGAAAATGTTCAGTTTATAAATACAGAGTTAATGAAAATGTTCATTTAAAGAAGTGGTTCAACCAAATATGAAAACTCTCTCATAGTTTACCCACTGGTATTACATCCTAGATGTATATAACTTCCTTTCTTTGGTTAAACACAAATTAATAATTTCATGTTAAAATGTTGGCATGTTATTTTTGCACACAGGGTTCAATGGTGAAACTGCAAAAAACATATTAATGTATTTAAAATGACTTAAATGGGTTAATACATTTATTCTAAAGCAAAATCATATCTTTGTGTGAGAAAACATCAGGTTTTATTTGGCGAATGGACAGCACATATTCAATGAGATATAACATTATAAACACGCAGCCATTTTTGGACTTACTGCTCTCAATTATATGTGTAAAGTCAAAGAATGTATTGATGGTAGGTAAATTATGAGAGAGTTTTTATATTCTGATGAAATATTTATATTACTATGTTTTTGTTTTTAGTGACATCTCATTGTCTAAAATTAAGTTAACAATTGTAAACAAGAATGTTGATCAATTCATTGCTTAACACCATAATACTTCTGTACTGCTAATTTACGTTTCCATGTTAGTCAAGGTATAGTTGAGAATTTAAAGTGGTTCATGTAAATCAAAAAAAAAATTTGAATTAACTAATGTTCTTGAAGTTTACGGCACAATAAAATCCTGAAATGTAACCGAAAATGATAAGCTTAATTCTTTATAGACTTGGTCGGTGTCTTCTCATAGCTGGAGGGACGAAGTCAGCGTGGGGAAAAAATAGCTTCCAGTGTTGCCAGATGCGGTGGGTTCCCGCCCAATTGGGCTTCTTTTGAACGGGATTAGTCTGGAGAAAAAACATTTGACTGTTTTACTGAGCTGCTTATATAATTAAGAACCTTTTCTTTGCTATTATTTAGTCACGTTATGTCAAAACGTTCGGAAATAATGTATAGTACAGTCATAAGCACATTATTTATCCACAAAGCCCTTATTGGTTAAGTTTAACCAATCGGGTCTGGGATAGGGAGACCTGTCAATCATTCTGCGGTTGAGATGTGATGACTCGTTAGTGACGGGGTTGCAGATCCAGATGCAGGCTGACGGTGATGATGGGTAAACAAAGGTTAATTTAAACTCAAAACAGGAACAAAATAAAAGCCCACGATGGGGGGTGACAAAGACAAGAATAAATAATATATAAAACGACAAGAATGAAAAGACTTACCACGAGGGGGCAAAAACTAAATCAAAACAAGTCGAAACACCTAGGGATGAGCATTTAAAGCAAAAATTATATTCGAAGGTCGATGAGAACTATTCGAAAATTATTCGAAATTCGCACCCCTCCCCCACATGGACGCATTTACAGTATTACACACACACAAACTGAATGAGTGATAGAACATTTACGCTTTAAATCCGTATGACGGCACACTGCTTTATGTATTATGGAATAGGCAATCTTACATCAAGCTAAAATAACGTGCTGAAACATTAATATATTAACAACCGAATGACGGCACTTATTAACTGTACGTCAATGGGCATCAACCGCTCATAATGCTAGGACATTTCGTTGTAAAATATGAGCATGCACATTTATACCAACTAAAACAGTGTGATTGATCAAAGAAAATATATTAAAGCCATAAAGATTTTAGACCAAACTTAAAACGCGTTAAAACATATTAACCAAATTACACATTCTGGCAGTGATCGTTTTTCTAGACTAACAGTAAACTCGTGCAGTACATACTCCATAAATTTTTTAAAACCCTCTCCTTCAAAAAAGCCGAACGGAAGCACATCCTTAGCGATCATCTTGCTAGTTAGAGCCGTTATTTGCTCCGCCCGTCGGGCATCCAAATTGGTTGGTCTGACCAAAAAAAACTAGCAACTGATTGCTGACCTCCTGTGGATGGATCTGCTGGATGCTTCGCCCTCAAATGATTGTGCATCGTAGTTGTTGATCCATGATAAGCCAGCTTTGCATTACAGAGTTTGCACTGCACTTTATTCTCATTCATTTTATTAAAGGACCCCCACACAGAACTCATTTTTGACATCGTCTCAATTTACCGTTTGCGTTATGCCGCGCGGGTCAGTGTGCGTAACTTCGTTACCAATTCTTGTGGGAAAATACGATACGATACGATACGAAGCAAACAGGAAACAGGGTACATGGTACAATAAACGAGCACAGGACAATGAACACGATGTTTTAAAATGAGACTGACAAAGGATAATTAACAAGGGGCACGGGTGGGTAATGAAACACTACTGGGAAGGTTTGTTGGACTTTAAAAAATGTCCTGCATGTCCAAAAATTGGAGAGAGGGGATTTCTAATCAAACTGAGGTTTATTAATCAGATTAACAAAAATACAGCGCGCTGGGTTGCTGGACAACACTCCTCTGTCCTTCCCAGGAACAACAACCCCCACAGCACATATTCACAGCATTTATTGTTATTTCACACCGATCTCTCTTCTGCCGGGGGGCCAGGATCCCCCTTGCCTCCACCAATCACCAGCTTCTGCCTTATCTCGTTCCTGTAAAACACTTCTGAAACAACATTCCAAATACCTCCCCCAACCCCCTAAACAACTGTTGCCAAAGATGCCTTTTCTCCCCCACAAACTCACATTCATTTGTTGCAAGCACTTCAATATCAGCACATAGCTTGGGTATCAAATGTATGTATTAAAACACTCACAATATTATGACTTCACCTCTATATAAGACAAAACTAATTAAATGATTAAATGTAATTACGTAACTAATTAAATGATTAAATCCTTCAGAAGGTAACAAGGAAACAAGATGGTGGGCCAACGCTGTGCAGCGTTGTCCTGTTGAAAGACCCAGGGCCTTATCGTACACCCGGCAGCACAAGGCACAGCGCAAGTGTTTTTGCTAGTTTCAGCCCGACGCAGTTCTCTTTTTCCTGTCCTGCTCCAGGTGGTGTGGAACCAAATAGAGCGAGTTAAGAATAAACAAACATGCCGTTAAAGATAGCTAAATATTGTGCCACCCCTGGTTGGGGAAGAAAACAGTCGCTGCATAACCTTCCTTCAGATTCCGATATTAGTAATGTGGGGTTAAAGTTAATTTTAAAGATGTTCCAGCTCATGTGGGGAAAACATGAAGCGTTTGTTCATTTCATTTCTCTGCGGATTCCTTCATGAACAAGGCACAGTTCGACACTGAATTTGTGGAGAGTTTAAAATTAAAAAGCAGTGCTGTGCCTTCAATTGGATCCGATACATTGCACTATACGTTTTAAACAACATGCATACACCAATCAACATTACAGCAGATATACTGAAACCTATACTGAAGAAATATCACAAACACCAGCGGCTAATATGTTCTGAGTTATACCAAACAAAGATTACCCAGAGGCTTGTTAAAAAATAAACACGCAAATTTTCCTGTACAATGTTTAAGCATGTGATCAGTTTACACAGATTTAAGCATCTTTGTATACAAGCCAAAACAAATGAGTGACGTCATAAGCCTGCACCAGAGAGGGGTCGGATTCTTGCAGGGAGTCGCAATTCGGCAACATCTGCCTACTTCTCTGCTGGGTGGGCCTATTCTTCAAAGCTTACACCTGCCAGGCCCTTCTGGCTACACATCTGCATCCTGTCATAGGACCATGACTATAGTTTCAAGGATAAGTTACTTCTTGCACTAGGTTTCACTAGATCTCTTTTTGTCCAAATGTGACTAAGTCTGTGCTCAAAATATAAACCAAATCAACCAGGAGGCAAATTGAGAGATGAAGGGGAAAACAGCTGGTGGACAAAGTGAAAGCAATAAAATTACCGGAGTATATTGTATAATCTTACATGTGTTTTGATGCTTAGTCTCATTTCGTCTGACTAACAGCAGATTCAACAGGTATTATTAAACCAACAGAGACCATGGGAAATTACCACTTCAAACAACATAAAGAAAAGTATAATAAAATAGAATACATACATTTAGCAGACGCTTTCATCCAAAGCCATTTACAAAATGCGGAAAAATGGCAATCACAACAGCGAAGGAAAAAATTTCCTTCTGATGGGGATGGGCAGGTTTTTCCAAAACGGAGAACAGTCCAGGAAAAGGACATGATCGAGACTTTGTGTCTTTTTGAGGAGGCATCGCTTGTGATATTCGTTAGGCTCAACCTGATTTAGCCAAGTGGTTGATGCCCTCAGGGCAACATATTTTGTTGACCTCAGGACAACATTTTTATAAATTAAACCTAAACCCACACCAAACCCCAGCCCTAACCATAATTTACCCCTAAAATCAGAGAGAAATGATAAGTGAAAAACAATGGTCTAGAAGCACCTAATCCAGGTTGGGAGATGAAACTTAAATTTATAAACTGTAAATTTATTTCTTAAATCTGATTGGTTGATTTAAATGTTGTTCCAGGGTCTACATGATGTTGCCCTAGGGACATCAACCACTTGGCAATAACAGGAGAGCCACTAAACTAACTTCAGGAGGTGAAGCCACCGGAAGCGATCACACCGTCATCTTGGTATGCCCAACTGACAGAGACCGCCATTGACTTAGTCAAAATGACTAAAATAACCAGTTTTTCAGCTTATTAGGCACGTGATAAGTATTTAGCACACATGCGTGTTTAAATTAATTGGAACTTCTGATGTTTTTTCCTGTTTATGTCTATTTTGGGCAGAATACAGATGTATAGAAATAAATAAATTTCAATTTCAGCACCGGTTTAATATGGGTAATTAAGAAATTTTGGAAAAGTGTTTATCTTTCATTTCCGATGTCTATATCAAATCTTATTTTCATAGGTATTGAATATTTAAGGAATTTCACCATTCAACTTGAATGTATCAGAGAATATTCTTTAATAAGGAAATCTATTCAGTGATTGGTCCATGCAAATGTCGTCATCCAAAATCCCGTTTGCGGCATAGCAAAGTGCCGTAAATCATCTATAACCCTTACATATAAGATTTGGTCCTTGTTAGGTTTTAATTCCCCACACAAATAAATATTGTTTGCAAGACTGTCAGGGATTGCAAGGAGAGAACCCAGGCGCAGACAAAAGCGGGTGGAAAAGATTCTGATAATTAACACAAAACACAAAGCAAAGACCCATGAGGGGGTAAAAAACACTGACAGGGATATATTAACAAACAGACTTGACAGGAACAATAAACTAGACTGACTATACTAATAAAACACTTGACAAACACTAGACTGGACTAGATTTAAGATTTGACTGAGGAGCAAGATAGACACAATCCTCATGCATGAAACATTCGTAAATATGTCAGTAAATTCCGAGTAATTTGCACGTAAAACAGACCTTCTCGCAACTTTCCTACGGATTCACAAATACTTCGTAAACTTCAGATTTCGTAGTAAAATATACTTTAATGAATTATAATCACTCGTAAAAAGGGCGTGCATGTACAGTCATTCACAATAAACCATGAAATACAGCTATGCAAATTACGTATCTAGGAATGGTGGAATCATCTGGACTTCATTCTCTGATTTGGCTACATTATATTGCATAAATGCATGAGATGCTAATATATGCTAACCAAAAAAAGGCCAATCAATCCAAAAAAGCGTTTGGTGGCACCTGAGAATGCTTTGGAGGCACTGCACTTTATTCTGGAAATGCGTTGGTTGCTGTGATTTAGAATATCTGCAACAGTTAGCCTACTTTAGTATCTTATTTCGAAGAATATTACTTAATATGAAAATGCAGTAACCATTAATATTAAACTTCTCGACTGTAGTGTTTGATGGTTGGTCAATATAGTGTTTGTCCTGCCTCTTCTCCGCTGTGATTGGACGCCTGTGTAAAAGATGACAGTGACGAACAGCTCTGCGTTTTAAAGAAAGTAAAAAATGATTTAAGACATGGCAAAAGGACGTGCGAAATATTATTATGATACGGTGCATCAAAATGCAGTGTCATCAGTTTCATAAAGAATCCAGAATGTTACATGCGGTTGTACGTACTATGTAGACGTGGTGGAGCAGGTATACATATATTTCATACCAACTAACATTTTGAAAATATGAACATTTAGTGAATATGAATACAAAAATTTAAGTCAAAACGAACAATTTTCACAAAAAAAATCGTTCTGCTCCTGTTTCATGAATGAGGCATGTCGAACAGGCACAGGACAGCAAACACAAGGACATTAAATAGGGAATTCTAAAGAGGGATTATAACAGTGGGCAGGCAGATGTGGGGAATCACACTGGCGGGAAGCTATCGAGGGGGCGGGGTCAGGAGACGAGACAGGAGAAAACATAGCACGCCAAAACAAACAATGCCATGTGTCTCACACAAAACACGTGGCGCTGTCATGAACCTGCCACAAGACTAGAAAAGCATGACAATGGGTGTGTTCAACTTGAACCGCCGCCGACACCACGTGGGGCATTAAAGAGGCGCGAGAGCGTTTCGAGGTCTCTCAGGAGCGGCTGCATCAGGCTGTGATGACGACATAGATTTTCATGATTGGCTAGACAACGATCACGTGCGTTTCGGGTTTATTATAACGCTCAGTTCAACTAATACTTAATAATGCATGTTTTAAAAACTCTGTTCGTACAAATATAATAAACATGTTTGTAGTGGAGTAGGCGGGGCGAGACCGTGGTTCGAGACCGGTGAGTAATTGTTAATGAGCGCCAGGTGTGCGCACACCGGTCGCGAACGAGCGACCGGACCGTCGAAGAGAGAAGACCGGGCCCGAACATCTTTTTTATGTTTGTATGTATGTTCTTGTGTTTGTTCTTGTGTACATTTTACATTAGTATTCTTTTTTGTGGTTTGTTCACGGCGGTCGGCCGTGAGGGGCCGCCGGCTATTATTATTAATATTAAAACTTTGTTTGAATGTCTTCCGGTTCCCGCCTCCTTCCTTCCTTTTATTGAACCTTTATAATGTTATGTTGTGTTGTTTTATAAAATGAAATGAATACAGATTCCGTTGATAATTTAATAATATATTGTTATGTTTACCATGATTTTTAGGCACACCGTGTTAAGCTGCTCATAACATTTGCAATATGAAGAGATTATGGTTGCTACTTTTTTATTTAAATGTTTGTTTATTGAACAAATCCACTATTCTAATCCACTTCAATCGCACTTTGAAGAGGAACGTAACTACGGCAAGCAACAGGTGTCCGACTTGACTGCTCTTTTCTCAACTCCTCCCTCTACTGCAAGCTCGAACACATCTAAGGCGAGGCAGGATCATGACACAAGGCCATATACAGAAGGGGGCCAACATTCTTTGTCATGTTGTTTGTTAGGTTATAAACAGACCCCACACATTCTTCTTCCATATAGTTTCTATACCTTATTTGGTTATAACAGGTGTCTTTGTGCACTAATGCCTTGTCTTCCCGAGAATAAATTCCCGACTTTAAATAATTAACCATTTTCATGCTTAAGACATCTGCATCTTAAAATGTATTTTGATACTTTAAATATGGGGACTGGTAAATTACTGTTTTATCTTTGATATGTGATAACTCCCTCTTAATTTTACGTTTGGGCATTCCAACATGACGGCGCAGTAGCTTTTGTGTAATGACGTAATTAGCAATCCAGTCATTTATATTTATCAGTGGGAGTTATGCATAACAACAGTAAGGCCATTAGAGAAACATATTAGTTTTTGCCGTAAAGCAGTAATTTAACTCATGACTAATAAAATGTACGGTTACAATCTCAGTAACGCATGTTTTTTCATGACTTTAACAGATACTACAAAAGAGCAGAAAGGAAATAAGTAAAGAAGTTGTGCGTCTTAGGTTACGATTTCATTAGGTTGCATTATAGTGTAGCCCTTATCTGATACCGATTTGGTAGACACCGTTCAACCATAATTGCAATTACATTAACATTGGTGTAGTACTGTATAACCGCTTCCTGAGGTTGCATTAATTCTTCACAGTTTGAGGTTGGATATAATAAGTTTTGCACAGTGATTTGAAAGTCAAGTAAAAATGTTTACAAATAGCAACAGTATCAGGACCACTGCAATTCAGTATTTGGTTTGTCATTGTAGTGATTGTACCATATTAAAACATTCTATTTGCTATAGGTGCCAAGTTTTTATTTGAGTGCAGTTTTGCAGATAATAATAGGGTTCTGCATAATTGTTAAAGAACTGTTACATTTGATATTGCATAAACTTGAAGAATATATTGACTTTTTTATTGTTAAAACTTTTTGTTTTCAGATTTTGTCATTTTACTCTCAACAATTTTTTATTAGTTTATTGACTTAAAGTTTTTTAATAAACATGCAATTATTCAGAAAATCAACACAAATATTAAGAAAGCCATTTTTAAATGCATTTAAGTTTTTAACGGAACCAATTTTAGGTTTCGGGAAATTGTCATTTCAGTGCATCACTAGAGATAACAAAATAAAACTGCAACATAACTAATAAACATTAAACCATGAGGTTTACAACTCTTAAGACTCAAAGTTGATTAAACACTGTGTGTAGATGTAAAAATTCTTCAAACAGAAATGTATTGTTATTCTGCAGAACTGTCTTTGGTCCATTGAAGTAGTCGACCCTATAACTGGAACTACACTGCAAAAATATGCAGATTCTAAGTTTGTTGATCTATGACAACAGCATAATTTACTCACCTGTTGCGCAGTAGAGTTTACCCAAAGGTATATAATTATTGAGTCCTATTTCACTTAGAGACCCATCTCACAGTCGCCTGGTATATTTCTACTTACTCTTGGAAATTAGTTATTCCTCAGCTTCCATGGTCTCATGGTATAGAAATGTTCATCGGAGCATGCTCAAAGCAGTAGACCATTACTTTTTTTAATTAATATTAGAAAATAATAATTTAGCATATTATATAGTTTGGAAGTCAGTCATTTTAGATTTAGATCCAAGTCTAGTTCCACAAGGGCTAACTTAGGTTACATATCCTCTTATTACTTCTATGAAGCTTCAGCATTTAACAAGTCCTGTATAAGATAAACTTAAATATAAAATAATTTGTTTGTGTTCTTTTATTTCCTTAATAACTTAAAGATTCTCTAAATTGTTTCATTGCACATGCAGCTTGGCATCATTCCATGTCTACACCAGACACGAAAAAAGAACAGAGTAGAATCCATTATAAATTCAAATTGTGTCCACACAGGATATGGCACAGCACGACAATCCTTCTACAACAAGCCGTGTGTCAGGTCACTTTCCGCCAGTCGCGTCCGGTGTAGACACAGTGTTAATGAAAGGGATAAGTTGACCAAGTGCGTAATGTTTCAATTTATACAACGAATTAGCAAAAGTCATTCATAGGGGTTTACTCCCGCAGAAGTTCAAAAAATGCAACAGCCTGCAGAAGAGTATCACACAATTCTTCCCCTCTGTTCTTGCTGCTCATCTGAAAGGAGTTTCTGTGCTTTACCACCAAATTGTGGGGAAAAACAACTCGTGGCTCCTGCTTCATTACAGACTCTGTCATCATATTCCTTACGGTCTCAGCTCCACTTGCCCGACTGTCCCCCACCATCAGGTCAAAATGCCGACCCACAGCTGTACGCATCATGTTAAGTACTTTGGGGGATCTTCCTGGTTCCCTCACTGGGGTTAGCAAAGCAAAAAGCATGGCCTCAACTGTCCGAAGGTGAGCCATGACTGGAAAAAGGGATGTGTTCTGCGGTGAGATACTTGGCTTCTCCACCACAAAGAAGTCAGCGGCAGGAAATTTTGAAATAGCAGCAGAGATCTAGGATTGAAAAATGATATATACTGTAGTTGAGTATTGCACTAAGGATTCCAATAGATTATTACTGATAGACAGAACCTTCTTTTTATTCTAGCCTATCATATACATACAGTATATTATAGCTAGAAAATATGTTAAAAGAATAAGATTAAATGCCACTGCTTTCATACAAATTACAAGCAAAACAATTCAAGCAACAAAATGTGATGGTGTAAAATTACCAATATTAATATATTTACCAATATTTATCAAAAAACACATTCTTTTGGACATGTATTGGGGATGCAAATTTTCATAACTTTTACACACAAAAAAAAAACATGCACAACTTACATCAGCCAAATAATCTGATGCCATGTACGTCCCATTCATGAAACTCTTGCACTCTTCCTGCTGCCAGTCTAAGACATTTTTTGCTCGATCCATATGTGTCCACGCGATTTTATTCGTTCCAAAAACAATAGATATAATAGAGCTTGCTTCCTGCAACACATTAGAGAATGAATCATTGCAAAAATTCTTCAATCATGTTGGTAAAAGGGTTTAATTAGACAGTTTCTCTTACTTTCAAAAGTGCTCGGTCAACTTCAGGTCTTATAAATTTAGCCAGGTGGATTTTTCCCTTTCTCCTGTCCTTCATCTCATCTGATTTAAGTATGGAGTTAAAGACTATGACAGCACTCTTGTGCTTCAGTAAGGGCACATTAATGACACTTTCCAGACTGTTGAATGGTCCATGCATAGTTCTATAGCTGAGAATGTTTACAGCTTTTCTTCCTCTCAGCAGTTTGATCTGTGCCAGTTCAGACTCTGTAGCAGTGTTGAGGCGCTGAAGAATGACAGAACGCTGATCTGCTGTATAACATGAGTCCAGAGGTTTGTTGTCGTCGTGGCAAAATTCAGACGAATCAGACCCATTCACGGTGTTGAAACCAGCGACCGTGATTCCGCTTCTCCTGTAGCAAGCGCAGTGGAATAATCTAAGGTCATTCGCAGGCGGGGATCTCAAAGTATAAGAGAACAGACCACAATGTCCTGCAATACAAGTAAATGCAATTTTTACAAACACTTCCAACTACTGAAATTCATAAATATTTTATTACACCCACACAAAACCCTTGTTTTTTGCTATAAAATTGGTCAGTCGACTGTCCTGTAGAAACCAGGGACTACTTATTCATGCATGCTTTTCTTTCACCAAACACAGGTATGAAAATAAAAAACACAGCCGGAGACCTAGAGGACACGGAATGAACCTATATACTGTACCTTTTAAGACAAACTGCAGCGTTTACACATTATTAACTCAATACAATTGATAGGTTATACATTACCTTTGAGTACAAAAGATGTCGCAAGTCGCCTAGCAAGCCACATATTTGATAACAAGTGTTGATGTTTCTTACATATATGTCCCATGCGTTTCCCTACTGTCCCTCATTAAAACGGCTCGTATGGGAACATTGAAAATATACGTGGTTCCGCCATAGACACAGAGAAAATTGGTCGTTTTTCGAAAAGGGGCAACTTAATCAACTATAAACAGTGTTTGTTCTTAATTTTATTTCAATGTTTTGGAATTATTGGGCATTATGAAATAAATGATGTCAACTGATGAACACTTTGCTCCAATGATTACTTGTTAGACGTTGTTAGAATTTGTCAGTTAGACTTAATAATAATAAGACCCTTATGTCAAAACTGAGTTTCTCTCTTTTTCAGAGCACAATAAGATATTTGAGTAACGCTTGTAACCAATCAACACTATAGACACAAAATTTATACATTGTTACATTTTAAATGTTTTGTTTTAAAAATTGTTTGGTGTCTTGAAAAATCGAACAAAGAAACAAACACAATTATGGTTGCATAATAAATAATCATTTATCTTTAATTTTTAACTAATCTGGTAAACACATTTGTGACATCATATTAGTTCGACTGTCTTGAAAACAGGTACCAAAATCTATAAGAATATATTATTTCACTAACATTTTTATGTTTGCATCAACCTCCATCTAGTGTATAAAAAATCAAATGTTAAAATAAAAGTAGCTGTTGAGTGAAACAGCATATGCTGAGTAGGTAGGTTTTGAAGAACAGTAGCTGGTTTGTGCTGGTTAAAGCTGGTCCAGGACCATCTTAAACCAGTACATGACCAGCTTAAACCAGCACAAACAAGCTACCATGCCTCAAAACCTAACCAGGTTATGCTGTTTTTCTTCTACAGGGTAGTGCTCAAATGTTATAATCTAGAAGGAAAATACTCAAATGTGACAAGAAACGTGGGTCAGAGCGGGGAAAGGGAGAAGGTAATATGAATTCCAAAGTAAGGTTAAGGGACAAGGGTGGGAGGTGGTTGCTGGAGAGAAGAAATGGTGATGGCAGGGTTAGGGATGGAACATTGATTAAACAAGACACTTTAAAATGGAGGCACCAGACAGGATTGTGTGAGGGGTGTCAGGAAGAGTAGAACACACCCTTTTGAGGTGTACACAGTATGCAACATAGGGGTCATTCTCAAAAAACATGGGCTTCCTGACTTCAAAAAGTAAAAAAATGTAATTCAGTTTTCTTGCCTAAAATTTGATGATTAATAATCACCGGCATGATTACATTGTTACCAATAATAATGGGCCATTTGATTCTTAATTATTTTATTTGACTTATTATTGCAAAGAGTTTTCTGCCAGTGGTGTATCACCAGTGCCAATAACACCAGTGACAAATTCCCATGAAAGGATGATTTTCCAAAATGATGGCTAAGTCACCTCAAAACTAGCATGAGGCAAACTAAAATCTATACATTATAACAGAGTTCCTCAAATCTTACCCTGGAGGGCCGGAGCACTGCAGAGTTTAGCTCCAGCCCTGATCAAACACACCTGAGCAAGCTGATCAAGTTGTTCAGTATCACTAGAAAATCACAGGTATGCAAGTTTGATCAGGGTTGGAGCTAAACTCTGCAGTGCTCCGGCCCTCCAGGGTAGGATTTGAGGAACCCTGCATTATACCAATAAACATCCTTCATAATGACACAAACCAAAGCCACACCAATGATGCTTTTAAAGAACCACAGCAAAAACCAACATTTTAAACTAAATGTCTAATTTATATCTAGGAAAGGGACATTTTCTCTATTTATATAGAGGAAGACAGACATACCCGCATACAAATGCTCCCCACACACAATATGCACAGGTACTAACACACATAGACATAGACACACACACGGGTGGACACGCACCCACGCATAGGAGAGAGAAACACAGGTCGAATATTAAACAGACTAAAAAATTCTGAATTCTAAAGAAGCCCCCCGGCCAGGCAAATAGTGCAAAACAGTTTTAGGAACGAGAAAAAAAACTTGACAAGGGGATTCCAGTTCCCCTCTGGCAAATGCTGCTGCCTCTGCACAAGCTCTACAGTGCGTGCACAACAAGGCTAAATAAAAATAAATAAACTTACTAATAAATTATAGATTTAAGATTATCATTAATAATCTATACTTGTGTTTCATTGGTTAACTTGATAAAAAAATAAAAGAAAAATAAATGTTTATACACAATTCAGAAGAGTTAAACATGGGGAGGGGAACATGTGTTTTTTCAAGTAGAAATGAAATTCAAATAAATGTAGATTTTTTTTCAACAATCATCATTCTAAAAATGCGCTGAGTTGCGTATTAATGGCATTTTATCTTTATGAAGCCTTTTACATGCCTGTAAAGTTTAATGACAGATTTGTTACCATAATTTGAAAATGATCCGATCGTGATGAGGAATAAAAAAGAAAAAATCTGCTATTTGATTCACAGTCAGTAGGTGGCGGTAACATATATTTGAATGACTGCCAACGGCTTTTAAACAAGGAAAAAACGATAAGTGCTCCTGTCCAGTTGGTGGCGGTAATGTGTAGGTTTGTCAACTGGCAAAAGTCACACAAGGAGCTCGAGCGACCTGTTCGGATTTTAGTTAGATTACATTCAACCGTTTATTTACGTTAATAATGGCAGAGGACAGAGCTGAACGTTCCGATGGACGGATAGTGAAGATGGAGGTTGACTACACAGCCACTGTCGATCAGCGTCTGCCTGAGTGTGAGACAATGGCCAAAGTAAGTGTGAATGAGCGGCTGAGTCATGCTGCAAGCTAAAGCTAACGCTCATGAAATTGCTATCGGATAACCATTGGACTGCTTATTTTAATACATTAGAAAGTGTCCGGGTTTATAAAAAAAACAGCCTATCACATACATGTGAGCTTCATATTTAAATCTGTGTTATCATTGGAGACATACACAGAGAAACATTTAATGTCATGTCAAACAGCCGTACGTACAATCACTGTTTAATGACATAACCTTTGCGAGAGATACAATTTAAACATTTCTGATGTTGTTGTTCTTTCCATTTTCAGGAGGGCCGACTACAGGATGCTGTTGAAAGTCTGTTGTCTTTAGAAAAGCAGACGAGAACTGTTAGTGCTTATCATAGTTGTCTTCTATGAAAGTTTTACTTTATCAGGTCTTCAAATGCTCTAATATGTTTGTGTTGTCACTATTGTCCAGGCCTCAGATATGGTCTCCACTTCCAAAATTTTAGTGGCGATAGCTCGGATGTGCTATGAAGCCAAGGACTGGGATGCATTGAACGAAAACATCATGCTACTGTCTAAGAGGAGGAGTCAGCTTAAACAGGTAGAAAAACTAAAAGACTGGTTAACATATATGTCAAATTCATTATGCTGGGTTAAATAATGTATATGAATATCTTATTTTCCTGTGCAGGCTGTTGCTAAAATGGTGCAGGAATGTTATACCTACGTTGATGCCGTGAGTGACCTCACGATCAAACTCAGACTCATCGACACACTGCGCACTGTCACTGCTGGAAAGGTCTACTGTTTTTAAATTATTTAAAATATTTATATTCCATTTTTTTATGACTTGGATCACTTCTTTTTGTTGTAAGGCTCATCCTTGTACTTATGTCAATGATTTTGTAGATATATGTGGAAATTGAGCGTGCCAGGCTGACTAAAATACTGGCCCACATCAAAGAACAAAGTGGAGATGTGAAAGAGGCTGCATCCATTGTGCAGGAGCTGCAGGTACGTCTGATTCATTCAGTATATTAGAACATGCTGTACAATTCTTTTCTTTTTTACATGGCTAGTTGTACTTATGATGTTGATTTAGAATATTGGAGCTGGATGGCGATTTACTCCATTCAAGCGTAGATTAAGTCACTGGAACTGTCATCTCATATCTCATGAATGGGAGCTGAACATATTAGCTGACGTAGTCTAGATAACTAATGATAAAGACTGGAAACGTTTCTGTTTCCCGGAAGGTGGAGACGTATGGCTCTATGGAAAAAAAGGAGAAGGTGGAGTTCATTCTGGAGCAGATGAGATTGTGCATTGCTGTCAAGGATTATATTCGCACACAGATCATCAGCAAAAAGATTAACACCAAATTCTTCCAAGACGAAGGCACTGAGGTTCTCAATCTCTTACTAATTAAACTCCTTCACCAAAGAATTGTCAGATATATATATATTTGTATGTTGTTTTTTCTTAATTTCCGGACTTGCTTTTTTTCTAGGAATTGAAGCTTAAATATTATAATTTGATGATTCAAGTTGACCAGCATGAGGGCTCCTATCTGTCCATATGCAAACACTACCTAGCCATTTATGACACTCCCAGTATCCTGGAAGACAACCTGAAATGGCAGCAGGTATTTAACATCAAAATCCTCAGTTCACATTCTGCTTTGAGTGTAAATGTTAACCTTTTTTCCTGACCTTAGAACAAAGAAACTGTCACTTAATTTTCCAATTAAGGTGTTTAAAACTAAATAGACCTTGTGTTTGTTTTAGGCTCTGAAGAGTGTTGTCCTCTATGTGATTTTGGCTCCTTATGACAATGAACAGTCTGATCTAGTTCATAGAATCAGCACTGACAAGAAATTGGAAGATATCCCAACATACAGGTAAATAAACTAAAACCCAAGGATACACTATTTCCTTTCAAGTTTCAGTTCACCCTAAAATAAAACGTCTGTCAGCACTTACTCGTCCTCAAGTTGTTTAAAATCTGTATACATTTCTTGGTTTTGATGAACACAGAGAAAGATATTTGCAAGAATGCATCCAACTGAACAATTCTCCACTACCACTGACTACATTGTAGGAAAAACTACAATGATAATCAAAAGCTTGCATTATCTTCTTTTGTGTTCAACAGAACAAAGAAATGTATGAAGCATTTTTTCCTACTATGGTAATCAATGGTGACCAAGATCTGTTTGGTCACAAGCGTTCTTCCAAATATCTCTCTCTTATTTTTTGGTGAACTGTTCCTTAAAATGATGCCGTTGCCAGTGCACAGTAGGGCTGGGCGATGTTAGCGTATATTGCTGATGTTTCACAAATATCCTGCTGTCGATTACAACAGACAGATACAAGAGGATAAATTATAATAAGGGAAAATATGTGTTATAAAATTATCATGCGATGTAGGCTTTGGACGTGTACGTTAATGTTCATATGCCCAGGCAGTCTGTAACAGTGACATACTTTTGGATAAGCAGTTTTTTTCGGTCAGTTGAATGTGCTGCTGTTTCCTGCCGGTCAATGCACAGATAGACCAAGAGAAAGACAAGCTGTGTCTGCAAAGCAAAAACCTCACGCTCACGGGAATGTCTCATGCTCGCATGTCAGATTTTCCTACCGCAGGGCAAAACTTAATATAATCTAAACCACATCGACAAAATAAACCGTTAGGATGATTTCACAATGCAGATACCCTGTCAGATAGTCCTACCATCTTAAAATAAACGTACAGCGTAAATACCCTGTCAGATGATCCTTTTAGCATAAAAGAAAGATGTAGGATTAATATACAGCACAACACCCAATACAATTGTACTATAGGTTTTATATAATTTATAGAATGATTTAACAACGAAAATACTCTCGTATTCCTGTAACAGTATAAATGTGTGTATGTGTGCGTGTTTGTTTGGCACTTGGTGGTCCGGAACGAATTCCCTCCCGGTCTGTTTCCACAAATTGATCGTCTGCGCAAAGTTGCATGAAGTCAAACACACCCGATATTATCGGATATCACGGTGATTTTACGGTCGATTATCGATAGATTTTTTTTAAACACATTGCCCAGCCCTAGT
Organism: Triplophysa dalaica; assembly: GCF_015846415.1. Lineage (NCBI taxonomy): Eukaryota > Metazoa > Chordata > Actinopteri > Cypriniformes > Nemacheilidae > Triplophysa > Triplophysa dalaica. The sequence continues at coordinate 7,831,612 of NC_079547.1, read as the reverse complement.
GCACAGCAAGCTTGGTTTAGGGTGGAGTCTGTGCTGCTGTATGAGAATATGCATTGATGTCACGTTTTCACTGGAACATGACCCGTGAGTCAGACTGAGTGGCAATAGATTATAGCAAATGCAAACACACACAATTTCTGCTTAAATTGAAAGCTGTTGGACTCAACAGAACCAGGGGTCCTTGCACATTTAAATGATGCACAGAATCCAGTTTATGACATTTGTTTTGTACATGATTTTTAACCTGGGGAAATGCACAGAGGAAAGTGTTAAGTTTATCTGCTTATAATGTTAACGATAATGAGATTTTTCCCAACACTGCCTATATCTAAAGTTAAAAAATGAGGCATCAAAATAAGATTTTTGTATAAAAAACTACTGAAAGAGTAAAAAATGTGGGAGACATATCAGCCGACCCCATTTCATAGATTTTCATTTTATTATCCCTTTATTTGGCAAGCTTGTTTTACAAACAGTTCAGCCACACAGTTTTCATCAGAGCATGTTACGTCTTATTTGAAATACAGTAAGATACAAATATTTACATTGTATATTATTTTCCATTGTCCGTTATGGATGAAAATCAAGATAGATATTTCTTTCAAGAAACTTCTTGACATTATAAATATCTTTCTGTGTTGTTAAGGGCCAGTTGGGGTGTTAGGGGATCATCGCTCTGTTTACTTACTGTTCCATAGCCTTTGTTTTCTTATGTGGTTTAAGGATTGCTGAGCCATAAGCGTAATAATTCTACGATTCATTCCTGTATACAAGAGTTAATCCTTTTTTCTCCCTGACAGGGATCTCCTGAAGAAGTTTACCACTATGGAGCTAATGAGCTGGTCATGCGTTGTTAAGGATTATGGGAAGGAGCTGAGAGAGAGTTCTATGGAAACCCCTGACACTGATGTATTTACCGACTCAGAAGAGGGAGAGAAAAGATGGAAAAATCTGAAAAACAGAGTGGTAGAACATGTGAGTAATCTTTATAGTGTATTGTGTCAGCAGTTATTCAGGGATGTAATTTTTTTTTTTTCTGTATAAGTACGGATTTATCTATTTTTTACCTTGTTGGGATTGCATAAATTCCATTCTATTTTTATTTGTGGCGGGGGTTTTGGAGATGTACGGGTCATCATCATCCAACTGGATCCTTTCTATGCTCCCTATGTCAATCGCATGCTTGTTATAAAGGCACACACCGACCGATTCATTAATTCAGAACATAATTCTGCAAGTTTTCTTTGTCAATGAGACCGTGTAAAACAGACTACGAGACTGTGTAAAAATAGTTGTGATACTCAAAAAACATGTGTTGTATTAGGGCTGGGCGATAAAACGATAGCGATTTTTTCATAGACGGTACAACATTGTCGATATCAATATAAAAAAACGTTTTATATAGCGCTAGATAATCTCCTTAAAATGTGCACGCCCGTGACGTCTGAAGATCTTAAACGGCCTATAAGATGTTTTGTTACATGAGCGTGCTACGATTGACAATCAAACAACCAATAAGATCTAATTTGCTGGGTTGCGTTTGGTTCAGTTTGGTTGCATCATCGCCGTGTTGACATTAGAACATGTACAAGATGAGAACCGTGCCTGCCGTCAGCGAGGAAATTGTGAACTAAAAGGGAAATGTCAGCTCGCAAGTGTGGCAGTTTTTTTATTTATTTTCTTCCGACCAACATCAGAAGAACGTAGTGTGTAAGCGATGTAAAAAAAAAAAAAAACGTCCCGTCTAAGCACGGAAACACAAGCAATTTATTCCACCATCTTTGGAATATACATCGTGTCGCCCATCTACCTCAATTCAACAAACAACCCACAAGCAGTCCACGATGGAGATTTACTCTGTAACAATGCCATATGATAAATCTTCAAAGCGATATAATGACATAACCCATGCAATAGCGTACTTCATTGCAAAAGAAATGCTGCCGTTTAGCGAAGTCAGGCTTTTGTTTACTGTTATAAAGGTTTGTTGGTTTTACTTGTTACTGATGCTGTTGTTGATCTACCGTAAAGTTTGCCTTGATTGTTCTATGTTTACACAAAATGTTACAAAATGTGTTCTCTTCCATTTAAAGTTCAAAGTTTGTTTAAACTCTTATCTTAATATAAGTAGAGTAAGACATAAAGAAGATATTTCGTTAAAATTTTTACTGCTAAAACTAATTTTATTTGTTGAATGCCTAAATAATGTGGGTCAGTTAAAATACAGTGGTTAAATACGAACTGTTCTACTTTTCATTTTTACATTAAAAAAAGGTCAATAATTATCGATATCGAATGATATGAAGCATCATAGTGTTGAGATATTTTTTAGCCATATCGCCCAGCCCTATGTTGTATGATAATTCGCGTTGGAATGGTGTCTCTACCAAATACATAAATTTAATTAAACTGAAACCGCAACATGCAGCTTTTTGAATTAACTTTATTAAATGTGGATTAATGCTATCAGTGTTGTATGAATTACGTAGATGCGCTATCTAGTGGCTGTCTATGGAAATCTCTTGAGGCCAAAGTATTCTTCACTTTTTGTGTTCAATTATTATTTAATAATGACAATACAATGAAAAGTAATGTTAAGTACTCAAGGGATGCCATTTGTTAATGCCATCTTATTTGGCATAAGATATTTGCACAAAGCATCAACCTATTTGGTTAAACATTGTTAAGATCACTGTTGAACTGTTAAACATTTTTACTGATATACCAAAATTGCCTGTCAGAATTGGGTAATTATTATGTACTTTTTTATATTATGTGTTTCTGCGATAAGTGACAAATATTTTTGTGTTGTTTTATTTGTTGTGGGGAGGGTGGTGAGGGTGCGTGCAGTCTTCCTCCTTTTTTGTTGTTGGCTGATCACAAGCCTGGTTATTGCACAGTAGTTAATATTTTGAAGTTGTTGTCTTATTTTTGATTTTTTTTATTATTTCAGTTTTAGTTTTTATTTATTTTCAGTTATTAATATTAGTGCCTCGGCTAAAACTTATTTTAGTTCATTGCAAAGGCAACATTTAAGGTTTTTCAAATAATATTTAGACAAAAACTTTATTTGATTTCAGTTCACAGAAGTGTTCTAATATTATTTTGTTTTAGTAAACTATATAAGAACTTATATATGTATGTCATTTCAATTTACTTGCTGTATAACTAATTATAATTATCTGTCTGGTCATTTTCAGAACATCAGAATTATGGCAAAATATTACACAAGGATCACAATGGAGAGGATGGCGGGACTGCTTGACCTCTCAGTTGATGTAAGTTATGTCATTAAATATGCCATTCAATCATTTTCTTGTCTTTTGAGATTAGTCTGAGAGATTTCTGTCAGGTACGTGACAGAGCTGGGATTATAAAACATTGGCAATTAATTGGTATACATTTAATTTTGATGTAAAAGTGTGATAAACATCTGAATTAAATGTAACAAGACAAGAAGACTGTCCAAGCAAACAATATAGTATATATTCAAAAAAGTTGGCAATTTCCTTGTTTGCAAGGTATACACATGACAGGACCAGTAATGTTCGATCCCTAAACTTCGCAAAAAATTTTTTTTCAATTTTTTTTTATTTATTTTCATAGTCTACATTATTTACATTATTGCTGGATTATTGTAAAAAAATGTAATCCCATTCAAAGCAATAGTGGAAAATATATATACAAGTTATATTCCTGTGTCTATAGGTTTTATGTTCTAATTTGCACAGATTTTAACTTCATATTTCATGCATTATTTCTGCACAGGCATTTCAAAATGTATTATAACACCTTTAAATAGCTTTCAAATTATTAAATAAGTGGAATATTTAAAGGAAACAATTAAAATAAAACATGCACATGCATAATATGCAACTTTTTTGTTTTTACTGTTTGTAGGAGTCTGAGGAGTTCTTATCAAACCTGGTGGTCAATAAGACAATCTATGCGAAGGTGGACCGTCTGGCTGGTGTTATTAATTTTCAGCGGCCCAAAGACCCCAACAATCTTCTGAATGATTGGTCTCACAAACTTAACTCTCTCATGTCTCTTGTCAACAAAACTACTCATCTCATTGCCAAGGAAGAGATGATCCACAACCTCCAGTAAAGCTAGTCATGATATTATTTGTATAGTTTTGCTCAAATACTTTTTATTTTACCTTGAAACATCTGATTGTTAAACATTCATGTTCAAAACTTTGATTTTGTAACTGAATTATTTTTTGTATTCAAAAGAATCTGCTCCCAGTGGTTTCTGGTAAATGTTTTTTGGCAATGAAGTGACTTGCAGTCTTTGTTTTATGTTCAAGAGATCTGGCTTGGTTGTTGTTACTGTCTACAGAAACTACTCACTTTAGGCCTGCATGTATTTAAATCAGATTACATTGTATTTTTAATGACTCTCCTTCAGTAAACTTTAACATCTGTTACTTTAAAACATTGATAGAAAACATTTTGTTACTCGCAGTATTTATAGAAGGCACATAAAAAGGGGTTTCTTCACTTGATCTAGCTTCAGACCTTTGGTCATTCAATGTAGGCAGTAGCTTTGGTGATGTCATTCCTAGTTTTAAACATTAATGCATATTAAAGCTCTTCGTTGGAAGTTACTCATGGTTCAATAAGGTTCAACAATAACACTCAAAACTATTTCCTAGGTTGTAATCAAAACACACTTAACCACTGTCCTTGCCAATCTTCCAAGAAACAACAGACACCCAAAAAAATAGATATTTGTAAGAATGTCAGAAACCAAACAGATCTCTACTCCCATAGTATTTATTTTCCCTACTAAAGCAGTAAGTAGTAACCACACAATAATGTTTGTAATTTCTTTTTATTTTTACTTTGGGCAACCAAACAATTAACCAACATTTTATTTTTTATTTTAACAGTTAAATTCATTACATGAAACATGTTTATTAAAATAAAACAGATTTCAACATTCAAAATGGGTCCATAAATATAAGCGTGAGTGGTGGCGACATCTTAAAGAGTAAGTTACAATAGGTCATGAAAATTACATTTCATGCAGTGTGTTATGTTGCCTTTTTTTGAAAGTAAGCAGTCTGCCGAGTTTAAGTCCGAAGGTTAATTTATGATAAAGTTATTGCCTTGTGGAAAAGGGAGTCGACTCTGAATCACGCAAACGAGACGTGAACTAGTCCGAGTCTCTAACGCCACGTATCAAGGTCACTAGAAATAGTCCCCGCCTATGTTTTGCTGGGACTGGCGCGAACACTTCACTCTCCTCCCCCAAACACTGTCGCTGGTTCGTGATGTGTGTGCATCATGTCTACATCGTGAAACTAAGTCCGTCTGACTTAAATAACCAAAGGAAGAACTTCTGAGAAAACAATGGTTACCATTCATTTTTCAAACGACACCAAAGGAGTATAACCCCAGGGTTTTACTGTGTGTGCATCATTTCACCAAAGATTGCTTGGCTTATTTAACCCACCCAGCACTAGACGTCATTTGGACGTCTTTTTTTGGGCTAAATCAAGTCGGCCCGTCCTGGCCGTCTTTTAGCCCAAAAATCGATGTCGAAATTTGGTCTTATTTTGGTCCGTCGAAATTTAGTCGAAATTGGCCCAAAAATCAACGTCGAAATTTGGTCTTTTTTTGGTCCGTAGAAATTTGGTCGAAATCAGCCCAAGATCAACGTATATTACTAATATTGACATGAAAAGAATATCACATTACAGTAGTTTCTGTGTTGCGTGTGTTGCGACTACTTCTTAAGATATAATTTAACTGGTTCAACAATGTGGCTAAAGCACACAAATATTTATATAATTAGCCGATATGCTTATAATGGAAGCCGTGGGAAGATATAAACCCAAGCCAACTCTTTCTAAAATGTTTGCAGTTTACAGACTGCCTTCCTCAAGATCATAGCATCTCTGTCATGTCCAGATAGTTATTCCTTAAATGGGGGGTTCAACAGTGTTTGACAAGTTTTCTTAGTCTTTTATTGGTCAATTCTCCTGGAAAAGCACTCGTCAATCAGTGAGAGAAAGAGCACGGCCACCCGTCAATCAGCGAGAGCGAGGCTGTGTCCAAAATAGACCCATGTACTCTAATTTAGTGCAATATTTGAGTGGACATCGATTTTGTAGTAGTGTCCGAAATTATAGTGGATATTATTAGCAACAACGACTGTAGACTACAATCGATGTACAATCAACAGCTAACCCATACCCATAATACACCTTGAGCCACGCTCTGTTTTCAACCGTCATAAAACGCAAGAGAAGAAGAGGCAGGCACTGACTGCATGCATCATCAGAGAAAGATGGTGGTTATGTAGCTTATGTACATTAGTGCTGACTATTCTATGTATACAACTAATACATTCTCAAGTTGAGTAACTTTTACATGAAATGCTTAGGGGTCACTTGTTTCATTATTATTCTGAAATTCTAACAGTCATAAAGACTATAAAGTGAGGGAGTGCTATTGCGTTTACTTTAAGGATGCTAACTTTCTGACAGACTTACAAGATGCTGACGCCTTGAGTGGACAGTCGCTCTTACGGTGAATGAATCAGCAACTCGATTCTGAGTAGGGATTGGTCAGTAAACGCTCATGCAGGAGCATTGCGCGTCACAAAAAATATGTATTTATTTAAAAAAATGTGTTTTTTGCACGTTTTATGTAAGTTTCTTTTCACAAATAAATAATCTATTACGCAAAATCCATTTATTGTGTATGCACGGTTATCACAAAGAAAATATATTATTTATACAAAGCAATGTTTATTTATTTATTATCTGTTTATTATTTACACAAAACAATATTTATTATGTGTCTATTACTTACACAAAGAAAACAACTATTATTTACATTAAGAATAGCTACTACGCAACATTTTAGTCAGGGCTGTGATCAAACACTTCATTGGCACTGAGTGTCCGAATTCATTCACTCGTTTCATTCACTACTTTAAGTGGTTTATATTAGTGGACTAATGCAGGGAAAAGTGAATAAGTGTATAGGGGCCTATTTCAGACACAGCCCGAGAGAAGAGCACGCACACACGTCAACCAACTAGAGCAAGAGAAAGATCATGCCCATCAATGGGCTTTGCCGAAGATCAGCTGTGTCTGTCCGTTCACTACATTTCGTAGTAAACAGAACAGCTCTCTCTCTCTGTCTCTCCCTACAGATACAGATACAGATAATTAATATGGTTAACAGATACAGATACAGATAATGCTGTACTCACTCATCCCTAGTGCTTTATCTGTACCGGATACTCGTTTCAGCCGAGTATCCGGCTCAACTCTACTAAATACTCTTTGAAGAAACGAAGTATGCAGTACTACTCTATATACTCAAGTTTAATATGAGATTGTAACTGCCTGTACCTCCTTTTAATGTATTTTTTTTTTTCATAGTTATTTCTACAAACTTGACTTATATTTTCAAACGATTTTACACCATGATGGGAATGACCCCTTGACGGGCCAAAGTTGAATTTCTTTAATTGGCTTACAGATTTACACTGCTTATTTCCCATGCAGTGTGTATACATGTACCTCACACTGCCATCTTGTGTCACAATTACCACACAACATGGAGTGAAGGAATGTTACTTTAATCCCCATCTTTTACGCATTAATCAAGAATTTAAACCAGAGAAAACAGTGGAAATGAGTCCCGAATCATAATATAGTTGAAATTATTATTCTTAAAGTAGCAGGATGAATTATTGTTTCCGAAAATTTGAAGTGCAAATCCATGGATAATTAAACGGCTGATATTACCCACAGCTCACCATGAGTAGGAGGAATTTGATGCTACACTGCATTAGTATAATTAAATAAAAGTTGCTTTGCTAAATCAATAAATCTAAGTATACAGTTAACATTACATCAAAATAATGAATGAATACTTCAATGCAAGGAAGGACTTTATTTTGACGATCGTGACTGTTAACAATCACATTGTAATCCAAGCAATAGCAGCCACTTCGATTTCGCATAAGTATGTGTCAGTTAGTGCATACTGTTTTGTTGTGTCCTACCTTGTATATATTTTTCCGAATATAGTACTTACTTTAGGGGCATAGAATAAGTAGGCGAACTGGGACGCAGCATCACAAAATGTGCAGAGCAGTGGATCCCCAGGAACAGGTTTGGGAACCACTGCCTTAATTAACCTTAATGGCATGTGTTAAGTGGTCTAAATAAAAGGTGTGTGAGAGGGTGGTGGGCTACCTTTGTGCGGGGAGCTCTGATCTGGGGAGAACGCTAAAAGGCTGTTCGGGACAATTAGTGTCTCCGGCGCAGAGTGCAAACGGGCCCAGTTGCACAGGGACCGGAACTCAGACAATTAGGTTTCAGCAGCATAGCAAAACATTGTAAGATCCAAAGCTCTCATCGATTTGATGGTGTTAATGTTACATAAATGGTGAAACAATTGTGCCTAGAGTACATGTAACACTAATTCCATGTATCCTGAGAGTATGGGGAATATAATGTATTATATTTTCTAAACCAGGGGTTCTTAACCATGGTCCTTACGACCCACCTCTCTCTCTCTTGTTTAAATAGTACATAACAAGGGATATTTCAAGCCTATGTACGTGGAAGGTGTAAAACACTTTTATTTCAAAATAATAGGCATTATTCTTACTTCTTGACTGATACTGGAATTGATTCGTTCCGCGAATAACCTGTCTAATACCCTCCTTTTCGCTAGCCTGGTCTGTTGTGATTGGTCAGATGGTTTAGTCTGCTGTGATTAGTCTAACGCGAATGAGGCTCACGAGCTACAGTGTTTGGGGGGGAAGAGTGAAGTTTTCGCGTGCAGTTCTAGCAAAACGTAGGCAGAGATATGTAGTGAAGTAAATCTGCGGCGGTTCGCGAATCAGACTAGGGATGACTTGTTTGCGTGATTCAGAGTCGACTCCCTTAACTTTGTTATCCATTCACCTTTGGATTTACAACTTGGCAGACTGGGAAGGATGAAATTAATAAGTATTTCATCCCTTGTACCAACTAGCAAGAATTATGGCTATATACAGATTAGTCCTGTCACAGAAAGTACTCCTAAATCAGCTTGTTATGTATATAAAAGATCCCTGCCAACAGAATCTGTATCTTTCCTTTCAACCTCTCCACCACCATGGTACAGACAGAATAGGTTTAAAAAGATCTCAGGGACAAGATTGTAGACCTGCACCAACATTGAATAGGCTACAGACAGAAGCTTGTTGAGATGGAGACAACTGTTGGTGTGATTATTTGGAAATAGAAGAAATTCAAAAAAACAAATGCCCTTGTTCTGGAGCTCCCTGCAAGATTTCCCCTATGGAGTAAAGATGATCATGAGAAAGATTAACGATCAGCCCAGAACTACACAGAAGAAACCTGTAAATGATTTCAAGACAGTTGGGACCACAGTTAGCAAGCAAACCATTGGTAACACGCTATGCCACAATAGATTGAAATCCTGAAGCACCCGCAAGGTCCTCCTGCCCAAGAAGGCCCTTCTGGCTCTACTGAATCATTTTGATGTTCATTGTCAAACTTTAGACAAGGCTTTGGTGAAAGTGCTGGCACTGCTGAGACCAAAATTGACTCCTGTGTTTGTAGGCAGAGAAATGTTGACTACACCATCCCTACAGAGAAGCACAGTGTTGGAAACATTATGCTGTATGGCTTATTCTCTGGTAAGGGTTCAGGAAGACTTAACCGCATCGAGGGGCTGAGGGATGGGCCAGTGTACCATTAAATCTTGGGCGAGAACCTCCTCCCCTTAACTAGATCACTGAAGATGGTTCTTGGATGTGCCTTTAACATAACAAAGACCCAAAACATATTGCCAAGACAACCAAAGGGTGGCTTAAGGAGAAGCACATTAAATGTCCTAGCCAGTCTCTAGACCCTAGTCCTATAGAAAATGGAGATGGTGGTCTAGTGGGTTAAACCACTGAACTGGTAAATCAAAGGTTGCTGGTTCGATCCCAGCATCCACCAGCAGTGTGTCCTTGAGCAAGACACTTTACTCCATGTTGCTCCAGGGGGATTGTCCCTGTAATAAGTGCACTGTAAGTCGCTTTGGATAAAAGCGTCTGCCAAATGACTAAATAAAAAAAATAAAAAATCTGTGAAGGAGGCTAAAACTCCAATTTGCTGAGCGACAGCCCAGAAACCTTGACAGAGGAGTGGACTAAAATGTATCCTGACAAATGTGCAAACCTGGTGACCAACTATCAGAAATGTTTTACCTCTGTGCTCGCCAACAAGGATTCCTCCACCAAGTACAAAGTTATGTTTGGCTCGGGGCTCAAATTCATATTTCACTGACTGAAATGCACATCTATTTATTTAATTATAAGATTTTTTTTGTAAATATTCTGTCTCTATCAGTAAAAATAAACCCACCATAAAAATTATAGACCCTTCATTTCTTTGTAAGCAGTTAAACTTACAAAACAGCAGGGGATCAAATACTTATTTCCCTCACTGTAGTTCCTAAATCTCCAGTTTTAGGTTTGTATTCTTTATAATGTCATGGTCAATGTATTGAAGTTTTGGCTTTTTTGCATGTATTCAGCCTTTAAAGACTTAAAAGTATATACATGGATGCGTCTTGTGCCTTTTGTGGAGAGAATTCAATAATTCACGATACATTTAAAACAATAAAATAGCACAACAACATCATGTTTTCCTGATCTCTGTACCACTTTTCTGAGCAGACTCAGCATATGAATGCCTTTCGTGATGTGGACTCCTGAAACTGCTACTGAGTTTAAGAAATGTTATTGAAAAGGACAGTACTCCTGACACTTTCCTCAGTATCCTACGCAGTGAACACTAATGGGTATAAAACACTTATTTTCATCTTGGATGTTACATTTGCACTTTGTTCACACTGCCAGTTAAATGTGACCCAATTCCGCTTTTTTCCTCCAATGTGATACAGATCGGATATGACCCACCACAGTGTAAACAGGAAAAAAACGCATGGATTCGGATATTTCGAGATCAGTTTCAGGCCTCATTCATATGTGGAAAGAAATCAGATATAAATCAGATATGTGTCAATGTGACTGTCATGTAAACAGGCAGATCAGATTTTCTGAGGCATTGCGGTGCCGTAATTAAACGTACGTAATTAAAACGGTAACAATTTGGTACTTGTGTGCGGTTTTATGACGTATTATCAGGTGAAAAAACGTGTGGATGCAGTTAAATCAATGACATTAAACAATTTGATTAAACAATCAAAGCATATGCGCAGACTACAATGATGGCTCTTTTCCTCTTCCTCCACCTCAAAATCACTTTAATGTTTGACGAACTTGTCATATATCACAGAGCTTACATCAAGCACATTTCGCATTCATCCATCATGGCTAGGGAGTGTTCTTGGGTCAATAACCCACGTTCACGCATGCGCGATGTTTCAAATGGATTAGGCAAGTGTAAGTACGTAAATCGTGTAAATATGTGTCACAATTGAAAGTAGGTGTAAACAGACGACAGAAAAAAATATATATATAGGATATAGGCAACTAATCAGAATTGAGCATCTAGACCTACAAGGTAAACGGGGCCTTGGATGTAGTAAGTGACGTGTGAAGAACGGGCCCCCTCTCGAACTCTAGAGTGTTTTCATTGAGCGATTGAATCCCTTATTGAAGGTCTTGAAGGTGTTTGTGATTATATTGACGATCTTGTAGTGTTGGGGTCTACTGTGGAACAACATACTTAACAGCTTTTCAAGTTGATGGAAAGAATTCGAGGGCATGATTTAAAGTTAAATCAGAAGAAATGTCAGTTCGAGGTGTCAGAGATTACTTTCTTAGGAGAGAAACTGATGGCAACAGCTGTTAAACCAAGTCCATCTAAAGTACAAGCTCTGTTGGATGTGCCACCTCCTTGCGATAAGAAGGGGGTCTTGCATGCTTTGGGTATGGTACATTTTCTAGGACAATTTCTGCCAAATCTATCAGAGAAAACTATACACTGGCGAGAGTTGCTACACATCAACAAAAAGTTTGTGTGGTCTTCTGTACATGATCTAGAATGGAAGAGATTGAAACAGCTTTTGACTACGGAACCTGTTCTTGTGTTTTGTGATCACAAGCGTCCTAATAAAATCTCTACAGATGTCTCTCAGAAGGGACTGCTTCTTCAGGCGGATGGTGTCTCCTGGAAACCAGTTGCTTATGCTTCTCGACCGATGACAGAAACTGAAAAACGTTACTCTCAAATTGAAAATGACTCTGGGTGTAGTGTTTGGCTGTGAGAGATTTCATGGATATATTTATGGATTACCTACCTTCACAGTAGAGACTGACCATAAACCACGCATAATTATGAAATGCACAGTATGGTTTTAAGCATAGGCCTACTACGTCTAGCCCCCTTTATCCAGAGGCAAATGGAAAAGCAGAAAAGAGAGTGCAAATTGTAAAAAGATTATTGAAGAAGGCAGCTGTAAATAATTAATATAAACACCTAGCTCTGTTGAGTTATCGTTCTTCACTTCTGGCCTGTGGATTATCTTCTTCTGAACAATTAATGAATCGTAAAATGCATGATACCGTACTAAAATTATCTCTGAAAAGTGAGAATTAAAGTTCTATATTGCAAGAGCTGGAACATCAGAAAAGGAAGCAAAAGGAATAGGAGCTCGGCAATAAAAATTCCCTTTTTGAGCAAGATGTTGTCAGAGTGGAAGAGTCCACGGGATTACAGAAACAACCTGTAATTATACAAATCTATCTATTCTTCTTTTTGTAATCTCCTTTAAACCACAACAGCGAGAAAAAACAGGCTGTTAGGGATCCCCTAACAATCTGATGTCACATTGACCGCTCACAGACTCCGTCTTTTGAGCGCTCCACCTTCACCCAGAGACACGCTGTCAGCCATTTTCAGGCAAGAGCAGATGTAGGCACTAGCCAGCGACAAAAATCTATAAGAAACAACAAATGTGTGCTGTTGTTCGAAGTAAAATGTAACATAAAGGTGGGCCGGTGGGAGACCTTTCCAACCAGCCCAGGTTCTTTCCGCTGTGACCTCGCGGGCCGAAGTTATTAACGATCGAAAGTCCCGGGCGGGACGATGATGACTAAAGGTCTTTGCACTTACGGTCCAAAATTTTCGTATGCTTTTTTCCGTATTTGGTTCTCGTTTGTATGGTATAGCATGGGTTTTTGGCAAAAAAAAAAAAAAAATTCTCAAGACTGGATGAGTACCAGCTGATCGCGATCAAGCTTCATCTCTGGAATAAGTAAATATTACACATCGCATTTATTAAATAATGTATTTAGCACGTTAGCGACTGTTGTTTACATGTTCGCGGCTAAACCTGAGACATGGTCCAAAGACAGGTGTTATTTTAGTAATTTTAGTGGTAAAACGCATCGCACACATTGGTTCAGAAGACTTGTGACCGACATCATTTCAGTAAAGCTTATTCATTACAACGAAAGAAAGTTATGGCAGTGTCTTTCTTGGTGAGTTCAGTGTTTTCTCGTATGTCCTAAGTGCAACATTAGTAAGAGCGGATAGAAACAGAGTGCGCATTTGTAAGACAACCTGGTTGCTGATCTTTACATACTGTCATATACAAGTACTCTGGATGATTTTTTTTGCCTATATCCATATACGTCATATTGCTTGTCTTGAAGTCATCCAAATGTGCAAGGGCTCTTTGTAATATTTTGCATACGGGGAGGGGACCAGAAGCTCATTTGCTTTTAATGGGACACACACAAAAATGGCGCGTTTTCCATTGCAGCTACAAATGGCCATGTTCAACATATTTTAATGAAAAATATGTGCTGTATTTTGAGCTGAAACTTTACAGAGACATTCTGGGGATATCACTAACTATTTTTACATTGCAGAAAACACCTTGATTTGCGGCACTTTAATTATATGCCCTCCTCCTCAGAAAAGTCTTCAGAAGTTCCTGTTGCTGTGCCTTTTTCTGTTGTTGGGTCGGATTCTCTTGACAATCAAATGAATGGACCGTAACTTGAACTTGAGTCTTCTGTTTTTAAAACTGGTAGTCAAATCTTGCAGAGATCTAATCGGGTGCGAAAACCATAGGTTCCCTTTCGAGAGCGGTCACTTCGACATTGCGGAGACCGCATATGAAACTCCTCCTCTTTTTCACTTTTTCCTGAAATCTTATAGGATAACGCCAGTAAAAAAACTGGCCAATTGTCGCAAGAATGCAACCGTATGCAAATACTGACGAATCCAGACAGTATAAATACAGTGCATGTGACGACAATCCTCAGAATCTTCTTTTTCACGCTGCCATCGTTGAAGACGCAACTGGATATTCTTCACCGCATCCGATGGCTTCATACTGTTGTCTTTGCGCGGGTCCCATTGACCCGCAGGATACGCACGAGCACTGCATTGCCTGCCTGGGCCTGGCTCATGCGGAGGCTGCATTCTGCGAGTCCGATTGCGCGCACTGTGCGGACCTGCCGGCGCGTGTCTTGAGAACTCGCAGGAACATCGCTCGTGGAAATATAGGGTCAAGGCTCACTGCCACCAACGAGTCGCTGGTGAGTCTACCCGCTCCAAGGGGGAGCGGCGACGACACGGCTCCGGGCCGCTGTCCTCTGCCGTCACCCCATTCCCCGGTCCTCTACGCCGACGAGAGTCTTCGTCCCCCGCCTTCCGTCTTGGGCGCCGTTTCCTTCGGCGCTGAGGAGGACGACGACTCCATGTCCATCTCGGCTTCAGACAAGGACTGGGCAGGGTCGGAGCGGGATCGCCCCGACCTAGAGAGCACCCCGGACCTCCACGAGGAGTTCATGAGGGTCCTCGAGAAGGCCGTCAGCGAGCTCGACATCACCTGGAGTTCACCTGAGGAGCCGGCAAAAAGTAAGCTCGACTCGTGGTACCTTCAGGCGGGCCGCCGTCAGGCCACATCAAAGAGGAGTGCGCCATTCTTTCCAGATGTCCACGAGCACGTGGTGAAATCGTGGTCTGCTCCTCAGTCGGCGCGCGTTCACGCCGCTACGCAATCCATGTTCGCCCACGTGGTCGGAGCGGAGGCCCACGGTAACGTGCGCATGCCACCCGTCGAGGAGACCCTCGCCGCTCATTTGTGCCCTTCCACCACCTCGCTGGGCTCGGACCCAGGCCTGCCGTCGAAGCCGTGCAGGTTTACCGCCCATCTCGCCGGTAAGGCTTACGCATCCGCCGGAGAAGCCGCTTCCGCTTTGCACGCAATGGCGGTGCTGCAGGTGTTCCAGGCTAAGATCCTTCAGTCGCTGGATAGCGGCAAGCCTGGAGGCGGACGCCACGAGGGATCTGAGGGCAGCGACCGACTTCGCTCTGATGGCTACGAAGCGGACCGCACAAGCTATCGGCCGATCCATGGGGTTCATGGTCGTCCTACACCGTCATCTCTGGCTTACGTTGGCGGACCTGAAAGACGCTGACCGTAAGTCTCTCCTCAACGCCCCGATCACTCCCTCCGGCCTCTTTGGTGACGTCGTGGAGTCGGTGGTGGAGCGCTTCGGGGAGACGCAAAAGCGCGCCAAGGCCATGAGTCACGTGCTCCCGCGACGCTCTTATCAACCGTCTCCTAGAGCCCGTTCTTCATCCGCGTCGCACTCCGCGCAGAGGCCGACCAAACAGCACGCTGCTTCCGCCCAGGCTTCTCGAGGTCGTGAGCCGGATGCACGGCCTAAACAATGGTCGGGCCCGCCTAAGAAGAGGTACGGGCCGAAGAGAGGACCGCAGAGAGGACCGCCGCGCCACGACGGCGGAGCGTCATCGTCTGCCAAGCCGTCATCCTGACGGACCTATAAAGAGGAGGAGAGAGTTTGTGAGCGTTCCGGTGGCCCCCAAACGCCGCTGTTTGCATCAGTTTTCCCCCGCGGTTGCGGGCGAACATTGCAATGTTGTAAATGTCTGTGTAAATGCAATAAAAACACATACCTGTTCACAAAAAGAGCTCTTTCCCCCTCACACGACCAATGCTGCGTTCCTTGCCCTGCCACGGTGCAGCGCGAAGCCGCAGTTAATCCCGACTATAACCAGCCTTCCCTCGTCCACGGTCTTTCCCGTGGGCGAGAGACGGCTGGAGTCTCACGCACGGGCTATTTCCCCGCCAGTGCAATTAGCCCCGCTGCACCAGCGTGCTTCCCTAAACGGTCCGCTGACGGTAACGCCCGAAGAGATTCGGCCATTATGTCTGTTTCTGGACGCGTGGAAGGCCATTCCGGACATTTCTCATTGGCTACTAAATGTGATAGAACACGGGTACACCCTGCAGTTCAGACGAAGACCTCCCCGCTTCAGCGGTGTGGTTCCGTCGCTTACGTCAGCGCAAAATGCGCCTGTGTTGAGGCAGGAAATCGGCAGCCTGCTCGCGAAAGGAGCGATCGAGCGTGTCCCTCCGAACGAGCGAGAAAGCGGGTTTTACAGCCGGTACTTTGTAGTGCCCAAGAGAGATGGTGGTCTGCGTCCGATTCTGGACTTGAGACCCGTCAACCGAGCCCTTCACAAGCGAGCGTTCAGAATGACAACTCTAAAACAGATCCTGGCACAAGTGCGTCCCGGGGACTGGTTTGCATCCGTGGATCTGAAGGATGCGTACTTTCATGTTCAGATAGCCAAGCGCCACCGAAAGTTTCTGCGATTCGCTTTCGCGGGTTCAGCGTACCAATTTGCCGTACTCCCGTTCGGACTGGCATTAGCACCGCGCACATTCTCGAAGTGCGTGGACGCGGCGCTTTCCCCTCTCAGAGCGAGCGGTATGCGCATTCTGAATTATCTGGACGACTGGTTAATTTTAGCCCACTCACGGGAGGCGCTATCCGGTCATACGCAAATGCTGCTTCGTCACTTGACATCCCTGGGGCTACGCGTGAACATGCAGAAAAGCAAGCTCACTCCGAGTCAGTCAATAACGTATCTGGGGGTATGTTTCGACTCAGTGGAGATGCGCGCTCGCCTCTCTCAAGAGCGGACGGAGTCCATCTCTTCAGCTCTACATCTGCTCAGGCCGGGTCGGTCTGTTCCACTGAGGGAGTTTCAGAGGCTTTTGGGTCTCATGGCGTCAGCCTCGGCGGTCTGCCACCTGGGTCTTCTGCACATGCGACCGCTACAGTTTTGGCTGAAGGCTCGGGTTCCATGGAAAGCATGGTCCTCGGGTCGAGTGCGAGTCCCGGTTACACTCAGTTGCCTCAGTGCCCTGAGCCCATGGCGCGACCCAAGCATGTTCAGTCGGGGAGTTCCCCTGGGGCTGGTTACGAGACGCATAGTCGTTACGACGGATGCGTCGTCCTCGGGATGGGGTGCAGTGTGCGAGGGCATGCCGGCATCCGGCCTTTGGACACAGTCACAGAGAAAATGGCATATAAATTGCTTGGAGCTGATGGCGGTGTCTCTAGCTCTCCATACTTTCCAGTCGAGACTGGAGAAGAAACATGTCCTGATTCGCACCGACAACATGTCTGTGGTTTCGTACATAAATCGCCAGGGAGGAGTCCGCTCAGGAACTCTTTTCAAACAGGATGCGAGTCTCCTACTGTGGGCAGATCGGCATCTACTCTCTGTCAGGGCAGCGCATATCCCCGGTCGTCTGAACTGCGGAGCGGACATGCTTTCGAGGGAGGGTCTTCCGCACGGAGAATGGAGGCTTCATCCAGACTCAGTGCGGTCAATTTGGGAGCGCTTTGGGACGGCGGAAGTGGATTTATTCGCGACGAGCGAGAACGCGCACTGCCCGCTGTATTTCTCGCTGACCCATTCCCCCATGGGGAGCGACGCTCTGACGGTGCGATGGCCGGACGTTCGGCTTTACGCGTTTCCTCCGGTGAAGATTTTGCCCCTGGTGCTGTGCAAAATCAGAGAGGAGACGGCGACGGTGATCCTCGTCGCTCCGTTTTGGCCGAATCAACCGTGGTTTCCGGACCTAAGCGAATTGTTAACGGCACCGCCGTGGCGGATTCCCCTCAGGAGAGACCTGTTGTCCCAAGCGAACGGCACGATATTTCACCCCAGCCCGCAGCTGTGGAGTCTTCATGCCTGGCCTCTTCGGGGGTTTTAAATGCACTTCCTCAGCGTGTACTTGACACTATTTCGGAGTGTCGAGCGCCTTCCACCAGGCGTTTATACGCTCTCAAATGGGGGGTGTTTGTTAAATGGTGCAGTAGTAACAATATCGACCCGATGTCCTGCCCCGTGTCTGATATTTTATGCTTCCTGCAGCACAGGCTGGACAGCGGCGGACTCCCGTCAACGCTGAAGGTTTATGTGGCTGCTATCGCCTCGTTTCGTTCCCCGGTTGATGGGCAATCCATTGGAAGGCACATGCTGGTAGTCAGATTCCTCAGAGGAGCGAGGAGACTTTTTCCACCGCGATCCCCTTCGGTGCCGCCTTGGGACTTAGCGCTGGTGTTGAAGGCTCTCTACTTTCCCCCATTCGAGCCTCTGGACGCGGCTTCCCTAAGAGAGCTCACTCTAAAAACCGTTCTCCTTCTTGCCCTTGCTTCGGCTAAGCGCATAGGGGATTTACAAGCGCTCTCAGTCGGCGCTGATTTCATTCGTTTTGGAACCGGCGACTGCAATGTCACTCTCCGGCCGAAATCGGGTTATGTGCCAAAGTCTATGTCTACCCCATTTAGAGCACAGGTCATTTCTTTGCCCGCTTTGTTTTCCGAGTCGTCAGACTCGCAGAATGCAAACGCTCCGAGAGCGGTCTGCCCGGTAAGGGTTTTGCGGGCTCACATTGATCGCACGGCCGGTTTTCGGCAGTCTGAACAGCTCTTCGTCTGCTATGGTGGGGGAACTAAAGGTCGGGCTGTATCAAAGCAGAGGCTCTCTCACTGGGTGGTGGACGCTATTACCTTAGCGTATGAGAGTCAGGGACAGAACTGCCCATTCGGTATCAGAGCTCATTCGACTAGGGCTATCGCCTCTTCGTGGGCTTGGTCTAGGGGCACATCTATTCAGGACATATGCTGTGCGGCTGGCTGGTCTTCGCAGAACACTTTCGCCAGGTTCTACAGATTGGACGTGTCCTCTTTGTCGTCTCAAGTCCTCTCGGTGAGTGCTGATCACTCTTTATCTTCTACTTTATAATCGCTTATGCTACACAGTGGTTGCCGCGTTGCTGTTTATGCTGTGCTTGGTGTACTTTTATATCTCTGTTATATCCGCCCGGGATACCGTGCTGGCTCTTACTGTTGTGGTGTCTGCCCTGTTTCAGCGCAGCCCGCTGCATTGGTTGGGTTTGGATATGCAAATTTGGCAGGAGCCCGATATAGCAGTTTATTGGCCGATTTAAGCCAATCAGCTGTTGACGCTTAGCGACCTCGTGAATGGTTAAAATAGTATGCTTCCCATGCTTGTGTGTTTTAACCCAGTTTTTCTGGCTGATTTTGCAAGCTCTCACGGCGGGATTGTACTACCGTTCCATATGCGGTCTCCGCAATGTCGAAGTGACCGCTCTCGAAAGGGAACGTCTCCGGTTACTTTCGTAACCTCGGTTCCCTGAGAAGCGGGAACGAGACATTGCGGAGAACGCCGTGTTCGCCGCTTATCACCGTGCAGGCGTTCTCTCGTAGATTCTGAGGATTGTCGTCACATGCACTGTATTTATACTGTCTGGATTCGTCAGTATTTGCATACGGTTGCATTCTTGCGACAATTGGCCAGTTTTTTTACTGGCGTTATCCTATAAGATTTCAGGAAAAAGTGAAAAAGAGGAGGAGTTTCATATGCGGTCTCCGCAATGTCTCGTTCCCGCTTCTCAGGGAACCGAGGTTACGAAAGTAACCGGAGACGTTAGATTGGATTTATATAAATGAAGTATATGTATAAAGAAAGTGTATATAAATATATATATATGTGTTTTGTATATGATCAATGAAGGATGTATGGTGCATGGTTTAATAATGTGGTGTAATGTTGTATTATTTAAGGAAAAGGGATGTAATGAGTATAATGTATTGATCTTAAGTATTTTGACCGCTAGGTGTCAGTAATAGTGTTGAATATAATGAGTGCAGTTGATGAGAATTATGCATTGTAATGTGGAGCCGCCTGTGGCATATGGAATAAAAAATGCCAGCACCAGCAATCCTTTGTCTCTGTTTCTTTGAAGTCTATTGAACATTACACGGGGGGACATTACAAGTTTTTCTTATTTCTCGCTGGTGGATCGTAGCCAGGTTGGGTTGCCAAAACAAGAAACAGGAGCAAGAGATAAAAGAACAGAGAGTAGGCAATTTATGGAAAACTTTATTTAAACTCAAACAGGCTGTTCATCAGCTGATCAAAAGTTTAAGACCATAGCCTTAAAAAATTAAAATATGCACAAAAATATGGATTTCATGTAATTGCTCTTCAGGCAGTAACAATGTAATGATCTCCTTATGGCAAAGGCAAAAAGGCTCTCTGTCTTTGAACGTGGCAGGATTGTTGAGCTGCAGAAGCAAGGGCTCTCGCAAGGTGCCATCGCTGCCGACGTTGGATGCAGTAAGACAGTCATTGCTAATTTCTTAATAGATCCTGAGAGTTATGGGACAAAAAAGTCAAGTGGTAGACCCAAGAACAATTCACCTGTACTGAGTCAGAGGTTTCGACGGGCTGTCCGTGAATACACTGGGCGATCCTCAACCCAAATTAAGGCCCTTATTGATGCTGACTCCAGCCCAATAAATGATGTTTTATTAAGTTTGGGATGAACACTTGCAAATAATTACGCAGTTGCCTATCATTAGAAATCATATCACCCTTCCTACCAAATCAGAGCAAGCTCTATAAATTGTTAAATCGCCTAATCTCCTTCACTCTACATTTTCACAGTATCACGCCTCCACCCTGACTCCTCATCATCAACCCTCTTTTCTACCTGGAGAGGGGCGCTCTGGGCTCGGGCAAACACCGAGATCGAAGCCCTCTCCCCGGACAAGGAGGAGTGCTCTGGGTTCAGGAAAGGATACAGACCTCAGAGCCCTCTCCCTGGACAGCACACCAAACACTCATACTTATATTCTCTGCTTACTTAAAGGGATAGTTCAGCCCAAAACTCCAATTTGACGTTTATTTACTCACCCTCAGGCCATCCAATGTAGGTGACATTTTTTCTTGAATAGAAGGATAAAGAAGATTGTTTGGTAAATCCGCAGCCCTCTCTGCTTCATATAATGTAATATAATATGTAATATGATAATCTAAGAGTTCCTAAAGCACAAAATTCCAAAAAGCAGCTCCTGGGGACATGTTGATGTTACGTGAAGCGAATCGGAAGGTGAGTAAATAAACGGCAAATTGGTGTTTTGGGCTGAACTTTCCCTTTAATTGCCGCCTATTCGCATTATTTGCTTAGGTGAACTCGTGAACCATAAGACGGCATCTAAGAGAGAAGGGCTTCAAGAACAAAAACGTCTTCAATAGCCACATCTTCTTCCACCCCACAAACTTGGCTGTTTGGAATTTGCAAGGGAGCACCAAACATGAGACATTGACATGTGGAAAAAGTTTTATTCTCTGTGAGAAAAAAAGGAACCTGAACGGTCCTGATGGCTTCCAACGTTACTGGCATGACAAGGAGTTCCAACTGGAGATATTTTCTATGCACCCGTGTTGGAGGCTCCATCATGATCTGGGGTACTTTTTCCTTCAATGGGAAAACGGAGCTTCAGGTTGTGCAGAGCCTTCAAACGGCGGCAGCTATGTAAACATGTTGCAGCGGGCATACTTCTTGACTGAGGGCCCTCTTCTGTACGGTAAAGACTGGGTTTTTCAACAGGACAACGCTGCAGTTCACAACGCCCACCTGACAAAGGACTTCTTCCAGGAGAATAAAGTCACTCCTTATGATCATCCTGCATGTCCTTCTGATTTAAATCACATTGAGAACTTTTGGGGATGGATGGCAAGGGATGTTTACAAAAAAAAAACAGTTCAGTTCCAGAACGTGGAAGCCAGTCGTGAAGCCATCTTCAACACATGGAGCAACATTGCCACCAGCCTTCTAGAAGCAGTCGCATTTAACAATGTGTTTGTCTCTTATTTTCTTGAAAATTACACATCTATTTAAAATATTGAATAATATAGTCGTTGTATTATTTTGTGTTTTGAAAATGTGGTAAAATACTTATTTTACATGTTGAAGATGGCCAATTTGACCCAAAATGCAGAAACATTTTAACATTAACTGCATATCTGTTTATTATGACATTTACGCATTTGGCAGACGCTTTTATCCAAAGCGACTTACATTGCATTATATAATACATTTGCTTTTTATGTGCAATCCCTGGGAACGAACCCATGACCATGGCATTGCTAGTTCCATGCTCTAACCTCTGAGCTACAGGAAAGCCTTACTGACAGAATCTGGAAAGAGAGATTCTTCAAACATTGTTCTTCAAACGTGTAAGTGGGTGCTGGTGCTTTTAGACTCACTTTTAACCAAATATGTCTTCTTGCATAATAAAACATACATGATTAAAAGGCGTCACTTTGTACCCCTGTTAACAATTATATTTCACTTACAAATGCTAATACAAAGTTAATGGTAGTAATTAGGATCGATGTGGTCTGGAATTGCTCAAATGTGCTTAGAAAAATATATACCATCAGAATAACACCATAATTGGTCACACATTTTTAGCAAAAAATGAGGACTTGTGATTGGGAATGTGTAGAGATTATTTTAGCCATTAAGAATATGTTTTAGGATGTGTGCAACTCCAAGACTGATGTGAAAATGGGAAACTGTTGTGTTGTGTTGTGTGTGTGTGAGAGGGAGTGAGAGAGAATTGAAAAATGCAACTCACTTTTTTAAAATGTAAGAGCTTCGCCAGCGTAAAATTGGCCACCTCCTTTAGTTTATGAACGACACTGTCATTTCATAGCGCAGCAATGCATGAGTATAGCTTGCATAGTGATAGATCTGGTTAGAAACATACACTTGTTTCTTGTTTTATCTAATTTATTACAATATTCATCTATCATATGTATTTATTCATTTATTTTATTATTCACTTCTACTCGTCTTATTTGTTCCTTACTTTCCTGTTGTTTAACCTTGTTGGAAGTTGTATTGTGACTCATGCTGATATGAGTATCCATTGGTCTCCATCTCAAGGTTCATAATAATGTCATGAGACAATGTCTTGATACTGTAATCTTGAATGGTTAAAAAAACATATTGAATCAGTTTCTAGTCAGACGAAGTTTGACAGAGCTTGACTGAGCATTAACGAACAACTGAGATTATTCAATAAATCATTTTTCTGTTTATTTAACATCACATCATCTCCTGCTGATGTTCTTCCCTTCAGCTCTATATCTCCCTGGTGGTTGGGTTAAAGATTGACTCACAACGGAGATGATATTTCCAGGTTTAATTTGTTCCTGACGGAGAGAGATCTAGTGAAACTGGACTCAAAGTTTAGATCTATATGATCTACAAGCCATATCTCATAGTTGGATCTGTCAATAGCAACAAACATTTGCATTTGCATTTGCATACTTGCAAATATATTTTGTAGTTTGAATAGCATTATAATCACAACAGAAAAACGAGACATTTTAACATTGTTAGAAAATGAACACTTAACATACAAATAAACATTGAATAAAACAGTTATAGAAGCCAAGAAATGTTTTTGTAACCTTTTAATAACATTAAAATTAATCACAACAGAAAATTGGACAGTCTAATCTTGCTTTTCCCTATCAAAAATAAAATGCACAGGGAAGAACACGTTTTATTTCAGTAATTTTTCTTTAATTTTATGTACATTCTACTCAAATCAATAAACTATCCCGAAGGTTTGCCTGTCTCTGTGATTCCCCCACTGATTTAGAATCAATCACAAAAGAGTCATTATCACGTGTACAGTAATTCAGAAATACCCACAGACACTAATTTCACTGTTGATGATTTGATGAAAACTGCAAGTGATGTAGCTCGAGCAGACAGCCAAGAATCAAAATCAATGCGGTCTTTGAAATCAGATTCTGAAAAGGGAAACAAAAAGACTGTCCCAAAGGATGTTTGCATGTGTTGTGGCAGAAGGGGACACTGGGCAAAAAATTGCTATGCAAAAATAAAGCACAAGCAGAGACGAGAGAGAGTTGGGCAGAGTTTTCCTCCTCCTCCAAATGTTTCTAATGTCTTAGAACCAGTCTATCAGTTTGGTCAGCTTCTGAGTAAGGAAATCTATCTAGGGCAGAGTTTGTCTCAGGGTGAGAGGAAAATAACACAGAGCCGCTGCGAGGCTGTTAAAAGACATCCAGTTCCCAAAACAATCAAAGAGTTAAGATCTTTACTGGATCTTTGTAACTACAGTCGTAGTTGGATTGAAAACTATGCAGAGAAAACACAACCTTTAAACAACTTGTTGAAAGGGAATCCCAGAGCACATGACTTAGTTGACTGGCATCCTGATTCTCACTTATGTCTTGAGAATTTGAAACAGACTTTGTGCGTAAGAAGTGTTTAAATGGTCAAAAGAGCTTGGGGATGTGAGAAAAGATCTGAGGGCAGCATTAATCGTTGTAGCTCCAGCTTTGGGAATACCAGATCACAGGCAATCATTCACATTGCATGTTCATGAACAAAAAAGTTACATGACCTCTTTTTGTTAACTCAGGAATGGGGAGATCAGAATAAACCTATGGGGTATTATTCTCAGCAACTTGACTCAGTAGCACTGGGGTGGGGGCCTTGCTTGCGAGCAGTTCAAGCAGTTTATCTGGCTTTGCATTGTGTGACTCCTGTAGTGCTTGATCAGAAATTAACCATTCGTTGTCCACATTCTGTACATGCTTTGTTGTCTGTAGGCAGAGCTGCACATGTGACACTTCCAAGATGGATCAAATGGTCCACAGCACTAGAGTTACCAAACATCGTTATTGAAAAAGCTACACTATCAAACTCAGCCACATTGCTTTCAAGGTCTGAAGCAACTCCAGACGGCCATGACTGTGCAGAGATTGTACAACATTTAAGCGTAGACGAACACTTAGACAATGTACTAATTCAAAATCCTGATCTGATTTTGTACACTGATGGGTCATCTTTTGTGGACAATGAGGAACGCAAGGCAGGTTGGGCAGTTACCACTGATTCAGAAATTTTGGCTTCTGGGGCCCCGTCACCAGGAACCTCAGCTCAGCAAGCTGAATTGACTGGCCTTACAAAAGCATGTGAATTGCCAACTGACAAAACAGTCAATATTTACTGTGATTCCGGCTACGTGTTTGGTGTGGTTCATGATTTCAGAGTAGGTTGGCAGCAAAGAGGTTTCCTCACCTCTGCAGGTACGCCTATAAAGAATGGTAGAGTGGGGGAAAATCTTTTAAAGGCTCTGCAGCTTCCACAAAAGGTTACAGTATTGAGGGTGAAAGCTCATAAGAAGAGCGATTCTGTTGAAACGAAGGGAAATTCTCTTGCTGACCAGGCAGCCAAGGTTGCCGGCGCAAGAACGGCAGACATTCCTACTGCTCAAGCATGTCAACTGCAGGTCATTGAACATCACTCACAGCTCAAAGACATAGCGGAGATGCAAAATCAGTGCTCCCGAGAAGTAAAATGGGAGTGAATGGAAAATGGTTGTAAATTGTTAGATGACAACATTTGGAGATATCAAAACAGAACTGTAGCTCCAAAAGCCTTGCTTCCTTATCTGGTCACACAGATACACAGCGTAGGACACAGAGGGGTTTCTCAAATGTCTTCACGCTTTAACACAGTATGGTGGACAAGGGGATTCAGGAAACATGCAGAAGCTGTAACTAACGGATGCATGACATGTCAAAAACACAATTCCAATCGGGTACCCCCGATTCCATCAGTTTCAAATCGAACACCTGCACCCTCTGGGCCTTTTCGTGGATTGCAATTGCAATGAATTTATCACTCTTCCTCAATGTAAGGGTTATCAGGATGTCTTGGTGATAGTAGACAAGTTTTCTAGATGGGTTGAAGCTTTCCCCACTAAGAAAGGCACTGCTGTTTTTACTGCTAAAGTCTTGGTTCGAGATGTGATTCCCAGATGGGGAATTCCGACCAGTATTGATTCTGATTGTGGCACAACGTTCACTGGCCAGGTGTGTCAAGAAGTTTGCAGACTTCTGGGAATGCAATGGCACTTTCATTGTCCAGGGCACCCACAATCATCAGGTATGATTGAAAGAGTTAATCAGACTCTTAAAACACGACTGGAAAAGTATGGAACAACAGGGCTGACATGGGTAGATGCTCTTCCGTTAGTTCTGTGCAGTATCTGTTCATCAGCTGACAAAGAGACTGGGATGAGTCCTTTTGAGGTTATCACAGGGCAATCAATATCGTTACCAGGAACTCCAGATCTTGCTGAGGCTGATGTGGATTTGATGTCGGATTCACTTTTAATGTATTGCATGACTTTGACAGAGGCTATACAAAAGGCCCAAAAACAGGTTCGGGAAGCTTAGAAAATGCCCCAAGAGGGGGGGGGGGGCATAGTGTTGTGCCAGGGCAAATGGTCTGTGTCAATAAGCTGCAACATTCAGGCTTAGAACCAAGATGCAAGTGTCCTTTTGTAGTCTTACTGGTTACACCTTTTGCAGTGAAATTATTAGGCAAGACTAGAAGGACACACATTAGTCACAGTAAATTAGCTTCAGCTCATACTCCCAAATATCGAAATGAGGCCGGCGAATCGCTGTAGGATGGAGTCGTGAGAAGAACCTTGTCTTTTATTGACTTGGGGGCCACCCTTACGATGAACATAGGGGGAGGGCGATGGGTTATTATCTTACACCAAACTACAGCTTAGTCGTACGGTCTCTGCTTGATTTTTGCAAGGGAGTCAAAATTGTTAAAATTAGGTCAACGCTTCAACACCGTTTGATGACATCATTTGTTCCTCGAATGTGGAACCCCTCTATCTCCTTTCTCTCTCTTTTTTGTTTTTACAGATTTATGTCAGCAGCCTTCAAGCAGTTTGCAGAGAGATTCAGGCCTTATCATACAGAGGACACTCCGTGGCGTCAACCAACCGCAGACCGGATAAGAGGGGCGTCACTCTATTTTCATCCTAGAGATCAGTACGCAGAGAGACCACGTTATCAAGAGTTGTTGAACTCTGGTTACGTGTCTGCATTTCAAGTTTTATCAAAAGTACAATACTGGTAAGACGACAGCACATTGAGACTAGACACACCCCCTTTCTCATGCTAGTACGCGGTATGAAAGAGAAAATGACCTGTCCATTTAAAGGGCATGGAGAAGGGAAAAGTATGGCCTGATCAACCAAACTTTTTGTTTTTTTTGTTGTTGGTTTGTCATGATTATGAGAGGTTGCTTGCTTTTAATTCTTAAGATTTATAATCGTTCAATATCCAATTATTTCATTTATGATTAAGAGGGGGGAATGACAGATCTGGTTATTAACATACACTTGTTTCTTGTTTTATCTAATTTATTACAATATTCATCTATCATATGTATTTATTCATTTATTTTATTATTTACTTCTATTCGTATTATTTGTTCCTTACTTTCCTGTTGTTTAACCTTGTTGGAAGTTGTATTGTGACTCATGCTGATATGAGTATCTATTGGTCTCCATCTCAAGGTTCATAATAATGTCATGAGACAATGTCTTGATACTGTAATCTTGAATGGTTAAAAACACATATTGAATCAGTTTCTAGTCAGACGAAGTTTGACTGAGCATTAATGCACAACTGAGATTATTCAATAAATCATTTTTCTGTTTATTTAACATCACTTCGTCTCCTGCCTGATGTTCTTCCCTTCAGCTCTATATCTCCCTGGTGGTTGGGTTAAAGATTGACTCACAACGGAGTTGATATTTCCAGGTTTAATTTGTTCCTGACGGAGAGAGATCTAGTGAAACTGGACTCAAAGTTTAGATCTATATGATCTACATGCCATATCTCGTAGTTGGATCTGTCAATAGCAACAAACATTTGCATTTGCATACTTGCAAATATATTTTGTAGTTTGAATAGCATTGTAATCACAACAGAAAAACGAGACATTTTAACATTGTTAGAAAATGAACACTTAACATACAAATAAACATTGAATAAAACAGTTATAGAAGCTAAGAAATGTTTTTGTAACCTTTTAATAACATTAAAATTAATCACAACAGAAAATTGGACAGTCTAATCTTGCTTTTCCCTATCAAAAATAAAATGCACAGGGAAGAACACGTTTTATTTCAGTAATTTTTCTTTAATTTTATGTACATTCTACTCAAATCAATAAACTACCCCGAAGGTTTGCCTGTCTCTGTGATTCCCCCACTGATTTAGAATCAATCACAAAAGAGTCATTATCACGTGTACAGTAATTCAGAAATATCCTACAAGAGCCACTTACACTTGGGAATAAGATCAATACCGTTTACATTTTAGACAAAAAGAAAAAAGCTAGAAAAATAAAATGATCCTATCATTCAACACAGAATTACTCTTATCGAAACTAATCATAAAGAAAATTGAATGTTCATGGCTTTGTGGTCATCCAAGTTTCGTAAAATTACTGTACACAACAGCTCTTTGTTGTCCAATATAAGCACCCGCACAAAAATAATATCAACAACCACATACATTAAGGCAAAACTTGGAGTTTCAAGTAAAATAAATCAAAACTGAATCATTACGGTTTTGATAACATTCAACACAACATACAGCGATTCTGTACATTTTGGTTTGAAAGGCAATACATTTAATTACTTGTAAACAAGGCATGTGGCCAGAATGTGTCGTTAATACTAAAACTCCACTTCTAACCTCACAAAAGCATCAAAACGTGGGGGTGGGATTTTTCATTGTTGAACAATTTCAGTTGTTTGCTTTGATTGTTTAACTTACAATTAAATGGACAGTTCACAAAGAAATAATGTTATCATTTATTCACTGTCATGTTTTTCAAAACGTGTATTTCACCATTAGATAATTTAAGAAATGTTTAGTGTTGATACAGTAGGGACCAGTGTTTTTTCGTGATCACCATTTTTCTCTTTTGTGTTCTGCAGAAGTAAGCTGTACAGGTTTGGAATGACATGAGGGTGAATAAATGATGAAAAGTGTTACATTTTTGGGTGAACTATCCTTTTAATTTTAGAAAGTGGTAGAACAACAACAAATTTGGCAGTTGTCTACTGTTCTTACAGACCTATAAAACCCTATGAACCATTGGAATGCTTAGCAGAACAAAAAAGGTCAACGTATTCAAAATAGGCAAAAATGGCTATATTTACAATCAGTTTTCGAACATATTTGTGCATTAATTGCATATCTCTATAAATTAACATTTGTCAAATGTAATATTTTACAATCATTCTTAAAAATAACACTCCGTTTACTGTATATATATTATTTGTACTTAAAAACAAACATATTACAAACACCTACATACATACATCTACATAAAAGTCCAGTACGCAACAATTAATTCTTTGCGGTTTTGTGACTATCGTGACTCACTGTCATGAAGAATAAGTGCAGTGTTACATACTGTACTTTGTAGAGCTGGCTGCAATTCATAAGGTTTTGGTGTTATATTAAAATTGAAGAACAAATCCAAGCTAAGTTAAGCAAAAGGTAAATAAAATGTTTAAATATGAAGTAATACATAGTGTTTTGTTCTGCAATAAAGTCACATCTGTTTTTTAACAACTGCCGAATAATAATTGCACAATACTAAAATGATAATTCAAAATGAGATTTGGAACTAAATCTAGAAATGTATATATGTTTGTGGTTAAATTGCATTGTTAATGGTTATTATTGTAAATTGACTGCTAAGGTAAGTGTTACTAAATATGAAATAAGGAATATGTATATCTTTACTTGCACATTTTGGTCTATGGGTCAAAACCAATAAACTCTAGTCTATTGAAACCCATGGACAAATTAAATGTCTGTGTTCTAAAACTCAATAAGGCAGCTTCCAAGATTAAGAATTTGTTGTAAGTGACGTTCTAAAATAAACTACAATGTTTAAATGTAATAGACAGAATTTATGGATGAGCTATGTTACGGATCAAAATCTATGCATATCCATCACTTGATAACTCAGAAGTGCAACTGCTTTAAAAAGATCTTGCTCTGTAGTTATGTGCCATTATGGCTGATTTCATCGTAATAGTATTGTAATGCATTTTATTATACTGATACAGTGTTAGGATATAGACAACGATAAAGTACAATTACATAAACTCTCCTCAAATCAAATTTAACTTCCAAATTTGTAGACTCACGAACGACTTTACATTTCCCTAAAGTACTTACAATACTTAGAAACAGACACACTATAAATGGTAAAAAATAACAAATGGTAGCCAGTATATTGTGTCAAAAACTGTACCAAGTGGCAGTTTTTATCATTCAAAAGAGTACTGCCCTATTTCTTACAATCACATTTTGGTCCACTTGTAAAAATTAACTGTTTCTATTTTGTCCTTCTTCTAGAATGAGGTGTTTACCTGACTTAATACAATCTGCATTACCAATAACCACATAAAGCAGACAAAATAATGGGAAAACTCTTCATAAATCACCTGTTTATAAATAAATTGACAAGCAGAAATCCTTCATGGCTTTATTATATGTGCATACTGCAAAAGAAACCATGGCTGCATTAATAAGACCCACCTTTCAGACTGAGAAATTAATTGGAAAGAATAACTGCGATAGGAGATAACTGCCACCCTCCTGATTTTTTAAATGAGCTCCTTCAGGCATCTTCGGATCCCAAAATTTCAGCCTCTGAAGCATTCTGCCCACTCTTTGCATCTGATGTACCGGAACGAGTATCAGTTGCTGAATGCATGATATCGAGCCAAACATCATCCATATTAGGCATAACTAGTAGTTTCTGTAAAAAGGCAGAAACAAATTAAGATCATTCCTATAACTAACCATACAATAGAAGGATATGGACCACTTGTATACCTGAAACTCCTTATCCAGTTTATTTTCTATCCAGTCAGTCACAGGAGCAAGGGTGACCTTTCTTTCCCCCAGCTTTGGCTGAGCCTTCAGCTCCAAATGTGGAGGACTACGGAAGCCATACCTAAAAACATCACATGTATTCAGAAACAATCCTTTAGAAATAAAGTGAATTGATATGTTCATGTTGAGTACAAAATAATGCTAACATTATGTAACAATGTCTATTGATAATAATTTTTCTTTGCGTGTTAGAAACATACCATATCCTGTCAGTGGGCGGAGGGGGTATGTTAACAGCCAGAATCCCTCTGCACTCCCGTAACTCTACAGTCAATAATAGTGGCGTGTTGGAAACTTCCTCCATTTTCTTCTTAATGAATTCAGTTTCTGTGGCTTTTTTGAAATACTTGTTTTTGGCTATTTTGTCAACAAAGCGCATTATCTTGCTTGGCTTGTGGATCCCAATGTACCTGTTAGATTGATGAAAACAAACGCCATAGTCTTTAATCTTTTAGCATCCAAACTGAGGCAGGTCATATAAACCAGATGATTTCACAAGCATCTAGGCATTATTATATCAATTATTGATATTAAATCTCACAAATGTCTTTTACTGTAGGCCCAAAAAATATTGAAATGAGGACAATCTATTATTCATCTAACAAGACACTGGATTCCTCCTTTATAATGGACAAATCCAACCCCTATTCTAATTTTAATACAAATCCTGTCAATAAATACGATAAAAACAACGCAAGGTTGTGGGTTCGATGTATAAATGTATAGGATAATGCAATGTAAGTCGCTTTGGATAAAAGCGTCTGCCAAATACGTAAATGTAAAAAATGGTCTTCTGTTTTGGGCACATGACCCTCATTTTGTCTTATAAGAGTGATTTCTATAGAATGATACTCTAAAGCAGGGGTCGGTTCTAGGGAGAGTGGATATCTGCAGCTTAGCCCAGAGACATCCTCGTATATTTTTGAATATTCATTTAGTGTTTAAAAACAAATGGAAAATGTGCACGGTGCCACTCTCTCATTGTTTGAAACTGCCTTGGAGCTTGAGCTGTCGTGGCATCTCCCATTGCTTAGCTACCAAGAGCCATGAGGTTGGTGTAAGACGAGAAGGTTTCTTCAATCAATAAATGGATTTTCAGCAGCTCCATGCCTGGAAAAAGCAGCGTGTCGCACCACATGCATGCACGACAGCAATACTCTCTGCTTGAGTGCACCTGCCGCACATCTACATTTAAAATAACGATCGAAAGATGCAAAATGTAAATAGCTCCTAAGTAATTGGTTCTTTGCATGGTTATAAAACATTTGTAGTTTTACTGAAAACATTTGTGGCTTCAGCCCCCTTAGCCCACCACAAGCGCCCCCTGCTGTAAAGTACAATATCACTGTATAGAAAGCAGCCATGTAGTGTATTATGGAACTGCACCAGAATAAGTACGCACCCCTCAGCTCCTAATGGAATGCTTTTATCTGAGAAATTTTCAGCCGTTTCCTCTTCATCTGATGAACCTGCACTGGACGACTCTTCATCACTGTCTGCCAGGCAGTAAGTACGTGGCCTTATCCTGAAAGAGAGATGTTATCACTTGGGTACTGTAACTTAGTCATACATATTTGCATGTAGATAATGTTTAATAGTATTAGTATGTGTAAGCTGTGAAACAAGAAAGCAGCACAGGAACGCACAAGACTGAGCCAAACAAGCAAACATATACAGGAATGAATGAAAACTCACCACAAGACAGGTTTCAAACAGAGGAAAACAGGAAAAAGAAAGAAAATTAGTAAAAAAGGAAGAATGCAAAGACAGAAGATGAAGATGAACAGAGGTCAAATAACTCATTTTCCATATAATACAATGGTTAAGCAAAAACAGTTATGCCTGCCCAGTTTTAACATATCCTGCACCCTATACTTGCGAGCCAAATTCATGTAGACACACCTGTGAACAGATTACAGTATTTACACTGCATACAGGAGAGGGTGGTTCTCCATTCCAAAAGCGGAAAAACGTCTCCCCTATGAGTTTATGGTTTTTATTTTACGTAATGAATTAGGCAAAAAATCTCCATCCAACCTATTTATCAAAACAAATTTTTGCAATTTGAAGACTTTAATATGAAATATATTGTACTATGATGGAGCGAGCAATTTACCAATAGTCCACAAAGTTACATCTGTCACGTTTAAAGCAAGATTACACTGTAGCACAACACAACATTTTTGTTGAGAACACACATAATAGCAAAATCTATAACTTAAAGCTTTAAAGGGGTCATATTGCACAAATACGTGTTTTTCTGTGTCTTTGGTGTGTTATAAGTTGCCCATGCATGTATAAGACACATAAAATTGCAAAAATTTAAGTGTTGGAACAAAAGATGCATTCTATCTAAAAGCGAATGCTCACCCAGACCTGCCTGTATCACCTCGTGTAACCACACTCTCATAAATAGCATTTTTGACTAAGACTTCCCAAATGTATACGCATGTAAGGTGGGCGTACCTGTAAGTATAATGCTATGGACCTAAATGTTCCAACTATGGTAAGAGGCGTTTCTTTCCATCACAAGCTTGCGGTATTTGCAACTTTCCAATCACTGCGCACCGGTTAACTGGCCAATCATAGCACACTTTGCTTTTCAGAGAGATGAATTTTGTAAAAAATCCACACATTTCCGAGAGGCTGGGACATACAAACATGCACAGTATGTGGAAAAACAGCATTTTGGAACCTTACATTGTGTATACACATCGCATTACATGTTAAACAAACTATAATATTTGTTTTAGCCGTGTCATATGACCCCTTTAAAAGCACTTTGCATAAATGTCAAGGTTAAAGACTCTAGAAGAAACCACCCATCTTCTCGTGTATGTTGTTATGATCAAAATTGCAGTAACTGTCATATTCAAGTGGAAATGTAAAATTGAGGATCATTTTAAGATCAGCTGATTCTCTAACTCTCCGCTATCTTAAAAGGTATCCGATTTCTCTTAGCCGTTGTTGACACACCCCTACCCCCATTTTTCACTTTTGTCGGAGCTTGGCTCGACTAATGTTCTGTGCACTGTGCACCTGACTGCTGAATGGCTACAAGTTTGTTTTGGTACTCGGCCTGACTTCGGACAGCCCGCCTTTAATATAAAAATGAATTGCATTGGGCATTTAGGAGGAACAATACAACATTGCATGTGATGGCTCTTTGTGTTTTGTTAACTGGTGACCATTTGTCTATAGGCTACTCAGGGGTAAAGTCAAAAGGCAACCCTGAACTTATGGTGTGAACACTTTATTTATACTGTATGTTAATGGAGTTCTGGGGAGACCATCGTGAGTACAGAAGCAGCTTCTCCCCCCGGCAATCTCCCTCCTAAACAGAAAACTGTTCCTTAAGATCAATATTCCACTTTCACTACTCCTATAGTGTGCACTATAGTGCCTTATTATATGTACATTTTATTTCTACATGTTTATACCACTACCTCTACTTACGAAATGTTCCATTTGCACAAGTGTACATACAATCGGTTAATATGTATATTCTACTATATACTACCCTGAATGTCTCTTATATGTTATTATACCCCATTTTCTGAACAATATTCTTTTACTTATATATGCATATTTTAGAATCTTTTAGACTGTAAATCCTATTATATTTGTATTGTCATTGTGTTGAATGTCTGTACTAGAAGCTTCCAACACCAAAGAACATTCCTTGTGTGTGCAAGCACACTTGGCAATAAAGCTCTTCTGATTCTGATTACGTCAGTGAAGGGGGTGAGAGATTGCAGGATTATGGGATGGATTTACAACTGTCCTTTCATGCTCGATTGCAACCTCTCTTTCATGCTTTGTTTTCACCTGATTGCTTTGTTTTCCATTTGAGGGGACTGCCGCCTCAAATGGCTATGAGTGCAATGTATTTTCTAATGTAAGTCAGACTTGATGACTGCAGTGCCCAAGCGGTATCTTCTGACTCTACTATTAAGACTACTTGCTCAAGGATATCAAAGTCTCCTGGTCTTCACTGGAAAAAAAGTTTACAACACTCCCATAAAACTTCGTACCAGAAATCCCTTTCTGTATAGAGATGCAGTTTTGCCATACAGCTGTATAAAAACTCAACATAAACCTGTTGTTGCAGTTATAATACTGAGGCTATAGACGGTCAACAAAAGTGTGACAACTACAAAAGTGTGACAACACAGAATGCTTGACTCACCCTTCTTTGCCGATCTCGCCAGGACCCTCACCCTCCTTCCCGAGTCTGACAAGATTCATCTTCGTCTCAAGGGTCATGAGAAAAGAGCCCTTGTATGAGATCTCCAAATCAACCCATAGACCTGTAGAAAAAAATAAA
Source organism: Triplophysa dalaica (assembly GCF_015846415.1). Lineage (NCBI taxonomy): Eukaryota > Metazoa > Chordata > Actinopteri > Cypriniformes > Nemacheilidae > Triplophysa > Triplophysa dalaica. The sequence goes on along the minus strand of NC_079547.1, from coordinate 7,796,279 downwards.
GACAATTTACTGTATAACACTGAGAGAACAAATGAACACAGGCATAATGGGGTACATTATATACCATTATTGAGAATACATTTAATTAAAAAAAAGTCCTGTTTTGCATTGTATGTATTTAAACACAGTTTTATCGATGCACTTCAAAAGAGCAATGGGGAGATTTTAGCGGCATCTCACTCCATCGTTCCAACTCTTTTTTGAAGCACTACGGTGGCTCTCACAGGACAAAGATGTTGTCGCATTTTTGCTTCTTTGCCGAAGGATATAATGTATTTACGAAACACATTCTGTAGAGCAGTTTGTCTTTTTACGCCTACTGTAGAAACAACATGGTGAATTCAATGCAAAGGACACGCAGTGTATATGGATATAAATAACTCATTCTAAGGTAATAAAACATAATGCTTTATTATGTAAGGTCTTTCTACACCTCTTAAGACATTTTTTTTTTCCATTCCATTTTCTACCGCTTATCCGAACTACCTCGGGTCACGGGGAGCCTGTGCCTATCTCAGGAGTCATCGGGCATCAAGGCAGGATACACCCTGGATGGAGTGCCAACCCATCACAGGGCACTCTTAAGACATAGTTAAGTATATTATATTGCGGCATGTGATTGGCCAAGCACAAAGAAAAGGAACATAGGCCTTACTGACCACGCCAAGGTGTTTGTTTGTTCACTGCTTTTGGGTGATGAATGTTATATAAACTGTTGATATGACGCTGGATTTGGAGATAGTGATATATGGCAAACTGATATATGGCACTAAAAGATGGCAGACATGCGGTGATTGAAACTGATGTCTGTGTTTTGTTGACAATGGGTGCGCAGGTGCTTCGATTCAGCCTATCCCCCCCCACGCACACGCCGTTTGTTACGGAAACAACCGTAAAGCTGTATATATATATCTTTATAAATGTGATCAAACTAAATACTCTTCGAAGATATTAAGTATCCAATGCTACTCTATAGGTACTCTAGATTAATGAGATTGGCAGAAACCCTGTGTGTTACATCCGCTTTAAGGTTTTAACGCATTCAATCACTGTTCAGCTCCCCATTGAAATGAAAATTAAAGTTAGTTAAAATATGTGTTTTTATGACTTATAAAAACAAATATTATTTTTCCTTTTCCTTTTAATAAATTAATTAAGTACTTATCCATCTACAGTATATGTGGTGTCTTTTCCACGCACTCTCTGGATGTGTTGGACTTCATGAGGGGCTGCGCCAGACCGATAGTTTAACATAAAAGTACCGCAAGAGCGTTTTGAAACCATACAGTACAGTCTGTTCTTACTGTACTTTAAGTGTACTTTCTCTACACAGGTATTGGTCTAGCTTTTGCTGAAACTAGTAACTTTGTATTAGCACCTATTGTATTATTGCTCCTGTATGACATATTGCTTATTGCTCCCTGAACTCTCTGTAAGTCGCTTTGGATAAAAGCGTCTGCTAAATGACTAAATGTACTTTGATGATGTCATAGACCGATCCGTCTGTGCAGCACCATATAAAATCCAACACAACTGATTATTGTGCTCCAAATGAAACAGTCGTTCTGCGCGTCTCAATAAACCTGCATGTTGTAAGACCATCAATGACCAGTTTACCGTGATGATGTATCGCAAACCCCCACCCTCCGGAAAAATCACATCCCTTTATATTGCAGTTCTGTCAAGTAGATCCACTTAAATATTACACTCGGTACCTTTAACGCTGGAAAATAACAAAACTTGAGTAAAAAAAGTAAAATGAGTAGAGAACAGTTCCTTGTGTGATACCTTGATGATCCACTGAAGGCTGGGAGGATGAGAGGATTCTAGGAGTACTGTGCCCCATGTCCAGCTCTGTGAGCTTTAGTTCATTCATGAAGTATGGCAACTGTAATAAACAGCAACAGACAATAACAGAATACAGGTATGTGGAATATTTTGGCGATCCATATGATCACAGGGAGGATATGAAGGGCTACCTTTAACATTTCAAATGCATGGCACAGTAAAACACAGCTAAGATTGTTCAATAAATTGTTAATTTATTGTATCATCCCCTGCCTGCTGTTTTTCCACTTGATTTCTGTACTTATTGGCTGGTAAAAGTGTTCATTGAGGGGAAAATACCTGACCAGTCTCAAATAATTGTAACCTAAATTTGTACTCTAATGAAAGGATGGGGTGAAGAAGAGGAGATACTTACACGAATTTTACTTAATTTCATCTGTATCTTTTTGGACACAAAGTCAACCCATTCCTTCTCCCTTAAGAAATCCCAAGCAATGCGACCTACGATAGCATTGAGCCAAGAAACAGAACTGTCCTCATTTACAGGGCTGCTTGGTAACTGAAGATCAAAAACATGCAATTGCTGTAAGTTGCATTGAAAAATACATGTACATTTACAAACTCAAACACAGAAAGCAATACCTTTTTGCTCAATTCAGGGCTATTATGTTGACTCTGCATAGGGCTGGCAGCTACACTGTTGGCTGTCTGTGGTGACATGTATTTGGCCATATAGGTGTTATAGTCCATGAGGGGTTTATGTTTGGCACTGACTGTCAACTCATCCAGGTCTCGACTGCTACTGCTGTATGACAATGGCAGAGCTAGAACAGAAAAGGTATGCCAATCAAAAGCTTTATATGCACTTTTTACCACCATTACACTTTATTTCAAATTGCAGATATGTTGTTATAATAGAACAAAAATGTACAGCAAAAGTATGACTTTAAAGAACTGACTGGATTAATTTTTAAGGTACTTAAACAGACCTTTACATCCACTTGTGATGGTTTCATTATAAAAATAGCGGTTTGCGTTTCATACGATTAAAAAACACATGGTATAAGCTCAATGAATACACATGATCATCAAAAAATTGTTTATCATTGGGTTAACCATCTTTTAACTCACAGCTCTTGCTTTCTGGTAAACTTGAGACCTTTTGTGGTGCCTCAGACTTGTGCTTGGATGCTAATAAGATCCTCCTGAACCATTCTTCTTTTTCTCTGCCTGTTCTTCCAAATAGGTAAAGAGTGACAAAGGTCTCTTCGATTTCTCCTTCCTTTGATATTTCAGAATGTTCTCCCTCTGCTTTAGATATAAAGTCCTCCTGTTTTCCTAGCTCAATGCAGATTGGATACTTTTTGTTCCAAATGCGCTTTCTGGCAAGGCTTTGGGGAACCAGGAAAACCTGAAAAGAAAGTGGTATTGTAACATGTCAAGAAGAATAAAAACAATTAACATGTCACCTATAATGCACAAACAAATTTAGAAAAAAAACCATGCATTTTCCAAACCTTGCTGTCTGTGAGCTCGTAGATTTTCTGACTGATATGCGTTACATCTGGTTTGGGTTCGGCATAAGAGGCTCGTCTTGGAATATTCTTACTAGGTGTAGAAAGGCGCAGCATTGAGCCCTCCAGACGCACAAACACAGAACGAGTCATAGTTGCATGATAGGTTTCTGGGTCATAGTCCTGAATCTCATTCATCCAGCCCTGCAAGAACATTGTAAAGAAATAAAATTACACCCGATCAAGTTCTAAAAAGTTTAAATACTTGCAATGTAAGGGCGGTTTCTCGCAGCTTTGTACCCATTTCGTAAAGCTTCCCAGAGGTTTTGCACAATGCTGAGTTTATCGCACATGGGGATTCTCGATAAGAATTTCAACATCACCCCTGATACTCCGTTGCAATCACTTCAAGAGTGTAGATGTGATTAAGCCATCAACTATTTGATAGAACTATTTAATACTTTGTCCCATTTAAAAGCATGTCTCTTTCCCTTTTATATTACCACTAATTCATAAAGATTTTTGAACTGTCTTCCTTCTAGTAAACAGCAAATACATCTTTTCTTTCTGGAAAGCTATTATCCTTTTCTATTATCCAAATCTTTGCCGTTTTCTGAGAGGTGCACCTTCCTTAGTCTCCCTAATACAAAGGATGGTTTCGGTTTTTAAATGTGAAGGATTGAGAAAATAAAGTGTGGACTTACGTTAAAAGAGATATTAAGAAAGATAACGTGAAGTACATGATTGATGCAAGTTATACGAGCTTAAAAAGAAAAAACAGCTATTAAAGGAGGCATGAATTAAAATCACAATTTTAACCCGAGTCACAGAACTGAAAACGCCCTTGTTACTGAGATTACATCTGTTATTGACACCTGGCCCAGTGAACTGCAGGTTCTGGAAGACACCTTTATTTGACGACATTGATAGGTTGAACACCGCCTCCACAGAAAGAATATCAACGTCTACTTCTCTAGCCCCGCCAACTTTAAAGAGGTTCCAGCTCATGTGGGAAAAACATGGAGCGTTTGTTTGTTTCATTTCTCTGAGGATTCCTTCGTGAACAAGGTACAGGTCGACGCTGTATTTGTGGAGAGACTAAAATTAAAAAGCAGTGCTGAGCTGTCAATATTGGATCCGAAAGGAATGGCGCAGCAATCTTATTTGAGTAAAACATTTTTGTACTATGCGTCACTATTGCTTTGTTAGAGTTCACCTGATGTGCCCTGAGCACTATTCGCATGAGATTAGTATTACCTGGGACCGCTAGTCAATTTAATTAATTGTAGAGGTTGTCTGTGATCTTAAGCCAGTGCAAATGGGGATCTCTGTGATTTGCTGGGCTCATACATGTAGACATATTTTTTTAAATAAGGTTTTATCCACCGTTTGCGAATAATCAAGGCTGTTTTTAAGTGTTTTTGTATTATTTTGTGTGCTGGGTGATATCCATAAATAACCGGTAATCTCCCATTTGTTATCATGGAAACTCTCGTTACATTTGAGACCTGCGATCGCGGTGATCTTTTGTCCGGTTAGCGATCACGGGTCTCATATGAAAGTGAAAAGTGAAAAAAGTGAAATTGACCTATTAGTCAGATATGGTGAACCATACCCGAAATTTGACCTCTGCTTTTAACCCATCCAGAAAGTAGTGAACACACGCACAGCAAGTGGTGAACACACATACACCCGGAGCAGTGGGCAGCTATCACTGCAGCACCCGGGGAGCAAGTAGGGGGAAGGTGCCTTGCTCAAGGGCGTCTCAGTCGTTCCCCGCCTGTCTGTGAATCTAACTGGCAACCTTCTGGTCACAAGTCCGACTCTGTAACCATTAGGCCACGACTGCCCTGACAGGTACGGTCATATATCATTAAATGCAATACACAACTATAGGCTAGACAAACTATACCCAAAGCCTTGGGAAATAAATAAATCCACCTGAAAATTTGAGTAAACTTAATCCTGTGCGAATAAATCACATTAAATACTGATGTGGGGAGGTAATTTATAAATCACAGGAGGTCTCCAGATAAAACTAATGCCGTGCGAAAACTGTGAATGGTGCTTATGTGTAACCTAACGTTACGTCTCTAACCAAATTCACAGAAGGCGCCAACTACGCAAACTGCTATCCAATAAAGTCTTCAATGCGGCGTTTGTAGAGCTAGGCTTAAAACCCGGGTAGAAAATAGCCTATTATTTACTGATTTGGATGTTTTTTAATGTAAAGCTCACGTGAACGTCATAAGTAGACCTCATACAACAGTAAAAAACAATAAACAAGCCCAGTTCATCACACCTTGAAAGTGATAATTCACCCAAAAATGAAAATTATATCATCACTTACTCACCTTAGAGTTCTTCCAAATGTGTATAAATATCTTTGTTCTGATGAACACATTTGTAATAATGCTTATAAACAAAAAGATCTCAACCCTCATTGACTCCTATAGTAGAAAAAATTAAATGTTCTGTTGAACACAAAGAAGACATTTGGAAGAATGTAGGCAGCCAAACAGTTCTGGGGCACTGGTAAACAAAAAACAGTTCTTTTGTTTACCATTTTTTTTCTATCGGAGTCAATGGGGGTTGAGATCTGTTTTGGTTATAAGCATTCTTCCAAATATCTTTCTCTTTGTTCTTCAAAACAAAGACATTTATACACATTTTGGAACAACTCGAAGGTGAGTCAATAATGAAGAAATTTCATTTTTTCGTGAAGTAACCCTTTAAGAGCTTTCATAAAAAGAAACAATAAAAAAAGAAATCATCCGGCTACTGACAGCATATTAATGTATTATGAAGCAAATTATTTGGTCTCTAAAATAAATATTAAATATCATCTGTAACCTACAACTTCTGCGACTGAAACTGAAACTCCAGACGAATATCAATCGCATCCAAGTGCCGTACTCACTTAGAAGTGCAGAGATCAAGAAGTGGAAATACAAAAGGGAGACTGGCAACTGTCTCTCATAACGTCACACGGGCGAATTGAATAATAAATATTAACGCTATTTTCTCTTTATCCAAGATAACACTCTGCATTTGTCCCCTTCAGCAATGTTTTTCACAGGCGCCAACAAGAAGTTAAGAACGTGTGATTCTGGTTTGCCCAAGGACCAAAAAAAAGATGATGCTGTGATCTTGATTCTGGTTGGACCAAAAAAGACGACGCGGTTAGCTGTTATCTTGACTCTGGTTTGCCAAACGAATCCAGGTGCTGGACCAAAGACGTTTCAGACGCTCAAGAGTAGATGCATACGTTTATTTCAGTTCATTGACATCTCTAAGGCTAACTTATGTTTAATAAAAGGAAAAAAACTTTTGTTATATTGTGATTTGACTGGGGCTTTCAGACTTTTCTGAAACAGGAAGTTCTCCTGGACCAGCATTGAACCAACACTGTGTACGTCATCCGAAGTGGTCTATTAACAATAGACAAAATCTGCATTCAAAAATACTAACCTTGAATATATCTGGCTCCTTGATATCCAGATGAGCGACGTTCCAAAATCTCTTCTGAAATCGATTTGCTTTTCCAGTTTGTTTGGGGCCTGATAACCACACAGCACCAATGGTTAACATAAACCCCAGTGCTACCCCCATGAAAATACCACAAACATAGGGGGGAAAAGGCAGCACAAAATATCCATAAATCATTACAGTCAAACCCAGTAAAGTTTTGTATGGGATGCGTGAAGTTGGTTCTACATCCAGGTCATCTTCACTGACCATGTCTAAACTTTGATTGCTTACTCCATTTATCCCATCACAGTCACCATCTGGTTCTGTATTCGAATCAAAGTCATCACTGTAAAGCTCACAAAACTCTTCATACTCTTGTTTAGCCAAAGCAGACATGGAACATTTATCCAAATCTAGAGATGAGGAGGTCGGTTTCACAGTTCTGGAATCATCTGCTAAAGCCAGCTCAACTACACCAGAAGTATGCTTGTCTTCCACATTGTCTTCCTCCTCTTTGATACTGTAGTTTTTGTTGCCCTCTAAGTGATCATAAATTGTGGAAGAACTTCCAAGCTCTGACATACTGGATGAAAGTGCTTTGGGTCTGTAGATATTTGCACCTTCATCCCCAATTAATTTACTGAAAAGATTTAAGGGGTCTGAGATGACCTCAGATAGGCGACGCTTAGTGTCCTCAAAACGGGCTTCCACCTCAGATACTTTAAAAGAATAAGTGTTTTTGTCAGTTGAGATTAAGGATGAGAGGGGCGCAGTTTTGGAGTCCCAGGCACTTGCGGACCGAGGCTGAGTGAACTGCCTAAATAGTTGTAACGGAGACTCTGATGAGCGGTTTGACCCTGAAGAGTCTTGATTGGTGTCTGTAGACCACGACTTGACAAGACCTTTCTTCAGCTTGCGATGCCGCATGGAAGGAGGAGCTGGAATGCCTTCCCGGGGCTCAACATCAATAGAGAGAGACTTCATGAGGCTGAGAAAGGCTTTATCCATGGAGGGCAAGGACACAGATTTGGAGGGGGAAGATTGGGACGGGTTTGAGGGAGCAGGTTCTTCTGCTGCCATAGCAGAACCCAACTGAACAGGGATGGATACACTTTCTTCCAAACACAAAGTGTTGTGTTGACTAGAGATGGATGGTAGTGGTTTAGATTCATCTGAAAGTACACCTGAAGCATCTTCCCCTTCAGAATTAATTTCACATTCATAAAAAATATGTTCCTTGGCCTCGAGTGCTGTTACATCCTCTTCACTCTCATTCTCGATTGTGTCATATAATGACTCTTCCTCATCCTCCTTACCAAGAGCAGAGAAATGAATGGTGATGTTATTTTGGGACTCTGAGCGTTTAACTTGCAGTTTACAGGAGGAGTTTGGCTGTGCCGTTGAAAGCATTGGTTGGTCAACTTGGCCCCTCTGTCCGATACTCATGGTGTAGCTACCTGTAAGGAGACAAAGAAATTAAACATCTTTCAATAAAGCAACCTCTGAATGAACTTCTGGATGATTATAAACCTGTAAGCCTATCTCCAGGCCTGGAAATGGTAGAAATCTACTGGGAGGATATTTATTTTGGATGGGGGTGTATTTGAAAAAACATGTTAATATATAATATGTTTATAATTTAGCTGTTAAACTCTGGGCCATTTTTTGGATTCCACCAGAATTTGGCATACCCAATTTTAAATGAAAACCAAATCCACATACAGTGGTGTAAATACAAAATTTCGGTGTCGTATTCCAGGAAACTCCTCCAAATTTCATAAAAAACTGCTGAAAGTGATAAACATTATTGTATGCATTATCCGTCCAATGAAATAGACACTTGTTCTTGATTCCAACAAGTCTCAACAAATAGAGGAACATTAATTTTTTACTCTATCGTATGGTATTCAATTATTATTCTAAAGCAACTCAAGTGTCCTTTTTTCGTAATTTCCGTCTGAATTTGGCATACCCAATTTCAAGCAGAGCCATTAACCACATACAGTGGTATAAAGTGGAATAGTTTGGTGAAATCTCACATTAAACCTCCCAAAATTGCATGTAACAAGCGAAACTTGGTGTTGAGTTTGCTCGTTCTGTTTTGGTCTGCCTCCCCTATTGCGCATTGGCCTATCTCACGGATTCACCTATTTGGACAAAAGAGGGGTCTACATATAGGCCAGAGTATGAGCTTCTGTTTGATATGCATCTCATGTGGATAGACAGAGTTTCAGATATTTAACAGAATTTTTAACTATCCAAGCTTTTATGTCACTTTGCTAACGCAGCACATTGATGGGAGACATTGGAACCGGACATTTTACTCTTAAAATAACGAAAAGAGGTAGGAATGGACTTATTTTGTAGAAAACAACCTAACGAAAAACATTTTGTGGCTAAGTGTAAAGGTGGGATTCAGTTATAAGCTTAGATATTCGATGGATGTGTTGTTTGTTTACAAACTTTAATTTCATCATTATTCATTCGACTTACATCGATTACATTCGATGGTGTAATGGTGTGGGGGATGTTTTCTTGGCACACTTTAGGCCCCTTAGTGCCAATATGGCATCGTTTAAATGCCACGGCCTACCTGAGCATTGTTTCTGACCATGTCCATCCCTTTATGACCACCATGTACCCATCCTCTGACGGCTACTTCCAGCAGGATAATGCACCATGTCACAAAGCTCGAATCATTTCAAATTGGTTTCTTGAACATGACAATGAGTTCACTGTACTAAAATGGCCCCCACAGTCACCAGATCTCAACCCAATAGAGCATCTTTGGGATGTGGTGGAATGGGAGCTTCGTGCATCCCACAAATCTCCATCAACTGCAAGATGCTATCCTATCAATATGGGCCGACATTTCTAAAGAATGCTTTCAGCACCTTGTTGAATCAATGCCACGTAGAATTAAGGCAGTTCTGAAGGCAAAAGGGGGTCAAACACAGTATTAGTATGGTGTTCCTAATAATCCTTTAGGTGAGAGTATATTATGTAGAATACGAGCTTTCATTTGACATGTTGGACTTGTTTGAGCGTTATGAAAAATTGTCAAACATACATGATTTTGAAGCAAAATCATGTCCTCATGACAAGGGGACATGATGTATTTCAGCATAAATAAGTTATATTATGTATGATAAATTCCAAAACTCTGCACTTCTCCAAAAACTAGAGACTCAAAGCTTTCAAATGATACCACATATGATAGTTAGAGTTACAGAAATACATGTAAACATTAAGGGAATACTTTTTTGACGTAATTTTAGGTCACACAAACTTTAAACTAAAAATACATTTTTTTTGTTAGATGTTCTGCCTACCTCTTTAAAGTTAAATCAAAGCTAAAAGCTAAAGCTTAAAGCTAAATCAGTTACAGTCAAGGTAAATCCAAATAAGGTAGTAGGAATAATGTGACAAAAAGTTCTCAAAGCTTTTTGGTACGATCAACACCCAGCAAGCAACAAGATATTTGAATTCCACCTCATATACATTAAATCCATTACTCTCATGAATAATAAGATCTATTGGTGTAAGCCACAGTTTTTCCTGCAGTAGGGGTGTCACAATTTACCGGTATTGAAAATAACGATTCTATTGAGACCATGATGATAATTATCATATTAATGTACATATTGTAATAGATTAAACTATTCAGCACTTAAGATTTTGGCCTTAAAAATTAAAATATGACTCTGTCTCTCACAATTGTACTTTAACTGTGACTCATTGGCCAAATAAAATACAAAACACAAAATAAACTAAATTACTGATTTATTTATTCAAAAAGCGTTTCGAGTAAAAGATTTTGCCCTTGATAACTGTGTAGAGAAAATTTGATATTGTGACAGCCCAAACCTAAAGTAATTTGCTTTATTAATATAACACTGGCTGTAAATACATGAACTTGTGTCAAGTACAATCTATAAATTAATCTATTAAAATGTCAACTATCTGGGTAAAATTATGTCAATGGGCTCTATGCATGCGTTACTTCCACGAGCTGTGTTGCTGTTCAACCGTATTTGAATGTTATAATGACATGTAAACCTATGAAAGTGTCCCAAAGTACATTAAACTGCACGGTTAGGAACGGTTCCGAAATGCAGAATAAATGCTTCCATTGTCTCAATTTACTAAATTTCAATTTATCTGCTTAAAGCAACACTAGGGAGTTTTTCGACCTTAAAATCTCTCTAAAATTATTTTAGAGGTAGGACAACTCTTAACTGGACGAATTTTACAGTCGCTGTTACCTAAGCAGCCCTCGATCAGCTGTAATCACACTTGTAACTTTGGTGTGCGAACTGTTCTCACTTTTGAGCTTATTGGTCAGTAGGCTGTGCTCAGGTTGTTTATGGCACAATAATGTTACTGGTTCACAATTTATAACCGTAAGGTAGACTAGATAATGCAATGTTGCCGGGTCTCAATAGCTCACGTTGCATGATTGTTTCTTCTCACGAATTAAGTTTTATGCTTGTATACGATCACTACCATAGCACATTAAATTTTGTGGTCAAAAGTTGCAGATTCCTTAGTTCATGCACGAAGACTAATGTTATCAGTATCTATAGTTACTATGCTTAGCACTATTTCAGTAACGATTTGAGTTTAAATAAGTGATTGCAATGATTACACAAAGCACAACGTCTGGTCGTGAGCGTGTTTCCAAAAACATAACTACTGAAAATATTTTTATTTGTTACTTAACACATTCACGTCCTTGGTTGTGTTTTGGGTGACACACAGCAAAATCGCCAGTGTTAAAAAATGACAAATTAACACTCAAAGTGTTTATACGATCCACACTATCGAGGTGTGGATTATATATACACTGTGGGAGTTAATTTGACCTTTTTAACTGTGTGCTGTGTGCAAATGTGCACGTTAGCTGCTATGTAGCTACCACTCTATGCGCTAACGGCATACAACCAGCAACCAGAATCTAGTTTGAGCAATAAGTATAGCTCAGTAGTATACCACGAAGGAGCCAAACAAATGCTTTAGTACATGCACAGTTTCTGCTTAGTCAACAAACTCATGTGTATTATGCTGCCCACAGGGAAGCTTTAACAGCGACAGTATTTACGACACTGATAACAAGACAATTGCGCATATCAACCACATGGGGGAACCATAAGCAAAATATCTCTTGTGTTGTTATAAAATAAATAACATTGGATATGGGTATTAAAAGTACTATACAAGGTTTTCTGTTTGTTTGTCTTTTTAACCTATGTTTAATCTTATGCAGTCTTATAATTTGTTCATCAAACTAAAATGTAGTGTAATCAACACAATAAAACTATTTAGGGTAATCTACTCATTCTTTAGTTTGAGTAGTAAGAATAATAGTGGATGTATTAAAACTATGGAACAAAGCAAAGGAGCAAATTAAGTTTTTCCACATATTTAACTGTAATTTCTTTGTAATTTGTAATAATTTATACAGGGCTCTAATTGCCGATTGGTCTTAATTTTTAGGTCATCCAATTTAGGGCTGGGTGGTATGACGGAATTTTTTGTTACCGCGGAATAAAATGTCAACCATAAGATATTTTTCTCTTCCGTGTATTCCGCGTAATGTAAATAACTAGGCGTGGTTAACTCGACGCTCTGCAAATTGGGCGTTATTCTGAAAAGATGATTGAATTAATCCAACCATAACAAATTAACGTTTCAAATATTCTTTTGACCTTCTTTCAGTCTGTAGTTAAGTGATCCGCTCCATTCCGGCGCTTTCTCTCTCACCCACAATGCTCCTGAAGGGATCTGCGCGAGCATATAAAAAGGCGGAAATTAGACATTATCGTTTATAGCGTTTTCAATATGGATATTTCTCTTAAACAGTGACACCCCTTTTCATATCTCTCCACTGGCTACCGGTTGAAGCCCGTATCAGATTCAAATCACTAGTGCTTGCCTACAGTGCAATCACTGGATCTGCAGTGGCGTACTTTCACACCCTCCTTCCCTCCTACTCCCCATCAAGATTCCTGCGTTCAGCAAACCAGCGGCGTCTTGTTTTGCCTTCGTATAAGGGCAATAAATCGCTTTCCCACTCATTGACATTCACAACTCCGTCCTTGTGGAACATACTTCCTAACTCGGTCTGGTCAACCAGATCTCTCACAACATTAAAAAAACTACTTAAAACCCATCTCTTCTGTGAATTTTTGACAGACAAATAAAAAAATAAAAACACTAAGCCTCTCTTTCTATCAACAGGTAGTGGTCAAGCTTTGTCGAAACCAGTAACTTTGTATTGGGACCTTTTATATTATTGTTCCTGTATGACATATCGCTAAACTCTTTGTAAGTCGCTTTGGATAAAAGCGTCTGCTAAATGACTAAATGTCAATATAAATCTAAACAAACGCATCGATTTGCTTCAGAAGACCTTTTTAAAGACCGCAGAGACGTGTCAAGCAGTTCTTTGATAGATGGATGCACTTAATGATGCTTTAAAAAATTGCCCCTATTCACTCCCATTCTATCACTTGGAATAAAAAGAATACGTGGTATTATAACTCCGACGGCAGTATTCTTTAAAAAACTCATATTCAGTTAAGATGCCTTGAGGTTGAGTAAAACATGGGGAAATTGTGTTTCTTGGTTGAAGTATCCCTTTAAACTGCTTTCTCAGCAGTGGGTTATCATACACTGATTGGTCTGTGCAGCACCGCATGCAGTCAAACACTCATTCTTTGAATGTTGATCGCCTGTCACCATGTGTACACTGATACAAACAATCAGTTTTATCTGAACAGAGAGCAGAGCTAAAGCCTAACACATAATAATAAGCAATACACATAATTACATTACGAAGAATGTTCGAAGGTAACTTGCAGCTAGAGAGCTAAAAGAGATATAGGCTGCGTTTACACTGTCAGTTTTTAGGTTCGACAACTGCATTTACTCATAGGTGGGAGTCTGTAAATGTTTTGTTAACACGGCAGATTACATTTGCAGCTGCAACACTGTATGAATAAGCAACTGAAGCCAAGCCAGTTTTCTCACCTTTAACTCTGGTGATGGATGTAAATGTTAAAAACGTATTACAACAGTGTACACACGATTCTGTCCAGAATAATGTACTTTTGGATGCACACAGAATGTTTACAAAAGACAGTTGCCAGTGGACTCTGGTGTCTCTGAACACTGTTTCACCTGTAATTAACACTTACTATACGGTTAGGGTAGGGGTGGGCGATATATCGTGCGATTCTTATGCTCTCAGTTTCTCAATGACTTACGGTTAAATGCCGCCACATCCGAAAGCCAGAGGGCGCTCTTGCACAGAAATTCAGAATATGGGAAACAGAAGAAGAACAAATCATTGCAGGAAATGCCAGTGGTCATATTTTATCACTGTTCTTCAAACCTTTCAGGTATTTTCAGGATAATAAAGTATATTTATAGTGATGATGTTTGACGAGTGTTGCTTTTTCAAATGTATGTTATAAACGACTCATAATCTCGTAGTGATTTTAGATCGAGCAGTACCTAATACTGATCAAGGAGCCGTACTTCATGGAAGAGCTGTGCATAAATATGGAATCGGTTTCAGAATCGATTTGGAAATGTATAAACAGCGTGAACCGTGATATATATCGCCCAGCCCTAGGTTAGGGTTTAGGCTTGGATGCTTAACTGTTATCATAAACAGAGGCAACATGTAGGCTATAACTATGACATTTTTTGTCTGTTTTAGCTATTTCTGCCTTATCATTACTGTTTGGCAATTTAAAAAAAAATTGCTCTAATGATAACAAGTCAAAACTATTTTCCTGAAAAAAAAATTCCACCCATAACAGGTCCTGAACAGGTCTGTCAAGCAAAGCTACATGCTTACTATACTCTACAACATCAGGGGGCGGTTGCATAATCAGTTTAAACTAGTTTTACTGGTCATAACTTATTTTAAGTCGATTACATAAAAAGTGCACTGGACTATTGGAAATCTGAAAAGTAAGAATGATTAGTCATAATAATTGTGAGTCATTGAGACTAGTTGTTAAGACATATTCTTGACATAGCGGCTGTTTACGTAACTGGCCCCAGGTTGAATTGAAAGATTTTAAGTTTGTAACACCATTTCATGATGGCCATTATATTAGCTCCGAAAAATTACAGTAAAGTGATTACTGTTCAAGAAGCAACTTAAGTTTCTTTAATAGTCTGACATTTTTCCACAAAAATTTTGGAGGTAAAATCACATAACCTGACAGTGATCATAAAAAAAAGATGTAGTCTGAGCTAGCATTAGACTCTAGTGGTGAATAAATGTTGTTTGAAGCAATCTTTTTGTAAGAAAACATGAATACTTTGCAAACCCTAAAAACAGGCTTTAAGTAACGCTATATGTATACATTTTGCACGCTGCGAGAGAGTAGAGTTCCAAGCATGAATGTGTGACATTGTGGGAGATTAAGTTGGCAAATATATGTCAAAAACTTCTAATTGTTTTTTATTGTTATTAACAGTTGTGTTCTTTTGCATTTGAATCTGTTATGTATTTCAATTTTTTATATTTATATAAAAAAAGTTCTCAAACTTTAAAGTTCTGCAATCAAAAAGAGGACAACGGTGTAGTTTTTAAAATCTGTTTTTTTTTTATATAATGCAATACCACGACAATACCTTATACAATGATAAAAGATCCAGCAATTTTCATGAACATTTGATAACTTCACATGACTAACCTGGGGTTAAAGTCACCATATAAATTTGTGATTTATATCGGACTAACGGTTTCTGGATTGAAAAAAAACACAAGATGTGCCTAGATTTAATTCATCTGGAAGTGATTGGATTGCTGGAAATGGAAATTGGCCACTGTACAGGTAGTGTATTCCCACCCTCAGGCCAAGAAGGGGTTGGGGAAATTTCTGACTCTTATTAAAGTCCCATTGAAATAAAAAATTACAATGCATATTTTTTCATGAAATATTGAAGCGTTTATTGTCAATAGTTTATCAATATGGGCATTTCTCTTTTGGAAAATCGTGTCCCCTCACAACCTTCAGTTAAAATCTGAAAAATGGGAAAGTAAAAAGGATCGCAACTTTCGATTCACAGGACATTAAGGATTATGAGGGTGATGAAAAAAAAATGACATGCATGGATAAATCGGTTATAAAAAATGTCGTTCTAGTCTAGAAGAACCACCATATGCTACACCGAGGGGCTGTGACCACCGAGGCGCATTTACACGGCTGAAAACGGCAGGAAAATGTTTTTCAAGAAAATCTAACAATCCTTGTTTTAATCAAGTGATCGCCCTAAAATGTAGGAGCATTGTAAACCAGAGACACCTTAGCAGCAATAAGTACTGTAAAACCAGGAAGTCGCTGTGTAAATAGTCCATTCCAGTGATGTCAGCAATCTGCATAGTTGTTTCATGCTTGTCAATAATTTTACTTTCTGAAAAAAGCTAACTTTCAACTAAACCACAAAGGTCCAAGAATAGAAAAAATAATGACAACTACACTAGGCAGACAAGTAAAAAATACCAAACATAAAACATTGTAACTAGGAATTTACTAAACTAAATGGATTCCATGTGTGCCTTTCTATGCCTATATAATTTGCATCGATAACAATGGCATAAGTTTTTTATACAAATATGTTTTGTAAAAAAAAGCTTGTTTAATTAAATGACGTGGGTTATATTTGGGGTGGTGATCAACAGGTTAAAATAGACTACTGCTGGGGAATATCTTTAATTCTTTTTGACAAATAGTTACAAGGTGATTTGAATTACTGTCCCACAGGTTATAAATCCACAGGTTTCTTCTGACAAACATCAAGACTTAAATCATACCCCCAGCTTTTCATACACTTCTTTACAGTTCATTTTATTATTTCTGCGCCTGATACGTGTATGGCATGAGCTTCTCGCTATTGAGAAAGCATGTTGCTTCACACCACTACATCTGCTCACCTTTCCTGCCCACACCTCCCAAGGATCAATAATTATAGATGGTCAAATATTAACGAAACACATTAATAAAGATTTACTGTTAAAATCACGATATACGCATTCATAGTTTACTCGTTTATTTTCTCTAAAGTAAACAGATTTATATCTGCTTGGATTTTTAGTGTAATCTCACAGACGATTGAAAAAGAGAACATGAGGTTTGGAGTAAAAGCACACGGTTTAATGACATTAAGCGACCTTTAATATCAATTAAAAGACAGCCTCAATGAGTAAATTTATATTTAAAACCTAGCGTCTCCGACTACGTACACGCAACCACTGTTTAACAACACGGAAGACTTATTTTTGTGTTGTGCCCTGCTTCACAATTTGGTTCGAAATCAAAAACTTTCATTTTGAAACATCAAAATGTCCTACCTTTTGATCTTTAACTTCATCATCTATCTTCTTATTAAACGCTAACCCGCTGTCCAGTTCACGATTCCTCTGTAAACAGAAAATTTGTTCGGTTCAAGTTTTTAATCTGTCACATGTCATGGTCAATCCAGTTCCTGATAAAAGCAACACGGATTGACTCTATCCAGACCTAACTAATCGAGCCCTGCAGCGCCAGATCTGTAAAAGCGATTGATTTGAGAAAGCAACTCATATACCAGATAGTTTTTTGCTGTTTTAAAGGGATACTTCACCCAAAAATGAGAATTCTTTTCTCATTTACTCACCTTCGAGTTGCTACAAATCTGTATAAAGGTGAGATATCTGGAACTGATGATCACAGAGAAAGATATTTGGAAGAATGCATAAAACCAGAAAAAATACAATAGTAGTCAAAAGTGCCCCAGAACTATTTGCTGGCCTTGTTTGTGTTCAACAGAACGAAAAAATAAGGCCTGTAAAGTAGAAAAATCCTACTATGCGAGTCAATGGGTGGGTGGGGGGGCTGGTGTGCAAGATATGTTTGATTAAAAGCATTCTTACAAATATATTTCTCTGTGTTCATCAGAATTTATACAGATTTGGATCAACTTGAATGTGAGTAAGTGACAAAATTTTAATTTTTTGGTGAACTTTCTCTTTAAGTGTGAAACCCACTGCAATGTTAAGCATAATACTACTACTACTACTACTACTACTACTACTACTAATGATAATAATCAAGTCTGAAAATACTTTTTGTGATTTACTGTTTTCCATAGTAAGTCATCCAACATAATGTAAAGAACATTCAGTGAAAATATAATCTTGATATCTTTAATATCGCCTTAGTAATGCCATACAGGGCTGCGTAGACAGAGTGGCATGAAAGCCTACACTTTCTAACATTATCAAGTTTGGACTCACTATTTTTCAAGTAATCCTAAAAAATTGATGATCTGGTTTACTTTTTGGTTACAGTGTGAAAATAAATGTTAATTCACTGTAGCCTGGTGTTGAACAGCCTCCAATGCTCCATCCAAGGTCTTTTAGAAAAACATACAACTTATCATTCCTGCTTAGCCTGACTTGCCTATGAGCTATTACCCTGAAGTTAGCAAACCTCTATCACAACTGACAATATTTTAGGTTGTCTTTTATTTATGCTTGAGTTTAAATGATCCCATTTCTTTGCAACTTACATGTTGGCTTCTCTCTCAAGTGTCTGCAGAATGTGTACAATATCTTTTTTGTTTCTCTTGCTTTCAAAGTTGTAGTCATGTGTGTAATGTTGCAATTTAAGTATAAAAAGATATACAAAATTACAAGGTCCACTCCAAATGGAGATAATGCTTTTAAGAATAAGAGCAAACTACTCGTAGGAACCTCACTGCAATTCTTTTTGATGTTGCAACTTCCCAATGGCACGGCCTGGTTGAGCTGTCTTGATACAATTGTGTTGCTGCAATGTCATGGAAGTTTTGCTTTTTAAGCCTCTGTTGCTCGGCTACATGAGTTCTATGAAATTATAACTAACGATGCATTTCATTCTGTAGCAATAAGCCCTATGCCCTTACCCTGTCCAGGAGTTTATTATGCACTGTTAAAGCTATTATCTGAAATTGTTCTTGTGACATTTATTTATTATTCTACGTTCTGACTGATTGCAAAAGATCTGATGCTGTTTGATCAACTTGTAGACCAAACACAGTTCACTTTGTTTCCAGGTAGACTGGTAAAGTAAGCAACACACCCATCTTCCAGACATCCTGTAAAATTTAACCAATCAGATGAAAAGTTTGAAACTCACGAAATGTTTCCAGTAACAGCAAGTGTGCTATATGCATTAGAGATTCTGCCATAAATTTGTGAGCATGACATCTGAGACTATACTAAATGTGATTAGGATTGATCCAGCATAATACAAGTAAAAGTGGTTGGTAGAGCATGGGAGTTGTGCGTTTACAAAATAATTGAGGTTTACATACTGCACAGTCACTGGCCTCCAAAGATAATATATATTAACAAGATGTGCCACTGCATAACAATAAAGAGGAGTAAATGCAATCCTCAATATGAATGCTTAGTGAAGGAAGTCCCGCCTTCCAGGCTCCGCCTTCACACAATGACACTGTACGGGGAGGGGGCATGGCCAGCTCGAAATCTATTAAAATGCGTTAAAAATATAAATTTACATAACTGGTGTAGGAACTGACAAATGTAATTGATATAATTTAATTTTTATTTTCATTTTGCACTTAATGTTGCACATGTTATTTAAATACACAATTGCATTGTCATTTTACAAACTACATTTCATGTATAGCACTTCAAATTGAAACTAGCTACCAATAAGCTTCCATAGCACCTAGCCTACACAAGAGGTGTTGATTGTTTTTGATACCTTTATTTATATATACTTCCTCCTCTCACCATCCTTGACAGCACTGTGGATAATATGGAGTCATTCAGGTTCCTGGGCACCACCATCTCTCAGGACCTGAAGTGGGTGTCCCACATAAAATCCACAGTAAAGAAGGCCCAGCAGAGGTTATACTTCCTCCGACAATTGAGTAAGTTCAACCTACCACAGTTTGGGAGCCACTGACCTAGTTCTACTCAGCGGCCATCGATCTGTTCTGTGCACTTCAATAACTATTTGGTATGGCTCGGCCACCAAATCAGACCTACGAAGACTACAACGGACAGTATGTAGTGCTGAGAAGATTATTGGTGCTCCTTTGCCCACACTTCAAACCTTTATGATTCCAGAGTGAAAAACAGGACAAGAAAAATCATCATTGACTCCACACACCCCGCACACAAACTTTTTGAACTGTTGCCCTCTGGCCGGCGCTTCAGAGCACCAAACACCAGGACTTCCAGACACAGAAGCAGCTTCTTCCCCCAGGTAATCTCCCTCCTAAACAGATAACTGCTACTTAGGAGCAATATTCCACTTTCACTACTCTTATAGTGTGCACTATAGTGCCTTATTATATGCACATTTTATTTCTACATGTATATTACACTACCTCTACTTTCAAAATGTTCCATTTGCACAAGTGTTCAAACAATCTGTTAATATTTACATTATACTATACACTACCCTGTACAATGTCTCTTATATGTCATTATCCCCCATTTTCTGAACAATAGTCCTTTATTTTAAATAAGCATATTTTAGAATCTTTTAGACTGTAAATATTATTATATTTGTATAGTCATCATGTTGAATGTCTGTACTAGAAGCTTCCAACACCAAAGAACATTCCTTGTGTGTGCAAGCACACTTGGCAACAAAGCTCTTCTGATTCTGATATATCAACTTCATTAGGTTTCCTGGGGTGTTTATATTTAGGTTATGTTTATTTATAGTTGATTTATATATCGGGGAGGGAGGGGGAAGACAGTTAATCAGAATAAACTTTATTCGTCAAGTGTGTGTTAACAAACAAGAATGTGTTGTGGTTTTTATAAGCTCTTGGTACATACTCATACATGTATAGATAACATGAGAACAGGAAGAACAAGAAGTCAGTATAAAAGTAATGAAAGACTTAGGAAAAAGTGGTAGTAATAATAACAATAATACAGTTGTACACAAGTCTAATTAACTGGTTAAAACCTCGATGCCAACTTTCAGCCAAAAAGGCTTTTTCATTGAACAGTACACAATATAATACCATATTTTAATGTAAATGTTGTAAAAATGTAATAAAAACCTATATACTAAATCAATTTTCATTTTCTTCGTTAAACTGCATATTATCAGCATGGAAGGCTTACATAGCAGGCATTACAATTCCTGAACGGTAAAGAAAAAGTCGATATTTTTAATTTTTCAAAATACAATGCCACATAATATTTTACATCACAACTTAACTTTTCTTTACGGTAATGCCGTAAATGAGTCGTAGCTGTCGCAACCTAACATCTACATACAATTTCTAATAATAGTATCATTCAGTGTAAACATGTTGAAGATTAAGTAACAGTCATCATGATACGCTATTTCCTCGCAAAAAGCCGTTTATTCACCATTGTGAAGCCTGTCCTGCATTGACATCCATTCAAAAGATACGGTCCCTGGTCTCCTTCCCTGCGTCCTGCAGTTTGCTAACCTGGAAGCTTTCCATCTAGCAGCTTTGCTAAGGTTCCTCTTCCTTTGGCTGCTGGCTGCAGCTACCTGACCACTTGTTTCCTCGCGAGATTTAAATTTGCGATTTGGTATGAAGATGGCGGCTCCGCCTGAAGAGCACAGCTTACAGTTCCGCATAAGTAAGTCAAATATATTTTTATTACTGGTCTTATCTCTGTCAACGTAACGTTAACAAAACACAGGACAGAGATACGTAGGTCGTGACAGATGGTTTTTGCGCAGGTTGTTTACATTGTGAAGACTGTTATGGACTGTTGGTAACGTTACTGTTTGTAGCATGCTAACGCTTATTTAAAGCAGTTTTTACATGAGTTTGCTTTTAATGTGTTCGGCAAATATTGTGTGCACATATCTCCTCTAGTGGGTGTTAAACACTAAAGATGCAAAGACTTATTGTTAATTTGTTATAGGTAAAATAGCTTTATACAGTATTTCTCTTTCTTCAGAAGGGAGGAGTTTCTGTGAGGAACAGTCACATGATCAAATAAGATGCTGAATTAGACCTTTTATTGGTAGCAAATGCGTCATTTCTTTCCTATTTCCATCCTGGGACTGAGCATGAGAGTCAAGAAAGGATTATGCATATCTTATACTTTTTCTAGTCTAGTTAAAATACAAGTTAAGGTTTCTACCAAAATAACGAGTTTAAACTATTTTACCCTCTTTTTGATCATTAGAAGTATTCGATTTTTGTCACTTCATTACCATTTCACGTAAATACGCTCTCATTATGATTGTCTTACCTTCATGTGCAGACAGTTGTTCGCATCTGCATTGATGCTTTTGTTTGAACGTTTTACAATGCAGATTGTTGGTTTGCATGACAAAGCATAAACGTGTCAATTTAGATCATGTTTAAACACGTTAACATCATAAAATGTGCAGTTTTTTACATTTTGAATCTGATATTTTCATTAAAAACTTGAAAAATAAACTACATTTTAAGTGTATATTCATACAGTGACTGTCCAGTGTTTTATTTTCGTTTCGTTTTTTAATTCTACTGTTAAATAAACTTGAAACATGTAATAGTTGTTAAGAATTTAATTGTTTATAATTGTGAAAGCATGTGAAATAGTATAAATGTAGGAAAAAGTTTTGCATATGGATTTTAGGTGCACCTCTAAATTTTCTGCTTTGCTCATAAATTCGGTAATGGGCTTTGCTCCTGGTCCTAGTAAAAAAAGGTTAGTTGTCAGATCTTTGGAAGTGCTCTTTTTCATTTATATATACTCAAGATATTTCTGTATTACTTTGACTTGGTCACCCATTTGGCTCAATTGACAGAATTAAGCATTGTGAACAGGTCAGTGTACTAACTGAATGTGATACTATGTCTATGACTTTGTAATGTTCTCAGACTTATTCAACTGTTAAAACTTGAATGCTGATGGCTCTGACATTAAATGCTGAGTTAGCCTCAAATGTTAATAACAGATAAAATAAAGTTGGCTTATAATATAATAAAGATATGTGCCTACCTAGCTGAGTGCCTTTTCCTGAAAAATCTTTATTTCACAACAATCATTATCAGAGGAGCAGGCAATGGGCTCAATGCATAGTATTCGCCGAAGACTGGGTCATTTAACTAATGAAAGTATAATTTCCAATACGGTAGAACAGCACTTCTATATACCACTGCTGTGTGCCACAATTTAGTGCTTCTGCTAAATATACCTATTTTCTCATTTTCCATTTCTCTCTGCTTTAAGTCACCCCAACCAGAAACTGCCTAGGGTTCTTCCTGTGAAATGCGGAAGTCACACATGCATATAACCCATTATTTACTTCAATGTTTGTTATCCAGCAGCCTTTTAGATCAATATTTAGATCATACATTACATTTTCCGGCCAAAAGTACACAAGGGATTGTTGGCTTGCCTTATTTGAAGTGAAACGGTTTGTTTATGATCTTGAATGACAAATATGATTAGACCAAAAAAGTATTTTTTACTCACTTTTTAATTTTGCTTTTGTCTGTTTTGTATCACCTGTAGACAAAGCCACCAACCCTTTAAACCGGGAGAATGACTGGGAGAGTATTCAACTGTTCTGTGACCAGCTCAGCAATGAACCTGATGGGTGTGTCTACTTTTATAGTTTGAAAACCTTAAAGGCATAGTTTAACTAAAACTATTTTTATAATTGTGTAATAATTTTAATAACTTACTATGCTTAACTTTCTTCTATGGAAGGTAAATCCTTCCAAAAAAAAAAATGTTAAATGATAAAAATTAAAATGGTAACCAGATTAACAATTTCACTATACATAATTGATTGGATTATATGTGCCAAAATAAAAATAAAACAAATAATTGTATACTTACAATGCACTGTGAAAATGCAATTGGTGATTTGACATTTCATTTTCACTAAAATTTTGAGGCAAGACTGCCAATATGAATATGAAAAGGCAAATTTGAAACATTCTTAAAATATTTTTATTCATGCTTGCGCAACAATACTGACACAAACTCGATAATAATTTAAAGTTTTCATTTTCGTTTTATTTTCTCTTTTATTTAATTTTCATGCAAATCCCATGCTAATCAGTAGGGATGGACCAGAATATTCGATTATTCGAATATTCGGTCGGTGTGTTGGCATTCGATTTTTAATTTTAAGATTTGAATTAAATTAATTTTTTCTAACACCGGGTGTTATTCCAGAAAGCTGGTTATGTGACATAACCGGGTAAATTTAAGGGTTAGTCAGCTGATAACCCAAATTTAACCCTAAATTTACTCTTTGAAGATAACCTGCTCCGGAGCAGGTTGTGTTCCTGGGGATAGTTCATTTTAAGGAAATGTATTTATAATGAATACTGTATATAGTTTGAATTAGGTTTATCAGAACATCTCAAAATATATAAATAATACATTTTCAACAGTTAAACTTTCCATTCCATTCCATTTTCTACCGCTTATCCGAACTACCTCGGGTCACGGGGAGCCTGTGCCTATCTCAGGAGTCATCGGGCATCAAGGCAGGATACACCCTGGATGGAGTGCCAACCCATCGCAGCAGTTAAACTTGAAAATTCTTATTATAATTTTAAATTAATTTACATAAAAAATACATTAAAAACTTAGACTTAAGGATTTTCATACTTACTGTATTCCTTAAAAAAATATTTCTGATCCTCAGCCTCCTCCTAAAGTTTAGTATTGAAAGGCCTTCCTCCAAATTTCAATTAGCTTTTCAGGATCGGCCGTTCCCCCTCTTTCAACATTTTGAAATGCCATTGCCTTTTAGCTGTTTAAAGTAAAACCAGAAAATGAAAATCACCTCTATCACAGCAGACCTTCATACTCTAATACAAAATAATTATCATGGCTAGTGTTTACTGAAGTGTTAAATACGTTTTTTTGAAAAATTATGACAATCGTAGCATTTTCTACAATTAGAAAAATGTCTCTATTAATATGAATACATCAGCAACTGTTGCAAATAAAGCTCATACAATGCAAAGTCAGTTTTCAGTTAACCAAATAAAGGTAAAAATTCTTAAGGAACATACAGAGGAAGAACAAAAAAGAGTTTTAATACTGCCTTCAAAATTAGCAATGTGATCAAATACATATAGACAACTAAATTTTGGTAAAATACTATGGTAGACACGTTAAAAAAACAGTTTCAAACATCTCGACAAATCTACAGTTTATGTAACAAAGAGCCATGGTATAGTAAAAAAATTGTGCATATATTCAAAATATTTATATATTTAATTAAATGATTTATTTATTGCGTTTATAGTTTTATAAACATATAAACTTAAATAAATTTTTATACTTTATACACTGATGGAGATATAAGTCTTTTGAGAAACAAATAACTTGGTCAAAAACTTTAAGCTTCTTGGCCGTTTTCATGGTGACTTGTCTTTATGTTGTTTCTGTGAGCGCGCGTTAACTCTGGGTATCATTTGTGAGGTTGATTTAAACTTGATCAAATGTGTTCTGAAACCAACAAGGTAAGCAAGGTTTGGGTTAATCAGCCCATAGTTCAAGGCTTAGTTGACGGTAAATTAACAATGCTTTCTGAAATACCCTCCCTAGCATTCCCCGCCAAGCGGTTCTCATTCGCGTTTGAATATGAATCGTCCATGAGTGAACGATGAATGGCATGATTTAGTTAATTTGGAAGAGAAGACAGAAATGCAGAAGACCTCAGGTGTGTGTGAACACTTTAAATTCAGAGTACTGAATTTAACATAATCCAAATACAGACAGACAGGATTCCTGCCTGTAATAGAGAGAAAAATAAATTCAACCCCCTCCGAGGCTTTGGAATATTTGTGTGTTTATTACTATTGATGTTTCGACGGTCCAAAAAAGGCATTAGGACCAGTCCTATTAATCAGGCCCACAAAAACGTCATGTCTGTTTATGCAGTGGAGAAAACCACCTATTCCAATGAACATGTGTAGACCTTGCTAGGCACTTCGTCTTAGCTTTTTGTAATGATTACAAAAATGACTGAATTGGCTTTGCGCAAACTGAAAAGTTGCTGTGTGGTGTTCTGCATCTCTTATAAGTTGTTTGAATTTAACAGCATCTAACAGCGTCCCCACTCCCCTGCTGGCCTTCTGTCACACTGTACATTACCATCCACACCCGAGCACGCTTTCATCATTACAATGTGACTGCTTTTAAATAAACATAAACAAAGTGATCTTTCTCAGCACAATGGAATCCATCGTAATGTTCGGTTGGAGGTTTATTCAAAACTAACCATATAACCGTCTGCTTATTTAAAACCATACCGAGCCTTTTACTCTCATATCGCTCACATATGACAATGATATCACAAGTAGATTCTTCTGTGCAGTATTCTCATGTAGTTCAACACTTCTAATAAACCTCAAATCAAAAATTATGATGGATTCCATTGTACTGAAAGAGATCGCTTTGGTAATGTACAGTGTAATCGCAGGCCAGCGGTGGGGACACTATTAGATTTAGTTTGATCGTCTGTTCAGATGTCTGTTAACTTAACAGAGATGCAGAACACTACGCAGCAACTTTTCGGTATTGCACCAAGCTCAAGTCATCAATACAAGACCAACCTTTTCTTTTTGCAATATTCATATTGGCCTTGGTCTTGCCTCGAGATTTTAGTGAAAATGACCGGTCAAATTCTAGTCAAATCTCCAGTTGCATTTTCTTTTTCAGTTGACAGGGACAGCGCATAATTTTGGCACATTTTGTGCGCGTACTTATGTATAATGAAATTATGTTCCTTGTACCTTCTGGTCATTAATTTTTGTTTTAGAAAGGTAATTTAAAAAACAAAAAAGGACCCTTGTTTTAATCCAGAATCAAACGGTGGAAAACAATTCAATTTTGCGGTTCTTATGTCATTTACAGAAAAGAAAATCTGTTGAAAACCAAAACAGAAACATGCCTCACTTTCCTATTTACTAAACGCCATAACTGGGAACGCCTACAAAAATGTTACAGACTTGGTCGGCATAACTGGGAACGCCCACAAACTTTGTTGTATTTAACGCGTGTAGACCTTGTTAGGTGCTTGATCTTGCCCCCTGTAATGATTAGGATTGGGTTTTGCTTTGTGCGGTGTCGAAAAGTTGTTATGTGGTATTTTGAATCTCTAATAAGTTACAAAAAAAAAACATATCTGAAGTCAACAGACCGGTGTTCTCCCGTTCCCCACTAAATGTGAAAAACCCTTATTCATTCAGTGATTTGGTCAATTGTAACCTGAGTTTGGGATAGTTTGTGTGACTGATTATTATTTTACGCTCTTTCATAGGGCTTATGGCTCTTTATTGCAGCACTTAACTTTTATTTGATTAAAATTACTCTTATAGATAGATACTTTTCATCTCCATAGACTACTATTAAGGAATCAGCTTCGTGGCTTAATGATCCGAAACAACAACCATGTATGACCAAATTACTTTGCTGTTTTTTCTTTAACGCTGATACGACATTAACATAATAACAGAAAATTTTGTGTTTTTAGCTTATCGCTGCCTTGATCCACGATATACGCTTTATAAAAGTTTATAAGGCTTCTTTATAAAGTGTCCTTAAGTTATAACGGACTTGTTTTGGAGAACGTTGCGTGCTACATTTGAAACTGTGCAATGTTTTCACTTAATGTTAATGTTACGACATTTTAATCATAGGGTCTCCGAACGGCTCCGTTTTTCTATGTATAATGCTCTGTTGAACGGGAAAAGTGGTTTTGCGTAGGCCAGACAGGGTTAACGCTATGGATTTCCAGTCAAGGAATTGTTTGTTTTTCCCATAGATTGTATGATTTTCCCCATGCTGACACCGTGCAAGGCCATGCCCCCAGATACGACACACCGACAAAGTCTGTGGCGTTTTTGTGGCCATTCCCAGTTATGGCGTTTAATAAATTGGAAAGTGAGGCATTTTCTGTTTTCGTTTTCAATTGATTTTCTTTTCTGTTAATGACGGAAGTGCATGGGCAACTTATAACACACCAAAGACACAGAAAAACACGTATTCATGCCAAATGACCCCTGACATTTGCAAGCAGGACTTCAAAGGACATTTCATAGAAGTGTTTTAGAGGTTTGCGCGAACATACACACAATATTAGTGTATTACACATGACAGCTTTCTCAGCCGATGTTAAAGTAATGGAAGATGTAATTTGACCGTTGGTTATCTGTAGGACTGTGATGAAAGTGTAGCTCAGTCAAATGTTTACAATCTCTGATAACCAAACACTACTCCAGCGGCTTTTCCTCTTCTCTAAGGAAGGCCTTGCCCCTTTTTTGCCGTATTCCTTTCTGCAGAGGTTTTTCACAAACTCAAAATAATGATATATTTTACCTGGGAAGTACAGGGCTGTAAGACTGATTCCAGCTGTTCTCTGTAGTAGTTGAAAAGCGAATTCTGTTTAAGACAATATTACTGGGGGGACTGATTTCATTTAAGTTATATTTTGCATAATTTGGGCTTAAACTAGTGCTCAAGTAGTTATTTTGCGTCATTTGGGCTAATGGTTTGCACTAAAATTAACTGGTAATTTGCTATTTGCCTCTGTCCACTCACCTAATGGTAATGCTCTCCACGTTTTGCTGTGTTTGCTAAGTGCAGGACTAGCTATACAAATAAGTGACAAAACTGATCTACCACATCTAGGAAAATTCAACAGGCATAGGATACTTAAAGTGATTGTTTTTTGTCTCTTCATTGCCTTGTGCGGCAGTTATGCAGTCCATTATTTGTCAGTTCACCAACTCATCAAAATTACCAGCTCACTCATAGACGATGGCATGTGATCACTATGGTTACCACTACTACAGGCACAATTGAGGCAGCTAATAACTAGTCGCGGGATCAGGAGTCGTAGCAGGAGCCACACACAAACTGTGTCCTAATTTGGGGGCTGCAACCTTGTAAGGTCGCAGTCTTGAAAACGAGGACTTTGTCATCAGAGCCACAGGGATGGTTAAGACCGAAATGAAATGAGACAGGCTAGCCTCACAGAGGACTTCCTAATTGCGTCCCCTGCTACTCCTGTTGCGTGGCGACAGAAGAAGGACACAGCAGTCATGTTTCTGGGACACAGCTACAGAGAGCACAGAGAGCGTAAAAATCGGTGGCAGCACCATCTTGTGTTTTTATTGACAACAGAACAGCGTGTATTGAGAACATGGTCACAAAGTAGTGGTGACCAGTAGATTAATATTGAGCGTCAGCCCCGACCCGATTCTGGAGCAGTGACGGCAAAATAATTAAGAGGCTAATGGACATTGCGGAAACCCAGATTATTCCTCAGATTAACCGATTTTTGTCACCTTTGTAGGGAGAGATAAGAATCTGAGGGGTCATGTCCCA
Organism: Triplophysa dalaica; assembly: GCF_015846415.1. Taxonomy (NCBI): domain Eukaryota; kingdom Metazoa; phylum Chordata; class Actinopteri; order Cypriniformes; family Nemacheilidae; genus Triplophysa; species Triplophysa dalaica. Next base: position 7,767,128 of record NC_079547.1, on the reverse strand, counting down.
CCCGTCCCCAGTGCCATCTGCGTGCCTGCCCAAGGTTATCTCTTAAAAGAAAAGTTCACCTCAAAATCTAAATAGTGTTATTTTTTACTCGCATGATGTTCAAGATGTTTTTAATACCTCCTGGCGTCTTTGGAACACAAAAATAAATATTTTAGGTGACATCCGAGAGATTTCCAGGCTTCCTCTTAGACATCATGGGTGAGTAAAAGTAACACAATTTTGTCTTAAGGTGAACTTTTCCTTTAACCCCTGGTAAATTATAAATAGCGTGAAACATAAAACGGATGAATAACCCTTACATCAACAAAGACATTTTTAAAGCAGGGTACAAACCATGCCAAGGCGACAAACTACAACCGACAAAACCCAGGCTGTAAGGTTGATGGATTCGCCTATTGGAACGAGAGAAATGCAAAAAGTGAGAACAGTGAATCGCTTGAAAAAGAGCGACAGAGACTAACTTTAGCCCTATATTGTACCAGGTCTAAAAATTTGATGCTTAAAGAAAATGACAATAATAATAAAAATGTGCCCTGTTTAACATTAATTCAATACAACACAGCTACTATTGTGTTCATTTTCAAACAAATGTACAATGAATAAACAAAAAATTGTCCAAATTAAAATAAGTGTTTCATTTTCATTTTAAAGGGCTTTTTTGCTTAGTTTTGCAATCTTTGATGGTAGCTGATGAGCAGGTTCATCAACATTATTCTCATTGCATCCTTTCTTCCGTCTTTGGCAAAGAAAGCTGTCATTTTTTTACTACTGCTATTAATTCATTAGAGTACAAAAATCACTTTTATCCTATAATCCTTTGCCTTAAGTAATACTAACTATATTGCTATATAATCAAATTTCTATCATAGATGTAGCGTAAGGGATTGTAAGAAAATTTCTTGTTCTATTCCTGCCTAGTATTTTAGAATTAAAAAATACTATTTTTTACTATTCTAACCACTTTCCTTCACTGACCAAATGCATTGTGGCTAACGATTTTGAGTAACGAAATTAGTATGCATGCTTTCCAAACCATGATAATTAGGAATGCCTTTCACTGTCATACCAAGCAGGAATAAGCTGGCAAGCTAAATTGTCAATTAAAGCTAGGGCAAGGGCCTCACGATACACTAAAAAAAGTGACAAGAAAAAAAGAGCAGAAGATACAGCTTGCTGCGGACCACCTGGGGTATTATTTAAGAATAAGTGTAAACGGAGTGGCCATGACATGCGATACATAGACATCTAGAGCAGTTCCCAAACTGTGGGTCCCGCCCCACGACTGCGTAGTGTAATGCCCGTGATTTATGCAAAACCTTTAAGACATCCTTTAGTATTGTATTTTTTCTTTTTCATGTGTTAAATCTGTTACATCTGTTGTGTCTTTAGTCCACAGTTGGCCACCAGGCTTTTGGCTCACAAGATTCAGTCTCCTCAGGAGTGGGAGGCAATGCAAGCACTTATGGTAAAATCCACATCCAAGCTTCTTCTCAGAGTCTGTCTGGATCAATGTTGTCTGTTTCGATAGCATATGTTTTTAATTTTAACCAGTCTTTGCATTGTTTCTTAGTAAAGTAAGAATTCACATTTTATGGCTGCTCTACAGGTGTTAAGTCAAAATAAGGAAGGCTCCATTAATTAAACATTTCTGCCCCGATTTAATTATTTATCAGCTAAAATTGGAAAATATCAGATATTAGCAAAAATCGAGGATAGTGAATCACAAGGTTGGTGTGGTATAATTTTTTTTAAAGGGAACTCAGAGTATAGAGAGATGAACGTAATAATTATTTTAACCTAAGGAGTCCGCTAGGGGCGGGAATCTTTTGGTACCTCACGATTCGATTCTTATCGATTCTTGGGGTCAGGATTCGATTAAAAATCGATTCACGTTTTTTTCGATTTTTAACGATTCTTCCTCAAAATTCGATGTGATATGTTTCGATTTTATTCCATTTTGCTGTAATGATGGAGTTCGATGTGAGTCTTTACGTTCAGTGTTCTCAAAATACTTTACCTTCGCTTTACAAAGCTTGCATATTGCATACGTCTTGTCAAGCTCCCTCTTACCACAGAGTTGATAAATCCGAAGTATTTCCAAAGACCTGCCGTCGCTAAAAATGGGACGGGGTGTATTTCTTTTACCCTAACCATCCCTGTGGCTGAGCTGAAGTTCGGTCTCTCCACTGTCCGGGTGCCGCACTGCTCTCGCAAAAAAGTTCCACTTTTTTGTTCCGACAACATCAACAATTGTTATATTAACTAGAAAATCGTTTTTTTTTATATGTAAATAGATTAGAATCGCTAGAGAACTGAATCACGATTCATAGGTCTCCTACTGTCCTTGTGTAATTATATATCTGATCTTATATTTGACGTCTCCTATTTTACTTTTATATATGGAAACCTTCTGTGCTTTGCTGTAGCGTTAAGAGAATGGGTTAAGGTTGCATCCATTTGACGTCACGGATTTTGACGCAAGAAATGGTGGCCTCCGAGAACAAAATCTTTTTTCAAAGTTTATGATACTGTGACAGTTACACTGTTTCTTAATTTCACATTTATAGTCAATACCATTGTTAATATATTAAGCCGATCATCTCTATACCCTAGGTTCCTTTTAAGGCTGTTGTCAACAGCTGACACACTTCACCATCACACTTTTATCCAGAGCAATTTAAAGATTCTTACAAATACAGATAAAACAAAAAATAAAAGGAAGTTACAAATACAGATTCTGTATGTTTTTTATGAATTATAAAGCTGAACTAAATTATTCTTCCTGTTCAGTAAATATGGATTGACTTGATTGTTTTTCTATTAAGGTTTTAGAAACCTGTGTGAAGAACTGTGGGAAAAAGTTTCACAATGAAATGGGGAAGTTCCGTTTCCTGAATGAGCTCATCAAAGTTGTCTCTCCTAAGGTACTGTCTTGTCTGTAGTTCTCTGTGCAGTGCTTAAAAAAATCTGTGAAATTTAATCTGGTTTTGGTCTTTATTTTGTAGGATTGACTGAATAAAGATATAGAAAGGGAAACCAAATGATTGCTTTGTGTTAGGATCAGACCAAAATTGACATTATTCACTTATCTGCATTTAGGACAATTCCAAAAATTGGCAAGATCTTGTGCCACAAATTGATGTGCTTTAAAACTAGTGGTGGGCATAGATTAATTTTTTTAATCTAGATTCCAAAAATTGGCAAAATCTTGTGCCACAAATTGATGTGCTTTAAAACTAGTGGTGGGCATAGATTAATTTTTTTAATCTAGATTAATCTAGATTAATTCCAAGATTAATCTAGATTAATCTAGATTAAAATGGCTCATTTGAATTCTGCCGAAGGCATTCAGAATATGTGTGCTACCCAAATAATGACTAAAAGTAAGTCTTTGAGAACGGGTTTCTCAAGCCAGGTGGCGCATTAGACCAGGGGCTCATCTCAGGGTTTCCAAAATGCATCACAAACTGCTTGAGAAAGCTGTTCTACTATGATAATTGGTGATGAAAATTAAATTATGTTCAATAAAATGAACTTGTGTTTACTTCCGCATTAGCTAAGGGATGATTTGCGTTTAGGTGGTACTTGAGACTGGAAGAGCTCCTACAGTACATTTACATTTAGTCATTTAGCAGACGCTTTTATCCAAAGCGACTTACAAAGAGTGAGGGAGCAACAAGCGATATGTCATACAGGAGCCATAATACATTAGATCTCAATACAAAGTAACTGGTTTCAACTAAAGCTAGACCACTACCTGTTGAGAGAAAGTGTTTTTTTAAACCAATTCCGCATTGCACAAGGTGCAAACAACATTAGTCTTGTCGATGTTTCTATTGGGAAGCTTCTTAAAAATTAATATTCCCTGAAGCAAACCCGGCGGCTTCATAGCTGCATCCATGTTAGCACGTCACGTTTGATGCGGTAATTTCACAGTAACGTTATGTTGTGTTCAGACCAAACGCGAATGGCGCGTCAAGCGCGAGTGATTTATGTGTTAATGCAAAGAGCCAATAGACCTACTTGCTGCGCGAATCGCGCGAATGAAGCCCTGGTTATGAGATGATGAGCCCTTAGCCCTGGTTATGAGATTTTTTTTTTTTTTTTTAATGACCAAATATAACATCACAAACTTAGTCACAATTAATAGCAGAAATAAACAATAATAATTCGGAAGACAGAAAGCCAGTAAATGGAAGTAAAATCAAAGCAAGTAAAAATCAGAATCAAAAAATAAATAAATAGACAAATAAAAATAAATACAAATGAAATTTAGCCAGGGGTAACAAAAACTTAAAATAAATTCAAGAGAGAGAGAAAAGCCTTGAGACCCTTTTGGTTTTCATTATAAAAAAGCTGAAATATTATACTTTGTGCACATTGTAACAGACTTTAATGCTTTGGCATTGTTGGAAGAAGAGATAGTACCCAAATAACAATTAAGGTCTTTGCAAAAAATCATAAAAAGAGGTTTGACAGTCAAAAATTTACACTTGTGTACAAAAAACTTGGCTAGAAAAATAAATAGATTTATAAGACAATATTTGTCTTTTAGATTTTTGTCACAATTATAAAATCCAAATAAGACATCCTTAAACGTCAAGGAAAAGTTGACTAATAAAGAAGTACACCCTGGTTATGAGATGGTTAGGCTTCTGCTTCCGCGAATGACGCGAATCACGCGAGTTGAAAAATCTCATTCTCGCCCCGTACAGTGCAGTTAAGCTGGTATACATCCGCGCTAAAATATCAAGGTGAAAGTCATCATAGCTTGCGTAGTATAGAGCCAGCTCCCAACCCAACTTTGAGAATAGATTAACGGCGACATTTTTTTTATCGCGCGATAACGCCGTTAACGGCCCACCACTATTTAAAACATTAACAAAATTTTCATTCAGAAGAAATAACCATCTAAAATTTGTAGTCATAATTTTGATGACATCATACTAGCTTCAGATCAAATGATCTCTAAAATCTGAGCCTTCCCGCTTCTACATCATAAAAGATGCTGAAGCTGTGTCTGAAATCAACCAGAGACAGGATTCTAGTCTGAAAAGCAGAAAAAGGTGATTAACAGTGTTGGATGCTAATCTCAAATCTAAAGTATTTTCATATTACTGTTATTTGAACTGTCCATTTAATTTTTGATGCGTTAGTATCATGTATCATTAACTGATGTTAAGGAACAGACAAAAGACACCAGTATGAAAGCATACAATAACTTACACTGCATAGAGATTGGATTCTTTCAGAACAACACGACTACGAGACTGATCTGTACGTATTAGTTTATATTAAATAGACTAAATCTGAAACTTAAAATTGCTGATTACTTTACATACTAATCTATATGTATGTGACATTTCCTTCAAAATCTGAACCGACAGCTTAAATGATAAATTAATATTATAAGGTTACTTTTGTGAATCAGGTTAAGGGAACAGTACCGTCCCCCAAAAAACAACCTCTCCGTACAAACACCCAAATGATCTTTAAGAAGAAGCTTATAGTGTGTTTCACTATTTTTAATTATTGTGTTCAAGCTGTATTCTGACCTGTGCTGCATTATAGTATATCTGCATCTTATAATTATATCTTATAATTAAGTTAACAAAGAAATTCTGTTCACAAAAGTACTCTGAACAATTCATGAACACTTACTCTGGTTGAAATGTCTTAACATTTCCATCTGTTCCTTACACAAAGCTATCGTATGGTTCCAGAAGATTTGTAATAGTCATGTGGGCCAGTTTTATCATGCTATTTTGGTGTATGACAGCTTCAGCATTTTCATTGGCATTGTATGTATTATTTTTTAAAACCGGTAAATAAATGATTATTTTGTTTTTTGTTCAGCTATTAATTTTATTTTATTTCACACTTTAACAAAAAAACATAAAGCATTCTGTACTCTATATCTTTGCAGTATCTTGGTTCTCGAGCCCCGGAACCAGTAAAGAAAAAAGTTTTAGAAATGATGTACAACTGGACTGTGATTTTACCAGAAGAAACGAAGATATCAGATGCGTATCATATGCTTAAAAAACAAGGTAACATCATATATAAAGTCCTGATTACTCCTAACTGCTCCTACATCTCCCAGCATACGCATGATACCATACCATAAATTTGTTGCATACTTTACTACAGGCATGGGATATGAGGCTCTGTACTGACATTTGTGCTTTTATGATAAAGGTTTTACAAAACAGATTTAAGAAAGTTATTTCATTGGGTCTGTGTTGGCTTTGTGACTGTTAAAATACTGCTATAAACTAAACATTTAACTCGACACCAATCTAACTACATATACTTTACATAAAATACATACGCGGTTTGTAACAACACATCGTGGAGACAGTAGTAGTAGACTCTGCCGAAAAGAAACATAATGTGCACATTTCTCTCCGCGACTAAAATGAACTGTGACTGTAGATTTTTTTTTACTCATAACGGTGCTGTGGAACCAGTTGCACCTCATGTTGATAGCTGTGTTTTCAAAATATATCTCTCCCCTGCAACAGTTAAAGTCCCAGTGAAATAAAAAATTACAGTGCCTTTTTTTCAAGAAATATAACTTTTATTTGTTGATAGCTTATCAATGTGGGTCATTGTCTTCTTAAAATCCCTGTTGCCCCCATAATCTTCAATTAAAATCTGAAAATGCCCTTCAACCCTGTAGTGGCTCCCCATCCTAAATGACGAATGTTAGACAGCTTGGGCGGAGCATCTGTTAACTGCTCCCCCTTCAATTGTCTGTCTGCTAGCAGTTTCATTTCAAAATGAAACAGCTGTTTTTATACATCCAATCTAATCGCAGCGAAAAATGCAAGTCACGCCTACTATTTTTCTCCTTCTAAATTTCATTCACTTAGAAATGTGTCAAAATACGAAAGAAAAAAAACTATTCGCAGAGACTTTAAGTTTCGCACTGCAGTTGGTGGTTTTCTCACCACGAGGCTAGTGCTACGAACAGTCGTCACGAGCATTATCCTTCCTCATTTTTTGTTGTTCTCTTGCAAGTTAATTTATATAGTGCTTTTCACAATGTGCATTGTTCCAAAGCAGCTTTACAGGGGCAAACAGGAAAAACAGAAAAGGTAAAACACAGCACAGTGCACGCTGTTTATGAGAGCTGTTTCCATATTGAGAGCGCTATTAACATTAATGTCTAGCTTCCATTATGCCTCGGCTGTGGGTAAACCAGAAGGCTTGAAGTTCCGGCAAATGATGGTGTCGAAAGCTCCCGCACAGAGGAGACTGTATCCTATTGGATCAAAATTTGCCGGAATGACGAATTTGTAGGCAATAGTCTCGGCTAATGAAGTATGTTAGGGAAACGTTTTTTGAAAATGTTTTACGAAATATATTCACTTATTAGCTTATTTGATCCATTAAACAATAGGATAAGGTCTTCAGTTATCTAATAATAGTAATCAGCAGAGAAGCTCCTATGACCCACATGGCAGAAACAATGTATTTGATTGCTGCATAATTCTGTGTGTCAGATAAAAAAAGCATATGATTTACTGTGCAAAATTGTAAAGGCCACTTTTTCATTATTCTATCACTGTGGTTCTGTAACTAATAGATTTTGTGAAATTCTCATGTTTTTCTAGGTATTGTAAAACAGGACCCTGATTTTCCCGATGACAAATCTCTTGTTCCTCCTTTGGCCAGACCCACGAATGCCATCTTCGAGGATGAAGAGAAATCAAAGGTAGGCAAGATATAGTTGTGCAATTGATAATGTATTTATCTTACATTCATATTAACTGTGTGTTTACTGGGATTTAAAGCAAGTTAATGTTATATGTCTGAACCAGAGTTAAGCACAATATACAAAGCCCTTACAACTTACAAACTCTAGACTATGTGACCAAAAAAGAACAAGAAATAATTTACATCTAGTGTGTATATATATATATATATATATATATATATATATATATATATATATATATATAGCGGGAATTTTCAGATTAGTTTAAGTTTCATTTCAGGATAAGCCCTGATATATTTGCAATATTCTTAATATCTAAAGCTCTTTTCTCTTCTACTTTTTCTGTCTTACTTTATTGTCTGATTCTATAGACATTGTCTCGTCTCCTGAATAGCACCCACCCCGAAGACCTACGAGCAGCAAACAAACTGATCAAGGAGATGGTTCAGGAGGTGAGTAGAAAAGTGTCTCAACTTTCGGATTAGCTCAAAGTTGTTTCTTATCATTTGGGTGATATTTTGTTTCTTCTCTAAACAGACTCTGATAATATTTGTGCTTTGAATGTGTGATTTTAGGATCAGAAGCGAATGGAGAAGGTTTCGAAGAGGGTGAATGCTATAAAGGAGGTTAAGGAAAGTGTAATGCTTCTCACACAGTTACTGGGAGATTACAGCAAAGAGACAGGCTCACACAGCAATGAAGAGCTCATAAAGGTCTGTAAATCATACACATACAGTATCACAGAAGTGATTACACCCCTTACATTTTAGTAAATATTTTATTATACATTTTCATGTGACAACACTGAAGAAATGACACTTTTAAACAATGTGAAGTAGTAGAGAGCTTGTATAACAATGTAAATATGCTGTCCCCTCAAAATAACTCAACACATAGACATTAATGTCTTAACCCCTGGCAACAAAAGAAAGTACACACCTAAGTGTCAATATTTTGTGTGGCCACCATTATTTTCCAGCACTGCCTTAAGCCACTTGGGTATGGAGTTCACCAGAGGTTCACTGGTTGCCACTGGAGTCCTCTTCCAATCCTCCATGACGACATCACAGAGCTGGTGGTTGTTAGAGACCTTGCGCTCATCCACCTTCTGTTTGAGTATGCCCCACAGATGCTCCATAGGGTTTAGATCTTCACCTTTCCCCTTAGCTTCTTTAGCAAGGCAGTGGTCGTCTTGGAGGTGTGTTTGGGGTTGTTATCATGTTAGAATACTGCCCTGCGGCCCAGTCTCCGAAGGGAGGGGATCCTGCTCTGTTTCAGTAAGTCACAGTACATGTTGGCATTCATGGCTGCCTCAATGAACTGTAGCTCCCCAGTGCCGGCAGCACCAATGAAGCCCCAGACCATGACACTCCCACCACCATGCTTGACTGTAGGCAAGACACTCATACATCTATTTCACAAAGACAACCTCTTCATATGATGCTAAGCATGTGCACTCAACTTATTTGGTTAAACCACTATATGGTCTTTGGCACTGTGCTGCAGTTCAATTTCAGGGTCTTGGCAATCTTCTTATAGCTTAGGCCATCTTTATGTAAGCAGTGGTTCTCAACTCTGGCCCGCGAGATCCCTTTTCCTGCGGAGTTTAGCCCCAACTCTGATATAAAACATCTGAACAAGCTAATCAGCATCTTTAGGAATAGATGTGTTCACCTTAATGGGGCGATGTGCAAATCTATCAGCTTATGACATTTAAGGACCGCGACAGCGATTCAAGTGCAGATTGCTCTTTTATAATATTATTAAAAATGAAGTAAATTTTCATGAAAATATCTAACGATTCGCCTCACGAAACATCAACATGTCGCCAGGAGCCGCTTTTTGGAATTATGTGCTTTCGGGAAATCTTAGACAGGTGGACCACATTGACTCCCAATATGTGAAGCAGAGAGGGCTGCGGATTTACCAAACAATCTTCTTTATGGTTCTACTCAAGAAAAAATGTCACCTACATCTCGGATGGGCTGAGGGTGAGTAAATAAATGGCAAATTGGAGTTTTGGGCTGAACTTTCCCTTTGATGGCTGTGTGTTTTTATTTTGAGGGGACATGAAGTTTACTCACTGCTTTATATTGTAGCAAAGAGAAGTTCCTCAGTGTCGTCACATGAAAAGATAAAATATTTACAAAAATGTGTGGGGTGTACTTACTTCTGTGATATACTGTACATATGAATAAAAAAGAATGTTCGTGCTGTGGTTAGACTAACACTTAACAGAAGTTTTGCATTTTGAAATAAAAAATAATACAAAGAAATGGCAAAAATGATGCACCATGAATCTATGACAGTCATTGTCAGTAAATTAGATTTTGATCCCAATATGTAGCCGGTGAAAAAAAAAGAGACCAATACAAATGTTCATTTAGTTAGCATTTCTAGATGTAATTGGTACATTCCAGTCAGAGTGTGTGATTGGAATGGAGCTGCAGCAATTTTCACTCTGTGCTCAGAGCATTCAATAATGCTTTGGTTCTCCGCCCCTGCTCCACATTGTTTCTTATTTGAGGCATCCATATTGTATCAAGCTAACTAAATATATTTAACGTATGAATATTGTTAAAAATCATTTATATTATGGTCTTTTGACATGAATTGTGCTTATGATGGAGCGGTAGTGAAGCGCACTTGGAGCGAGTGAATATCACAACGTTCCAACTTACAAAAAATCAGCTCCTCACTCCAAACAAAATACTCCTGCTCTGCTCTGCTCACATAGTCTGATTCCAATTCAGTGTCTATTCAATTTCAATAAAATCAAACCTCAGGAGTTACAAGTCATTCAACAGCAATGTGGTGGACTGACAGTATGACAAGACACATGAAAACTCTGATTTTATGTGTGAGGTTGTCATGCATTTTTTTTTACTTTTCACAATATACAAATATTACTCTTGTATTTCAAAATATGAACTTGTTTTCTTAGCAGTATATGAGGTCTGAAATATCAGAGCATCTTTTCTGTTATTTTGACCTGTTTCTCCAGTTTAAATGTAATGCAAAATAAATGCAAATAGAAACATCTTTTATTAGAAATTTGGTAGAATTATTGTTAGTAGTTCACAGAATGAAACAAAAATTATGCGTTTACGCAAACACACACCTATAAATAGTTAATGTAGAAAACTGAAAAAATTGTATTTGATGTTTTTTGTATGTTTTAACCATTTGTTATGTTGTAGGATATGTACCAGCGCTGTGAGAAGATGAGACCCACTCTGTTCAGACTGGCCAGTGATACTGAGGACAACGATGAAGCTCTTGGTAAGTCAATTAAGTAAGTCAAGTAATTTTACAGATACAGCCTTAGCTTTTTAACATGAACAGGCTAATGTGCTGATACTGTGTTGGATGTGTTTATAGCGGAGATCTTGCAGGCAAATGACAGTCTAACGCAGGTGATTAACCTGTACAGGCAGCTGGTAAAGGGGGAGGAGGTGAATGGAGAAACCAGCAGCACAACCAGATTATCAGGTACAGCATTCTCCATTTAAACTTTTCTATATTTTTCAGACCTGTAGCCAATTTGCTTAAATAGTTTTTTTTTATTATTTAGTCGGTGCTGATCCGAGTGCAGTTGCCGTGTTCATGTTCTTGTGAATTGTAGCTAATTAAATGGGTCAAATGACATGGCAAAAAAGGAACATTATCGTTTTGTTTGGATGTAATCGAATGTTTATGCACGATTTAAGGTTCAGAAAGGCAGTTTTTCCATCTATTATGCATGTTTGTATCTCCTCTTTGCCCCTCCTCTCTGAAACACAATTTTTTTTAACAATGCTCGTCGCTCTGCAAAGCGTGGTGTGCTATGATTGGCCAGTTAACCAGTGCGCAGTGATTGATCGAATACTGCAAGCGTGTGAAGGAAATAACCATATTTGGAACATCAGGTTCCAAAGCAATAGTACTGACTGGTACAGCCACCTTACTTGCGTATACATTTGGGTGGTCTTTGTCAAGTCATACCACGAATTGACTTAGATTTGTTGGGGTGTGGTTACACGAGGCGTTTCAGGCAGGGCTGGGTGAGCATTCGCTTTTAGATAGAACGCATCTTTTGTTCTTACACTTTAATTTTTGCAATTTTACGTGTCCTATACATGGATGGGCAACTTATAACACACCAAAGACACAGAAAAACAAGTGTTCGCGCCATATGAACCCTTTAATGATTATTATTTAGGCCAACTGGTTTGTAACTTGTGCTTGCATAATCTTTGTGTTGAAAGGCAGCAGTAACGCTCTTTTGGACCTAACTGGATTGGACACTTCCCCTTCAGCTCAGTCTTTTACTGAATTTCCCTCTCAGATGTTACATTTACAGGAGATGGGTGCCAGTCTGCTGGATGATGAGCTCATGTCCCTGGGTGAGAGCTTAAATTAATAACTGAAACTAAGACCGATTTCTGTGACAGTTCTATGCAAAACTCTTTAGCAGAATAGTATTTTCACCCCAAGATATGGTTTTATGCCACTAATATATATCTTTTGATGTATAACTTTACATTTCTTTTGCCATTATTTGTAATAATCCAGTGTTCCATACGGAGATCTGGTCTCACCATCATCATGTCTGTCAATTATTATTTGAATCAAGAAAAAAGGACAGACTAAATTTAGAAGAACTGTGGCAGTGTCTTCAAGACCCTTGAAGAAACATAACTGCAAAGCTGCAGTACTGTAAAAGTTCTTGAAAATTCTGATATTTCATACTGACAAACTTAAAACAAAGACTGGCTTAAAACCATTATTGGTGTGAAATAAAATTGCAGAAAACAAAGCCAGCGTTTTTTGCACTACTGCTAAGAAACAAAAGTTATTGATATGATTTATATGTTGGTCTGAAATTTAAATTTGGTCAGAGTCTTGCCCGCTATATGATTTTAGGAATCTTAGATAGTGCAAATTATAATTTGCAGTTGATCTCTTAAAGTATACGTTTGCTGAGCCCTTAATATGATGGTAAGAAAACGTGAGTCCATGCTCATGTTCTTTTCTTTCTCTATAAGGTTTGACTGAGGTTAATTCTAATTTGGCGCCTTCTCAATCTGGAGACAGTATGACATGGAATACATTTCAGGTAGGAATTTTATGGGCCAGATTTTTGTCTTCTGATCATTTGATGAAGAGCATGTCTGTCTGTTTAAGATTTGCGCAGTTGTCTCTACCAACAGTAGCATGTTAAATATTTTTAGTCGTCAGAGTCTATGAACACACCTGTTCCACCGGTCCCAGCAACGGCAGTGGCATATGCCGCTAAGACATCCAATAACGCCTTAGATGATTTAGACCTGTTGGGTAAGACCCTGCTGCAGCAGTCTTTACCCCCAGAGAGTCTTCAGGTGAAATGGTAAATGTATAACTAGTTGAGCTATCCAAACTATGTCTTAAGGCTGTGACACACAATAAACCACAATTTACATGTCTGAAATATAAATAATGTGTAAACTTGTTCATTTTTCATCAGGGACAAATTTCAGCCTCATACCAAACCCACACTTCGAGACCTTCAGATCAAGTCTGCAACCACTCCTAGCCCAGAGCTGACCTGCTCCTCTGAGCCGGGAGCTCTTCTGAATTTACAGCCCACAGCAGGCGTCACTACAGCCTATACCCCTCAGGATGACTTACTAGCAAATATGACCGTTCCCCTGGAAACTATTAAACCCAGTAAGAATAACTAACGTCCTTCAGTTGTGCTGATACCTTTCATGGATCAAACTTGTAGTCTCTACACACATTTTGTGTTGTATTTGTTTAAATATAAGGAGCTAGTTTTTCTTACTTCAAATCATGTTTTAATCCTTTGTTTTCTTTCTGTCACCTCACAGGTAGCATGTTGCCTTTGACAATCTTTGATAAACACAGCCTACGGGTTTTGTTCCATTTTGCAAGAAGCTCTTCATCGCCTCAGTCGGATGTTTTGGTGGTGATCATCTCTATGTTGTCCTCTGCCCCCGTGCCCATCACAAACATACGATTCCAGGCTGCTGTTCCTAAGGTAACGCCAGCTTATATATTTGTGCGTTCATGGTAAATCTCGGTTTCATCTTTCATTGAGGCTTTATTGCATGTGTGGTTGCAGACAATGAGAGTGAAGCTCCAGCCACCATCAGGATTAGATTTACCTGCCTTCAATCCTTTACTGCCCCCTGCTGCCATTACACAAGTTCTTCTGTTAGCCAACCCTCACAAGGTAAACAAAACATTAAAGTTCAGGACTAACTGGCAGTTTCTGCGAAATTATCAATGTTCATATTGATATTTTGGTTTTAGGAGAAGGTGCGGTTGCGATACAAACTGACATTTGACTTAGGAGAAGAATCACACGACGAGAGTGGTGACGTAGAGCAATTCCCTCCACAAGAGTCTTGGATGAACCTTTAGTGGAAAAAAACTGCTTTCCTTCTAGTGACCTGTCTGCTACCCAGTGGCAGTTAACAACCAGACTCGACACTGATTCATCTGTGCATTTGTTTTCTGATCTGTGAAGCCTTTTTGTGGAAGCATTGTGTGTTTGCCTTTAGAGAGAAGGGTTTTCTTATCATTTATGTTATTTCTTTAAGAATATATAATGAAGTGAAGGTTTTAGCCAGATTTAATGAGGGTTTCATGCCTATACATTTTCTGCAATCATTTTATTTTTTTCTCATTTTCAGATGTTGATTAATACTTTTTTCACTTGCACTTTTCTTTTGCCCACTATGTTCTTTTTGATTTATTGTATTGTCAGTCTGCATGTGGTTATGTTAGTAATATACTAAACTAAGAAAATCAATTTCTTGGCAATAAACCCAAATTGAAATGACAAATATTACACTTAAACAGCCCATTTTATCGTGTATTTTGAGTTGTTAAACTCACAATTCTCAGCCTGTGCACTGTCCTGCTCTTGAACGTATACACGGAAGTCTTGTTGAAATGTACCATATGTGCCTAATCAGAAATTATTTGTTTTTCATGCTTGCGAGTACAGATATTTTGTGTTTTCTGTCATTTCACACTTTGTTTGGTTTGTTTTGGATGAGAGCTTTTTAAATGTCTCGGGATCCACACTTAATTTCAGATCTTCCTTTTTTTCAATCTAGAAACTGTTCTAGAAATGATCTCTTTTACCCTTGCTACCCCTAAATGATGTTAGACAATTAGTAAAATGGCATTTGGTAATGTTCACCATATGCCCCAATACTGAGATAATGAAAATTGAACAATTTGGGGTATCGGACACTTGTGTTGCCCTGTACAGCTTAAGGTCTATAAAAACCTTTTTTGCATTCCAAAAAGTATCCCTACAAGTGTTTTTCACTTGACAACGTGTAATTGATATCAGTGTTGCAGCTGTACATTATCCAAAAACAGACTAAACATATGGAGAAGTGAAAGTAGTGCAAATATGTATTTAAATTAAATAAAGTTATTCTTTTTCTCTGGGGTTTACATTTTCAATCTTATTTTTCTTTAATTAGCAGTAAGAGAGAGATTTGACTCAGTCTTTATTCAAATCTAATCTGTGTAACAAAGTAAGTGTATAAAACACTGCAAACTATTAAAATATTCAGCTCACACTTTTACTTGTAACTAAATGCTAGAAGAATAACTATCATGTAATACACTATTTCTAATTCCCCTCATGTAAATTGAATTTTATAAATGAAACGTTGACGTTTTTAAAATGTACATACACAACATATTGTCTGTAATCAAACAGAATGCACTCCTTTATTCAGGAAAATACAAAAACAATCATATCTATAGATTATTGATGTAATGAATAAAGCTAAAATGATTGGATAAATAGCATTTATCTCTCTAGACCTATAGCTTGATAAACGGTTAAACCATACTTAACTATAGAACGCAACAGTGAATAAAATAGTACAGGATATATTAGGCAATTACTTTTAATTGCTCAAATGATAGAAACAAGGTTATTGTTCCAGAAACAATTTTGAAAAGCAATGGATTTTATTTTCGGACATTGGAAGATGGGGGTGGTGGGTGGGCAAACGGATATTGCCCTGGGCCAGTGAAGCCCATCATGGGTTGTGGCAGAGGAGGGAACTGCTGTGCCATGAGTGGTTGTGGACCTGGTCCAGGCTGAGGAGTGGTTTGAGAAGGCTGTACAAACGGTCCCGGAGGGGGTCCAGGTTTATCTTGCCCTCCTCCTCTTCCGCTACTAGGACCGCCTGACTGGGAGCTGCCCCCTCTGGAGTCATACTGCCCCTCTCTTCTGTAGCCCTGGTGTTGGTCACCTCCTCCTGCGTTGTCGGAAGATCCTGAGTTGTAGTTGCTCTGCACATCTCTGCTGCGATCTCTATAAGATGATGAGCGGTCATTGCGCTTGCTTCCACCTGACCACCCATCTTTGCCGAAGCTATTTTTGCGGCTTTCCTTGTTGCAACCGGGTGCAGGGTGCAAGCGACGATCGCATTCATCCTGGTACATTAAGTTGGGGTTGTTTGAGCTTGAGTTGCAGTAACGTGTCCGTCCACCTATGAATGAAACAAAGTTGTGCATCTACTTTCATGTGATCTTACATTCTTAAAATAATACAGCAATATCTCTGATATGTGTTAAACCACTTTCTCTTCGACTCCCACGGCACATCTCTGAAGATGAGGTGCATTACGGCAACAGATGATCATAAATCTCTCACCTCCACTCCCACGGCTCGTGTCCACCAGCTGCAGTAGTTTGGGGTTGATGGCTTGCCTGGCCTCCTCTAGAACCCGCACCAGATCTCGAGCCTGCCGCAGGTTTCCAGGCGTGAAAAAGGTGTAGGCTGTGCCTTTGTTAGTACTGCGGGCAGTGCGCCCAATACGATGAACGTAATTCTCTGATGAATTTGGATAGTCATAGTTGATGACAAACTTGACATCCTCCACATCTTCATGGTGCAGCGATATGGAGATAGAGCATAAAGAACAACAAATTAAAGAGCGAAATGAGAGGAAACTGATTGGACCTTTTGCTGTGCGTTAACAAGTTTACTAAAACAGCAACTGAAACTTTAAACCACCTGTGTCCTAGATTAGCACATTTTGAAGATTTTACAGGCCTGCCTATCTGTCAACCATAGGCTGAGAGCCAAAGCTTATTACAGAGAACATTCAAAAATAAATAAGTAAAAAGTTTTGCAGTGGCATTCCCCCAGAAATGGCCAGGTACTGTAAATGGAACGCAGCAAGAAAGTTTCAAGCTGGTGTAGTCCATAAGGACATGCACAGCTGGAGGCCACAACAGATATTGACTCCTACTTTTCTGTGCTGTTCGGTTTATTACAGTAGTAGTAGACTTGCTCTACTATTGTGTGTGCAAGACAATTTTACCAGTGACAGAAACAGATCCTACCAGACATCAATAGTGTTACCACAAAACATATTGTAGGATAGTAGACTTCATTCATGTGGATTTATTTTATTTTAATGGAGCGGACTGGCATCAGGGTAAATTCAAGCCGCTAGCAGGCCCATTGGCACTACTGTGACATGGAAAATCAATCAGAGCCAATCAATGGATACAAATTTTCATATAAGGTCAGGGTCTCAGACCTGGTGGAGACATGCAATGCAGGCTCTATGGTCTACATCAGGGATGCTCAATCTTGCTCCTGGAAGGTCAGTGTGATACAAAATTTGGTTCCCAATCAAACACATCTGTATTCAGGATTACTAGAAAAAGTTTGATTTTGATAAGAGTTGGAGGGTTTGAGCCAGAACCAGTACGGGGCCACCAGTTTGACAGACTCCCGCTCTGTTGGGATGTTGCTCAGAACCAAAGGCAAGAGGGCTGAGTAAGCCTGTAAGACCACACTTCCCATGGGAAATTCCTTCCCTCGACAGGATATCCACGCCACAGCTGTGGTGGCCAGGTACTCATACTGCTCTGATCATGAAGTGCATTGGCTGCTTCTGAAGGCAAAAGAGCATCAACATGCACAAAGTAGAAGGGGCTTAAACAAAGCCGCTAGATAAGGATGTCTTATGTACAGCTATGCTTTGCTAATGCGCTTCTTATT
The DNA here is from genome assembly GCF_015846415.1 of Triplophysa dalaica. Lineage (NCBI taxonomy): Eukaryota > Metazoa > Chordata > Actinopteri > Cypriniformes > Nemacheilidae > Triplophysa > Triplophysa dalaica. Next base: position 7,749,369 of record NC_079547.1, on the reverse strand, counting down.
TTAAACAGATAAATGCAATTGTTCATTTTTGTCTCGCAGTCCAGATGAAAAGAATTCGAGGTTATAGGGCCAGATCCACCAAATTGTTCTAAGACAAAATATGATGTGGTTCTTAAGATAAATTATAGACTTTCTTTAGAAGCTCTTACACATTTTTATAAGAACATTCATCTTCATTTTTTCTTAAGAATAAAACGAAACATGCTTTGAAAATTCATCTGGAGAATCAAAGCAAGCAAAAATGAAAATTCTGTCATCATTTACTCAACTTCGAGCTGTTACAAATCTATATACATTTCTTTGTTCTGATAAACACGGAGAAAGATATTAAGAAGAATGCTTGTAACCAAACAGTTCTTGGACCCTGTTGACTACCATAGTGGGAAAAAATTACTTTTAATTTTTCGTTTTGTTGAACACAAAAGAAGCAAATATTTCAGGGGCACTTTTGACTACCATTGTATTTTTTTTTCTATGGTAGTGGAAATTTTTACAGCTAGAGAGCGAGTTATTCATGACAGAAGTTACATTTTTGGGTGAACTATCCCATTATGCGTTTTCTTAAACTTTTTTCTCAAGTTATACCTTAAGAAAAATATGGCAGTTATGAATTTTCTTAAGAATGTTTTGTGTTTCCGCCCCCAGATCTGGACTGTAGTCCACTAACTGGTGACCATAGACGGATGGACGATGCGTCCCCCATTAACTTCCACCGTAGAAAAATGAAGCCAAGATGTCTGAGAAATTGCCGCTGACTTATTGCGCCAATGACGTCATTCAAAGCCAGAGTCTCGCAGTAGTGACTTCTAGGTCCACCCATATTCCTCACTTACCTGTCATAAAGACACATTACATGTACAGTACACTAAACACAATATAAACCATATAAAGTGAGCAATATAATGTTTCCCCAACAAAGTCCAGTAAAGATCTGTCAATGAGTATCAAAAACATGATTCTGTTAACCGTGCCTGGGTATTGTTTGGGAGTGTTATTGAGCATTGGGATATTTGTTGGGTTGTCTCTTTTTGCATTATTACAGTCTATTCTATTATATAAACCTAAAACTGCAGTGTGCTAACAATAAAGCAGTATGACTGTATATGATAATAGACAAATATTCCACACACAGCACTTACCATACAAGTTCAATCATGATTAAAGCGGTCAAGACATGATTTTTTTTTTAACAGACTTTCTAAGACTTTGCAGATTTTTGGGAGCAAGTTTATTCTCCTCTGCAAATAAGAATGAACCAATAGCAAAAAAAGTCATAACCCCTTAAATTGACATTTGCCACACTACAGAAATAGTATTTATGAAAAGGGCAGCAACTAGGGCATGGCAATGTACTTACCCTAGATTAGGTTACTCTTGGCTGGGATCAGTCCTGGGTCCAGTGGAGCGGCCCAAGAGGAAGAGGTTAATGTGGGCTCACGCGCTGAGATGCCCTCCCCTTCACCCTCGGCCCTGTCCCGGCAACGCCAGACGGGAGCAGAACCGGCTCTGCCCCAGTTCTCTCTCTCTCGCTGGGTTGCAGGGCCTCCACAAACCGGACCAGACTGTATCCAGCACTTTCTTACTGTTTATCTTTATTGTTCCTTGGGGGGATGCCCTGGCTCTATCTCATTGGAGTACTTGAGTTTTTACGTTCAACTGACAGCATCCACATTTCAAGCCCAAATGTTAGCTGCTACCCCTTAAACGAAATAAACAGTTTTCCTCTTAGGGTAGAGGAGCAGCGGATGGATTCTATCCATATCAAGCCCTACGCTACTGTGTCATAGAGCTCTGGTTACATGGTAGAGGGAGGGCGCTGTACAAAATAAGCACAGCATGCCTGGGTTGCCAGTTAGGATGTCAAAAATCCTGAAGGGGAAAAAAGAAGAATCATATTGTAAAACACTGGCATAACCTAGCATAAAGGCTTTTTCCTCTCCATGTTACCACAGCTAATTAAAACATAACAAGAAAACCTGAAAAAAATATAGAACAGCAAAATTACTGCTGCAAGAAGCAATTATGGGGTCAAGCACACCAACTGCATAGTTTTGATGTAGTATTTTTTCTGGTCTTGGGCACTATTCACTATTCTTATTTCTATGCACCATATTGTGTGTCAATCATTCTGTTGTGGTGTCAAAAACCTGTTTTTCAATTTTTTAGAAAGCAATTTTTTAGCATTTCAAAAGTTCTGAAAAACCTACTATTTGATTAACTCTTTCCCCGCCAAAGACGAGTTATTACGGCAATCAGTGTTTGTACTGTTGTACAGCAGGTGGCGCAGCTACACACCTTCGGGAAAAAGTACAGAACCTAGAATGTATATGTTTTATCAGTTTTTAATGATTGTTCTGAGTGGAATCTGGGCGGAAAAACGTTAATTATCTCAGCTGTTTAATCAAAGTGATGCATTTTTGAAGAAACCTACCCACATATACGGAGTGATAAAAAACTAACAAATGAGAATAGAAGAATACGGTTTCTTTTGTTTAAAAGCCAAGACTGTTCTTTCATTTGAAATATTGTTTTTCCATATATTCTTTACATAAAATTTACTGTGGGTCATTAAAATTTGGTGAAAATGTTAAAAAACGCGGGCGTAGGCTGGCAACTTTTTTTAAAAAAGGCTGGCGGGAATGAGTTAAGCTATAACTGGGTATTTTGTCTGATTTGCACACAATATGGCATATACTGTATCATTCAGAGACAAAAAGTGCTTCCAGAAAGTTGATTAACATATGAGCCAACATAATATGGGTGGGCCAAATAATGACACAATATTCTGTATCTTGTGAGCATCAAACATGAGAAACCCTTTAAACTCTACAACTAACCACCAAAAAAACTATCCAACTCATTCACAATGTATATTCTTTCAAACGTTCCACCAATAATTGCCACTTGCACTCTATTTATTATTTAATATAAAAAATTGTCTGTTTTAGTTTAGTATTTTAGTTTAGCCTTTGTTGTTGAATCACAGTTGTACTTGCTGATGTGTCTTTCAATATCACTGTCCGAATGCAATAAATTACATAATTGTTTTGATGGACCTACTGCCTTAGATGTTGTTGTTTTAATGATGGACAAAACATAAATAGCCTACCTTTGCTGGTCAAAAACCTTTTAAATCCATCTGAATCGTATTTTTTCTTAAATTGGTTATAATCTAATGACACATGCGAATGTCTGGCCATATTTAAAGGCAAAATAAAATTTTTGATGAAACAGTTTTAAAATACTATGTTTTTTTATTTCCTGAAAAGTAGCTTGGAGATAAGAGGTTTCTGCCAGACAGCAACAATATTCACGTCAGCAAGTTGTTTCAACCCTTGTTTGGGTCAAGTACAGAACTTTCTAAGCTAATTTAACTCAACGGTTGGGTTAGTCCATATCTGACTCAACCGTGTGTTGAAACAACCCAGCATTTTTAGAGCGTGGAAAAGGTAACCCTCTATGGTATGGCCTCCTGGCAACATGACCAAGTCAGTTGGCTGTAACTAAAAATAAATTAATAAAATTATGACTCATGATCCGAGAGCAACCAGCCAAAATTCCCTGAAAAAAACGGTATATTCTCTATAATGTTTTACTGGTAGTTCTTTTCAAGACTTACAAGAGTCTTACAAGTATGCACGTACGCTAGTGTGCGTGCGTGTAACATAACCTTAGCCCATATTTCATGCATTTTACATCAAAATAAAATCTAAATAATACATCATAACACCTTACGATATATTATAAGAATGTGCAAGTTTCCCCCTAAAGAAACATGGATCACACTAGGCTGTAACAAAGGTATTTGGTAGTCTACAGTATAAAAAAGCATGCACATACATAGAATTTGAATTTGGTTAAAAATATCTTAAATGCATTACAGCCAAACAACTCTTTTCTTCTCTCTACAGACACATTAAAATATAACTTCATTTCATTACATTTTGCTTAATTGCACTATGATTATTTCACTAGCAGGGGTTTAGAATAAATTACAGTGGGCAGTATAAGTTCTAGGTCCATTTGAAGTTGCTGTTATTAAAAAATGAGACTTTAAGCTGTAAGTCTTAAGTCTGTAAGCTGCTGGTTACTTTTAAGTAATTCTGGTTGACAAATTCAATGAAAACAGGGATTCAAGCTGATGAATACATTTATGATTGACGTTTAATGAATAGTTCACCTAAAATTGACTCAACCTCATGCAATCTTACAGAAAATGTACGTATATGACTTCCTTTCTCCAGATGGCATGTGGATGAGTAAAATTGGCTTTTATTTCTTTAGGTCTTTTAAACTGATTCACTGGTTCAAAGGCTTATGAGAGTGACCGATTCCTGATTCTGGCTACACTGATAATGCTTTTGAATGATGTTTGAAAGATGTCCAACTAAAACATTACTACTTCTGCCTTGGCACAAAAAATTCAACAACACTGTTACAGTATTTTAGTATACATTTAGAGTAACATTTTGACATTAACTATATGCACTACGTAAAATGTCAAAATATAAGAACATACCCAGTCCCCGTGAAGCAACATCAGTTGCGATCAGAATAGGTGCCTTTCCACTGCGGAACTCTGGAAAAACACATAACACAACACACTATGATTTATCAAACAATCGCATGACAGCTTTCGATAAGACATATCCCTGTAAAGGTTTACCTGATAGTACCCAGTCTCTCTCTGGCTGGCTCTTGTCACCATGAATGCACATTGCAGGCCACCTGGATGAAGTCAGAACACACATTACAACAGGAATATACAGTATCTTAACATATTTCGACTTGAAATATTTTTTTAACTACAAACTTGATCTTAAAAACTATCCAATCACATTTATAAATATTTATATATCTCTACATATACATACAGATTAGTCTCACCCATCTCTTCGCATCCTGCGAGTTAGTTCATCACAACGTTTTTTTGTCTCAGCAAAAATGATGGTTTTATTTTCTTTTTCAGCCATGATTTCCTCCATTAGGTGAATCAACCTGGGAACATAAGACATAAAAAGAATAGCTTCTTATTAAATACAGTAATTTTAACTCAGTATAACCACTTTAATGGGTTGGCACTCCATCCAGGGTGTATCCTGCCTTGATGCCCGATGACTCCTGAGATAGGCACAGGCTCCCCGTGACCCGAGGTAGTTCGGATAAGCGGTAGAAAATGGATGGATGGATGGATGGATGACCACTTTAAGTTTTTGAGGGCCAGATTTACTAAAAGTTAGTGTGAGATAGCCAATGGGAGTGTACATTTTTGCGGGTGATTTACTGATGCACTTAATGCTCACATAACTATTTTACTTCTGCAAACCTTTCAGGGTGTAAGTACTAAATAAATACATATAATTTGATTTAACAACATTAAAACCATTTATGAAATGTATTGTTTTTGTGTCAAACTGAGAAGAAGGCTATATAAGGTCAATATACACAGTCCAATGTATATTGACCAAGCCACACCAACTCAAACTACCGCACAGACCACGGTAGAACCTACAGCGCATTGTGCTTGTATTAAATACTGTAACAGTATTCATAGCTATTGTTATTCTTATTAATATAGTAATTAATTATTCACAGACACTTAAAAAAACACTTAAACTGTAAATACCAATACATTCATATTCAAATTCACATTGGAGATGAAACTATGGAAAAACCAGCTCACTTGGTATCTTTTTCATTTTCCATGCAGACGTCCACTATCTGCAGGATGTTGTGGTTTGCGCTCAGTTCTAGAGCTCCTATGTTAATCTGGACATATTCGCGAAGAAAATCTTCAGCCAACTGACGCACCTCTTTAGGCCAAGTAGCACTCCACATCAGTGTCTGTCTATCAGGCTGGAAAAAAAAAACAGCAGCAAATTGAAATCATTTACCTTAATGAACAGTAATTCAGAATAATTTATTTCTAGTTTGGGGTCTTAATCTACCAGAAATAGTTCAATAAAACAGTTTTGTCTGGTTCTCGAATCTGATTGGCTGATCAATTCAGATGTTCCAAATCGATTCCGATTCACAAGCTCTTGATTCGATTTGATTCTCCATTCAGATCAATGATTACAGATTAAATACAAATCCTACATTTCGAAAAAAGATCAGTAGACATCAGATTACAATGGTGAATTCAAAATTGAAATGAAGAGTCAAAAACTGTATATTAAACTTTAAACACACTTGGGTATATTGAAACAGAACAGTTGCATACCTTGATCAAACATGATCAGGTTATTTTACATTTAAGATACAGTATAACAACAAAATGTCTCAAAATGAGCTGTAAAGAGGCTGCTTTCATGTGAACAGCTGCCTTTTGTGTAAAGGTGATGTTAAATTCGACAACACACCGGCATCCGCAATGTTAATTAAGCAATAAATAAACGAAATGTTCCCTGTTGTAACACCCACGCGTTGTTAATAGAAAAGTGACATATAGTGGAAAGTAACAGCAATAACATTCACGTTAAGAATCGATATCGAATCGAACAGATTAAAAAAAACTATTATTTTTCCACTGTCCTACTGTTAACCATGCTATATTCCACCAGTATTACCACGGGAACCGTTTCACTGACAGTTTGTATCACTCTGCCACTAAGCTTACTCGGACTATGCTGTCCTCCTAACTGTGTCACTCTGAAGAAGCAAGACAGCTAGCTATACACTTCTGTGATACTTTCTCATTTTTGTAAACTTGCAATAAACAAGATATGAAATAAGAAATTGGAGTTGAAGTTTGGCATACAAATAAACGCATGTGCTGGAATCTGCAGTGGATGTACATGTGATAGAACTTTCTTACATGACATTGATCACAACTTAACTTCCAAGAATCAATATTATGTTAACACATAAGATGAATGTTTACATACTAAATAAACTTACAGGTCTATCATTCTCCAAGATAAACGCTTGTTTGCGTGCTGAACTGAAACTGATGCTCTAGTTGCCTGTTGAAATCAACACCATGTATGGAATAACAAACTTCAATACTGCAAATGGCCACTAGTTGGCGGCTATACTCCATTATAATGGGCATAACATAGACTCATGAAAGTGAAACGGAAAGTTGTCTGTGTTGGCAGTGTAGCTTAGCAATTTATTCACAGCACTCATGGTTTCAAAAATGAAAGGGCAGGACGTGAGGGTCTCGATCACACGCTTTAGATAACAGAAACAGCTTTGTTTCATTCATACACACCCGCCTTTGTTATTTCTCAATAATAACTTAACTGTAACGGCACAGCACAAATTTTAAAGATGTGTCGGTTTGGAAATAGTAATTTTTGGTGGAAGAAATAGTTCCCCCGTTCCAAACAGATCTCCACACAATCTCCCAAACCTGCCTACAAGAGCTGGAACTGATGTGAGATTTGACACTCGTCACTCCCAATGTGTGTATGTGATGTACAGATACATGAACTATCGGATATTGTGGTCAGGTAAATCAATACTCACTCTGATTTGTTCAACTATTTTGCGAATTTGAGGTTCAAATCCCATGTCCAACATACGATCAGCCTCATCCAGGACCAGGTATGTGCAGCGACGCAGGCTAGTTTTTCCTTCCTCCAGGAAGTCGATCAAACGACCAGGTGTGGCGATGCAAATTTCAACACCTGTATAAGATTAAGTGGAAGTGTTTTAACTTGCAAAGTGAATTAAAAGTGTTTATTATAAAAGTCCACGTAGAAAAGATCATGACCAAATAGAAAATACATTGTTGTTAGTGTTCGTAAACTCCCCCACCTCTCTCTAAATCTCTGATCTGTGGACCCTTTGGAGCACCTCCATACACACAGGTGCTTTTGATCTGGGATGTTTTGCCATATTCATAAGCCACCTGTTGCACCTGCTGGGCCAATTCACGTGTGGGTGCCAGCACAAGACACTAAACAAAACAAAGAACAGGAAAATCGAAGAATTAAAATATTATACAAAATACTTTGAATTTATTCCGTTCCTAGAATGCATTTAAAAAAAACATAACGCTGAAAAAAGTACCACAAAACAAAGTGGCCCTTCTTCATGTAAAATTGCATGGACAAACTTGTCAATCTTTTTTTCGTAATCCTAGTAGACTGGATTTCCTAACTTTAAAAAGTGACTGATAATCTGGAGCTATTCCTGAACCTTTTTCAGGTGTGAGAAACCACTGCTAAAGGAGTTTTATGACACCATAATTCTAATTGGGGTATAAGTAGTGCAGTTACTTACTATGGGACCATCGCCTCTCTCCAGGTAGGGTTGGTGGTTAACGTGTACTATGGCAGGAAGGAGATACTGTAGAGGAGAACGAGGTACAGTAAACTTATGACTTGTTATTTATGTTGCTTGTTATCTCTAGTTGTAGGTGCTGGGTCTCTTACAGCCAGTGTTTTTCCAGAGCCGGTTTGAGCAATGCCCACCATGTCTCTGCCACTGAGAGCTAGAGGAAAACCTTGAGCCTGGATAGCAGTGGGCTCCTTAAAATTCTGCTGCAACAGTATGTCTATGACGTATTCTTAAAAAACACAAGAACATTTTGACATCAAAGGAATCAATTAAATTCATACAGATTTACATTTACTGTGTCAGTCTTTATTTAACATTCAACATCTGCTTGACCACATTTTACAGTACATTCATGACAATACAACTCCTTAATGAAGTTCATCTCTGCCAGTCAGAGAAGCTATTCATTATTAATGAGGCTGCATGTTTTTATCCTATGAAACATCCTAAGATATTTCAATCAAAGGGATTGTTCATCCAAAAATTGTAATGATGTCATCATTTACTCACCTTCTAGTTATTCTAAATCGATATAAATGTCTGTTCTGATGAACACAGAGTTGGATATTCGGAACAGTGCTTATACGCAACAGTTCTAAGGCCCCATTGACTACCAAAATGTGAAAAATAACCTTACATTTCTTTGTTCAAAAGAAGATATTTTGAAGAATGTAGGACAGCAAACAGTTCTGGGCACTTTTGACTACCATTGTCATTTTTTCTACTATGGTAGTGAATGGGGTCCAAGAACTATTTGGTTACAAGCAAATATCTTTCTCTGTGTTCAACCAAACAAAGAAATGTATACAGGTTTGAAACAACTCAAAGGTGAATAATTCATGACAATTTAAATTTCGGGGTGAACAATCCCTTTAATGAAGGCATGTGGAGGGTTACATTCATGACTGTAAGATCACCCGGTAGTGTAGAGAGGCTGAAGCGGTCACTGGTCACTAAAGTGTTTGTATCTGCGTTGTACAATTTTGAGGGAGGACATGGATCGTGAGCGTTTGTTAAATTTTGAGAGCCTTAATGTGCCTCTTTGCTGCCTTAAACAGTCTGTTAATACATTTAAAGGCCACTTCAGATTTGATGGTAATGTCTTGTGTCTATTATTCTTAATTATTCTGATTTGAAGTGAAATTTCTGATCTGAAGAAATTGACATGAACAGGTAATACATTTACATATTTGAAATAAGGAAGTAAATATCCAAGATATACAAAGTTAATGTGTTAAACAGAAATGAATTAAAAACACTCACGAGGGAACTGAGCTTGATGGAAGCTGGTGACGGGCTTTGGGCAGCCATTGCCTCTGACAGTGATCTCTTTCCTCTTGCAAAATTCTTCAACATCATACTATAAAATATGAAAAATACACACAGTGCTTTGGCTAAAGAATCTTTTAGGAGTTGACCAACAATATGTGCACATGAAACCTTAACAAATCAGACCCACAAAAGCAGTGTAAAACAGTTAAAAAGCATCTAATTATTATAGCCACATTTTTCTGAGCTCTTACAAATGATTATATAAATTGATTTGACTAAAATGTTGACTACCGAATAATAGAAAGATGTCAAGGTAGGTTATCACCTGACTCATGCAATGAACTTCTGGGTGTTCACTATAGAAGTTCTTCTCAAACTTGGACAGCTGGTCCAGGTCCCATTTCTTTCTTCTTAGCCGGTCTCCAGGATTCCCAAACTTCTTGGGAGGCGGTGGAACAGCTCGGCTGGAACCAAAGCGAGGCCTGGTAAAAATAATGATCTCTAAGTTAACTGAGCTTTCTGCTGTAGTGAGCAGTGTTCCATATCTTTGAGAAATGTGAAAGAGCAACTAAAACTGAACCAATTACAAATATCTTATGTTGTCATGTCTTACCCTTATATTTGTGAAAAGTAGACTGTCCCCCCCCTCTCAAATGTTTTAAAGGTATTTTTGCATCCCCCTACGAAAATGACCCATGGTTTCATTATTGTAACAGTGTAGTTATATAGCCATGATTTTTGGTTGTTTTAATACAAATACTACTGTACGATTATTGTAGCAAAAAACATGGTTAATTCGGGGTTACCATGTCTTTAGTATTGAAAACAAACCAAAAAAAATATTGGTAAGGGACAATTACGTTTTTCCGTTTTTTAAAACAATCACACTTGTGTTATATCCTATTTCTTCAAAAGTCTATGCACATGACAGACAAGATAAAATTGCTTGAGTCTATGCTTCATCTGTAACTGACATGGTTAAAACTCAAAAGCATATGTAAAGTAACACTACTTAAAAAATAAAAGAGTGCCCACCCTTTGTCCCGTCCGCAGTCTCTCTCTCCATATGAAGATCTTACTCTCATCTTCTTATTCTTGCACAAAAAGGACGCTAAAAGTCAACTCTGACAATCGTGGTAAAATATTTATTACAATACTTTAAAAAGGATGCAGCTTTTATACAGTCCCAGGAAATAAGACGCAACAATAGAACCTAAATATACACCAGCTCTGTGTTGAAATAAATATTATAGTCAACGGAGCAAAAATATAGTGATTATTTCGCTGAAAAACGGCGGTTGAAGCAAACAGAGATGAACATGAAATCTTTCATTTAGCTTAAGTTAAACATCATTGCGTCTTGGGCTACTGGAAATATCGGTCCGTTCCAAAACAGTCGCAGCAAAACATCGTTGAAACACAATCGATTGTGATTGGTCGACAGCCAGCAGCATTTAGAAAAGTATTACCTTCCACATGACAGCGCAGTTCCGGATACGTAGTTGACATTATTGTAAACAAGTGTCGTCTACATGAAGCATGCGCGTTTTTGCAAATCTTATAAACTTCTGGTTTTGAGGCCCAGGAACATAAGCCTTATTTTGATTATATTCTTATGATAGACTTATGTAGGCATTATTGATTTTCTTCTGCCATTACGTTAAAAGCCCCTTTGTAAATAACTTATAAGGGTGTTCATTAGGTGCTATATTAATTCATTTAAAAGACAGTTTATAAATATAGCATTGAGACGTTAATTTCGTGTTATAAAGTTATAAAAACTGAATTTATACTCATACTAATTCATATTTATATTATTTTTAATTTAATGTTATTGATCCTTCCCGAGTTCTACCAGAAGTTAAGTTTGGGCCAAATACAGTAACGTTTGTTTACGCTGGATTTCCACTGAAACGGTCTATATAAATAATAATGAAATAAAACGCAGACTTAAATTAGTATGCTTTTACTATTTATTAACGCCTAATAAATATGCTCATTTATTATTGTGAGTGTAAAGTTTTAACTAACTGAACGAGGAGGCATGTGTAGTTTGTCGAAAATCTAGTTACTGGACCAAAAAAAGGTAATGACTTCGATTGATTTAAAGGTAAATAATGATGTATTATGTCATAAAAGTAAAATCTTTGTATTTCTCAAAAGAATGACAATGCGTTTTAGGCCAATTAGGTTTAATTTAAAATGGATGCAAAAATGCACTAAATATAAGTTTAACCAACAACTAGTCTTTACAGTGTATTCCACAATGATAAGTGAACTAATAATTAACAGGGTAACTAATGAGTTGAGCATGAATGATGAACTCTATATTTTCATAAAAGGCATCAAACCCCATTTATAACTGTATTTTCTTCAGAACATGAACAGCCAAACCTTTATAAGGAAAATATAGTCAGAGACCAACAAATTAAATACAAAATGACTTGAGGCCTAATTACACCAGGAAAAACATTACATTTCTCCAAATATACACATTTGCTGCAACTTGTCTTTTAGCCGTTTCACAGACTTTTGTCCTCCATATCCTCTCTTTGGGATTCCGTTTCTTCGCGAGGCTTCTTCACATCTCCAGAAGCGGTGCCAAAAACTAACCCTGTGCGCTGGAGTACAAAAACACCTGCACGCAACCCGCCCACATTCACCCATGCAGTGTAGCTTCTCCTCCACAGCTCACCCATCTGCAAGATTGCCTGCAAAAGATAGAAAATTAGAATAGAATGTATGTTTATTACTTATATTTGGAAACTATAAACGTCAATATATGTTCTAACTTGGCACTTGGCATGACTTAAAAAAAATCATTTATTCACCCTCAGATTGTTCTAAACCTAATAAATCTCTTTGTTCAGCGAAATACAAAGGAAAAATGTCAGTTACCACCAGATCTTATCCCCCATTAACTGTCATAGTAGGGAAAATAATTGCTTGGTTACTGACATTCTTCCAAATATCTTCCATTGTGTTTAGCAGAACAAAGAAATGTATACAGGTTTGGAACAATCTTACGGAGAGTAAATGATGACAGAATTTTCCTCTTTGGGTGAAGTGTTTAAAGAACTGTGAATGAAAATAAAGTCACCTTTGTGAAACACTTCTTGTCCTGGGTCAGTAGAACAGCTCTCCCTGTATCAGGTCTACAAACTCGAGCCATTTCCCGAAGACATAAAGGGTATAATTCCCAGTTCTTCTTCCTGGAACCCATTCTTTAAAGAACATACACACATATCACAAACTGTTTAATATATAAACTTACATATCTAAAGAACTGTAAAGAAAAAGGCTATCTTAATGTCACACAATACCTCTTTCCAAATGGCATGTCAGTAATAATGATATCCACTGAACTGCTCCTCACAGACAGATTGCACAAGTCCCACTGAATAATGTCTATGGGCAAGCCTGAAGAGCTAATGAAAAAAAACTTTGTAAATGGTAATGTTGATATACACTACTTAAATGATTTTTAGACTAGTATAAGGTGTTTATACATTTTAAAGTAGTGTGTACAAGTGGTTCTCAAACTATTGTCATGACATCACCCTCAAAACCACCATACTGTATGTGAAACACTGGTATACAGAGTATAGACTTTCTCTAAATTGTGTCATTTGCTACAGCACCTTGAGAAATGTTAAGCATCTTATATTTAGTCTTTTTACTTACCCTTAAGGAATGTGCAGTTATTGCCTTTCAAATTACACAAAACTTTAAATGATTTGACTGACAGTGCAATTATGACATCCATGTTAGACATGAACCTCACCTTCTTTCAACAGGTCGATTCTTTAGAAGATGCTTGACATTATTGACTGTTCTGTTGATTGCAATGCCATTGTTATCTCCTGCTAAAAAGAATGAATTCTGCCACTCTATGGCACCCTGATCAAACAAATATGAAAAAACATTTTGTAAAAAAAACAATGCACCAACTACAGTACATTTATGATTAAAAATCAAAATGTATAATTCTACTAACCTCTAAAGGTATAACTCCAGAGCCGCACATGGGATCTAAAATCACGTCTGATGGTTGAGGCTTGCAAAGTCTATAATGAATACAGTTACATATTAGTCTTTAATATCATTTAAATTTTCCTAAATTAATTGTCCTTTGTGTTTCATAAATGCTTATAAATCTTCAGGTATCGGTGTCGTAAGCAGTGTTTCTCAACCAGGGGAGCGCGGACCCCAAGTGGTCCTTGGCCTTATTGCAGGGGGTCCGCAGAACCCTTTTAAGCAGACCAGGTTCTTGCCAGGTGAACATTTACCACACACAGTATATAGCCACAAAAAATATAAAGAGACAATTTCTAAAATATATATTATTTTTTGTTTAATTCTGTGAACTTCTGACAACATTCCTACCAAATTTCTTATTTTGCTGACTGTCACTCTTTGTTTGTTTGAATTCAACAAACACAATATATGACTGCAATACATGCAAGATTTAAATGATTTATGATGTTGTAAATATAAAAACACACACTCATTACAGAAGCAGAGATTAAAACAAAAATAATTATTGTTGATTATTGCCTTTTATATAGTAATTGTGTGCATTTGAGTGAACTGAATAGGCATTAGTAAAGCAGTTATGAAAACTGGACTTATATAGAAGCCTTAAGTGGGCTGAGAACAATCCCCATCACTGAAAGATCACCGACTTTGGTTTAATTTCGCAAAAAAACTCCTGTTTTAATGAATGAATTTAATTAAACTGCACAATGAACTTTACATCATTTTTGCAGCGCGCCTTAACTTAACTATTTTGCACAGTGTTGCACCTGCAGCATGAATCGGGGTGTTTGAGATGGAGGGAGACAGATTTATTTTTGAAATGTGAGCTTTGGAAGATGGAGATTTCAGTTATTACTGAAGATCAACAGTTAAAAATCTAGCCTTTTGCAAGCGAATAATAGCTGTTTGTTAACAGAACATAATAAGACTGCAAAAACTCTCGTTATAATAAATGAATCAGACTTTACTACACAATTACTTCTACATGCTGTTTATAATAAACTCAAAGCAAGCGTGCAGTGTGCATAAAATTCCTAAGCATGTAGCATGCTTCTCTGTTACAAACTAAAGCAGCCATGTGAGTGAAGAGTGGCGTTGCTTCCAGCTAATAGAAGAATACTGCAATTTTTGGTGCTATTTTTTCACTTTCATTGGGTGGGCAAGACAAGACGCTTAGGTGGGCTCAGCCCACCCCTGCCCATGCCTGGACCCCGCCTTGCTTTAAAGGAGTTATATGACACGGCTAAAACTAATATTATCGTTTGTTTTAGATTTAATGCAATGCAATGTTAAAAACGCTGTATTTTCCACATACCGTGCTTGTTTGTATCTCCTCTTTGCCCCGCCTCTCTGAAAGACTCTTCTTACAAAGCTCATTGTTCTGAAAAGCGAGGTGTGCTATGATTGGCCAGTTAACCAGTGTATAGTGATTGGTCGAATACTGCAAGCGTGAGACGGAAATGTGACGCCTCTTACCATATTTGGAACATCAGGTTCCAAAGCAATTGTACTGACAGTACTGACTTGTGTATACATTTGGGCGGTCTTAGTCAGTATAGAATGCATCTTTTGTTCCGACACTTTCATTTTTGCAATTTTACGTGTCTAATACATGCATGGGCAACTAATAACACACCAAAGACAAAGAAAAACACGTGTTCGCACCATATGACCCCTTTAAAAATGTTTTGAGGTCTTATCTTGCAATTAGGGTTTGAAATTAACACCCACAAGACGCAGATAAAAATCTACCGAGTCGGCTAGTGCAGTCAAAGTAATTGCCAAATTGACTGGTAACTTGTGTTCATAAATTATATTCACTCACTTTGCAGGGAAGGTTCATGTAAACCAAATCATATTTAATATAGCCTGTTTCGCAGCTTCTGCGCATTTCTGACTCAAACATACCCGTCATGCGGCGTCATTTAGAGCGATCAGCAGGACCGTGAGAGAGTTGACTGCTCTGTTTGCTTTTGAATTGCTCTTGCAGCACGTTGATGTCATATGCCAGGTGGTTCTGTGCACTGCCACATGGAGTCAAACAAGCATATTTGCATTGACGCACCGTGCATTACCATATTCATGAGCTTAATCTCTTAGCAATAAACAGTAATGGAATCAGTTTTACCTCATAAGTTCAACCAATACTTAATTGCCTTCTATATCCCATATCAACCTTGATTAGTTAAGTGATTCAAGGATAGACATGAAACAGCTTTTATAATTCATTCAAATAAATAATACTATACTAAAATACTAAAGTAAATAATACTAAAGTATAGTACTAGTATAATTTACTGACCTAAGTATTACAAATGTGAGAATTATACATTAAAGAATTGATTTTAAAGTAAAACTTTGAATTTTCATGTCAATTCCACTTTTGCCAGACATATAACAGAAAATATTTAGTTTAATTACATCAGAAGTAACTATGATTAAATTTCTGAAAAAATCTGAGTAATCCCTTGCTTTACTTTTTCAATGGAAAAGTAATTAAATTACAGTAACTAATAACTCAGTAACCAGTTACATCCAACACAGATCACTCGTCTGTTTCCGACTCGTGACACTGTTCCGATTGGCCTCTATAGGAGCGTTTCGTGTCAGATCGGTTGTAAGGAAAGCATCAGGTCAGGTGCACGTCAGGGCAAGTTGGGCAACTTACAGGTACCGCACACCAGAGTTCAAAGTCCATATATTATATACAGCCGTGCTCAAATTTGTTGGTACCCCTCCACAAAAAACAAAGAATGCACAATTTTCTCTGAAATAACTTGAAACTGACAGAAGTAATTGGCATCCACCATTATTTATTCCATATTTAAAAGAAATCAGACTTTGCTTTTGTCTTTTTATTCCACATAATATTGTAAATAATTAAACAAAGGAAAATGTCATGGACTAAAATAATGGGACCCCTAACCTAATTATTTGTTGCTAAACCTTTAGAGGGAATCACTGCAAGCAAACGTTTTCTGTGGCTCTCTATGAGACTTCTGAACCTGTTAACAGGTAGTTTGGCCCACTCTTCCTGAGCACACTGCTCCAGCTGTCTCAGGTTTGATGGGTGCCTTCTCCAGACTGCAAGTTTCAGCTCTTTCCATAGATGTTGATAGGATTCAGAGCAGGACTCATCGAAGGCCACTTCAGAATAGTCCAATGTTTTGTTCTTATCCATTTTTGGGTGATTTTAGCTGTGTGTTTTGGGTCATCATCCTGTTGAAGGACCCATGACCTGCGACAGTAGGGCAGTACGTTTCACTGCAGAATGCTTAGGTAGTCTTGAGATTTCATTGTGCTCTGCACAGATTCAAGGCACCTTGTGTCAGATGCAGCAAAGCAGCCCCAAAACATAATCAAGCCTCCTCCATGTTTCACTGTAGGTATGGTGTTCACTTCTTTGAAAGCTAGATTTTTTTCATCTGTGAACATAGAGCTGATGTGACTTGTCAAAAAGCTCCAGCTTTGACTCATCTGTCCAAATAGAAGGATTGTGGCTTGTCAATATGAATAATAGCTAATTCCAGTCTGGCTTTTTCATGTTTTTCTTTCAAAATTGGAGTCCTCCTGGGTATTCCTCCGTGCTCAAAAAGCGACGGATGGTGCTATCAGAAACTGACGTGCCTTCACCTTGGAGTTCAGCTTGTATCTCTTTAGCAGTTATCCTTGGTTCTTTTTCTACCATTCGCACTATCCTTCTGTTCAATCTGGTGTCGATTTTCCTCTTGCGGCCGTGCCCATAGAGGTTGGTTACAATTCCATAGACCTTAAACTTCTTGATAATATTTGCAACTGTTGTCAAAGGAACATCGAGCTGCTTGGAGATGGTCTCGTAGCCTTTACCTTTACCATGCTCGTCTATTATTTTCTTTCTGAGTTTCTCAGACAACTCTATCGTTTGCTTTCTCTGGTCCATGTACAGTGTGGTGCACACAATGATACCAAACATCACAGTGACTACATTTCTCTGTTTAAATAGGCTGAATGACTGATTGCAAGATTGGTTACATGTGTGATACTAATTAAAGTAACTAATTGGTTTGAAATATCACTTTAATCCAATTATGTTTTATCTTTTCTAAGGGATACCAACAAATGTGTCCAGGCAATTTTAGAATATCTTTGTAGAATAAGCAATAATTCATCTCTTTCCACAGCTTCTTTGCTTTGCTATTCTATGACATACCAAAGGCGTGCAAGTATACATCACGTATAATCATGGCAATGCGCAATGCATCCAATGCACTCTCAAGCGCCACCAGCTGGTTATTTTCATAAGGTATTATTTCAGTTTTATTGGCTAAAAATGCTTTGTTAGCATTCCTTAAAATAATTAATTTATTGTTAGCATTATAGCCTATTAATATTTTATGCATTCATGCAATATAACGTTCCAAACCTAAGAAAGGAATCCAGAGGATTCCACAGCATACCTAGATATGTAATATAAGCGGGTATTATGCTTATTATGAATGAGTGAGCCTCCATGAATTATTGTAATTCATAAACATTCACACGCTTTAGTATCAAATGTAACGTTTACTAAGTATTTGTGAATCCAGAGGGGAGTTTTCAGGAAGGTCCGTTTTAAGCACAAATCTCTCATATATTTACAAATCTTTCATGAATGAGACTAGAATGTTTGTAAAAACACTATTAGAACGGTAACTTTTTTCCATTGAACATGTATTGTGTCAAAAATAGCTTCCAATCGATACAGCAAATCTTACCTAAGCATGCCGTAAGCCAGCGTAGGCCGTAGTGTGGTTGGGCCAAAGTGAGTGATGTTTCTCCTGTGCAGACTCACCTCTGTGAGGGCAATACCAATTACAACCTCCACATTATGAATGTTTAACAACACCTGGAAACAAAACAACCACATTAGTTATGAGAACTTTATTCGTTCTCATTTAAATTGAGAACATTTTCAACACTGCTCCTGGGTCAACTTCAGATGTGATAGTGCTACTACAAAGAAAAAGGTCTACATTTTGTTTCACAACCTTACCTCAATGTCAAATTTAGTCATATCTGGTTTCCAAAGAAAGAGATCTTGTACTGCTCCTCCAAAGTCTCGTGCAGCATCATTTGAGGAGAAGCAATGGTTGTCTCCAGCTCTGTTGCATGTTACTCGAAACTTTAAAGGCAATGCTTCCTGATCTCCAGATAGCTTTTCTGTCTGTGGTCCACTTTCTGGATGAGAAACATCAGTTTGGTTCGGCACCTGTAACGCTTCAAGATCTTCCGACAGACTTGTTGGATCTGATGGGACTGTTTCAGTAGTACATTTGGTGCTAACGTTGCCAGAATGATCAGATTTTTTGGAGTAGGTTCCTTTACGACGACCTTTCTTTTTCTTCAAAGAGTTGTTCATCTTCCAGACTTCTAAGGCACTGGTCCAAGACAGCTTGGCGGCCAACTCTTGCAGGTCCACCTGCTCTTCTTCCTGTTAAACAGAAAGATGTTCTGTATACACACCCTTCATTACCATCTAATTTTGGGCTGTTTACTTTTTATCTTTTTCTTAATAATGTACACTTATTGGGGCGGTTTCCCGTACAGGGCTTAAAACATAATAAAAAAGTACAAATAATTATAACCAAAAAGATCTAATAAAAACACTGACAAAATCTCCCACATACCTTTGTGCCTTTGAATTGGTAGTTGTCATATTTCTTAACCACAACAAACAGATGGTCTACAGACCTCAGGTTGTGTAACTTCAGATATACGAGAAAATGAAAATCATGTCAATTTAAAAGCTTAGAAATAGCAATTTTCTGTTGAAACATATCATATAATTTCATCACATTATGGTTAATAAAATGTGTCAGGAAATAAGCAGGAATTGAATCAAACATATTTTATTAATTTAATGCCTCTTAAAGAATAACTTCTCAGTTCAAACTGCTAGCTCTACATTTGCGTATTTGGCAGATGCTTTTAGTATATAATATAATATAACATAACGTAATGTAATAGAGAATTCTGTTTCTGTCCTACACATATATTTTCACACAGAACATCTAATAAATTGTTTTAAAAGCATCATAGATGACTGACCTTAGAAAGCTTGTCTGATGTTATGTCAAAATATATTTTGCCTCTGTCTTTGTTTATTCTGGCAGTCGCCTCTAGCTTTTCCTGGATCTCCTCAGCTGAAGTAAGCTCGAATCCAGTTGGGACAGTCGCTCCAATAGTTACAGTTTCATTCAGTTCCTGCATCATCAACACCAGATGAACTACAATAAAGCAAATAAATGTATAACATACCTCATGCCACAAAACAAATGTCCTGTGACTTTGATATTTTGATCCCTCTTATTGATTTCTTTTAAGAAAAAGTGCCCAGATCTGCCCAGATGGGCAACAGAAAAACACTTTTTTGCAAAGTAATTGAAGCTATCATAATTGAATTTTATGCAGAAGAAAAATTATTTATGTTTTGGATCATTATTACAACAGAATTCACATTAAATTATTGTTATTTTGGATTATAACTGCAATTGTAAAAATCTTTAGGCCTAATTTTTACAATATCTATAATACTTATATATATATAATATATACACTCCTGAACAAAATCTTAAGACCGAGGGAAACATTACAAGAATCGCATTTCTCGCAGTGGATCATAACCAGGTTATAAGTACTGCTTCAAAATGCCAAAACAAGAAACCAGGAGCAGGAGACAAAAAACAGAGAGTAGGCAATTTATTGAAAACTTCATTAAATCTCAAAGACCATAGGCTTAAAAAGTTAAAATCTGCACAGAAATATGGCTTTCATTCTATAGTTCTTCAAGCAGTCACACTGTAATGATCTCCTTATGGCAAAGGCAAAAAGGCTTTCTGTCTTTGAACGTGGCAGGATTTTTGAGCTGCACAAGCAAGGGCTTCCAAACGTTTCTAGCATGAAAAGGAGATCCAACTGGAGATGTTTTCTATGCGGCACAGTGTTGGAGGGTCCCTCATGATTTGGGGTGCTTTTTCCTTCAATGGGAACGTAGCTGGGTAATGTAGACATGTTGCAGCGGGCATCCCTCTTGACTTTGGGGGCCCTCGTCTGTGCGGTAATGACTGGGTCTTTCAACAAGGCAGCGCTGCAATTCTTAACACCCGCTTGACAAAGGACTTTGTCCCGGAGAATAGGGTCACTCCTTTGGACCACCCTGCATGTTCCAATGATATAAACCCCACTGAGAACGTTTGGACATTGATGGCAAGGGACGTCAGTTCAAGAAGGTCGATGCCATTTGTAAAGCCATCTTCAACACATGGAGCAACCTTGCAACCAGCCTCCTGGAAACAGTTGCATCAAGCATCCCAAAACGAGTGTTTGAAGTGATCAACAAGAATGGTGAGGCTAGTCACTACAGAGTCCATTTTTGACACTTTGAGTCTGATGTGGGGTTGTTTTGGGCTATGGTCTTAAACTTTTGATCAGCTGATGAACAGTCTGTTTGTGTTTTAATGAAGTTTTCAATAAATTGCCTACTCTGTTCTTTGTCTCTTGCTCCTGTTTGTTGTTTTGGCATTTTGAAGCAGTAACTTACTTTCAACGTTACACTCCACCAGCGAGAAATGCAAATACTCGTAATGTTTTCACCGTTCTTAAGATTTTGTTTAGGAGTGTACATAGAGAGAAAGAGAGAGAGAAATAAACGCGTATATTTGAGACATATTCCTGTACAACACTAGCATTTCTGGAAAACATTGAACATTAAAGACTGCAGATTTCAAAGAAAGACACATTTCAAGACATTTTAAAACGTACTTTAAAAAAATCTAAAACTCGAAATAATAATGCCATGACAATATCTCGGGAATAAATAATCAATCGTACAATACACACATTATGTCTTTTGAGTGGTTAAAAACAGCAGCTGCACAAAATGCATACAATAAATAAGTGACTTGCTCTTTTTACTCAATCATTCCACGTGCACTTAGCGAACACGAATAACTAAGAAACGAATACAAGATGCCTGCCTTTGTTTACGCAGATTGTGCACTACGAGAGGTGAGAACAGTCCGAGTTTTGGTTTATCTCCTAGCGGCGTCGCATTCTTTTATGGTACTGGCAAGTCGTACGACATCAAATCCAACTAATGAGGGCAACGTGCACTGTACACATGAACCCAGAATAGAAATCAACCGGTTTCTACTTCTTATTCCATTTCCGTTCACTCTTTTGGAGCACTACCGCCACCTACTGTACGTTATGACCAGCGCTGAGCCCTAGTCACTGGGGAACTCTAGTCGGGGGCATAGTAATACTGTACAGAAACCCACTCTGTATTTGTGTATGTAATATGTAACTGATGCTTATTCATATATAAAACGTCTGCTAGATTGTGAAATGGAACTCTGTTCCACCATCAAATTCACTCCCAGGACTGCTGATTGTGGCCTAAAACAATTTGCACAGACTGCAACTAGTGTTTTCTAATCCTGTTCTCCAACAAATGTCCTAACAGATTCAGAATTCACCACGAATAAAAATGCCTAAATATAAGTGTCTTTACATTTATTAAGCAACGCTTTAAGATGTTCAAGATTTTTGTTCAAATATTAAAGGTAATTGCTGTCAAAAAAATACTTTCCCCCATTGTCAATGCACCTCAGTCTCAATGGCTGTAGGGGGCGGAAATGTACCAAACTTGTTTTTCAACTGCCAGATGACACTAAAGAAGAAGAACAATGATTTGCTGTTCATGAATTTGCTACAGAATATGGAAACACATCAGGGAATCGAATGTATATTCTTTAGTGAATTTCATCCAACCTTGGGACCAAAGATCACATATCAGGTAACGACGTAGAAGAAAGTTTGGTGGCTAAATTAATCTGTAATCTTGTAAATCTGCAAACATAAGGCTTCATGATCACTAAAAATGCAGCAGTTTAAAGTTTTGTTCTACACAGTGCAGTGTAGAATGAGGTGTATGCATACGGAGCGTTGATGTGCGCTAAAATCAATATATTATAATCAAGAGTATGACAGTGAATGTTTTTTTTACATATGGGGATTCAAATTTAAAGTCTTTAATAGCGTTTAATTATATTCTTGTGACTTAATTATTCTTTCTTTTTTATTAAAGGTTCCGGAAGAATATATTTCGAGGGAGCTGTTTGATACTGTGCAGGTGTACATTATCACCAAACCAGAACTGCAGAACAAGCTCATAACAGTGTATGTACAGAACATAACCTCATACATATTATATACAATAAAACACATCACATACTTATACGCATATTACATGCAGAAATAGTGCATAGACAGATATTTAAAATGGGGTCATTTACAAGACTTCCTGTACACACTGGGTCACCCAAAACTGATTGGCACAACAAAATTAACTTTTGATTATTATGGTTTTATTTCATTTTTCACAAAATTGCAATGTGTCTTGATCTTGGCCGTTTCTCAATTCCAACTTAAATTGAGTTGCAAGTCACAGTTGATCACTTGAAATGAATCTCTTGTTTATAAGACTTACCTGTGTGATTGATTCAGGACTGCCATGGGAAAGAAGTTGATAGGCTGTCCAGTATGCATCGAGCATAAGAAATACAGCCGGAATGCCTTACTCTTCAACTTAGGTTTGGTATGTGATGCCAGGACAAAAACATGTGCGTTAGAGCCTATTGTCAAGAAGCTATCCGGCTACCTAACAACTCTGGAGGTAAGTGTTTATCTGTTTTACTATTCATTTACTATTTGTTTACAATGTTAAAATGTTCAATTGTATGTGTTCAACAGCTTGAAAGTGGATTCATTTCCAAGGAGGAGAGTAAACAGAAGCTGCTGCCTATCCTCTCCACACTTATGGAGAAACTTAATGTTAAAGGAGCCTGCACCCTACCTATTGGTGTGTATTTAATCGTCTCAATGGTTACCGCTGTCAGTGTTTCTCGCTGTTTTTAAAATGAACCTCTCACGGTTTTCTGACAGATGACTCCAATACCATCCACCTGAAGCTGATTAAACAAAGAAAGGATCCTCTGGTTGTTCAGGAGTATGATGTGCCAGTGTTTACTAAGAATAAGGACTACTTCATAAAGTCACAGTGGGATCTCACCACTCAACAGGTTGTATAAATTGCATATATTTACATCTGAGGAACGACCTTTAAATGTTCACCATGAACCATATACCAATATACTATTACCTAAAGTGTAATACATAAGGGATAATGTACAGGCAGCCGGTTGTTATTGCAGAAATATGCCCCGACAGCGTGCATCGCACTGAAGGGGTTTATTTCGTGAGCCAGCTGCTTGTACATTATCCCGCTTATTACACGGCTACTTGCCACATGAGAAAAAATAGACATGAAATGTGAATTTGAAATATTTTATTAGCTCGTTTTTACCAAATGCGTTGTTAATTAATTTGTAAATATAATGTCATATATCTTGTTAAAAGACATATTTATATTTAATTTGTCAACAAAAAAAATCAGTCAAAATGATTCGCGGCATCTGAGTTACTGTTATCAGTTTTGACAGGTAATCAGGGAATAACGGCAAATGTCGACTGGCCAATCAGAATCAAGCATTCCAACAAGCCGTGTAATAAAAACAAATACCACATAGTTAAAACAATACATATTTTTTAAAGAAAACCTAAATCATATTTTGCCGTCAGAAGCACAGGGGCATTCATTCTGACATTGTATTGTAAATGGTGTCATGCTAAAGATAATCTGTTTTTTCTGTCATCAGATTTTAGTAAATTTATTCAGATTTTTGAGGCACCAAACTATTTTCTCTTTAAGACTTGAATAAATTGAATGTCTACATGCCAAACATGGCCAGAGACTACATTCTAGAAACATTTTAGTGTAGGGCAAATCCAGTAAACTCTCAAGAGAATGTATTAATTACCAATATATTAAATTATCTGTTTATATTTTACTAAACCCAACAAATAGAGAAGGGATTCATCTTCATAGACCACAGAAAAGTTATTTTCATTCAACCATTTATGAGGAATATGGACCCTTATGGATCTGCCAGCTCCGTTATGGAATATTCAATTACCAGACTATGGAAAAATATGCTTTAAAAACTTCACATGGGTATTTAATCCCCCAAATATAGACATTTTACCTATCAGTATTCTAAAAAAAGATTTGGATAAAAACAAAACAAAACCTTTTTCACAGAATTTATTTTAAATGTAGCATGTTTCTTAAAATCTTCACATCGATATGCTTTTTATTGTTTTATTATTGTACAGTTTATAATGAAGAGAACTAGATGATTTTGTTTAGAACAGTTATACTGTGTATTATCTTTGTCACTGTATCACTGTAATCACTGTAGAGTATCAGTATAAACCTTAAATGTTATCATAAGAAGTTGACATCTAAGAAATAAGTAGTTGTTTTCATGTTTTGCAGATTCTGCGTTTTGTAGATGGCTACCGGCATATTCAGAAGATCTCTGCTGAGGCTGATGTTGAGCTTAATTTGGTGCGGATTGCTGTTCAGAATTTATTGTAAGTATGGTTTGTTCCTAAACTGTTGTATTTATGTCACAAAAGTTCTTATTTCAGCCACTTTTGCCAATTTTTACAGTTTGGATTAGTGACACTGGACTGTAGAAATGACACATGTAGTACAAAGAGTAAAATAAAAAGTGTCATGGCAACTGGATTAACAATACTTTTCTTTTATAGATATTATGAAGTTGTAACACTGGTATCAATATTTCAGGTAAAACAGTGTATTCTTATTTTGTTTGTTTTATACATTTCTTAAATTGTATTCTATATTATGTTTCTTACATTCTTGTTTCTGGTTTCCATGTTCTATATTCAGTACTCAAATGTTTACTGCACAACACCTAAAGTTCACAACTTAATAGATGATAAAGACCTTCAGGAAGAGTGTCTATCTTACGTCAGTAAGCCAGGTAAGCAAGCAAACAAAGAGTCACAGTTATTTTCTTGTTAGAATTTCAATTTAGTTTAAATTGATAGATCATTAGAATATATTCATATGAGGAGGTTTAAATGTTTGTTTACAACAGACATTTAGCTGTCTTGTGTTCATGTGTCATCAGGCCACAGGACAAGTCTTAGGGATGTGTTCCTGTTGTATTGTGGTTTAACCCCGGGTACAACTGTGCGTGATCTGTGTTCTCGCTATTCTCACCAGCTGCAGAGGGTAGATGAAAGGCAAGGCTGTCTCTCTCTCTCTCTCTCTATATATATACAGTCCAGCCCGAAATTATTCATACCCCTGGCAAATTCTGATTTAAAGTTACTTTTATTCAACCAGCAAGTTTTTTTGGACCGGAAATAACACAGGCTTCTCCCAAAAGATAATAAGACAATGTACAAGAAGCATCATTGTGGGAAAAAAAAATTCTCAGCTTTTATTTACATTTTAACAAAAAGTGGCATGTCCAAAATTATTCATACCCTTTGCAAACTGTCGCAGTATATTGGATAGTCCAAAGTTCTATACCATTCCAAATAGTCAAAGCTGTTCTAAAGCATCCTAATTACCCTGATTCATCTGGAACAGCTGTTTTAATCAACTCAACTGGTGAAAAACAGAAGCTCTCTGCTGTTGGTTTGTGGACAGTCATGGCTAAGACAAAGGAGCTCACTGAGGACCTGCGGCTGTGCATTGTGGCTGCTCACAAATCAGGAAAGGGCTATAAGACCATATCAAAATGTTTTCAAGTTCCAGTGGCTACAGTGCAAAGTATTATTAAAAAATACAAGATGTTCCGCACTGTGAAAAATCTCGGAGTACGTGGTCGGAAGCCAAAAGTGACACCTGTGCTGGCCAGGAGGATAGTGAGAGAGGTAAAAAAGAATCCAAGGATCACCACTAAGGCCATCCTGATGAATCTGGGCTCTGCTGGTGGCAACATCTCAAGGCAGACAGTCCAACGGACACTGCACACCGCTGGGTTCTACGGACACAGACCAAGGAGGACAGCACTTCTCCAGATAAGGCACACAAAAGCCCGCTTGGCCTATGCAAATGCTCATCTGGACAAAGAAGAAGACTTCTGGTCTTCTGTTTTATGGTCCGATGAAACAAAGATTGAATTGTTTGGCCACAATGATGTAGCCTTTATTTGGCGTAAAAAAGGAGAAGCCTACAACCCTAAGAACACCATCCCCACTGTCAAACATGGTGGTGGGAATCTAATGTTTTGGGGGTGTTTTTCAGCCGGTGGACCAGGGAACCTAATCACAGTAAACGGCACCATGAAAAAGGAGCAATACATCAGAATTCTCAACAACAACATCAGGCAGTCTGCAGAGAAACTTGGCCTTGGGCACCAGTGGACATTTCAGCACGACAACGACCCAAAACATACGGCAAAAGTGGTGAAGAAATGGTTAGTAGACAAAGACATCAACGTTTTGCAGTGGCCCAGCCAGAGTCCTGACTTAAATCCAATAGAGAATCTATGGAGGGAGCTAAAGATCAGGGTGATGGCAAGGAGACCCTCCAACCTGAAAGAGTTGGAGCTCATCGCTAAAGATGAATGGGCAAAAATACCAGTGGAGACATGCAAAAAGCTGGTCAGCAATTATAGGAAGCGTTTGATTGCTGTAATAGTCAATAAAGGCTTTTCTATTGATTATTGAGAAGGGTATGAATAATTTTGGACATGCCACTTTTTGTTAAAATGTAAATAAAAGCTGAGAATTTTTTTTTCCCACAATGATGCTTCTTGTACATTGTCTTATTATCTTTTGGGAGAAGCCTGTGTTATTTCCGGTCCAAAAAAACTTGCTGGTTGAATAAAAGTAACTTTAAATCAGAATTTGCCAGGGGTATGAATAATTTCGGGCTGGACTGTATATATAAACAGTATACATATTTATAGGTTAAGAAGATTGTTTTTGTCTTAACACATCTGTTTAAACAACTAGGTTGATCTGTGAAATTATGAATATTGTTTTTATATTTCTTTCTGTCTGTTGATGTAGGAAGTTAATACAGTTTGGCTTGATGAAAAATCTAATTCGCCGGCTGCAGAAGTATCCAGTCAAGGTTGCTAGAGATGATAGGAGCCGTCCACCCAGACTTTATACTGGCTGCCATAGTTACGATGAAATCTGCTGCAAAACTGGCAAGTATTGTTGATGTTACACGTTTATATCGCTTCACTTAAATAATTTTTTTTGTAACAATATTTTTTGTGTTTGTTTGAAGGAATGAGTTACAGGGAGTTAGATGAACGCTTGGAGAATGACATTAACATTGTTGTTTGCTGGAAATAAGGTAGTATAAATAAGACAGGAGTATGTCATGTGATTTACAACAGAAAAGTAATACATTTAAGAAAAGATTGGTTCTTGCTTTAAAACACTTTACTTTGTTCTGTACCTTGATCTATTTAATCATCTGCCACAGTTAATATTGGATGTTATCGCAGATTAAAATTAGAACATGCGATTGTGTTAATTGTAATTACATGCTTGAATCACTTAAGTCCTCAAAGTTTTTTATGAGAAAGTAATTTTATGAAAAAAATGTATGTTCTTGTTGCTTGTTGTGGCAACACCTTGCAATAAGGTTATTTTGGTTAGCATTAATTAATTTATATAAAAAAAGACTAATTAATACTTTTGTTCATTGTTAACTTAAGCTTTTGCATCAACTGATGTTTATAAATGTAACTTTGTAAAGTTTTACCCAGTATTATAATAAAAAAAAACAAATCAACACATTGAAGAAAACACCAGTTTCACTGCTTACATTTGAAAGCTGCTGATTACTGTTCTTTAGAAAAATCCTCCATTTGTCTTCGGTTTTCCAGTTGACGCTGTATGATGCAGAGATCTTTCTGAGAAAAGTATACATTAAATTTCATTGGAAGCATTGTTTACTCCTAACAGGTTGATGAACAATTGTTTTTTTTCCCACTGAAATACTTTTTTTTTACTTTTTTCATGCGTTTCTTTGTATTGCCAATACCTTCGTCATTTACTACTGTATGCTAGGGTGAAATTCAATACAAGATATATAAGACTTGCTAGTTGAAACAAAGAACTACTAAACACCTGATGTGTTTTAAGTTTTTATTTTTTGAAGTCTTCCATCCTAAAAGGCCTGGGATTATTTTAGACAACAAGCATTCTATATTTGTTCAACAAAGACAGTTTGATGTACAGTAAACACTCAATATGTACAGATGAGACACATAATGAGATGGTAACAAAATATTTTAAGACACTGAATGTCCAATATATGACATCCATCCATAAATTAAACAGATTCTAGGCACTCCTTCAGAAGTAAATTTTGTGTTAATAGAGAGATTTACAACCCAGCACATAAAGTCTTTGCAGTCAAAGTCTAAATAAATGTATTATTGCATAATCACACGTTTGAAGGGCCTTGAAAGCCTGAGGAAGACCAGTTATTGCTAAATACTTAAAACACACATAAAGGTTAACATGGGTTTTCTTTTTCATTTCTACATTTAAAAATGTCTGGCTGCTCTGATTCACTCTCAACAACATAAATGAACATGGCATTTGATTCATTCACAGCCTTGATGGTTTCCCACACTATAGTGAAGCAACTCCAAATTACACTGTAATTTTCACAGAAACTTTAAACGTTGTTTAGAACATTAAATATCACATATTCAGATGTAGTATTTTAAAATGGAGAGATTATATGAAGAGTATGGTTCCAAAATCAGATAATTCCTTTATCCAACTGCAGTTGGTTTGTTTTGATTTAAGCCATAATGACTAAAAAATACAGCCACCTAACACAATAAAACAATAAAAACATGATAAATAAAATAACATGATTTTTGAAAATATGTAAAACGTTGTCATCTCATTTTGGAACCAAACTCTACATATAGATATTACAATGGTGTCAAATAAGTAAGTAATTTGAGCTGTAAGTCCGAACTAAATTAGTCACAACCATCAATACATAAGTGAACCCATAAATTTATATTACTTTTAAGGGGGTTCCTTTTCCCACTCATGGTACACATCATTAAGGACTTCATCATCCGCTGCTTTGTGTATTTTGTGTATTTAAAGAGAGATGTAAAGTATGTTAGCAGACTATGGTCCGGTTTCATAGATAAGGCTTAGCCAAAGTCAGGACTATGCCTTGGTACATTTAGGCTATTTAAGTCTCTTTTCTTAAAATGCCTTAGAAACAACATGACCGATAAGCATCTTGAGACAAAACTATTGCAGACATATTATACGATAGGTCAGGGCAAGATATTTTCAGTTAAGACAGCTCAAGCCTTGTCTGTGTAACCGGGGCTAAATGCTTTATTTAAGTTTTTAGAATTAAACTTTGTAAAATGTCATAACAGAACCCATTTTAACCAATGTTCAAGTCCCCTTAGATGCAGTAGCAGTAAAGCTGATATATGTTAATGAGTGTTACTGGTGACTTGCTCTATTTGACAGTAATATACACATAATAATGGTGGGAATTTGGGCGGTCAAAACATA
Source organism: Triplophysa dalaica (assembly GCF_015846415.1). Classification (NCBI taxonomy): domain Eukaryota; kingdom Metazoa; phylum Chordata; class Actinopteri; order Cypriniformes; family Nemacheilidae; genus Triplophysa; species Triplophysa dalaica. The sequence goes on along the minus strand of NC_079547.1, from coordinate 7,719,282 downwards.
CCAGTGTTGACAATTTAAGACGGTGATTAATAATACTGTGTTAATACTGATATTTATAGTAAATGATTTAGAGCCAGTATCTGGTTAACATCTTTACATTATTGTACCCGTTTAACATTTAGCCTTGAGAGCCACAATGGTTACCAATTCTCTCAATGCCTCCCTATACGCATATTTTCACTATGATTTATTGGCAAACAAAATAAAAGATGAATTTCACCGATAATTGATCACTATTAAATTCTTAAATAAAATTATTATGGCCATAACAATCATCTAGAAAGAAAAAATGGGATATTGTGACAGCCCTTCTGGGAGATAAGAATTAGTTATCAAGGTATATACTATACATTTCTCTCGCTCTCATCTGTTCTCTTTTTTGGCAAAGTTGCCCTTAAGTCCTTCACTCTTGGTGCTCAACCTCCTCAGAACCTTCATGGGTTTAAACTTTCCTAATTTCTTCTTCTGCTCGCCTTCTCCACGAAACTCTAACAAAAAAGAAGTAATCAAACAGGTATGCTCAGGTAAGTGAGTAATCAGGGTGTAAACTGAGAAAATATTACTCACCTTTATTCTTAAGCATAGCTGCAACTAGTTTGTCTTCCTCCTCCTCCCTAAAGGAGACATTAAAGCATAATATAATATGTTTATAATGCAAACCTCACAAAAATAATAACAAACCTTCATCCTATTTTAAACTCACCATGTTTGCAGAAAAATAACAGGCTTTTCAAATAAACTGAAGCATGTGTACAATGATTCATTACCTCTGTCTATCCTGATCCATGCTGTTAATGATCTGGTTCCTCTGCTCAATAATAGTGACAAGTTCTGACATCAACTGCTGCTCCCTGGCTTTGTCATCTGACGTCCATTCTTTCTCTGTCAAAGTTAAATGCGATAAAGAGAAAGGGGAAAAAAAGGAGGGATTAAAAAAATGGCTGAATGCTGCAATTAAGAGGGTAAATCAATAAAACACCCTTTGTGTTGGGATAGGTTTGCTTACTCTACCTGGTTTATTCAGCAAACACCTAAGCTCATATTCCACATCTGCCTGCCTCTCCTCCAGGTTCTGCTGCTTAGCCCTGATAAACCAGACACATTCATATAACATATTCAATTGTAGCTAAACAGCCTTTTATTTTACTTTGTGCAGTAAAAATGTCAGCAGGGATACACAGAAACAATGGCTACAAAGTAGGCTTCTGTGTTACTCTATGTTAAAAGTATGCAAAGAATGCGCTTACGTGTAGACCAGCTCAGCTTCTCGTCGCACCAGTAAGTGTTTCTCATGAATCAGAGTAAACCAGTCAACAAGCAGATGTTCTTCTGCATCATCTGAATTGATAGAACATTAAACCACTTAATCTAGGCAATAATAATGTAGCCCTCCCCAAGATTTCTCATGGGTTGGGCTATTCCAATAAGGACTAGATTAAATCAAGGAAGATATTTTGAAGACAAAAAATAGTTCTTGGCACATTTGACTACCATATTCATTTTTCCTACTATGGTGGTTGGTTTGGGTAGCCAATGGTGCCTGCCTTAGAACTGCCGGTTGCTAAAATTCTTTCAAATATCTTTGTGTTCAACTGAACAATAAAATGTATACAGGTTTGGTACAACTAGAGTGAGTAATTCATGGCAGAATTTTCAATTTTTGGGTGAACTATCCCTTTAATAATCCAGCCATTTTCACTGCCCATCCTCAACCCAAAACTGGGAAGAATACAATTCAAGCCAATAAAATCAATTATGCTGAATCATGTGATTCTCATACCATTTGAACAGTCCCGTAACCTCTTTTCCAGATCAACACCTCTCTTCTCCAGTTCGTCCAACTGTTTCTCCAGATCACTTATTTCACTATGAACATCTTCTACTGGGATATACTGGTCGGACTGGACCTACCAGACAAGATCATAGTATGAGCACTTATAACCATAAAATAACAGACCGAAATGTGAGGATAAATTCACCCTACCACCTTACATCTTGGGCATGTACATCAATCATTTCTACACATTTTTCTGTACGTCAGCAAAAGATGATTGTCTTTGTGCCTCACCTTACGTTTAATGAGAGGAAATCCATGTCCAGGAGCAGGGGGTCGTGCAGGACGAGGGCCTTTTGGGCGTCCGGATATAGGAGCACTGAAAGAGGTGGTGGTCTTCCTATTAAATGGATTCTCTTTACAGGTGTGCTAACCGTGACCATGATACAGTAGAAAATAAGACACAATAAGACATAAGTCAATACAGAAGCATCTAAACAGGAGAAAAACCTGCCTGAAAGAGACAAAGACCGCATATGGATAGACTAGATCTTGAGAGTAATTCTAACCTTGGCCGGAGTGCTGGGTGTCTGTGAAGAGGGTCGAGGGGGGGGCGGTCTCATACTACGACTGGTCTCTGGAGTGCTTGGCATTGAGTTGGTATTGGTAGGTGGTGCCAGAGACCCGCTCGGAGAACAATAAGGCTGAGGGTTTGGGGCGGTAGAAGTGTTGATTGATGGTTCAGACACACTCTTCATAAACAAGTGGTCCTGATTGTAAGCAGGTGGCCGATGAGGATCTGCACTGCAGTCTGAGTTTGAGGAGGAGATGCTCTCTTTCCTTAGAGCTAAAGAAGATAAAAAGTCCAGAAGGTAAGACCAGTTCAAACCATTAGACATTGGTAGAATTTAATCTAGTTTAGTAAAGTTCTTGTAACAAGTATGTTTAGTAAAAAACATACCTGATGACGTTGATTTTGGAGCTTGGGGTGCCGGTCGCTTCTTTCTTTCAACACTTGCGGGACTTTTTGCACTGTCGTCTCCATCTGTGTCTTTAGCAGCTTGAGTGATCCTATACCAGGGATGGTTGGACAACATTGGACCTAAGGGAGGTTCAGTGTTGGTTTCTGGCTCTCCATCTTCATCTTCATCATCCTCATTGTTTTCATCATCAAAGGGATTGAGAGCAGCGACTGTTTCTGATCTCTCCTCTTTTACAGAAGAAGTTGAGCCAGAAGAGGCTAGACTGGGAATACCGGGTGGGAGAGGTGCTGTTTTTTTCTTGGATTCTGACTGAACAAGAGCCAGCCAGGGTGGGTTTTTTGGTTTAGGAGTGTTAGCTGCTTTGCTACGTACATCAAAAGAGGAAATTAAGGTGAATGAAAATACAACAAACATCACAATGAACACACATTCAAATTTATAAGAGATACATTAGTAGAGACATCAGCGGTGACATTACCCAGCAGGTGAGTGTGATCTCTCTCTTGGTACAGGAACTGATCCACGAGCATCTCCTAAAGTCACAATGAGGACACTTGTTTTAATTTCACACATAAATTGCATTAAATGCAATTTAAAATCGAACAGATCAGTATTACTGCTCACCATTCACTGTCAAGCTCTCGGTGGGTCTGTGTGGGCGCGGTCTGGGGACAGGACGAGGGGCGGGAGAGGGTTCCAACACCCGTCTAGGCTTTGGTACTGGCGGACCCTCTGCTGCGGTACTCCTCACTGGCGTTGAAGAAAGGACACTATTACTTCCATCAGCAGCTGGCTTGTTTCCCGCTTCATCTTCTTGATGGCGGTCCTGTTCCTCCTCTTCAGATTCATCAAAAGGATTTTGTTGAACTTGCTCCGTCTTCTCCTCTGAGCTGCTGTCCGGGTGATTTTCTCTTGACGGTTCATGTCTGTTCGCATCCTCTCTCTCTTCAGCGTTATCATCACTTTGTGATGCTGTAGACTCCTGTATACTCCTATTGGGTGGGTCTTTGGGGCTTGAGCTTGTAGGCACTAGTTGATTACTCAGATCGGGCCGACAGTTTTGACTGATGGACCTGGTAAAGTGATTTGTGCAAATAAGCGAACCAGCGTCCTCTGTGAACTTGTAGGAGCCAGGAAGTAACGTGTTGCTACATTCTTTGCATCTGAAATAATAGCAGATACTCTTACACAGTGCAGATGGAAAACTGAGGATTATCTATACTGGAATCATATCCCATAAAAATTTGAGGGTTCTTTCATGCCAGAATATAGTAATTATGCAGTAAAATCAAAAGACCAGGCAGTATATTGATCACCTGAAGCAGTTCCGATGGTAAAGTTTGCCGTCAATGAGGATCCTCTGAACCAGGTGAACGTGCTTTCCACAGACTAGGCAGCTGCTGCTCAGAGTGCTGCTTTTTGGTTGGCTATCTCTACCCAACTACGCAGGAAAACAAGAAACAAGGACAACGACAGAAGGTAGAAAATAGACAGAGGCTCATGAGATCAAACAACTTCGTTTTTTCTTACTTTGGAGATCTAGATGGAAGAAACTAGCACATCTGTTGTGTTGTTATTATATAGGGTTAATTCCAAGGTCATCTCGTGAGTTGCAACAATAAATTCCACTGTTCCTATCAACCCATTATTTCATTATTTTAACCCGTTTCTCTGAGGACAAATTCCTATTCTCAAAAAATGGGCTATTCTCAAGAAATATACCATTCACTGCCACTGTAAGGATAAAATCAAGGACTTTTTTGTTACATTATGTGTTTTGGGTTCGAAGAACAAAGAAAGAAACAAAAAATGATGATTGTAGTAGAAAATATGGGTTTTGTTTGATCTTAACCAAGGATTCCAATGGTTTATACCACTTGTATATGTGACATCTAGCACACCATGCTTCAGCTCTAATGAATACAATATGAAACTAACACACTTCTAATAATATATATATATTTTTTCATAGTTACTTCTGTCTTAGAGGCCTGTTCCTCTGGAGATAATCGTTTCTTTATGACTGGTTCGTTGAAGGCTGGAAAAGCGGGTCTCTTCATGCACGTGGAGTTATCTAAAAAGAGATTAATCAGATGGGTCATTCAACATTACTATGTTCAGCAATTTCTAAATCTATTTATATTTATCCATTTGGCAAATAAGCAAGACATTTACATTTACGTATTTGGCAGATGCTTTTATCCAAAGCGACTTACATTGCATTATCCTATACATTTATACTTCGGTATGTGCAATCCCCTGGGATCGAACCCACGTTGTTAACACAATGCTCTTACCACTGAGCTACAGGAAAGCTTTTACCAAAAGTTAACTACCTAGTAATGGATGACTTTCCAACAAGCGATTCTCCAACATGGTCATGTCCACACACATTTTTGTTTGTAAAACCAGCCATTGGCCTGAATATAATGGTGTGAGGAGGGGATACTGTACATCGCATGTTCAATTTTTTTTATTGGTGACTTGGTTGCGAATCTAAACTGACTGCAATTTAAATTTGACAATTTAGTCAACATTTTTAATTTTTAATATTTTTATGTTTATTAAATGTATACCCGGGACAATGGAGGCAGACAGGAGCATGACGGTAGGAGACGGGGTTTGGTATCGGTACATGACCTGGGTCAGAGTCAATCCACCCAGGTCAAGTTTTGCAGCGCCAGGAGTATGCAGATCTCAGATTCACAAAACAGCGGTTGCAAGATCAATAGACGAGTTCATATAAAAATCCTGTCGTCATTTATTTAAATGTCATGTCATTTAAAACCTGTGTATAACTACTGTGGTACGGAAAGGAATTGTCTCAGTGATCCGAGAAGGGACAAAGCACAAACTGGCAGGTTGGGAGGGCACAAGAGCAACAAAGGCTATCTTGTTTGGTCCGAGCCAACAGAAGGTCTACTGTGCTATAAGTCACAAAAAACTGTAATGCTGGTAACTAGGGCAATGTATCATGACACACACACCCGGTGCACTGCACTCTGTGACACTTTCGGTTCTCACTGGGACAAAACCAATCATATTTTGGTTTATAACCAAAGTGTGACACTGTAAAATGCTGACAAATAATGTCACTTTATGTAGAGTTTTGTAACGCTACTGAACCAGTCCAGGGTTATATCATTCTTACAAAGGTAAAACCTTGAAGCTGCCTTGCTGCAAGAGACATATCTTAGACCGGAAAATGCACCAAGATTATAAATTGGTCATTGTTTTAAGGTATATTTAGAGTCTCAAACACCATTCTTATTATATATACATGAAGAAGAGCTTAGCAAACAGCTTGTGCTTTACACATTTGATTAAATCTGGTTTCAAGAATGAGCCAAAATGATTATAGTAAAATCAAATATTAAGTTACAAACAAAGGGCAATAGTTTAAATGTTTCATGTAAGAAACTCTTGTTCATGTGATATAAATGCAAGTTATATAGCTAGCTAGCTACTTTATTTACATATTGTTTATTATTACGATAGTAAATAATCACCTCTGCCTCATTCTCTGGTGCTTTGTCCGTACAGGCACATTATGCAAGATTTAAACAAGTACAGTTTTATTAAGACATACTATACCTTGGTATTTGTTGGTGAAGTAATTATAATACTGAGAGACGTAGGTGATAATACTCAATCTGTCAGGCACGCTCATGGACACCATGTCTTCTGGATCCAGCAGGGCTGGAATATTTAACTCGCTTTCTGCAACCTCAAACGCCTTTGAAAAGAGAAATTTGACATCACAGTATCAGTGCCTAAACAATGTTTTAAAACACCAAATATTCAAATAATACAGCAAGGACTATGGGATAACCTTGATTTTTTTTTTTTATTATATATAGAAAACTGTTTCAACACCAGACCAGTCTTTCCAAACTCTGAGTGTTGAATTTCAACAAAACAGACCTTGGTAAAGTCTATGTGAACAGCAATGTGAAATTCTGAGAGAATGCATGGACGCTTGAAAGTTGTAAAAAATCTGGCTTATTCCACCATATATTCTTTAAGATATTATCCTTAAATACATGCACAAACATTAGCTGTTTAAACATGAATATTAACTATTTCTCTGAAAGTGATCAAGGTGCTACTTCCCTAATAATAACAGGATCTACAGTATTTAGCAGTCAAACATGCAAAGCCTGATCACATGATTTAAAAAGCAAAGATGCCAGATGCTGAAGGTACAAGTTATAATTTTTTGACTTCTATTATAACAGAGCTACGGCATCATGGTTCCAATTAAAGTAAACACTTTTATTTGACATATGTAACCCTGCCTGTCAAAACCAGGCTCGAGTCTCATATACTACTTCTGACACAACAAGCACCAAAGTTTCAACCATTCATTTTACTATGATTTCAATCTTTGACACGACCTTCCTCAGTCAATATTAAAGATTTCAAGGTTATATTTTCACAGAATGTTCTGCACAGAATACATGTTGTAAAACAAAGAGGCAATTAAGTTAGATACAGTAATAATATAATTGATAATTAATGTAGAAATAGAGGAAAAAATTATTTAGCAAATTCCTGTGCACATGAAATTGATATAATATATTGTATACAGAACACATGTACACCACATGCAACATACTGTACACGATACCATAGCAAATATTAAAAAATATGTACATTAGCAACATCTGTATTTGAATTGTCTGTAGGTTTCTAATTGGACTGTGATAGCTGTGTGTCAATTTACATGTAGGTGTTTTTCTCCAACCACTTCCTCCAAAAGAAAGCAAAAGTGTATGATTTGTTGGTGGTAACGATTTTACATCTGATAGCACAAGCCGTGAGTGTGATACTTACCAGTTGATTGTTCTCATAGACATTTTCTTTTGAAAGGGAGTCAAAGTCTCTGTGAAACAAAGAAAAAACATGGTTAGCAACAGAAGATGGATTCGCAATGTCTGTGTCCTGAAAGGGATAGTTCAACCAAAAATGAAAATTCTGTCAACATTTACTCATCTTCGAGTTGTTCCAAATCTCTATAAATTCCTTTTTCTGATGAACACAGAAAGTTCTTGGAAAAATGCTTAAAACCAGACAGATTTCCCCCCCAATTGACTCCCATATAGCAGGAAAATTACTTTATTATTATTTCTTTGTTCTGTTGAACACAAAAGAAGACTTTTTTGAAGGATGTAAGACACCAAACAGTTCTGGGGCATGTTTTACTACCATTATATTTTTTCCTACTATGGTAGTCAATGGGAGGGCAAAATCTGTCTGGTTATACCCATTCGTCCAAAGATCTTTCTCAGTGTTTATCAGAACAAAGAAATTCATACAGATTAGGAACAATTTGAGCACTCCTGTGCTATAGTGTCAATTTAGTAAATATGTTGTTGAGTTTGTTCCTGATGATGTTTGATGGATATCATACAGTGTGACTTCAACTGACCCCCTCAATTGCCTTATTACAGTGTTCAAAGTCAAAGAGCCCAGGCCTAAATGATATTTGGTTGCAAAGTGTGGGGTTACCAGGATAGAAAACGAACTCCCAGCCTGAATCAAAAGAGCACACCCACTTGTTTCTACAATGTTCTGTTCCAAAGATATACCTCTAATCTTTTTACTTTTCGTTTAGATTAGATTAGAGGTATTTACTAGGTTGAAAAGACGTCTTTCTTCTACTGTAGAAGAATGAACTCCAGCCAGCAACCAGAAGTCAAATTGTGCAGCACATTATTATCTATGAGCTCTACGGAGACACAATCTCATTGATCCCTTTGTGGGATTTGAATCACATGGGCAGGCCATTTAAATAACCTTTGGCAAAGCTGAAGTCTACACATACATGAACAACTTTTAACACTGAGTGAGCAGCACTGCCGTAAACCAACTTTGTCCTTTGTCAAATATTTTGTCAAACAGCTTGTCATTTCCTGTTTATTTCAGTCACACCTAACAATAGCACAGAGTCATGTGGGAAGCGTGTCCTGACTCCTGGCTAAATATTTATACCATGACTACACGAAGAGGTCTCTCCTTTAAAGAGCAGTGGAAATGCAAACAAATACAAGAAATAAATGTAAAAGATGCTCACATGAGATCCGGCCTGTGTCTGTGGATGATGGCACAGAACGCCAATCCATCTCTAAAGGATGAGGACATGTTTCTAATGTCCACATCATGGTAACTCTCACACTGGACCCTGCACCAGTCCTGCAAAGCTTTCAAAGAGCCCATGCCTCTATATGCTACAATCCAAAATCAACGACACAAGAATCCCATTAGATGAAAGCATAATAAGGAAAAACTTATTCGTATTTGTCCAGAAATCCCACATAATCGTCCGACTCCAGCTTGAGTTACAGGCTTGACAGCACGTTGACTTTTTATAGTCCTTCCTACAGAATGTACTTGAACGATTTCGCAGCAATGTTTCGTTTTTAAACCCCTACGTCCAAAAATCGGAAAATTTCGCCGTAGATAATACAGAGGTAGAAATGTAACAACAAGGCACGTCCGAATCAAACGTTTGCGTCAGATCCTGTCTACGGATGAGCGCCCGCCTAAACCGGATGTCGGGTACCTCTAGTCGGCTGCTAAAAAAGCACACAGAGAAGATCTAAAAGTAGAGAGATGTCAAGCACTGCTAGTGTACCAACTATAAATAACGCTACATGGACCGCACATTTATGGCTTTGGTCCGCATCCTGGCAAGTAACGTTAACGTTACGCCTAAACACGTGCAATTGAACGGGGGAGCTGCGCTATTTCGGGATTAAATACAGAGCAACGTCTGCGTTTTCAACACATTTCAAAGCTTTACAACCTACGTTAAGAAAAAAGATGTCTATAGTTACTTTAAAAAATGGTAAAACTAGAAAAACAACCACAAGGAACTACATCCATCAATTGTGCCTGATATTCGTTGAGAATCCACTAGGAGGCACGGTGTTGATTTGCAATAGTAAAAAATAAATGTACAGTACTTTAGCCGAGCGCACTATTTCGATTTTTATTTTTCAATGTGAGCAAGCACGTGCATTTCATCTATGTTACCTTAAATTAATTATCCCTAACAATTATGTTAGGGATGTCTGTACAATTGAAGAGTAAAAATTTAACCAGAATGCTTCATTAACAGAGATTATTTTAATTTTATTGTGTCTGCACAAATATGAAGAAATTATGTTCTGTGATCTCACAATTATAAGCATCATTATTGCATTTTTTGGTAACTCTTTACAGTAGGCTACATATCTGTAGGTAAGGAGGAACAATATACTGTGAAACCCCTTTCGGTTCACAAAATCCCCTTCATCGGTGCCTGGGGGGATTTGATGGCAATGAGTGTGCAGTCAATGGCAACAGTCACATTATGGAAGCTTGGGGACAAATAAGTCATATTTACTGGCATGGTCATGATTGCTTGATCTCCATTAACAATTATAAAAAATCTCTGTTTTACAACCTGGGATCTTAAGTGCCTTGAAAAAACACAAAAACTGCTAGAGTGCCTAAACTAAAGGATCCTGTCTATCCCCCAATATGAAATCAATACTGAAAGCTCTCCGAATTATCCTTGCACCTTAAGCAATAGGTTGCTCTCGTAAAAACGGACAGGACATGGCTGAGACAAACTTCCCACATCACATCCGTTTATAAAGCTGTGATCTAATCTTGTATACATGAAGTAAGCCTGCTCCCGAGCAGGTTTAAGTTTACGGACCTTTTGCAATGACTGTAAATCCTGGATGAGCGTCGAAGAACCAAGAATCCAAGATCATGTGAAATCAATAAGACTTTATTGGTACCATGATGACACCATACACTCAAAGATTTTTCGTCTTTCAAGTGCAATCTTAAATCAGTTATAGTCCAAAGTGATGTTGGCACTGAAGAATTGAACATCAGGAAATAGTCAAATGCAAATATGAGCAACACAAGAATGTATCCCAGGCATGGGGTAATAGATTGTTCCCTCTCTGTCACTCAACGTTGGGTCAACATAGTTACTTTAGGGAGTTTAGGCACTTTACTTGAGAGTTACAAACACTCTGGGGTTTTTAGATAAGGTCATTGGAACTTGCCCATTGGAATTTACTCGGTACAACTCATAGGATTATAAAACAAATTTGCACAACTAATTTAGGCCAGTTCTTTTGGAGCAAAATGTTTGCATTAGCCAAGAATTCATTGGTTTCCCCTAAGGGATTCAGCAGCCAATCTTACGAGTGCTATTTCCTCTGTCATTACTGTTGAAGAAATACAATGGTCCTGGACATGATGTTCCACCCTGCATGCAATGGCCATCCTGCAAATCCACCATGCCAAGGCACTTAAAGAACTGCACAAGGGTAGGAACAACCTGGGGATTACACCAGAGTTGCACACCACAACAGACCTCATAAGAATGCAGATAACATCCACCATGCTTTACGAGATCCAGTTCTCCAGATACCTACACAGGTTCAGTGGAATCCTCTTTACCTTGGTCTTTTTTTGACTATAAACAATGTACTACAACTTTGAGTGTGATTGGCTAGGCACAAATAGATTTGTTGCCCGAAACAACATAACAAATTAGTTACCTTTGTTTTTATATAGACAAAGAACTGTTTTATGTCAAGGTTGCTGACATTCAGCTCAGAATCCCAGCAAAAGTGTTTTCGCCCTCCAGTAGCAGTCTTTCCATGTCTTACCATTACCCGTCATCCTTTGATAAGTCCCCTAAAAGGAATTTATGAGCAAATAAACTTGTGAACAGCTATTTACGTCTCAGAGTTATATTTACATGAGAGAAAACGCCAGTACACACACATCCATGCAAAGGCAGACTTATGTCTAGTGTATGTATGACTAAAACAGATTCAGGTTGGGGAAGCAATATAAACTGCTAATGAGAGATCTGCAACGAAAATAATACAATTCAGACCCATTACATAGAATCTTAATACAGGTATATAGCACCTGGATAACTTTACCAATTTAAGAGGTTGCTACTGTTGCTGTTTCAGCAATGATCCATCCCCTGCATCAATTTAAATAGCATTTTTTCATGCTAAAATAGCATTTTGTTCATTGTTGCGAAGCATGCAGTGTTTCATATAGGTAGTAGTTACTATGGTAAAGAGATACAGAGATAAAGACACAGAATCCATGAGATTATAAAAGATGGCATTATTGCAATTTATCTTGCCACCACTCTTGGTGAGTTTATGAGAAATTAAATGGACGGGCATCAGAAATACATGTCATTTATTTCTGCAGGTATTTTTTCTATTAGGAGAGATCTAAACATTCTAGAAGGGGGCTCCCGAGGACTCGATTCAGGAACCACTGCCTTAAGTCCCCTTTGAGATCCAACACAAGGCTACAGTGACAAGGAAAAAATCCCTAGGTTAGGTAGGAAGAAACCTTGAGAGGAACCAAGACTCATCAAAGCAAGCCCATCCTCCTCTGGCCTACATAAATCATAATGACATTTTTTGGCCTTGTTTCATTTTATATTTTGAAAATGCAGTTGCAGGAAAGGTTAGTGGGGTATGACCAAAAAAGTTTCAGGCCCTATAGGAATAAGGGGAAAATGTATAAGGGCGTGTTTAAGAAAAGTAATTTGCGCACAGACTACAAATAAACAGGAAACCATTCAAATAGGATAAATAAAGCAAAATAACATTTGACTTTGATTGGACACCAGAGAAAATGGGCTAGTTTTTATTCTTTTGGGGCAAGTTGTGATGGGTCATTGGGCTGAAGATATTTCCAGGACCTGGCAACCCTGTCGGGAAAGGACCATGAGCCAGGTCTCGAGCTCAGGTCAACCAAAGCACAGTTTTGCTATATGTCTGAAGTGTTCTCTACTTATTTTTGCCAGTATTTTTTTCCTATGTAATTGACTTTACTGAGGGCCAGATTCTAAGTGTCTTAAAAGATTGTACTCAGGGGTAGTTTCGGTGTCTTTTTATAATTTATATAGAGCCATCCTCTGAGCAAGTTAGGTCAGTAGGAAAGGACAGGAAGCAATAGGGGAGAAGAGAGGGAAGTAAGACTGGGAAAAGACACAAGCCGGACTCAAACTCAGGTCGCCAAAGCGATGTCCGCACAGCCATTGGCTTTACTCAGAGCAGGCTTCTTAGTGTCATCATAGACTTTATTTAGAGTTAGCCTTTGAGCATGTTTTTTTATTAACTGTGTATTATTTGGACTTTTGCCTTTCAGTAGGACACTATAGACCTCATCTTAAGACATAAACAACGCTGTGGTCCAATTTTGGTCAGTAGAACTTCCAGTTTGAGCCAGAGTTTACATCTTGCAAAGAGATCTTTAGAGGGTCCGGAAGCAATAGGGGAGGAGAGAGAGCAATAGGACTGGGAAAGGGCATGAGCCGGAACTCGGGTCGCCCATAGCTCTATCCACATGATGTTTAATTAACAAAGTTCGGGAGGAGACGGAGCATATAATCAGCCCGGCTGGTCTACCATCAGTTATCACTGCATCTACCAAGCATTTAATCAGCCCGACTGGTCTACCACCAACTATCACCGCCTCTACCCTGTCAGCTCAAGCGAGCACTCTTATAAATAGGAAAACCATCTTACCTGCTTCATCTCTTCAGATGAACATTCCTCCTCCACCCCTGCTCCTCTCACAAAGATCATTCTCCTGCAGGACCCTGGGGGGTGTGCTCTGGGCTCGAGCCGGTTCCGAGCTCGGCGCACTTGCCCTGGCCAGGGTAGAGTGCTTTGAGTTCGGATATACCCGGCAGGTTCGGAGCTCGCTCCCTGGACAGCCACCCAAATACGCATAAACCTTCATACCCACGCTCTATCATTATTATCCCTGCAACATCTCTGTTATCTGCGCAGGTGAACTTGTGAAGTGACAACAAGTTTATGAGGGCCAGATTCTAATACCACATTTACACAATGAAAAATTGCCACATTTTTCCTTTTCGTTTTAGAAAAACACACAACAGTATTGTCGAAACAATTTGCATTCACACGGAAGTGGGACAAAACTAATAAATATGCTTGCCAGGCCAGTGGATGGCAATGTTACTTTGTGAAGAAACACAATGTGCCTGTGCACATCCACGTAACCAGTTTTAAGCCAAAAGGCGTTTTAAATTAAGTAATTTTCAGAAGGAGCATGAAAATGTAATCCAACCAATCAGTGCGGAGTAAACTCTATATAAAGCCATCTATCGCCTGTGTTACGTGACAGTTTTGGCAGCTTCTGGCCCCTCACAAGTGCCGCCACATCTGAAGTCGAACACTCCCATTGAATAATCTCTTGTCTCTGTGGAATCACCGTCTCATGCCCAGCCGGTCCAGGGAACAATTATCCTCCTGCAGCCTCCCCCCCTGAACCAACCTCTTCACCTCGGGGGCACCGGCTTACTAATTCTGTCTTGCACATGCTCCTGCACAAGTCATTTACTGCCGTTGGAATGCCCACCCTCTTCAGCCACTACCCCTACCCTCCCTGTCCCCACTTAAACCCGATTTAATCTAAACCAGCTACGAGCCACAGTCCGCCACCATCAGTGAAGATACTCTTTCTTCAACAATTGCAGGGGCAGACCTGTCCAGTTCTTTTTCGTATGAGCTCCATTGGTGTGACTAGTGACTACATCAAAATTATCAGGAAAGAAACACTTTTTCAAGTATTAATAGTCTGATCCCCTCGAAGACAACTTTCTTCATTACTGCAAATTTTTAACCCTAATCAAATTGTTGGCCACCGGTGCATGGTTGGGAAAAATAGATGTCACATAAGCCTTTAAAGCAAAGACCATTTGTCAGGGTTCCGTCCTTCCTGTTTCGAGCTTTCATGCATTGTGGACGGGACCGTGACAGTACAATGTCTTGTATGTATGTTTTGTTATTTATGGAGACACGCGGCTGTATGCTATGATAATTCGCCGCGTGGATTATTTTTCCCCGCCTTTTCGTGTGGGAATGTTCGTGTAGTCTTCGTGTGGCATTGTCCCCTGTATGTTCCGTATTATTTTTTCCCAGCCTTTTCATGTGGGATTTTTCGTGTATTCTTCGTGTGATTTTGTTTGTTCCTGTTATTTTTACCCCTCGTGGGTTTTGTTTTCACTATTTTGTTTATTAAACATTTTTTACTCGCTGTACTGCATCTTGGTCCTGTTTCCCTATCACACCCTTTATTCGTGACAAGATTCGTGGCATTTACTGTAGTTAGTGTCCGCCAGCGCAACACATTTTATTTTGCTGTACCTTTAATCTTCGGGGGCAAAATTGTCCCAAAATTCCGAAGAGGTCTATCAGATTATGTCGAACAATTATTAATTTGTCCAAGCTCTTTCTCCATCTGCTCGATGAGTCCAGGTACAGAGTTTTCAAAGAACTCTGGATTCTGATCCCAAAAGGTCAAATTAATGTAACAGTGAGTTATTTAATAGTGTTGTTAAATTAACTGTACCCTGCTTACCTGTCTATGTCTCCTTTACACTTTTATACATTTCGTATTTTCCTAATTCTCACAATTGTACTATAGAAGTTCTCTGCATCAACCTGGGCCAATTATTATTTAAATATGAAATTATTAGTGGTGGGCCAACGCCGTTAACGCAGTGAGACTCTTATCGCGCGATAAAAAAAATGTCGCCGTTAATCTATTCTCAAAGTTGGGTTGGGAGCTGGGTCTATACTATGCAAGCTATGATGACTTTCACCTTGATATTTTAGCGCGGATGTATACCAGCTTAACTGCACTGTACGGGGCGAGAACGAGATTTTTCAACTCGCGTGATTCGCGTCATTCGCGGAAGCAGAAGCCGCCTCATCATCTCATAACCAGGGCTTCATTCGTGCGATTCGCGCAGCAAGTAGGTCTATTGGCTCTTTGCATTAACATATAAATCACTCGCGCTTGACGCGCCATTCGCGTTTGGTATGAACACAACATAACGTTACTGTGAAATTACCGCATCAAACGTGACGTGCTAACATGGATGCAGCTATGAAGCCGCCGGGTTTGCTTCAGGGAATATTAATTTTTAAGAAGCTTCCCAATGGAAACATCTACAAGACTAAGGTTGTTTGCACCTTGTGCAATGCGGAATTGGTTTAAAAAAAGAACTTTCTCTCAACAGGTAGTGGTCTAGCTTTAGTTGAAACCAGTAACTTTGTATTGAGATCTAATGTATTATGGCTCCTGTATGACATATCGCTTGTTGCTCCCTCACTCTTTGTAAGTCGCTTTGGATAAAAGCGTCTGCTAAATGACTAAATGTAAATGTACTGTAGGAGCTCTTCCAGTCTCAAGTACCACCTAAACGCAAATCATCCCTTAGCTAATGCGGAAGTAAACACAAGTTCATCTTATTGAACATAATTTAATTTTCATCACCAATTATCATAGTAGAACAGCTTTCTCAAGCAGTTTGTGATGCATTTTGCAAACAGGAGATGAGCCCCTGGTCTAATGCGCCACCTGGCTTGAGAAACCCGTTCTCAAAGACTTACTTTTAGTCATTATTTGGGTAGCACACATATTCTGAATTCCTTCGGAAGAATTCAAATGAGCCATTTTAATCTAGATTAATCTAGATTAATTTTGGAATTAATCTAGATTAATCTAGATTAAAAAAATTAATCTATGCCCACCACTAGAAATTATGTATATTAATTTGTATTAACGTATATACATGTATTTTTTTTCTATGTGTATATATATATATATATATATAAATTATTATTATCATTATTATTCTTTTTTTTTTTACATATTAATTGGATATTGGTTTCCCACCTTCTGTATAAGTTATTGTAAAGTTATTTTATTCTATTTTCTTATTTCTACCTTCAATATGTAAAAGAGATCAGAATATTTCTGTAAATATTTTTTGATTTTGTTTTGAGCTATCTCAATAAAAAAAATATAATAAAAAAAAAAAAACATTTTATTTCTCTGCATTAATTTAGATTCCGTAATGCTTCAGGATTTGGGTCTAATCACTTTCGTTGCTTCTAATTTTCAAGACAGCTAGTGCTTCAAAAGAAAGCTTCTTTTACATCACTCATTTTTATTGTGCACCTTCTCTCCTTTTCATATGTCCACCGGCTAGAAGTCTAAGAGCGAGACATCGTGACACCCTTCCCTGGGACAGAATGCTAAATCTTGCTTTATTTTATAAGGATATTATGTTCAATAATGCTTTTTCTTATTTGATTATGTAATAATGGAACTTGTGAAAGGAAGTTTATTCAGCTATGTTCAGGAGGAGCGGGATAATGTAATCCAACCAATCAGTGCAGAGTAGATGCTATACAAAGCCGTCCCTTGCCTCAGTCCCGTGACCGTTTTTGGGTACAAATTAGTGGTGGGCATAGATTTTTTTTTTTAATCTAGATTAATCTAGATTAATTCCAAAATTAATCTAGATTAATCTAGATTAAAATGGCTCATTTGAATTCTGCCGAAGGCATTCAGAATATGTGTGCTACCCAAATAATGACTAAAAGTAAGTCTTTGAGAACGGGTTTCTCAAGCCAGGTGGCGCATTAGACCAGGGGCTCATCTCCTGTTTCCAAAATGCATCACAAACTGCTTGAGAAAGCTGTTCTACTATGATAATTGGTGATGAAAATTAAATTATGTTCAATAAGATGAACTTGTGACTCCTGAGATAGGCGCAGGCTCCCCGTGACCCGAGGTAGTTCGGATAAGCGGTAGAAAATGGATGGATGGAAGATGAACTTGTGTTTACTTCCGCATTAGCTAAGGGATGCTTTGCGTTTAGGTGGTACTTGAGACTGGAAGAGCTCCTACAGTACATTTACATTTAGTCATTTAGCAGACGCTTTTATCCAAAGCGACTTACAAAGAGTGAGGGAGCAACAAGCGATATGTCATACAGGAGCCATAATACATTAGATCTCAATACAAAGTTACTGGTTTCAACTAAAGCTAGACCATTACCTGTTGAGAGAAAGTTCTTTTTTTAAACCAATTCCGCATTGCACAAGGTGCAAACAACGTTAGTCTTGTCGATGTTCCTATTGGGAAGCTTCTTAAAAATTAATATTCCCTGAAGCAAACCCGGCGGCTTCATAGCTGCATCCATGTTAGCACGTCACGTTTGATGCGGTAATTTCACAGTAACGTTATGTTGTGTTCAGACCAAACGCGAATGGCGCCTCAAGCGCGAGTGATTTATATGTTAATGAAAAGAGCCAATAGACCTACTTGCTGCGCGAATCGCGCGAATGAAGCCCTGGTTATGAGATGATGAGGCGGCGAGAATGAAGCCCTGGTTATGAGATGATGAGGCTGCTTCTGCTTCCGCGAATGACGCGAATCACGCGAGTTGAAAAATCTCGTTCTCGCCCCGTACAGTGCAGTTAAACTGGTATACATCCGCGCTAAAATATCAAGGTGAAAGTCATCATAGCTTGCGTAGTATAGACCCAGCTCACAACCCAACTTTGAGAATAGATTAACGGCGACATTTTTTTTAACGCGCGATAATAGTCTCACTGCGTTTAACGGCCCACCACTAGTACAAATACATAGTTCCGGACGCCGGGATTATTGTTTTGGGTACTCGTCGTATGACTGAACATGCAATACCTATTCGAATGAGGTCAATGTTCTCAGAAAGTTGCAGTTTAGTAGGAGATGTTGATGGCTCCGCTCTCAAAAGTTTGCCTCCAGTTCCCCAAAGCTTCTCTTTCTAGAATTTAGAGCTAACCTATGAACATTTTTTAAAGCTATATTGTTTGGGCTTTAGCCTTTATTTTTTAACAGCACATTAGAGGGACCAGAAGCATAAGGGGAACAGAGAGCTTGTAGGCATTTTCTACAAGTAAATGTTCTAAGAATTTTAAGATTTTTTTATTTGAAAAATGCTGCCAAAATTATGAGCTGTAGAACTGCCCCACACCCCAAAAAAATGGTACATAACTTAAATCTTAACTTAGACTTTGCTCTTGTTTTTGTTTATGTGTCCGCATGCGTTGTTCTGTGAGAAATACCCATATAAGGAATTCCGTCATGTATGACGTCATACAGGGCCATACTTGAAAAATAACGTTCTGAAATTTATACGAACCCTGGAGGAAATTCTGGCATAGAAAAACTTGCCGTTTTAACAGAATTTACAGCATAACTAATTGTAACAATAATGCACCTTTACAGTATCTGTAGGTAAAGGGGAACAATATGCAACATTTGGGGGGAAAAGGGGAAAGCAATATGTAAAAAAATATTTATACTGTGAAGCATTTTATAACTAAGAAGGAACTATTAAGACCTACTATTCTAGACACCAATCTTATGATTGGGAGAAAATTGGTGCAAACAAGCACTGCGTACAAGTTTATTGTTACAGCAAACACGATATATACAGCACACTGAACAAATGGAAATTGTGTGATTCTGCTTTGTCATATATGGGAATTTAACATAGGCCTATAGAGCTTGTTAATCGATGTCACGCCGCGTTAAATATGGCTCCGTCTTGGGAGGATGGCTGCTACTGCATTCAATGTAGTCTTTTGTTTTTCCTTCCATACAGCACGGGTTCCCAAATGTTTTCCTTCCAGGAACCACCAACAGTAACAACCAAGTATTTTACATTGTACAAAGACACAATTACAGTATATGCTCTCTTCTCAGTAATGAAAGTGCTCTTCCTACTGAATCCTGGCTGTGGGTCTAAGGAAGAGCTGTCCCCAGGTTTGCCCTCAACAATGGGTTGGTTTGCATTTAACCCGAGGGCCTTCTCTTCTGCGGGGTGTGACGTGGGGATGCAGGAACACCACCTGTTTTTTTTTTTGCTCTGCCTCTTTCTTGGTTGCCGTTATAAACAGACAAACATTATTTCAATGTGTTTTTAAGAGACTACCGAACAGTGTAAGTGGTAAAGATGACCATTTTTTCTTGTATTTAGCTTTTATTTGTTCCCAAGTTCTAGTGGGTCCTGTGGTGGCACTAATATAAAAGAGGAAACATAATATATATAAGACACATAATATATGTAGGTATATATCACTACTTACAGATTTAATTTGTCTGCAACATTTTGCCAGCTGTCTTTCCTGGCTTTTGCAGCCGTTGAATCCCTGGTGTTTTTATTAAAGACAAAAAATCGGTGAAGCCCTCAAGCAAGAGTTCTTGTTCTGCCGCTGAGAAATACTGAGCGCGCTCCTATGCCATGCTCGCAGACCAATCAAAGCGTTGCTGATCAATGTTTCTACTATCGATACATTTCCCCTACTAAGCCAACCCACGAACGCACAATGATCTCAAAGAGCTCAATCCAGCCATACTAATCATCAACAACAGGTGCGTTCGGAAAACCGAATTAGCAAGATCATGAATAGCATGGTACATAAGCGTGGTACAAAGAACGGGCCCCAGATCTCAAATCAATTAAGCATCTGCAGGATGTGCTGGACCAACAAGTTCAATCCAAGTTGGCTCCACCACTCCACCACTACAAGGTCTTATAAGAATTACCTGCTGTCTGTGCCAACGGCCTTGTGGATAGTACTTCGATATATGTGCCATGGGTGCACTTCAGACGACCCGAGTCCCCCATATCTGCCCTACTTAGCTAAATTTGCTTTCTCCTAGTGTACTTAAAGGCAAAAAGCCCGAAAAATACATCAAACAGAAAATGTTGTAGATAGAGACGATAATTTATTAGTGCCACCCAGAGTTGGATTGATGTTAGTTTCGCTTTCCTGGATTGTGGGGATGGATTTCGGACCGTCCTGTAAAGTCTGGTTCTTTATAATGTCTGACTGCCAAAAACTTGTAGCACTGAAACTTCTCATTTCCTTAATTCTGTTTAAAATATGCTATTAAATGAAAAGGCACATACTAGATTACTACACAGATAACATGATCTGTCTGCTCTAGGACATCAGAGTCACGACAAACATTTTTAACAGCCGAACTCAACCCCCACTGGCATGAGGTTTGACAAGCCTCCATGGCATCAAGTTAACTGATGAACCCCAACAGCTGCAGCTTGGGTCTGGAGCCATAACACTGCCATTTGTCCTCTTTTATCCACACTGAGGTACAGACTGAGGTTTGGATTGACCCGTCAAGAATCAAGAACAAGACCAGGCCTCTATTTCATACTCTATTTTTTTCATCGAAAAATTATCTATTACTTGTGGACAGTGGACAAGCGAAGATGGAAACAAAAACAAAAATCATCTTTTTCGTGATCATGGTGGGCTCAGTATCAATGTTAACAGCAGTAGTGACAGATCACTGGGCTGTGTTGAGTCCTAAAGTAAACACAACATGTGAGGCAGCTCATTTTGGCCTGTGGAGACTCTGTAAGAAGCAAATCTACATCGATGAAGAGAAATTTATTGGTAAAAGCTGCGGACCTATTAGTTCGCCGGGGGGTGAGTAATGGAGTAAATAAAAAATTTTTTTGCCGGTGATAAAGCTTAAGTTTAATGGCTTAAGTGTTTTGTGTGATTCATGTTCGGAGCCATTTTCAACAGTTCAAATAAAATCATTTCTGAATCAACACAAATCAAAACATGTCTTACTGTAACGGCTAGAGAATTTGAATCATTATTGTACATACCAATTTTAAAACTTGGTCACATTTAACAGTTGGTGATTATTTCAAAATGGAGGGTGAGTCTAACAAGATTTTTTTATTTTTTTACCTCACAGGCAGAAAGTGCTTTACTTGATCTCTGTAGCCACTGGCAAAACATCAACATTAAAGGAGTTGTTCACCTTCAAAATGTAAATTCTGTCATCATTTAAAGTGTCAAAATTAGCACTTTAAACCTGTATAACATTATTTCATCTACAGAACACAAAAGAAGATATTTTGTAAATGTTGGAAACAGAACAGAACAGCACCCCCACCCCCCCCCCCCGACCCATTCACTTCGATTGTAACCTGGGGGGCTGATAACAACATTCTTCAAAATATCTTCTTTTGTGTTCAGCGGAATAAAGTCATACAGGATTGAAATGACAAGAGGGTGATTAAATGATCAAAGAATTTTCATTTTTAAAGTTGAACTACTCCTTTAATGTGCTTCTTATGTTTTCTTAAAGTGATTTACAACTAAATACATAATTGCAATGACAAGTAATATTTGTTCAACAACAATGTTTATTTAGATGTTGACGCCGGTGGTTCATTTGACTGTGCATTGACATGTTGCATGACAGTGCTAGACAATGGCTACATTTGTAAATAGAGGGTATGCATTGACGTCACTTTCCCACATGAACATGCAGGGACACGATACCTTGAGTGGTAAAACACTCAGCAAATGGCTGGTTTCAATCGAAGAAACCAAGAAACAGGGACTAAAACACGCAATTATTTGCTGAAATTACAAGTAAGAGTACCTTACGACTTACAAAAGAAGCAGGTGTTCTTGCACATTTAAATTTTTTCTTAATCTTGGGCGCGTTCCAGCATGTTCACGTGGGAAAGTGACGACACGTGCATACCCTCTATACTCTGTTTCATGGTGTGATTTTTTGACGTGTTTAAAATAATCCAGGATCAAGCTAAAATCTTTATGGAGTGTCTATTTACACTGAGTACAAATAACCCACCTTGCCTTCAGAGAATACTTACAGTAGCTCCGCCCACCAATATGTGATTGGAATAGAGAGTGATAGAATGACGCTATTTCAAACAGTGTCTCCAGTGGCGTAAGGTGTAAAGTCTGTGTAGTTTGGCAAGGGAGACAGGGTTCTAATTCACCTCTTGCTGAATACGCTCTTTAACTCTTTTCTATTACCTTGCAGATCATAAAGGCATTTGTTTTCAATAAAGTTAATTTAAAACATAAAAAAATCATAAAGTTTAGGTTTAGGGTAAGGGTAAGGTTAATGGTAGATGTAGGGCATTAATATCTCGATAGTTACCATCACCAATATTTTTTATAAATATAATGATTTACACTCTTTTATTATTGCATAATGTTTACTGCACAACAATACTGAGGTGCAAATAGTAACGCTATCTGCCACTATTTATAAGTAAATAGCTTCTTACTACTATTTCTACTTAATCCAAAGAAAATACAGCTAATCAGTTGGTTTAAATAGCATATCGGTAAGAAATGCTGCCATTTTCAACAGTGTAAATTGATCCTTCTGCTATTTAAACTAAGTGTATATAGCATCTGTCGCTATTTTGACTTGGTATAAATAGCGCCTATTGCTATTTACGCTTAGTGCAAATAGCCGCTGCCTAATCTTTATTATAAATCCCGTTTTACTAACACCTGGACTATAAAGACCCCAGCTAATAAAATGAATTAAAAAACACCTGATGCTCTGTGAAGCTCTTGATCCAGTCTTTTTTCAGCTGCCAGTGATATGATTTGCTTCTCAGTTCTGTACAATTTTAACCTTTTCTTGGTTCCTCTGCAATCCTGTTCATTCTTGTTGAGATTTTCAGTCCAGCACTTAATCATTGCCAGCATTTACTTTTGGCATCAGCATCCGACCTGTTGTCCACATACACATTGAAAAAACAAGTGTACACGTGTTTCTGATCAGAATGTTATCCGATCAGCATGACCCTATGTAGTAGAGGACCTTCATATGTGCCCATCATCATCAGAAAAGCAATGTTTTTCATATGATAAAGATGATAACTTTGTTCTGGTTAACAGTAACAAAGGGACTAGTGGAACCAGACCATGCCAGCATAATCCCCACCACCAGTTTTGCCTTTACCATTGTCGAAAATCCCAATAATGTAATTTAATTTAACCTGTTATTGCCTCATCGTAGTAATGACATCATTGCCCTCTGTAAGTGTGACCATCGTGTCAGTATTTATATAGCAAATCTAAATTGTGTGTGTGTGTCCACAGAAATCAACTGTTCATACTTCAGACATTTTACACCAGGAGAAGACTCCGAGATCTTTGAAGTTAAAACTCAGAGAGGTGAGTTAAAATCTGACAACAGAATGCCCTGTGCTGAAACAATTATTTTGTCAAAATATTAAGACCTGAAATGTTTTTAACTGCAAATTGTTCAAAACCATATCTGGACAATTCTGCTATAGCTCTTTACAGTTGAAAGAAAAAGTATGTGAACCCTTTGGGCTTACTTGAATTTCTTCATAAATTGGTCATAAAATGTGTTCTGATATTCATCTAAGTCACAACAATAGAGAAACACAGTCTGCTTAAACTAATACCGCACAAACATTATACGTTTTCATGTTTTTATTGAACACAACATGTAAACATTCATAGTGCAGGGTGGAAAAAGTATGTGAACCTTTGGGTTTAATAACTGGTTGACCCTCTTTGGCAGCAATAAGCTCAACCAAACGTTTCCTATAGTTGCAGATCAGACCTGCACAACAGTCAGGAGAAATTTTGGACCATTCCTCTTTACAAAAGTGTTTCAGTTCAGCAATATTCTTGGGATGTCTGGTTTGAATCGCTCTCTTGAGGTCATGCCACAGCATCTCAATCGGGTTGAGGTCAGGACTCTGACTGGGCCACGCCAGAAGGCATATTTTCTTCTGTTGAAGCCATTCTGTTGTTGATTTACTTCTATGCTTTGGGTCGTTGTCCTGTTGCATCGTCCATCCTCTGTTAAGCTTCAGTTGGCGGACAGATGGTCTTAAGTTTTCCTGCAAAATGTCTTGATAAACTTTGGAATTCATTTTTCCATCGATGACAGTAATCCGTCCAGGGCCTGAGGCAGCAAAGCAGCTCCAAACCATGATGCCCCCTCCACCATATTTCACAGTTGGGATGAGGTTTTCATGTTGGTGTGCTGTGCCTTTTGTTCTCCACACATAGCGTTGTGTGTTCTTTCCAAACAACTCAATTTTGGTTTCATCTGTCCACAGAATGTTTTGCCAGTAGTGCTGTGGAACATCCAGGTGCTCTTTTGCAAACTTCAAACGTGCTGCAATGTTTTTTTTTCTCCGTGGTGTCCTCCCATGAAGTCCATTCTTGTTTAATGTTTTCCTTATTGTAGATTTGTCAACAAAAATGTAAGCATGTGCCAGAGATTTCTGTAAGTGTTTAGCTGACACTCTAGGATTCTTCTTCACCTCATTGAGCATTCTGCGCTGTGCTCTTGCTGTCATCTTTACAGGACGACCACGCCTAGGGAGTGTAGCAACAGTGCTGAACTTTCTCCATTTGTAGACAATCTGTCTTACCGTGGACACATGGACATTTTTAGATATACTTTTGTATCCCTTTCCAGCTTTATGTAAGTCAACAATTCTTGATCGTAGGTCTTCTGAGAGCTCTTTTGTGCGAGGCATGGTTCACATCAGACAACGCTTCATCAGAACAGCAAACTCAAAACTGGTGTGTGTTTTTTATTGGACAGGCCATCTTTAATCAACACATCCAATCTCATCACATTGATTGGACCCCAGGTTGGCTGACTCCTGGCTCCAATTAGCTCTTGGAGAAGTCATTAGCCTAGGGTTTCACATACTTTTTCCACCCTGCACTATGAATGTTTACATGTTGTGTTCAATAAAAACATGAAAACGTATAATGTTTGTGCGGTATTAGTTTAAGCAGACTGTGTGTCTCTATTGTTGTGAATTAGAATAAGATCAGACACATTTTATGACCAATTTATGAAGAAATCCAAGTAAGCCCAAAGGGTTCGCATACTTTTTCTTTCAACTGTATATGCCTGTAGATGCTAATATTCCAACAACACGTGACCTAAACCCCCTGATGATTCACTGAAATATCTTTATATTGCACCTTTGCTGTCCTCATTAATGTTCCTGGTATTGTGTATAAAGATTGCAATATCGATATACAGGTTTTTCTTATTTCTTTTTTGTTTTAGAGTACAACATCTCAGCAGCTGCCATAGCTATCTTCAGCCTGGCCTTTATAATTCTGGGTACTTTGTGTGTGTTGGGTTCTCTCAGGAAAGGAAAGGACTACCTATACAAGCCTGCAGGCATGTTCTTTGCTTTCGCAGGTACGACAAATGTCATTCATGCTCTCTGTGTGACTAACTACACACGCTTCTCACATAGACCTGTGGATTTATTTTTTTCTATACAGAAATGATATATTATATACAGCGGGGAAAATAAGTATTTGACACATTTTTATCAGTAAGGGGATTTCTAAGTGGGCTATTTACACAAAATGTCCATCAGATGTAGCCATCAAGCCAAATATTGAATTCATACAAAGAAATCAGAACATTTAAGTATACAAGTTCAGTCATAGTAAATAAAGTGAAATGACACAGGGAATAAGCATTGAACACACTTTATTTAAAACTTTGTAGAAAAGCCTTTGTTGGTGATTGGAGCTCCTAGACGCCTCATGTATGGAGAGACCAGTCGTCTGCATTGCTCAGGAGTGATTCTGGCCCATTCTTCCACATAAATGGTCTTTAAATCTTGAAGGTTCCTTGGGCCTCTTTTATGAACTTAAATCTTCAGTTCTCTCCATAGATTTTCTATGGGATTTAGGTCAGGTGATTGACTAGGCCATTCAAGCAGCTTGATTTTCTTTCTTTGAAACCACTTCATTGTGTCCTTGGCCTTCTGTTTGGGATCATTGTCTTGCTGAAATGTCCACCCTCTTTTCATTTTCAGCTTTCTGGTAGATGGCAGCAGATTTTTATCCATAATGTACTGGTACATTTCTCCATTCATCCTGCCTTCAATAATATGAAGTCTGCAGGTACCCCTTGCTGAAAAGCAGCCCCAAACCATGATGCTTCCACACCCAAACTTAACTGTTGGTATGGTGTTCTTGGGGTGGTGGGCAGTGCCATTTCTTCTCCAAACATGGTGTGTAGAATGACTGCCAAAACGTTAAATTTTGCTTTCATCTGACCATACTATAGTCTCCCAATAATCCACAGGCTTCTCCAAATGCTCTTTCGCAAACTTTAACCGAGCCTCAACATGCTTTTTGTTCAGCATTCGAGTCTTGCGTGGTGAGCGTGCATGGATGCCATGGCGGTTCAGTGCATTGCTTATAGTTTTCTTTGAAACAACAGTACCTGCTGATGCAAGGTCTTCCTGACGTTCTGCCCGAGTGGTTCTTGGCTCTTAGAGAACTCTCCCGATTATTCCTTGTACTCCTCGGACAGGGATCTTACATGGAGCACCTGATGCTCTTTCCATTTCCGGATAATGGCCCCCACAGTGCTCACAGGAACATTCAGCATTCTGGAAATTCGCCTATAACCATTCCCATCAAAATGCTTTTCAACGATAAGATTACGAAGATGTACAGAGAGTTCTTTGATTTTATCCATCATGAAGTCTTTCCTGTGTGCCTCCTAGGTAGTGAGAAGCCTTTATAGGCCATCAATTAGGACTAAAGCAGCTGATATCAATTAGTACTGATAGGGGGCAGGGTTTCTCTCTCAATACTGACAGATTTTAGGTGATCTCCTGGCTTTCTATGCATTTTGCACCTTGTTACCTTCATGTGTTCAATACTTATTCCCTGGGTCATTTCACATTATTTATTATGACTGAACTTGTATACTTAAATGTTCTGATTTCTTTGTATGAATTCAATATTTGGCTTGGTGGCTACATCTGGTGGAAATTTTGTGTCAATAGCCCACTTAGAAATCCCCTTACTGATAAAAATGCTTATGTGTCAAATACTTATTTCCCCCGCTGTATCTAAGGGATGATATATCACTCAGCTTTGTGCTGAGGCCTTGATCAACATATGCCTGGGTTTATTCAACTGTGTGGCTGTACATTATCATGCTTACTCCGCTAAACTTGTCACATGAGAAAATAGTTACTTTAAGTAAATTTTATTACTAATTTTGATTGTTTATATAAGCAATTTCAAACCTTCTGTACAGTTACTACCAGCTTGTAATAATTGTGAACGGTCTCATCCGGAAATGCTGGATACTGAACTCATACTGAAGCATGTGTCTCATACTGAAATAAACTTATTAATAATAAACTTACTTGAGATAAGAAACACATGTCATCACAGATGTTTCAAAATGTACAAACACTCACAAAAAGAATATGAACATTTAAACCAGGGATTGTCAACCTTTTTGACTCCCACTGTATTCAACAATATTTAAAAGCCCCCTCCCACTCACAATAAAGTATTTTAGAACTTGACATTAACTGGAAAAAGCATTTATTTATTAAAAAAAGGTCCAAATAATAATAAGAAATTTTTAGTTTTTAGTTTTAAATGTATTTCAAAGCTTGTTCTGTTTTATTTAAAATGATTAGTCATCTTAAAGCCCTCTTGGAAGTCAGCTGGTGCCACCTTGTGGGCCACTGTCCCCCTGTTGAGAACCTTTATCACAGATACATCACACTGTAAACCATGTTTTTAATAATCAAAAACGTCAATGTTCTAAGACCACCTGATAGTAAAAGGTACTGAGATTAAAAAGGTTAATCTAAACTCAGATTCATTTGTGAACAGTAGGTCAAATATATTTTTCACTACTTCAGAACTCTGTACATTTATCGTATCTTTTCTGTCCTCAGGTTTGTGTGCCATTATCTCAGTGGAGGTGATGCGGCAGTCAGTCAAGAGAATGATAGAAAGTGAGGACACTATCTGGATTGAGTATTATTACTCCTGGTCTTTTGCGTGTGCGTGCACAGGCTTTGTACTGCTTTTTCTTTCTGGAATCGGCCTACTGCTCATCTCCATGCCACACATACCCAGAAACCCCTGGGAAAGCTGCATGGATGCTGAGCCTGACCAGATGTAGAACAGGTCTACCATACCACAGATGATAAACTTGTGCTCCATAAGAAACTCAGACCTTTTCATGCAAAAGAGGTAATTTATTGAACCTTTTGTTATTATTCTGGAGCAGGTACTGTGAGGATTTATGACATGATTTTGTGGGAATTCATGATGGTTGGTTGTAATTTATGCACCTATGCTGTGCAAGCTAAAGTGGTGCATAAAATGTGGTGTAAATACTACTTAAGTACTACAAAGGCTCACATTTAATGGTAGTTACAGATTTGCCACTGTTGTCATAAGATCATTTAGAGAGTATAGACCTATCTCAGCAGACACAAAGTGTAATACACCCCTTTACATCACCTCATACCAGAAGATAGCCTAGCTTTTAAAATGTATATTATTATATGCATTTAACATCTTAAGATGTAAAAAGAATAATTGGGTAAATAACTGAATCTTTTGTGTAATAATGCTGCACATAAACTATCCCTATATTTAGATGGATTACCATGGTCATGTTTATGAGACTGAGATGGTCTGAAAGGAAAAGGGTTGGAGAACAACCCTGTGATTACCAGTGTATTGAAGGAAGTGATACATTGTCAGTTAACACCTGGCTGACATATTTTCAGGATGATCTGTACAGTATAAATATGCAGAGAGTGAATTTTAAGTAAATGCATTGTAATACACAGTGGTGTTTTCTCTTACTGTAATCTAATTTTGTTATTTCGTTTTGTTTCCGTCTATCTGTAGAGCATATTTCAAACAAGGTTTGTTGGCTTAGGTTTGTTAAAAAAGAAAACCATTTTAAAACAGCTCCCATGACTTCAAAAATCAAGATATCGTGATGCACCATCTGAAAAGGAGACCTTAAATCTAAAAGTGCCAAAACAACAGCATTCTCTTTGTCAGTTTCCAAGACACATATATTACACAACATTTTTGTAGTCGGAATTGGGGCTTCATTGTCATTTTTGACATTGGACTATTATCCATGTAAACCGTACAAAACATTAAATGTACTTTTTTTTGAGTACATAATTGTACCCACTAAGGACCTATTGTGTACCTTTAAAAGTACAGTTAACTGTTTTTTTCTCCTAACATTTACCTTTAAAGGTTCACAAGGGTACTTCGGGTGCTTTCTAAAAATGCCATTTTATGCTCATGTATACATTGAGCACATATAACTTAGCACTCAGCAATGTTTTGGATGTCCAGAAAATTCTGTTACTAAATAAACATCAGAAAGCTGTCCAATCACATTGTGATTTTATACTAAGGTCATCAGGTTTGGTATTTAAATGGTAGTGTGACAAAATAACCCATTTTAAAATATGAACACCCTTTAAGAACCAAACATGGAACCATTTAAGGCTGTTCTACCAATTGGCATGCTTGGTTTGATTAAAATGAACGTGCGACAGCAATATTTAGGGTGGTTTAAGTATTTAAGGTTTATGTGAACGAACAGTTATAACACACAGCCTTGAAAATCAAGTGATTTGGTAATACAAACAGAGTTTATTAGGTCTGTGTTTGGTATTTTAATTTAGTTGGACAACAAATACAGTAGGATAAGGAACCAATGTTGCAGCTGCTGTGGTCTTTGGAGACACCCATCCTCTGCATCCGACAAAACAATGACACAGCCTAACTGCACTCTTTCTGCCCAGTTGTCTATATTGATTTATTTGAATCACTAATCTGCTCTTTTGACTAAGTCTGTAAATATCTCATCACAGAAGCTACTTGTAGGACACTTCTCATTTTCTCCTTCATGCACTAGTTTAAAGTCATTTTTTGGGTTTCCCTTTTAAATATCTTTGTTGTGATCATACAACAATCAAGTGAAGCGAAACATGATTTGACAATGTTTTATGTGCAGCTGGTGTATATATACAAAATAGACAAAATAAAACGGCACATCAATTCATGAATTGCTCCATGTCTTAAATTATGGATGGAAATGGATTTGTCTCTCCATCCCCATCTGTGGTGATGAAGAGAAAATAAGATGGCGAGAGGACAGGAGCCAGAAAGAGAGTGCACAACAGTGAGGGCTGACAATCCAGGGAACATTAGAATCTGAGCCAGTACATAGCACTTCTCACTCTGTTGTAGTCAGGAAGCTGCTCAACAGGCCCTGCAAAAAGAATAAAAAAATAAATAAGGTAACTGTTTTTGGTACACAATGGGCATCATTCATGAAACATTCGTAAATATACGAGTACATTTTGTGTAATTTGCATGTAAAATGGACCTTCCTGGATTTCTTTCCAGGATTTACCTTTCTTTCGGATTCACAAAAGCTTCGTAAACATTAGATTTGATAGTGAAATGTGTGAATACAGCTACGGAAAATTGCATCTAGGAATGCTGGAATACTCTGGACTTCATTCTCTGGTTTGGGAACATTATTGCATAAATGCATAATAGCCTATATGCTAAGCAATAAATTAATAAATTGAACGGTGTCCATCAATGCGTTTCTAACTAGCTGAAATAATACCTTGTGTTCTTCTGAAAATGACTAGGCGATGGCGCCTAAAAGCACTTTGGAAGCACTGCGGGTTTTTCCAGCCTCATTGGTTGCTGTGACTTGACATATCCATGACAGTTACATATTGCTAGTGTCTTATTTTAAAGAATATAACTGCATATACCGTCATAAAAGCAATAATAACCTCTCTAGTGTTGTGTATGATGGTTGGTCAATGTAGTGTTTGTCCCGCCTCTTCTCCACTGTGCTTGGACAGCTTTGTAAGAAGGACAGTGACGAGCTCTGCGTTTTACCCAAAGTTAAAGTGCCAATCCATACGTTTTTTGATAAAAACATTAACCAAATTCAATTATTGAGCAAGTACCTGAAAGAACAGCGTTTAAAACTCTGCCAAAATAAAAGTCTGGTTAACTAGGTATTTTATTTGGACAAATGTATTGCTATTTAATAGTAAAAAAAGAAACAAACAAAATTTAGACAAACTAAATGCATCATGTATAAGCTGAATGTTTACATTTGAAATTATTCTTTCTATTGTTTTTTAATGTTTCTTATTTATACAAATGTATTATATTGCATTTTGAATGTAATGTATTATATGGGTTACATTTTTACAGATAATAATGTATGCAATTTCAGCAAAACAAAAATCTAAGAATGAAAACAAATGAGTTGTTGATTTTAAGAGACCCGTCTTATTTTATCTTGTATAATAACTCATTCCCCGCCAGCCTCTTTAAAAAAAAGTTGCCAGCCTACGCCAGCGTTTTTTAACATTTTCACCCAACTTTAATGGCTCTCAGTAAATTTTCTGTAAAGAATATATGGACAAACAATATGTCAAATGAAAGAACAGTCTCAGCTTTTAAAAAAAAGAAACCGTATTCTTCTATCTTCATTTGTTCGTTTTTATCACTCCATAGATGTGGGTAGGATTCTTCAAAAATGCATCATTTTGATTAAACAGCCGAGATAATTAACGTTTTTTGTCAAAGATTCCGCCCAGATTACACTTCGAACAATCATTAAAAACGCTAAAACATATACAGCTAGGTTCTGGGATTCTGTACTTTTTCCCAAAGGTGTGTAATAGCGCCACCTGCTGTACAACAGTACAAACACTGATTGCCGTAAAAACTCGTCTTTGGCGGGGAAGCATTTTTTTTAAATGACGAGATAACTAATAAGTTGCCAGCCAGCGCCAGCGGTTTTCAACATTTTCACTCAACTTTGATGACTAAGTGCATTTTCTGTAATTACTTTTTGGACAAACAATATATCAAATGAAAGAACAGAGTCTATGCTTTCAAACAAAAGAAACTGTATTTTTCTATCTTCATTTGTTCGTTTTTTTATGTAGGTTTCTTAAAAAATGCGTCACTTTGATTAAACAGCTAAGATAATAAAAAAAATTGGTCAAAGACTCCATCCAGATTACACTCAAAACAATCATTAAAAACAGATAAAATATATATGTCCTAGGTTCAGAGATTCTGTACTTTTTCCAAATGTGTTTAACAGTTTTACCTGCTGTACAACAGTACAAACACATGATTGCGTAACTCGTCTTTGGCGGGAAATGGTTGATTTTTAACTGACTAGATAACTGGTCAATGGCGGGGAATGAGTCAATAAACAAAAGTATTTATTATCTGAATACCCGATGGAAAACCAGTAGAATACTCGATTACTAAAATAATCGAGTAAAAATTGAGTACAATATCATAATCCGTTTGTCTAAAAGAATACAGAAGGTTTGAATATTTTAATCACCATTTACACATGGTAAGCAGCAGGTGTTTGTTTCTGTTGTACCAACTAATATTTTGAAAAAACTAACATCTTCATGAGTCCGAAAATGTATGTCAAAATGACTTTACGCACGGTTTACACAAAAAAAACGTTCTGCTCTTGTTTCATGAATGAGGCCCAACTACTACAGACTGAGACAGAAGTCACAACAGTAAAATATTGTTCACCAAAAAATTAAATCCACCATGAGATTTATTGAGTGATTTTTTTAGGGACACTACAAGGAGATTTTCTACAATCAAAAATAATAGAGTCATATAGAAATTGCACAATGACAGCTACGCACAGAGAACCATAGCGTATATATTTATATAAAAGCTTTAGATCAACATTATTTTACAATGAAATTAACTTTAAAACAAACAAAAAAATGTAAAAAGTACTAACCAACAGCAGACACAGCTGGGCATTTGTCATAGATGTATTTGGAGCAGACATCACGGACCACTTTGGGAGTCACAGCCTGGTAAGAGAAAAAAGTTTGGTTTAAAATGCTCAGAACCAAACGAGACAAATCAAATCGTTCACACCAATGTCGTGAATCGCACCAATCAAAACGCACACATCAAAACGAACGCATAACCTCTCTCCTGCAAAGCTAAAAAACATTTTATAAGATGTCTCTCTGTCACTTAAAAAGTTAATGCTCAAGTGACCTAATAACCTATTTATTTCGATTTGATCTTTTTTTTGCTGTATTTTCATTTAAACATTTTTTATGTGATGGGCTGACTTAGTTTTTTTGTTTTTCAGATTTAAAGCAATGAACATTGTGTTCTGCATTTAACAATAAACAAAACAATTTATGACCATTCTCGCTGTCATTTAGAAACAAAAAATATATAATACATAATAACAACTGATCAATAATTATTTAAATGCACCAAAATGATGACAAATCAAGTAATTTGCAAAAAAAGCGCTATTGGCCCCTGCCATAAATACCGCAAGGTAAATTTCCCAACTGCGACAGACCTAATTAGTGGAATATCGTATGGCTCTCAGTCCACGCCAATGTGTCTGACTATTACAGAGACACATTATTATTGTATATCGCCATTCATCTAAACTTAAAAGGCAGTCATTCAGTTTTTTCAGCTAAAAGACTGAAATTTACCTCAATTCTGGCATCCCACTCAGCCAATGGGATACGGCGACCATAGTTAAGGATATGCCTGCCAATGTCATCACAGACGGGTGTAGTTCCTAAAAACAGAGAAAATAAACATGTTAATAAGCAAGCATGTGTCTTTTCTTCCCCAAGATTATTACTACTAAAAAGTTTTGCACTGTGCATAAGTAAGTTTGTGTTTATTACCGTTGAGCTGTCCCACTAAGCTAGCCTTCAAAGCATTCTTGGCACGAGCCACATCACTCTCAGTCACTGTGGTGCACAAATTCATCCTGTGATACAGAAAAAACAATACTGTATGCAAAGCCTCATATAGGAGAAAACAAGCATACATTAGCAGATGGCCAGATGGTTTTATATGTAACAGACAGTGTAACCAACAGCTAAGACCATTAGCCAATGACTTACCAGGAATTCTGAGCCCAGTGCATCATGTCCTCGATTTTTTGTCCGTCTGTAACAAAATAAATTCCAAGCAGTCCGGTGTCACTGTATGATGAGAGGAAAGCTTGGAAACTGTGACACAGGTTCAGCTCTGAAGCCTGACGAGCCAGACGACTGCTCAGGTGCTGCATAAACACAAAATTGAAATTTATTTTTGTTATGATCTTTGAATCATATTGTGACTAATAGATAATAAGTAGAATAGTTCCTATACATGCATTGGGGTATAACTTTTATGTTAGGGGTTGGAGAGAACAAGTCAGCAATTTAAGACGGAGTCACATATTGTTATAATCAGTCTAAATTGAGGGTGTTACACATGGGTTACCACCTCGAAGTCAAACAATGTACAAGACATGGAAATTTCCCCTAAAAATCACAAACTAACCTTGCCACCTCCGAATGTGATGTCATAGCTACCGATGATAGAATTAGCGACCATTAGTGGCACAATATCAGGACTTGCAGCTCCGGCTCCTTCTACAGCAATAGCGACGTGAGCTAAGGGCAATGCGTCATCACGCATTCGAATCTGATAGCAGGACAAGATCAAACACACAACAGGTCAATCGATCAGCATAAGAGACCCACAACACCAACATACAAATACACAACTCAGACCTCACTTCCAGTGAAACGGCATGGCGATGGAATTGGCACAGCATCCCCCTCATATTCAAAAGAAACATCACTGAAATGCTGCTTAGCAAGAGTCACAAGTTCATCATGATTCACTCCTACAAAAGAAACATTGTTTCAGTATTTCAATCTTCTTTGTGTGGCTTAACTAGTAAAAATAGAGGTCAACCGATAATAGACCTATACTAAAATGGGGATTAGGAGATTATCAAATAGGTCTGTGTCTGGTTACCCAGCAATAAATGCAAATTGGATGACATCTTTTTTTTAACTTTACTGCATGACATGTTTGATGAAAGAAGAAATGAAGTACCTCCAGCTGCAGCTAACACAATGCGAGGAGCTTTATAATGGCTATTGATGTATTCCACCAAATCCTGGCGCGTTAGGGTTCTTCATATTGCAGACAGCAAAAACACAAACCAAAAAAGATTTTATTATCGTCTACAGTTGAATGTTTCTTTACATCATACACATAAAAAAACTGGTTGTACGCCTAATTGAAAATAACTTTTATTATTATTAATCTTTCATAATGAAAAAACGGCAAAAGAGTAAATGTGAACAGAAGGCATGGTGCATATGAAATGATTCAAGATGAATTCTATTTATTGTAAATTAATGCTTCAGCTGCAACTTTACATTTAATGACATATGCACCGCACCCTCTCTGCTGCGATGTTAGAAATGTGCCAAATGCATTTAAATACAAATGTAGTTAACAAACACAAATATAAACGAGGTACAAAAACAAAAACAAAAAATTACACTTTGTCCTGAGCTCATTTTTGTGACCAGAAAGTGCATCGCCAAAGTTCTTGATAGTATTTCTAAAGCTCTTGTTTGTACTTTTCACCTCTCTCTTCCACAAAAATAAAGGTTTGTTTGAGTTGTAAGAAACATTGTTGTACAGCGTAATAAAATATCGTAATTTCAACAAAACATTCTATTTAGCACCCAGTCTTAGCAGCTGTTCTTACCTGGCATTGGAAGAGGGACCAAGAACGCTATGGCCCAGGGAAGTACCCTGAAATGCTGTAGCATGGAGAAGATCCAGACAAACATCCTGCAAGTTACTCTCCACCTCCTCCAGCTCTCTAAGCACGACACCCCTCTGAGGCTCCATCTCAGCCTCACTTAAAGATGAACTATGCACCACCTCTGACAGTAGCTCAACGGCTAGGAAGACAATAATGTAACATAACGACACTTTTTAAAATGTAAGATCTTAAAGTAACTTGAAAGTCAAAATAAATAGGGACCAACTAGAGCTGCACGATTAATCGTTAGAAGATTCAGATCTCGATTCAAACACCCACACGATCACAATGAAGATCAACGATTCTCGTGTGTCTGTTAGCTTACACCTCGGACTAAAATCATACACTTCAATATGTGCTGGAGCTGCCACAGAAGTGGAGAAAGCATTACTATCATAGGTATGCAACGACGTCACAAACAGTCTTTATACAACATACTAGGGTTGTCACGATACTGGAATTTCTAACTTCGATATGATACCTTCAAAAATATTGATATTCGATACCATTTTCGATACCACGGGGGAAAAAAATGCCACAACATTAAGGGGGTAATTTTTTTTATTAGAAGTTGTTGGAAACCAGGTTTCTCAACAGTATACACAGGAACCTGATCCATGCATATGTACACTGCTACAGGCCTGTGCAGCTTCTAAGCTTCATTTAAGTTTGCTTCATACTTTCTTTGCTGTTCAAATAAAGCTGGTAGTGTTGGTTGTGAGTGTGTTGTTTCTGTTGCAGGTCGACCACACTTTTAAAATGAACTGAACTATCTTACTAATCTTAGAACTTAAGTTAATGGTAATAGATATTTGTTAACATGAATAAACAATGAAAAATACTTCCAAAACATGTATTAATCTTAATTAAAAGTTAATTTAAACTAACTTTTACTAATACATGTATGTACTAATTAAAATCCAAAGTTCTATCTGTTAATATTTTTTTTCATTGGACCAGAGCAAACATGATCCGTTGTATTTTTTATAACATACTGTCATCAAAGATTAAAATATATCGGATTATATTAACTTTAAGAATGACGGTGAAAAAACGAGACAACACTCATATCAGCAACAATACTAGGCCATCTTGGTTAGTGTTTGAGTATAATGTTAAAATAAGAAAAGTTACCAACCTCTCGAAATTCTGATCCTGGTGTCTGTCTTTGCTATATTAGAGGTGTTAGCGCCTTTTGTTAGCAAAGCTCTGTAGCAACTCTTGCATATAGTTTATGTCCTTCGGCTTTCCATGTTCATTTGCTTCATATCCAAAATATTTCCAGATAGCACTCCTGCTGTGTTCTTTATCAAACAAACCCGGTTGCAGAGGTACGACGGCGTTTTAGTGCCTCGAAACTTAACGAGAATAAACTCGTCGTAATACGTATTTTGTTTACGTAAAAGTTGTAGATTAAGAGTTTAAGTTATGTTTAAACACGTCATCTGAACCAGTGAGTTAGTTCTTAGTTCATGTCTGATTTTTTCTTCTGAATAAATTCAGTTTCCTACATGATCGCTGCAGTGTCCTTTTACTAATTATAACTCAATGATGATGCGCCAAAAGACAAAGAATTTCCTTATTGCTAAATCCTAATCTAAAGTAGGATTTAACCAAATCCTCCACAGCCATTGTTTCTAGCAATTCTGTTATTTTTCTCAAAATATTAAGAGTTTATTCTACGAGTTTATTCTCGTAACATTTCAACTTTATTCTCGTAACATTTCGACCTTTTCCTCGAAATCTTGGATTTTTTTATTTTTAACGTGGCACTTTAACGCCGTCGTACGGAGGCGCCGCACACGCCATATTTATATTCACTTCACTTTTGCTATTTAACCAGAGCGAATTAGACGAGACACGTGACAGGCACTGCAGGTCACGTGTGGTGTTTGTCAACGCGCTTTTGGAGATAAGTGAAAGTGACAGCTCGGCTAGGATCGGTGTATCGATACTTCAGGAAATTAGTATTGGTATCGTTCAGATATTTCAGTATCGATATTTATCGAAATATCGATATTTTTGACAACACTACAACATACTCTTCATTATTTCTGTGTCAAATGATCAACACATGCATGAAACGCATTTATAAGCTCCTACTCTACCCAAATTAACCATCACTCCGAATCGTAAAAGAATCGCAATCTCTATTCGAGACAAAAGAATCATGCAGCTCTAGAACCAATGTATGTTTCACTTAGTTCAAGAAGACAAATAAAACAGAAACTCTTTTTAAGCCCATAATTTTACACTTTAAACTATAAAGTAATATAACAAAAAATATTGTTCTCTAACCTTTGGGCAAATCCTTGGCAAGGGTCTTCATGTAGTAAGCAGTATGCTCACGAGATGTGTATGCACTCAAGTGAGCCCCCATAGACTCCACTGCCTGTTCAAGAGCAGACTGTGTGTGCTTCTTTGTACCCTAGATTGGAGAAACATTTAAAACAAGAATATAAATATTAATTTTAAGATTCATGTCTATGTTTCAGGAAATGTCTAGGAAAAAACCTGTAGTAGGAATCTGTTAGAAAAGAGAAGAAAGGTGCACTATATGGACACAAGAATTTGGACAGCGGCAAAACAAAACCAACAGAGACATGCTCCTAAATACCACAGAGAAGAGATTTCACAAACTGACTTCTTGACAAGACAAAATCCCATATTCACTGAAATTTTCAAATGACCTAATCCTTTAAAAAATGTTTGTAAATGAAGACTGCATTGAGGTGTCTGATTTAAATCACCCATTAAACACTTGAATTCAATAATTAAGAGATTTGTCCCAATACTTTTGTCCATACATATGATGTATACTGGATACCTTGAAAGCCATGTGTTCCAGGAAAAATCCAGCTCCATTATTCTTCTCAGACTCCCAACGGCTCCCAGAGTTTATCCAAAGACCAACCTGAAAAATCCAGGGTTAAATCGTTTGAAAACACTTTTAATCTGCTGTTTAAAAATGTCAAGCCAATAAGCAGATATTTACCGTGCATGTCTCCCGGTTGGTCTGCTCAGAGGCAACCCTCAAGCCATTGCCAAGGGTGGTAAGATGAGTTTCTGGAGCTCCCAGAAGGCTTTGAGCATAAGTCACAGAGGAATGCCCTCTTCTCAAAGACAGCAGAAATGGCTAAAATAAAGAGGAAAATTAAGATAACCTATAGATTATGTGTATAATACATTAATAATATAATTCAACGCAATTCTTTGTACATGAGACCCCAGAACTTTTTAATGTCAAGAATGTTCAAAGTATCCTTTTGCAAAGGACCTCTTACACATCTTATTTATGCTCCATGAACAGATAGCAAGCATGATAAAAACATTTTTGTCATATTTATTAGTATTAGAGCAAGGGTTTTTCCATAAAGAATCTAAAGTTTGCAGCTTCTTGAAAATCTGCACTAGTAATGATGTTTTTAATTAGAGGCATACATTTTGATAATGTCATTTATCACATTTCTCTGGGTGAATATACCGTCAGAAAAAGCAGGTATAATATCTTTCAGGCCATTGCTCACGTGACCTATCAAGTGCCGGTCAAGTTAAACAAGGCGAATCCAAAAATATTTCAAAGTGACCTTAACGTTAAAACTGAACTAACGTTAACTTACCGTAATGTATTATGTAGAAGACAAGCTAGCATTAGTTACGTACAAATGCTAAAAGCTGAAGGCTATGGCCCAGTATTAGATTCCATATTTTTGTTGTGCCTTCTCAGTCTAACTTGTATTTTATTGAAAAACATGGAAATGAAACGTCACAAAACGAGATGTCTAGGTAGGTGAAATATGGAGAATTATTTAGCAACAGAGAGAACAAAGCGATCATGGTAATCTATTTACGACAGGATGAGCGGAGCATTCAATGACCTTGTCAGAAGTAGGTACCGGTGTAGCGTAACCTTACGAGAAACCCCCAAACCACAGTACTTCAATGAAAAAGGCTACAGAGTGGCCCGTTTACAGATGTTCCATTGCTTGTCTGCGGATTATCAACCTCCAAATACACGCAAAATGTAACCTTCAGTGTATTTGAGCTATCCGCTAACACTCCAGCACTTTCCAAGGCCGACGATGGGCTCTTGCCATGATGTCAATTGACTTGTTACAATCCAAGCAATTCAATGAAACGGTCTGTATCTGGAAAATGCCACCGAATATTTTAAAGGCATTTGTAAGTTATTTACTTACGTTACGAACTTGAGAAACGACTGCCTCACCAACTCGCCAAAAAGATGCAGCCATCTTGGATGCTCAATGTGCACTCAAATGCGTCACCATACGTCAGGATTGCCCTCTTACTCTACTTCGGCGTTTGATGAGCCAGTTCATGGCACATTACCGCCCCCTAATGGTGTGGTTGTTCACGCGAAAAGAAATTGCATAAAACTGTAGTTTCGTATTTAAGAAATTCTTTGCTGCCCCTATTGGATTAATGCATCCTATTTTCATCTGGATTTCCATCAACTAAGTCCAATAAAGTTGCAGATGAATAAATAACTAACCTTGATCTGACACGTGTGGCTAAGAGATCCCAGTTACCATGATATATGTGAAAGACCACATCTGCTTGACAACATTTTATAATAATCTTAAAATAAAATAATTTTAAATTGTCTGTTTGACAAGAAAACGTGATATATTTGAATATGTAAAATGTGCCTCTTTGATAACCATTTGTTTTTAACCTTGGGTAATTTAAAAAAAATCGTTAAACATATACTCAGTCTCATGTCAATCCAAATCTATATGACTTTCTTTATCAGAACAAAAAATATATTTTGAACAACAAAACAAACAACACTGCCCTCCATTGACTGCTATTTCATGGACACAAAAACATTTCTCACAAGATCTAATGTGTTCCACAGAAGAAAGAGGTCACATAGGATTGGATCAACACGAGGGTGAATAAATTATGACATTCAAGTTTTTTTGGAGGGGGGTGACCTTACTTTAGGTAACAAACTCTAATGTCGCTGTTGAGTGTATACGAGTGTTTTGTGTGCATTTAGTTTTTTTACATGTAAACATTTGCGTAGCTTTATTCTACGATGGTCACCTATATGGAATATGTGCACCTATATATATTCACCTTTACCTATATATTTTAATTTCCATTTTTGGCATGGAAGTCAATAAAACACAAAAAATCAAAATGCAGACAAAGCTCTGGAGAGATTTATTGTTCGTTACACAATCCAATGCATTTTTAGAACACAGTATAAAAAAAGGGTGGCAAGTAGAGAAGACCTTCATTGAGAAAACATAAAACTACACCAAGAATACTGAAGCATGCCTCAAAAGCCACTGCTCACATCAACATTGCTTATAAGCAGTTGGCCCCTTCTGATTGGTCCGTAAAAATAGCATTGGCACGCCATTGGTCCAGGTGCAAGCCAAATTGGGGTTTCTCTCCCATATTTACACAATAATGCAGGTCTTCCCAGTGATGAAGCTTGACAGATCTAAAGACAGGAGGGGCAGATGTCAGTCAATATGGCATTCTTTCAAATACGTTGGTGTACACGATTCAAAGAGGCATGAAACTTCACATTTAGAAAATCTTTATTTTCTGACATTATTCTGTGGCCAATTCCAGTTCTTCCACATGACCCAAGTGTCAATTCTCATCTATTGGGAAATTATCTGAATAAATACCAATGAACATCACTAGTAAAGCACTGCAAACTGAAATATTAATTTCTGGCAAGAAGCGTTTTAAGTTAACTTTTCCTAACATAATGGCTTTTCATCAGAAAACAAATGACTTGCCATAACAGTCAATTTATTAACTCTTGACCTTAACATTTCATTTTAACTGAAAAGAGTCTTCTAAACACCATTTGATATTAAAGCTTATATGACAATATTTTTTCTAATTGTGATCTCTGTTATTAGAAGCAAACACAACCAGCCTTCCTCAATAACTTAAGCATTTTATATGCCAAACGCCTCAGAAAGAGACCAAATGCACTGAAAGGAAAGTGCAACGCAAGGAAGGCAGTGCGACTGTCCCCAACCCTTGCCCGATGAAAGACACGGTCCACATGGTAATGGATATTCCGCTCTCACCATTTCTTGTTCCGAGGCTTCAGCTCCTCAGTAGCATTCCTCAAGAAGATGTAATTTTTTTTCTGGGGATTGTAGTATTCGTGTCCCTGTGACAAAGCCGAAAAAAACCCCAAAAGTGAGCAGAGATCACACTGACTATGACGGAATTAGCTTGACAGAAAAATACTTGTTCAATGAGATAAGGGGTGATGTTCTTGTAACTTGGATAATATTAAAATCACAAAAACAACAATGCTAGAAAGGAAGAACAGATGAAAGAACTTCACACAAAAATTTTGTGTAAAAATTTAGAAAATGTATTTAGATTATTTACTTTCTATCCGCCCTCACTGCAGAAAGGGTTCTAATGATATTTATTAGTGTCACAATTTTAAGGAATATTAGAATTTTGTGTAATGCGACAAATTTAAACCCTAACAGGGATACACGCAGGCACCTCTGGGACACAACAGGGCTTATGTGTATACAACAATAAGTAAATTTAGTATAATTACAACGCACAATGTGTAATTTTCGCCACCAAGTCACAAAAACAGTAACAAAGGGAGAGTTTGTTGAAACTGAAATTATAGGAATAAGCTAGTTATATATATATATACTTAAATATATATTTTACAAAAATATTTGAATTATTGAAATATTGAAGTTGTCATATGTAGATGGAAGTGTGTATCACGTTATATATCACTTATCCGACAGGGTTAAGGGAAGCTTTTGATTGACTTACGAACGTGAAATTGCGTAACATTTCTAAAACATTTCTAAAAAGATCAAATTATTGATAAATGTACTGAAATTTTACCTTAGACCAGTCATAGCTGGAAGCGTATGCAAATATATTTCCAGTGTTAT
The DNA here is from genome assembly GCF_015846415.1 of Triplophysa dalaica. Lineage (NCBI taxonomy): Eukaryota > Metazoa > Chordata > Actinopteri > Cypriniformes > Nemacheilidae > Triplophysa > Triplophysa dalaica. The sequence goes on along the minus strand of NC_079547.1, from coordinate 7,676,317 downwards.
TGAAGCAACAAGCAGTAATTGGTTGATCTAACTGCTCAGAGGTCTTAAGCTTAGTACGAGCATCTTTATCCCAGAAACTGAAGCGCCCATCAGAACCTACTGTCGCCAGAGTACCATGGACAGGGTGAAATGAGATGGCATTCACCTGAAATAGAAAGAACTCAATCTGAGATAGGACAAGGGGGCAAAGTAGGGACAGAATGATCTCTTCCAGTTACTTCGGAGTATAATAAGATTACTGAATACAGTCTTTGGGAGAGCAACACGGTCCACCTAAGACTACACTAAATGTCCCAAAAAAAGAATACTCACAGCATAAATATCTTGGGGTGTGGCGGTGTTAGTTCCATTCGACCTGTGGCACTTAAAGGTAAAATTGTCCTTTGCTCTGAGTGAGAAAGTACACAAACAAGAAATGTTACTTCATATTTTGATGAAAAACTTTACAAAAATTATAAGATTAGACACAGACTCACGGGTTGGGTGGGCTTATATAGTGAATGGCAACGCGTCCTTCGATGCTGCCCAGTGCAAAACCAGTAGGCTTATTCTGCTTGTCTTTAAAGATAGCCACACAACGATGCTGTTAAACAAAACACACAAGGTAAAACACATCAGAAATGTGTACACCAATATTTTCAGAGGTTCGGCACCGGTTAAGATAATAAGTAAAACGGACCACTCAACATTCCAAGAAATCAGCATAAAAAGGGAAAAAAAGGACAGAATTTTTTTATGCAGGGCATGCATGAGGGCAAATTTAAGCAATAGTTTGTGAGAAAACAATTCAGTTCATTCAACACAATTTAAACAGAATGAAAATCAAGGCTAACGTCAAATATTACACCGGTAACAAACCAGTAACAAATCTCATTACCACTCGAGTATTTTGTGTGGAAATATCAAATTACATCTTGTGAAAACACACGCAAGAACAAATGAGAAAAATGACCGTCAATTCACTTTAGTGTTGACTTTAGGAATGAACTGACACTTACCTGATGCTTCAGAGGTGAATCTATACGTCGAAACTCTGAGGGCTGATTTTCCAACTGGTATACAATAAGACCACGTTCTGCAGTGGCCACTACTGCCATAGGATATACCTATAAAACTGAAGTCCTTGAGTGCTTTGGCATTTAAAAAAGCTCTCCATACATTTTTCATTGACATGTATATTCAGCTTATACTCCTTTGACTAAATTGTAAAATAAGGAGAAGTTGTAGGTTTAAATAAGAATAAATTACCACATCGGCACAGTAACATCTCTCTGGCATCTGCAAAGACATCATTGGATTTGGGGAACGGGTGTCCCAAAACTGCCCCCAAAAAACGAAAATAAAAGGAGGATACTTTAGTGTTTATCTCAAAACTGTTGAACACATTATACGTCGTGAAAAGCAGCTCTGTATAGTCATTAAGGTAAAGATGATGGCTGTGTCAGCACCTTCAGTGTTTTGTCCCAGCTGCCAGTCATGGCACAGCTATAGTTTGGGGCGGTTATCCAGTGAATTGTCCTGATTGGGCCATCATGCTGAGCAAAGGAAGGAATATAACAACTGTTAATCACACTATAAACCAACACTGAAAAATTGTGTTATACAAAATCTGTTTGACCTTCTTTCTTCTGTAGATATTTTGAAATACATTGGTAACCAAACACACTAGCCTCTACTGACTTCCATCGTATGGACATAAAACCACTGAGATCCTTTCTCAAAATTTCTTCTTTTGTGTTCCACAGAACCAAGTCATATACAGGTTTTGGAAAAATTATTCTTAAGAGTTCTGCATGTCTTTACATATATTGACTAATCACACTACACAAAGTGTCAACAGAAATGTAAAAAGTTTGCTTACTTGCGCTATCTGGGTGGCCTGATTGGTGTTCAGATCCCACATCTTAGCGGTTTTGTCACAGGATGCTGTGTAAACTTTACTACCATCCTGTTTGAAAACAAAAACATCACATTAAAGCCAGGCAAATGGATGCATCACAACACAAGTCATGTGTATTTCTGCATTAGTGCAAAATCAAAACCAGTAACGCCTTAAAAAAATCAATCTCAATATTCTTTGAGATTCAATGTTTCGATACACTGTAGTTCATTCATATCTTTCAGTAATTGTTCAAAGGGGGATTATTTATTATTGGAAATTATAATTAGCATAAAGGATTTCTAAAATGTTAATTGCATTTGGCCCTTGCTTGAGATGGTTTACAACAATAAGACACTACAGTACAGCATTATGATCTTACATCACTCCAGCACACATCCAGCACAGGGCCTGTGTGCATCTGCTGGGCTTTAGGAACGGTTTGACCATTATCTTGAACCTCCCAACATCGCACCTGAGGTTATAAGAAAAAAATGCAGATCAAAATGCAAACACGTCTTCCGACAACAATCAAAGTTTTCATATGAAACCAAAGGCTTACATCATTGGCCCATGAGCCGCCAATTAGAAAGTTTCCATTCATTGTAGGGGGACTGAAAGCCAAACAACTTATGCTGTCATCGGGCGGAGATGTCACCTCAACATCCTATTATCAACGATAATCTTATAATGAATATCATTAGCTTCTATTATCTGGTTATTATATTCGTAATCATTGTAACGTTACCTTCATTGGATTATGGCTATCTGTGGTGGCGCTACCAAATACGCCTGTTGCCCCGGCCCCAAAGCCCGTGTTCGTCCCGAATAAACTCATTTCAGTCAGTTACCAGCTGATAAAACAAGAATGTATAGCATAATTACATACAGGGCTTTAACAACATCTCAATTACAACAACAAAACGGATTTGAGTAAACTTACATTTCTCCTATTTACACGTATAATAAAACTAATTGAAATCGTTCAATATCATTCAGTTAGTCTGTAAATCCCGTTTAAGAAATACAGGTACACAACCCCAAACACCACATTCGCGCCCAGCAAACGCTCTCTAGTTGCCCTCAAGAATTTCGGTTAACCCCCAACAGCATCTACATTAAAGACTAAGACATAAAATATCGAACAGCCAAATACACTTAAAAGATATAATAATTTTGTTAATTTAACCCGGTTTCCACTGCAAAAAGGCAACTCACGTCGTGCTCAGTTCTTCTTCTTGTCTTTTAACGTTTTTGGTACATCGGTGTAGAATTCGTATTACCGCCACCTACTGAAATGGAGTGTGGTGGGCTAACTTAAATGTTTCACCAACAAATATAATTTCTGTCATAATTTACTCACAAAACCTTGATGACCTTCATTCTTCAGTTGAATGAAAAGAAGACATCAAAAAAAATTTGGAAACCGAAGAATGGGGGTACCAATATTGACTGTATGGACACAAACAATGCAAGTAAATGGGTACCTCCATTCAATTTGATGAATGACAGGGAGATATGTAGCAAACACACATTATTTGGGAAATTATCCACAGTGAATTAACACATTAAATTAACAGTCCTGATTTTTTTCTGAGCACCCATATAACAAATATTGATAATCAGCAATATACTTTATATATATATATATACATATATACTGTATATATCATAGTATGCCATGGGAATTTCGTTATGCATGTTAGTAAAAACTATTATAATTATTCAATAAAACAATGCCAGTCAGAAAATCTGGAATGTGCTTATCTTTATTATGGGTAGGATTTGATTTTGTTAGTTGACATGAGTTGCGGGGGGCACGGTGGCTTAGTGGTTAGCACGTTCGCCTCACACCTCCAGGGTTGGAGGTTCGATTCCCACCTCCGACTTGTGTGTGTGGAGTTTGCATGTTCTCCCCGTGCCTCGGGGGTTTCCTCCGGGTATTCCGGTTTCCTCCCCTGGTCCAAAGACATGCATGGTAGGTTGATTGGCATCTCTGGAAAAATTGTCCGTAGGGTGTGAGTGCGTGAGTGAATGAGTGAGTGTGTGTGCCCTGCGATGGGTTGGCACTCCATCCAGGGTGTATCCTGCCTTGATGCCCAAAGACTCCTGAGATAGGCGCAGGCTCCCCGTGACCCGAGGTAGTTCGGATAAGCGGTAGAAAATGGATGGATGGATGGATGGACATGAGTTGCACCAGCAATATGACAGATCTGTGTTATCAACATTGCTGGCGAAAGGTTAAGTTATATCATTGACGACAGAATAAGAAAACGTATAATTTTATATAATGCACAATAGTCATCATAGCTCATTGTTTTAAATAATAAACATATACCTAACTATCTCCTATCCATCCATAGTCTGTATGTCTATCTGTTCTCTTTCCTACTACCATCTATTTGTCTACCTATTACATTATTATAGATGTTAACATATTATATTATTATAGATATTAATGGTATCTAAACTGGTTAAGACTACCTATACTTTACCTTTTCTATTTTTTTATTTTCTGCCAACCAGTCCAAAGAGTTGAACCATTCCTGTCACATGAAGTAAAAAAAAGATAAAAGATAGCTTAGTTCAGAAGTTATAATATAGACACACTAGAAGTGGTATAATATTTTAGTAAATAATTCAGGATATACATAACTTGAACCCGGAGCAATAACACAAAGTACATGCTTTTATTACCAATATTTAAAGAGAATGTAGGCCTACATTGACAAAACTAATTGCCAATATTGTCCTTGGGTTTTATTACCTATTAACATTGCATTAATTCAGGTGCGGGTATCAAATTCTGGCTCAGTTAAAGTAGCAGCACATTCCAGATTGTATACGTGACCCTGGACAACAAAACCAGATTTATGGGTAGATTTTTCGAAATTGAAATTTTTACATAATCTGAAAGCTGAATAAATATGATTTATATTGATGTATGAGTTGTTAGAATAGGACAATTCTGAAAAAAATCTGAATATTGAGAAAATCACCTTTGAAGTTATGAATCAGAGGCAATGTAGTAGGCCATCCGCTCACAAAAAATTAGTTTTTATATATTTGAGGTAGGAAATTCACAAAATATCTTCATGGAACATGATCTTTATTTAATATCCGAATGATTTTTGGCATAAAAGAAAAATCCATAATTTTGACCCATACAATGTATTTTTGTCTTTTACTAAAAAAGTTCCCGAGCTACTTAAAACTGGTTTTGTGATCCAGGGTCACATATGGTAACGAGATGTACAAACATTTGGAACAGCTGGGCAGAATGGGCCAGACTGGTGATCATGTAAAGCTTCAACCTGCTGTGAGTCCACTTCGATACCCGATCAGCAACAGAGACAATAAAAAGCCGTTGAATTCCACACCATGCTTTCTGGAGGATGCCTAAAAAATATACACTGTTAAAATGTTTTTGCTTCGACATACATATTTAATTGGTTCATAAAAATGAATGTAAAAAAAACCTGTAACATTTTTATGCACAAAATCTTAAACACAAAATATTAGCAGACAATAGTTGTTTCATTAACATTTAAAATAAACAGGTAAACAGTACTGTTAGTTTATGACACTATGGCCCTATTCTCTAAACTACACACAATACCGTCACACAACAACAAAAATGTCACACATCTTGCAAAAACAATCCTTCTTTCAAAACTATTTTAACATTTCTAAATTGTTTTTTATAACAACACTAAGGTTGATGTTTAAAAAACATTTAAAAAACAAGTAGGCCTCATTTCAAAACACTGTGAACAAATAGCCCTGTTGTGGTAATAAAAAACAATAATGTTCATTCTCCATTTTAAATGAACTAATCCTAAATATATGGCAAGGAACTATTTTTAAATCTAGTTAGGCCACAGATTTTCACTATTTTTAAGATTGTTAAAGTCCCAGTGAGATTAAATATAGCTTTTGTTGAAACCAGTAACTTTGTATTGGCACCTAATGTATTATGGCTCCTGTATGAACTATCGCTTATTGCTCCTAAACTCTTTGTAAGTCGCTTTGGATAAAAGCGTCTGCTAAATGTCTAAATGTAAATGTAAATATAAGAATGCCTATTTTTTCATGATGTGTTGCAGCGTTTTTTGTAAATAGTTTATCAATTTGGGCCTTTCTCTTTTTAAAATTCGTGTCCTCATAATCTTTAGTTAAAATCTGAAAATGCACTTCCTTCCTGTAATGACAATACGTCTTAAATTACGTATGTTAGATGGCTTGGGCGGAGCATCCGTTAACTCCTCCCCTTCAACTGTCAGTCTGCTGCCAGTTCCATTTCAAAATGGAAGCGCTTTTTATAGCCTACATCAAATCGCAGAGAAAGACAAAAGCCACGCCCACTAATTTTCTCATTAGAAATTCCATTTCACTCGGAAATGCGTCAAAATATGGAAGTAAAAACGAACCCAACTTCTGGTTCACGAGGACTTTAATACTGTATCATTGTTTCCTCTTCATTCCAATGTGGTCACTGGTCACTAACCTCTAGGTCGGTTTTCTCCAGCAATTTCCACTCCATCAGACTGCGGCGACATGATCAACTCAATATGAGTATCTGCAAATAGCTGACCGCTGGTGAAGATCGTTGTTGCTTCCAGCCCTGGATGTGTACACATGTTTATTTCAGTCAATGTGAAGGGGACTATCTTCGCTTGAGCTCATCTAGGGTGACCACCACCCAACAAACCAAATGTGGGACATGTAATCTGTTTGTGTGAGACAATGTGGGACAACATTAAAAATGCGTAAAACTGTGATATAATAACAGAATGAAAACATTTCAATATAATTCATTAGCTTATACAAATATATTTTTATTTAGTCCATTCCAACTACAATATAATTAAAATCATAGATAAAATGTTATATTACATAAAACAATTTTATTGGCGATTTTAATTTAAGGTTCACTGTCTCTTTAAATTTTGAGCACAGAGATCATACCAGGTGTTATCGTGTTGTAAAAGTAAAAAAAAAAACTAAAGGAATAAAGAACAAACAAATAAAGAAAATAGTTTCTCTTTTAAAATGTATAAATCATTTCACGATTTGTAAATAATTTTTATTTTATCACGCTAACCACAACCTACAGTTGTGTTCAAAATTATTCAACCCCCAATGCTGTAAATGGTTTTAGGGAATTTAGTGTACATTTGTAATTGTATTCAGAATGAAATCCTACAAGGACTTCTTAAAGAACCATATGCAACTAAAATGACATCAATTAGTTTTGTAATACAGTAGTAAATGTTTCTTTTGTGAATTCTTCATTGACATATTTATTCAACCCCTTAAAGACTACCACTCCGAAGAACAGAGGTTCAATGAAGTGTTTTCAATCAGGTATTGAAAACACCCGTGGATATCAGGGAGCAGCAATAAAGCCTAATAAGCACCAATTAGGCAGCTTTAAAATGACTGTGATACTCAGCTCCTACTAGATATTTACTGGTGTGGTTACAAACATGGTGAGGTCAAGAGAATGGTCCAGGAAGACAAGAGAACAGGTGATTACTCTTCACAGGAAGGGCAATGGCTATAAGAAGATTGCAAAGATGTTAAACATACCAAGAGACACCATAGGAAGCATCATTCGCAAATTCAATGCAAAGGGCACTGTTGAAACGCTACCTGGTCGTGGCAGAAAGAAGATGCTGACTTCGACTGCTGTGCGCTACCTGAAGCGTAGAGTGGAGAAAAGTCCCCGTGTGACTGCTGAGGAACTGAGAAAAGATTTGTCAGATGTGGGTACTGAAGTTTCTGCTCAGACAATACGGCGCACCCTGCGTAATGAAGGCCTCCATGCCAGAACTCCTAGGCGCACCCCCTTGCTGTCCCCAAAGAATAAGAAGAGTCGGCTGCAGTATGCCAAAAGTCATGTGGACAAACCACAGAAGTTTTGGGATAGTGTTCTGTGGACTGATAAAACAAAATTAGAACTGTTTGGGCCCATGGATCAACGCTATGTTTGGAGGAGGAAGAACATAGAACAAGGCCTATGAAGAAAAGAACACCTTGCCTACTGTGAAGCATGGCGAGGGGTCAATCATGCTTTGGGGCTGTTTTGCTTCTGCAGGTACTGGGAAGCTTCAGCGTGTGCAAGGTACCATGAATTCTCTTCAGTACCAGGAGATATTGGATGACAATGTGATGCAGTCCGTCACAAACCTGAGGCTTGGAAGATGTTGGACCTTTCAACAGGACAATGATCCCAAGCATACCTCCAAGTCCACTAGAACATGGTTGCAGATTAAAGGCTGGAACATTTTGAAGTGGCCATCGCAGTCACCAGACTTAAATCCGATTGAGAACCTCTGGTGGGACTTAAAGAAAGCAGTTGCAGTGCGCAAGCCTAAGAATGTGACTGAACTGGAGGCTTTTGCCCATGATGAATGGGCGAAGATACCCGTAGATCGCTGCAAGACACTTGTGTTAAACTTGCACGTTTAAAAGCTGTTATAACTGTAAAAGGATGTTGTACTAAGTACTAAGATTGAATGTCACTTGGGGGTTGAATAAAACTGATAATGATGTGAGCTCAGAAAAGACATTTGTGGTTATTTCATTATAAATGTTATGTTATATTTGTCTGACCTACACGTGCCGCTTTGATTTAATTGTAAGCAGGATGACTGAATGATCATAATCAATTCAAACCGACCAAAACAATCAATTTCAGTGGGGGTTGAATAATTTTGAACACAACTGTATAGACTGTCACAGTTTCAAAGCCACACGATTTACTATGTTTAAGTGACTTTTATTCGGCAAGTTGACATGGGAGGATTAATATTTCAAGTTGGACACATTAGTCCTTCTGGGCTAATATAAATACAATCTTAAAACATTTCTTAATCATTTATTTCTCAATAACCAATGTAATTTACAGTGGACTGTACTGTAGTATATTACAATACCACCATACTTTGCACATACTAATACAGTATTCTGTATTGTGAATTATACTGTAAAAATACTGTAATATACTTATCTACTATGTTAAATGCCATATAGTTAATTTTAAACTATACTTGCATTTCTAATAATGTATTTGTCTTTCAAAAGTAACACAGTTTAAAAGAACTTGCTTTACAGTTTCAGAGTTTCTTTGTATAGAAAAATCAAATGGGAGAAAATAATGTGTCTAAAAGATCGTCTGAGTGACTAAAATGTTCATGATTATAATTAGCCTTTGCAGTAACATTACATCTTTTCAAAACATCACAAATTTTTGCAGCAATAATTGTGTGATATAATAATTTAGTCCTAATCATCATAAAAAAGAAAACAGGCAATGTAAATACGACACCACAAACCATTTCAATGTAAAATTTTATTAACTTGTTTCAAAGTAAACCAAACCTAATAAATAAGTTTCAATATCATGATTTTATAAAAAAAGTAAAACAAACCTTGTTTTTACATATATGAACCATAGCATCTCACTTTACAAAATCATACAAAAATAGACACTGAAACATCAGAATTTGCTCCATAGCTGTCAATCAAGATTTAAGGCAAATTTTTATGAACACAAATTTTTAATCGGTATCTACAGTGGCGGAAAGTTTAGGAATATGACCCGGGCGAGGACGGAACCTGGGGCTTCCATCAGCACAGCATCTCAACAATTCGGCGTCCATCACTGCTCTGATGACCTAAGGGAAAGTAATATTCACCTTCAGTCGACTCAGGCTGACTAAAGATAAATACAGTTAAAGGCCATAGTCAGTTGTTAGTTTGTAGGAGGGGTCACAGATGATTGTTGAGGAGGACTTCTATCGTTACTCCAAATCTTGTAGGTTGATGGTGCTGCCAGTGAACTGGGAGTTATCAGAGCCATTTTCATCTTCTGTCATAGCTGTGGGTTCCTGCAAGTAAACATATTTAATACTTAAAAATGGTTTAAAAATATGTCTTTCCACATTTTAAACCTATAACATATAGCATATTACACAACTCTAGCTCCCAACAAGCAGTCATGTACAGATAAGAGAATACAGCGACACACCGGCTCCATCTCGATAGTGTTGAATCTCATTGGTTCTCACATCAGTGTTGTGGAATTGAGTCTCATGACTTGCGACTCAATAAAATCAAAAAAGACTTGTGACTTGACTTAGACTTGAACACTATGACTCTGCAAGTCTTTATATATTTTAAAGCCAAACATCAAAGTTGTGATCACGGTTGGCTGTTCTATGAAGTGGATCACACAGGTAAATGCTGTGCACGCTTTTATCAAAACACTTGTCATTTATCAAAAAATTTCAGTGTTTTAAACCACAATGTTTATTTTATAATTCAGACACAAAGAACTTAAATTAGACAAGTGCTAGTAAACGGTTAATAATACAATATGTTAAAACGCAAAATAGTTGTACATATGTTTAAACATAAATATCAGAAAATCCTCATTTCTGTGCATGCGTGGTAGCTCTCGTAAGCATGAGAATAAAGGTGCGGTTTCTCGAACAGGGCTAAAGCCTAGTCCCAAACTAACTTCAATGTCAGAGGTGTCTTAATCGAAAACCATTTACACTGACATTTCTTTAAATATATTGTCTAAAGAGGAACACCAATAACGTTTTTTGTAAAAAGTTTTTTATTTATTTAACTAAGGCCTGGGCCTGGTTTAAAATAGTCCCTGTCTGGGAAACCCCCCTAAAATCTGTTTTATGAAACATGCCGTTTAGAAGCTCATAGAAGGTATTTTTGTGATGATTTCAACTTGTTTGCTAGCCTCCCTACATGCATTCAATGTGCACAATATCTAAGGTGATTGCTCTATCAAACTAGCTAACGGTTGCTATCATGATCACTTGTTCATTCTGTGCAATCCAAAGCATACAGCATTACAATTTTGGTTGACAGTCATAACAAATTTCTTGAATACAAGCTCTATATCTTTGAAAAGAGTGAACAATTTCTTACAACTAAAAAAAACATTGCCCAGGCATTAGTATGCCAGAACATATTTCTTACTTTCTATAGTCTCTATGATGTTAAAATATGGTATGATAGTCGATGCATATTTTACATGATAATTAATCCCAAAATAAAATTCCTTACATTATTGATTCACCTTAATGTTGTTCAATTAAGTTATTAATTTAGTTTTTTGGTGTATACAAATTTGTTTTGGGAAAGTTGATAATTAATTTACAACAATAAAACAATTAATTTATAAAAGGTTCCGTTTAATGAAAATTGCATTCTGTTTGTGAGAAAAAATATATTATTCAAGATCAAAAGAACAACATTTCTATAACTTAATTTATACCTTAATACCATCTTCTACAGTATATTATTATAAGAACAAAGAATATTACAGGTATAGGGGTCAGACCAAAAATTTGCATGGTTAGAATAGCTGGTGTGTCCCATACAGTAGAGCTGTTAGATTCTGGATAAATTAAGAATCACGATTTTTTTGTTTCAAATAGAGATTGCGATTCTTTTACGATTCTAAATGATGACTAAAAGTAATACATCATTTACTAGAGGTTCTAACAATATTTAGGTATGTAATATGTAGGCTTCAAAATTGTTACATATTTCATGGTTAACTGTAATGAGATAATGAGTAGCTCTACCATACAGCTACTGTCTATAAGCAGTATCTTCAGTCAGGTACTAATCGGTTTTAACTCGAGACTTGCATGCAAAGACTTGGTCCCACCTCTGTCTCAAATTCTCCTGATACTGGATATTCTGAACGTATTGGATGCAGTTCTCTTATCTATAATCAAACTGTAAAGCAACGAATCTCGGCTATTAGATCATAATATTATTGGTTAACATAATATAATATTTTATTAGATGTTATATACAGTAAAAAAGTCAAAGCTTTTCATTTGTAGATTTAAAAAAAAGTGGTTTAAATGCTCTTGTGCTTTTAATTCCGCAGCTCTTGTTTACTTGAATATTTAAGGCAGTCTCGCCCTGTCATATATGGAGACGGTGTTGGCATAGGATTCCATGTACTGATTGTCTATTGGTTGTATGCCTTCTTCTGATGTAAAGAACTCGGATGTATATTGCACACCATTTAGTAGGGTTAATAAACACAATAAAGCTTGAGCACATTCTAGCCACTGAAAAAAATCCTTATGTAATGCAATGGCTATGAGTAATGCAGTATGAACCTGTAAAATGTTGACTGGCAGATCTACGGTGAGCTGAGAGTGCGAACATGAGGTCTGGGAAGTCAGCTGGAATGCCAAGGCTCCATCAGCGGCAGGGTCATCCTGAAACAAAAACACACAAATCAGTATACTGAACCCTGGAGTCTTGCATTGAATTGCACTAGAATTGCATCTGACTAAGGAAGGAATATCTGATCTTGTGGGAGATTTGTGCATATTTGCCAGTGCATATAATTGAATCCGAGCCTATTCTTTTGCATAAAGGCTCAAAAATGACACCAAGAAATAAAATGCCATGCATCTTCTTACCTGCAGCAGCTGGATCTGGACAAATTGCGCACCAGTCACCGGATCCCGTATGGGCATGTCACCATTTCCTGTAGCGGTTCCCTCTCTAAAATGAGCACTTGAAGTGGTAGGCTGAGCAGAGCTGGTGCTCTTGGCGATTTTCGTCTTTCTTTGGCCAGTCTGTGACGTACATGTGGAAGAATCTGGGGCTTTCTGTTTCCTCCTCTTGGCAAGCTGAATGGCCCTGTAGTCCGTGCGTGCTGATCCACTGCTCTCCTAATACCATAAAAATAATCAAAATTAAATTCATTTTCACACTTCCAGGTCAATAAATTGGTAAAGAACTAAAAACGCTAAAAAAAGGTAAGTTCTACAATAACTAACCATAGCAGGACAGGGGGTGATGGAAGACATCTCTGTGGTCTTCTGCCCACAGTACGATCCATTGTGGCTGGGGAACACAAACGGACACAACGCCTTACTGCCTTCTGATTGGACCATGACCTCCACCCTGTTCAACAACGGGCTGACTGCCGTCTCACCGCCTGCTAGGTCAGCCTTGGTCTGAAGAGAAAGTAACTCTGGTACCTGGGACCCTGCCAGAGCCATCGAAGATGCAAGAGGGGTAGAAAAAGAAGGTACAAGAGAAGAATTTAGCGCTGGAGTGAGGGCCGAAGTCAGGGAGGAAAGAGAAGGAGTGAGTGAAGAAGAGAGGGATGGAGCTAGAGTTGACGGTGATTCTGCAGTCAAGGCATTGCAGGAGCTCAGAGCGTGGAGTGGTTCTGATGATGAAGTACTTTGGATAGCCAGAGCTGTCAGTGTTCCCAGCTCTTCAGGGTTGACTGTTTGTCCATCATCCAAATGCAACATTCCATGGGGCAAAACACCTCCGGCTCCCCCAGTGGCCAATCCTGGATCTAATACATGTACCCCCATATCTTGCCCGGTTGCTAAAATCAGGGGATCCACAGTCTTTGCGCTGGTAACAGCTTGTCCAACTGTGGCTGAATCTATTGTCAGGATTCCAGTGTTGATCAGAGCCATGTCCATGGAGAAGGACGTGGGCCCCGAGTTGCTTCCAGGCCCAGCAGATATAGCTGTGGTTGATGGACATGCGGGGACACTGGAGAAGAGAGATGACAAGTCCAGACTGCTCAGTTCTGCTCCTGCGGGGCCTGGAGAGGCACTTACCATCTGTGAAGTGCTTGTAAGCTCACTGCTGGGGGTGAGAGTAGCAGCGCTGTCCAACTGATTCAAAACATCTGAGGGAAGAGATACAGTAAACAATCAACGTTACCAAACTTCATGATTTTTAACCCTAAATATTGCTCCACAGTACTGAAGTGTATACCTGGACTGAGACTGTGGTGTTTAAGCATGTGCGTCTTGAGGCTGCTGCGTGATGAAAAGTGTTTGGTGCACCCGGACACAGGACAGCGACTCCTCAGAATCACTCCATCCTGCCTGTGCTTCTTAGAATGGATGTAGAGACTACTGCGAGCTGAAAATTTAGCATCACAACCTGTACATTTACAAAGAAAACATGATCAATTGGTTTAATCCAAAGGTGGTGTAGTGGAGAAAAAACAGACCATGGTTTTATCAAGAAAATGTTGTAGCAGTGACAGGAAAATCTAAAAGCATCTGTCATTTTGCAGATTACACTGAGGGTACACGAAACAGCCTGATGGGGTTTACCAGAATGTGGTTGCGAATGGCCAGAGAGGGACGCCACACCCAGGATGCGATCGCAAATTAATATAAGTTATGACTTTTTCTTCTTTGACTAAAAATCAAAATCTTTAAACGTCTTTAAAATTGTGTTCACAGGTTTCACATGACGCTTTAAAAAAAATGTTAGTTGATCACTTGGAATGGATTTTTTGTTTAAATGCAGTATTCATTCACATCAGTATATGCAAAGCATAACCAATTAAAGCTGTTTTTTAAAACCAAAGTTATCTATATTTATTATTTAGATTTATTCATGTTTCTTTCGTTGTAATATGATAAAGTAACACACTATTAGATAATTACAGCAGTCCAGTTGTTAATGTAATCGACATTAAAGATACTGACCTTCAACAGGGCATTCAAATGGCTTTGTGCCAAGGTGTGTAATACTGTGGCCCTTCAGGTGTTCAGCCCGTGTGAAAGATTTCCCACAGCCTTCCTCTGGACATGCAAATCGCCTGTCGTCATTGTGCTTCCTGAAAAACAGTTGGATAGAAACCTCTTAAACGGACAATTCACCCAAAAAGGAAAATTCTGTCTTCATTTACTCGCCCTAAAGTTGTTCATAATCTGAAATTTCATACATTAGTATCTGTGAAAAGTTAACCCATTAAATACATTTCATTGCCATATTACATTCGAAACGCAATAAATGTATAAATAAGAAGAAACGTTAATAAAAACAGAATAATTTCAAAGGTAAACGACTAAATACAGCTTATGCATGAAGGATATAGTTTATCTAAACTAGTTGGTTTCTTTTTTTATTATTAAATAGAATTATATTTGTCCACATAAAATGCAGAGTTTACCGGACTTCTATTTTGGCAGATTGTCGGAAGATCCTTATTTTTTATTATGTCTGTTTCTTCACTACAATTTCGTGAACTAAACTCTCAGTGCAACTCATGTGTTCATGTCCTCATAAAGTCATAAATTATTTGTTTGTTTTTAAATCGACATGTATTAATAAAGGTTTGGAATAACTTGAGGGTGTTTACATTTTGGGGTGAACTATCACTTTAATCTTCTGCTTCTCACCTTTTGTGCCGGAGTAGTTTTGACATGCTGGTGAAGGTCCACCCACAGGAATCAGAATCGCAAACAAAAGGTCTCTCCCCTAAATTTTATTGTAAAAAAAAATCACATGAGAATATTAAAGAAAACAGGTGTGACGTAACTTTATGTCCAGTCTCTGGGTGTGTTTTTGTACCTGTGTGACTACGTAGGTGTATTTTAAGGCGACAGGCCTTGTCATATCGCTTATCACAGCCAGGATAAGTGCAGGAAAACTGGCCCATTTCTCTGAAGTGGGTTCTGTTGTGGGAGAACAGTGCACTGAAGGTGATGAAAGTCTTCTCACATCCTTAGAGGGCACAAAAACAGACATGTAATACTGCATTACTTTCGGCTTATTTGGTTACTGATAGCAAACACCATTCAAACTCACCTGGGAATTCACACTTATGTGGTCTCTCGGGTTCAAAGTGTGTCCTCTGATGATTAGCGAGACGTGTGGCGGTACGAAACCTCTCGCTACATACTTCACAGGCAAATGCATTTTCCTGCTCGTGTGCTTTAACATGAGCTTTAAGATTGTAGACCGTAGTGAAAGAGCGACCGCAATTTACCCATTCACATTTAAAAGGCCGCACTTTGTCGTGAGACTGCAGGTGCCTTTTGAGTTTGTAAGACGTTGTGAAGGACCACCCACAACCCTCCAGTGTGCACTTAAAGGGACGCTGGTCATCTGTGTGCAAGACCAAGTGAATTTTGAGGCTTTGCCGGGTGTCAAAAGTGCTAGAGCAATCCGGTTGTGGACATTGATACTTTACAACTGAACCTTTCTTGGCCAAACTTGTTGCCGCTAAAAGGTTTATAGGCTGTAGCTCTTCTTCAGATGTAACTGTTTTACCTTGTGTATTCTGACACATAATACTTCCATAATCTATCGTACAAACTGTTCTTGCCTCTTGCTTGACTGATGGACATGAGTCAAGAGTAACACCCATTTCAGAGAGAGAACAGTCATCAGCTAAAGATAACTCTAGGTCACTGCTGACTAGTCCGGCTTTCGGATCACTTTGCTGACCGGAGACAACATTGCTGATTTTACCGATGGATTTACTTCCCCCGTCGTAGTTGAGCAGCACAAGGTCCTCGTTGTCTTTCATCCCCAAATGTTCTTTTAGGCTTAGAATTTTATCCTCCTTGTATGCGAAGCCTTCCGGTGGGGCGGCTAAGGTCAATATTCCATTTTCAATAGTTACAATGATGCTTTGATTGTTGATCATGATTGTCCCAGAATACGTTTCATGCACCGGCTCTGAAGAACCGTCAATGTCCCCGTTACTGATGGACTCCTGACCAGACAAATTGATGAAGTCCATGTCAGTTGCATCAGTAGCAACCCTGTTCTCTGGTACAAAAGTAGTGCCAGTCATTTTTGCAGGGGACGCGATTTGATCGCTCCCAGAGTCCTCTGATAGTATCTGATATTGATTTTCTGATTCAAGACATGCCCTTACAGTTTGGTTTATTCTTTCAGACGTGCTACTGCTATCGCTAGACATATGCATAGAATTCGATGACGTTTTGGTCACGCTCTCGTCTGTATCTGAAAGGAACGCGAACGTCTTTGATTTAGACATGGAAAATCCATTCTCTTCTGCTTTACAAGGCAAGGTCACATCTCGATCCTTATTATCGTTTTCTTTATGCAGTATGTTGAAAACTGCGTAGAGTTCCTCCAAGTTCTTGCTAGACAAGGAAGCGGTTTTGTTAAGAGTCCTCTCGGGAGTGTGGCTTTGTTCACAGCTCTCCGGGTCTAGGAGGGGGTGCGCCATTTGCAGATCGCCGTCCTCATGTTCAACGGCCCTCTCGAAGTCTGAGGGTAGCAGTTGTAGTTCGTTTAACGCCTTCTGCTTGTTAGAAATCACGTCTCTGAGCTCGGCATCTGCGGGTTGAAAATCACCTTTCTTTCCGCGGCTGTTTTGAAGTGACAGTCTGCCATTTTCCATCAACTGAAGCGGAGATGACCTGGCCCGGTTGTTGTTGTCGTCGCTTTCCAAGCCGATCGATTCGGAGAGATCTGAGATCGCATTTTCAGTTTGACGTGCGCTTGCAAAAGTCTCCGAAGCTGTTCCCTGCTGAGAAAATAAGGCGTGAAGCGGGGCGCCATGTTGGTAGTTAGTGTTTTGGCTGTCAGTAAGCCCCTGGATTTCCATCTTTGTGTCCCTGTAGCAGCAGTACATTAAGGCCCGCCCATCACATTAGAGTGAATCTTCCTGATAGGCCGGTATAACATTACGTCTACTCAAGTACACTTTTTTCTCAATGTTCAGGAATGTTTATCATTTTCGTGACTCGTTGTCCAGTTCACTTACTTATACTCTGCATTTATTCTGCGATGACGTACTTGTGTAGTTTTTGTGATGATCATTACTCTCATTCATACATGCTAAACATCCGGTACGCCACAAACTGAAAATACATTTCCGGGTTCTTCAGGCAAATGTCATTTCAAGTACCACAACTCTTTAGTACATATATATTGAACCATCTGTTTATAAAGAAAGGAAATAAACATGCGTTATGGATGTTGCAAAAAGGACCCCTGCATTTGTAGAATTTCTATGAATTGATGTACACACCTGAAGCACTAACAAATGGAGAAGGGATGGCTCTTGATATGTATAGAAATAGTTAGGCCTAATTTATTTTATGAGGCAAATTATGAGGACGAATATGTACCGTTATGGATGTGACAATCCTGGCACTAATCTGATGGAAAATCATGCACTAAAAATAAAACATAAAACAAATGCTTAAAAACTTTGAGACATCACATGGGTATTTGAACCACCAAATGTTTACTACTGTTACATGACTGTGCTATCATTACTGTTTTATCAGTATAATAAAAACATTCACCTTTGCATGGAATTGACTATACATAGACATAAGAAATATAGCCTAGAAGTATTTTAGTTCTATGTCCGCTAGGAGGCAGCAACTCATTAGAAACCTGCTTGAGCCAATTGGCGGCACACCAAGGACACTGTTAAGAAAATGAATGTGTTATGGATGTGACAAAAATGGAGGCACGTTTTTGAAGAGACACATACCTTGTAGCATTTCTGTCAATTAAAATGTCCAAACTGTTAGTCTTTAACATTGATATCTATAGGCCTGACATAATTTTAAAAGTTTTTTAAAGGGTACACTTTTTAAAAAAAATAGGCATTACTTAGCCTAAACATACTTTTTTTAACTTAATTTTATGAAAAATGGTGCTTAGGTTATAAATTGACACAAATGCTTAAAAAATTATTGAATGCAACTTACAAATAAAAATAGGTGGCATGAAAAATGTTTTTAAAATGTAATTCATTATTTAAAAAAAATTATGCCTTTCACTCTGTGCATGTTCAAAGAGTGATTCACACAGGTCTTTTGAAGGCAGTAAAACTGCTGATAAAAATGTTCATATACAGCCTCAGCACATCAACAGAATAAATTAACTAGAAATCATTCGATCTACTCTGATTCATTCTTTATGAAAAATTAACGTTAGATGCCATAAAATAACCATTATTGGTTCCCCAGAGGACCATTTGCTGATAGGCGCTCTTAAAAACAAATTCTTCCTTACATTTTTATGATCTAAGAATAATTTTCCAGAAAGCTTACGGGTGTTCTTAATGGAACCATTTAGCCAAAAATTGTTGTTCTATGACTGTAAAGCACCTTTTTGTTTCCAGTATCATGCAATGATCAATTTCTAAGAATTGAATCTCCCAAAATAAAGACTCTTCTAGCTGATCAAGCACTTCAGAGGAAATGGTCTGTTAAACACTATTTAGTTAGCAGAGTTTAAAAGATTTGTTACTCAACCCAAGCTACTATTGGCTTGTATTAAAAACGCCCTCTCTCTGCTTTTGTCGGGCAATACTCATATCTCAGAAATTCTGATAAGAATCTGCTCTACAAGTGGAAAATTTTCAAACTCATATTACTGCTTATTTGAGTATTTCTTTTTATCTCCATGGTCTTTTCTATCAGCTCCGGGTTATAATGCTGGTGTGTTTGTCAAGGTTACTGAGACAAAAGAGCCTCTGTAAACTATTGATGTTAAATGTATTAATACATTTTACAGATATTTTGATTCCATGTGCAAACATGTGTCAGTTGACAGAGTTTATTTTATGAAACAAGAAACCCCCAAATGAAAAACTAATGGCATGATATCACATCCAAACAACGACTGACAAAGAACAAACAAACACAATGGGCTTATTTACATTGTTTTAAAACTAGATAACAACATACCTGGGGAAACAATCATCAAGGGACCAACATACAACAGAACTACAAAGGACTACAAAATAAAATAGGAAACGGGAAATAACATAAAAGTCCACAATAACAAGGGAGCAGATCACAATAGTAACAACTGTGGCCTTTCAAATGGGTGTCAATATTTTTACAATATTATCATATGTGCATTAATCATGATTTGATCACAGGTCAGCCATGTTGGTCAAATGTCAGTCATATTTCATTGTGCCAACACTGTGACTCTCCCTGTGACTCCTCAATGTCTCTTCATGTCAGCTTTAGTTAGTTACTTTTTCAACGTTGTGTCTTAAATTTCATAGAACATCTGAATCAATGCTGTCCGACTGACCCAGACATCATTGTTATATCTCCTAAAGAACCTGAAAAAGAGATAAATGTTGAGAAGAGGAAGTAATCCCACTGGATAGCTTTTATTTCAGGTGTTTATGGAGACGAACTGTGGATTAAAAGGGAGATTATGTTTCATAGGCTGTTTGTAGAATGTGTGTGCCATGAACTAAATCTCTCTTGTGTTTTTTTTTTCAAACAGTGCAGTCTAAAGTAGGTACATCTTTTAAATGTAAATAATGTTGTTCATGATATGATCATGCAAGGCACCTCTCTCCAGCTCTCTGACTCAAATCCACAACACAGGACAACCCTTCATTTTAAATGGGATGATCCATGCAAGATCCATGAGTTCAATGCAATGGTTTTACCTATTCATGGAATTGCCCCTGAATATTCCTCAAATAAGACAAATATAACATTTGGACATTAATTACAAATTTTTTGTGTAACCTTGCAAAAGTCCAATTAAATGAATACATCTCAGAAAATTTTGTCGTTATCACTCGATAACAGTTAGCTTTTTAACCTATTCTCGATGGGCTATTTTCATCTGATGATTCAGTACATTTATTCCAGACATTTACAAATTTTCTTAAACAGACTTCTTGACACATAATAGACAAGTGATTCAAAACATCCCAATAATGCGGTACTACACAGGTCTTGCGAGTAAATTCATTCCTTATTAGAGACTTCAGTAATACAAACATCTGCACATCATCAAATTTACTATTAGATTAGGTTGACATTTTCCCACTCTGCAGGTATTGAATCATCATGGTGACATTGCAGCCATGGTTTTTCTCTGCAGTATCCTGGCAACAGCATTGGGTGTATTCTGGTATGGAAAATACTGAAACTCAAAAGGAGCCTAGATTTTGGATAAGGTGAAAAGGGACATAAAGGACAGTCTATGGCTATTGGAGTTTTATTAAGAATGTGTAACCTAAATACCTCAACACACACATAGCTGAACAAGGTAACCATTAACTCCAATTGTAAGTGAGTCTATGTTTCTTATTTTATTTCACTGTAACAAAATATATGAATGTCTGTAAACATTTCATGATCACACTGATTTAATACACCTAAATAAATCCATACGTTTTACATGTTTGCTATTAACCTACATAAAGCATTGTGAACTTAATAGTTCAAAAGCTGTCTTAACTTTTAAGTCAAATCCGATTGGATTTATAAGTCAAGGAATATCTGACGACAGGCCATTTGCAGTTGGCAGATCTGAAAGTACTTCGGTGTGAGTTTCCTGAAAAATAATACACACCTTTAGAACGTTCGTCAACCAATCAGAATGTAGCACTAAACAGCCCCGTGGTATAATAAAATAAACAAATTGAATATTTCTAAGGCAGCATTATAGATCCTGCCAATGCACATTAGAGCGCCACCCTCAGATTCAATGACGTAAGTACACGAGACCTTAGTCAAAGGTCTTCTGAGTGTTCAGTCATTGAAATCATCTTGCTTTGGTGATTTCCTGCACTACTTTTTTCTACTTTCGATTTCTATGTCGCTTTATTTGAAAGACTGCACCAAATTCATGAATGCACCGCATCACGCCAGGATCCGCCCAAGAAACAGCAGCACCTATAAATGAAGTGCACTCTCCTCCACCACTGTTCACGTAGGCAGGCAGCGATTAACAGCAGCTCTCGTACGGAAAGATCCTTCGCTTGTTTGCACTGAAGGACCTCGGACTGAAACATCTGATTTTATATTGAATATAGGGTTTGACAGGTATTTCGTATAGGTCTGTTGTTCTCCTTGGATTTCTACTGATCCAGTTGCATCTCAGGACACAGGCTATAGATGACAGCATTCTGTGCATCATTGGATTGTATTAAGTGGTGAGGGAAAAGGAGAGCGTTTGACATTTTAACAACGAACTTCTTTGCTTTGACCAGGCGCAACATTTAAATAAAGGCAGGCTGAATAGACACTTTACCTGACAACCATGTTGGTAAGTTTTTGTGCTTTGATGACATTGATATGGGGACTGCCCAGCTGCTCTGCTTCTTTCGTGCCCTGCGAGCCGTGCGATCAGAAGACGATGTCTATGTGTCCTCCCGTACCGGCTGGTTGTCAGGTGGTGAAGGAGCCCGGATGCGGCTGCTGCTTGACCTGCGCGCTGACCAAAGGGCACGCGTGTGGAGTCTACACGGGCACATGCGGAGAGGGATTGCGCTGCTTGCCTCGGAACGGGGAGGAAAAACCACTTCAGGCGCTGCTTAACGGCAAAGGGGTTTGCATGAACGAGAAATCATATAAACCACATATTATTCTAAAAGGTACGTTTTATAGATTCTTGGATGTAGGAAAAAGTTGACAATGCGAGTCTGTATCTCTTTTCGTTTATTGCCATTTGTACAATACGTGAACGTAGGCTACAAGAACAAGAAAGATAACCATTATTTGTATCTCTCGAATATGCGATTGTAGACGGTGTTAGGCTATATAAAAACTTTATATAACATTTAAAGTGTTCCTTACTCTACAATTTGTGCTGCGTGCAATATGTGCAAATACAATTTAGAACTGGCAATTTTAGTTTGGAAATCTGTCTAATCTACAGATTTTTTGCCAGCGAAAAATTAAATAAAAGATCATAGTAAACAATTTATGCAAACCGGTATGTTTCCAAATAAGGAAAGTTCTCTTTTGGTATACCTATTAATAATATTTAAATTATTTTAAATCTCAGTAGACAAGGGTCTACTGAGATTTTAAATAGTATAATGAGATCTTAAATATTAATTCCGATTATAAATATTCAGATTTCATATTGCAGTGCAAAATTGACGTGTAGTTTCATCTTTAAAAAATAACTTAAAGGTTGAGTTAATTCAAAGTAAATAAAATCTTAGTTATTGCACGAATGTGATACAAAATTGTAATGTAAATTTGTATTTTAAATTGAATTAACAATTTTTTAGGCGACCAGGTAACTCAACTTTTCAAGTTAAAACAACAAATAATTTTAACAGTGTATACTATACATCCTTTTTATTCACTTTATGTAAGATTACAACTATATTTTATTTGCTCTCTGTCTTATTAAAAAGTTGAATCAATGGGCATGCTGTTCATATACATTAGGCCTACATATATTTTGAAATGATTGACCGAACCAGAAACTCAAGATTAGCATGAGGTAAAACTTTGCCTATTGACTCACTGGCAACATTTAGATTGTATTGTCAATGTTCTCTGCTGGTGTTGCCATGCTGTTAGTAAAAAATAATATAATCAGCTTGTGCTCTTATGTGTAACATACTTAGTACAGCTCTTGGCGTGCTTTTGTTGTGGTTTCTGTTTAGATGTTGAGTCAAAGGACGACCGGGTTTCAGCGTTAAGAGAGGATTTGCTTTCCCAGGCCAAGGTTCCAGTTTTCCCAAGAGACAACATTAACAGCAAAAAAGCTCAGGCCATGCAAAAAGACAAGACAAGACAGCAGTCTAAACTGAGGACCATGGGCCATGTGAAATATTCCCCTTTTGCTATGGACAAACACCAGTCTGCGATTGTAAGATTGTTTAAGGCTTGATATCAGTGAAATAGTACAAATGTAATGTATTTATTGTGTTATCCTCTGCTTGCTCAGCAACAGGCAAAATAGAAACAGGGCAAACTTACTTTTCGCATCATGCTCGAGCCTTTCAAAGTCTTTTTTGAATCCAAAGAGTTCTTTCTTCAAAAGAGATGTAAAATGTTTCATAAATGGCAACAATCCTTTTCCAATCGTGACATTGATATCTAAAAAAAATTGTCCTTTTATAAGATGTGCATATATTGCACATTTAAAATGACTGAAATACAGCATGTTAAATAAGTTTGCAAAGTCATTCATTGCAGACTTGCTTTCCATCGTGTTGGAAATCAACATGATCAGCAACTCCTCTATCATCTTATTCAGAGTTACCCACTTGTACTGAAAATACAGACTTTGTTGTTTATGTGCTCAGAATTCATAATTACAATATTTTTAACTCTGTTTTCATACTGCACCCGCAAATAACATATGGAAATATATGGAGTATATAATAAAATTAAAGTAGCTGAGTCAACAATTAGATGACAGGCACATGTCTCTCTTGCATTATGCTTTTGCATCATTGAACATAAACACAACATAAGCTGAAACATACAGAAGAATATCAAATGGAGACAATCTTCTGTTTTTTTTGCTTCTGAGATAGTTTAGGAGGATGCTACATAAAACCAATTTATCAAAGGCATGTTAATACCCTCTCTAGTTGATTATGATGCTGGATCTATTCTAGAATGTTCTTTGGCAAACTGTATTGCCAAATTTGGGTAAATGTGAAAATTTTGCTGCCAAAATTGGCTGAAATGTAGATTTATTAGATACTGAATCCCAAGTTTAACACTTCAGAAAAGTGGAATTTAATCTTTATATTAATGCTAATTATCCTTAGTCTTGTTCCTATGAAATTGCAGTGAAAATTATTTGGGGTACATCTAATGTTTAACACCTTTCATTGTCAGTTCTTCTTGTTTTCCCATTTCTTTGGTTGCTGTAGGGTCCATGCCGAAGGAAGCTAGATGAAATTGTCCAAAGGATGAAGGACACCTCCAGAGTCATGGCTCTTTCACTCTACCTGCCCAATTGTGACAAAAAAGGCTTTTTCAAGCGCAAACAGGTTAGCTCTGCACTTCAGCACTTTTATAATATGCTTAGCTATCGGAAAGTATTCTTTGCTATAAACATCTTGGCTGAGGGCAAGATCAGTTTACATTTCTTTGTCCGTGCCTTTCACAGTGTAAACCATCCAGGGGGCGTAGACGGGGCATCTGCTGGTGTGTGGATAAGAATGGAGTTCAAATGCCAGGGACTGACTACAGCGGAGGTTACATCCAGTGCAAAGACCTCGAGAACAACAGAAGCAACGAGTGAGACAATTTGTTCACGTATGACAGGGCCATAGACTCACCATTGTCTGCCATATTAGGTCAATTGAGTGTCATCCCTTATTTTTAAACATATGTCCTAATGACAGAATCCGTCTAGACACTACCATTCACAAGAATCACTGCAAAGGTTGTATGTTTTTAAAATAAATCATGAAAGTAATGATACATTAAACTCATCAAGAATCGCAGTCAAGATAATACGTTACAAATGACTATTTATATAAGATACTGTATAATGGTGGGACTTTATTTGTAAATATAATCTCATAAATTATAAAAATTTAATCTATCTGTAAATATATCAGAATGAAGTGTTCCAAAGCTATGTGTAATAAAGAACTGTAATATGTTCAACAAACTTGGAACTACTTCATAAATTATTAGGAAGTAATAAACTTCTGAACATAAATCAGCCAATAAAATTGAAGCATTTAACAACACTGTGGTATACATGTAAAATTGAACAAACTTCATTCTTGCTGGTTAATATTTTGTTCATCTAAGAATCTTAATGGAGCTGTGCAGAGCTTTCCAACTGTTTATTGAAATATTATATTTTATTCTATAGCACTTCTGTGGTGTGGTTGGCTTGTGGGTCTTTTTTTTACTTATCAAACTGTTTTCATATGTAACAAAAAGAATGAAATAACAATCAGCGGCATGTGCGGCACAGTTATACAATAAGTAGCTCAGTGTTAAGGCCATTGCAATACTTTATTGAAGATTAACTTTGACCATTGACCAATCAGCATCAAGAACAGTAAATATATGTTTTATAATAATTAGAGATCCATTGGTACTAAATTTCTCCACCGATAGGAGATTTAACAAAGTGATTGCTGCAGATGTCAATAGCCTTTCCGAAGATTAAGTTAATGTTTCTTAACTTTCTGAATGTTATTAATAATGATCGGATCATCAAAATAGCTTTTTTTCTGCAGATACTGATTATTGGCTGATAGATCGGAGAATCTCTAAAAATAATGTATTTGACTGCTTTTTGATCAGTTACTAGTTACCTTGGTAAACGGAAACATCAGTTTAATTGAAAAAACCCGAAAACGTTTTGCAAAATGATTCCAAAGGTCTGAAAAGTAGTGTATGTATCCATGCACCTTTAAACACCTCAGACAATTAGCACCAGTAATCAAATCCTGTAGTTATCTTAAAAATCACCTGTCACAATAAAATAAATTGTGTTTTACTATATATCTCAAAATCAATGTTTATTTCTTGGTATGATTTTATCATTAAGGTTGGAATGTATTTGAAGTTTTTTTCCCCACTGTATCCTAAGCTTATCAATAATCTTACAAAAAAGCTAGATGCATTTGATTTTAGTTATTTTGCACACAAGTGTTCAATTTGAATGAGTTGCTTGAATGTATTCCACTACTTTGCTCCAGATTTGAGGTAATACGCTTACTGTCCTGAATTATCACCTAGCCAATAAGAATACAACTCAGTTCATATTATTAAAGTACATTTGAATAAAATGAAAGAAATCTAGAATAATCAGCTTTTCCTCTGCAGAAATGTTGGGTCTGCAGAAAAGTCTCGATAACTTTCCAAGTAGTAAGGGAGAGCAAATATTTACATACATTAACCAACCAGCCATCTCCTCTTCTCATTCCCAGTCTTTATCTCTTCAGGGTCTTCTTATCTCAGTATTTTTTTTGTATCTTTACATTTGGTTTTCAATAAAGGCACAAACACCAAGATGTGACCTTTTGTATTCAGAAGTATAGATTTAAACTTCAAGCTCTTTAAGGAAGACATGGTGAAATCAAAGTGTTTTGTAGGTCCTTCCCCACAGAATGATTTTCAAATAACAATTTATAATTAATAAATTAATAATCATTCAGATGACTAAAATAATAATGTTTTTTGTCAATTCATAATTGTTCTCAATTGTCCCTGAAGAATCTGTTTATAGAATTGTGGGAATCGGCACTGTAGAGCTGCATAAGCATATGTGCTTAATATAAATAATACCACATAATACCTCAGATTGACCCATACTTTTGATCAAAATATCTGATTTCTTCTGGTAAAACTCTACGCTTAGGTGGGCTTGATCTTGTGTGAAACATCAATGCGATCTGCAAAGCAGACCAGTGTGACAAGCTTTGCAGGGCAGGGCTGTAGAATAGGAAAAAATGACTACCGTCCAAAACTGACTTAAAAATACAAGTACTATGGTATATTTTTCATTTAAAATATCTTATTCTACTCACTTCAATACCTTTCAAATCAAGTTGAATATAGAGAGGTAAAGTGCATTGTATGACATATCAGTGTGTAATATTTAATTTGTGTCTTTTATTCTTTCTATTTTGTAAAGACAAAGCATTTGTTTAATAAATAAATATTATTCTATACAAATAAATGGGAAATTTATTGTATCAGAGCACAGTCTGTATATTAATATTAATTTTAATTAAGAATTTTGATTAAATACTGGTGCATTCACTGGCACAGTGCAGAAATTTAAATCTGACCCCATGTAACCAATGATGGGTCGGGACCCGAGTACATTGCATTGTGCCGTGATCCGGATGGGAGTGAGGTTTGTGATGAGTGATGGGGGGTGAGTGTACGGAGGCCAGCAAGAGAAAGCTGTGCACGTTTAACCTCACTCCCTGACCAACAGAGACGCTCTAGCAACAGATGCTAGATTTTGCGGTCTCCCATCTGGAATGATGCTGGTTCGAGGCCTGCGTAGAGCGGTGTGAGTAGGACTGGTAACACTCAGTAATATAAAAATTATTTTAAGACATCGAATGTGTACTGTATAAGACTTTGGAGAAGATTTCATAGCAGTGACTTGGAACACAGAACTTAAAGCAACACTATAGAAATTTTGCTCACGGTCCCCCCATGTGGTGGATAAGTGCCATTGTCTGTTACTAGTTTTGTAAACAATGCAGCTGTTTAAGCTTCCCCGTGGATAGCCCGATACACATTTATTTGTTTACTAAGCTGTTGGAACCGGCGAATGCAGAAACATAATTAGGAAACCATGTCTCACTCTTCTGCAGGCAGGGGATGTACTGACCTGAACACAGAACGTAGAAACTGCCCAGTTAAGAGTTGTTTTATCACTGAAATCATTTTAGAGCCATTATTTTAAATAAAAAAAAACTACAAAGTGTTTCTTTAAGATTTGTAGTATCTTGTTTCATACAGTTTTACACTGTGGTCCTCACCAATTATAGTTGTTCTGATTTGTAGGTTTTACTTGCTCTTTAAAGAGGATCATTACATCTTTTTTACTGCAAATAAATCCAAAACCTTAATACTTGTTTATTGTAAGTATACATTTAAAACATGGTCCATAGGTAAGTAACAATGACTTATAGCTGAAACGTGAAGTGCGTATAAAAGTGCACAAAGTAAATCACAATATAACAGTTAGTGCATAGCTGTTACATGTATTGAGCAAATTTTCACTGTCCATGAGTTATATTTTCAGTTTCTTACTGTAACCACCAGATGTCAGCAGCTCCATGCAATTTGAACATCAGATGAATTTGTGTAAACACTGTGCTGTTCGTGATTGGTCCTAGTCCTTTGTGTATGCATTTGAATAGCCAAATGCATTCTCAGCAAATGAAATTAACAACACATGTTTGTGTACATAATGCTAAAATAATTTCAAGACTATGATACACAGTTCGATTTACTTACACCCTCTAAATGAACTAAGGTAAGGTAACCAACTTGTCAGTACTTAAAGTTTAACGATGCTATTTTAACTCTAGTTTTAAAGTATGGCTGATCTTCAAAAATGTATAAACACACAAGGTTTACGTGTTTAAAGATGTAAAACGCTGACTCCTCAGAGGTCGTGGATGAGGGTTGGTTGGGTAGAAGATCAATAAAGGTAAAGGCTGAAGGCTTTGTTAGTTTTGAGGTTCCACAGGGGGATCCATCTCTAGGTCATCGAAGTACTGGTTGCAGTTGGGGTCGCCACGTATCAATGGAGAAGTTGGAATTGGTCTTCCTGTGTGGGGATTCACGCACCAGCACTCACCACGATGTCCATTCACTGACATCTTACACTGGAAGACATGAACAAGACATATTTGTAAATGTCTTAATGTAAGACTTAATCTGGCCACTAATCCGGATGAGGTAATTGACACGAGAAGAGAAGTGGGGTTCAGAGGACAGGTCCGGTGGAGGATAATCAAGAACCGGCCAATGGTACGGAAAGAAGAAGCCACTTGCTGTAATTAATGCGGATGGACACTGCATGGGCTTCCAAATTACCATGTAATAATGCGACACACACCCATGTCTGATCAACATGCGGAGGGCCTCCCTTGGCTGAGAGTGTCTTGTGGTAAAGGGCCAAAACACCCAATGAGGCTGAGGTGCAACTCTGATTATTTGTCGCATTGTTGGGAACCATAAAATGGGCATTATCAGCATCTCTTCACCAAAAGGCATCTTTCACCCAGGACAATGGATGTGATGAAAGTGGGATTGGACACACAACTCATTAGATGTCTCTCTAATAATAGCAAGGTAATAAATAGGCTATGTGTTTATATGATTATATATCCCCCCAAACATAGAAGATGCCTACCCGACTAACCCAGTAAAACCTCGGACCTCTTTCCTATATTCATATTCTTGACTGCTCCCCTGCCATGCATAAGGCATGGGAAATGTACTATTGGGCAATTATACTGTGCTGAAATAGTGGGATTATAACACCTACTCCTATGAAGCAAATCCAATTAAAAATTTGAAAGACTTAAGAGCATGACAAGATATAAATCAAGGTCATCACATAAAAAACTTATGTTTGCAACTTTTCCTAAATATGTACAAACAGTACTTTCATATTGCTTTAAAGTAAATTTATACTTATTTTCTTTGCATAATTTGAGATCTGAAAAAAATCAGAGCATCTTTTCTTTTGACCATTTCTCCAGTTTTTATTTTCTGCAAATAAATGCAATTAGAAAACTATTTTTTTCTAAATTTGGGGAAAATATTGTTAGTAGTTCACAGAATGAAACAAAATTTATATTATACCAAAGCATACCTATAAAAAGTACATTTTTAAATCAGAAAAATGGTCTCTGAAATTGTCTCTTAATTTTTTCCACAGCTGTATATATAAAGTATAACATCATTATTAAAAATGTGTCAGAAAGATCAAATTAAAATGTTAAAATGTAAACTTACCAAAAGTATTTTATATAAACTATCAAGAGAGACTAATATACCCAATATACCTAACGCTTGTTATGTTATTTCTGGTGTATCGAAATGAATACCTGTTTCAAGTTGTACTGGCCTTTCTTGTCACAGTTGGGTATGTGGATTGAATAAAGGTCTTCTAGAGGACCCCTGTTATCACTGAAGGGCATTTTTGAGATCCTTTCCAGCACCTGGTCCAGCTCCTGCTGACACTGACTCTAAAATACATAAATAAATGTACTAAAGGTTTAGCTAAAAGCCTGTATAGCTGATACAATAACAATATAATTAATCATGAGACATTCATTATGCTATAAGACACTCTAAAATGTTACACCTGATGCAGAAATTATTTCACAGGCAAATATGGAGCATGGAACACTGTCATGATCCTGCCTCTTCTTGTCTTGATTTTCGAGTCTTGTGGAAGGATCATGTCAGACCCACGTGTTTTATGTGAAGAAAGGGCATGGCAATGTTTTCATTTAGTCATGCCATGCTATCTCTCCGGTGTCGTTTCCTTTAGCTCCAACCCAACCCCCCAACGGTTTCTCTATAAGTGCACTATCAGTGTTTAATCCTTGTCACCAGCCCTGTTCAATCTTCCCTGGTTTGTACTTCCCGATATATAGTCTCAGTGCCACTTGTTGGTTCATTACTCTCCGTATTGCCTCCCCACTCGTCTCATCCATGGATTACCTTGTTCCTGTGTGAAATTTGTGTTTATTTATATTTATCCAGTTCCTTGTTTGCTTTGTTCCCCACGTGGAAGTTTTAGTTTTGATTCTTGTTTTGTTAAGTTGTGTTTTCCCCATTCTGTGTTTTTTTTTGGATAACCCTTTAATTACTGCTGGGGTTCTCTCTCACTCACCGTGTATATTTTCTACTTTAACTACTATAAATTGTATTTTTAGGTGAACTATTGTTTAACCAGTCAGAATTGTAGCAATCAGCACTTTATTTAGTCATGGACTTAGTTAAGCGTTCTTAGTAAATATTTTATTATGCAAATAATGTAAATATGTATGAGAATGACCACTAGGAAGTGCTGTTTGACACAAACTGAAAGGTTACATTGTGACTGTACAAAAAGGGCAACAAGAAAAGAACCTGTTATGAATGTTGTTAATGCATTCATGGGAATTATTGTTAACAACAATAAAGGCAAATACAAACCTGTCTCTGCAACTCTTTATGAGCTGTGCACTACAAAAAAGTGCAGAAGAATTTTATTGACTGATTTTCATCACCTACCAATTTTGCACGAAGCACTTTAGGGTCCTCCACTTTGTGGTACCTCATCTTGCTCTTCAGCTGCTGGTGGTGTTGTAGAACAGCACTCTCCTTCCATGGGCTATCTTTGGTGGGCTTCCTTACTGGAGGAACCTCAGTCAGACCAATGTCCAAAAGATCCTGCACCTCAACTGATAAGACAAATATTTGAAGTCGACGCTTGTGAAAAGTAAATCAAACTAGTAACACTATTTGATCTGTTACTTCTCTCACTGTCTTATAGTGGAGCGTAGACATTATGTGAAGGATGCATTCTACTCTGAAACCTGAGCAGTGTATTTACACTGTGGTACTTCAAGTCTCCCGTGTCTAATCTTTTTTCATCTGCATTACACAAAGAGGATGTGGTTTTTAATTATTTATTATCCTGTGTATTTTATCAGATGGGATTTAAGGGCACTAGGGTTCCCACTTCTCATCTATTTCAATAAACAGCATTTGCCGAAAAAATAAATAGTATTCAAGGAAATAATATTATAAATTATTAGAAAAAGTTTCTGTCAGACAAGTTTAAAAGCTTTGATTTTAAGTCATCATGTCATTTGTTTTAGCCATCTGTTTAAAGGGATTGTTCACCCAAAAATGAAAATTCTCACATTTACTCACCCTCTTGTCATTTCAAAGCTGTATGACTTTCTTTCTTATGTAAAACAGAAAAGACAAACGAACAACGGCAGTAACCATTCTCTTAAACTGTTTGGACACAAAACCAATGCAAGTCAATGGATAACATCAATGTTTACAAACATTCATGAAAATATCCTTTTGTGTTTCTTTTGTGTTTTAAATGATGACCATATTTTCATTTTTTATGCGAACTATCCCTTTAAAAACCACTGTTGACCGGTTTTGGGTGAGTTACCCTGAAAAAGTAACCAATTACTAGTTACCGATTACATATTCAATAGTGTATTAAGATTACTGTACAAATTACTCTCTCCATAAAGTATTACTTACTAATTTCTTTTTATATCCAATATCAACCTTGATCAGTTATGTGATTCAAGGATAGACATGAAATGACTCTTACTGTAACTCATTCAAATAAACAATATAAAACTACATAAAGTACTGACTCAAGTACTTTATTAAGCATTAACTGACTCAAGTATTACAATTTTAAAGTTAGACTTTAATGTCTATTCAACTATTGTATACATTACACAGTATTTAGTTCAATTACATCCAAAGTAACTGTAATTTAATTATAGAAAAAATAAGAGTAATCCCTTGCTTTACTTTTTAAGGGAAAAGTAATTAAATTACAGTAACTAATTACTTAGTAAGTAGTTACACTGAACACTGCTGTTGAAATGAACGCTGGTGTTGATATATTTGTAATTTAGCATTGTTTTTTTTCTTGTTTGGATTCTTGGACTTTCGCATCAGCCTGGAAATACAAAAGTTTACTCTCCTAAACTGTTTCTGATTTGCTCCTAATCACTAAATGCAATAATACCCCTAAAATCATAGCCAAGCTCTCAAAATACGTAGTACACGGAACCACAAGCATGGCCGAACAGCAGGTTTGAAGAAAAACAGTCTTAATTTCAGCAATGTTTTCAGGTCATCAGCACTTTTGAAGTTCTTCAAACCTCGCTGTGTAACCCTAAGTGGTGCCCTTTAGGGGTTGGGTGATCTCTTTGAAGCTAGTGTCTCAGCAGGTTCTGCATAAGTGGAATGAAATCAGGTGTGTGTGTGTGGAAGTCTGTGGAGCTTTTACACGCTGGGGGTGAAACATTCCTGCTTCTCTTGCGAAACTTCAGACAAAGCCTGTCTTGGCATAAAGGAGGATAACCCCCACTAAGCAAAAGGGCACTGGTCCTGCACGCTGTGCCCCTTCTTATCTAAACACTGCAGGGAGAGGAGTTAGGGCACCAGTCTACACTGCCTGTTGATCCGGCTGACTTTGCAAGAGGGATCAGCGCCAGTTATGACTCTGCTGGTGCCGTAGGCAAAATTTGAGAAGAAATTATAAAAGCTTAAGAAAAGAAAAATGAATGCATCCAGCTTTCAATAATACATAAACATCAATGAGCAGTATTTTTGTGTGTGTTTTTAAAGCATAGTTTTAGGCAGGTGACAGAATTGTCACATTCAAAATGGTCCATATTCCTTATAAAAGGGCAACTACTGAAACTGACTGAAATTGTCACATCCATAACACTGGAATTTCCAGAGTGCTCCAAATAATAACGACTCAAAGGGTCGTTTGTGCACGACAAAAGTTCATGTTTTAAAGTAGGGATTGTGAAGAAAATGACCCCATATGACGTTTTGTGCAGATAAAGACGCATTTCTTTTTGCATTTGTAAAAGTATTAATGATTTAATAAATGTTTATGGATTCAAAGATATTTTAAGAGCACTTAGCCCCAATCCCACCCCTAACCACTTGTCACTCATATAAAAAGAACACACGAGTAAAAGTACAGTCACATGTATTCATAAAGTGAACAAAACAGTAGAAACGTATTTACAAACAAGCCGCGTTGCAAATCTTCTGAACTGAAGCCACACGTTAACCTTATACATATGTTTATAAAAATCGATTGTTTCACCTCGGTACACTTGGAATATTTCTACGTTTTCAACATTTGAATTGTTCTGTATCTGTACCGTGTGTTTCAAGTTATTTAATAAATAAAAGTGTGCGTTAATTGCTCAAAATGCCTGAATATGTGTAATGTAAATACAGTTATATAAAAAAATCATACAACAACACATGCTATTATTGCAAAATAATACCCCAAAATGCACATTTTTATAATGACGGTAGGCAATAGTTTTGCGTGCTGCCGGGAGAGGCCCTAATTTAGTAAATGCTCATGTTTGTCATATTTGTGTCAAACGACATAAACAGTTGTATGGGTTGTAGGATATGTTGCGAATTGCCCAATCGATTTGCAAAGTTTACATGAACAAACCCCCTTACAAGCATGGGTGCCCAATTAACAGCCCACTTCTGTACTGTCCACAAGTGACTGCGTCATCATCACATTTTCTTTTGACATTACAATGACAGGCCTATTTAAAGATAAAAATGTTACTATATAGAGATTCACACTGACACTGGTATCAGGACCACAAATGCTCTCTGAATGTCAGAAAAACCATGGAACTTGTGGTGGACTTCAGTGGACAGGAGAGAGCTTGCTTTATCCATCAATGGTACGCCAATCTTTTGCATTGATCTGTGCAAAATGTGCATTGATAGCAGTTTAGACATCAGTGTCATTTGACTGTGCCCTTGTGTTCGCAATGCTACAACCATTAAGCTGTACCAGACTTTTTAGAAGTTCCCCAAGCACACACATGTAGTGGAAGGAACTGTTTCAATCTGTCCAAGTCCTTCAGGAAAAATTGAGAGGGGGGGGGCTTTTCGCATCTACAAATGGCTATGCTATGGAGTAAAATGATCCACATGGAGAGCCAATCATCATTGTCAAGCCAAACCAATGAATGCACAATTTAAATGATTCATTTTGGGAACTAGGAGACGGAGTGCTTTAATTAGGATATTTCCATTACTTTTATATCTACCATGAGGATATAACAGCATGGATGCTCCAAATTCATGCTGGTTTGAATGGTTAAAGGAAGAACTTGCAGTCCTGAACAGTTTGTTGCCATAATGTCATGCCAGCAACCTTAATCACAACCACCTTATCTGGCATTATCCTGTGCAAACTCTCCACTGGAACCCTGGCATGGTAGTTTGCACTGATGGTGAATGGGAACTACACGGACCTTGTCTTAATAGAGGAGACAATGAACAAATGTTTCTGCTCTCCATCTGTTTAGGATCAAAAATACAATCTCTGTTCTACTGGCCACTGAAAAGACGGCGGTGGAAACGCTACGATAGAGATCTTCTCTACTGGTTCAATGCTTATTCAGTATACTTTGTTTCTTAGTTTCCTTTCCCAGTTATCACGAGAATAGAGTAACATAAAGTTGTTAAAGTGATAGTTCACTCAAAATGAATATACTGTAATCATTTACTCGAACCGGTTTGACTTTTTTCGCTTCTGCGAAACACATAAGAAGATATTCTGTATGGTGTCCAGTGACTGTTGGTATCTATTGACTTGCATCGGGTCCATACAATAGAAGTCAAAGGCTAAAAGCGTTATTTGATTACCAACATTCTTCAAAATATCTTATGAACAAATAAGGTTTTAGGACTAACTTTAACAAATCAGATTCTGTGATGTTTCACAGTAGCATACAGTAGATAATGGATCTGACCACATCTACCCAAGCACTTGTCATGAGACCAAAACAAACATGTATCGAGTGAATTTTCACAAAAACTTCTTCTAATGTTTCATGTATTATGTACTGAACATAAGCAGCGATCTTGCTAACCATGTCATAACAACAAGAGATCAAGAGCACTTATTAGAGACACATGGCTTTGATTTACAGCAAACAGAAAAGACACCACAAGGCTGACTAACAAGGTTCACCAAAGTAACATAATAAACATTGTCTTCAAACCATAAATCTAGACTATGGGGAGACTTAAGTTTTACCCTGATAGGTTGTATATGAAGGAACGTGTTCAAAAAGGACCAAATCTGCAAATTCCGATGAGGGCCTTAGGATGAATGCCTGTAACACCCACCTCACACCATGTGCACTCGCCTCAATAACATTTCTCACATTGTTTGTGTTATCTCCAAGCTGCTGCAGGGAGCTGAAAAGTTTATTCTGGACCCTGACATGGTAAGATTCTTGGCATTCGAGTTGCCGAGTCGCCCTAAGGGGGTGGCAGCCGTACTCACTCACGCCGAAAGCAGGGGGATTAGTTGACTCTATTTTTGTCCAACGGGTACCGCTACCTCATCCCTGTAGGTACAGTCGGTAAGCCGTTGCTTTATTTACAGGGCCCTGTGGGCTTTGTGAGTGTACAGTGAGTAAAAGTCTTAGAGTATCTAATTTTAACAGAACTTGAGTATTTTACTCATAATGAATGTAGGCTCAAAGAGGCATTAATCCTGAACACTTAAGAGACATGTTAAAAACAAGAAACAGTTGATTCATGAGGAGAGCAATCGCATCAAACTGGACACCTCAAAATTGCAACAAATCAAGGTTGACACCATAGCCTACCTCTATTACAAACACCCAAGTCTCAGTTACGCTCTAGTGCTCATTAGGAAACCCAAATCCTTCAAAAAGCTCTGTTCAGTAAAACGGATAAATAAAATAATGCTAAGTAAAATTACAAAAGTCAAAGTCTTTTGCACTGGTTTTGGCTTTATTGCCGGCTGCAGTCATGTCCTCTTCCCACATAAAACACCAGCGATGTCAACTACCTGATAATGCACCCGCATTCGTAAAAAGAAGCCATGTGAACAAGTTTCATTAAGTAAGGGCAAAATGCACAAGATCATGTTCCTTCAATACCCTGTAAATGGCAATATTGCTTCTAAAGTTAGGTGCAAAAATTACAAATTTAGTGGAGTAAAGAGTACCTCTATTTATTAAAAAATGTAGTCAAGCAGTGTAAAAGTTGCTAATATCTTAAATTCTCAGTACAACTACGAAGTAGCCAAAACAAGAAAAGGAAGTAACTAATTACATTCAGGCTACTCCAATACTTTACACCACTGCCTGGATGGAAATGCCATCCTTTTTTCACATCGTGTTTTAACAAGGCTGTTCACAGATCAGGATGTTTTCATTTTAGATTCCCCGAATATGTTTTTACATATCAATTACCTACTTTCCTCTTTTCAAAAGCATTTCCTTGTTGTCGTTTCAATGTTTATTGATTCTGCAGTCTGCCACAGCCGTGAGTGAACAATTCACAGTCTGGACACAAGAACAACTGAAAATCAGGTCTCCTTTTGTGTGTAATTGGAGAAATATTTTGTAAAAAGAGCAAAACACAGAACAGATGGCTCCTGAGAATGTACCAACTTAAACAACAGGTTATATGAGATCTTTCAACATGAGTGGCAACACTTTAAAAAATTATAGCAAAACAATAGAAGTTGGTGCGCTGTAAAAACATTGTGAAAATAGAATTTCTGAAGTACAAAGAGCAGTGACAGACCACATCTGATAGCAATCACCCATTAAACTGATCAAATATCAAATCTGTAATAAGACATATCTTGGCTTTTTTCCAGGACACACAAAATAAGTTTTTAAAGGAACAGTTCACCTTCAGAATGAAAATTCAGTCATCATTTACTCAGCCTGTTGTCATTTTAAACCTGTGGGAATTTACAAAAGAACAAACACAAAAGAATATATTTAGAAAGATGTTGGTAACCAAAAAACCGTTGGTCCCCATTGGCACAGGTTTTGTGTCCATACAATAGAAGTCAATGGGGACCAACTGTTTTCTGTTACCAACATTTTTCTAGATGACATCTTTTGTGGTCTGCAGAAGAAAGTCGTACAGGTTTGAAATGACAAGGGTGTGTAAATAAGGACAGCATTTTCATTTTGAAGTTGAACTATCCTATAAGAATGATAGTGGCTGCATTTTGTCGATGCACAATGAAACTAAGGTTTTGCGCTAAAAATAATGTCAAGTACCCTAATAAAATCATGACAATTCTGTTAATACATGATAGATTATTTTGAAGTATGTGTGGAAAATAGACTAAAAAGTTGTTATGTACTGAAAAACGTTCCTGTTAAAGAGCTCTTAACATGCATAAGAGTGAAGATTTCTTAAAAAATGATGTAGTGCATAAATAACAGTTCTTAAAAGGGTTCACTATATTACATTATGCACTCCAGTGCTAAACCCAAAAATAACAATTCCTGTAGTTTCAAAAAGTGGGAACTCTTTTCCAGAACCCTCCACCCAGCAGAAGCTCTCTTTGACACACACAAACATAGGCTACATGATAAATTTACTGCAGGAAAGGGTCAAAGCACGAAGTCCATCTTGCTATCATTGTTATCATTACATTTACCCACCAGTTTATTTTTTACCCAAACTCCTAGGTCTGAACTACCATGGGAGATAAAACAACCTCAGAAGACATTTCTACTGGTCCAGCACGTGCATATAATTAAAAGCTTAGGAATGTGGGAGAATGAGCAACTTGAATTATTTATCAATAAAGGCAAATAAATAAGAGGGTAATCGCAACATTTTTTGCATTATTTCGACTTCTACTCTGCATGATTAAAACATTAAAGCTTTAAAACGTTTAGCTCTTATGACATCTATTCACATTCCATAATCACATCCGTTTATTTCAGAATTCAGCGTGAAAAAACATAAAACACATAATGCCCTAATTTCAGTATTTCACAGCAAAATAAATATACCAGCGTTGTTAAGGTATAGGCTTTTAACAGCTTAATATTGAAATTGGGTGAATTGTGCAAATAATTCATTTCGTATAAATCTATTCGGTTTACTCATTATATATGGTCATATGGTCAACCCTAAATAACTTACCGCTGACTTCCCGTGGCTCGGCGCTTCCTGCGGGTTCATTGTCCACTTTACGTCCACATCTCCCGAGCCCTTGAATCAGCAGCTCCAGCGGCAGATCCGAATCCGGCTTGGGATAACATCTCAAACCACTGGAGCATCTAGGTGTGTAAACGCCGCACAGCTCACCCTCTTGGCGGGCGCACACCGGACAGCAGCCGCAGCCCGGCTCGCGCACGATCTCTGAACACGTCTCCGTAGGCATTGGACAAGCCGCTTGACGCTCCGCTGTGCAGCTCGGACAACGGAACACCATTTCTGAATGAGCGGCACCAGAAAAAGTCAATAATGCCAGCAGCAAGCTGCAACTCACGTAGAACAGCATCATGACCACGAATCCGCAAATCGGAGTGGTTGTGCACGCAAACAGGTGAAGGCTAACTAGGGCTCTCTCTTATCAGCGCTCATATAGGCTACCGCTGACATCATAGGCGATGACTGGCGCGCCGCTGTTTTGTCAAACAAAACCTCAAAGGAACCGGAGTGTCAGCGCCTTGAGTTTGTGATGCGGGGTCCTGTCTCACACTTTTGGTCGACATGTTTTGTTTAATCATAGAATGGTAGGATTTTAGATCTAGCTATTAAAGCAAACACAATTTACAATACATTTACTCTAAAGTAGGCTTCAAGTTAAAATGTAGCGCTTGACCTGTGTAACTTAACGGTGGCAATAACATCAGCATATGTTCAGGAGGCAGATGTGAACGACAAAATAGGCCTACTATTAAGTGATGCCTATGCCAAACATTTAGCTAGTAGGGTACGATAGCAGGTTTTTTATTGAATTTTAAGAATCGTCTACTGAGTTCTATGAATGCGTTTTTAAAAGGGAACAAAGGTCTCTAAGTGTGTAAACAAATGATATGATGTTTCGTTAATGTAAACTGGGTCAATGGTGAGGTACACGTTTGTGCTTTCAATAAATTCCCCAAACTCTTCTACAAGTTACAGTATGCTTTTTATGGCTGACAGCGTCCTATTTTTGCTCAAAAACACCTCTGGTTGAATTCTCCATTTTATGAATTTGTTTGAATTGCGGCTGGAGCAAGAAAGTCATGCTTAAGAGAATAACTGAATCTAGCTACAGGAACCTATGGAAATGGATGAAGTTTATGTCAAGCTTATTTATAAAAGAGCCAAACATTGTTTGCTACGCTGAGAGGAACACTTTTAAAAA
Source organism: Triplophysa dalaica (assembly GCF_015846415.1). Classification (NCBI taxonomy): domain Eukaryota; kingdom Metazoa; phylum Chordata; class Actinopteri; order Cypriniformes; family Nemacheilidae; genus Triplophysa; species Triplophysa dalaica. The sequence continues at coordinate 7,636,440 of NC_079547.1, read as the reverse complement.
ACACATTGTTTTAGAAGCCTTATAGAAGATGTGTATTATAAAGTTAATAAACCTCCACTGTAGAGAGGGCAAAGAATTAGTGACAAGAGAAAATCACTTATTTCAGGTAAAGAGGGAGAAATTCCCCTCAAAGAGGAATTCCTCCTGTGAGAGGGTATTCTTGCAATATATTTCAAATGTACATCTATTTCGTTGCATTATACAGAAAATGCTGGTTTGTTGAATAAATTATTAAATGAGCTAAAGTTTTAGTTAGAAAATTATTAAATTACTGTATCTTGGTAACAATGATTTCACTAAAGATAATGAAGTCCAAACTAAATTATTGTAGTGATGCAGGCAATTTTCAGTGAAACGTCCCAAGCTGACTACAGTTAACAGTAACACATTACAGGCAATAAAAAAGAAGGCCCTTGCTGTGCTGTTGTAATCTTTTGTACAGCCCTTAGTCTATATAAATTACAGGAGCCAAAAGCCACTAATGCTTACCGAAGAATAAAATACATAAACTGTTGCTCCATGTGAGACAATAAAGATTTTTTTGTGAGTACCTTCTGATGTTATGCCATTTCTGCCAATACTGATTTGGGTTTTTTCACACTGAGTAAATAAATAGGCCTAAATAAATAAACATTGTGTTAAATCAGACAAATTTACTCTATTTTTTTATTTGCTCTATTGTCAACGAGACATATTATCTCTCCAATGCGCTACATGAACGCACGAGGGCGTGCTTAGTTACGTTTTTCTCTTGTTTGGTGTCTTGAGGCCGCCGTATCTTTATTTTAAGAAACAAGATCATATGACGGCCGCTCTGTCAACAAACGTGAACGGGACAGAAATGAGCTGATGCCATGAATTTTAATATCATTTATATCGTTTATTTTGCTTATGGATTGCATTTCTTCTGAAACATAAGGTATGTTTAAAGACATTTTATTTGAACAGTAATACTAATAGTGCAAGTCGCACCAGGAACAGTTGCTTGTGTTGGCTAACAAACAAAAACAGCGTTTTACATTTAGTGAGTAACAGTTATGTGGTGAATGTCAAGAGCTGTACGTTTATAAGCATTTTGTTATAGTTTGTCTATAAACACAGATACAAGCATCAAAGGATAGTAGGCAATAAACCTTAGCGCGTGTACTGTGAGGATGTTAAACTTGTGGAAACCCTCCCTCTTTTGAAGACTACAGTAGTCTGTTGCATTTTTATAAGAATTATTTCCCCTTTTGTAAACACATATACTATATATGTTGTGCTATATTTCATTTCTTATCCTTAACCTGCAAAGTAGTTGTTCAGAAACAAGGAAGACAAATAATTCCCATGTTTTCAGATTAATACGCAAACTGTTATGAGCATTTCCTGGTGATATAGCTTCACTTTTAATGACAAATGCACCAAGATTCATATATGATATATTTCTATTTCAACAGAAGAAAGCTTCATTTGACAGTAAGTCTTAGATTAATTGCAAGACTTTGGAGATGATTCATATTTAATGGTCTATCAACAAATAACTGCACAATGTAAACCAGAGACCAAAAAGAAAAAGAGACGATTATTAAAAGCAAAATGGGGACAGGTGACACCTCTTAAGTCAGAACTGTATAGCCCACCTCTTCACAACCCGTACTGTTGGAATATCTTTCCTTGTAATACTGCTGGAAAGTTTATTTTAGAATGTCTTATCAGGCATCTGCTGTAAGATCCCGTATGAGGGATGATGTTTAGAGACCGCTTCAGAAGACGTTAGCAACGCTGCACAAAATTTGAACAAAATTCAAACAAAACAAAACCTTTAAACCAAATCAAAAGGTTATATTTTTTAAGATCTTAGTTTTAAAAATAACATCAATATAAATGAAACCGGATGTGCTTCTGGACCAGTGGTTACATCTTGCGAGGTGTTCTGTAGACCTTTAACCTTAATGGTGAGTAAAACTTCTCGGATGGGTTTAGGAATGCACCCTACTTGGAGTCATTAACCAATGCCTGATGGTTTCAGAGCGATAGAAACTTGCATCACCCTATATCATTACAAGATTTGGTAAATCATCTTGAAACAGACCCCTCTCATCATCAGGGGTGATGATCTCCTTATAGAGGGTATCTTAGAGAGCTGTTGCTGTGGGTTTCATGCCTGAAGGATCTGAGTGTCTTATAGAAAAAGGATTCATAGTTAGATCTGACTCTATAAATTCTGAAATGTGCAGAAAATATGCGTATAGAGTAAACTAATGCGATGAATTCATGCCTAGATGTGGGAAAGATAAGAAATTGATTTTACGGTGTACACAAGTGACTACAAGTAGATTGAAACATTTCAAATGTGATCTGAGAAATGAAACAATGTTTCATTTTTAAACAATGTGGTTTATCATTTTCAGGATGATATCTGCCCAGGCTGGTCAGTCAACGCTTGTGCACAGACTTGCCACATTACTGCGAAATAATGGTATTGTGCCAATATTTCAGTTCAACACATAATCGTTTATGTGTATGTATAGAATGTTCAAGATATTCTATTGTTAAATTATAATGCAGACACCATATCTGCATGAACTTTCTGTAGCATGTTTTTTGGGAACCACCATTCCACCATAGAATTCCACTATACAATTTTTAGTAAAAACATATTTTATAACTAGATGCCAGGCTGGATATAGAAAACATTCTATATATATATTTTTTTTAGATCTTACATTTTTATTTTAATAGCTCATGAAATAGACCCCTTAGAATGGGTTTAACTTTTTAAACCTGCCAGTTAGTTTCTTTCATGTTGTTTTAACAGTAAGATTCTTGTCGCTCTCTCTCAAGGTGATTCAGTGCTGGATGGTTCTAGTACTCTCACCCTGCAGGTGGGATGTTTACAGCACCTGACACGACTCTTCGAACAGCACCTTCACTCACGCACTCATCAGCATGGTTTCCTGGCTCTGCCGTCCCACCCAGCAGACACTGCCTCCCTGCTGGAGGTCCAATTCCTTTTTGACATGCTGCAGAAGACCGAATCACTGAAGGTACAGCTCTAAGATCACAGTTTGTCTGTTTGATACAGTGAACTGTCGTTGCAATGAGCTAATCATGTTTTTGTGTTGAACAGCTTGTCAATCCACCTGGTGTCAAACTGCAGTCTGTTGTGAAAATCTTCCCCTTCAAGTCCCTCAAGTACTTAGAGGTATTTCAGAACAAGCTATTACCTCAAATATTCTATCATTCAAAAGTTGAAAGTCGAAGATGCTAAAAGTGATTTTTTTTACGGTGTTAAGCTTAAGCGTATTCCCCCCCATTGTCTGGAGGGTCTGAGGGGAGTGTATTCCCATCTTGAAGTCTTAACTTTCTCAAAAAGTCTCAACTCACTCGAGGTACTTTTCATCTACAGCATAAGCACTGACGCAGTAATTTAAGGGTGAAATCAAACATGGGCATGTGCTTGTGTGTTTGTTTGTGTAACAGGAGGTTCTCGCTCTGTGTGGAGGAGATCTCAGTCCTGCATTACCCTGGTTAGAACTTCATACCCTCAGTTTCAGTTACAATTCTATTTCCTGCCTCGACAAGTCACTAGTAAGACATCCTTTAACTTTAAACTGGTGCTGTCTTAATCGATCGATCCATCCATTCAAAAATAAATGTTTGTGTTTATATAATATAAATATGTGTGGGGTGTATATTTACTGTATATGTGTATATATAAATTCTCACAAGTGCATGTGTATTTATAATAAATATTGACCTAAATAAATCTACATTTATATTTAAAATTAATGTACATTATGTAATATACATTACTCATATTTCTTAATACATGTATGTTTATATGTGTATGTGTATATATAAATGTACACCCCACACACATTAAATGAACACAAACATCCATTTTTGGATCAATTAATTAATTGATTTAACAATTGTTTATTGATACTGAAGTCAACATGTAATGAATTTCTGAATGATTTAGAGTCTGATGAACATCCTGAAGTGGCTTGATTTAAGCCACAACAAGATCCAAGACTGTGCTGAGTTCTTAAAGGTTGGGTGTCTGTGTAATTTATATAAGTCTTTTTTTAAAGCATTTTAAAGCTTCATAATCATATTGTAGAGTACATTTTATGCAAACTGATTTTTATTTCCCTTTCTGTCTTCATCAAGCCTCTCACTGAACTCGAGCATCTGAATTTGGCCTATAATAACCTCCAGAAAACACCAGTGCTGGGCCTGAGAGCCCAAGCCAAACTCACCACCTTGATCATGAGAAACAATGAATTGGAAACTATTAATGGTGGGTTTATGACCTTTAAACGTTAAGCTTCCAAGCAGAGTGTGTTATTGTGCTGAGCTTCAATTGTAAAGTAAATCATCTTATTTCCATAATTCTTGATTGTCTCTTTTATCAATACTTTGTTGTAAATTTTTTTGGTCTTTCACTCTTGATTGTTTAATGTTAAATTTTTACATGTATACATTTTCATAAAATAGTTTAAGTGCTTGAGTTTTCTCTCAGTGTGCTGGTGACAGGCCATAGCGTTCATCAGAATTTGTGAATTTCTTTTATAAATATTTTAAGATAAAGTACATAAAACTAAACAGGAAAATGTAGTGAACATAAGAGAGCGTGACGTTATTTGGTGTTTATCTGTAGCGGTGTGTCAAAGCAGTCACTACATTCACACATTTTTTAACACATTTTGCTGCCTTTTAACACTTCAAAGCTGCAAATGATGCAGCTCTAGTTTGTTGCTGTCAGATGTTACACTTGAAACATACTTGTTACATACATTGACTAAGAAATAGTTTAATTTACCTTTTACTAACGAATGCATATTTGGATTAATTGCAGGAGTGGAACAGTTGTCATCCCTTCAATTTCTTGACTTGGCTTATAATCTTTTTATGGAGCATTCTCAGTTGGCACCTCTATCTCTCCTTCATAATCTTAATACAGTAAGATACTGAACACAGTGACTTGATCTGCACAAAAAATGCAGTTGAAGACTTTTCGAAGATGATCAATCTACACGTCACGTTTTCCGACATTTGTAAATCTTCTTTTTCAGTTAAATTTGGAAGGAAACCCTTTGTATTTTCAAAAGACACACAGGACATCTACTGTCTGCCACCTCTCTCCACGAGCTAATTTGAAACAAGTGAGTCTTTGATAGTAGTGAGAGGCTTTGAAGGCTGGCTTGACTGTGGGGAAATGATATATTCTGGTTGGGCAGATATATATTCATAGTTCATTGCATGCATCATTTTTTTTCTGTGAATAAACTGACAGATAAACTGTTATCCTACAAATAAGTATTTAATACGAAGTATATCATTTTTTATTATTCTAATTGTCAGATGTATATTTTTGGAGGGGCCCAGGATAAAGCAAGAGGGGGAAATTCCCCCCAGACCCAGCTCTGCTTTAAAGGCAGTTAGTCTGGTCCTGCTGACACAACAAAGCATAAGATGAACCAATGATAAACCATATAGTTTTGCGACTTTTCATATGTTTTGCAAATGTACTAAATGGTCAGAGTCTCTAAACAAGTTCTGTAAACTTTTTTTTAGAATCATCCAAATATCAGAGTATTGAGTTTTTAGTCCAATATTAAGTTTTTGTGTCTGGAATACATTAAACAACATATTAAATCGGAACAGATTTAAAAAACTATACTCCAAAGAAGGGATGTGTTAAAGCAACACATTTGTGTCCAATTATGGAGAACACACAAAATAGCATAAACACTTTTCTGCCTGAAATATGCAGACTGACGCAGACTTGTTTAGCCTTTGTCGCAGCAAATCAGGGCAAAACTATTCAGTGTATTCCAGTGTTAGGTGCAGGTTTGCAGTCGAGCTTGCTTTATGTCATTTTTGCTCTTCTGCTAATAATATTCGTTGAAAAATGTTATGCTAAACTTAATTAATTTCTGTCTGTATCTCAGCTCCAGCTAGACGGCACCCCTCTGTCATCTTCTGAGCTGGCGGTGGGTATTAAAAGTTTGTTATTGTGGCATCTAAAGTCTACTGTTATTATTCAGAAAGCCTCAATATGGATGCAGACTGTAGCACGTCAAAGTGAATTGATTTAAAAAAATCCAATATTAATGTACATGAGAGATGGGACTCATTTGATACATTTCTTCACCTTATTTTTTATTTTTTTATTTGTCACCTTTTAGTCACATTTTAAACTTATGCATGTTACTTATCTCTTGCATTTCACTTATCACTTGTTTTTTAGGTCTTATCTAAATCTAGACAATTGGTTGGTCAGATTTCCTTCTCTTCTCAACAACATGGCACGGCACCTGATCAGGGCGGTTTGGAAGTGTCCAGTGGAGGCGGAGACGGAGACATGACTGACAGTGTGACTGCAAGCATATCAGGAGTGACCCAGGGCCGAAAGAGAAAACACAAAGTAAGTTTGTTTCAGATTGTCAGTTTTGAAGGCTATTTGATCTGATGGTAAAATGTTTTAAGTAGCATGTTTTCTAGTGATGTGAATTCGTCATAGTTAAATAAACAGTTCATTTTGGATGTAAAGTGGGTTTTTTTGCATTTGCAGAACAAAGTGAAAGTAAGGCGAGCCAGCATTTCAGAGCCTAGTGACACGGACCATGATTTTACAGGAAGGTCTGCTGTACAGGGTGGGTGCTGATTAAAGTGTTACATAAAAGTTCTGTCAGAAATAAATAAAATGGTGTACTGTGAAAATCATGTATACTGTATGTAATTTGGGTGTCCCAAACAATGTTTGGTTCTTTGTAGATATCATCCTACCCCATCAGAAGGACATTGAGAGAATGGACAGCTTTCGAGAACAGCTGGGAGAGGACTGGCTGCGTTACCAGCATCACCTTGATGATACTCCAATCCACCCATCTTTCCCGAAAGTAGACAAAGTTACCATTCAAGTGAATGCCCACTTCTGTACCGAACCAACTAACACACAGCCAACACATCTGGAGTTTCTCCCCCCTCCACTGCTGTCCTCCGAACTGAAAGAGCAAGAGGACAATACAGAGATGGAGAGCACAGACATGCAGCCTGACACTGAGTCCACCCTGCAATGGACAGGCCAAAGTCCCCCGAACACCGAATCGACTCTTGAGACAAGTCTTGGAAACACTCAGACTCCAACTGAGGCCTGTACTGACCCTCAACCACCACAAGATCAGGAAGACGACGACAGGGGAGGTCTGTCTACTCCTTTCTAAGTATGTAGTATTGTGTTTTTTTTATGCTGTGATGCAATACATCAACATTGTGTTCAGGTACTGATATATATTTTCTTGTAAATGCTCCGGTACTATTTACAACTAGTTCATGATGTGCATTAGTTGTAAACCAACCAATGTACCTAATCTGAGGTTATATACAATTTACACAGTATAGAAGAATGGAAAGAATTGTCATTTTTTTCAACAGTGGATTTGTGTAGGCCGGTGCTGGTTGGGCTACTATTAGAGGATGTCCAGACAGATGAGAAAATGGTCTCTGAGCCACTATTCCTGCGAGTGCGCCAGTGCCACCTGCTGGAGGTAGATATGCACCAGGGGTGTGTTAAAACACGAGTGGAGCTAGACAGCTTGCAAAAGGTCGTGGCCACTCAGGTCACCTGCAACTTGAAGGTCAGATGACATATTTTCTGTTCATAAGGAGCTGTAAGATGATTATTAACATTGTGGAGCATCATTGTTTCAAGTACATCTCTTTGACTCTATTAGAACGAGAAGATTACTCACCCAGGGTTGGAGCTCCACTTCCGGTACATCAGTCGGGAGAGACAAAAGCGTTGCTACATAATGCTGGATGACAAGCCACAGGACGAATTAAAGGTCAGCAGGAATACTTATCATGTGACATTCAGGCAATACTTTGAGACTTTTCCTAATGCAGCAGTTTTTAAAGTATGGGTGGTGATGTGTTTTAATATCATTTCTTAATAAATATAGTTAATTTCATTTTATTTAATCAGGGACAATGGGTAATTTTCAAATTTTGTTAAAATCTGTTCAGTCTAGTGCAGAATTGTGTAGTTGTGTTGTTGTTTTCTGTTCGGTAATATCATATATGATTTTTTTATATTTGTTTTGTTAATGTAAATCCTAAATATATAGTTATAAATCCCGAATATATAAATGTAAATCTGAATATATAGTTGTGATTGGAGACCCTTGAAAATTTGATTAATGTGCTGGACAGTTTCTAATCTGGTTTTGGTGATTTTAGCAATCTCATAAGTGGTTGCTTGTTTGATGCTTGCGAATAATTTGTCCTTTATGAAACACCGCAACACTGCAATAATGATCTGATAGTAGTCCTCATTCACTATGATATCTACACCATTCTCTTAATTTGACATGTTCCTGTAACATCTAACCATGCCTCATTATAAAGATAGTTTTATTTTTTGTTTGATTACAAATGATCACCCTTTTATATCTGTCTATGCGGTTTGTGAATATATATATATATATATATATATATATATATGTGTATATATGTGAATATCTTTATATGTCAGTAAAACCTGATAACTACACCCTGAATGAAGCACTGCATACATTTTGGACATCTCGTGAATATGTTGTGTAGTGTTTTTAACTGGACCCCCAGTGAAGAAAAGTGCACTTCCATTACTTAAAGTTCTCTATTTTCATGCACTAATTACAGTATGTTCTGAATATAATACAAATATTCTTAAAATAATCTTGAGAACATGTACACAACTGTGCCATTTTGTTTTATTGCTATTGTTTTATTATTTTAGTGCTAATTTTATTTCATTAACTGTTGTTTAGTTACCATTGTAGTTCACTTGAACACACTACCACACTGACACTACACTTGAATAACTATATATTCAGAATTTACATTTATATATTCAGGATTTATATAAGTACTTCCAGGATTTATATTTATATATTCAGGAATTATAACTCTTACATTTAAATTTTCAGGCTTGCATTTACAGTATATTCTGAATTTAGATGTATATATTCAGTGTTTATAACTATATACTCAATTTTTCGTTTGTATATTTAGTTTTATAACCACTGATTATGATTAATATTTATATTTTCAGGATTTATAACTACATATTCAGACTCGCATTTATATATCCTGATTTCTAACTCTATATTCGGATTTACATTTATATATTCAGATTTTCATTTATACATTCAGGATTTATGACTGTATATTCAGTATCTATCTATCTATCTATCTATCTATCTATCTATCTATCTATCTATCTATCTATCTATCTATTTATCTAAATGTTGCAGAATAATTTTTCCAGTTTTCTGTCGTTCTATTTGGATGAACTTGTGCCAGCTAAGGCTTTGCTGTCAACAGTGTGGCACCTATAGAGTGACAATGAATTAAAATGTTTGCCCAATACATTTTGTGTTAAGGAGCCTACACTAATAGGATTTAGCTAAGCTATTTCTTAGGATGCTGAATTTTTATTAAAAGTAATTTTTCATTCACAGTCTTGCAAAACATATATTGCATGTACACTAACATGCATTGCTAAATTAAATATATATCTTTCATATCAATCAGTAAGAAAAATATACTGTATCTAGTTTAGACTAGAATAAAGTATCACGTGGTTCCTGTTATTGTAACTCTTACAAACATCTGTTATGGTAACCATTGTTTCTGTAAAAAACATAGTTACTGCAGTTGGTGTTTCAGCACTAAAACTTGCCATCTTGTAAATGGAAAACACTCCTTAGAACAAACTCATTACTAACTGTGTCATTTTTCTGTTGCTTTGCATGCTGTGCTCAATTCAAGCAGCATGTGGGAACGAGAATTACTAGAATTACTAGTAGAAAACAAGGGCACATTTATTAAAACATGCAACCCATCACCTATGACTAAATATTACCAAATTGACATTGTAATCCTGTCGTTTGACTGGTTTTGCTTAATTCAGAACCCTGACTCCTCAGGTATTAGCAGAGGTTCTCTCTAAAGTCGCGGAGGAGAACAATGAGCAGGCTTACGACGAAATGCCAGAGACGGTTCGGCTGCAGTGCCTGAAGTGTCAGACAGAGTTCTGCCAGCCCGCCACAGAGTCAGAAGTCAGTTTGCACCACCTGGATGAAGCAAGAAATGACAGTAAGGACTTAAAGCTGTAAAAATAAGGAGCAGGGCGATTTTTTGGGGTTTTAGGAGTATAGGCGGATCTCGGTTCAGGCTCAACATTTCAGGTACCAGTACAAACATGTACAACAGCCCGCCCCCTATGGTTACCGAAATTGCTGCATTTCATGGGTTACCTCCAGCAACCTTTGCAGTTTTTACATAGCTCTCTGATGTGCCGTGGTAATGGCAGCTCATTGGTTGGTCCTGATCTTTTTTCCATCAGAGGCTTCAGCCAGGTTAACCAAAAATCAAGCATGAATCACTATTAGCGTGGGATCATCTAGTTGGAACATCACAAAACCTGGATTAAATGCACAATCAATACCATGAATAGTTGCCAGAAACTGGGTGTGAGGGATTTTGATACATTTTTATTGATGCGTGAAAAATGTATCATATGATGCATATTCGGCATAACCCATTGCAGTTTCAGTTTTGACTTTCATGTCCTTCTGGTCTTTTAATCATTGGCTTGTTACTGAATTCATCCTTCTGCTATGCAGCACTGAAAACTGTTTTAAAACATGCTTTGACACGCAAACTGGGGGTTCTGGGACATTTGTTCAGCTGCTTTTAGTCTGTTTGCTTGGTTTCCTGCCGATCATTTGGCCCAAACACACAGCTTGTTCTGCATGGGGGCAGAGATGAGTGAAGGTGTTTATTTTAAAAGCACTAGAGGGCTTCAAATAAATCTAGAGCAAAGAAAATATGTTAAACACTTGATCTTATAAGGATTTTCTCTTTAGTTGTTATTTGGCACATTTTTTGAAACCAAAATTGTATTAGATTGTGCCAAAAGTGCGCTAATTTCGTTGTTACATTTAGGATTATGATCATTTCGTTTTGAATCTACAGGTTGTACCTTTATTTGCTCCGAGTGCAAAAGCGATCATGTGGTTCAGTTGGCCATCCAATCATCAGCTCTCTCCACCAGTACACCACTTCACTGTCCACTTGACCAGAATGGTGGGCAATACTTCATTTTTGATGATAAAGACACACCTGTCTGTCCTCGGCACAGTGAGGTATGTTTTTTTAATAATAAACTAGTAGCTGTTTGATTCGAAATGTTCAATGTTTCATAACACATAATTCATTTATATCCTTATCGCCCCAGTTACTGGAGTCAGGACAGACTGTACTATCGCATGGCAGCCCTCTCCATTTGACCCATTCTTTAGGAGTCCCTGAAAGGGACACGCAGGGAGATGCAGATTTCTACTACACGGCTCAAAACTTCATGTCCAGTTCTTTGACCAATCAGAGTGAGGCATGGGCTGACCAGAGCACCTCTCTACCAATCAGCTTCAACGGAACTGATGGACTGGTACAGGGTACTTCAGAAGGGCCTAATGAGTGGGTGGCTGACAGATCTTGTCACAACAGCTATCAGAAACAGCAGGACCAGCATTCGTCAAAGCACACAGAAGGATCCAATCATGGTGAGTAGCCTACTTTGATTCTATGTGTTCTGACTGACACTGTATGATTGTAAAAGAAAGCAATTCATATTTGAGCTTATTTTGTGATCAATGTCAATGTAAAGAAACATATGGGAGAGATAAATTCAAATAACTTGGATGTCGTTGATTCTCACATTCTCGTATGTCTCATGACTAGCTGTCATTTTCAGGCATCACGAGACAGGCGAGACAAGACTATCACTTTAGAGGCCTCTTTCAGCAAGAAACTTTTCTCATGGATAAGGCTTGTTTGATAAAGATGGCGTTTATGTAGAATGTCATTTAAAATGAGTGAAAGGTGGTTTGGATAACCTTTTTAAAGTGTTTATATAAGTAACTAATTGAAAGTCATTATCCTTACAGTTCTTTGAAAATGAGCAAGTTTGAGGAGTTAACTTCTCACCTCTTATTTATAAGTTGTGTCAGAAAATGAAGCATGTCATGTTTGGTTTTGTGGTAGTCTTCCGTTAATTCTGAAAGTTTAAATTCATGTTAATTTTTTGGGGGGTATGGTAGCCTCAACTTTTGTCACAGAGCATTTTGACTGTATCTCATTTCATTTCAGCTCTGTTTGACATGTCAGAGGCAGTGGACCATCGGCTCCAGCTGTTTCTGGATGTTGAAGTGTTTGAGGGAGAAGAGGAGCTTCGCTGCTTTTTAAAGGCAAGAGCACATGTTCTTGTACATTACCTGTGAAGAAATTAGATCCATATGAAGAGGAAGTCTACCTGGAAAGAGCATATTCAAACGTCTAAAGCAGTGGTCCTCAAACTTGGGGCACAACTTTAGCCCACAGCAGAATAGTTATTTTAATGCACCCCCACCAGCTTTTTGTTGTCTTTGTTTAGTTAAAGATTTGGTAAAGTGCTCAATTCAAAGATTCAAATTCAGACTTTAATGAACCCCAGAAAACTTTACAATTGTGTTATTTTGTATTTTTTCCAAACATGCGTATAGTGGTAGTTCATCAATTCTGTCATCTTTCTGTGATTTCAAACCTTAATGACTTTATACCGCAGAACACAAAAGAAGATATTGTGAAGAAAGTTGGTAACCGAACAGCACTGGCCCCCAATCGCTTACTTTGTATGGACACAAAACCAAAGCAAGTGAATCGGGGCCAGAAAACAACATATTTCAAAATATCTTATTTTGTGTTCTGCGGAAGAAAGTCGTACAGGTTTGAAATAACAAGAGGGTTATTTTTTAATTTTTTAATTAAAATATTTTTTAATTGTCACTTTTTAAAGAGTATAATAATAAACTTGCCATCTTTGAGATGCCGGAATTGGTTTTATAAGATTGTGTGTTTTTACCTGGTTTCAGATGTCCATCGTGAAGTTTGGAGATCCAGCAGAGTTCCAGTCTCTCATGGTTGTGTCTGACCAGTACATCTACATCTTAGAAATCACCTCAAAGTCCCAGTAAGTTATTTGCTCAATTTAAAACACAGTTTTTTTTAAATCAGGTTGATTATTGATCAGGATCAGTTATTGTGTTTGTGTTAGCAGACTATTAGTGGTATAATGTCATGCATTCAGCACTCTTGTAATACATTATTTATATAAGCTATTAGTGCTTAATTGAACTGAACAGACAAGCACATTTTTGTGTTTTAAAGGTCCCGTTTAGTGCGCAGTTTCTGCCAATCTCATATTAATCTTGAGTACCCATACAGTGAGGGAAATAATTATTTGATCATCTGCTGATTTTGTGAGTTTGCCTGCTTACAAAGAAATAAAGGGTCCATGATTTTTATGGTAGATTTGTTTTAACTGATAGAGACATGGGAATTTTTTTTGTATAAAGGTTATAAATTGATTTGCATTTCAGTCAGTGAAATGAGTATTTGATCCCCTACCAACTAGCAAGAATTCTGGCTCCACAGATTGGTTATGTGCCTATATCAGGGGTGTCCAATGTTGGTCCTGGAGGGCCAAAGTCCTGCAGAGTTTAGCTCCAACTTGGCTCAACACACCTGTTTGGAAGTTTCTAGTCTGCTTTGTGAGACCTTGATAAGCTGTTCAGGTGTGTTTGATTAGGGTTGAAGCTAAACTTTGCAGGACACAGGCCCTCCAGGACTGACTTTGGACACCCCTGGCCTAAATGGACCACAGATTAGTCCTGTCACTTTAAGGAAGGTCTCCTAAATCAGCTTGTTATGTATATAAAAGAATGCCTGCCAACAGAATCTGTATCTTCCATTCAACCTCTCCACCACCATGGTCCAGACCAAATAGTTTTTAAAGGATTTTAGGGACAGGATTGCACAACCCTTGAATAGGCTACAGACAGAAGCTTGGTGAGAAGGAGATGATTCACTAACTGCTACTAGCTAAACATTGTAAATTGTTTGAAGCCGTCTGAAAGCTTTATTTCTTGAGACTTGTTAGACTTGAAACTATTGAGAATACCTTTCTGGGTTGCTCTGGAAGAACATATTTAATTTGTTTATTAAATAAACATTATATGCCGAAAAGTTTAAAAGTTTGAGGATCTTTAAATACTGTAAAGTAGGCTTGGTATGTGATTTTAAGGGGAAAAAATAATTTTCAGTCTCAGAAAACGCTATATTATTAAGATACTGTATATCCGCCAATATATCGGTTGTCGGCTTCCAATGTTCAAGAATTATCGATTATCATTGTTGGACAACATTTACATATCAGTGCATCCCTAGTTTAATAGATAGCGTAGCGCACTACGAAGACTCTAAAGGTACAGCTTTAGACTCAACTATACATTTTGAGGTTCGCTAAGGTAAACCTTCTTAAGTGTGACATTAGCAGGTGCTTTCCATGGCGGTGATGCGGAAAAGGTTGATATCGATGCCTCAAGAATCGATTGTTCACTCTACCTTGCGTTATAGAGTGGGTAAAGTATGTTTAAACAAAACAATTTTTATTATAAAGAAACGCTTTAGAAACAATAGAAATTGCATTTATCAGGGCTCACTGAAATAGTGTGTGTCTGTGTGTAATTTTGCAAGTGTCCGATCCTGCACCCTCACGGCCAAACGTTTTCTGTGTTAACCAGCTAAATTAACTGGCTTTTTGGCTTCGCTTGTTTTTGATAGGGCCATTTATATTCTCATAGTTTGCCATCATGTGTTCATGTTCTCCCCGATCGGTGTTGATTCACATTATTGCCGTAAATCACTCATTTGTGTATGTGGATATGTGTCCCATCCAGAATGCCAATCACTGGCGGGACACCTGCAATGGCATGGAAGGCTTGATGTGCCTCCATCAAGTCGTGCCTGGCGAAAGTTATACGTACAGTGCTCAGCGTAAATGAGTACACCCCCTTTGAAAAGTAAAATTTTAAACAATATCTCAATGAACACAAAAACCACTTCCAAAATGTTGACAAGATTAAGTTTAATATAACATCTGTTTAACTTATAGCATGAAAGTAAGGTTAATAATATAACTTAGATTACACATTTTTCAGTTTTACTCAAATTAGGGTGATGCAAAAATCTAGTACTTTGTACTTTGTACTCTAGGACCAAATCTAGTACTTTGTACTCTAGTACCAAATCTAGTACTTTGTACTCTAGTACCAAATCTAGTACTTTGTATGGCCTCCATGATTTTTAATGACAGCACCAAGTCTTCTAAGCATGGAATGAACAAGTTGGCGACATTTTGCCAGATCTATCTTTTTCCATTCTTCAAGAATGACCTCTTTTAGAGATTGGATGCTGGATGGAGAGTGATGCTCAACTTGTCTCTTCAGAATTCCCTGTAGGTGTTCGATTGGGTTCAGATCAGGAGACATACCACATTGGCCACTGAAACACTTTCACCCTGTTCTTCTTCAGAAATCCAACAGTGGCCTTAGGTGTGTGTTTAGGATCATTGTCATCTTGGAAAAGTGCACGACGACCAAGGGCAGGGAGTGATGGTAGCATCTTCTCTTTCAGTATATAGCAGTACATTTGTGAATTCATGATGCCATCAATGAAGTGCAGCTCCCCGACACCAGCAGCACTCATGCAGCCCCACATAAGGACACTGCCACTACCATGTTTCCCTGTAGGCACCATGCATTTTTCTTTGTAAACTTAAATGCAAATTCTTCTGCATGGATTTTTGATTGGTGATCCCCACATATATTAAACTTTATTAAGAACACAGTTGTATGCAAACCCTGGACTCATGATTCACTAACATCTTTCGTCTTTCTCTCCTAATCTCACATACATACACTGTCGCTTATTTCTGTTGCAGAGGGCAACCCTCAGACTGGCTGCGGAAAAGAGAAAGCCATCGATTGAGTGAGCTCAGTTATTTGGAAGTTGGTCTTGGCTCTCAGAGCATCCACCTGGAGTTTGATGAGGGGGCAGCAGCATACACGCTGCTGGTACGGAACAGTGCCCGATGCAAATATTTTTTCAACAAGCTTACAGGCAAGTTCTGTAAATCTTTAGAAGGAAATGAAGTATTCATTTAAAGATAACTTGTAGTGGAGTAGGCGGGGCGAGACCGTGGTTCGAGACCGGTGAGTCATTGTTAAAGAGCTCCAGCTGTGCCCGCACCGCACATATTCACAGATTGTAGAACGATTCAAAGTAGGGAAGGAAGGAGACGGGAACCGGCAAACATTTAAACATTTAATCAAACATAAACAAAAGTAAAAAGACAGCTGACCGCCCCTCACGGTCGACTGCCGGCGAATTCAACATAAATACAAACATAAACATGTTCGGGCCCGGTCCTCTCTTCGACGGTCAGGTCGCTCGTTTCTTTATATGCTCCCGATCTCCTACTTGATTCGAGACCGGTGCGCGCACAGCTGGTGCTCTTTAACAATTACTCACCGGTCTCAAACCACAGTCTCGCCCCGCCTACTCCACTTCAATACCTTAGCCATAACACAATATATTTTTGTCAATATGTCCTTCCACATGGATGCTGGAACTATTGCTTCTCAGAACTTTCATACATAAGATGTTTTAGTCTTATGGAAATTATGCAAACTTAATTATTTTACTCAAATGTTTTCACTTGCACCTTTGTTTTTCACATTTACTTGAAATGGTGCTTTATATGTTGGTTTGTGATGGTTTCGAGCCTCGTCTGAAATCAATCTGTATGTTCACCACATACAGTGACAAAAGGATACAACAGGAGCAAAACAAACATTGACCTGAATTTTAAGAAAGAATGGAAAAATTCTCCAGGGAGAATTGCATAACTTAAACAATAAAACGAAAACTATTATTTTATGTTCTTCATCAGTGTCCTTAAAATAACTTCAAACATTAAGTAAAAATGTGTTTAATGTTAGAATGAATTAAGATGTTTTCTATCATAATAGTAAATTGTGAGATCATAGTAAATAGTTCACCTAAAAATGAAAACTCTTCATTTACTCGCCCTTTTGTCTTTTCAAACCTATATGACTTTTTCCACAGAACACAAAAGAAGCCATTTTGAAGAATGTTCTTAACTGGCCCCAAACACTTGCAGTGGTTTTGTGTCCATAGTCCATCCTACAGAAGTAAATGGGATCTGTGCTGTTGGGTTACCAACTTTCTTCGAAAATATCTTCTTTTGTGTTCTGCAGAAGAAAGAAAGTCGTACAGGTTTGAAATGACAAAAGGGCGAGTAAATGAGGATAGAATTTTTCATTTTTGGGTGATCCATCCCTTTAGCACAGAACACAGCACCAATCTTTTGTTTGCTGTCCCTGTAACTTGAAAAGCCATCCGTGTTTATGAGGTCTGAATGAAAATAACAACGTCTCATTGCCAGGTGTCACTCTTTGTGAACTTCTACAGTGCCTTGTGATACTGTGGTACTCGGCTGTCTCCATGAAAGCGAATTCATGACTCATTACCTTGTTCTTCTTTCTACTTTCCTTTTTACTCCCTAAGCACTTAATGAGATTCTCATTCATTTAACTGTTAGTCATTTAAAGTCTTTAATTAGTTGGCGGTCCAGTCAATACTGGGAATAATACTGCGAAACATAATGTATAATCACATTAAGGTGGAGAAATTCTGCAAATCACTACAGCTCATTGCTTTTGTGCAGACATTGCAAGGGAATTGGCTCCAAAGTCTGACAGCAAACTGAAGGGGATCTCCACCACCCGGCTCAACCCACAGCATCACCTCTGGTATGTCTCTCATTCTTTCTCTTGCTCTCTCTCCCTTAGGATACGAAAGATCCAATGAGATTAGTTACCAATGTGCCACTATATTTGATTGTTGTTATAGATACGCAACATGCGCCCAGTGCATCAACCCAATTCTACAACCTTATTATACCTGCTATTCGTCTTGTTTCTACATTGTATCCTCCTCTCTTTCTTTATAGGCATCTTGTCTGTGAGGAAGCCCAACCATGTGATGAAGAAGACAGCCATCCTCCTTTCCGGTATCTCCTAGCCTTCCTTCAACAAGGTAGGAGTTCAGGGTTCTGAGATTGAGATTACCTGTAACACCCAAGATGGAGCCAGCCAGTGACTACAGCATGTAATAACTTGCCAATGTTTGGAAATTACACAGCATGTTATGCTAAAATGACTAAATGAGTAATATCTGATTCATTAAGACATACTTAGATGTATAAGACTCAATAAAGTGTGAGAACAAAGGTGGGACATTCACCTTCAGGAAATGCATGTTCTTTTCAGTTCCATCAAGTTCTGATTAAGCAAACTAATGCAACCTGTCTTTTTCTTCAGTGATTCATATCAGCTTCCTTAAGATGATTGTAAAATATACTACTGCCGAAGTTTAGATGCATCCTTGCATGTATTAGTATAAGGGCTTGCTAATGTTAGGGCAGTGAATCTCAAACTGTTTTGTTGTAAGGCCCCCTTTGTTTAGAGTTTAACGCTTTGCATTCTCCCCAAACAAAAACATATAATCTTAAACCAAGAATTTTCAAATAACCAAAACAATTTTCAGTTATACAGTGCTGGAACATCAATACTTTTGGTTGGTGGTCTTATTTTTCTCATGTTTGATCTATGGTAAATTTCTTTATTTCATAAAATAAAGGGGGCCATGGCCCCCAGGTTGAGAACCACTGTATTTGGGGCTCTTTTTTAATCATTAGACCAAAACACACCGAAAACAGATT
The DNA here is from genome assembly GCF_015846415.1 of Triplophysa dalaica. Classification (NCBI taxonomy): domain Eukaryota; kingdom Metazoa; phylum Chordata; class Actinopteri; order Cypriniformes; family Nemacheilidae; genus Triplophysa; species Triplophysa dalaica. The sequence continues at coordinate 7,617,716 of NC_079547.1, read as the reverse complement.
TTTCTTGAAAGTGTGATGAAATTGTGAATGGCTGGTTTGACTTTAAAGAGCCCCAGGACCCAGCTTGCAGCCTGACGTGCCCCGTATTTTTCCCTCAGTTTCTTAAGAGTAATACTTGCTAGTGTTGTCCTTTATAAACAAGGCATTAAAACATATTTAACCAAGCAATGTTTTTTGTTTTTCTCAGATACTCTGGCCTCTGTTAGTGTACTAGCCACCAAGGAAATGCTCTTTCTTCTCGATGAAGACCACCAGTGGTGCAAAAGCCATCCAGAAGGACAAACAAGTAGTGGACAGGTGACCGTTCAGGAAGCTCAGCCAATCAGCTGCGTCAGTTCCGTTCATCTGTTCTCGTCAGATCCCTGCCGAATGGACCTCAAACTTTATGATGAGGTGTGTGGATGCATCTCTCCATCACATGATCAGGGGTCTCCTTTAAAAAATATTTCTTTTATCTGTAGAATGTGCACACGCACAAAAGGAAGATTTTGCATTCGTGAACAAAACAAAAGTTTTCAAATTTATAAAACCATGCATACGCCAGAACCTGCGCATAATTCACTTTATAAATCGCTGTACGTGTATCTCCACCCCATCTCCTCTACCATATAACCATATATGGAGCTTACAACTCCTAGTTAAACTATGCATAATGACTGTACGAGACATGTGCAAGATAAGAGCCAATGGATTTTTCCTCAACCGTTTCCACAATAATATTAAAATGCGTACCTTGAATCAATGTTTTTATTTTGAATAAATATTTATTTACAATATCATTATGTACCTTTTTTGCCAATTAAGCCTATGAGGGACACATACATATTCAAATGTATTATTAAATATATATTAAAGAAGGACTTAGTACATCGATTTTCCAAAGTCGGACATCACTTGATCACAAGCTACTGTATAAAATTACAAAAATTACTATAAATATTACATATACTTAAAAACATAATCCAAAAGAGACACTATTTCGATCTATTTTAAAGCCTTGCTGCTTCAGCACTAAATGTAAGGTAGTGGAAGACACTTCACATTGCTTTTTTGCTGATAAATATCATCTAAAAAACTCACATTACTTTTAAAGAGTCTGTTTGATTTAAATGCCCAGATTTACAAACAGTTTCCAAACCATTAAACTGCCTCTGTCACGATTGACACACATTGACACGCATTAGCAATGAATAGGTGTGGACACAGTTGTTTTTGCAGCTCACCTTATTGCATATACATTTCTAGTTTAGTTTTCAGACAAATATATGGTCCATATGGGAGAATATGTAAATGATTCACTGTGATTAACTAAAATTTGCACTTACTCAACTTATTGGTATGTGCACCATTATTTAACGCCCAAACAAATCATGTGTTAGACCCGCTAAATTGCACTGCATGACCTTGGTAGATTGCATTGGCCATTATCAAAATGATATGTTGCGCTGTGTTTTTTTTTTGTCCGCCTTGTCACTAACTCACCTGCAGAAATGTCCTGTCGCATCAGTGCTTTTTTGAAATTGTGCACTCATGCTGATTTGTCCTGTTTAGTAAATGTGGTTCTTTTTTCATTTTTGACAGATGGTCAAGACAGAAAAGACATGGTCTCTACATGCTGAAGATTCCAAGCTATTGCAAGACTTAGTGGACTGGATAAGAAATCAATGGGAAGCCATGTTTGGAGTTAAACTGGCAACTATCAAGCATTAGCCTTCGTGTGAGAGAAACACTTCTACCTTCCATCATGAAGATTCCTGCCTGGTCATGAACCTGCATACAAACTGTGTCTGACTGTGTTTGTTTAAATGTGGTCGGTCTGCCTCCATTCTGTCCTCACAAGTTACTATCTTTTGGTTATTTCTGCGAATGTCTAAAATGTTGTCTCCTTCAAGAAGATGTATGCAGTGACAATGCTGTACAGAGTGCCTTTTTGGTTTACATCAAGATACAGTCCGACATCTCTTCTTATATATAGCTATGCATGCACAGGCATTTGATATATTTAAGTCTGTTGGAGGTATGAATGTGGGAATTAAGGTGTCTTTTGATCTCAGGGTGAAAGCGTTTTCAGTTCATCCGGGATAATTACGGGTTTACTAGACTGTCGGTGGTATGCCAGGTTAGTTACTAAGACATGTCACTGACCTAAAATACCATCCCATTCCTTAATACTTTGTTCTTGAAAATCTTTAAATGGGTACACTTGCTTCTTGGTGATGAACTTGGACTGTAACTACTTGAACTGACCGATAAAAAAACTGATAAAAATAATTATATTCCAGCACTGAGCGGAAGTAAATGGGAGTAATGGAATGCAGAATAATAATCAAGCAGAAAAAACTAAGATAACTGTGAAGACCAAATAGTTTAGAAGTTAAAACCACTGAATGAAGCGTTAAGTAAGATTTCTGTGCCAGGTCATTTGTGCGACACAGATGTTATGCACTTTTGTTTAAATGTACAAATAAAATCAAGCTTTAGTTTTAAAGCAAAGTGTTATGATTAAAAAGCATACGTTCATTCTAAATGTATTTATTTTAAATTATTCATCTTTGTAATAGTCTCAAAGGGAATTACAAATGTGATATTTTTTGTAGAAATAATAAACATCTTATAACTTCTCACAATGAAACTGCTCCGAAGTTACTTCTGATACGCACTCATTAAAGAGCCAATAACATGACACATGTCTGTTCTCTTCATATCTACATAGGTTGAGTTGCCATGTAGCCTACATGGTAAGAAATGTCCACCTTGTTATACAGAAATCCTTATAGCTTGTAGACAAATAGTACTATATGCTTGATAATTATTCTTGCTTTAGCAGACAATGTGTCCCGTTATCATGTCTGATTCTTGTCTGATTGTTTATTTCTTAAAAAATGTCTAAATTAAAAGCCTGCTTTCCCAAGAACACAAATGTACCACATGGTCCAAAAGTGAAACTTTTGGAACGTAGTAAAATCTCAACATTGAAAATAACGTTGTAATGTTAAAATATGTTCACACTTTAAAATGACTAATAATGAAGAATACATAAATCTGAATTAACAGTCCAACCTGTTACTATTTTATAAGAAGACATGATGAACCATGACAGAGTGGACATACTGAGGTAAATTTGCTGCAACATGGTCTGTAAATAGAATTTACCTCTGTATTTAAATATTGCGGATTTTGTCCATTTGAATAAATCAGGCTATATTCCCTCCATTATCCCATGACAGAGTGGATATGGATGAAAATGATACATACATCTGGACTCACATAGACATCTTAGGGCCATAGTTTGCAATTCTGTGCTTAAACTTACATAAATGTGCAAAAGAATTTTCCCCTATAATTGCTGCAACATGTAGGGACACAATAAATATTCCTGACATGGGATGCGACTGTTAATAATAATATCTTTAATTCATAATGTAAATTATGTAGAATATTTTTCTTGGAAGGTAAATAGCATAAAATATGAATAGTGCAGCAGACCGGGGTGGTTGACACATGAAGAAGCTTTATTTAGTATTTTGGTAACTAGGCTATAAGGTTTTGAGTTCTCACGTTTGTTTCCTATAGTCTAGCATAATAAAACTATAAAATACATTTTAACATCCAGGCAGGGCTCAAATACAAATTAACAGTTGATTCTAAGGAAATGTCAGGACAATGTTATAATGTTTATAATGTTCGCATTGATATTTATAATGTTGAGGCTGGTTGTTATGCGTCTAAATGTTAAAAATAAATTTGGGCCAAAAGGTTTTTATATTGTCGATTCTTCTCATTTACATTTCTCCCTTCTGATGACACCATTTTTTCTTTTCATTGTTTCAGTGTAAAATAGAGTGTAGTGTGACGATTTTTACGATAATGAAAGTGACGCAATAACCGATTAATTAAATGACTGGGAATTAGCTTGTAAATATACAGCTAAAGTTGTAATATGCTTGTGTACCATGTCTGTAACAGATTACATAAAATAATCCGTTTATGATATATCTATCCAGAGCACGGAATAGGATAGGCGAATAAAATGAGCTCATGTTTCAGGTTTAAAGGCCAGGTATGGGCGTCGACCAGTGAAGGTGATCGCGCTGGATCTATGGATATCGGCTTCACGTGGTTTGAGCTCCAAAAACAAACGGGTTAAGGAAAAAAGTAGGTCGTCTATGACTGAACCACAAGTGTCGGAGATTTAATCAAGCATAAGCATCAACAGCTGAGGACAAGAGCACTAGTCACGTCTTAGAGGCAGGTATGTGAACTAGTTTGTTTGTTGTTTCTTGTCTTTTTCAAAGTATAATGGAGCTGCGCCTCTACTGGAGGAACATGTGACTTTAAAGAGTTGTTTGACATCTTCAAAAATGTTCTCAAATGCTCTCAAATGATACAAAGTTTCTGCTTTTTGAAACTTGAGAAAGTTAAACGGGTATCTCGAATAACACGCTTCTGTTGCGAATGCGGATTAAAACACCGTCTCTTATAGTGTGAACTTAAATAGGCGCATATTGTTGTATACTAATAACAATACATTTGATATTTTCTTCGAGTGAGCCCATGTGTTGTTATTATTTTTTCGAATGTCCGCCGGCTAATTGACATTTGTTATATGAAACAATTAACCATATTCGGACAATTCATTTTTTAAAACATTTTTTTAAGTAACAGAAAGGAAAATGAGACCATTAAAGTAGGCTACTGTTTATGAATGAATGGATTAATGAATGAATGAATGAAAAGCTTTATGTCGAACATGTAAAAAATAAAACGGTTCTAGGTTCTAAACAAAACAAAACAAACTTACCATATACATAGGTCTATCCGAAAAGGAGTAGGAAGAAGTAACAGCTTTGAATTACTGGTCAAAAACAGCTATTATGTTAACACACAGCCGTTCCTTTACTGTTAGTGGAGCACATCCATAATTGTTTACATTCCCAGACTTTGGAATGTTTTTTATGTTTTATACATATTTGATGAGGTCTTTTCTAAACCTGTGAAAGCATTGTCTTGACCACAGAATCTTAATCCTTGTTCTTCACATGTCATGACTTGTCATCCTTATCTGTGGAGCAGCAGCCCAAAGATGAGAATGTTGGCTGGCAACAAAAGTTTTCTATCTCAATATGTAACAAACATGACTAGAATTAGTTTTGCGTGTTTGGTTTGATAACATATAAAATGATGTCAAAGTAAATGCCATTATCTTACTGCAACAAAATGTATCTTTGATAAATGTAAGTCTTGTGCATGTCCTGTAAACAGTCTGTGTTAATGCATTTTTCGTAATATGCACAGGTTTCATAGTTTCTGTAAAGCAGAGTAGAGCATTGCGTTGGCATTTTTACAGGTCATAGATGCAAGCCTATAGAACACATACACTGATTGAATGCTCTGTTTTTTATAAAAAGCATGTCAAATGAATTCATGTAAAAGTGGCTTTACATTAGAAGCTCCTTTGGAGGATGAAGATGACATAATAATGTCATCTAATAGCCTTAAAACTCTTAAATATTTTTCTTTGCAGACCTGTCGGTAGATTTGTGTTGTTCACAAGCCTGTAATTTAGAGTCCAAGAGTCTCAAGTCATTTATCTAAGGACAAGTCTCAACAAAGTGTGTTTTACAAGTGTCAGACTCAAGTTTTCCAATAGGACTGTTTAATGCTACCACTTCAAACATAGGCTCCATTAAGTTTGACTACTCACTATTTTGGGGTTGGCTGATATCTCTGAGATAAAACACTGCTGAATATTCACACGTTTATATCAATACTCAATAGTATCTACTAGTGGCCAACAAACGGTATTTTCTTTATCCCAGTACTATTAGTTCCCAGTGGGTAGTTCAGTACTTGCAGCTCAAAAAACATTTGCTTTCATTATAGCATCTCCTGATCGAGTTTGTCTTGACATAGAGCAACAACTTGTTTCTATAGGCCTTACTTGATTCCTTTGGGCCTTCATAATCATTGGTACAGTAATCCAGTAATCCAGTAATTGTAAAGTTTTGATGCTACTTATTCAATAGTAGGCCTACCATTCATTTTAAATGTTGCTTAATACTTTTAATGTTGCTTAATCCAGACTTTCCTTCTGGTTTTGTGTTGGGAAATATCTCAAATCCGAGGTACTTTGAAGGCAGAAGGAGAAAGGGAAAGTTCGTCCAAAAATGAAAATTCTGTCATCATTTACTCACGCTCATTTTATTTCATACCTGTATAAATTACTTTGATCCGATGAACACAAATAAAGATATTTACAAGAATGTTAGTGATTTTCAGTCCCGGGACATCATTGTCTACCATAGTAGGAATAATTAAATGGTTCTCAAAGGTGCCCAAGAATGTTTTTTTTCCAAAATTCTTCAAAATATGTCATTCTGTGTTCAACAGAACAAAACTGAGAACTATGGTAGTGGATGATGTCCCAGAACTGAAAATTGCTAACATTCTTCCAAATATCTTTTTCTGTGTACATTGGAACTGAGAAACGTATACAGGTTTGAAACAACCCGAGGGGGTGTAAGTGATGACAGATTTTTCATTTTTGGATGAACATTTTCGTAAATACTTAGCCACCTCCTAAAATAGTCACAAATTGCAATGAGATTGTTTTGCAAATAACCAGACATTAATAGCTTGTTTGTATTGTACACTGACACCTGCTGGTGTTCTTGCATAATTCAATCTGTTCTGACTGATTTCTCTTCCGAGTTTGATTAAATTAAAGCAACTGTCTTAAAAAAAATGATAGTATTAATCAACTTGTATTATACGGCTGTGCCTTTCTGATCCCACTGTTTCTTACTTTTGCAGAACTGACAGGTCACTTGTGTTGGTGGCAACATGAGTTGGAACTTCCTGACACGCTTGCTAGATGAGATCTCCAAACACTCCACTTTTGTAGGGAAAATCTGGCTCACCCTTCTCATAATATTCCGAATTGTTCTGACAGCAGTGGGCGGTGAGACCATCTACCAAGATGAACAGAACAAGTTTGTGTGCAATACTTTACAACCCGGTTGTGAGAACGTATGTTATGATGCTTTTGCCCCTCTGTCCCACATTCGGTTCTGGGTTTTCCAAGTCATTATGATCACCACACCGTCTATTATGTACCTTGGCTTTGCCATGCACAAAATTGCTCAAATGGCCGATTTTGAATACCGAGCGCGTAAGCACAAGCGGCTGTCTGATGTCCATGGAGACTATGACGAAACTGATGAGATGGGAGAGGAAGTTCCCGTGATCCTGGAGGAGAAAGAGCCTTCTGAGAAGGAAAATAAAGTCAAGACTATTGATAAATCCAACCCTTCAGCCTCTAAACATGATGGCCGCAGGCGCATTAAAAAAGATGGCCTTATGAGGGTATATGTGCTGCATTTGCTCTCTCGAGTTGCCTTCGAGATAGCTTTTCTTTTCGGCCAGTACGTTTTGTATGGTTTTGAAGTGGCACCTTCCTACATTTGCACTCGCAGCCCATGCCCACACACTGTGGACTGCTTTGTGTCGCGACCCACTGAAAAGACCATCTTCCTGGTGATCATGTATGTTGTCAGTTTGCTCTGCTTGGTGTTGACATTCCTGGAAATCATTCATCTCGGAATTGGTGGTTTGAGGGACACTCGTCCCCGTAGATCAGCTACGAGAGTCCAGAAACGTGCACCATCTCATTCTACAATCTCTAACCGCCTTGCCAGTGCCCCACCAAGATATCTCCCCACCCTGAGGAAGGACACCTCTGGCAGGCCGAAGTCACCTGTCCCGGGAGACTCTGGACGGGAGTCATTGGCCGATAATAGCACAAATCATGATATAGAGCGTCTGCGAAGACACCTGAAAATTGCACAGCAATGTCTGGAACAGGTCTATCACTGTGAGGAAGGCGGGGCTTCACAAAGCAAAGGTCTGATGTCAAACAGTATTGCTATTGAACAAAACCGGCTCAACCTAGCCAAGGAGGATCATCTCAGCGATGGAGAGACAGGTTAATAGCAACTCTGTCTTCAGCATCATTTTTACTGGATTTTAAATCCGTTTTTAAGGGATAGTTCACCCCGAAATAAAAATTCTGTTATTCTTTACTCACTTTCAAGTTGTTCAAAATCTGGACGAATGGTTGTAACCAAACCGTTCTTGGACCCCATTGACTGTCATATTAGAAAAAATTACTTTTTATACAAAAATGAAGATATTTTGAAGAATGTAGGACAGCAAACCGTTCCGGTACACCTCTGACTAATTTTTCCTACTATGGTAGTCAATGGGGTCCAAGAACTGTTTGGTTCAAGCATTGCAAACAAATACATTTATACAGGCTTGGAACAACTAGTGTTTGTAATTCATGACATAATTTTCTTTTTTGGGTGAACCATCCCTTTAACTGATTTACTCATTGCTTTTCTCTTTTTTTTAGAGGTTCATGCCTGAAGCACGTTTTCCCATTCATCTGGCTCTCCATTAGACAGAACAACCATAGGATGGGAATTGGAGCGCAATCATTTTCGCAAGATTATGTGTTTGTGTGCATGCGTGCCTGATAATGCATTTTAGAACTTGTTACATACAGTATTAAAAACATAATCAACAGCATTAATGCAGTGAGTCTAAGAAACTTCCATTTTTCATGACAAGAATTGTATCACGTTAGGGAAGGCTCACTCAAAACTGAAAAATCGGTCATCATTTATTCTCCCTATTGTTAATTTAAATCTGTTTGACTTTCTTTTTGCTGAATATTTTGAGGAATATTAATATCGAAACAATGGCGATATCCATTGATTTCTAGTGCAAGTGAATGGAAACCGCCGTTGGCACCGAGTATACTATATAAGTTTCAACGGTTCATTATTGAATTTAAAGCATAAATATATACAGTACTCTGCAAAAATCTTAGGAATGTTAGTATTTTCACCCCAATATTTTCGTTTGGAGGCTGTCTTTGAGACATTCCAGCAGTTCTTTTGGATTTAGTTTGTCTCAGTTTTTACTTTTTCTAGTAATAACAGACATATTTGATGATGGTGGTACCGTATCTCATTTGGAGCACCAGCTACTGGCACACTTCTTGTGTGTACCAAAAACGAACTGGATTATTAGAAATAATTGCTAAATTAATGTTTAAAAATGTAAACTTTACTAAGGTATTTACTACTGCACACCACAACAAAATATGAAAAACTAAAGTGCCCATGACTTTTGCACAGGGCTGTGCGTGTCTAAAAAAATATATAGTCTTTTTACTCCCATTGTGATATATGTTTATGAGGAAGGTATGGTTCAGTTACATTTTTACTTCAACAGTCATTCAGATTTCTCAGCATGGTTACGTTACCTTGATAGAACATCTGTGGTGATGTGGGGGCTCATGAAAGAGTGGATCTGGCAAAGTAATAATCAAAAACAAGTAAAAATGTATTAAACAAACAGAAGAGACGAACTGGAGATATGTCTATAACCAGCTGGACAAAATGAGCAACACAAACCATATTCTTCATAAAAGGATCATTATTCTGATTTTATTTTTACAATTTGATGCAATCAACTGTTAATTCTAAAAATCTGGTTACAATGACACAACATCTAATAAATGTAATGAATAACATAAATCTAATATCATATTTTGTGTTAACAAGTGAGCACAATACATTCGGACATGGACCAGACATGGAAATATGCAGAGCTAGATTTTAAGTCATTGAGATACTTCACCCAAAAATGAAAATTCTGTAATCAGTTACTCACATTCCAGTTGTTCCAAATCTGTCTAAATTTCATTGTTCTGATGAAAACAGAGAAAGATATTTGGAAGAATGCTTTTAACATATTTTGCCCACCATTGACTCCCATAGAACACAAAAGAAGACATTTTGAAGAATGTAGGACAACAAACAGTTCTGGGGCACTTTTGACTACCATTGTATTTTTTCCTTCTATGGTAGTCAATGGGGGGAAAAATCTGTCTGTTCTAAGGATTCTCCCAAATATCATTCTCTGTGTTCATCAGAACAAATACATTTCGACAGGCTTTGGAACTCAAAGGTGAGTAAATGATGACAGAATTTTTATTTTTGGGTGAAATATTCCTTTAATGCAATTTGTCACATTTGCATTGGGTAGTTTTGACATATTTAAATATTATATATATATATATATATATATATATATATATATATATATATATATATATATAATATAGAAGTAATTCAACTTATTAATTGAAATATATTTTGGCCAAAACAATGGGTTATTTTTATATTTATCTTGTATTGTAATTGAACTGTTTTGTAAGGCTTTTAAACCAGGCAGTAACATTGTTTGTGATAAATTTCCACATTTGCCATAAAGATATGTTACCGGCATGTCTAATATTATGTAAGGTTTATTAATCAACATATGGAAAATGAGTCCTTGGTCTGAAAAACAGAACTGTGTATATATTATTAAATGCTGTTTGCCCGTGACATTCAATGTTTTTTGGGGGGGGATTTGATGGAAGTTAATACATTTTGTTCACTAAGTAACAAAAGCAACAGCAATAAAAATATTCTTGTGTTTTGTTATTATATGCATTAAACATACTGTATTGTTTTTTTTTATTGCTTAAGGTTTACACAAAAAGCAATAGGCTTTACACTCATGTAAGGCTTATTTTATATTGTTGACTGCTATTACTTTGGATAAACACTAAGTGGTGTTTGGTTACATTTTTTTACAATTCGTTTAAAAGACTCCAGTCATATCATTGAATTACCAGCTTTTCACTTTACATATAGCAAAAATGAAAATGATGGCATGTGTCGCCATGTTGGAATAACAGCTAAATATTACTCATGTGATATAAATTTGAAAGCAACCACTGTCATACTGACCAGTAAAACAGTAAAAATTAAATGAATGTATTAAATTGTATTTTCTGAGGTATGTGTGATGTGTGACTACTTTTCTGTAAAATTCTGGGCTGTATTCTTAAAGATTCTGAGAATCCTCTCAGAAAGCTCTTAATTTTTCTTAAAAACTTCTACATAGGAGTCATAGCTTAAAAGCGATTCAGAACCAATCTGAGAGCAACTCAGCAAGGAAAAGACAAAAACTTTTATCTTAGTGAAGAGGAGGGGCTAACCCCATTGTATGACACAGTCATTTGAAGACTATGATTGGTTGGTTTCCCCATAAGGGAAAAAGAAATGTAAGTATAGGTTCTAGGTATTAGCTGTCAGTTTGAAATTACATGTTTAATTTTGTCCTGTTTTACTGCAAACACACACTATATTTGAGATGGTAGTGTGTCTCTAATAAGATCGGTCACAAACATGATAGCTGCACTAAAGTACAAAAATGAGCTTTTATTTTTTTGAATAACAAAGTTGAAATGTTAATAAAAGTTAACATTTGAAAACATAAAGACAATATTTCCATTAAAAGCATGACTACAAATGGATGTTATCTATTATTATCTGCTCATATCTACACCTGCTATCTAAAGTGACTTGTATTAATCTTACTCCAACATCTGTTTTAAATCTAAGCATAACCAGAATATTAAACGCAGTGGCATTCCTCTGGGATGATGTTTGGCAAAGTCTCGTACTTGAAAGAAAATCCCCCGTCTGAGGTAGTGGTGAAACGCAGTGACTTCATGCTGTCATGAACAGGAGCACAACACTGCTTGATGCCAAGTAGGGTGGTTATGCGCTCGGTGCTGGAACAGTTGCCATGGCAATAGTAGAAGGTAAAAGCCTTAGGATGAACAATCCAGTTTTCCCATCCCAGGTCTTCGAAGGCAATTTCTGTCTCTTCTCTTCTGCAGTCTGCGGTAGTGTCCACAGAAGCAGGTCTCATGAGGTTCTCGATAGTAGATGGAGACCAGGGGATCGTTGGGGCTCTACGGGAGCGATCTGGGCCGCTCGGCTGGACGCGGAGATGGAGAAATGGAGTTTTATCTTCTTCTGAACCGTAGCAGCTGCAGGCTGTGCAGCGGACCTGCAGCATGAAGGGGCCACCAGCCATGGCATTGTGGAGATGGCGATCCAACTTATAGGTGGTCCAGCCATCAGGACAGCGTTTGAAGGGGTTTTCAGATGCCCTGAGCAGTTCCTGTTTAGGGGTGAGAATGAAGAGAGGGGCAGAGACGTTGCTGGTAGCGATGGCCTCACCTGCGTAGAACCAGAATTGGGCAGAAGTGATGGTGGACTCCTGGCTGTCCAGAGAAGGCTGAAAGTAAAATGTAAATGGACCGGTAGCAACATCAGACGAGTGGTCGGGCATTTCTAAGCATGTAGACTCTGGAAAAACAAGAACAGAAATGTATTCAATAACAACACTGTAATTGAAACTTAAACTTTTAAGTACAACAAACTTTGCTTTACACATGATTTTACACTTCAAAATAAGTTAAGCAATTTCAACTTTCAAATGCAATTTTTACTTTTTCTAGGTAAAATGGATAGTTCACCCCAAAATGAAAATTCTGTCATCAAGTTTAACTATGCAACACCTGTTAGCTATGCCCTTTTTCTATTATGTCATACATTTAAACATTACATCTTTCATAACATCTTTACCGCTTCTTTGCCGAAGGAGATGACATATTTACGAAAAAGTTTGTCTGTTTAAGGCTACTGTACAAACAACATGGCGAATTCCATGCTAGGGTCTCATCACTGTATGTAACGCTTCAAGGTCTTAATACACCTCTGTTTCAGAAACAAGTACACAGTTTATTTTAAATTTATTCTCCCAACCAGGATTAGGTGCATCCAGACCATTGTTTTTCACTTATCATTTTCCTCTGATTTTATGGGTAAGTTATGGTTAGGGTTGGGGTTTGGTCACCAAACTTTGGTGTGTGTTTAGGTTTTATTTATAAAAATGTTGTACTTTGGTCAACAAAGTATGTTGTCCTGAGGACATCCACCACTTGGCAAAATCAGGCCGAGCATTGCATTTCGGTCAATAGATCCTTAAAAGATTATACACAGCACCTTTAAGTTTTCTACACGGTTTTGCAGAAACAGAGTACAAGACTTACCTGAGCTTGGAAACAAAATTAACTGCGATGACTCTTGACGGTGTCTCTTTTCCACTTGCGTTTCCCTGGTCCTTCGTGGAAGCACGCGGTGCACAGCTCTGTCCATCATCTGCCTGGGTTGCAGTTGCAGCACAGTCGAAGGAGGCTCATCTATTCCCAAACCTTCCAAAATCTGTCTTTTCAACCAGTCAAGCACTATATCTCTAGGCAATTCATCTCCTTGACAGGCCTGTCCCAATGAAGTTAGCATCAGGGCACAAGCAAATAAAGACAAACATCTGGTCCAGGTCCACATCCTCAAATGGGGTTTCAATCAAAGACTGAGAGCTATAGAACCAAATCAAATAATTTGTGGATTCTCGAAGAATTCCACATTCGCTTTTTGAGCAATGGTGAAGCTCAGTTTAAGTGAAGCCTCTCTTTTAGGTCTGTGTCATGGAAGAAGCAAAAACCTTTACACAATATTGTTACAATCCACCAAATGGCAAGCAATGTTTGGGTTCATGCTATCAGTGTAGACAGCAGATAACAGACTTTAGAGATTAAAAGTTGCTTCTCTGTTCTTCTGACCTTGGGGGGAATTGTTACAATATAACATAAAATTCCTTTGTCTGAAGACAGGGTGTTTTTCAAAAAGAAGATTTACTGTCTGAATGACACCACTTTTCAGACTTGAATGTATATTTTTATTTACTGGAATATTCTTTTCTGACAATTCACAGTGCCAGCCACCAAACCTTATTCATTCTCATTGTTCTCTGTGAAGGTTTGGATGAATGGCACCTGTTTTCTATGAACATAGTGTCAAAGTTTGACCCTGGCACAAGCTAATATCTGTCTGGTGGTTTGCCAGCATGTGCATAGTGACTCTAATGCTTACAATAAAAAAATCAAACTTGAACCATGTTACCAACATATGAGACATACAACAATACAAATGGGTTTATTATATGTTTTCCTTCCTCTCCCAGCAGGTGGGGCAAACCTACAAGGATTCAAAACACAAATGAGATAATTCTGACTGCACATCAAAGAGTTATTTTTATGAGCAGTTTCTTTTTACATTCTGTAATCAAAATAAGAGATCTGTAGGAACATAAATTCATTGCAGTTTTGCAAGTCACCAATGTATTGAGAAATGTGCCCTTTTGAAAACTGTAAAACGGTAATCCTGCTTTTAAATTTGTATCACCAAAGGTAATACCAGCTCAGTGAAACCATTCACTGATGTTACTTATCTTCTGACCAAGTTTGCAAAACTGCAAGCACATTCTCGGGTTCATACTCCGTTAGAAATTGTGTAACAAACTTTTTGCAGATCTCTAAACACAGGTCTTTGGATCAAACACAACATTTAAAAATAACTGCTCTTGTGTTTCATTTGGAATAGTAGTAGAGAACCCTCAGGGCCCTTTTTACTATCGTAAAATATAATATGTAAAAACTTAAAAATATTTTTTTCAATAAAATTCAGCCGATTTTCATTAGATATGTATATTTTAATTTTACAGATCTGACAGAGAAAAGCATCAGGCACTGGATTCTCATCTGAGCTCGATGAGGAGGACTCGTTCTGGGGTGAGATGGCTGAACTCCTTTCTTCTGAGTTGCATAAGCCTCACTGAACAGAACAAGCACACAATACTCAACCAAATGCAAAAGTGTGTTCATACTATAGTGGGGTCTCTACACAGAAGAAATTTGTCAACTCACGCATTAATAATGGGAATGACATGCTTTCCACTGCTGCTCAGCATCACTCCCTTCATGTTGGCATCATCCACCTCCATTAGGAAGTTGACAGGAATTCCTGGGCTTCTCCGTATGCGCTTCCTAGCAACAAAAGATTGATCCTGTGAAGGCACAAGTGACACTTACATTCATGACAAAACATACACACAAATGCTGTCCACAGTTTAGTTATGTGTTACCTGTGTCTACCCGTGGCAGTTTCTGATATGATGACCAGAGATGCCACAGTTACGGCACACATAGTTTGCTGGAAGGCCTCTACCCAGCCTGAGTGTTTCACTGGTAAGTGATGAGAGTCGTGATGAAGAGCGCTTGAAAATTCTGCTCAGAATTTAAATATTTTTACACTCACTTCGTGGAATAGTAGAAGCTGCTGGACTGGAACATGACAGCTTTTATTTTTTCCTCTTCTGATGCATTTGCCTCAGCCAGATATGCAGTCTGTAATTTTTACATAGAAATGCTTCAGGCACATTTTTCTACAAAAACATGAAGTTAACATATTTTTTTATGGTGCTCAGTGGATGTCAGTACCTTGAAAATCTCCTCCAGTGACGATGACGAACCATTCACTTGCTGCTGGAAGAAAAACAAAGAGATTTATTATTGCCAGGCAGAACCTCATCATACCCAGAGAGACAAACTACACACACTTAACACAATGCAAACAGAAACCCACCAACTTATATTTAAAAGCAAAATAGCTAAACAACAAGCAAGGTACAGATCTTATATTGAGATAAGTTCATTGCAGAAAATGTGAAACTTATAAAGAGACGTGATGTTTTACTTAAAAAAATTGTTTACGGTCACCATGGTGTAACTGGGGATGATGGCTCTATCATCAGTGTATTCTGTGGGAAACACCAGGGGACTGTATATCAACGACAGCACATATCAATATAACATGTTAATACCCCCATGGGGTCCGTCTGGGCTCAGCCCGAAGGATTGACGTGGGGCCACCCTACCGTGGACCCACAACCTGCTGGAGCGACCGTAAGGGGCCGGTGCATTGTGGATCTGGCGGCAGATCCCTGGACTCGGAATCTAGCTCTAGGGACATGGAACGTCACCTCTCTGGCGTGGAAGGAGCCTGAGATTGTGCGAGAGGTTCAGAGATTTCGACTAGAAAAAGTTGGGATCACCTCTACGCACAGCTTGGGCTCTGGAACCACACTCCTCGAGAGAGGATGGACTCTTCACCACTCTGGAGTTGCCCATGGTGAGAGGCGGCGGGCTGGTGTGGGTTTGCTCATAGCCCCCCAGCTCAGCCGCCATGTGTTGGAGTGAACGAGAGGGTCGCTTCCCTGCGCCTTCGAGTCAGGGATTGGTCTCTCACTGTCGTGTGCATCTATGGACCAAACGGCAGTGTAGATTCTCTGGGAGGGGTGCTGGAAAGCACTCCGACGGGGGACTCCGTCGTTCTGCTGGGGGACTTCAATGCCCACGTGGGCAATGACAGTGAGACCTGGAGGGGCGTGATTGGGAGGAACGGCCCCCCTGATCTGAACCCGAGTGGTGTTCTGTTATTGGACTTCTGTGCTAGTTACAGCTTGTCCATAACAAACACCATGTTCAAGCATAAGGGTGTCCATCAGTGCACATGGCATCAGGACACCCTTGGCCGGAGGTCGATGATCAACTTTGTGGTTGTTTCATCTGTTTACAGTGGAGGGGGGCAGCTGTTGACCTCGACCGGGGATATCATCGGGCAGTGGAAGGAATACTTCGAGGATCTCCTCAATCCTGCCATCTTCCATTGAGGAAGCAGAGGCTGAGGGATCGGAGGCGGACTCGTCCATCACCCGGGCTGAAGTCACCGAGGTAGTCAAGAAACTCCTCGGTGGCAGGTCTCCGGGGGTGGATGAGATCCGCCCTGAGTACCTCAAGTCTCTGGATGTTGTGGGGCTGTCTTGGCTGACACGCCTCTGCAGCACCGCGTGGCGGTCGGGGACAGTGCCTTTGGACTGGCAGACCGCGGTGGTGGTCCCTCTTTTTAAGAAGGGGGACCGGAGGGTGTGCTCCAACTACCGGGGATCACACTTCTCAGCCTCCCCGGGAAAGTCTATGCCAGGGTACTGGAGAATCCGGCCGATGGTTGAACCTCGGATTTAGGAGGAACAGTGTGGTTTTCGTCCCGGTCGTGGAACACTGGACCAGCTCTATACCCTCGCCAGGGTGCTGGAGAGTTCATGGGAGTTTGTCCAACCAATCCACATGTGTTTTGTGGATTTGGAGAAGGCATTCGACTGTGTCCCTCGCGGCATCTTGTGGATGGTGCTCTGGGAGAATGGGATTCAGGACGGAGCAGGAGCTTGGTTTGCATTGCCGGCAGTAAGTCAGACTTGTTCCCGGTGCATGTTGGACTCCAGCAGGGCTGCCCTCTGTCGCCGGTTCTGTTCATAATTTTTATGGACAGAATTTCTAGGCGCAGCCAGGGGCGGGAGGGTGTCGTGTTTGGGGACCACACGATTTCATCTCTTCTCTTTGCGGATGATGTCGTCGTGCTGGCCCCATCAGACCAGGACCTTCAGCAAATGCTGGGACGGTTTGCAGCCGAGTGTGAGGCGGCTGGGATGAGAATCAGCACCTCCAAATCTGAGGCCATGGTTCTCAGTCGGAAAAGGGTGGCTTGCCCACTTCAGGTGGGTGGAGAGTTCCTGCCTCAAGTGGAGGAGTTCAAGTATCTGGGGGTCTTGTTCATGAGTGAGGGAAGGATGGAACGGGAGATTGACAGACAGATCGGTGCAGCTTCTGCAGTAATGCTTTCGCTCCACTGGTCCGTCGTGGTGAAGAAGGAGCTGAGCCACAAGGCGAATCTCTCAATTTACCGGTCAATCTAAGTTCCTACTCTCACCTATGGTCATGAGCCGTGGGTCATGGCCGAAAGGACATGATCCAGAATACAGGCGGCCAAAATGAGCTTTCTCTGCAGAGTGGCTGGGTGATCCCTTTGAGATAGGGTGAGAAGCCCCCTGGACGTCTTCCCGGGAAGGTGTTCCGGGCATGTCCCACCGGTAAGAGACCCCGGGGGAAGACCTAGGACATGCTGGAGGGACTATGTCTCCCGGCTGGCCTGGGAATGCCTCGGTGTCCCCCGGAAGAGCTGGAGGAAGTGTCTAGGGACAGGGAAGTCTGGGCATCCCTGCTTAGACTGCTGCCCCCGCGACCCGGCCCAGTATAAGCGGAAGAAAATGGATGGCTGGATGGATGGATTTAGATTAATCCTAATATGGCCTACTTTTTTATTATTTCTATAGTCAATGTGGACAGTTGTGCTTTAGTAGGTTATTTTATGTGAGTGATGTAATTACTAACTACAACATTTCGAGGTAACATATACCCAACAATGGTAAAGACTATAATTAATTTGCATCGTATCTAAAGGTTATATGTGTGCGTGTCTATAAGAGCAAGGGTTGCTACTGTGTCAAAGGTTTCATAAATACTCTTCAAACCTGTGTTCAATGCAATAAGTATTTTTTAAGTCTTTATTAGGTCAACTACGTCGGTGATATCTAATTATAAATATAACCCACTTAAATAGTATTTTTTTATTATCATTTTCTATAGTAAATTTGACCACAAAGAAACTCATGTGTATTCGGTACATTACCATGGTTAACAGTAGAGGGCAGTTACCTATGCAAGAGGTTGAGACAGAGAGTTGTTTACATCAGAAGAAGTGATTGACAAAAGTTGCTAGAAGGGATACTACTACGGCCGGAATGGTGCAAAATCTCGCCATATGATTACAATAAATTAGTGGTGGTGAGATAAAGCGTCATGAAGCATTAAAGCTTTTTAGCCAAGTGGTTCACAAAAGGGTTAATTTCTCGAGGGTTCATTTGCTCACAATATCATCTGGTGGTCAAAGATTGTAACACAAGCTGTTACATTACAGGTGCCTGATGTGATCTGTGATACACCGTAGCTTTCGCCAGTTAAGGCTTAGAAATATATTATTTGGTGGTATGTAGTGATTGTGTAACATAACTGTGTAAATGAATGGGGCTATTAAATGTGTGTAAATCAATTATGTGGTCATAATAGGCGAAGTTATTCTTTTATAGGGTATAGGGGAATATTATTATTCTAAAAGTGATAAATGTCTGGGTTTACTGAGCCGAGGGCAGTGAATGTGTTTGTGTAACTTGGCAGAGGACTGTGATTATCCTTGTGCAACCAGGAAAATAATGAAGAGGATATACTTTATGAGTTATAATTCCAGAATATTATTTTCTCAAATGTTTTAGGGCTAAGGCGATTTTTTTCCTCCTGCAAGCCGATAGAGATGCTGATATATAATCTTCTGTTAATCCAAGTACTGAAGTGAGTCCTCCAACTGCCCAATATTTGGTTCGACAAGATACCGCTGGACTTCAAAAGTCGGCCTAGCATTTGCTGTAAGGTTGTGCCTGCTTCTTGACTCCATCATACTGTCATCCAAATGACACCACAGTCTGTTACCTGAGAATAATACAAAGACTTCATTAGTTGGAGTTTACAAGTTCAGCTCCCTGTGATGTTGACGGCTGTCCTGATGTCAATGGCTGTGAAGCGGATGGTTGAGCTGCATAGCCAATCATGGCAGCACACTCTGATGTAAGCCTTTTTATGGCCTCTTTGGCTTATGTAGGGCCGAAAAATCCTATCGCTTTGAACCTAAACCAATTAAACACACGGTGGCATCATTAAAGGCAGAAAGCAATGAAAGGCATGAACTCACAGACAGAGGTAAATTCATCAGAGCTCAGTGGGGGTATCTCCGTAACAAGACTGGCTAGAGCTGCATCCTTGGCTCTTTGAGCTCCACCAGATGGTGCAGCATTTGAAAAGTGCTGTTCCAGCGAGACTATACCTCCTGAAGGAGCTTCCGTGTAGGCCTTCCCATCTGCTGTTGCTGCTGTACAAGCCTTTCCTTTATTAATAATTTGCAATTAATGTAATTGTCACAGCAGCAGCAACACAAGCAGAATAAAGCAGAAATCATTATAAAGTCAAGGAACAGTCCTTAGCAGTGGTTCTGTTTCTGAAGATCCCACCAGCCTCCTCTCCTTGGCCCGAATGACAGAGAGCACATGGGTCTGGTCAAGAGTGTGTGCAAGGCAAATTGAATTCTTGACATAAAAAATTTATAAACTGAGAATGATTGAAAGCTAATTTGGTTTGCCATAAATGCAACATGTTAAAATGCAATTACAGATATCAAGAATTACATTTTTTACTAGTTGAAACATTTTTTTTTGATATCAAGTAAAAACATTTCTGTGAGTTATGATGTCATTGTTGATATCAAGAATTCACATTTTTACTAATGAAAATGTAATTACTGATATCAAAAATAGTAATTCTTAGTAGAAATGTTATTCTTGATATCAAGAATTATTATTTTTACTAGTAAAAATTGAATTCTTGACTTACAAAATTAATAAACTGAGAATGATTGAAAGCTAATTTGGCTTGCCATAAATGCAACATGCTAAAATTAATTTGCAGTTATCAAGAAAGAGTATTTCAA
The DNA here is from genome assembly GCF_015846415.1 of Triplophysa dalaica. Classification (NCBI taxonomy): domain Eukaryota; kingdom Metazoa; phylum Chordata; class Actinopteri; order Cypriniformes; family Nemacheilidae; genus Triplophysa; species Triplophysa dalaica. Next base: position 7,597,413 of record NC_079547.1, on the reverse strand, counting down.
CTAGTGAAAATGTATTTCTTGATATAAGGAATTTACATTTTTACTAGTAACAAGATAATTGTTGATAGAAGAAAATATGTTTTTTACTAGTAAGAATTGCATTTCTGACATCTGAAATAAGACTTATAACATGTAAGAAATTAATCATTGATATCTGAAATTGAATTTGAATGGCAGTCAAGAATTACGTTTTGACGGTTGAAATTAAAATTTTAATATCAAGAATACACATTTCTGCGAGTAATTGCTTACAGTAATGCTTGATATTAAGAATTCACATTTTTGCTAGTGAAAATGTAATTATTGATATCAAAAATAGTAATTGTTACTAGTAGATTTATATAATTTATATCAAGAATAACTATTTATACTCGTAATAATTAAATTGCTGATATCAAAAGTGTATATCCTGAGAATGATTCAAAGCATTGCAGCATGAAGCTTTCTTTATTGTTGAAATTCTGATTCTGATTCTTGATGTCTAATTGAGTCAATTTTTTTAGTGTTTTATTACTACTGTTTAAATCTCACACTGTAGGATTAACAATAGCCTTCACTTGATCCCAATTGATCTTGAACCAAGCCATAAATATAATTTGTAAAAAACTCATAAAATTGCTTGTAACAAGCTGACGTAATTTTTTCAATTCAATCACTTTTTTCAGTGCACAAAAAAGCCAGAAGGACTATTGAGACTTTGTTTTATTTGTTTTGTTTCTAGGCCTGATAAAACGTTAGACTAAATCTTAAGCCACTTTGGCCTTGTTTAAGGTCTTGAGTGGGAACCAAAAAATTGTGTATTCGTTTAAAACTTGGAAAATGTGTTAATCTTTCTTGTAATGAAAAAATGTGCTGGCTGTAAATTGGTTTACTGTTGGCCCCAAACAGTTATTAAATCCTCAAAGAGTTGAACCTGGACCCTATTTAAACTCTGAGTGTATAACACAGAATACTTGATTGTTGCCCAGTGTTAGATATACATAATAATGATGATGAAGTGGTCTGGACATTCTTCTCAAAGAAGCATGCTTGGTTTTCTTGTGTAGAGGTCTGGAGCCATTGTTTTCATTATCATTCTCGATCAAGTCCCGTAGCCTCTTACCAGAGGGTAAATTGGTGCGGGAGCTGGGAGGTTCGGAATCAAACACTTCTCTCTTCTGTCTTTTTCTTGTTCAGGGTGCTGTGAAATGCACAGGAGTTTGTCATAGCAATCACACTTGCATTTATGTACACAAATACTGTAACCTATGTATGTGTATTCAGTACAGATGTTTACTATACTGTAAATTAATGCAGGGGGGTGCGGTATATTAAGTTCAGAATTTTTTTCTTTTCTTTGTATTTGACAAAGTGATCGACAGTAACAGACAAAACAAATACATTTGAAGATATTGTCAACAAAAATTGTGCCGTCCCAATCCTCTAGTCAACATCTTTGTCCTACTTTCCACATACAAATACTTTTTTTTACAGACACTTGGTGTCTTTAAATGTGTGCAGAATTTTTAATATCAGTATTTTACCAAATAAGTTTTAAGTGTTTTCACACACTTGGTGTTGGTAAATGTGTGCAGAATTTTTAATATCAGTATTTTACCAATGAAACAAGTGCTGTTATTTTTGAATGTTGTGTCTAATGTAAAGTCCTGTCTTTAGAGTTTTGCAAAAAAAGTTTATCATACAATTTCAAACTGTGCTTTCAGTTTTGCAAACTTGGTCAGAAGATTAGTTACATCAGCTTTACTAAGCTGGTCTCAAGTATCACTTTTAGGGTGTGTTCACATATGCCCTGTTTGGCTCGATTAAAACTAACTCTGGTGCGATTTAATTTCAGGTTGAAAATTATCACTTTTTGTTTTTTGGTTCGTATGAAAGTGGACCGAGACCCATATTTTATTTACAATAGACACTACAAAAAGGCAAAACAAAACCCACGAGGGGGAAAACAAAATATTATTAACTAAAAGAGGACACGGACTCACTAAACTAAGAAAAACACATAATACACAAACTAAAACTACACCTACTGGAGACGGTGGTAACAGGAACTTGGAGGACAAGGCAAGGTACAAGAGGACATGGCAAGGTACAAGAGGACACGGCAAGGTACAAGAGGACACGGCAAGGTACAAGAGGACACGGCAAGGTACAAGAGGACACGGCAAGGTACAAGAGGACACGGCAAGGTACAAGGTAAGAGCTAATTCATAGGGCGTCTGCATCTAGATCTGCCACAGTAAAGTCTGAGTCTTTGTTTGTTAAAAGCTGTTCTCTTGATATTTAAGTATAGGAATATTCTTGGTATTAAATATTGGTTTGTAATCTTTCTGCAAGTCCCCACAAAGTTAATAAATCCCCCATAAAAATCATTTACATACACTACAGAAAAGTATTTTGTGTCCACTATTTTTGCTGACTAGCTTGAAACTTGTTCTTTAGTTTAAAAACATCCGGTAAATGAAAATGTTTATATAATGAATAAAACATTAGAATTGGAGGATGAGGTGAAAGCTAAAGATTCAGAGCTATATAGCTGAGTGTTTATTCATGTAATTTTATACTGCGGTCATTAGGTGGTATTTCGAACAACAATTTTATTAAAGGTGGTACGTGATCTGAAAACCACTGGTCTAAGCAATTAAAAAAACTGTAATATCGATTATTGTTCTGGCGAAATATAGGAGGCTTCCTCAAGGGGTTGCACATCAGCCTTGAAAGACAAATAAAGTAAGCGTTACCATTCTTTATCACTGAGAAAAATCAAACACGGACCGATTTTACATTTTGTTGGTGGTATAATGCTTCGTTCTTTTCTCAAATATTAGGAGATACTATCTGTGTGAGAATGAATAAAAGTAGTTATGTAATACTCACACACCTGCTGCCAACAATTCAGCCTTCCCCGTTCCAGCTGTCGCTTGAAGTCTGGTGCTACTCTCCTGTCACCTCTACAGGGAACCATCACGATCTAAAGGGCACAGAAGATAGAGGGTAGACGAGAAAAAGATACGTGATAGATCTCTAAATGACCTGAGCCCTAATTTGGCTTGTTGACATATGACGTGTTGTTAGATTGCTGGGAGAGAGGACTCGAACCATAAGAGTGAAATAACACTCCATTACCCTTACTGAAGTAAACAGACCCTGATATTGGGCTGTGATTTGCAGCACATGATCAAGAGACGGCTTAGGGATTTGGCAGCAGTGGATGGAGACATTCAGAGCCGTTGTGATGTGTTCTTGTGCGCAAAGGTAAACTTTTTTTGTTAATCTTTTTACTTTTAGAAACAATTGAAATCAAATATCTTTCTTTTGCTATATTTGCTATATCTTAATTTTTTTTGCTTGAATTAAAAATGCAGATTAACAACCATCAGATCAGTTCCACTGTGGGAAGCCTCAAAACATTGTGGGATATAGGAACTAAACTAGTCAATGGCCATCAAAGGATCTGTTTCACTTCAGTATTTTCCAAAGCTCAATTTTAAGAATTCAAATTACAACTACATGGACAATGAGAAAAGTTGAGTTTCCGAAGACAAGCTCAGGTGTCATGATTCCCACAACGCAACAGATTTCGACGGAACAGTCCCCAGTCCAAGCTCCCCCCGTGTTCCTCCGAAAGCTGAGGAAGGCTGCTGTTGCTGCCGGTTGTGATGTCCGCCTGAGTGTGGCTGTGGGAGGCTACCCGAGGCCCATTCTGCATTGGTATCGAAATGATGAACCTCTGATGTCGGATGTTCAGGATTATGGAGGTCTGTGGATAAGAGACTGTCAGCTGGTTCATGGGGGTCTTTACACCTGTGTTGCTCTTAATAACCTGGGTGAGGCAAGAACCAGTGCTGTCCTTGTTGTGCTGGACCTTGGAGAAGGTAAGATACAACAACACAGTACTTCGAGAATAAGTGAAATGAAAAAAGATTTAGAATTACATTAAAATGGATATTCTGTCTTCATTTACTCCCTCCAAGTTGTTTCAAATTATTATTATAACATCAGTGACTTTATAGTAGGAAAAATTGAAATGGTTGCCTAAACTGCTGGAACTGTTTGCTTTCCTTAATTCTTAAAAAAATCTTATTTTGTGTTCAACCGAACAAAAAATGAAACATTAATTTTGCCTACTATGGTAGTCATTGATGTTCCTGATATATCAGTTGCTAACATTTATAAATGATGACAGAATGTTCACTTTTGGGTGGAGTATCCCTTTAAAGTAGGGTTCTTTGTCATATATCACTCTTCAAGAAAGTAAGCATCATTTCAGGCAAATGAGGGCAAATACTTTCTTAAAGAAAACAATCGACCACAAAGAAGTGACATGAATTGCTGTTGTATGTTGTCATATGCTGTCGTTTTTATTCTTGCAAATCAGCCAGAACCTTCTCTTTAGTTTTTTGCATATGTCTTATGAAATGGACTCCCTGGCCTCTACTGTAATAGGCATAAACTGTAAGGCTGTTGTGTATTCTTTCTAAATTGTAGAGGGACATTGTGTCCACTTGTTTTTTGCTGTGTTCAAATGCAAGTGCTTTTTCCCCAAGGCCCATGCACAGATTTCTTGTTGCATTTGTGAGGTGTTACTGTTCTGTGTCCAAAATACATGAGAGCCATACCGACTGGAACACACACTCAGCTCTGCATGCCAATCTTTAGCTATGACTATGCAGGGTCATCAGCTGTCAGAACACTCAGCACCTCTCTCACTCATTCTCTTTTAGGCACTCTGTCTCTCGTCCTGTTCTCTACACCCACTATTTCTCTCTCTCTCGTCCCCCCCTCGCTGTGTCTCTGGGTATTTGCAGTCTGGAATGTGCCAGATCTCCAGTTACAGCTTTACTGTTACTCTTCTACACATCATCTAAAATTATAGATGTGGCTGTGTTGGAACTGCTGCCTGTGTTTTTATTGAGCTGTGTATCAGTGACAACTAGAAAGAGAGGGTTATAAAACTAATGCTAAACTGTCTGCTTTGATTCTGTGAGGAATAAATTTGCCATTTTGTGAATGAAATGCTTTTTAATGAAAGTCAAAGTGGAGAAATTGCATGGTGGTAAACTATTAACTGAACATTGACTTTGTATTAGAGCTAATAAATAATTTCTTATATCTTTATGGACACATTTCTCAAGATAAATGAAACGCAGATGTTCGGACAGAAATTGAAATATTTAGAAACACTAAATAAATACACTTAAATAAATTCTATCTGAAACTTTCAAAAAGTCTGCAAGTGTATGATGTCAAGTTAAAAAAATTCTGTTCAGATTTTAAAAGTCTCTTAGTGTATTCCAGCCATTAGAAAAACTGACATTTATAGAGGTGATCTTTGCCAAAACTTGAATTTGCTTCTTGGCAATCCGCCATGTTATTTTTCTGCGATTTTGGGACACCAAAGCTGCAAAGTTGTATAGCAGGCAGTAGTTTTCAATGACTCTAAAGTAACATAAAGCAATAAATTGAAAACCACAATGAAATTGTTTCGTAAAAATATTATAACTTTATATAATTTTTTCTGCATCCCAGTTCGCACACTATCCATCCTTCATAGTATTCAAAATGAATAGCTAGTGTGTCCCAATTAGTCATGTGACATCACTATAGTCTGCACCAATAAAATGTGCAACACTACATTTTATTTCAATTTTTTTTGTAATATCACATTTTTCTACTGGGCTGTTTTTTTTGTGCGACGGACTGACACATCATGCAGGGTCAGTGACCCACTGGTCTGTATTGACAGTGTAAATCTAATCACAATGTGTCATAGACAAAAGCTTCATGTTAACGGAATCGCAGGGAGGGAAGAGGGAGTTAAACTGTCATAATGTGTTTACATGCAGTGGCGGATCCTTGCATCAGGGTGGTGGAAACTCTAGTGATGCCGGTGGCTGTCACAAGCCCGAGAGGTACTCAGCGGCAGATGCTGACTCCAGAGTGGACATGACGGCTGTTGTTAGCTCTAGGGTGGGCATGATGGCCATCATTATAATGGCAATTCAACCCTTTTTGTAGCAGTTGGGGACAGCTCTTCCCCCCTTCTCACATAAAGCTACTATATTATCTAAGTTTTAAAATAGTTGCTTCAGTGATTAAAAATTGTCGAATTTTTGCAAACTATATAAGTTTATTCATTAAATATACAGAAGGAGATGCCAATGTAAATCTAAGAGAATAAACATTTAAATGTAGTGAATTTAGGAATCTTTTTGCGTTTTTGTGGCCACCCACTCGTCCGCTAGGCCTAGAAAATTAAGATGCTGACATCTTATGGTATTGTATATACCTACATCATCAAGCTAAACTGTAAATTCTTACTAATCATGTAGGCAAGGGACTTGTATGTTCTAAAAGGTAGGGGCACTGTATGCAAACCAAATGGAGAGACCCCAAAAAGATATGTATAATAAAAAAAATGGACAGTGGGCTTTCGAACTCGGACGGCAGATTAAGTTTTGCTTCCCAGGAAGAGAAGAATAAGCTCTTTCGTAAGTAACAAGTTCAAAGCAGCCCTAGAGTTCTCCTAAACTGTTTTTGTGTTTGGAGGTTGGCTTGTGTATAATAAAATAATGAATTCACTTATGTATGTTTGACAGTTGAACAACAATCCATGCAGTACACGTGTCAAAAACAAGCATGGCAAATTTTAACTGTATATGCTGAGCACCAGAATGAGGTGATTTAAGGCCATTGTGGTGAGAGAAGTTAACACTCCCCCTGTCAGCTTTTGGATCCTGGCAGCAGCAGTATCGACCTGGGAGTAGCGTGACGTCACCACAGCCTGACTGGATATAGCCTATAATTGATGCTGTTTCGCTGAGAGCAATAGTTCCGCTCTTAACACCCGCACCAGAGACAAAGGAAGAGAAGACAGCTCAGAGGAAAGCAATAGGGGGATGAACGAAGAGCAAAAGAGCGAGAGACAGAGAGAGAGCCAAGGAGCTAAAACAGCAGCTTAGATTTCACTAAGCTTTGCCTCTATTATTGACTGTCGCTAGTTCTTTGTTTTCCTCTTCATTCTCTCTTCTCTACACCACCACTCCCCCGTTTCTTTAGATCCAGAGGCGATGCAAGTAGGTGTTTCCACGTCCTGCTGTGCTTTGGAATATCTTATCACATGGATTCCTGTTTGGTATTGGTCCTTAAAGAGCGTTTGCACGGCACCAAAACTGGTTGGATTCAATTGTTTACATGAGGAATGGTGATTTTTTTGAGTAGATGTTTATAGTATTTTTATTGCTTTTTTATTAATTGTGGATTTGCAAATCTGTCGTTTGGAAATGACAACAAATGTATATACGGAGTACAAACAGGACTCACTAATAACCAGGAGTTAGGTTAGAAATAGACTGTGATATTCCATGCAGAAACACAGGCAGGTGGCCGTGTTGTTTACTCTGTAAGGGAGATTAAGTTCATCTGGGGCCATGAAGAAAATTTGGTCAAAGAAAAGATTCCAGGTGAGTCTAAGCGTCATATACATTAGAATGCCTTAAACTATATCAACGTATGCTACAAGGACCTTCAACCTTTTATATAAAAATTACCCTCATGAAGTAACTAACATGCTTGTACAAACGGTACAGTTGTTTAGTTATTGTCCCTTATGTAATGTTTACACCAGCGTCCAACAAGAAAATAAACTCAGCAAATGCTTGACGTTGAAGCGAGCACCTGTGGTCTAGGGCAGACAGAGGACAAGCTGTTGTTTCATAATAAGAGATATGCAAAATTCCCTTTCTTCATTCATTATGTAATAAGAGAAAAAAATGATAGGGGATAAACAACGTTTTTCTAACATTGAGGAAACAGAAGAATATTGTGTGCCTTCAGGAACAAGTGCATTAGTCAGTTGCCTTGGTAGCAATGTGGGGGTGCATTTAAAAAGCTGCAAGTCAACATAAGGTTTATGAAAGAGAACAAACAAATCACACTTTTAGTATTCTGTTTAATTTGATTGCGTTAACATCATCATCAAAAGCGGAATTATTTCATCTGGGCATGACCCCGATAAGCAGGATTGAAAAGTTCTGGGCTATTTAGCACACCCCAATAATAAATGGCCAGCATTTTGTGCCTAACTTTTATTCTTTGTCTTTCCAGAGAGCTGGACATTCTAGCTGGACGTTTGGGAGATTCACTCATGGTGTGTTGTGCTTTCAACAAAACTGTAGAATGTCAAAAAACTAAATTAATTTGTCCAAAATACGTTTATTTGTATTTATGTGTTATTGCACAATAGTTTTGCTTGAATGGTTAAATAAGCTTGAAAACGGGTGACAATATATTTCTATATAAAGCCTTTTAAATGTTGACATCAATTGTTCAGTATTAGTAAGGAGCTGAGTGTTTAAAAGATTGTAAGACTGTCCAAAGGATGATGTTTTGAAATGTAGCCTGTAAGCGTGTGGGTGTGTGTGAGTGTGTGCGTGCGTGTGTTAGATATGTACTCCCACACATGAGTCTGCAGACATTGGTTTCTATAGTAACAGTCTTCTCTTGTCCACCTCTGCTTGCTGCCGTTATGGAAGTGAAGTTTTTCGCTTGTGCAGAAAGCAAAGCAATGGTAACTGCTGTTATATTTCTGTTATACATCACTTTTCTTGAATGGGCTCTTGGATGAGTATTTGTTACAATGCAACATTTGAAGTTTTGACGTGCATTTTGTATAAATACTTTTGTAGTACATTTAAAAAGACATTTTGCACATATTGTGTCATAATACATTCATTGGTACTGCATTTTATTCAGTTTGGCAGTGGCTTTCATATATTTTGGACCCCCCACTCTCTTGGGCCCCATAATCTCAATGTGATTCTGCATTGTGGCTGCACAATTTTTCAGGAAGTGGTCATGCAGTTTAAATAAATTGCAGGCTCCATACATGTCTTGCTTTTTTTAAAGTCATACCAAAATGTTTCAAAATGCCTCCTTCGATCTCCTTGTAGACTCTGACAACACCGAGGATGAAAGTGGGGAACCTCAGTTCTCCATGGAAACAAAGAAACAGTCAGTATCTCCCCGAGGGCAAGCAGTTGACAGTCAACCCACAAGTAAGAACTTACTGAGTCATTTTTCCCATAAGACACGTGTTACCTCAAATTCTATCTTTAATTTCTTTGTAAAATTCCTTTTGCAATGATAAACACGGCAAGATAAGTTAAAATTTGGATGATTAACCATCCCTCAAAACGTGGAATTAATCCATGCATATAATGATAATAAAGCTTTGTTATTCTAATAAAATAACATTATACAATATATTTTCAGGGAGTGGAGGGACAATGGTTTCCCATATCCCATGTCACGGTCTAGTTGTGGAGAGGGAGATGCGCACACTGGGCTGCAGAGCTCCTGGTCTTCAGGATCCCCTGCCCCCTGGCAGGCCCCCAAATGCTGGGTGTGTTGAGAGCCCTCCGGTCAGACACCTGGGGGTGGAAGCTCTTGTGCGAGCCTCTCAAATAAGTGTGTACTACCCGGCAGTGGGGTCAGAGGAGAGTATGTCTTTAGCCAGTGACTACTATGGTAGTGTTTTCAGCCTTTACCGAAGAAGGACGTTTTCCATTTACAGTGTTCAAGAGTGAACACTGGCACATTAGATATGAGAAGGCACAAAACAAGTTGAATTTGAGGGGCACAAAACTAATTCTTATATACAAGTCAATTTGAAATGTTATATCTTTTACATCATGTCCATTGCAGTATTCTTGATTTGTTGTAGCCTTTGATGCCGTCCAGGTCATTTGTTTTCATTTATTCTTACTTTCCTTTGACTCCACTTCGACCGTCACATTTGCTGTGATGATGTTTGCAGTGCTTTTTCTCATAAACCTTTTGCATGTCTTTGTGCCATGGCATCACTTTTTGTATACTGATAGCGGTCATTTCACATGTTTCAGAATGACACTTTTTTTGGAATGCAAGTTTTCAGTCAAAAGCACAGAATGAACACATCTTCCTTTTTCAGTTTTCGTTGTCATAACATTTCCCACAATCACCTCATTTCAGGGCCCCATTGGACTTTATAACAAGAAGAGCTTCACCATTTGTTCAAACCCATCCATTCCAAAAAGACCAAAGTCATGTAGATCTAACTACAGATTCAACAACTGCCCACAATGGCACCAAAACTGCAGTAAACGGATCTGAGCACTCTGTTAAAACCACATTACCCTTAAAATCCTCTCCTTCATCCAAAAGCAGTGATTCTCAAGGTGCATCCTCCCCTCAAACTCCAAAACTGTCACGTGCAAGTTCCAAAATTTTTGACAAAGTGCGAGCTTTTGAGGAAAGAAGACACAGCATTGACATACCAAAAGTGTCTTCAAGAGGCCCGTGGGGTTTCAATCGAGCATCATCCAGTGATTCTGAGGATGCAGGGAGTAAAGCAGGGAGGCAAAAAGACAACTCCGACAGTGATGTAGCACTAAAGAGATCTTTATTCAAGCAGAAAGCATCCTCTCTTGAGGAACGGTCGAACTATGTACAAAAAGTCCAGAACTTTCAGTGTAAATTATCGGAAGAGCTTTCCAGAATAAAGAAACTTGTTGGAAAGACCAACATCAAAAAAGCATTTTCAATGGAGCAGCTCTCCCAGACTGACAAGCAGTCTACCGGAACCGCTGAGGCAGTTCCAGCCCGGGTGAGTCAAACGTTTGAAGACACCAGAGAGAATAAAGTCATAAATTCAAGCAATTTAGAAAAAACTGAAGTGTTATCTTTGCAAAACAAGGAATTGTCAAAACAACATGAACAGGAGTCAAAGAATCCGGTAAGCAACCAGAGGGGGAAAAGTTCCAAGTCCAGGCAGTTGTTAGATGATGCAGTCCTCAGTGATGGAGTCACTTTCAACAAAATTCCTGGACGGTGTTCACCGAGTGTTCCAAAGAAAAATGCTTCAATTGCATTACCAGAAACACCAGCAGAAAAATCACCTGCCCGGTCAGTGCCCCAAGAGAATTTGGTGCAATCACCCCTAAAACCTCCAAGGCTGTTTGGTTCATGCTCCACTCTCCCAAAGTCAAGTAAGGAGAGAGATGAGAAAAAAGACTCATCATCTGTACCTAAAGTGAACATACCGACTATTGTGGTTGAACATAAGCCTGTGGAGGTAGACAAAACAGAAAGTGACCAAAAGAAAGCTGACCTTGAGGATAAAGTTGAAGGAAGGACAAAATATAGAACGAACAGAAGAAAAATCCATTCCAGTCACCCAGTATCCATTAAAAAAGGTGAGAAAACCAAGTGTGTGGTATAACTTCCTCAAACATCAGACACTGTGTAGTTTATTTTACTGTTGTCTTTATAAATAAACATTTCCAACACAATGTTTAAAATAAAATCACCCAGCAACAGATGACTAGACACAGTAATGTTGTAATGCACTCATTGCGTTACATTTAGTCACTTTGCCGTTGGTCTCCACAGGGGATTCGTCAGATGATTCTGGCGATTCTGCAGAGGAAGACCCATCAGAGGCCCCTGTGTTTAAGCTTCCTCTTAAAGATGTTGTAGCAGCTGTTGGATCAGAGGTGATACTGCAGTGCATCATCAGTGGAAACCCTATCCCCGAAGGCAAGACATCTCACACCCCTCTCAGATTATAACTATAATTACATTGGCTTGTCATTTGGTTATTTCAAAATGTTATATGCTCTTACTACATTTACATATTCATAGCATCATAACATAAAGAAACATTATAATAACAGAAGAGAACGTGCCTGAATCAACCTGAACCTGCTCCAAGCAGGATTTGAACTGACAATTAGTCTGGCATGAGAGTTGGGCACAAGGAGACTAAAGGCACAGCCTCTTACGTTTGTGTGTATACTGCATCACCCCTTGAGAATGGTTATTGAGGTTTGCACACTAGCTGACCTCTGTTACACTCACCACCTGACTCCCACCTGGGTCACCGCACCACTGTATCCAGTCCTAACAAAACCTACTCTAATTTTAGTTAAATTGAGTATAATAGTTTTTATCTACTTTTCTGCAGTAACATGGAGAAAGGGGAAAACAGGAGAGATAAAGGACAGTACAAATCTTACGAGGATGGCGGAAAGGGGGCAACATTCTCTCAGGATTACGCAGATGAAACCTATGGATGCCGGGAGTTACACCATCATTGCAACCAATACAACGGGGCAGGCATCCAGCACAGCCACCCTCTTTATCAAGTCAGGTAAAGTCAGGTTTTTTACGATTTACTATTATTCTTTCATTTTTACCATTCTTCATACAAAATGATTCACACTCACAGAGATACAAATGTATTACATCTATTCCATCATTTTTTTCATTTTTTCTCTTTCGTGTTAGGCAGTATAGTATTGTTGTGGTGAAGCGTATATATCTTTCATTATAATGTATTTTAAATTTGATGTTGGTTTATATGAGAAGGTTAGTAGATACAGCTTTGGTGATGTGCAGTGACAGGTGTGGTGATTGGAGACGTGACCTTAGATGTTAATGTATGGTATCTTAATTAATAAGTGGGATATGTTGACGAGTGGCGTATTGAATGCTTAATTGGGATGCACAGCTGAAGATTATTAATCTACAAAACTCATATTTACACAAAATGATTTGCAATCACAGAGATACAAACGTATTAAGTTTTATTCCATCATTGGGGGACAAAGACACAGACGTTTCGGCTAATGCCTTCTTCAATGTGATAACCCATTTGTTTACTTCATCTACATTTAAAATCATTGAGTAAACATCATCTTAACGCACCACAACAACAAAAAAAAGAACAAAAGCACAGTGACTTGTGGAATTTGTTTTTACCATTACCATTAATCTATAAACATACAGGAAGACCAAATATTTGTACTCAATACCAGTGTACATGTTAAAACATATATTAAAAATGACTAAGATGTCATTTGTAAAGCGATTACTGTCTCGGGCAATGGTTCTCAAACTTTTCAGATCAAGTATCATCTTTAATAAAATGTGTTGTTCCAAGTACCACCTAATGACCGCCATATAAAAGTCACATGAATAAACATAAAATTTATTGTAGAGCTATGAATATTTATCTTTACACCTCGTCCTCTAATTCTAATGTATTATTAATACAAACACTGTTTAATTTACTAGCTGTTTTCAAACTAAAGAACGTTTTTCCGTAGTTTTTCAAGTTAGTCAGAAGTAGTAGTGGACACAAAACACTTAGGGCACAGTAAACAGGGTTCTGTAAATGACTTTACACATATAAAAATGGATGTAGCATAAATATTTTGTTTTAGGATTATGCTACTTCCATATTTTTTAACTACTACATAAACACCCTATTGGATGACAAGAGTTTCCCAGGTTCACATGAATGAGTTTATAGTCTATTTATAGTCTATTAACACTACAAAAACAACCAATATATATATATATATATATATATATATATATGTTTGTGTGCGTTTATAAATAAAGAATAATTCTGCACAGTACACAGACACAATTTTATAAGTGATTTTTTTGTGATTTTATAAGTGTAACAAAGACGTCTTCACCCTTAGCTGATTCTAGCACCCCAACAAAAACTGTACCCTCTATAGCCCTTATTGGAAATGCTTTTCACCAACCTAAGATTGCCACATTACTGTCTAGCAATGCTGCAGCTATTCCTCCTGCTTCTGCTATCTTTGGTTAGTGGAGAAGCTTAGCATGCGTTTCCTTATTAGGCCACGAAGTACACTGTGTATTTATAGTGTCTCTTGTTCTTTGAAATTATTGTGGCACGTTTCATTTCATTATGCATTAATGTGATTGAAATAAGAGATTAAAATTTAGATTTTTCAGCCATGGAAACCAGTGAGTTATATTGTTTAGACATGAAATGTGAGTAGATTACATTTTTAATTTACGAAATTTTCAGTTGGGCTCAAAGTCCTATACATTGAATGTTGTGGTGTCATTGTTCTTATGTTGTCAATAAGATGTGTAACATATTCATTTATACTTTACTGGCAAATAATGATAAGTCCTTAAAAATGCAGAAGTAAGATAAGAATGAGCTAAAGAATATAGTAGGAGTGAGAGAAAGTGTTAAGAGAACAGAATGTGAATTCACTGATGCAGAAGAGTTTGCAGTGAGCTAGTAGTTTACTCACTCCAAGTTTACATACTGGCAATACCAGCTGGCTAAGTGCAAACCTTAAAGGCACAGAGTTAATGATAAAGTGAGTGAGGAAGCACTGCTGACTGACACCAACTGCCAACTACAGCCTATACAGCACCAGCCAGATTTTTATCTGAAACATCTTAATGGAGGTTTGTTTTCATCTACAGAAGTAGATGATACCCAGTTGGCACAATTCTCTATTATAATTTTTTTTAAATGCAAATTCTGTATAGAAAATAATTAACTAGCCCTCTTCTTATTTCAAACCTGTATGACTTTCTTTCTTCTGCAAAACACGAAAAAGATATTCTGAATAATGTTGTTTAAAGGCACCCATTTACTTGTATTGGTTTCGTGTCCATACAATAGAAGTGAATGGATGCCGTCGCTGTTCGGCTACCAACTTTCTTCAAAATATCTTCTTTTGTGTTCTGCGAAAGAAAGAAAGAAAGTCAATCAGGTTTGAAATGCCAAGAGAGTGAGTAAATGATAACAGAATGTTCATGTTCATCTTCCTTTATCTGGCTTTATCTGTCATCATGAGTTCCACTATTATTGGCTCAGAGAGGACAAAATTAATCTATTGTCTCTCCAGCTGTGGTCAGTTAGAATTCTCACAAAAAAAAATCAAAAATCTCCTTAATTCATCACACAGGATCCTGTGCTATGCTGTTGTCAAGTAATATGCTGCCATGGCAACACTGATGTTAAAAAATAAGACTATGAAAGTCTGGAGTGGGTGGAACTATATTACTGACATTTAGTTCCACAGCATCTTTTATTGTGATGATCATTTAAATTGACATAATTGCTGCTTACCAGATTTGTTTTGTTCCATGTTAGACCCAGTACAGGTGCATGGGAAATTGAGTTTGCCTACGAGGTCCGACACTTGTATAAGTCCGACACCCCCTGATGAGGAGTTTCTGAGGCCCGTGGAGGAGCAGATTCTACCTAGCAGGACTGACAAGTCTCCTTTAAAAGAACCTCCTTCATTTAAGGTGACATGAGTTTTCTTTCTACTTTTATAATGTAAAGAGATTTTGTAGTACTCAATCTATTTAAAAAAACAAATTATATTGATCTTTATTAGATTCCTCTTACCGGCCAAGTTGTGACTGAGGGATGTGATATCATATTGTGCGTTCAAGTGTTTGGGCAGCCTAAACCAGTTGTCCAATGGTAATGTTCTTTTATCACTTAGAGACTATACTTGTGTATATTTAAACAGTAAAGGATATGATACGCTGTTGAATTCTAGGTTTTGAAAGATTACCCCATTACATTTTCAGGTTTAGAGACAGAGTGCCAGTCAAAGCAGATGGCCAACAGATGGTCTGTGAAATGAATGATGGGAAATGTGAGTTGAAAATGAAATCCGCACAGAAGTCAGATGCTGGAGTTTATTCATGCAAGATAAGCAATAAATATGGCAGTGAACAGACTAAATGCAGACTGGAGTGAAAGGTAAGTGTACACAATGTGAAGGGTTTAGACCATAAGTGAAAATTATAAACTGGTGTTTAGAATGACTGTTTTAAGGATCATGTTTGATTAATTGTTGTCAGTGTAGTTCTAATACTTGGTTTTAGGCTGCCACACATAAACACAGATTATTGTCTAGAGCAAATAATATAGGAAGAGACAATAAATTATGTGTGCTGTCATTTTGTTATAAAACATGAATTCAAATTCAAAATAAAGACAAAAAATTCTAGTGTGGTCAGTGTCATAAATAAACTTGCATTTGATTAATGTCCTAAATCAAAGAAGGTTATAGATGGTCGCTGTGGTCCCAACTGTACCATATCTTTGCATTACACACAGACCAGTGCATGAACTTCCCATAGTGCTCATAAATGGAAATTGTTGTTCTCCATAGACGCCCTTGCTGAACCATGTCTGACAATTACCAGGCCGGTGCAGGATGTCAATGTCAAGGCAGGAGAGATGGCCTGGTTTGAGTGTTACATGGCTGGGCCACAGGATGTAGATGTTGATTGGCTGGCTAATGGGAAGATGATACAGCCGGCACTCTTTGACTGTAAGATGCAGTTTAATGGACACCGATGTCGTCTGCTACTTAAATCTGTTCATGAAGATGACAGTGGAACATACACCTGCAAACTTAGTTCAGAAAAAGGTACAGTAAGTGCTATAGACCTATTTGGATGACGTAGACATCGCTGGTTCAAGAACTTTCTGTTTCAGTTCATTACAAACATTTGAACAACATACAACCAATATAGGCCCTTGTTTGTTTTTTAAAATGTTACATAAATATCTTTGACTTAATTACCGATTTACAAAATACTATTAATAAACAAATGTTATTATTAACAACTGTTCTTCATTTTCCTGTTTGTATGGAATAGAGGAGCTAATGTGCACTGCTAATCTTCTGGTGATCCCATCTAAGGAGCCACTGTTCACAT
Source organism: Triplophysa dalaica (assembly GCF_015846415.1). NCBI lineage: Eukaryota > Metazoa > Chordata > Actinopteri > Cypriniformes > Nemacheilidae > Triplophysa > Triplophysa dalaica. Next base: position 7,580,844 of record NC_079547.1, on the reverse strand, counting down.
GGAAACTACAAGTACTGGAGGTCATTGAGGGCCGGTCTGCACGATTTGATTGCAAAATTAGCGGAACTCCCTCTCCTAAAGTTACCTGGACACATTGTGGTAAAAAAGAGTCAGCCATAGAACTATGTATATGGAATCAAAGCCGCAGAGGCATTGGCAAGTTAAATGTCCCAATGTTGTGTTTCAGAACAACCTGTGGTGGAGACTGATAATATTCGTATTCTCAAAGAGAAAGGACGACACTCACTGGTCATCACTCATGTTACCCAGGAGAACGAGGGGTTTTACACAGCTATTGCTCGGAATATTCATGGAAAAGCAGAGAGCTCGGCTGAACTCTTAGTACAGGAATCACGGCCGGCCATATCTACACATATGTAAGGACACAAACATTATAACAAGCATCTAGGTGTATCGGAGGTCAGCTGAAGAGCTGTGGAGTGTGTAAACCTAACTCCCCAACCTCAAGAGACGCTCTAGCAACAGACTCGGGAGGCTGTGTCTTTAGCCTCCTCGTTAGAGCACCTGACTCCAATACCGGACTGACCCGGTCCAAGGCCCGCTTAGAGCGGTGCAAGTAGATCCGGTTAAATATGTACTTCCTTTTCATTCCTCCGATTTTTTACCGTTTTTTTGCTTGCCGTAGGTCAAGATTAGAAAAGATGCCATCAATCCCTGAGGAGCCTGAAGCGTTTGAGGGTGAGGTGGAACGCAGGGTGATGCCAGACTTTATAAAGCCACTCTGTGACCAGGAGGTCTTTGAAGGGAAAGAGGTGGTAATAAAGTGCAGAGTTACAGGCCTACCATACCCCACCATCACCTGGTACCATAACAGCAAGAAGATAGAGAGCACTGAAGAGAGAAAAATGACACAGTGTAAGGCTTCAAAAAGCGTTTAAAATACATTTTAGTCAAACAATAACACACACAAGCTCTCATGCTTAACCTACCATGTACCTCCTCTAGACAGGGATGTCCAAAGTCTGGTTATTCGCTCTGCGTGTCATGGCCACAGTGGGGTGTATAAATGTGTAATTTCCAATAAAGTGGGCAATGCTGCCTGCTATGCACATGTATACGTAGCAGGTAAGTTCGAGCTTCCTGTGCTTATATAACAACAACTGAATTGTCAACTCGACTAACATTTTTGTTTTTTGACAGACATCCTCCCTGAACCACCAGATGGTCCTCCGGTAATTGAATCTGTAACTGGGAGAACAGTCTCACTGAGCTGGAAAAGACCAAAAAACCTAGACTCATCTATCGGTAGATGTTTTTCCTTTACCAGGCTTGCCTTGGTAGACCATTCAAATTTTATCATGATTTTAATTGTGAAGTGTTTGTTGATTAAATACAATTTTTACATCCTCCACTGATTTTAGATTCTGATTCCCTCATGTACGCTGTTCAACAACAAACTCTGGGTTCCATTCAATGGGAGACCGTTGCTTCAAGTCTAAGAGACACCTCTTACACGGTCACTTCACTTAAAAAAGGAGTGCGTTATTCTTTCAGGATCCTCAGTACCACTGGAAAGGCGTTCAGCAAACCCTCACAGCCTACTGACCTGGTTCAGCTTATTGACAAAGGTACAAAGACTTCTGCTTGACTGAACGAAGTAAACTTTCTGTATTCAGTTATTTATTAAATAATTTTTCCATTCTACAGGACAATATTTATGCAAAGCTCCAATCATCTTGGATAAGCCCGACACTGTCTATGTAGTTGAGAACCAGCCTGTCACCCTCGCAGTTACCCTCAACCATGTCCAAGCAACACCCACATGGAAAAGGTTAGTGCCAAATGAAACATTAACGTTCAAACTACACTTTACAATGTATTTTGTGAATATTGAGAAAGTGTTTATCAGGAGGGGAGTGGCACTGATCAACAGACCCGGTGTATTGGAGATGACTATGCCTGATGATGACCAGCATGCCCTTTATATTGCCAAAGTAAAGAGCACAGATGTAGGCCAACTCATATTCATGGCAAATAATGAGTTTGGCAGTGATCTTTGTACTCTACAGCTGGTAATGGCAGGTGAATGTTCTTTTCCTTTCATTTATCATACAGTGCAGTTGAAAAGCAGTAGTGGCCAAAACACTTTAATCTGAAAGTGAATATTGACAGAATTTTCAGTTTAGCTTCATCTGTTTAATTGAGGTTTTGACATTCGTTTTAGTGCCCCCTGTGTTTGAGATCATCATGGAGGACATGGATGTGTGTTTGGGGGAAACAGCTCGTTTCGTTGTAATTGTAGATGGAAAACCTGAGCCTGATATCCTATGGTATAAGGTTTGTAATGTCTATGGAATATTTTGCCAGTTGTCAGAAGAAATCTCACCAAAAAATTTGATACCATCTTTGATAAAATTGTTTACATTGCAGGACAGTATTCTTCTTGCAGAGAGTAGCCATTATACGTATGTGTATGATGACAGAGAGAGCTCATTGGTGATTCACAATGCTCAGCTTGAGGATTTAGGGGTTTACACTTGCACTGCTAAGAACTTGGCTGGGTCAGTGTCCTGTAAGGCTGAACTTACTGTCCACACTGGTGAGTTAAACACATTAATTGAGGATGACTTGTGTATGTGGAACATTTCTTTTTGTCAGTTGAGTAAATTATTCAGTGACTCGCCTTAACCATGTAACACTTAAAAAGCAGAATGATACGGTAGAAATGTAATACAGTAAATCATTGAAATATTATTGTCCTAGTGCTGTATGAACAAACACTGACACTCTAGGAATTATTTTCAGCTACTGCATGTCAAATTTAAGGACTGAAACTAAGCCTTTGGTTTAATCATAATATTTCACTGGTCAAGCTACTATTTATTTTTTATAAAAAATCGATTTATTGTTTTTTTAACCCACTTACATTCAAATTCCAAATTTCCCATTGCTGATTTTTCTGTTCTGTCGCTGTGTACATGATATTATATATTCCAATGAATTTAAAATAATGAATAATACAATATTTATGTCTTGTAATATTTATGGAAACTGGAAGTTAAGGCTGTGCCATATTGTTAATAGTCACTATTTTGAGACATGCCTAAAACATTCTTTAAACATTTATACAATAATGAAATTAGTTTTGTACATTATCACTTAAATATTTCTTAAATATTATTGTTCCACAACTTTGCTTAAAGAGACAGTCTCCCCCAAAATAAACATTCTGTCATCATTGACATACCTTCGAGTTGTTTTAAATCTGTATAAATGTCTTTGTTCTGATGAACACAGAAAGATATTTGGAAGACTACTTATGACCAAACAGTTCTTGGACCCCTTTGACTTCCATAGTAGGAAAATAGTTTACAATTTTTTTGTTCTGTTGAACACAAAAGAAGATATTTTGAAGAATTTAGGACAGTTCTGGGGCACTTTTGACTCCCATTGTCATTTTTCCTGTTTGGTAACAAGCATTCGTCCAAATATCTTTCTCTGTGTTTAACCACCAAATAAAGAAATGTATACAACTTTGGAACAACTAGAGAGTGAGTCATTCATGACAGAATTTTCACTTTTGGGTGAACTATCCCTTAAATATATAATGTATAATTTCACAGTCAAAAATGTGGAAGAAGATGAAGAGCCAATAGAAGATAAAGGCACAATTCTACGGAGGATGCGCAGGCTGACCGATTACTACGGCATACACAAAGAGATCGGCAGGTCAAACGTCATGCCAAAAGGACTCTAATATTTATTGTATTATTTTGCGTAGTACAGTATAGAGAATAATTTTAAAGGCCTGTAATTGTGTTGTTGTTCACAGGGGGGCATTTGCATATGTCAAGAAAGTGACACAGAAAAAAGACAAAGTGGATTATGCAGCGAAGTTCATCTCTACACGAATAAAAAGAAAGAGTTCCGCCCTAAGAGAGATGGCCCTTCTGTCAGAGTTAGACCATGAGAAGATTGTCTACTTCCACGATGCATTCGAAAAGAAGCATTTATTAGTCATCATTACTGAACTGTATCCTTCACCACAAATGAAATTTCATCATCTTAATTTATATTTTACAAGGCTATTTTTTGCATTATTTTCCTTAAATGATTATATAGATGTCATGAACAATTTTTGGAAAGAATAGTTAAAAGAGCAACTATTATGGAATCTGAGGTTAGTATATCCAGTAGATGTATTAACTTTAAGTGACAATTTATGTCGATTAAAGTAAACCATATAATAACATTGTCTGTGTTCTATGTAGATTCGGTCTATCATACAGCAGCTTCTTAAGGGTATCAGCTATCTTCACCAAAATAACATAATTCACCTGGATATAAAGGTCAGGATTAAAACTGTGTACTATGTAGTGAATGCTTAACAAATAATGTCAGATTAATGTTTTTCCTTTCAGAGGTCAATCAATATAAATGTTTTTATTACAGCCTGAAAACATCCTCATGGCTGACCGAAGAAGTGACGACATTCGTATTTGTGATTTTGGCAATGCTGTGAAAATCACACCAAATGAAGAACTGTACTGCAAATACGGCACACCAGAATTTATTGCACCTGAGATTGTAAACCAATCACCCATCTCGAAATCTACAGACATCTGGTAGAAAAACTACAACATTACCTCACATACAGTAATATTTAATAAACTTTCATTCTAAATGGTTCTTTTCTCCACAGGCCAGTAGGAGTAATAACTTATTTATGGTATGTATATCTACTCATGATTGATATCGTTTGCAAAATTTATCTTACATTAATTTATGTATCATATATCTTAATCTTTATATCTGAACACCACACCTCGGTCAAACCGTACCATGTCTGTATCATTTAAAGCTTAACTGGAGTTTCTCCATTTGCTGGGGAAAATGACCGTGACACTCTGCTGAACATCAGGAACTATAATATTGCATTTGAGGAGAGCATGTTCAAAGACCTTTGCAGAGAAGCGAAAGGATTTATTATAAAACTCCTTGTAGCAGGCAGACTGTAAGTGCTTACTGGACACTTTTATATAAATGTGTATCGCTATTGTAAACTATATAATGGGGTTCTTAAATTCTATGTTCGGCTATGTGTAGGAGACCTGATACCACAGGATGTCTTCGTCACTCCTGGTTCAAAGTAAGATGTTTTATGTAGATAATGACTTAAAAATGTATTTTGTATTTAATTTGTTGAGAGCATCATTGTGTTTTGCTCCCTAGGCCCTGGCAACGGGAAATAACATCAATACAACACTACATAAACAAGTGCTAGCCAGACGGAAATGGCAGGTAAGCCGTAAAATCATATTTTTTGAATAAGAAATTCCACTTTCCGTTTCCTAACTGTGTTGGGTTTGTCTGTTTCAGTGTTCACTTATCAGATACAAGTCCAAAATGGTGATGAGGTCCATTCCAGAACTCCTGGATGACTCCTCTAGTCACGTGTCCCTTGCTGTCCCTAGAAACCTTAAAGAGGGCTCGTCACCTCCATCCTCGTCTTCTGATGAGGATATTGATGAGCTTCCTTTCATCCCAATGCCGCTGACAATGATGTTCTCTGGTTCCCGGATGTCTCTGACTGAGATCCATGAGGATGATGATAATATTAGTGGAGGATCCCAGTTCTATCATCAGTCAGAGAACATAGAGGGCCAGTCATCCGATGGACATAAGGATGAACACCAACTGGAGATTGCTGACAACTCGATGGAATTCCAGCAAACGGGTTCCAGTGTAGAAGATCAACAGGTAACAAGCAAGTCCAGAAGAGCGATGATGCGAAGAGGAAGTTCTGCCGACAGCGCGCTTCTTCTGCACATCACACCAGAATATGATGATTTAAAGGAAACCGTGGAGGACAACCAAAAGAACATGAAAAAGGCTGTTTCCATGGAGCTTCCAAACAGAAGCAATAGTCCAAAGGCAAGCAAGCTTAGCAAGGAAGATTATGCTTTGAAACTAGAGCTTATGAGGCAGAGGCTACTAAGGGGAGGTTCTGTCGACAAGAACATGAGTGGACTTCGTGGCCCCCTGCTGGAGACGTTGGGTGTTAATGATGGGGCCAACTCTTTGGATCTAAACTTGAGACGTGCAAGGTCGAGTGCTTCAGGACTTTCTCGAGCATCCTCCACTGACAGCTCTGAGGAAATTTGTTTGAAAATGACTGCATCAAAGAAGAGTGCTTCTTTTAGTCATGAAGACTCAGACAAGATTTCATTGCACAGGAGATCTGGAGGTCCGTTAGAGATTCCTTTCATTCCTGCTGACGATCGCAATAAACAGAATGATATGTCTGTAATCACAGATAAAATCGTGGCTGACCTTCTGCCTGACGTTAAACCTCCAACTTCTGACGTAGATGACAAACCTATGATTGAGGAAAAGGCTATTATAGATATCCAATGTATCACCACTTTTCACGATGTACCTAGATCAGATGAAACGGAGAAAATGAAGGACCATACATTCTTTCAAGACAACCTATCAGGGGAGAATAATGAAGGTGTTGAATCACCTCTAGATATACTACCACATGACAAAGAATCAAACTTTTCTTATACATTGCAGGTAAATGATAGGGAGGATGTCACAGCGCCACCCACCCAACTTACCACAGAACATCCAGCTGTTTTTGCAAAAGTGGCACCAGGCTCCTCTATATCCCAACCAACTCTTAGAACCGATATCAAAAATATAGATTCCGAGGAAATATTCGAGACAAGGTTTAAAAAGAGAGAATCATCTTTGACACGTGGCATTAAACGACTAACAAGAGCCAAGTCTGAAGAAAAGTCACCAGTTTTCCCTCGAAAGCCAGCTGAAGACGTTTATCGGCGTGGTCCAGTAGGTGCGCCATTGGAATTGGTGCCTAGAGGACTACAACATAAGTCTAAGTCTGTCCAAGACCTCAGAGAGGTGGAAAGAGAGTCCGGGTTCGGAATTATCGGAAGATTTTCTATGCGTTCAAGGAAATCACAAATAAGTGATAAAAAAGTGGAGTCCTCAGATTCTGCAGCTTCCAAGCATCGAGTGACTTGGGCCTTAGGTCTTAGCAAGTCACTTGATAAAAAAGTTACCACAGAAAGCACCAAAGACTCAAACATAGGACTTTCAGGCACTCTTAAAAAGGATGGTAGTAAGGCTGCTAATGAGTCACCTGTCCTTGCGATGAGACGTAAGTTTGAATCTAGGATTTCTGATATATCTGATAGAGTGCATAAGACAAAAGATAGAAAAGAATCAAAGGAAATGAAACCCAATGAATCTGTCGAAACACACCAAGATGTCATAAAAATACACGACTCACCAGTTCTGGCAATGCAGAGAAAGTTAGAGGCAAAGGTACAAGGATATTCATTAAAAAAACGAAGTCAGTCTGAAGACAGGGCTGGAGAGCAGAAGACCAAAAATGAAGGAACGAAGACACCATTGTTCTCACATCATCGCCACACTCAGTCAGATGGACTCATTCACAAGAACGTTGACATTCCAGAGAACCAGCTTGCCTCACAATCTGCTACTACAAAAGCTACAAAGTCCAAAGAATCATTGGAATCTTTACAATCCTCTCAGAGTATGTAAATTTGATATGTTTATCCAATACATTATTTTGTCATCGAGCATAAATAGAATAGTTGTTACTATAGTAAAAGATGTTGTCTTAGGCCGTCTTCACACTTGACTTCTTTTTTAACAAGAAAAAGTTGACAAGAGCGCTTTTTTGGAAAAAAAAGCTTGGAGCATTGTGGTTACTAATAGCAGCCACCAATGTTCAATGTTTTTTGAAAACACGGTTTACTCCTTAGGACTATAATGTAAAACAGACGATAAACCTTAAAACGATGTTCTATGAAGAATATAATTCAAAATGTCTGTTTTTTACTGACAGCTCCTGAAAGTGAGCGCAGGTCTAGGTGGGACAGGTGGGGTTTGTCTCGAAGTAAGCGAGACAGATCCAAATCAAATACTCCTTCAAATGCAAAAGAAGGTGAGACAAAATCTTTAAGTTCATTTATGCTTCTTTAATTTAAATTCTTTGATTGGTAACAGTTTATCCATATTCCACAGACTTCCCTCCGGTTTTCCATATCAGACTTAAGGACCATATTCTTCTTGAAGGAGATCCTGTCACACTTTGTTGTCTTCCTGCCGGTAGCCCTGATCCAAAAATAGTGTGGATAAAAGGTGTTTTTACAGATTGATGTATTTTTTCTTCAATTTGAAAACTGTTACATGCTACATTGCTTACCCATTCTCCTGTGCCTATAGATAAGAAACCTTTGGAGATTTGTAGCAGGAATAGCTTAATTGCCTGCCCTGATGGAAGACAACTCCTGATGATCATGAAGACTTCTAAGACGGATGCAGGACTCTATGAATGTTTAGCCACCAATAACATGGGCTCTACATTTACTTCATGCGCTCTATCTTTTGCCTGTAAATTCCGTTCTTTTTACCATCAAGTGTAGCAAAAATGAACAAATGTTATGATATTCTCTTTTGTCTGCTGTCCCTCTGAAACCTTCTATCTCCATATCTCGTGATTTTCATAAATTCATAAAATTCATAAATAATTATAATTAGTCACCCTTTATATTTGTCACTGGGTTTTTGAAATATCTTAATCATGTCAAATAATCTTTTAAAAAGTACAGTGTTTATTTCATTTCCTAAAAAACATTGAATTTGGACATCCAAGGTTTTGGAAGGACTGTGTCGATATGGTAAACTTAAACGCTATGTTCTAAAACACAAGTTTTGTTTATATGTAATATGTCAAGGTGTGCCGAAATGCCCAGGAACCCCGGAGATTCCACAGATATACAACAATACCGCTCTTGTGCTATGGAAACCGTCAGACACCAAAGCCCCTTGCACTTACTCCCTTGAGAGGAAATTTGAGGGTAGGAAGAGTGTTCTATATGATTTGTACTAAATATAATAAATTATATTGATATTATATGGGGGGCACGGTGGCTTAGTGGTTAGCACGTTCGCCTCACACCTCCAGGGTTGGGGGTTCGATTCCCGCTTCCGACTTGTGTGTGTGGAGTTTGCATGTTCTCCCCGTGCCTCGGGGGTTTCCTCCGGGTACTCCGGTTTCCTCCCCTGGTCCAAAAACATGCATGGTAGGTTGATTGGCATCTCTGGAAAAATTGTCCGTAGGGTGTGAGTGAATGAGTGAATGAGTGAGTGTGTGCCCTGCGATGGGTTGGCACTCCATCCAGGGTGTATCCTGCCTTGATGCCCGATGATTCCTGAGATAGGCGCAGGCTCCCCGTGACCCGAGGTAGCTCGGATAAGCGGTAGAAAATGGAATGGAATGGAATATTGATATTATTGCTCAAAAATGTATTAATCTCTTCCGTCAACACCTGACTGATCAGTTCTGACTTCTATTTCTTCTCTACTCTTTATTAAAACATAAATAAAAAAACTTAGCTCTGTACACTGTGTTAGGTTATATGAGACCAGTCTTCTTTTTTGATTGAACTTATGCTTTGTTGTCCGTATGCTGTCCCAATTGCTCCAATTGCTTACCACACCTGTAAGTCGCTTTGGATAAAAGCGTCTGCTAAATGACTAAATGTAAATATAAATGTATTCCCTGACGTTGATTTTCTTCTCCCTGTCATTTTTCCCCTTTTTGAATTTACAGGTGATGCTAAATGGTTGATTGTAGCGACAGGGCTGACTGATTGTTTCTACAACACCACCGATCTTCCCTCTGGTTCTATCATTCGATTCCGTGTGGCGTGTGTTAATAAAGCTGGTCAAAGCCCATACAGTAACATATCAGACCCAGTGGGAATTGACATTGAAGGTACAGAGCAATCCCTGCATTGGTACTTAATAGAGATTGTGATTTTGTAACAAGATTCTGAAAGTTTTAAAAAGATTGTTAATTAATATCTCCAGTATTTCCTGTAATAGTAAAAGGGGAATTTCTGTTGTTCTGCAGTGGCACAACCCTCTCAGCCTCCCACAGGGGTGACACCTACCTCCGCTTCCTGCCCTGTTGACACATCCACCTTGATTCCTTCCTCTATCGCTTCTCCTAGCTCTGTAGGCTTGACCTTAAAAACAAAACCAACCTTACCCCCTGCAACATCTGAACCTAATACTGCTAGCATATTCCTCACCTCAAAGGGAATAAAATCTGATATCACACCCAAAGTCCCTGTTTCTTTCGTCATCCCCCAAAAATCCCTCCCTCCTCTTGTTCTTCCCAAACCAACAAGTCCTATTAATGTGGTCCCCCCTTTAACCCAAACGCAGACTGTGTCTCCAAGGTCATACACAGCTCCACCCTCAGTGGGCACTCCATGTTCCCCTGTCCCTACATTTGTTCCGACCACAACAGCTTGGGTCACCCCCACCCCTGTCTCTCCACATGTGGATATTAGTCCATTAAGACAGAGGGCAAACTCACCCACAACCGAAACACATGAAGGACGAGCGGCCCCCTCTACCAAAACTGAGATCAGTTTGAAGCAAGCCGTACCTCAAAAACCATACGTCTTTTTGGATGAGAAAGCCAGGTGTGAAAATATTTTGGTTTAAGTAGTTCTGCCTAGTTTTTTATACGTCATGCAAATCACCATGATCTGTTTTCATTACAGGGGTCGGTTTGGAGTGATAAGAGACTGCAGAGAAAATGCAACAGGGAAGATGTTCATGGCTAAGATAGTTCCTTATGATCAGGAGACCAAGAATACCGTTGTCCGAGAGTATGAGATACTAAAATCTCTCCACAGTGAGAGAATCATGACCCTACATGAAGCTTTCATCACACCTCGATACGTTGTGCTCATAACAGAGTCCTGCACAGGCAAAGAGATCCTTTACAGCCTCACAGACAGGTATGTGTGAACCTAGTTGTCAAGCAGATTGTTGTACTTTGGGCTAGGGTAATTTGGCCTTGAAAATGAGGAAGTTCGGCTTCTTGAGATGAGACTTTTCTCCCTTTTTTTCCTGCAGGTTCCGTTATTCTGAAGATGATATAGTGGGCTTCATCGTCCAGATTCTTCAAGGTTTGGAATACCTCCACAACCACCGGATTCTTCATTTAGACATTAAACCAGACAACATCATGGTCACCAACCTCAGCGTGATTAAGATCATAGACTTTGGCAGTGCCCAAAGCTTTAACCCTCTTTCTCTCCAAAATTACAGCAGAGATCTTGGGACTCTGGAGTATATGGGTGAGTACGGTCAGATTAACATGTCCTGTCCTGTGTGGTTTTTCACATTAAGAATTCAAAATCAGACCTTTTAATGTCTCTTTTCACGTTTTTATCAAGCTCCAGAAATGCTGAAAGGAGATCTAGTAGGACCCCCAGCAGAAATCTGGAGCTTGGGAATTCTTTCCTACATCATGTAAGTCCAGTCCGTAAAGGAATTGTTTGCAATTAACTAAACTTGCTTTTATGTTGTTTTCTTTAAGTGTTTACATTATATACTGTATATATGTTCACAGCAATACAATATTATAACATTAAAGCAACAAACACATTCCGCTTGCATGGAATTCGCCACGTTGCTTCTACATAAACCCTAAACAGGGGCGGTCTGGGAAGCAAATTCATCCCTGGATTGTCCGTCCCTATAACAATTCTTTTGACCGGGGCTGTGGGGTAGTGGAGGGTTGTTGTATGTAATTGTATGTAACATGGCATTCCATGCATACGTGTCCGACTCGCTAATGCCTTCGCGTTGTGTGCATTCGCGTTCATAATACGTCCGCCAGTCCGCCCCTGGTCACGACCATAGGCCTACGGTGTGACAGCCGTTCTGGACTTTGACAGAATGTCCTACCGGTCAGTCCACCCCTGGCCCTAAACAGACAAACTGCTCTACAGAGAGCATTTCATAAATACCTTTATCTCCTTTGGATAAAAAGGTGAAAATGTGACAATATTTTTGTCCTGAGAGAGGCGCCGTAGTGCTTCAAAACAAAGGGGTGGAGTGAGCCATTGCTTGCAATTCGCAATTTCACCACTAGATGCCACTATAATTCTTCAATTCAAGTTTATTTATATAGCGCTTTTCACAATGTGTATTGTTTCAAAGCAGCTTTACAGGGGCAAACAGGAAAAACAGATAAGTTAGAACACAGCACAGTGCATGGTGTTTATACAACGAGTAAGATCATTCTAATAAATAATATCTAATTTCTAAATAAATAAATAGATGAACGAATGCAGTCTCCCATAATCTCCACAATGCTCCAAGACATTTTTTATATCTGCAATTATGTTTCATTTAGGAAGTTCATGAGTAACACATGTTTGTACTGTAGGAATAGAATGTTTTATACTATTACATTTTTTATATTTGAAGTTTAATTTTAAGTCAATCATTTTAAAGGCTGAGTGGAAGACTTCCTTACCACGAGAAAGACCAGAGACAGACTGAAGCCAAAATCCATACAGCAAAATTTGACTCAACGAAGCTCTACCCAAATGTGTCCCAAAGTGCCTCTACATTCCTGAAGAAGACACTAAATGGATATCCATGGTAAAGGCTTTGTTTTAATTTTCATTTTTGCTTAAGTTGCATAAAAACGTACGTAGTATGGAGAATAGATGAATATTACTACAGAATATTATTTTGTTGTTATGTCAACATGATTTTAAATATAAACATAAATATGCTCTTTTCCAAAGGTCACGACCAACCATTAAGGACTGCTTAAATCATGCATGGCTTCAGGACTCATATCTGGTGAAGCTACGTCGTCAGACCTTGACTTTCACTACCACACGCCTCAAGGAATTCCTAGGCGATCACCAGCGCAGACGTGCAGAGGCAGCTACACAACACAAGGTTCTCCTGAGAGCCTACCCTTTGTTAGGGCCTCCATCTCCAGCCTCGCCAACCATGCCAAGCTCACCAAGCACACCTGTCAGTCCGTAAAACATGGACTTGACCAGCATCCGGCATGAAGCCTGAAATACATTGTAAGTTAAGAACACAGATGCTGGCAGAGAACTGAATTTTGGGTATGGTCTTGGACCATGTCACAAAACACTATTTTAGTGTTGTTGATATGTTTATGTACCTGTTGTTTCATGGTGATGACATATTGCATGAAGAGCAATACTGTTTTATTTCAATGAATGTATCAGATTGTGTAACTTGTTTATATGATGTGTAGGTTGCTACTGCATTTGTTTGCATTTGTATAAATAATATATTTTAACAAACTTGAATACATAAGAACTATGAAGACATTTTAAGACCTATTAAGGACTGTCTATGATGCTGAATTGTTTTTTTCCTAATTTATTAGTTTTTTCTAGAGAATTCTTACAATGCACTTGCATCATGTCTGCAGTATTAAATGCCTGATTGATGAATGTATTAAATATTTACTGTAAGAAACGTGATGCGGTGTTAAGCTTCATTCAGGTTTAGGTAATGCTCATGCACACTAGGATTCCAAGAGGTTTCATAGTTTGTTGTCCCCTCTTTGTATGTTATTTTACTGCTGCTGTGTAAATCTCAGTTTGTTGTTTTGTAATGAGTGGGTATGGGTAATGTGATAAAAATAAATTTATAAATATATACTTGGATTCTTTTAGCAGTTTAAAATAAAACAGAAAAGAAAAAAGACTTTGACCAATTTACTTAATAATTTGTTTATTTTAATTTTTTACATTTTGTGACAAAATTATCACCAGATAATTCGAAGATCATATGAACACGGTTCCATAATCACGATGAAATTCCAAAATTGAATTCATATTAAAATGCACCTAATAATTATATTTATATTATATTATAATTATATTATTAGCCGTTTTGTCAGTAAAATATTAAAGATCATAAGTAATAAAAAACAAATTGTTTTATCCACATACCACTATTTCATTCATACTACAAAAGACATATAAGTGGTACTCTTACATTTGAACCATAGTGGGTTTTCTTAACATCTTCCATGTCCACCTTCAATTTACAGGTCTCATCCCCTATTTATTTCCAAAGTAGGGAAAATAAATACCATGGGAGTAAACTGGGGAGGAGATTTGTTTGGTAACTGACATTCTTCCAAATATCTTCCATAGCAGAACAAAGAAATGTATACAGGTTTGGAACAATCTGAGGACTATGACAGAATTTTCATGTTTGTGTGAATTATCCTTTTGTAGTGGAGTAGGCAGGGTGAGACCGTGGTTAGAGACCGGTGAGTAATTGTTAAAGAGCGCCAGCTGTGCGCGCACTAGTCTCGAATCACGTAGGTCGTAGGAGATGGGGAGCATATAAGAGAACGAGCGACCGGACCGGGCAAGGACATGTTTTACGTTTGTATTTATGTTCTTGTGTTTTACTTCCGTGTTTTGTGATTTGTTTTGTTCGCCGACGGTCGGCCGTGAGGGGGCGCCAGCTGTTATTTATTTATATTAAAACTTTATTTTAATGTCTGCCGGTTCACGTCTCCTTCCTTCCTTTTAATGAACCTTGTTACACCGTTTAACATAACCTTTTCGATATCATTGTTGAATATTTGCTAAGAACATGAGTTTAGCACATCAAAGACTAGTACTCAGAATATCAGGATGTGATCCAGTTTTTTATAGTTTTCTCCTTTTTTGTACAGTCCTCATAATTGACCTTTGCATATTTCAGTTCAGCACTGTGAGTTTCGCGCTGCTTTTGGCTTTCCCTGTGTTAAACTGGACAATCCCGCTCATGTCACAGCTGGTTTTACTGAACATCAGCTTGTGGACAGTTCCTCGGTTTTCTATTCGCACATCAGGTCCTGACTGCAGCGTCTCCCCCTTCAAAGTCCAGGTGGGGGGCTTGACGAGAGTCACAGACACTTCACATTGAAAGCAAGCCGGTTCAGGAGCCCGTACCTCCACATCTTCTAGATTGTTTTTCACTTGGATAGACTGTGCTGTGAAGTCAAACAGCAGAAGAGTTTAATGGAATTCATCTTGTCAACCACAAACAAACTGATATATTGATCTGATTCTCACCTTCCACCAGTAGCTTGGCTGTTGATGTGTGCTCTCCAACCTCAATGCTATAGGTTCCTTCATCCTCCAGCGCCACCTGGTGGATGATCAGTTTATGGTAACAGTCCTCTTCTATTATTTCCATGTGTTCTGTGGATTCCAGCTCTTCACCCTCTTTATACCATGTGACCTCACATCTGGGGGATGACACAGTGCATTCGAGAATGACTCTGTGTTTCTCTAATGCTGTGCGATCCCTAAGGGGACGGACGATGCTTGCAGGGAGCTCTGTAAAAAGATATTGATAGAATGTTGAGTGGAGTTAGTGAAGTAAGCTTTTAAATCATTATAAATGTAGAATTTGTTTATCTTTGAGACGGCACCTTCAACCTCAAGATGAGCAATGGATTCGATTTGCTTAGAAACGAACTTGATCTCCCCAGAATCTTCTGCCTTCACATTGCATATAAGTAGGAAGTGCTTTGTGCCTATTGAAATGGAGAAATGTAACTTGTGAATTGTACAAATTACTCAATAGAAAATAAACTCTAATTTATAAATGCAGTAAAATAAATAGCCCAATTGTGTAATTGTTAAACACTTGGGTTTCAAATCCATTGTTAGATGTGGGAATTTACAACTGAAATAATGAAGAATATTAATGAAGAAAATTAATGAAGAAAATTTGAATTTTTTGGGGGAAAAATTAAAACTAAGTGTGTGTGACTCTGGGGGCTTTTAGCCCCCCCCAACTGTCCAGTTTTAGGTCCTTACCCTCTCTGCGAGTTTTAATGGTGCTGGTTGGACGTATCCTGCTGCCATTCTTGTACCACTCCCCAGGCATTTCTTCCATAGACACCTCACACATAAAAACAGCATTCTGGTCCTCCTTAATGCAAAGATCCTTCAAGCCAGTTATCATCTCTAATTCGCGTTCTGGGAATAATATGGAGAAATTTTCAGTGCAAATATGAGTTTGTAGGGACAATATTTACAGGGAAATAACCTTGTTCCCTTTCTGTCGGTCTCTCGAGGTTGTATCAAGAACGACAGATGGGGTTTGCCCTTGAGAACCAATCAACTCTGACTACTATAGAAAAGGCCAATGAAATTTGGCGAATGAAATTGCATGCGGGTCTCCGCCCCCGGATGTCCGGTATAAAAGGAAGCCGGCCTGCAGCATTCATTTACCTTTTGTTCTTCAGAGTCTTCGCTCATGACTACAAACAAAACGAATTCAACAAATTCTTCTTCTTCTACATTGCCGGATCTACGACGTAGAGCAGCGGATCGTCCCTACCTGCAGCAACCTTTTCCATGGGCGTCTCGGCGGTTCCGGAGGTGTTAGACATTTTTCAGGACTGAGCATTCTCCAGCACGGCATGTCCCGCTGTTCTCTTGGGTGCGGTACTCTCATCGAGGAGGGGGATGGACACGATGGCTGAGTCGAGTGTCTGGGTGTCCAGCACACTGAGGCAGCTTTCGTTGACACATCTTCCCCGCACTGCGGGCAGATAGTCACACAGAAGTTGCGGTCACGGGTGGGTGTCTTCCTACAGGAACCAGCCACCACACTGCGGGCAGATGGTCATACAGCAGTTGCGGTCACGGGTGGCTGGTTCCCATAGGAAGACATTTCGTTGATACCCGGGCCGTGACGTCGGTGGCTAAGGCCCAGATGCCCCCCAGTGTTAGCAGCGTTTGTGATGTGGGGACCTCTGCGAACGTAAACCCGCCAGCCAAGTGCTCACGGGCCGATCGCACCCCGATTCGCTCTTCTGAACGTTCCCCAACCGGCGGTGGCGTACCGTCCGGATCCTCAGGCACGCACTCGGAAACGATGCGTGACGTAGATGAGATGTCGCTCGCAGCATCGGAGGGAGACTGGCATACGACTCTGACGAATCCGAGCTCCCCCCCAGGGGGTCGAGCTCAGGAGGAAGCGGAAGTGATGTCAGCCATGCTAACCCGTGGATACGTGGTTCCTGGGGTCGGAGCGCGGTGCAAACCGCGCCCACCCCGGGTGCCATTTTTTCCCGGAGGTGCATGACGAGCTGTGTAAAACTCCACTCACTGCCCGCTCCAGTCAAACCAGTTCCGTAGAGATCTCCCGGGTGGAACATGTGGTTGCGTTGCACCTGTGCCGCAGATGGCTGTCACCTGGGGGAATCGGCCACGCCTACCATCCAAGCGTGTAGGATTTCGGCATCAGTGGTGTTGAAGGCTTGCGCTACTGCGGGCCAGCCTGCCTCCTCTTTCAACGCCATGGCCATCCTGCAGGTCTGCCAGGCCAAGGCGTTGAGAGAGCTCCACGGGGGAAACCTCCACCCCGTCAGCAACCTTCTCACAAGAAGTGACACTGACGGGAAGACCCTTAGGTCCCTCTGGGCAGGTTACGAGGCAAGTCGTGGTGATGACGGACACCTCCCTGCAGGGCTGCTGTGCAGTGTGTAACAAGCATGCAGTAGCGGGACGTGGGACGAACCCCCGCCTGCGCTGGCATATCAATTTCCAAGAGTTGTGGGCTGTGCTACATGCACTGAGCAGGCTGCGGCCTCTCATGCAGGACAAGCACGTGCTGGTCCGAGGACAGCACTACAGCTGTGGCGTACATCAAATCGTCAGGGTGGCGTACGCTCACGGCAGCTAACACGACTTGCTCGATGCCTCCTCCGGTGGAGTCAACAGGTGACCCGTTCACTGCGGGCCACACACATCCCGGACAAACTGAACCAGACAGCCGACGCACTTTCTCGTCAGTATACGCCTCGCGGAGAGTGGTGACTCCACCCCCGCGCAGTCCACCTCATTTGGATGCTTTCGGGTAGGCCCAGGTAAACCTGTTCGCCTCCCGCAACACCACCATTGCCTGCTTTGGTACTCCCTGTCCGAGGCCCCCTCGGCACGGATACCCTTGCGCACAGCTGACCGCGGGACGGGGGAAGTACGCCTTCCCCCAATTGAGACAGACACTGCGCAAGGTCGGGGAATTGGAGTACCAGGTGTTATTGGTTGCGCCACACTGGCCCAACCGCACTTGGTTTTCAGAGCTGAGGCCCCTGGCCCATTCCCCTGACAGAGGACCTGCTCTCTTAGGGGAATGGCACGTTCTGGCATCCCAGATCAGACCTCTGGAACACCCATGTCTGGTCTCTAGACGGGACGAGAAGATCCTGAGTTGGCTACTCCCCCTCTATGGCGGAGACCATCACCCAGGCTAGGGCCCCATCTACTAGGTAGTCATACTCCTCAAGTCGGCCCCCCAAGAGCCCCTCGGAGGTTCCGATCTTCCTCACCTGACGAGTAAGATGGCCCTCCTGATTGCGGTCGCTTCCTTCAAGAGGGTAGGGGACCTCCAAGCATTCTCCGTGTCCCCGGACTGCCTTGAATTCGGCCATGGAAACTCTCACGTTATCTTGAGACCCAGGCCCGGATGCGTGCCCAAAAGTTCCCACCACTCCCTTCCGGGGCCACACGGGGTATAGCCACCTCCTGGGCACTGGCCTGAAGCACCTCTCTAGCAGACATCTGTAGAACTGCGGGTTGGGCTACGCCCAAACACCATTGCAAGGGTTAACAACCTTCGCGTAAGCCCGGTGTCAGCCCACATCCTGCGTGGCGACATGTAGGACTGGCATCCGGGTGGGCGTATGCCTGCGAAAGCACCTTTCCACCCTCCAGTATGTTGGGTAAGAACATATGGCTAACATATGCCTAAGAACAGGTATCTCACCAACCTTCTTTCTTACCCAAACACTGGTTAAGAACAGGCATTCCATCCATCAAGCACCCCTTGGGGGTTGGCTGGGCAGAGCAGCCTTCCTCCTTAGGCCGGGACACCATATGAACTATCACAGATAGCTCTAACCGGACCTTTGTACCACCCACCCCGTGGGCTGTTCCATCCGATGTATCCTCATGAAATGGTTCCCACTCCTGGTAACCCATGATCTTCCCCCAGGTGGACCTCCACCTCGCGGTTAATAACTCAGCCCGCACGTTCCATGCGTTCTCCTCCAAGGACGAGACCATACCTATGTCCACCGTATTCCTCCCCACGGGTAGGAGGTGGCCTCTGCAGCGCATCCCTAATAAAAGAAAGTTGTGCTTACCCGGTGTAAACCCGAGCCGGATGGCCTCTCGCCAGTAGAGAGCTAAGGCCTCCGTCCGTGAAAGGTTACTGGCCAGGGCTGTACCCATCTTTCTCCAAGAAAGCTCTGGAACCCCCGGACCACCACACTGGAAGGTTACAGTTTCGCGATAACTTCGAGATGACACACCCAGGCCTGTTACAGTCGCTTTGCTAGATATTGTGACGCGATACAGCGTTGTGGCGTTTTCCATAGGTAACCCCATCTGTCGTTCTTGGCACAACGTCGAGAGACCGACAGAAAGGGAACGTCTTGGTTACGTCTGTTACCTCAGTTCCCTAATGGAGGGAACAAGACGTTGTGTCCCTTATGCCACAAACACGTATCGTATTCTGCTGCAGTCGGGAGAGGCTCTCAGGCTCTTCAGAGCCAGAGATAAATGAATGCTGCACCTTTTATACCGGACATCCGGGGGCAGAGACCGGCATGCAAATTTAATTCGCCAAATTTCATTGGCCTTTTCTATAGGAGTCTTGATTGCTTCTCAAGGGCGAACCCCATCTGTCGTTCTCGACACAACGTCTCGTTCCCTCCATCAGGGAACTGGGATTACAGATGTAACCATGACGTTTTATTGTCAGCCTTGACCTAGAAGTAACAGGGGGTTGTCTCAGAACAACAGCCTTTGTAATTTGATCAAATCTTATCAATTCAGCGTACAGCTGCAAACCCTTGCACAGGATATGAATTTCTTAAAGGGATAGTTCACCCAAAATTGAAACTTCTATCAGCCTTTACTCAGCTTTTTTGTTATTTCAAACCTGTATGCCTTTCTTTTCTCTGCAGAACACAAAAGAAGATTGTGACGAGCAAGGCGGAATGAGAGCCGTGAGGGAATGATGCGGGGCCGATGACGCGAGTGATAATTAGTGTCAGCTGCGCGTAGCACCGGCTCCGTATCTCTCAAGATGGAGATCAGAAGCATAAAAGGCTGAGGGGAAGAGTGTACGATGAGAGAGGACCGGGCCAGGACGTATGTTAAGTTTGTATTTATGTTGTTGTGGCAGCCAGTCGACCGTGAGGTGGCTGCAGGCCGTTCACTTCCGTGTTATTGTTTGTTTATTTTGATTAAACTTTGTTTGAATGTTCGACGGTAACCGCCTCCTTCCCTACTGTGAACTTTGCTACAAAGATATTTAGAAAAATCGGAAGCGGTTGACTTCTATTGTGTGGACTAAAAATTATTTAATATTCTAAGGCAGGGCTCCTCAAATCTTACCCTGGAGGGCCGGAGCACTGCAGAGTTTAGCTCCAGCCCTGATCAAACACACCTGAGCAAGCTAATCAAGCTGTTCAGTATCGCTAGAAAATCACAGGTGTGCAAGTTTGATCAGGGTTGGATCTAAACTCTGCAGTGCTCCGGCCCTCCAGGGTAAGATTTGAATAGCCCTGTTCTAAGGAATACACCTTTGAAATGACAAAGTATAATTTTTGGGTGAACAATTCCTCTAAACAATGGATATGGTTCCATGAAGTGAAGAATTAGCTAAATTATTCTTAAATTTGTGAGAACTAAACGCCTTTTCCATTCTTCCTAGAATATTGTAAATGTAAACAGAAAGTATCTAGTCTTAAATAAAATCCTCCCTAACAGAGTTAAGATATTGACTGTTTTAGTCTTACCATAGACGTCAAGTTTGCAGGAAGAGTTGATATCACCTATGTCACAGGTATAAAGGCCTGAGTCACTGATGCAGGACTCCATGATCTGTAAACAACGCTTACGTCCCATGGAATAAATCCTCAAAGCCTTGGTGGATTTAAGCTCCATCCCATTCTGCCAGTCAAACCAAAAAAAGATTAAAGTAATGTATGTACTGTTATGTACATTATAGTAATGTATGTACAGTAAATATACATTTAAGAGTGCACTGTGGATGTGTTGATGTACCTTCTGCCATTTGACATCCACATTTTGCCTAGACAGCTCACATTCCAAAGTGACTGAAGATCCCTCTTCACACCTGACATCAGACAGTCTCTTAATGATTATTACTGGCGGTTCTAAGAAATGAAACCACAAAGATTGTTAATATTTTGCCCGTAAATCATGTGATGTGCGATCTTTGATCTCTGAAAATGTATTGAAATGTATTGTTACAGTAATTTTAGTCCTAGCTTAACAACATCCACCAAACATTTTGAAAGTAAGCTCTTCAAGTTCTGGAATTTCTTGTGGTTAGAGGTCAACAGAAGACTACTATGACATGTAATTTAGAGTTGTTCTAATTTTTGTACCTACCTTTCACTACCAGTCTGGAAGTTGTTCTCAGACCTTCTCCCATAAAGACAATGCTACCCGAATCCTCCAGCGTGAGGTTGGAGAGAGTAAGGCCGTGTACTCGTCCGTTGGAACTAACGCGAAAGGTGTTACTAGGTTTGATACGCAGACCGTCTTTTTGCCACACGCCCTCCACATCAGAGTGCGAAAGTTCCACCTCAAAGGATGCCGTCTCTCTCTCATATGTCTCAACGTCCATCAGCCCCCTACGTATGACAATCTTCCTCGCTGAAAATAGCAAAATGATGAATTAGGTCAGGATAATAAATATTGTCTTTTCATAATAGATAGGTCGAGCCCTGATGTTTCGAGAGTGTAGATACCAAGAAATGGCATATCATGATTTTTAGGGCTATTTTTATGATCAACTCATTGATCCACTTACGCTCCACGTTGAGTTTGACCTGCGTACGATCATGAAGGCTCTCACAGCGGTAGGTGCCTCGATCGGACAGGTTGAGGTTAGAGATGGTCAAGCTGCGTTTACAGCCGTTCTGAGTCAGTTTATGTCTGGGTCCTGGCTGGATCACAACCCCCTGTCTCATCCACTGCACTTCTCCAGACTCCAGACAAACTTCTGTCTCCAACGTAGCCTCTCCAAATTCTTCAGCCATCACTGCATCCATTCTTTTGGTAAACAACACCTGTGCATCTGTATAAAAAGTCAAGCCAGTACCAAAATTAATATACAGTACTTTCATTTCTTGCATGCAAAAAATAAATGGAAACCAAATAGGGCAGGCAGGGCAATTCAAGCTTCTCTTATCCATACAGCCGAGTAGGAGATATTCTTCTTACCCTGGACTTTGAGGGTAGCTTTAGATATGACACCCTCAGCCTCTGCGGTGATTCGGGAAGAATCCAGATGCTGGACTTTCCGGATAATCAGAGTGTGACATAAGCCGTTCTGTTCGATATAGAAGCGATCACTGGGATTGATGGCTTCTCCATCCATGAGCCAGACCAGCTGAACATTATCGGGGGAGACCACACACTTGAAGGTAGCATCCTCACCCTCCATGACCGCAGTATTGCGAAGCTCTGTGAGGAATTCCACCACACGGGGCACTGCAAAAGAAAAACAGATTCTGATACTACTGACATGAGCATCTTTTAACATGTAACTTCCATATGTGTTTTGCACTTACTTTCCACCCTTAATCTGGCACTGGTGCAGTCATCTTTAGACTCACAAGCATATTCTCCGGCATCTTCTTTGGAGATACGATGGATGGTAAGACTCCTCTCAGGCCCGTCGGCACGGATAGAGAAGCGACGACTGGGAATGATCTCCACTCCATCCTTAAGCCATTGGACATCAGCTTTTGGCTTACACAACTCACAGCGTAGTGTGACCATGCCATCTTTATGACCCACCGTGTCAATCAGTGGTTTTACAAATTTAATACGCATCTCTGTTAGGAAAAGTCAAATGACAAAAATAGAGTTTATAACATAAAATAAGCAGAATAAGCAAAAAACAGTTTCAGTTCCATAGCTGTCACTTGTGCTGTCACTTCACGTGCATCTAATATAGTGACAGTCCTATACTGTGGTTTACCTTTACAATTTGTATCATTCATCTTTCATTATGTGTAAGGCTTGCACTTCCAAACTAATTTTTTTGCTGCAGCATGCACTACACCACTCTCATGTTCTTCTTTCGTTCTTCTTATGTTCATGAAGCAAAAGGGAGCTTCTAGGTACCAACCTTTAACCAGTAGACTAAAGTGCATCTCATCCGTGTTTGCATCACACATGTACTCTCCACTGTCGAGCCTCTTTAATGGGTCGATGGTGAGAGTGCGGGTCAGGCCCTCGCTGCCTATGTAGAAGCGTTCTCCACTGACTGAAGTCCAATCTTTAAGCCACCGAACTGGGGCATTGTGTCTAGAAACCATGGCGGTCAGGGTTAAAGACTCTGCTTCATAACCAGTGACTAAGTTCACCTCTTCTTTGTTGAGGAACTCAACTGGGGGCTCTAGAGGTAAACACAAGAGTACAGTAATGGCATGTCAGGTAGAACATATATAACAATACTGTATATATCAATATTACATGTAATTATGGTTTCTTTGCTGTAGTTACAAAATATTAGACAAATACCTTGAACTTTAACAACAGTAATCATTTTGTCATCAACAGCATCACAAATGTATTTCCCAGAGTCAGAGAGGAGGAGGTTGGACACCATCAGTTTCCGGAGTGTCTCATTGCTCTCCATTTGCATGCGCTCATTAGGGACCAATGGTTTCTCATTAAAGAACCACGTAACAGGTGCATTTGCTCGAGAAACCTCACAAGCTAAGATGAGGTCATCTCCTGTCACCATCTCCTGGTAGTCGGACTCACCAGAGTTTCCAATAATCCTCACCGCAGGCTCTAGAGGAGACAATATTGACAATAAATTCTTTAGAAACAATATTGGAATACAAAAACTCATGCACAGCACACAACAACTGAATTACCTTGTACAGTAACATGAAATGAAATCTTATCATCATTAGCATCGAGGATGTATTCTCCAGAGTCTTGCTGCTCGGCACAAAGAATGACTAAGGTTCTGAAGGTCCCTTCCTCTTCAAAACAGAAGCGCTCGTTTTCCTCAATAGGACTGCCGTTTTTATACCAATTCACCACACTGTTGGCCTGGGACAGCTCACACTCTAACACAATGTCGTCATACAACACAACTTTGTGCTCTATCTTGATCTCATCTTTTTTCAGAATTTTTATAGGTGACTCTGCGTGAGAAAAGAGAAATTTTAAGATGAAGAAAATCCCACAGGATAACAGACAGTTAACTTTACAATTATTATATATTAAGTGGTTTAAAAGCATACCATTTATTTTGACTAGGAAATCTAATGTGTCATCTATAGCATTGCATGTATATATCCCAGAATCATTTAGAGTTGGTGAATGGATGGTTAGTTTGCGAACAAGGCCGTTCTCAGTAATTGTAATGTTGCTGCTCTCCTCCACATTAACTCCGTCCTTCATCCAGCACACGTCTGCATTATTACGGGAAACCTCAAGCTCCAGGACCACAGGCTCACCAGTGAAACTCTCTGTTACACTACCTGACTCCTTGGAGCTGGAAAGCTGAACGGGCGGCTCTGCAATCAACAGAAACAAACAAGAAACTGAACAAAAACTGAACATAAAAAGCGATTGTGAGATGTGCAAAATGCAAGAAACATTTTGCATTGTCTTGCTGAGTGAAACTTAAATTCAATATTGGTTTAAAATATCCCAACAATCAATGTTCTTGTGTATAGCCGAAGTGTGGGTGTCAGAAATGTACTGTTTTTGAAGAGATTAAATCATTTTATGAGGGGTCGAATAATCACATCAAATGCTTCAACTAAATCAAAAGTTAGAAAAAATACAATTATATTTATTGTGTTTTAATGCACATACTGTATATAAATGTATATTACATGTATATCTGACAGCTACAGGTCACTGAGCTGGGGTATTAACCTACTTCTCAGGACTACAGTACATAGGCCTAATATTTTAAATCCAAGATAACAAGGGGTCAAGTAAAACAGTACATACCACCCTACACAAACTGTACCTTGTATTTTCACCCAAAACGTGACAGAGTCATCTGCTATCTCGCATACATATTCTGCAGAATCATCTATGGCAGCACATGGAATCTCCAGTCTGCGGTAAATCCCATCATCCTCCAGTATCAAGTTATCATTCTCCTCTACTTCCATGCCATCACGATACCAGCAGACTTCTGCATCTGCATTGGATATCTCACAGCTGAGGACCAGCCTCTCAGAACTCAGTATACACACGTCTACCTCTGGCTCACTGGGGGACACAAAACGCACTGGGGCCTCTGGGTTTGAAAGAGGAATCAGTAGATAATGTTTTTTGGTAATGTAACTCCACAAGTTATACAATAGCAAACATAAATCAACACATTGCTAATATTTTTAGATGGAAAGGTTTTACAATATTTTATTAAGTAAGCTTTTTATATTATAGGCCTAGTTGTAATCAAGTTTTGTTTTAAACTACACTGTTAATTTTTTTGTTAAATAATTTAAATAAATGTAAAAGTATTTATAAATCTAACTATGCCAGGGCATTGCAACAGAGAAGAGTTAAATAGATAGTTCAGCCAAAAAGGAAATCCAAATATGTATAAATTTCTTTCTTTGAACAAGGAGAAAGATATTTGGAAGAATGCTTAAAACAAACAGTTCTTAGACCCCATTTGACTACCATGGTAGGAAAAATTACATTTTGTTTTGTTGAACACAAAAGAAGATATTTTGAAGAATGTACGACATCAAAAAGTTCTGGGGCACTTTTGACTATGTTTGTCATGGTATTCATTTGGGTCCATGAGCTGCTTGGTTACAAGCATACATCCAAACATCTTTCTCTGTGTTTATCCAAACAATTAAATGCATACACGTTTGGAACAATTCATACAGAATTTCCATTTTTGGGTGAACTGTCTCTTTAATTCAGGTTAAATGTCATTATTATTTTTATTTAGTACCTACCTGTGACATTGAGCTGGAAGAAAACTGAGTCGTCCCCTGTATCGCATACATACTCCCCAGAATCCCGTCTGAAAGCATGGAGAATAGTCACCATCCTGTATGGCCCCTCGGCACTTTGATGGATGTTTTCGCTCTCCTGGAGCTTCAGGCCATCTTTAAACCACTGAACATCTCCGTTAGAACGAGAGAGCTCGCATTTTAGCATGATTTCCTCCGAGACATATCGTTCGATGTGTACGTCATCCTTCGGGTCCAGAATTGTAACTGGGGGTTCTGGATATAAGTAATTTTGGATCATCGACTACTATCAATGTATCATGAGTATGAACTGTAACAAAGACTTTTTCAACTTATCTCTCTGTCAACAATATGATTCTAATTTCAAATGAGTAGCTTAAGGTTCAAAACTATATTGTTCAATAGATTTAAGTTCTAAGTTCATTTTAGACATTGCCATATTCTCTAAATGATCACATTGCAGCGTTACCTTTAATGTTGACAGAAAACGACATGGCATTGTCGCCTGCTTGGTATGTATATGTCCCAGCATCGGCAAGCTTGGCTGAACGGATTATAAGTCTTCTCATGGTGCCTTCAGCTTGGATGGTAATATTGTCTGACTGAAGAACCTCAAGTCCATCTTTAAACCAGCAGCCGGGTGCATCTGGTCGTGAGAGTTCACAGGTGAAAACCACAGGGTCCAGTTCCAGAGTGATTTTCTGTCTCTCTTCTTGTGGAACCTCTTTAAATGACACAGGTGGACCTGATGGAAAAGAATTTCAGGTAAAGCATAAAACATAATACTCATCTAAATAGGGTTTTCTCTGACACAGTGTTACATCAAGAGAACAGAATTCAAACGATACATGGGCATGCATGCCTAATGGAGGTTGACATCCTTTTGATTTCCATTTATAAAGAGGTTAAACTCTCAGATGTCAGGTTCAGATTAAGATGTCATGTCTTGGTAATAAATGCACTCCAAAGGTCTGAGGAAATGTTAAGAAAGTAGAACAGAAGGAGAAACAACAAACATTGTGTGTTGAAAAAGAAGTTAATCTGGTTTGTGGTAGCACACAGATGCTCTCCATCATGATGATGAATGTTGATACAAGAATTGCTTCTTAGAAAAGGAAAAAAGTAGTGAATTAGAAGAGGAGAAATTAGGAAAACAAAGACAAGGTGAGGTTGACAGATAAAAATTTGAATGGTTGGTTTCCTGTCACCTGTAATGTCAACCTGAAACACAGCTACATCCTCAGCTGACTGGCAACTATATGTGCCAGAATCGTAATAATCTGCAGACTGGATGATCAGCGTCCTGATGTTTCCATTCGTCTGGATTTCTCTTCCATCCTGTGGAGAGAGAGGCTCCCCATTTCTGAACCAGCACACCTCAGCGTCTGGGTTTGACACCTCACAATGGAGAACTATGGGATCTCCAGCCTCTATAGACCTGTTCCTCTCTGCTTCTGACAGACACTCAAATGTGAAGCGGGTCGCTAAGGGTGTTTGGAAAACGTATGTGTTAGTTTTTCCAAGAAAGTCTTGTCAGTCTTTCACATAAAGTTTTATAAAATTATTGTGATAAATAATGTACTATGAATTGGGGGGCAGGATGAATCCAGGAGGGCACCGTTGTTTTGAAATATAGAAATTGACCATACATTTTTTTCAATCAAACATCAGAGAAATAAGCCCACCAACCAAAATAACTAATGTTCCAGCATTGTATAATTCAACATTTTTTTTTTTTCTAATTAAAAATCAAAGTATTCTTTGGGATGCCACAAAAGCAATGTACATTACACAAATGGGGCCTGTCCACTGGTGTAAATTATTTACACTGAAATACAAACACTATGCTACAATGGTCAAACATATTATTAATATCATATAAAATAAAACTGTTGTATTAGCTTTGCAGCTATTGTATCAAGTACTGTAAATGTTGTACGTGTAATAATATATTTTTACCTTCAACATTCACATTAAATGTGAGCACGTCATTGTTCGATCTGCAGGTGTACACTCCAGAATCAGAGTATTCGGCTGACTGAATGACAATCCTCCGCATGAAGTCGTCTGACTGGATAGTTATCTTCTCGTCTACACTGATCTCTTGTCCATCTTTGAACCAGTTAACAGCGGCCATGGAGTGGGACACCTCACAATACAGTACAATGGGGTTTCCCACCTCAACGCGCTTCTCGGTGTCCATCTCTGACAGAGGTAAAAATTTCACCACACTGGCTGCAAAATTCAACATGAAGAATTTTGTATTAGACAGTCTGTGGACTGGTAGTGCTAAAAGTCAGAATTGACAGAATTGTGTCAACATATCACACATGTTAATATTGACCTTTAATCTGTAGTACTGCCGAATCTCTTACACCAGTAGCAATAAAGGTGATCTCAGCTCCATCATACACGTGAGGCACCTGATGAACACGTAAGATGTGCTGGTTCTTTGACTGGGCTATGGAGAAGCGTTCGCTGTCCTGCAGCTGCATGCTATTCAGGAACCATGTGCCGATCATGGAAGTTGAGAGCTCAATGGAGAATACAGCATCTTCCCCCTCCGTGACCACGGCATTCTTCAAAGGGACTTTGATCTTTGGCCCGGGGACTGCAGACAGTACAATATGTAAAAGACAATCAGAAATTGAAATCAGGAATATTATACCAAGACACTTCATCTTATGACTTGGCTTTAATTAATCACAAAACTACTGCCAACATAGTGATTTTGTCGACAGATATGAGGTGCTTCCTTAATCTCCATCGGAAAGGTGATTGACAGGACTAAATATTTATTCTCCTCCTGAACCTGAATTTATATCTTTTTTATTTGTGACGTCAGTTCAGAGAGTGAAAGAAAAGCGAAAACAAATCTGAAGTGCTTACGCCCCGAAAACACAACGTGATTAAATTGTCGTTGGTATGCTAATTACCACATCTAGCGACATTTAGCAACTTTCCAAGCAAACTTTAGCTACTTTTCAATGAAAATAGTAACTAGGCAACACTGTCCAAGGTATTAAATGGTATAAAGTGTGTGAAATATCACTCTTACCCAGATGTATCGCTTTGGGAAACTCCACATGGCCGCTTCTGCCATATTTATTAACGCAGCAGACACGGAATCTAAAGTCGCCCTCACATGGCACACTGTCACACAGGATCTCAGCGGTAGTGCCAGTCTCTGTGGTCATGCATCGCTGCCAATCCTGAGACCCCACTTCTTGTCGCTCTAACACATACACTGACTTGCTGGAGTTTTGCAAGTTGGGCGATGGTGACCAGGAGAGGATGGCACCATTTGGACAGTCAGTGTTTATCTGGACACTCACAGGACAAATGGGTGGGCAATGTCGAATAGCTGAGAGAAAGCACATTATGTCATATTTACGCCGCTTAATATGCATCAAACAATGCATTATCGCCTTTAGGCCATGTGTTTGCTCTCTTACTTTTGACTCTTAGCTTGGAACTTGTTTTCGATCTGCCTGCCATAAAGGTGATTGTTCCAGAGTCTTGGTACGATGTGTTGACAAAGACCAGGATGTGGGTTCTTCCGAAGGACTTGATGATGGTTTGATGGTTTTCTTTTAACTGCAGTCTATCTTTAAACCAGTAGATCTCCATCTCATCCTCGTCTACCTCAACGCAGAATGCTGCATTCTCTCCCTCCATTACCTCTAGCCTCCGTGGAAGCTTTTTCACGATTGTACCTACCAAAACCAAAATAATACAATAACAATCATTATTAAAATATACTGTGGATAAATGAAAACTTTCCATTCTCAAATAAAGGGAAAGAATGACCCACCTTTAACTGCCAATTCTGCAATACTCTTTCCACCGTCAGGCATCTCGCAAAGGTAAACCCCATCATCATCCGCCCCAACATCTTGTATGGTGAGCCATCTCCGTGTGCCCTTCTGTTCCATGTTATACTTATTCCCTGGCTGTAATCTTTGATCTTCCAAGTACCATGCCGTGGAAATTAACTCTTCCGGAACCTCACATTCCAAAATGGCAACATCCCTCTCCCTAACCTCCACATCTTGTAATGCTCGCTTGAAGCGGACTGGTGGCCCTATTCATGGAACAGAGATTTCCAATATATACTGATTTAATCTTGGTAACTTTAGCTGTTTGTCCAGTGATTTCAACATCTATCACATTGCGAATACAACAAACTTCTGAAATGCGAAGTGTCATTCAGTATATCTTATAGTGTATGATGTGTGACATTGGGGCCAAGGTCAGTGGTAAGAGAGCTTCTGTCATGCAGACACTAGGAATAAATACTTAATACTGCCGGCTTAAAGGCATCCTATAGAGTGTATGATATGCTTGTTGATAAGGTTGTTGTAATGCTGTCACTCAGGAATGCACTGAGCCCTCTAGCTTTTCAATGGCTTTTGTAACCTTTCATCACAGAATGACCGCTGCCCAGTGTTCCCTGAAAACATTGTTTAGTGTCTGACTTTATGGCTAAATATAGTCTCCCATGAAATCAAGAGGCTGTTAGATTATGTAGTGACTCTTACCTTTTACTGACAGGTGCACAGCACTCAATGTGTTTCCCAGTGCATTTGAAGCAGCACATATGTAAAGTCCTGTATCCTGTTGTTTGCAGTACAGCACTTTTAGTGTGTAATATCCCTCTCTATCTTCAAAAATGAGACATCTCCGACCCGGTGAAATGACCTCCCCATTTTTCTTCCATACAATCTCCGGTTTGGGCTTTCCAGTTACATAACAACGGAACTTGGCATGTTTGCCTTCTGTCACAGTGAATTTCTTAGCCTTTGCCACATTCAGGTGAGGCTCTTTGGAGTGTTTGACCTTTGAATGAACATCTCTACTTTCATGTGATGAGCAGTGCCCATTGGTATAGCCATTTGTGACACTTTCCCGTCTTTGCTCTGGAACGGGCTCCACCAAGAGCACTGCACCAGCCATTGCTTCTCCGTACTCATTAATCGCTTTGCACGTGTAGACACCTCCATCCGGGGCTCTTGTTCTTAAAATCTTCAGTTGGAACCAGCCTCCATCTTGCTGGCCAACGTGGTAGTGTGCACTCTCGTAGATCTCATTTAAGGCTTTGCCATCTTTCTTCCACACAACCTCAGGAAGGGGTTCACCCCACAGCTTACAGGAGAAAGCAGCATCTTCTCCTCGGTCTACTCTTAGGGAAAGTGGTTTGATCAGAAATCGAGGCTTATTTTCTTGGACTGGGTCTACTTGGTGTACTTTCTCTAACTGTTGTTGCTTCATCATTGTAATTTCCTGTTCTGGCGCAACCACCTTTACTTCATTTTGTAGTTGTTGTTGTTGTTGTGGTGGTTGTGTTTTCTGGAGCTCTAGAGCTTCTTCTTCTACTTTAAGGGTAGCAGCTGCATAGGTTTCTCCAATATTGTTCTTGGCTTTGCAAATATACTGTCCAGCATCTTCTACTGTCACTCTAGAAATGTAAAGGGTGTACACTTTGCCTTCCTGGGTGATACGATACCGTCCCTCAGGGGGAACAGGCTCATTCTTTCTCTCCCAGATCACATCTGGTTGGGGATCTCCACCAATTTGACATTTAAGGATGGCATCGGTTCCACATTTCACCAGAACTGGCCGTGGGTAACCGAGTACACGAGGAGCACCACCAAAAACATCCATATCTTTTACTGCCTGTTGGTGACTTTATTGGTTAGTTATTTTCATCCAGGTTATTATTTGGAATTTGGTCGTTTCTGTTGCGCATACAACTGTGGAAATACAAAATATATAAAGATTACATTGACTCCACACTCTGACTTTTGTAACAAATCTTTTTGAGTTAACCAATGTTTTTTTCATGTCTTTTTTTCTTTCATGTCTGTTTTCAAACAGTGAATCATACAAAATGTATAACATGCATAATTTGGATGCACATGACTAGACATGATACCATTAAGTAGTTTAACTGGGAATTGTTTAACAGTGTATTATACAGCATACACACAGTATAATCCATTATTAACTTTACATTGGAAAGTGAAACATTCTTAAGCAATTCTGATTCAGTGCATAATGGAAATTCTCTTACAGCAGTCAGGATACCTGCCCTCCATTCTCTACTTGAATTCAGACAGCTGGTGCTGCTTATCAGCAGGAAGCATTTAAAATAGTCTGCCCAAATAAAGATGTGGAGGTCTAGACTCGAGGACAAGATAAAGCATGTGTAGATGATACACCTACTTTGACAAAACAGTCATAGCGTCAGGATTTCTCTTTCGCTTTGCTAGATCAAGGACTGAACATAACAATACCGGCACTGACAGTAGTATGATTTCAATGTTGGACAGCTGTCATACACCTGTTAAAACTTATGAGTCATGTTCTTTTTTAGTAAGCATGGATCTACTTTATGAGTAGGCCTTTTTCACTTGTTTTGTTAGTGAAAATCACTGGATCCAACACAGTTATTGGCCGCTTTTAGATGGTTTAACTCTGTCAAACGAGGAATTCTAGACCAATTTCTGATATGTGTTTAATGTTTTAATACATTAAGGCCTGTCAAAGCATACTAGGCAAGTATGATGATCCTACATGTTTACAATATGTACTTTTTGCATATAAGATTTTTATAAAGGACAGTCTTTCAACACAACAAAACACATAACAGATGTCTCACAACACTTGCAGTCTGGTCAATTCTGTTAAGCTCAGCCAGGAGAGTATTGATTTATAGGCCTAAAGGCAAACATTATATAGCATAAATAATATTCATAAATAAAGCTTACAGCTAATAATGGGACAATTCACCCAATAAAAAAATATTTCATTGTTTATTTACCCTCAAATTGTTCCAAATCTGTATACTGTACATTTTTGTTTGTTTGAATGAACAACTTTGGAAGAATGCTTGTATAACCAAACAGTTCATTTGAACTTAAATTTGAACATTTGTTCTTTTAAGACTTATCAAACTCAGAATACAGACCCTGAAATAAAAATCTTAATGCGACCCTCATATAAGATATATTTCAACAGTTTATAATGTTTATATCCCCTCCACAAATATGAATGCCAGGACTTTAATTTAATCATCATGGTCAACTGAACTGTAAGCATTATGTACTGTGTTATACAGTTTAAATATTCATGTAGAATTAAAATTGTAGAATATTATATTATACATATGGCTGGCTTGTTGACAGATTAATATGCAAATTAATGTTGTGGCGGCAATAATTTAGAAAAAACAATGAAGATAAATCTCTCTTACGCAATTTTATATAATAAATATAAATATGAATGATATAAAACAGTAAAATATTAACAGTTAGTTTTCTAAATGTTGCCGTGTCACACCAAAGGACACATGTACGATTTATTTGTCAACTACCCATGTATATTTTTAAGTATACCATACCAAAAAAGGAACATTTTGTCATTGTAAGTTGTTCTTAACCTGTATGAATTTCTTTGTTCTGTTGAAGTCCAAAGAAGATATTTTGATGAATGTGGGATAACCAAACAGTTCTGGGGCACCATTGATTACAATAATATATATATTGGTCATAGAAGACAATAGTGCCCCAGAACGGTTAAGTCACTTTCTTTCAAATAGCCATAACAGAACAACATCATTTATAGTTTTTGAACAATGATCTAAATGTTGACAACATTTTCATTTTTGGGTGAGCTATCCCTTTAAATTACATTTAAATACAAAATAGAAAGCAAACGTCTCAAATAAAAATTAAATACACTGCAAATGTAATCTCACCTTTGTTAGGAATTTTAACCCTTAAGTAACATCCTCATCATCAGACTAAGAGCAGACTTGTGAGTTTGTTATGATAACCAATAGTACTAAGACGTGGCAAAAAAATCATAAAAAAATATTCCACAGGACAACTTCCTTCCTCTTAGGTAAATCCAGTCAAGTTGACCTGTTTTTCTATATGCTGATGTATTTTTCCTTTCAGCTCCCTGATGTGTCCATGTGTGTACATACATTTGCTTTATAGACCTGTTTCTTGGTGTGACTAAGCCCTCCTAAGTTCTGGTGTGCACCACATGCAAAGTATTCGTCATTTGTTGGGACGCCCCAGGAGTTGTTGTCAGCCCAGGGCCAATGAACGCTTTCACAGCTGCCACCCTCTATACTAAAAATACCCTAGCCATCATGACAGGGGGGCAAGATAAAGTCAGAGCCTCCATTCAGGGGACTGGAATGTCTAAATTTAGTCCACCAGATCACTTGAGACCTTCTGCTGACACCTACATAAGACGTCAATGGGTGCTGGAGGAGTGATCAATGCATGCAAACTATTTACCATTGTGATATATGCTCAAGACCGAACATGATAGTATGATAGTAGCAACATCAGTTTTGGCATCATTTGTTTTATTTTTTTGCAAGTTACGTGAAGGACTGGATGCACTGAACACTACACAATCAAGCCATTTTTGTTGGATTTAGCTATAGTTTTAATAACCTAATCTCAATTATGCTGTTAAAAGCCAAGCATACGCTAAGTAAAAATATTCTAGTTGTGTTTTATGAATGGGTTGGTTAAACATTTTAGAGTATGGTTAATAAGTTAGGCTATAATTATAAAATAATCGAAAACAGTAATTTCTGATCATTTTATTGATTATTCATGTATGTTATTATTTTAACATTACAGTTAAGTATTTATTGATCAAAATACTGAAGCACAACCTTTTCTTTAATTTGTTTATAAAGAAGCCCTTCTGGATCATAAATATGCATTTATTGACTCATAAATTAATAAACCATAGACATTTTTGAATCTTTATAGGCAATAAGCACTAAAATAACAAAAAGGAAGCTTAAGTTTCTAAGATTTTAACTATTGTTTAAAAACCAGCGCCGCCAACTGGCAAATAAGCGCTAGTATAAACATTTCCTTAAACTTAAAAACCATTGGCCATCTTCAGGGAATAGTTTATAAATATATAAAGAATAGTTCTGCAAAAAATATAACTTCTGTCATCATTTACTCACCCAGAGGTTGTTTCAAACCTGTATACATTTTTGTTGTCGTGCTGAACACAAAGAAATACGTTGGAAGAACGTTTGTAACCATACAGTTTTGGGCCACTATTGACTATAACGTAGTAAGAAAAACTACTATGGTGACCCAGAACAGATTGGTTTCCCGCATTCTTCAAAATACCTTCTTTCGTGTTCAATAGGGCAAAGACAATTAAGCAGCTTTGGAACACATTCAGAGGGTGAACTACAGATTAGACAAAAAGTTTTATTTTATACGATAAATAGAATTACGTTTTTCTTTTTAATTTCTATAAAAAGTCTCATTAGCAAGACATTAAGGTTTTGAACTGTACAGAGTAGACATTAGGCGATGCTTTATAACACTATTTCCCTTGCATTATTTACTGTCAGTATTTAGGACCCCGGGGAGAATAAATCCACTTCAATGGGTCGTTCATCATACAGAAAGTTTTGCTGAGATCAAGTGCAGCCTTGTCATTGCTGTGGGATTCCCTCGACAGCCAAGCGATGGGTGCACGATTTATATTCACGCCCGCTTTCTAACTGCTGTTTTTATCAGGCATACAATTTGTTCAATTATTGTTTTGTTGTTTTATAAGTTATTAGCTACAAAATACACGGACTTAAGATGCGGTGCCTTTGGTGTATATTGGGAATATTACTGTACCTGGTGCTAATGGAGAAGATGTCGGAAGCTCAGCGCTCAGGTATGAATACCGCATGTCTCCCCCCTCTGGTTTATTTACCTTTTAGTGCTATGTGGTGCTATTAAAAGTATTTTAATGTCGTTTTGTTAAGTCGCCAACGATTGTAACGTTTCCAATATGATCGGTTTAGAAAAATGTAGGATGTTTTACTGTCTGGTTATTGTTAATGAATGTTTTTTCATTAACAAAAGATTGGCTAAGGACATTTTATATCTTGAACAAATTTGATCAGTCTTAATGGAATGTAAAATAACAGTCTCTTGTGAATGTATTACTAACTTCAGTAGGCCTATGCTTAAAATACTAAGGCATTTTGAGGACTCAGTCCAGTTGCCAAGATGGTTTTCGCGCTTGTCAGACTAGGAGATTCTTTTCTTGTATTATTATAAGCTGTTGTACATCACTTGTCGTTTAGACCAGCGATTCCCAAACCTTTTCATTCCAGAACCCAAGACAGGTATAATCTATCTTGAGACCCCCCAAAATATAATACATTTAATAATAACAAAGACAGAACCAAAAACCTGCGAGGGGTTAACATAACAAAACAGAGGAATATAATAACGTGACAAGACAGGACTTAGACTAACTACACTTAAACAAGACTAAAGTTAACATTTGACCTAGACTAGACTAAACTAGACTAGACTGGAACAGGAACTCTCCATACAAATCACAATGAACTAGCACAGGACAGAAAACACAGGGGCATTATAACGGGATCAATTCAAGAGGGGAACAGGGGCCGTTTCAATAAGGAGGTTCAACCAACTCCACGTTAAACCTTAAACTCAGAGTTTCTTTACTGAGAAAATTAGAAACCTTGAGTTTTTGGTTTCAGAACAGCTGATTTGAGTTAGTTTAGTTTACTCTGGGTAGGCTTACCCTGGGTTAAGCGCGTGCAACACAACTATAAAAAGCCATCATCAATGGAGTGCCAATATTACGATTCACCATGGCAACGGCACCCAAAAAAGCAACATGGCGGCACACTTTCCGCTCGGCATACAGTGGATTTACTGACGTCCTGAAAATGACTTATGTTTAAATGAATAAATTGATAAATTTACCAACTAACTAATAAATTAATCATTAAATGAATGAAACAACAGAAATAAGAAGGAAATAATAAAAAAATTGTCTGTTCTCACTCGCCATGAGTGCTCTAGTTACGCGAATGAGACGTAATGGTGTATCGGGCACCCGTAGGGCATCAGTCTCTATAACCTTAATCACTTCATTTCTGCATGTATGTCCGCGTTTATTCATTTCTTTATTCATGCACTTTATTTAAACACTTTATTAAGTAATTTCTCATCGTCCATAGAAAATTATGCTCTGATGTAGTACACATACAGTGGCTGATCTTATTGATGTAAGGATGGATGAGATATATTTTGATACATCTAATTCACTGCAAAGAAAAATGGTACAGTTTTAATAAAGATGCACAGGGAAATGACAAAATTCCACTCGGGTCCTAAATTGCTCTCCTGAAATCAAAGTACACCCCAATGAATTCATGCAGCTTCTTCATGAATCCTCTATAAAAGCACATATGACATATAAGTCACTGAGATTGTCTCTGTGTGATCATAATGTGTGTCATGAATGACTGTATTAATGAAAGAATGAATGACCTACACCACTTGCGCTTTAAAAGGGGGAGGAGTTTGAAATAAACTCTGGGTTTACCAAGGAATACCTGCTAACTACCAGTTTAGATTCACAGAGTAAGTAACTATGGTTACTGACTCGTAGTATAAGTTACCTCTCCTTTAGAAACGGGCTTGACTAACTCTGCTTTCTCGGGTTTGAC
Source organism: Triplophysa dalaica (assembly GCF_015846415.1). Classification (NCBI taxonomy): domain Eukaryota; kingdom Metazoa; phylum Chordata; class Actinopteri; order Cypriniformes; family Nemacheilidae; genus Triplophysa; species Triplophysa dalaica. The sequence continues at coordinate 7,543,375 of NC_079547.1, read as the reverse complement.
ATACCTCACATTCTGAATTGGAAAGCCCAGAGTTTCCCTCATTTTAGGGTTAATATACTCAGTTTTCACTAAATCTCCTTTCTGAAACGGCCCCCAGGTTCGGGCTGGAGAGGCGCTGGCCAAAGATGAGACCGGAGAAGGAAAACACAAAACAATTTTACAAAATGTGTAAATGACCAATTGGGGAAATCCCCAACAATTGATTGTAAATAGGGCTTGTGTGTCCATGCTCAACTGCACTGTTTGCTTGACTTCTGATGAATGCTGCATTGTGAATCATAAGGAACATTTATTCCATTACTTCACTGTAACAAAATGTCACTTCTACATGGGGTCATACTTGTTGAATAGTTTGTGATAAGATGATTCAACGTTTAAAACTCTTCAATTGTTCATTTAGAAAGATGCTACAGTCAGTTAAAAAAACATACAAATGTCGTGAAGGCCATTTAACACAAGTATTTCTAAAAAGGAGGTAAACTGATCCAATCCTTCTTATGCATTTCTGGTGCAATTTAAGGGGGCCATGCAGTGGTGTTTCATGCATTCTGACTTCTTTACGATGTTAAACGTGCTGTCTTCTCATGCTTAACATGGTCAACTTGTCAAAATACAAGATTGGACATATTAAATAGTATTTCTTTGCTTGATACAGTCCACCAGCATTTGTATAGGTGTCTGAAAGTTTTTATCTAATATGAAAATACGTTTCGTAACAACTTTTCTTACCCCCTTATTGGGCTACTCTCCTGGAAAAGCACCCCAACGGCAAGGCTAAAGAAATAACCTACCCACTCATCAACCGACGAGCGAGGAAGACCTGCTTACCATCAAGATTGGCTGGCTGTGGGCCTGCAACTGCAGCTCAGAAGTCGACGTGTGTTTGTTTGTTCACGGCATTTCATTGATGGATGTTATATAAACGGTGGATATTATGCTGGATTTGGAGATCGTTTGAAACTGAGCGGTCCCAGTGAAGCTGAGTTATATGTCTGTGTTTTGTTGGTAATCGGCGCGTACATGTATTATGTAAACAACAAAAAATTATAGTGAATCAATAGTGCAGGGATGATGTATTCCGATGATATTGTGTGTTGTGTGCTCGTGATTTAGTTCCTCCCCCAGCACACCCCCAGGAGGTCATAGTTTTCCGGAAATAATGGTACAGCTGTATCTATCTTTTATAAATGGGATCAAGCTAAGTACTAGATACAAAGTATGCAATATAACCAGTGTTGGGTGTAACTAGTTACTAAGTAATTAGTTACTTTATTTTAATTACTTTTCCCTTGAAAAAGTAAAGTAAGGGATTACTCATATGTTTTCTGTAATTTAAATACAGTTACTTTTGATGTTATTAAACTAAATACTTTGTTAATATATGCGTGTGCAATAGCGTAATTGACTTCAAAATTCAAAGTCTTATTTAAAATTCTGTGCTTTAATGTATAATTCTCACATTTGTAATACTTTGGTCAGTTAATAATATTATTTGAAAGAATTCAATAAGACATTTCATGTATATTCTTGAATCACTTAACTAATCAAGGTTGATATAAGATATAAAAAAGTAATTAGTAATGAGTAACTAAATACTTTTTGGACAGAGTAATTTGGACAGTAATCCAATTACACTATTGAATATGTAATGAGTAACTAGTAATTAATTACTTTTTCAGAGTAATTTACCCAACACTGAATATAACTCTATAGATACTCAAGATTAATATGAGATTGGCAGAAATTGCATGTATTTTAGCAGCTTAAAATTTGTTTTACTCAAGGTATCCCAACTGAATATGATTTTCTCCTGGAAGAATAATCCAGTCAGAGTTGTAATACCAGGTATCATTTTGCTTCCAAACGGTAGATTGGGAGTGAACTTCTGTTGTTTTTTTGAAGCTCCAAAAAGTGCATCCATCGATCAAAGAACTGCTCGACACGGCTCTGTGGTCTTAACAAAGGTCTTCTAAAGGGAATCGATGCGTTTGTTTAATATCAAAGCCTCTGGTTCACGCGCATTTGAGAGATGATGGAAACTAGACATCAATAGTTGTCAATGTGGATATTTCTCTTTAACAAACACATCCATTCGCTTGTAAATTAACCTATCCTGGGTTATTTTAACCCATTTGAGGGGCGCATATAAACTTTTGGCTGGGTTAATTTAACACAATGGTTGGGTTCATCCCTTCCCAAAGGAGGAGAAGCTTACACTACAACTAAGGCTTAAAATCTCTCATTGCTGGTCTGTATCCAAAGGTATGTACATTAGTGCTATGATCTGCGTTTAAGAACGGTTCTTTATAACCAGCAGGTGGTGCTCATTTACACAAGAACTGACTTTTCTGTTCTGACTTTTAAGTTACTTCTTTGTCCCTCATTGTAGCTGCATTAAGTCATTGAGATAATTATAAGTCCATTCTTTTGCGGTTAGCACTTTTCACAGGTTTCCTTTGACAGTTGTGTTTTTATCGCTAGGATATGAGCCTTTTTCCCTTGGAGATCCCCTTTATACACACAGTCAAAACACAATCTCGTGGGTGATATCAGTATAAGGCAGATATTAAATCTGAAAATATTTAACTGAAGAATTCTAGCTGAACAGTTGCACTGTACAATAAATAATAGTGAGAACCGATTTGGTGCTGTATTGAGCATCGATCACCCACCCATCACCCGTAAGACAGCCATAAGGGACAGTGGCAAGAAACGGTGTAATAGTAAAGTTAAAGACTGGTGACTCCCATTACTATGTTACTTTCGTGCAGCCTACAGCTGTGGTCGTCATTTAACATGAGGCTGAGCATCTGGCTGAACTGGACCTGGGTCTGTTGATCTCTGGTTTCTTTGGGTTCTTGAGGATGAGTCATGCAAGTGAAACAAGCTGATATTATGTTTGGCTAATGATGACACAGTATTTAGTCCAGACTTAATCTGACAGAGTGAATCCTAAACAAGATTATGAGGCTATAGAGTGCCACAGAGAAGATTTATAGACTTTTGGAAGATCACAAAAAATAAGATCTGTGATTAACAAATGTTAAAAGTTTTGAGTATGAAGATAATCGTTACAGATTAATAATTTATATTTTCGCAGCGTTAAAACAAACGGCAAAGGGAAAAAGCTAACACGAGGCTGTAGATCTCCAGATGTTGATGCACACAATCTGAACTCGGCCATTGTGGCAGCCATCCAGGAGAGAGCTAGAGCGGCTGAAGCATTGGTATTGACAGTGGTCAAACAATAATTTAGAACCAGGCTGTATAGACTTTACAAAACATACTATTTTAACATGATGGACAGCTGCTGTGCACCAGGATGCCGGAACAGGCGGGGGAAAGCAATGGGCAAATCATTTTATCATATTCCTAAGGTTCCCGAATCCCCGATAGTCGATTAAATGGTTAACTCCAATGAAATGTGCTAACCAACTCATGTTACCGGTATCTCTCCATTTCTGTCGTTATGATGCCAAATCCTAAACAAGACACGTGAGAGCAGCACTCGAGTAGTACAGCTGTGCAGTCGCAGTAGGCTCCTAAAACAACCCTATCGTGTCTGACCACCACGCATGGCTTCAATTGAAGGTCATTTCGTGTCACAAAAGACAGATGAGAAATGATTTGAAATGATTTTTAATCTGTTTATACTGTATTAAAACATGAAAATATTTAGAGTTTTTGTCAGCCACAGATCTTTTTTCCTGTAATTTACCAAAAACCCATAGACTTTGTGGCGGTGGAACCGGAAGTCTTACAGTGCTCACACATCCGGGGTTCATACATCAGTCAGAATTTTTTTTTTGATATTCTGGGTATTATTATCTGAACAGAATCTTGGGACCATAATTTCTGTAATATAATGGATTATAGTACAAAATAGAATATAGATAATTGTCTGGATTATAGTATCTAATGATGTCTTAATGATCCCTTTAAGCAAGTCATATTCTCAGACATGCAGTGAGAATTCGATAAAATGTCATTTTTTCCCCTTGTTTGTAATCTGCATTGAGTCAGCATCTGTCAGCAAGTGTGTGTTTTGTTTAACCAAAACACTTCTGTTAGCAGAATACAATTAGGCAATTGATTGATATGCACAAATATGCACATTTGACTACACATGGGAGGGTTTTTATGCATGCTAATCATGTTTTATTATGCAGAGATCTTCGTAAATAGCACATGGTACCTTTAAGGCATAATGCAAAATGGATGAAAGGATGCAAGATCTTTTCAGGGTTCAATGCAAAGTTTGCTAACTGGTGTCTTCATGTGTGGTCCATGTGTACTCAATAGCCTTAAAAGAAACAGCCCAGCTGAACAGGATAAGTGGGGCATAAGCTTAGTAAACACTTTGGCAATTAGGACAGCTGTTCATGTTGGGTAATGCGTTATTTGATGGGAGCGACTCAGTTATGGGCTCCCGTCCACCAAGTGGTTTTCCCACACTGTCAAAGAAAACTGTACATTTCTTTAAACGTCGGGGTTATCTTATGGGCTCTCTTTTGTATCTCAACAGGTTAAATTTAAGAACATCTTTCTCCAGAAAAAGAATGATCTGTTATGGTCTGTTTTGGTAATTGTTAATGTATAGTATGTACAAAAAGTAACACAAGTCTTTGTCTATTGTGTTTTATGAGAACTTGTGTTTTACTGTTAGAGCAAACAGGGGAAAAGGGAGAAAGATATACATTGTGCTTGTTAGTTGGCCAAGTAGCCATGGTGTGATCAGGGTGAGCTAAGAGCATGTGCACAGTGAACAGCTGGATGGACAGTTGGAGATTTTGAGCGAACATAGATTTAGGATGTTGGAAAACCGATGGGGCTGAGACATCCACCAGATCAGATATGCTGTCAGCTGCTACAGTACATGTCTTTCACTCATACCCACGCCGGACAGCCGTGCCAGCAAGAACAAATGCACTACAGTATGTTACTTTTCAGTACAACCAGTGGGGGACTGAGATGAAATGCAAAGCAGTTGCTCTTTTATCCACTGTAATTACAGTAATTACAACAGGTCTATTTAATACAATTGAGTAGATTTGAAAACAGCTGTTTATATTCGTTCTTACTGACGAGCATTTATTCAATTTAAAATGTCATTCAATCGTAATGCAGTAAACAGGAAGAACCAACATTACTTGAGCGAAAATGTTATTAAAGTCAAACTATTACTTTTATTTTTTTAATTGCTTATAACCACACATATTTTGCCCCCCATTGACTACCATAGTATCATAGTATTGAATAACAAGGTTGACACTGTCCAATACTGACAGACAAACACCTATACACACTTAATGTACATTCATTTTATAACAGCACATGTGAAACAGCACCAAAACAATGACAAAACTGCATGGACAAGTGAATGAGTATAAATATTGTCCTGGGGCTGGATTCACAAACATATTCTTAAGACAAAATATACGATTTTAAAATATAAGATTTAGATCAATTATAGGAAGTTTGTAAAAATGTTCCTAAATGCGATTCTCGATCAATTCTTCAGAAGTTCGCAAATATTTTGTTTAAGAACATCTTAATTTTTGTTCGCTAGAACAAAGGACATATTATTTGTCAATGATTACACTCACATGCACATGTGGTCTACTCATCTATACAATTACAATAAACTTTTTGTTTAACAAGTGCCTCGCATTCTTATATATAATAGCCTGTGATGTGTTAAAGGGTATTTTCTATTGCGTGTTTGTTAAAATGTTAGCAAGTGTTACAAAATTATATTTATTCTCATACTTTTTGTGTGTTACTACACCATAATATTTGTGATCTGGGCCGGATTATCCGCTATATTAATTCTGGCATGCGCTTCTCTAGCCCACTAACTTAATACATCACAGCTTTTTACGGTGAGTTGTTCTGCCATACGCTTCTCTTGCTAACTAACATACGAAATCACAGCTTTTTATGGTGAGCTATTAGATGATGTCGCGTCATGAACTGACAACAGAAACTGAAAATATGTTAATGAGAACGGCTTTTTTGTTGTAAATATAAGGAGTTGAAATACCCTTGCGGTTGTTTAAAATTTAAAAAGCTAAGAATATTTTTACAATTATTTGGTGGTGTTTAATTGCCAATTATGAATTTTATATTGATATAATGTTGATCAGTAACTCAGTAATATTGGTAAGGAAGGCTACTTTACCAAAATTTAGCATTCGTTATTAGATAATCCATAGTGCTTTTACATGCGTTGCAAATGTTTCCATACACACAAACATTATGATGTTGTAATATATGTGACCCTGGATCACAAAACCAGTCTTAAGTAGCACAGGAACATTTTAAGTAAAAGCCAAAAATATGTTGTATGGGTCAAAGTGATCGATTTTTCTTTTAAGCCAAAAGATCATGTTCCATGAAGATTTTTTTTGTAAATTTCCTACCTTAGATATATAAAAACTTTATTTTTGTGAGTGGATCACAGTGACCCTGATTAAAAACTTCAAAGGCAATTTTCTCAACATTTAGATTTTGTGGCACCCTCATATTCCTGAGTTTTAAACGATTGTATCTCAGCCAGATATTGTCCTATTCTCACTACTCATACATCAAAAGAAAGCTTATTTATTCAACTTTCAGATGATTTAAAAATCTCAATTTCAAAAAATTGACCTATAAGACTGATTTTGTCGTCCAGGGTCACATATAGGCTAAAGAAGTACTTTTAATACTTGTTAATGCCGTTTACTGTAACACATTATACGCTTGAGTCGCGAGGTGCTTGTTACACAAACAAAGTTTAACAAATGGACAAATTACTTTTATGGTATAGTCAAACAGAAAAACTATTAAAAACCAAGCCAATAAGTTAACGGTCCCTTTGGCTAGAAGAAATGTATATAAAACATGATTTGTCCGGATGGCAGTAATCTTTTTAAATCAAATTACTTTTTAAGGCCTTTCATTATTTTTTATCTTTTTTAATGATTTTATTAATTAAGTGTTTGCGGAATTGGGGAGTTTTGTGTGAAATGTGTAATGTATTGTTATGTGTTATGTTTATGTCAATGTATTGAACCATGCCACCAGTGTCAAAGACAATTTTCTGCTCTGTGACAAACAGAATGGACAATAAAGTTAATCCAATCAATCCAATCCAGTGTATAAAACATTTTTGTCAAGGTCCAGGCCTTCCTGTTCTGAGTTTGTTCCTTGTGGACAGGACGTGACACTACCATGACTGGTGTGTGTTTTGTCTTGTTTGGAGACAGGTGTCATTGGTTTTCACATTCGGCGCGTGTCTTCCGTGTAGCTCCGCCCCCTTGTTTCTCTGTTAGTCTCCCATAAGTGTTTCAACTCCCTCACCTGTTTCCCTTTAGTGTTTTATCTCTGTCACCTGCCGGTCACCTCACTTTTGTAATTATCTCTGGTTAGTTGTTCCCTATGTTAATCCTTTTTGTTTCACTGTTCCTTGTCGGATAGTTGTCGCCATTCATGTCGTTTCGTGTTTATGCCTCCTCGTGTGGGATTGTTGAAGCCTCTTCGTCTGGGATTGTTCCTGTTATTTTTACCCCCTCGTGGGTTTTATATTGTTCCTGCTATTTTTACCCCTTTGTGGGTTTTTTTTCCCATTTTGTCAAGCTCCCTGTTATTTTTACCCCCTCGTTGGTTTTGTTTTCTCTGTTTTGAGTTATTAAAATATTTTTTGTTAAATCTTACCTGCCTGCGCCTGGGTTCTGCCAATCTGTACCGTGACAATTTTACCTTTTGAGATTTAAGACAATCTTTATTTTGAAATGATATTTATGACTCTTTTTTTTCTTATGAAGATCAATCTTGAGAAAAATCTTAAGAACTGTGTTTTTCAGGAACACATAATTTTTCGAATATTTTGGCAGTTAAGAATAATTTTCTTCCTAATAATGTTTTGTGAATCCGGCCCCTGGTGATGAAGAGATCGCAGCCTCAGACGTCACGTCCACTGACTGTTGGTTAAATGTCTGCTGCATAAGGCACACTTTTCTGGAAACACTTCAGCATGTTCGAAGTCGTCATCTGATTGGTTGAATTTAACAAGATTTCCGGGAGACATGCGTGTCGCGTTCTTTAACGGTCCGGCTAGAAACAACACGAAGCCGTCTAAACTGTAAGTAAGCTGTCGTGTTTACAACAGTTGCTATAAGAATTCATCACAATCGTCTTAACGCTTAATTCTTAAAAGTATGGAAGGTTCACGGCATAAATGTATAATAATTTTGTTGCAATTAACTTTTGACACGTTCGTGAATTTACACCGGTCTGTTACTGCGGGAACATTTCCACGCTTCTAAACATGACGCAGCACAAAACGAAACGTGATTTGTTGCTTTACCTGTCAGTCATATGCCCTCTTGGGCGGGACTTGGCCAAGACAGCGGCAATAAGTTCCAGACCTTCAGTATGAAACATTTGGTAAGAAAAATCCGGATGGTCTATTACTTCAGCCAAGATTCATGAGTGTGGAGCAAATGAACACTTCTCTATACGTTTATGATTCCACGGGAGCTGAGCAACGGTCAAATTTCAAAAGTAAATAAAATATGCATAGCGGAAAACTTTAAGGCGGACGTCCGTTTTTAATGTAAGTACCAATAAATTAATTTCTCGTGACTGAATAATTTTAGGTTGTTGTTATAGGTCAAAGAGCATACGGGTCACATGACCATAAAACATGGCGGACGCAGTATGTCCGAAATGTATTCATACTGCTCCCACTCCCACACATACTATATAACGTAATGTTAAGACAACAATACAAATTGTAACAGGGGTTTACAGACAAAATTAGATAATGCGTTATGGAAATTAATCTAATATCAAGACAATAGACGGTTGACCAGCCCTGAGTGGCGACATCACTACACGCATTCTAAGACCGTGCTGAAAATTCCGAGCCGAGAACAGTTTGTGATCATGACGTGGAGTACTAGGCTAAAATAAAAATATTACTCTGTATTATTCATTTCTGTGGCATCTCTTACTACTGAGGGACACAAATAGCATTCATGACCGTCATATGCACCAGAAATTCACAAGTCATATTTTCATCAGAAAAGGATTATAGATCATATTTGAAATACCTGTCTGAAAATATCTCTAACTTACCAGTAACGTAACTTTGTTCTTAAAATTTGTGGGGACAAAAACAATTAATACTATAATAAATAGTTTCTATAACTCGTTGGGAATATTTATCATATAGGCTATAGGGGGCGGTCCGTCCATTGCCTACTCTACTTCAAGCTCTCACTCAAGCTCTCACAGTAGCCTATGTGATTCCTCACATGTCATTCGTGTAAGGTCACTTGGCTGTTGCTGTGCATTACACTTAAAAAACAGTTTATTCCTTTGACAAAAAAATGTAACTTGTTCGTTGGTTTATGCGTTTTTGTACTTTGACTCTGGATGCATAAGCAAGCGCGCGAATCATGCACGCATTTTATTCTGGCTGTGTTTCTGGAGTCTCGGCCCATAAGTCGCGAAAATAAATTAAGTGTGAGTAATGGGAGAAATAGAGAAAGCGCCTGTGCCTTAATGGCCCCTAAACCATGCACACCTTCCGCAAGCATTTCTTACAAAAAGTGGTGGGGACCTGTCCCACCTCTCCCACCTGCAAATTACACATAACTTACTGTATAATGTTAACAGCCACATAGGGGTCTTAATGACAAACACTTTTTGTCTCCAGAAAAATACTCATTGTACGTTGCTGGAAGGAACTAAATTAAGTCTGCATGATGCATGATGGATTTGGACATTGTCCCTGCAACAAAACATTTGCTCCAGTTGTCCTTGCTCTTCCTCTGGAAAGAGGATAAGGAAGTTCTTTTTCTATATCTTTCAATATTTCATAGTCCCAAAACAGCAAATGGTGTATATCTGCTCACACTAATATTTGAAGTTTTTTACTTCTTACCTAATTTTTTGGTTGCTTTTTCTTAAACTCTTTCATCCCTATTTTCCCACTTACTTTTCCTCCTTTTTTCTTTCCATTTCCTTTACCCACTTCTCTCCTTCTTTTTCTTCTGTGTTAATATTTTTAGGGCATTGGTTAAGAAAAAATACAGTACCACAAATTGATTCTAATGCCAAAAAAGAAAAAAACAAAGATTGAGCTGCACATCTGTTCTCGCAGCGGGTCAACAGACACATGGACCGTTTGGAGGGGAAGTGGAAATGACCAATGAGGTCCACCTAACATTAGTTAGAACACGCCTACTCTCTCTCTCTTTTTTCTCTGCCCGGTTGTTTGTTTCTGTCTCTGTCACAATCAGACGGGGAAGAAAGGAGTGCTATATTGCAGGGCAGCATTGGTTCGGTTTCTTTGGCAAGTAACTCATGAAAGCATGTTCTGAATGACTTACTCCCCACAAGGACTAGTGTATATGCAAAGATGAGGTTCAGGCAGGGCTTGTCCCTCCTGTTGATTCTTTATGTGGCACCTTTTGATGCCTGGTTGTGGAACAGTCCTGTTGTGACAAAGGCCCCAGACGTGGAAGAAGACATTTCTGGAAGTAAGGAGGAGAACATTGCTGGCGTCGGAGCGGAAATCATTGATGTTGCCAGCGGCATCAAGGAACTTGTAAAGAACTGGGACCAGAAGCCAAATGTGAATGAGGCGGGATCAGTGAGGACACCTGGCATCTCCGAGAAGCTTGGCCATATCAAAAAGGGTAATGCTAAGTCTTTATCTGAGGGAGTAAAACATGAAATAGATGCTGGTGCCAGTGGATCAGGCTCAGGGCAAACTTTTGATTTGGCTCAGGAAGGCAGAGCGACCAACCTTACGGGAATGTGGGTCAATGACAGCAGTTTAAGCATATTTAGCTCCCCTGCTCTTCCTAAGGACTCCAGTACCTGTTTACAGAGAGGTTCTGATTGGCCTTTCTGTTTATCCCATGGTGCAGGCACATTTTCTGTCCCTAATTTTTTTAACCACACCCGATCAGAGGATGTGGCTGCTGTAATGAATGAATGGGGTTGGCTCCTGCGATCAGGCTGCCACCATGGTTTGGAATGGTTTTTTTGCTTACTGTTGGCACCAAGATGCCATCAGCCTTCTGAAAGATTCGGGGTAGCCTTGCTGCCCTGCAGGACTTTTTGTGAGGTGCTGCTGGACAGCTGCTGGACAGTCCTACAGGAGAGGGGCCTGCCTTTGGCCTGCCACACCCTCCCCGAAAGACCAGATCCCAGTCAGCCATGCTTTACCGTTAGTAACGACAAAGGTAAAACTGTGATGCATTTCAAAGCTGTGCCACTTTTATCATCTGTATGTGTTGTTTCTTAATGTGCATTCTATCGTGAGAGGCACAGATCACTCCATCTCAGCCGGTCATGAAGTCGCTCTGCTCTGCTGCTGCTTTGTCAGGGCTCAGACCAAATACGATGCTTACCACCAGAGAGTTTACCCATAAACCACTGCTGTAACATCTACATCCATGACACATGATGTGAAATCATCAAAATTATTTGCATGCATGAATACTAACGACATCATCATTCACATTTGAGGATTCCATTTACTTTCTGATGTTTAATAATTTTTGCTTGATAGATTTTTGTAATCTGTGTATATTGGCTTGCATGACTTTGCTAACCAGAAAATGATCAGGCAAAGTGTTCATTCTGTAGTCTATTTACACAGTATTAGGGGTTTGATATTTTTTAAATGCTGCCTAAGATCACAATAAGACAAAATATTTCTGTGCAACAATTAAACATGTCATCTGTATCGTAAATTTGTATTGTATTGTAAATAGCCCCACTCGCTGGTATACTGCTCTTTTTGAGGGCACCGCCATTTTCAGTGCATGTTTTTAGAATTAATGGTGGATATTATCAAGCGAACACTGTCAAAGTTTGCTGTAGTTTTGCAACAGGTTTGCAAGTAACTTACTGTTGATTTAATAACTACTACTTAATATACTTTTCTATTAGAACTGTTTAAACTTTAATTTTTAAAATTAAAATTGTGACTTAAGATTCAAAATGAGCAAGAAGAGGTCTCATAACAGGCATTAGCAAAGCAACACTACAAAAAATGACATTCTTCCGAAGCACTTTTGTCTTGTTTTCTTGTAAAAATATTTTAAAACTTCTTAAATTACGATACATTTACATAACAAGAAAAATGACCTAGGATATTTAGTCTTGTTTTATGAAAGAAAATATAAGAACTAAGTAAGTATATGTTTAAAGCAAAATTGTAAATTCACTGGAAAACCAAAAGTTTTACAGTGTGCTCATTCAATCCCATGATGCACTGCAATAACAAGAATACAGCTGATGTACACTCACAGCTAGTCCCTATACCCATCGATTGTGAGGCTCAAGGTGAGTTTTAGACATCCTATGCTTTCCCTCTTCTGGTCCATTTCATAGGTGGTTTAAGACTGGATTTAAGAAATATTGATTTTGTTTAATACATTTACTGATGTAAAAGTTGTTATTACTGTACATTATGAGATGTTTTATCATGTTTTGAGAACATTATTACATTATGAATGTTTTGTTATATATTAATGCAACAGTTAATTCATTCTGCGCAGTTATTACATTATAAGTTGCTACAGATGATTTTAAGGATCTCTGTCACACCGAGACAGTTAAATTGATTTCCACCATTACAAATAATGGAAGCATTCTTGTCACACACATTCACAGTTGAGAGCTTAATCCAATGCATATGTGAGATCTGTTCATCGCCTGAAGCCGGAATGACTATTTTCCCATATTTTCCAGTAGTGATTTATGTTGCTGCCTCAGTAGTTGTGCATGAACAATACAGCACTCTGGGATGCTCTATACTGTAGAGCTCAGGCATGTGTGTTGGAGATATAGAGTGGGCATTCAGACAAAGACACAGCTTATTGTGGCTCTGTGTTAAAAAGCGCTGGTTTTGCATGCTGGGTAAAACAAGGTTCCCTCTGAAAATGACCAGATAAGGGGCAAAAAGCCATGAGGTGGGTCAAGAAACTGTCTTCTTCCTTGGCTGTGAGGGACATTTTTTTGGAATGATGTGCAAAGAATTTTGAAAGAAAAAGAATTCATTGTGAAGACAGATGTTGGGAAAATCTGAGAAGAGATTTATTTATTTGTCTCAGACACAAAGTCTTTCTTGATCATATAATGGTTTATGACTGATGCAGGCTTAGCAGTATAATGGTGATGTACTGTAAGATAGGCTAGCTTTTTGAACTAGCGCTGTGGTCCCAAAGAAGACACCATGGTCATATATTTAATATGATAATAACTTGGAGTAAACTAAAAGCAGCTGCTGAAGAGGAAGCTATGATGTAGGCCATGATTAAGGATGTAGGAAAGATACTGTAAACATACTTATGTAACGATTACAGATTTAAACTACAGATCTCAATTACGAGCAACATTAAAAGCATATATGGTTAATATTCGTCATTTACATCTATTAATTCTATATTATGAAACAAAGGTGTACTAACAAACAAACCCACTGAAAATCCTATAAAAAACGGTAATATTCCGGCAGCCGGGGCACCAGAAAATAAAATGACAAGTTTTCATTTAAAATTTGAGGTTAATTTCTGTAATTTAACGACACCGAAAAAATATGTAAAAAAATGTGTTAAAAAAACATTTTTTTTTTTAAATTACAGTTATTTTAAGTCTATGAAAAAAAGAAAAACTGGATCATAAATATGAATAAATAAACATTTCTAATTAAAAAAAATGATCATGCCATTAAATTTTTTTAGTAAACTTTGAGTTTTGCTTTGTCCACCATTCTTTAATAATTCATCAAAACATTGTCCAACCTTGTCAGGCACTGTTTAATGGGAGTAGTTTTGTGCCGGTCATTTTCTAGAGTAACTACTTAAGAACTTTTTGTGTTATCTTTTTGGGAAGCAGGGAGCATGAACGTCTATCTTAATTAGGTCTCCTGGGGGTCTCTTGAGCTATCAGTTCCCAGGACCCTCTGGTTGCTATCTACTATACTACCATTTTAGTCTTAATAACCCTTCCAGCTGTAAGGGATCTGTCGACCTTCATGTCATTTAGGAAAATAAGAACTTTTTATTTGTATGTAATTTGGTGCATTTTACAGATGTTTCATTTTTTTCAGCTGTCCATATGGTTATATATTTATTCAAATATTAACATTACATTGATTTTGTATCACCCTTTTCTGTATTAGGTGTTACTCTAGAAGCTTATTTTTGTATGTAGTATCATCCTATCACATGTTTTCTACACATGTTGGGGAATGTCTGATACACCAGTGGCCATTAATCTTTAATACCCCTAGGGACAAATAATTATCAGGATATTAAAATGAATTACAACTCTGCACATGCACCATGGGAACAATTGTTTTTAACAACAAGAAATAAGATACATTTCTTATAGTCCATAAATTTACATACCATGAACACTAGTTTACCTGTGCTTTAAATCCTATTTACTATTTAGTAGTTTCCTGAAAAATAGGTTTTGCTTATGTCTTTATTTTTTTTAAATCACTAGGCTCTTTTTAGGCACTTATAATGTCTTGTGTTAATGTTTATGGGACATCATTTAATGAATGACATAGCAATGACATCACGGTCTCTTACTATGTAATCTACTCTCTCACTCGCATAGTTTATAGTCCAGACTTTAGTTAACTGTATAGATGGCTCCACCTTCATTTTACTGTACATGAACAGGTGGCAGGTCCATCAGGATTGTGTTTTGGATGTGTGAGGTGGGATGAAGAAGCAAGTGGGAACATCTGGACTAAATAATGGGCCAGCTGTATTCCCATAATCCCCAGTGTGAGTGTTTTGAAACATGGTGACACATAAACACAAGAATGAACTGAATGTTGGCCGAGTGGGTGAGTGACTGGACAGCCGTGGCAAATGGGGATCATAGTGTAGTGTGGAAAAGTCGCTGATCTGCCACTGCTGTCGAAACATGACCCGGGAACTGGATATCCCGTTCCCACAGTCAGATGTGCTAGCCCAGTTCGGCCCAAATCGGACAGGCAATTTTTATTTAAGATGTCGCTTTCAAGTGTACAGCTTTGTAGTACACACTATTTCGCATTTTGTCCAATGTTAGACAAGTATGCTGATGTTCAGATTCGCCTGTGGTGTCTGAGCGATGCAGCTGTGCTAATATTTGGAACGATAGCACAATTTCCAATGTTGTAAATCACTAAAGTAAAGACTGACAGAATTTGAGAGGTGAAACTAATTGTTGAAGACAAGTTAAGAAAACCTAATAAAATGATAATAATAATCTTAATAAATATCTCTGTTCTGCTAAACACAAAGGAAGATATTTGTAAGAATATCAGTAACCGATCAGATCTCACCCCCATTGACTCCCATAGTATTTATTTTCCCAACTATGGCAGTAAATGGGGGACAAGATCTGCCTGGTTACTGACATTCTTCCAAATATCTTTCTTTGTGTTTAGCAGGACAAAGAAATTCATACAGTAAATGATGACAGAATTATAATTTTTGGGTGAACTATCACTGTAATAATTACAGTAATCTATACTATTTGGATCAGTTACAGCTGTAAACTAAATGATGTAGTAGTGAACATCTGGTTGTTAAGAGTGGAATATGCAGTATGAAAATAAAAAACGTTGATTTTTGTTACGGTTAGTTTATATGTACACTACAGTTATTTTTATATTAACAATAATTTAGTTCATCTTTAAAAATTAGAAAAGTTATGAACAATTATAAAATCTAACATTTGCAAAATACTAAATGACATATACACTGACCAAAACTCAACACTTACTTGTTTTTGCCCCTATTTACATGAGCTGAACTCAAAGATCTAACACTTTTTCTATGTACACAAAAAGGCCTATTTCTCACAAATATTGTTCACAAATCTGTCTAAGTCTGTGTTAGTGAGCACTCCTTTGCAGAGATAATCCATCCACCTCACAGGTGTGGCATATCAAGACGCTGATTAGAATGATTATTGCACAGGTGTGCCTTTGGCTGGCAACAATAAAAGGCCACTCTAAAATGTGCAGTTTTCCTGTATTGGGGGGGTCCGGGGCGTCCGAAAACCAGTCAGTATCTGGTGTGACCACCATTTGCCTCACGCAGTGCAACACATCTCCTTCACATAGAGTTGATCAGGTTGTTTCTTGATTGTGGCCTGTGGAATGTTGGTCCACTCCTCTTCAATGGTTGTGCGAAGTTGCTGGATATTGGCAGGAACAGGAACACGCTGTCATATACGCTGATCCAGAGCATCCCAAACATGCTCAATGGGTGACATGTCCGGTGAGTATGATGGCCATGCAAAAACTGGGATGTTTTCAGCTTCCAGGAATTGTGTGAAGATCCTTGCATGCTGCAACATGAGGTGAAGGTCGTAGATGAATGGCACAACAATGGGCCTCATGATCTGGTCACGGTACCATACCATTAACCCACCCCCACCATGGGCCACATGTTGACATCAGCAAACCACTCAACCACACGTCTGCGTCTACCATCTGCCCTGTACAGTGAAATCAGGGATTCATCCGTGAAGAGAACACCTCTTCAAAGTGCCAGACGCCATAGAATTCGAGCATTTGCCCACTCAAGTCGGTTACGACGACGAACTGCAGTAATGTCGAGACCCCAATGAAGACGACAAGCATCCAGATGAGCTTACCTGAGGCGGTTTCTGACAGTTTGTGCCGAAATTCTTTGGTTATGCAAGCCAATTGTTGAAGCAGCTAGTGGCTGGTCTCAGACGATCTTGTAGAAGATGCTGGATGTGGAGGTCCTGGGCTAGTGTGGTTACACGTGGTCCGCGGTTGTGAGGCCATTTGGAAGTACTGCCAAATTCTCTGAAACGGCTTTGGAGATGGCTTATGGTAGAGATAACATTCAATTCACGGGCAACAGCTCTGGTGGACATTCCTGCAGTCAGCATGCCAACTGCACGCTCCCTTAAAACTTGAGACATCTGTGGGCCATTTTAAAGTGGTCTTTTATTGTGGCCAGGCTAAGGCACACCTGTGGAATAATAATCATGCTGTATAATCAGCATCTTAATATGCCACACCTGTGAGGTGAATGGATTATCTTGGCAAATGAGCAGCGCTCACCAACACAGATTTGTAAACAATAATTGAGAGAAATAGGCCTTTTTTGTACATAGAAAAAGTCTAAGATCATTGACTTCAGCTCATGAAAAATGGGGGCAAAAACAAAAGTGTTGCGTTTATAATTTTGGTCAGTGTATATTAAAACTAGCACATTTATAATAAGCAAGTACTACTAAATAAACCAACTAGTTGGATTTACCCATTTTTTAAAGTTCGTTTTAGGTTAGTTAAGCAAAAAAATGCACACAATTTTGAAGTGAATTTACTTTTAAAATATGTGCAAAAATAACTAAATCCAAATAGTTTTTTTTTCAGTGAACACGTACTGTAATCTTAATTGTGTTTATCATAAGGTTTTCTTGAAATGTTTGTAAATTTATATATTCATCATAACTATTTCAATTTCACGCATGGAATTTTCTACCCATGCCAGGGACTCAATATGCCTCAGTATCTTTGAATGCGTCTCCTTATTGCTTAAGCAAAAAATAATTGATTATAGAGTTTACTGTCAAATGTGAATAAATGGAGAATATGGTGAAAACTTCACCCTTGCAAAATATGTTTGGGCATTGCCCCAAAAACAGGAAAGCCTTTGTCCCCATTGTTCCCCCTTTTCCTCTGGAAAGGGGATGAGGAAGTCTACTGCAAAAAATAGAAGTCTTGCTTTAGTTTCTGGCCCAAGGCGTCACCGCAGAAAACAGATGCTGATAATGGGTTCTTGCTGTCCAGAGACATTGACTGTGGCTCTGTTTTTTTCTCTCTCCTTTTTTTGTTAGGATGGAGGCCACTGGAGATCTGCTCACATTAGGCTTAACTCTTATACAATGTAAATGTAATGTAATGTGAGATGTAATCCTGTGAAAAAGCTGGGGCGCCAGAAATAAACCGTTAAATAACAGTTTTTCCCTGAAAAATGACATCACCACTCTCATCTCATCTAAGCCTCTTCAAGATGTATAAATTAACTGCAAATTGCTTTCTTTTTTGCTTGCCACTATGCCATTCACATCATATCATTTCAGACATGCATTTGAAAATATAGTTTAAATATACAATAGTTAAAAACAGTTTGAAATAACCTTTGTTATGTGTAAAACTTTTAATTTAGACCTATGAGTATTATCTATAAAGTTTGGTCTACTTGATCTAAATATAGTAACATCCCTTAATTCCTCTGCGAACCATGAGAATGGAGAAATCTTAAAATTCACATAATCAGCATACTAAATTTAGTCTAATTCTCCAAGGTCGTACTATAATGCACCCTCAGAGTTTTGTTCCAATGTGTTTTACTATTTTTCCCTAGCTTGGGGTGAAGAACAAAATTAAAGTCCTCTTAGTCTGAGAACAAGAAAAAAAAAATGTTATCCCTTAGAGAGTAGCAGAGTCACGTTTATTTTAAATGTATTTTTCTCTTAAAATTGTAATTGTTTTACAAAAGAATGTCTTATATTGCCTCTTAAGGATGCTGGGAGCTCATTAGTAGTAACTGGATGTAGACTGAGACCAAAATCACCAAATAATACATTCACTTTTGTTAAACTGTCCTCATATGCTTGCAAAACTTAACATGCAAACTGATTCTGGGTATTTTTGTGTCTATAGAAGAAAGTGGAATTTCTCTGCCGCAACTTATTGGGGACACACCACCACACATCCCCCGGGTGCTCGGCCCAAATGGTCAAACCGCATATGTTTTTGATAAGGACACCAATTCAAGGCAGATAGCACGAGCCCACCTTCCCAGTACCTTTTATCGAGACTTCTCAATTGTCTTCCACTTGAAGCCCACTTCTGACGATGCCGGGGTGATCTTCTCCATCACCGATTCCATCCAACAGATCATGTATGTAGGGGTCAAGCTCTCGGCTGTGAAGGACGGCAAAAGGAAAGTTATTTTTTATTACACGGAGCCTGATTCGGATGAATCTAGAGAGGTGGCCAGCTTCGAGGTGCCACACCAGCCTGATAAGTGGAGCCGTTTCTCTTTGGGTGTTAACCTGGATCAGTTGTCTTTCTATGGGGACTGCGATTCTGCCCCCAAAGTGGTCAAGTTTGAGCGCTCATCTGATGAAATGAAGATTGAGGAAGACACTGGCATCTTTGTGGGACAGGGTGGGACTGCTGACCCGGACAAATTTCAGGTATCGTCGGGCAGTCTCATTTATTAACAAAATTCGTGCACTTTCATATAGAGTGAAGTTGAATAT
Organism: Triplophysa dalaica; assembly: GCF_015846415.1. Taxonomy (NCBI): domain Eukaryota; kingdom Metazoa; phylum Chordata; class Actinopteri; order Cypriniformes; family Nemacheilidae; genus Triplophysa; species Triplophysa dalaica. Next base: position 7,524,046 of record NC_079547.1, on the reverse strand, counting down.
TTCTAAAAAATGATCTAATATTGTGATTTTATAGTATTTGTGTGATATGTGTGTGTACAAAGTCAAACATGTCGACAACTATTTAGATGGTCCTCTGTAGAAAAAACTTTCATATAGGCAAATGATTTTTATTACAAAGATGTGTATGTGTTCAGAAAATAAAAATCTATTATATTTCCATGATAAACTTCCTGTAGCTCAGTGGTAAGACCATAGGTTAATGCAATGTAAGTCGCTTTGGATAAAAGCGTCTGCCAAATGCATGAATGTAAATAATATAATGAAATTAACCTTTTTGTATATGCTTCTCTAGGGTCTGATCTCAGAGTTGCGGGTGGTTGGTAACCCAAGGGTTGCTGCGCGTCATTGTGATGAAGCAGATGACGATTATGATGATGATTATGATTATGTAAGCTGCAAAATATTTTTTCTGCAAAAAGAAAAAAAACTTAATATTTGAATGTCATTATATTAGTATACAAAAAAGCTTTTCTTTCTGACTTTTTTTAAGGAATGATCTTGAAATCATGTTATGTGTGGATTGAGAAACTTTTTTATTTTATTTTTGAGAGTTGTTACATTCTGGAATCAGTATTATTTATATTTTCATGAAACTGACAGGAGAGCATTGCTTCTATTAACCCTTGTGTGGTGTTCATATATTTGTTACACAGCCGTTGTTTGTGGGTATAGTGGACCCGCTGCAGTTTTGGGTTTTAAATTCAACACAATCAAACACTTTATGTTAAAATAATGAAAAGATGTTTACTTCATCCCAATTACAAGCAATATAAACAGCTGGATCACATTTATGAATTTAAGTGCTCCGCATTTTTTTAGCAGGAACAGCAGGGTGAGAAACAAAAAACTCACACTGACACACAATCTCTGACTCTCACAAAGAAACACACACAGACATACTTATAGGAGCCCCAGACATTAAGAGGACACAATGATGGTACACGAACCTACAGTGTCCACAATTTTATAAGCCCCGTTTCCATGGACCTGAACATGCTGTATGTTATATAAATGTGTAGGGGCGTGTACAGTGTGCAGTCATTGAAAATGTGTCCTGATGTATCTTTACAGAAAATAACCCAAGGCCAATGAGTTTGAATTTGAAAAATAATTAATTCTATCATTTTTCTTTTGAATAAAAAATGAAAACGGGTGACACAGATCCGAACACCATACAAGGGTTAAAAAATACACTATTACTTTGCACTGACATCATTTCTGGATATCTTTAAGATGGCTGATATAACTAAATATTCATAGTTGTCGTGAGGAAAAAAGTTAATGGTTTTCATTATTTTTAGGGTTCAGGGGGCAGTGGAAGTGGAATGGTGGACACAAAAGAGAAAGAATACCACGCAGTATGTATTATAGACATCTCTTTTTCTATCTCTCTCTTTCTTTCTTTCGTATTCTGTTATGATCATTATCAAACAAGTTAACCTTAAATACTGTGAATAAGTACTGTTGTTAGGTAGTTTTTAAAATAACATTTGATGCCCAACTCAAAATATGTGCTTGACTTGACATTTTATCTGTTTTCTATTTCAATAAAGGCCTCAGTTTTGCAGCCCCTGCCTCCACCACCTGTTTCTACGATGAACCGCAAGCCAAAGCTTGACATAGATGATCATCAGAAAGAGACGGGTCTGTAGGATTACTCTTATTACAAATTACTCAAATAAAAAATGTCTGACCTTCAGTCTAACTCTGATATCTGATCTTCATCTAACTCACCAAAATAGGCAATTATTCATTATATAAAAAATATTCATTGTAAAAATACATTTGGCCTGGTGCTGACTGCAGTGATAGCAGCAAACTTACTGTCAACACCTACTGTAGCCTATTCTATGAACTCTCTGTTGAATGTATTCTGAAAAACTATTTGAAATAAAAACAACTATGATAATAATAATTTGCGGCATGAATTATATTTGTTTAGTGAAATTAGCAATAGTGACAATCTGCTATCTATATAAATTTGGCGCCATCTTTAGACATGTAGATGACACTACAATGTGGTTGCTTAAAGGGATAGTTCACCTTCAAAACGAAAATTCAACCTCTTATCATTTCAAACCTGTATGACTCTGCAGAACACAAAAGAAGACATTTTGAATAATGTAGGTAACAGAAAACCGGTTTGCATTGGTTTTGTGTCCATACAATAGAAGTCAATGGGGACCAACGGTTGCATATTAAATCGTCTTTGTCTAAGATGACTCCATAATATTTTGCCAGGTGTCTCTGATACTACGGGAAATAAAGGACAAAGGGAAAGAAGGGGGACCAAGAAGACCTGGGTCTTAAAGGGCCAAAGGATGACTTGTCAGCTAGTGAGACTACATTCTCTAGCACAGGCGGAACCCGTAGAGAAAAGGTGATGCTGTGTTTTTGTTACTTTGATAGTTTCAGATAGCATGCATAACAGATTGTAATAAAAAAAGAAGTAAAAAGACCATTAGATCACTTATATTGTTAATAATAAGAGGCTGGAAAAGCAATTTTCATAGTAAATGATACATAAACTGAAGTGGTTTGTAGAGGTGATGATAACATATAGTGACAGGTATGTTAATCTGTGTCATTTTGCTTCTTTAGAGTTGTCATAAAGAAAAAGGAATGAAGATATACCAGACCAATTTTAAACACTCTCCACCAGAGTTATGTTTTTAAGAGCTGTTGTCCATTTCTCTGTATAGGATACAGCTGGGTCTGAATATCCTGGCCCTAAAGGTGATCGTGGACCTCCAGGGCCTCCTGGGCCTCCTGGACCCCAGGGTCCGTTAACAGAATTGGTAGACACCGGGGACAAAAAAGTGGTGAAGATGCAGGGTCCAATGGGCCCATCTGGACCACCAGGACCAGAGGGTCCGTCCGGTCCCCGCGGCCCCCAGGGGAAATCAGTAAGTATTGTAAACGTCAATTGACATCCAAAGAGGACAAAAAAGAATCAAATAAGAGATCTAAACAAAGTTCTGTTTTTATTTTGTATAGGGTGATCCAGGAAAGGAGGGCAAACCTGTGAGTGTTCGGGACTGTTTTTTACAATGCTTGTTAATTAGAAATTGTGTGTGGAGTTGTGTGTTATTTTGTTATTATTTTTTTATTTAATTAATTAATCATTTACATAATCATTTAATATCTTGCTTAATTTTTGAATATTTTTCATTGATATTGTCTTATTATTTATTACCTGCATGTTTTTATGTTTTGTTATTGTTGTTGTTATGGCTATTGCTATTTTTATTATTATCGTTGTTGTTGTTGTTCACACTAAGATTGTGTCTGTTTACACCCTTTTTACACTCTGCTTTGGTTTTACCATACAGGGCTCTGAAGGACCTCATGGTTTTCCAGGAACACCTGGACCTAAAGGGCAGAAGGTGCTTTGCCAGATCCGATTAAATCAATATTTTTTGTGTTTTTAACATATTTTAAATATATATTTTTTTACAAATTATACTTTAACAGCATCACATGTGTTTTCCTTGTATGGTCAGGGAGAGAAAGGTGAAGGACAACCAGGCCCAAGAGGTCTACCTGGGCCACCTGGACCATCCATCTTAGACAGAAATGTGAGCTTAAATTGTTTTAATGCAATTCCAGATTGTACCGGATACAACAGAAGGAAATATTAAGCTGTGTGTCTTACAGCCTAGCATGATCTTTTATGTTTCAAGTTTTGTGTGTGTTTCCTTTTCAGGCCTTTGTGGATATGGAAGGTTCGGGGTTGCTGCCGGTATGTTTTAGATATGCTTTAATCAGCTCCTCTGTGGCCAGAACTGGTTACTTAAACATTCATATCAAATTTATTTGATTCAGCATGTTCTCATCTTTTCAGGGTGTTTGTGGTCCTCCCGGCCCACCTGGACCTCCTGGGCCCCCAGGACCTGGTGTAGAATCAGAATTTAATGGAGCTACTGCTTCCCCTCAACTAAATGGAGGCCCTGGGCATGCTGTACGAAATTATCCTTTCATTGTCTATTATAATATATTAACCAAGGTCCTCAGAAAGAGTTATAGTGTGACCTAAGCCTAATGCATTCATTTTTACATTTATAATATTTAAGTTATTTATCAATGAATGGTGTTATTTAGGTAGTTCGGATAAGCGGTAGAAAATGGAATGGAATGGTGTTATTTATTCCATGCCATGCAGGAAGCACTTTTCAGGATTTTTTGTGTTTAGTGCAAATAGAAAATAAACTGCTGTTCCGTTTTATTCAATTCTACATGATATAATTGTATAGTTGATATAGCTTGTTTATTTTTATGACTCAGGGGTCTCCAGGTCGACCTGGTGCTCCTGGCCCTCCAGGACCCCCAGGACAAAAGGTACAGCACAAAACAAAAGATACATGCTGTACTGCATGTCTGATATGAATTGTAAGACAATATTTGTTGTCTGTTTTCTTGTGTTAGGGAGACTGTGGTAAGGTTGGCTTGCCTGGAATTACAGGGGAAGAGGTAAGACATTATCCGCTTAAATAATGCACTCTTTTTATTAAATTAGATTAAGATCTAGAAATCAATTGTAGGTGTGATCCAACCATACTTTGTACTTTGATGGGTATAATCAGATATCCACATATCTCAGAGGCTTTCATTATCTTTTGGAAGATCATTAATGTTTTTTCCTTGCAGCAAAGCTCCTCCTCCGCTTTTACTTCTTTTTTCGCCAATTGGTTCCCTTCCTGGGAGACTAGTGGGGCACAGGTATCCCTTATTATGAGTGTCTAAGCACTAACCATATGGAATGTTGTGTGTTAAACGGTTTTACAACTCTAACGTGATTTTTAAAGGCATCAGTTCTCTAAATACTGCTGGTCAAATGCGTGTCTGCAAAGCAATGAGTTTATTTCCAACTCTGTTTTTAATTTTTCAAATATCATGTTTTTTTTAATGTGTATTACAATTAAAATCAATCAAACTGTAGATGGTTTGTCTTGATTTAAGTGAATAAAAACGGAGTTATCTCATTTTGGAAACAAACTCTTCATTTTTATGTGGTGTGCAGCTTGCATGCACATGCTGTGCACTTTCATAACAATGTGACCATTGTGGGCTTCTCAAATAACCTGCTGTACATTGTTGTCTTGACTAATTGTTACTGTAACAAAATTATTAGCAAAACACATTTGTAGATGCTGCAGTATCATACCCTTGCATCCCATTTCTTTCTCCGCAGGGTTCACAGGGTTCTACAGGAATCTCAGGGAAGGAAGGGCTACCTGGGCTCCCTGGATCTATGGGGCCTCAGGGACATCCAGGACCTCCTGGACCCCCGGGGCCAGCCATCCGAATTACTGTAAACTACTTGAATTTCATTACAAAGTTACTTTACCTTGTGGCTTTTGATCGTTTTGTATTACTTTACAAAATGCTCTATTTTATATATAGTCATCAGAAGTAGATGAATACATATGATAAATACTAGATGCTTATTTAAAAACAGTTTCTGTGAGGATTAGGGTTAGGTGCAGGAGGAGGGTTACGGGATTAAATATAGTCTATAGAAGGTCCTCACAAACCATATTTAAACGTGGGTCTACGTGTGTGTGTGTTTGTAGGCGGATGGAGAAGAAAAAGAAATTGCTCTTAATTATATTCCAGGCATCATGGGGTTACCAGGTCCACAGGTAACTTTAAACTGCTCATTCACTATCATTTTCTGTGTCAAATAATTGTCTAACAGTATTTAACCACTGTGTTTCTTTTCTCTGAAGGGACCTCAGGGCATACCTGGACTTCCGGTGAGATCTCTCTCTCTATAATGTGAAACGTCCTTAAAGGAGTAGTTCAATTTCAAAATAAATTTTCATGATAATTTACTCACCCCCATGTCATCCAAGATGTTTATGTATTTGTTTCTTTATTCAAAAAGAAATTAAGGTTTTTGATGAAAACATTGCAGCATTTTTCTCCATATAGTGGACCTCAATGGACTCCAAACGGATGAAGGTTTCAGTGCAGCTTCAAAGGGCATTAAACGATACTAGACGATGAATAAAGTTCTTATCTAGCGAAACGATCGGTCATTTATAAACAGATAAACACAAATGTTCTCCATGCTCTGTTCTGCGATGAGCGTTCATGACTTTACGTAATAAGTAGTTACGTTGAAAACTTGCACGTTCAACTTGTAAATTCTTACTCGGTACTTCCATCTACGTCAAGCGCGACTTTTTAAACGTGAAGTCATGAACGTGCATCGCAGAATAGAGCAAAGCGTGCATTTCTGTTTATAAAGCATATACTTGTTTTTGATTTTTAAATGACAGATCGTTTCACTAGATTAGAAGACCCTTATTCATCGTCTGGTATCATTTAATGCCCTTTGAAGCTGCACTGAAAACCATTGAAGTCCATTGAAGTCCACTATAAGAGAAATATCCTGGAATGTTTCTCGTCAAAATCCTTAATTTCTTTTTGAATAAAGAAACAAATACAAAAACATCTTGATGACAGTGTGGGTAGGGTGAATTATGAAAATACATTTTGAAGAGAACTACATAAATGTTGACGACCACAAATTTAGTTTGTTATTTGTTATACCTTTAGGGCAAGGCTGGTTTCCCAGGTCTCTCAGGTCAGAAAGGTGATGAAGGGCTAAGAGGACGAGAAGGAATCCCAGGGTTAGATGGATTCCCTGGACGAATAGTAAGTGGTTGTTGAAAGGCTTGATCAGGCGTGAAATTCATTTTGTAACTTATCAAATGTTATCATTTTGACTTTCACAGGGACTAAAGGGAGAAAGAGGATGGAAAGGTGATAAAGTGAGTGATCTTTAAAATATTTCAAGGTCAACTGTGATTTACCGATCCAACATTAAAGGTTTGGAAGATCTAGTGACAGAAATGCAATATAAAGACCTAATGAAGCCTTATGTTTTTATTATCTTAGAATGAGATATTTCTATCGACAGGTCCCCTTACATGGAATTCACCATGTTGTTTCTATAGTAGCCCTAAACTCTATAGAACGTACATGTTATCTCCATTGGCAAAGAAGCAAAAACGTGATGACATCTTAGTTCTGTGTCAGCCTCCGTAATGTTTTGAAAGGGGGGGTGGAGTGAGCTGTTGGTTGCAATTCGCAACCTCACCCCTAAATGCCGCTACATTTCATTCACGGGACCTTTAATTGCATTAAGTGGATATAAACAGCCGGTTTATAATAAAATCTGTATTCGTCTTCAGGGTGAGCGTGGTCCTTTGGGAGGACCTCCTGGACCACCAGGGCCACCAGGTCCTACAGGACAAATGAACTGTAGTATTTGCACTGTAAGTGTTTTTATAAAAGTTTGGAAGTAGACAACACCCAGATTCATAAAAATGCTAAATTATTCTCACATGATGTTTAATTTCTGAAGGAGGGGGGTCATGGAATCCCTGGACCACAAGTGAGTGGCGATCATAATATGAATTATTACACTTGAAATATTCACACTACCCACTGTAGTAATATTTGCTAGTGATTAACATATCTCTATTACATTATAATACCAGGCACTTCAAGCTTTGTGTTTGTTTTATTAGGGTCCAGATGGAATACCTGGTCAGGCAGGATTCCCAGTAAGTTTTAAGTAAAACATTTTATTTCTCAGCTTTCATCTTGTAAACTGTTTATAGTAAAAGGGTTTAAAATGTTGTTACTCTGTGCTTCAAATAACATTAAGTTCTCCCGTGGGCTAATGCCTTCATAGTATCTTCAGTTGCCATGTTAGTTATTTAATTGATCATTCATTTACTGTATAAACGTATAAACACAAAATACGCTGGTTGGTTTGGGCAAGCTCGATGACTTCAGTGTGTTTGCATCACGCTGAGCATTTAAATTCAAATTAATTAATTTCATGACATATTTCATTCTGAGTATTTTTGTGTTTTTAAAGGGACCAATGGGACCAAAAGGTGACAGGGGAGTACTTGGACCACAAGGAGCCTCTGTCAAGGTTTTTTTTGTCAGATTTTACAATATGACATAATGGAATTCAAACAGAGGGGTCAAGTATACAGTCAAATTAAAAATTATTTAGACACCAGATATCATTTTTGATTTTTTTTTACTTGTGGGCCACAGAACACTAGTTCATTTATGCAAGTAAGGAAAGCAAAATAAGGTAAACTGGGACATATTATACCCAAAAAGTCTTCATACAATGGTCAATTTTAACAGTAGAATTGATAAAAATTTGGGACCAATTATTCAGACACTTTGACCTGACCATGTTTTGCTTAAAGTGGTTTTTCTGTAAAGGCTAAGGCCGTGTTCACACTTGAGGTCTACCGACTGACTACTGGCATCTGTTTTACATTATAATCCTATGGAATTAACCATGTTTTCAAACGCCAGCGTCTTTTTCCACAACATTTCTGAAAAAACGCCCTACATCAAGGAACTTTTTTTACAGCTAACCAATGTCAGAGACCTGTCGTTTCCATGACAACACGCAATAAAATAAAATGGTGGCTGACAGACCATATTTGTATAAATGTATTTTTAATTTTCACTTTCAATAATTTCTGATTGCATTTCCAGCGAGAAGTTAGTATTGTTGTTTATAAATATGTGATTGGCTATTGCAAAGATGCTCTCTGTTTATAATTCAAATAGACTTCTGTTACGCTGCCTATGAAGCCTGTCTCTCTAAGATTCCTTCATGCACAAATACTATCTTTGAACATTGCGCAGATGCTATTTGTTACCAAAAAGAGCCATTGTCAACTTTTTCTTTTCAAAAAAGAAGTCAAGCGTGAACACGGCCAAATGCAACCCTGCTATCTAATTGAAAAGGCCTACTTAAATTAAACAGTTATTCAACCTAATCCAAACCTTTGTGTCAAAGTAATCTGACATTATCAAGATGAATTCTTCTGAAAAAGTTAAACTCTGAGTTCTCTTGTTATAGAGATAGCGATTAAACTGTAATAATTTGAGAAATGTTGAAGGAGTCTGAATAAATTTTGGTTTGGCTGAACATGCTATAGAGTTAAATATTTAGACATTTAGACATAGATAGATGAGAAAAAGAAAAAACTATTTTTAATCCTCTTGGATTCTATAAGTCATTTATCTCTCTTGTTTAGGGTGAGAAGGGTGAGCCTGGCCTGATCCTTGACTCTAGCGGTAACCCCGTTTACATTGGTGGACAAGCTGGACAGTTGGTGAGAGACCTGTTGAATCACACCGATAGATGAGAATTATTTCAAAAATCATATTTCTCATATATCATAAATATGTCCCTACATTATTATAAACCAATATGTAAGCAAGTTCGGTAAATATAACTGGACTATTTTAAAGATTCTTGGCTTACTTCCTGTTGGGCGGAGCTAGTGAATGTCACTTGTTCAGATTAATGAGAACAATATACTGTATGTACAAGTTATGTACATAAACATACATTTACCATATACATTGCAGGGTGGCTTCTGAGCCCCCCTCCCTTTGAAAAACAAATGACATTCCATGGAATCTTGGGATCTGAAGATGAAAGATTCTTGATTTTGCTGGTACTTCAGGCATAAGTCACATTTGTCACTCTTTAGGGACGAGCTGGGCCACCTGGACCAAAAGGTGAAATAGGAATTCCAGGTAGACCAGTGAGTATATCTAATAACTTCCTGAACCCTTCATTTATAGCTAATAGCATATTCAATAACTTATTGTTTTCTAAATTTGTATCTGTCCTTGATTAAATAAGGGTCGACCAGGCCTGAATGGTAAAAAAGGGGGGAAAGGCGATTCAGGCATCGGTGGAGGATATGGTTATGGTCAACCGGTAAGAAATGGCCTACTTAGTTTTTTTGTTCTTAGTTCCATTTTACAATACAGAATAATCAAAACAGAACATGTATCGCAAACTGATTTTAGGGACCCCCTGGGCCTCCCGGGCCTCCTGGACCTCCAGGTTCCGTGGGAAGATACAATGTGAGTGATGAGCTATGTTTGTTTTCAAATTTAAAAATAACGTTTTGTATTGGCTTAGCATATCAAAACAAAATGTTATCTACCTTCAGGGTTATGATGACAGCAGCTCAAGGATTACCTATGGTGAGTTTATACGCCTGTGTATTCTTCAACATAAATAAAGAAGATAAATTCAATTTCTAACATAAACAAGTATTTACATTCTCTCCCTCGAAACTATTCTACTCTGACTAGGAATAGCAAATCATGCTATTTAAAAAAGGAGGAGCCTTTAGATGTGTCAGTAGGAATTCTGTCAATACCTGCATCAATAAACCAGTACAAATTAACAACAGTAGATATGTTTGATAAGTCAAGTCTGATACTATTTCTAAGGAATCTGTATCCTGAGGAATATGTATGACGCTTTGAATAAAACATCTGCTAAATGAATAAATGTTATTACATTACTTCAGCTGTCAAAGGAGAAAAGGGTGAACGTGGAGCTTCTGGCATCCCTGGCTTGCCAGGTATGATTCTTAATTTACTGGTTAAAGTGATAGTCCCCCCCAAAATGTCATATTTTTTTCACCCTTATGTCATTTAAAACCTTTATATGTTTTTTTCTTTTGTGGAACACAAGATTACAATAATTAGAAATTTTGAAAGCGCTTCTCCTTCAAGCATCAAACTAGCTATCTTATAGGAACAGTTGAAGTGTAAACAGTATTTAAATGCCACTGTTGTCTGCCATAGGTCTCACTGCCACCTTTGACATTCATGCATTTAAGGTATGATGTCTCTAACCTAACATGAGCTTTCAGTGAATAAAGGCTCAAATTGAGCTGAAAATGTACTGCACATAATGTGTACTTTGCTATGATATAGAAGGAGTTGAAAGGGGAGGCGGGTCATAAAGGAGAGAAGGGAGAACCGGCGGGAGGTTTTCATGACCATTACGGTGGCGCTCAGGGTACACCTGGAAGACCTGGACCACCGGTGAGAGCACGGACATGAAAGGATGGACTTTTAGATTTAAAGTTTAGGATTTTGTCTTCTTATGGTGTGAATGGCGGTTATTTTTATTATAGGGACCAAGAGGAGAATCTATTCGTGGACCTCCTGGGCCCCCTGGGCCCCCTGGAACGGGTTATGATGGACGCCCAGGTAGTCCTGGACCGCCAGGTCCACCTGGGGCCCCAGGATCATCTTTGCCAGGTGCATACAGACCCTCATTAAGTAACTACACTAAACAGAACAAGCTATCGTGTCTTGACCTAATTCCTTCTCTTTTACATCTTTCCTGTTTTGTCCATAACAAATACATAAATGTTGTAAACATTGTAAAACATGCTATTGTAACACCTTGACCCTTAGGAATCCGTATTCCAGGGCCACCTGGGCCTCCCGGACCCCCTGGACTCTTATCTGGGGTGAGTTTTCACCAGGTGCAAGACTTAAGACTTATTATTTGAAACAGCTTCTGCTAAAGTTCTCAATCTTGGTTTCACAACCCGATAAATGTATACATTCTATAATGTAATGCATAATTCAGAAGTTTAGGGTCAGAGCGTGGATAGTAAAATATGGATCCAATTACTATACTGTAGTCAAACAAAACCTAAACTTCCTAGATATGGGCGTTGACATATTCCGTGCAGTAGTTAGCATGAGGTAAAGCTGAGGTATCAAGATCCCACCCACATTCCCAGATGACGAACAAATCGTGTTACCATTTCCCCATTTTCTAATATTTTATAATAAGTACTAAAACCAAACTTATTAGAAAAACACTTCAACATACAGAACATCATCATCATGATAAGAACTAAATAAAATGAAAGAAACCATCTTTGACACAAATGTATTTGAAGGATTATTGGATTTTTTTGTTTGGCGTAAATCATAGAGAGGGCGGGTTTATAACCTATACTGCTGCCAACCACCAGAGGGTGATCAAATACAATGCTCTTAAGGACGTGAGCGGCACACGCCAGGGTCACTTAACTGAAATATTCCTTATGATCTTAAAGAGCACGTTCCCCGCAATCTCATTTTTCAACCTTTAGTTGATGTGTAATGTTGCTGTTAAAGCATAAATATAACCTGCAAAATGATAAAGCTCAAAGTTAAATGCCAAGCGAGATATTGTCTTTAACACAATTCGCTTTTCAAGCACTACAGAGAATGGCTGGAATTGACTACAGACCTCTACTCCCCGGGTACATTTCGAGTGTTTTTAATAACCTCCGCCCAAAGGAATACGCCACAAAGGGGGCGTGGCCTTATTTAGAGAAGAGGAAGAGCACTGGAGTAGTGTCTGGTTATCAGTTTCTAGGACATCACAGTCCTACAGCTGGTAAAAAGAATTCAGCTACACACATTCTAAGATAACCAGCGGTCAAATTACAGCTTCCATGACTTTAACATCGGCTGTGAAAGCTGTTCTGTGTAATACACTGATAGTGTGTGTGTGTGTGTGTGTGTGTGTGTGTGAGTGTGAGTGTGTGTGTGTGCGCGCGCGCGAATACCTCTGTCTAAAAAACACTTCTATGAAACGTCGTCTGAAGTCCTGCTTGCAGTCTACTAGTCAATCTGCTTGTTTTATTATCCAGCTCGGGTTCAATATAAAAAAGTAAAACTAATGCTTCTGTTATTAATGTTAATTAATATAACCCGTCTGACGCCATTCGGTCTGGTGTCATTTCGCTCGCCATTGTAGGAATAAAATGCGATCTCTAACAAAGATTGACATTTGCACATGCACTAGCAGACCTCCGTTACACTTCGATCGATCAGCATGTTTTTAACTGATCAAGTGAAGTTGCCGCCACTGTTACTGGTAATTGTTCAAGGCCAAAGCTTATGAATTCATGTTCACTGAGAGGGGCACCGCCCAATCACAACAGCCTGAGAAGCGGAAGCCAATCACGATAGACCTGGTCAGCTTTACCAATCAGAGCGTTTCGGATGGAGGGACTTTATAAAGACCGGAAGTAATCCAGTTGTTTTGGGAGAAGTGGGACAGCGATGAACAATAGACTTGAAATATGTGAAAAATAAAGCTTAAGGTTTTTTTTATTTGGAAACATTAAAATCCATTGTCAAAGACCCCAAAAACATGATCGAAGCCTCTAAAACAGCCAAAGACTGTGTCCTTTAAAAACCTCTTTGATCTTAAGGCATATGCTACAATTTTTGATAAAGATATAATTGTGGCAACAAACAGAAAAAAAAAATTAACTGGAAGACTAAATAAGGTAAAAATATCAGCCAGTAAGAACCCGTCATAGATGTGAACACCTTTAATAATGTTTAAGTATCCCAAGGTGAAACCTTAAGAAGCTTGTTATATGCCAAAAAGACATTTTTCCAAATCTATGATGACTACTTTGAAGAAATTTTTTTTTAGTTACAACATAATTCCAGTTTTTACATCTGTAATAAGAATGATTTTCTGCATTTTAATTAGTAGTGTATGTATTGGCGCTGGACGAATAAAAAACAAACACATATTGTTATGAGATATTTTAATTTGCAAAAAACAAACGTTTTATTCCCAATATAATCTATTACGCATAAAAAATTATTCAAAGTGAATGCTTAAATGTTTTATAGATGGTAATTGTTAACCTCCTGTTATCGTTGCATCAGGTTTTGATTTTAAGGACCTTCGACGCGATGGCTCCTACAACTCGCCAGCATCGAGAAGGCACGCTGATCTATGTTAAAGACAACAGAGAACTTTATATGAGAGTAGATGACGGTGTCAGACAAGTCATGGTACTTATAAACATTTTTATTGTTGATACATTATTGCATATCTATTTCATTGACACTCACTGTTTTGTTACTATATACTTTGTTTTGCACTGAAGTTTATTAGTAACCAACTATCTCTGATGGCAATTTTGATAAATGCAACATATGCACTTTATTGTAACTTATGTTAAGGACTCATTTCCTTTAAACATATAACTTGTTTCTGGTCTTAAAACAAGCTTGTTTCTGATTTTTTGTTTTAGCTAGGAGAATACAAGCCTTTTCCGAGGGATCTGGTGAGTTTAATATAAAAGTGTCATTTTATAGTCATTTATCCTTGATTTCAATGATGGTGTGTACATGTGACAAATACTCATATGTATAAATGCAAACCAGTATTTAAAGCCAGCAATCTGATCATCATCTGGCATATTTGATCTGTTTCCAGGATAACCCTGCTGCTGTGCATTACACTTACGACTACCCCACATTGTCTCCCCAACAAGCCCCTCCTCCACCAGAAGCCCAGTACCCTGTGTTACCCGATCCCGGATTCCAGCCGCCACATGACACACGATACCAAGGACAGATAGAGCCAACTGATCCCAGACACTCCGATCCACGATACTTCCCATCAGCTGGTACTGTTTATCAAGGCTATCCTGATCCGAGACGCCACCCTCACAGCAGCCACCCGCAACCAGACAGCAGATATCACACTACACACCATCACAGGCCTGCTGTTCAAGAGCTTCCATCCCACACGCACACAGCAGGCCCGGCGGTCAGTATTTATTTATAACTGTGTGTGCTTACCCACTTTAATAGCATCCTGATATTTGTTTCACTGGTTTTGAGGAGCATGGGATGTTTTCTGACAAGAGTATTAATTTACAAGTGACGTTTCTTTGCCATCATGTTTTCTGTTTGTCCCCCCAGCTCCACTTGATCGCTCTTAACTCACCTCAAACGGGTGACATGCTGGGTATTAAAGGTGTAGACCACCAGTGTTTCTTACAGGCCCAAGCCATTGGGCTCAAAGGAACTTTTAGGGCTTTCCTGTCTTCACGGTTACAGGATCTGCATTCTATTGTTCGAAAGGATGACAGGGATCAGCTTCATGTAGTAAATCTTAAAGTAAGTGTTACTTTGTCAACACTCAACCATACAAAAAACATGTTGACAGTATATAGTCTTTTAACACAGTGTATATGCTCACCACAGGATGAAGCATTATTCAGTGATTGGGAGTCTATTTTTAGTGACTCGGAGGGCAGAATTACTGATGACACGCGTATCTATTCATTTGACGGTCGAGATGTTCTCAATGATGATGCCTGGTAAGTCGGAGTGAGGAAGTGAAATATAAAAAAATTACTTTAAAAAGATATTTCACCCAAATATGTAAAATATTTGATTATCTCACCCTCATATCATTCAAGAAACACAAAAACTATTTTGAAGAACACTGTCAACCAAACAATATTGGACCCCATTGAATTCCATCTATGGACATATGTTCAAAGCACAGGCTTTGAACAACATGAGGTTGAATAAATGATGACAGATTCTTTTGTTTTTGGCTATCTGGTTAAAAATACCTCAACAAAACTTTGACTGATGAGATTTTATTTTCTATGACCATTTTAATAGGCCTGAGAAGATGGTATGGCATGGATCAACTACTCGCGGTCAAAGGCAGACGGACAGTTACTGTGAGACGTGGAGAACCAGTAGTTCTGCCGTCACCGGCATGGCTTCCTCTCTCCAAGATGGTTACCTGCTTCAGCAGTCACCGCGCAGCTGCGCAGCTCTTTTATCATGCTGTGCATTGAAAACACCTACATTGCTTAGTGAACAAGAACTGCCAAATCAAACCAAACAATGTGATTTGTGACGATACACAGTTGGTTAGTAAAATCACCATACCCAATTGGAAAAGTATTTTTGTCTTACAGCCCAAAATGAAGAGCCATTTTAAGTTTTAAACCCCATTTTTTTTTCAAATTGTGCCTTACTACATTTACGCAATAAAAAGACAAAAGATCCAAAAACACATATATATATATATTTCTACCAGCTTCACGCATCTAAGATTTTGGAAAATTTGCTACATGTAGAATTAAGAAGTTTGGCTAAATGTGGAGTCCAACCACTGACTTGGCTCAAGAACATTGCTTTTCTTAAACCACTACATTGATTTTGCAGCATTGTGGGTTGATTTTGTTCGTTTTTTAAATATTTTCACTCACGTTGGTTGTTGTATGTTTCTATAGGCGCTGTACATTTAATTGTTTTTTATTTAAACTTAAGCAATTATATACATGCAGTATATTTTGTGTGATCCTTTCACCAGAAGCCTTAACAAACACATTTGAGAGACGAAAACAGACAACAAAACACTTATACTTGATCGTTTATTAAGAAAATCAAACCGCACTTAATTCGGGGTGTAAATCACTGTATTGAGTTTTCTAAAAACATATATACAGAACATGTTTACTCATAACATGGCAGTTTTAAGCCAACCCAAAACAATTATATGTTCACCATATTGTTGTCATTTTTAAAACAGAACTGTGGTGCTTTAAAGTGGATGTTTACAAGTACCTTTACAATTAATTGCCAAAGAAATCAACTTACACATCGTTTGTAACTAATTATTTCAGAGGTACATTTTTATTATCATTTCTTCATGTATTAGTATTGATTTTTTTAAACATATATACAGTATGCAGCATTCTTTACATTTGTATACTTGACAACTTTTTTTACATTTTATATTTATTTGAACTATAATACAATTAACAATGGCAATTTAACAAACATTCCATGGGTTTAGTTCATTTGTTTAGGTGACCCCATTGAATCTTAAATCTGGGAACTATTTACATGTCAATGTATTTTCAATGATACGATATTAAACATGATCTCTAAACCTATTAGTTGTTTCACTTCTGGAAACTCTATCTTCTGGTGATTACTCATGTGGCAGATCAGATCAAACCGACAGTAAACAAAAACATATGCAGTGTTTTACTCCAAACAATTCCTATTTCTCTTTACCTGTTGAAAACCTAAAAATACCTAAAAATACTGTTTGGATAAATGTTTCTCTAAGGAGATAAATGCCACTCATTACTTCTTCACAGTATACACAGCATATGTTTACAGCAAAGAGTTCTATGACAACCAAAAACTATATAAAATTACACCCATTACTCATTAGATAGAAAGTTTTACTAGCATCCTACATTAACACATGTGCATATTTCATCATATGCAGGGTGGTCATAAATCATTTATCAGAGTACTACCAAATCAGAGAATATTGTTTAGTGCATACTACAAAATGTTCATTGACTATAACTGTACTATGACTTAAGACAAGGCACTGCAGGTCCACATATGAGTCTTACAATAAAATCAAAATTTCAATCATACATACAAACGAGAACATGAAGTGCATAACCATAAAAACACACCAAACTCACAGGCACGCTTATAAGGCAATCTAAATCAATGATGGACTACTGGTCCTTGTTTGATACATTCTATTTATCGTAACTGGTAATGTTAGTACTATCAACAATGTTCAAGAAATCTATTCCACCCATTCAATAAAAATAACCATTGAAATTAAGTGTTTTAATAATATAATTCTTGCAAAGCCAAAATGAAAACGTCTGGAGTATCAATACTTAAAGTAGTGTTTATGAATAAAAATGCAACATTATGTGAGCAGCATAAGTAATACAGTAAAGTAATACATTGTTTTTGGTTCATCCAAGGCACTAACCATTTTAAGGCCTATAACATTAGAACACTTACGGCAGGTTACACTTACACCAGATTCAAGAGGCGCAATGTCCGAAAAACCCCCCACTAAGGCATTTTCACGACTGGCATTCGGAATCGACAGCTTTATTGATTATAAAAACACGCTCACGTCCGGAGTAGATACGTTGTTAATCTTAAATTCACTTAGGAATGTAAGAATAAAACAATGTTATTATGATTCTCAAGAGAGAACAAGCACACATTCCATGTATTGCAGTACCTCTAATATACGGTCTCTGTAGCACAGAGAAAAAACGGAAAGTGGTAATTTATTGCAATACAAAATCAAGTGTACTTCATGGTCTTGTATGTTTACCCTATATAATACTGTAATTGTTTTATTATTCTAGTTTATTAATATATTTATGGCTTAATTCAAAGCAGAACTATCCTTTGAATCCTCAAATGCTGGTGATTCAAAACAGAAATACTGTTTTGTCTTGACACAAACATGAATTTGACTTAATATCTATATTCCGCGACAAAATGACAGACAACTAAACTTTAAACATCTCTAGCAGATCAGAACTCACTCTAAGATTTTCCACTGTACATACCTTCCTACTGGCTAGCTGTATCGATGTCAATAGATTTACTTTGCGTAAAAACGTGATATTCCTATAACACTAAGATGAACTTAACAATAAAACCAAGACTAACGTTTTGTTTTTCCAAAATGTAAAAGTTGGATGAACTCCACCTGTGGAGTTCTTTAAAACCTCAAGCCTTTATGCTGGTTCCATTATGTTCCTCGCAAGCAGGTGATGCGATAGGACTTTGTTCTGCAGTTAGAGCCACTTCTGTGTGTCTCTCCTCTGCTCTCGCACTGCTGTAATGACGCATGATGATCCAGGCACTACAGCTCAGATAAATCACAGTCAGCAAGGTAAAGTAAAAGAAATAAATCAAAAACTGCAAAAGAAAGAGAAGAACATAAGTCAGTGTTTTGACATCATGTTCAATGTAAAATGTCAAAACAATACCCTTTTATTTTAGACAATATTTTATATTTCTGTAAAGCTGCTTTCTAAGAATGCACCTTGTGTAAAGCTCTTTACAATTCAATTTTCAATTCACAACCCTTCAGTGAATAAGCGGATCTTACACAAGATCCCTCTCCTGCTGCCGAATGATCATTCAAAGTCCCTCATTCCTCAGTTTATTGCAGCTGAAGATGTATCTTTGTATATTTTAATTACAAACAATCTTCTCTCTCCCTTTTCCTACAGTAACTATATCGAAAAACTGATAAAGGGTCATATGCCATTGGTAAAACTTACATTATTGTATTATATATATATGGTGTACTACAGTGTGTTTACGCAGTAAAAAGCACTTCACATTCTGTATATTACTGTTGCTCCATCCATATCGCACCATATGACCCCTTTAATTTAACAGGCACCAGGGTTTTTTGGAAAACATGCTGGATTTTGACATCAAGATTTAAAAAGTTTGTGGCTTGAAAGTGCTTAAAGATAGAGATCTTCTGTAAACTAGAAAATATTGGGCATGACAGAAAGTTTATGTGGGGTGTAAATATACTCATTTGGATATTATGACGTCATTAGGGGCGGCCATCTTGAATTTCATAATATTCAAGAAATAGTAGATATTGAATTGATTTTTTTTACTTATTTACATGTTGTTGTTCATTCAAAATGATCAGGAAAAGAGGAAACCAACAATAAAACTATTAGTAACTATAGTAAATTATTACTATATTACTGTGCCATAGTAAAATGCATGTGCCTATTTTTTGATCAGTTGACCAGCTATCTGCCCAATCAGCTGCCTCTACCTCTAGCAACAGCTCTCCTATGGACACTACGACCACGTTCACCCCTGCCACCCCCATCTCCCCCATCTTTGTTAGGCAAAGGGTTAAAATGATCGCTGGTTTGTTTTCGTGAACATTCGCGCCTTGCACGGCGGCACCATTGCGCTGCACAGATGTCGGAGACGAGGGGTCATTAGACGACCGATCGTGATTTCCAAAAGGCAAATATTCCTCTGCAGAGTCAGAATCATCGATTCAATAACATTCGCAACACATCCTCACGGTACAATGTTTTATTAGCCATTTTGGCGATTTTCTCTCACAAATCTCACAATTTACTCTGACGCTCTGAGCTGAATTGCTTCCGCTTCAATGACACAATAGCTTACTTGCTCTGCTATTTGCTCAAACACTTTGAATGGGAACATGACGTCATTTCGGTTTAGAATCGAAATAATACATGTCAGCCAACTAGTGGTATGGGATACAAATGAGACATTACACTATATTAGGATCTACAGCCTATTTCATTAAGTATAACTATTAAGTCATATTATAAAAGCATGAGTTAACAACGGCAAGATCATGGGTTCGATGCTAAGGGATTGGACAAATTTAGAAACAAAATGTATAGGATAATCCAATGTAAGTCGCTTTGAATAAAAGCGTCTGCCAAATGCATAAATGTAAACGTTGACCTAACAAGTGCATGTGCACAGCTGCGCGCAATGTTTGTATGCTAAACCCACCTCCGGGGATAGTGGGGGTCTTGAGTCCCTGGCACTGTTATTTTGGGGGTCGCTGGCTGAAAAGTAAGGGAACCCCTGATGTAAACCACTGATGTATTTACAGTGAGGGGTAACAAGGAAAGCCTTCACACAGCAACCTGTAGACTCTGTGCTGACTGATTATGATTCACTCATGTGGATGGACACGACAGGAGTACAGTACTGTGCTATAGCTTTAGCCTATATCTGACAAACTACCAACACAGCTGTGAAATAATAAACTTATCGTGTGCATGTGAAATATGTGTGAGTGGGCTCATTATATACATAAGACTGACGGATCTGTTTTTATGCAGTTTTACTGGAGGAACTAGGGCTGTCAAGATTATGAAATGTCACTGACAATTGAATGCCTAATAAGTCATTGCGATTATGACGATTAATTGTCTGTTTTAGAGCTTTGACATTTAATTTAAAAATTAATTAGAATACATTTTTGATTCAGCTTTGAAACGACCATATTGTTCCCGGAAATTGGGTCATCATATATTTACATTTGAATCTTTAAGCTGTCAATAATATAACCGCCAAATACTTATAATTTAAGTAAATTAATCAGGGGCTGTATTGAAGTCATAGTAAAGTTTTTTTTTTTCTCACAAGACTTCAGTAAAAATGTACTTCTATGTAAATACAATTTTGGTAGACTGTTTTTCGCATTGAAATTAGTTTAAATAATATAAAATTGTACTCCAGGTTATTTTATGGTATATACTTTAGTATTTTTGTCGTAGTACAGTTTACAAGTATTATCATTCTTTAGTTACAATAAATACACTAAAATATGCAGGCACTCCAGTTCCCTCTAATGTCTTCTATAGAGACATGCAATTATTGTGATGATCTGAAACCACTGCAATGAGGTCAAACAATCGCGATGAGACGATTATTAAATTATCGTGACAGCCCTAGGAGGAACACAGAGTTGTCTGCATACTTTGTCGAAAAACAATGAAAGATGGTTCTTCCACAAGAAATCCAAAGTACAGAGTTGGAAATATATTTATAGTTCTCTGATATATTATGTTTGTGGGCTAAAGGGCAAATGGATGTTATATAGTGAATGCTTGGCATGGAGGATTTAGCAGTGTGAGCTCGTCTGGATAATAAAAAGTAATACTAATAAAAGTATGTAGTGCCATTATAGATGTATGATCTGCTTTGCACTCCTCGCTCAACTTATTCTATTACAGCTGCTAGAGCATATATTTTATAAAACTGCTTTCGGATATCAATGCCAAACAGTATGTGATGTTTATTACAGTCACTGAACAAAAATACTTGGGCTCTTAATGGTAGCACAAAATGTTTTATGACAGTTCAGACGCAATAAGTCACGAAAATGAACTTTAGTACTAATGTGCTGTGTGACAGTGGGTGTCTTTGCGAGTGCACGCTCATGTCAGAACACCTACACAAAATAAACACTTTTTTTATTGGCAAGGCATATCTGCGTAATTTTTCATATCGGCCGATGCGATATTTAATTTATAACCAATAATATCTGAGTGCCGATTAATATCCTGCATCCCTACTTTAAGACGTCAATCACTTTGTTTTCCTTAATGACGTTGTAAATCACTTTGGATTAAAGCATCTGCTAAATGTCTAAATGTAATTGTACACACCTGAGAGTGAACATTTAAAGCCAATCCTCTCTTATCTGCTACAATGATGGTGATGATCGTCTTCAGGACTGTCCCAAGGAAAGTGTTAACTCCAAACACTAGTGCACACAATTCTTTATTGAGAGAGGACGCAATCTGGAAACTGAGAGGGGAAAAAAACACAAATGATAAACTGCATATTAGAACAAAACACGTGAACACTCTATAGGCAGTTTGTGTAAAATATGTGTAGGCATAATGTGTAAATCTACAATTTTCTTTTTAAAAGACCAATATGTCTATACACCAAAGAGTTAACTCATTTTCAAGCTTGTATCTAATAAGGCAGAGCTTAAGAGATTATCAGAGGTTAACACCTTGCCATGTGTTCTGTGCTCATGATGTGATTCTCTCTCACTATGTGGCAAACTACAACAAAATTCTTGTTCTATCTAAAGTCGGCTACATGTTTTCACAGGTGCAACAGTGAACATTTTCCAAACTCCATCTTTTATAACAGTCGTTTCAATAGAGAGTGGGTGCTAGTAATAAGCAACAACCTTTTAAGCCGAATATTTTACCACAAAAAATATTTAAAAAAAAATAATATAGGGCTGTTAAATGATTAATCGCGATAAAGTTTGTGTTCGCCTAATGTCTGTGCACTGTGCATTTTAATTTGGTATTTAAGAAAATACATTTTACAAAATATATTGATATATAGTAAATATTTCTTAAATATATACATGTATGTGTGCGCGTATGTGTTTGTAAATACAAAATAAATATGCACAGTGCACAGACATATTATGTAAACACACACTTTCATTCTGGATGCGACTTATCACAATTAATCGTTGAAAAGGTTTTAAACATCAGGGAAGATCTTAATAAAGTAGAAAGTCACACATTACTCACATCGCGATTGGAACCAAGAACTGGTAGAAGCCTCTAAACAGAGCGTATGCCACATAGCAAACCCAGATATTGTCAGTGGTGCCCATAAGCAGCAGTAGACCAGCCTGAGCACCAGTGATCAATCCAATCACCAGCTCAGACCAAAGGTTCCAGCGAATTTTTACATAACCCGCTGCAAAGGATGTCATCGCACCTATGAAACACACAAAAAATGATTTAGCTTTTATGACCAACAGGGTGTCTACACCAGACGCGACGGACACACGGCTTGTTCTAATGCGATTGACACGTCGCGCCTCATCTAGTGTGGACAAAATGTACAATTTTAATGGGTTCTAAGCCGTTCTATGGTGTAATGCCTTTTATCCGGTGTAGACATGTTGTTAGTCGTGAAATAATGATACAGTGCTTGGCATGATAAGCAATAGGTTTGTTCGCAGTCTGAGGTTTAAGTTTGTAAAGATGCCAAATTATAGATTCAGGTGGAGAAACGCTTTTCAGTAAATCCAAATATGAAAAAGCCTTAAAGGGACAGTTCACCCAAAAAGTTCTTCATCATCCTTGTGTCCTTTCAAACCTTTATGACTTTCTTTCTTTTATTCAGAACGCAAAAGTTTTGAACAAAGATGTGTTAGATACATAGACGTGCGTGTTTTCATCTCAAGCGCTCTCCCTGCCTTTCGCTGTTGTTCTTTTTAGGCACCACCGTCTCGGTTGCCGATTGGTTCAAGAAGCTGTCAATCATGGTTCAAATAAAGTCAAATAAATTGGCATTTACAAATGGCCCTTGAGAAGTTTATACTAAGCCTATTTAAATTTTATTGTAATAATCAGAAACAATTCCTTAAATTATAATTGAACACAAAGTAAAAAATTATGTGGCCTCAAAAGACTTCCATACACAGCCACTAGTTGGCGAATCTATTCATAAAGCGTTTTTCCAAATTAATCCGCAGGTTTTGCAAACGATTCATGTTGCGGTTTTAGTTTATTTAAATGTAGGCTTTCAGTAGAGACTTCAACGTGTTTATATTACAGTGACCAGATCGGCCATTTGTATAGTTGCCATTCGAATAGTTTCAAGCCATCGAATCACGGAATGGCCTGTATATAGATAATGTTTTAATGTTAAATCATATCATATAGACGTCTCAACTTCCAGACTCTGGATTTTCTGTATATGTTTCAAAACGCTGTTCAGTACATTCCCCACTTAATTAAAAATGACATGACACCACGCACATTTATGAGTACCAAAACAGCCGTGTTTGGCTTCTATTAGTCTGTTTGGACACGGGAAACAAACATAATTCCCAAAATGATGTTCTTCTGAATGAAGCGGTCGCTCTGCATTTATAACAAGCGTGTGCATGACGTAGAGAGCGTAGAAAGGATCCTGTTGGCCAGCTGTATGACTACAACTAAATAAAATCGAATTTATGCAATTTACGCAGGTGATCACAGCGAGGTAATAATACGGAAATCCATATCACATCCCTGATGAACTTTTATGAGTTGTTTGTTAAGTGTTTGGTAAATGGACGGTAGGCCTACACGTGCGTATGTACAAGATCGGGGTGGCACCACCTCCGCCTCATTTTGAGCCAGGAAAAACCCTGTAACAATATTAAAATCTCACTGTATGATAATACCTTTGTATTAAGTCCAGTACGGTATTTATTGCAATATTTCAAAAGACAAATGATGACTTTGAAACATGCCATAAGCATCCTCTTCTCTTTATCCTCTCATCATAACTGCTGCTTAGAGGAATGAGTTCTAGTTTAAGATGGGTCAAATGACCTAAAAATCCCTTTTATAAAATAAATAATTGCATCAGATAGACCTTGCCAAAGGTAACATCTATTATTTTGTCTAACATTCTCTATGTTAGGCCTGAAAGACCTATCCTATCCTAATTCATACGGTCATGTGACCATGGTAATATGCAGACAGTTTTGCTATTGCTATATCCCTAGTTCAAAAAAAAGTTGGTTATCAAACAACAATAAATATAATACAATATCTTCTTTTGTGTTTCACAGAAGAAAGTTAGACACATTTTGAAGGCGATTTTTTTGTTGAACTTTCCCTTTAAAATCAAACAGCAAAGGTATTTATGTGTTTGTTGTGTGTGTCATTCATGTTTCATATTAAAGCTCAATGGTCTGGGAAAATGAAGTTTGCTTTTTCTTGCCAATTTCGTATGATAGGAATTTTCTCTTGCCGGTTAACTTCATGCAAGAACACTTTCTGCTAAACAAACAATTATCTATGTTAATGATTTAAAAATTAATGATTACATATGTTATATATAGTCTGAACTCTTACCTATTAATGTAGAGGCGGCTTCAACAGCTCCATTATAGACATGCTTGTTCTCTGTGGCAGGATAAACTTTATTCCACAGGATGTGCACATAAAACAGAACTAAATAGTAACCAGTGGAGTTGAACACCCACCACAAACTCCAGAGCCTTAAATTAGGTACTTTCACCACATGCTTTAATTCTTTCACCATCCCAACAAATACCGAAGTCTTCCAGGACACAACGTTATCCTTCTCGCAAGGTTTCATCTCGGCCAATTCCGACTGAGCCGCATCCTTCCGCTCCGCCTCCATGCGTGTTTTATTAAAAAACATGCTACGCTTTGGCCACGGCAGGCAAAAGGACGTCAGCAGTCCCACAGTTACAAACCCCAGAGATACTGTGCTGAGTGTCATGTATGACAAACCACCCACTGACACAAACAACTGACCCAGCACAGAGCTGGTGAAGACCCCCATGAGCACAGAGGTGCGCGAGTAGCTGGCCACACGTTGGTAAACGGTCGCTGGCACCAGAGAGAAGATGTATGAAGAGTAGGCCACACGGGCGGCCATAGTGATGCCGTAAAAGAACTCCATCAACTGCATTTCCAGCAATGATGTGCCCAGAATCAGCAAGAGCCAGATGGAAACATGACTCAAGCTCTGAAGGATCAGCACAGGTTTGTAGCGCAGGTAATCGGTCAGCAGAAACACCGGCACAAGCACTGCCATATAGGAATAGGAGAGCACAGGGTTGATTTCATTGGTAACCTGTAAAGAAAACAGAGAATGAGCATTACTCATGTGGGGTAATGCATAACCGTGACATGCAGTTTATTGCCAAAGCCTGCTTGTGTGCTATCATACACATGCTTGCATAATGACATTTTAATTTGAAAACTTACACATTTATGAAACTTATCATTTGTAACCAAAATTTTTCAAAACATATTTTGTGTTCTGCAGCAGAAAGCAAGTAAATACAGGTTTGAAATGAGGGTTACAGATTTTCTTGTGAACTATCCCTTACATCCCTCGCCGGTATGATGTGAAACCGGAACAAGCTCTCCTCTGAGCAGATCTAACCCGTTTTGGAAAAATTGTCACCTTTGACCATATTTCCATAGCTTGCCAGACCCCAGCAGCTGCATCTCAGTATGACGACCAAATAACAAAGCCAAATATGTGACTTGTGTAAAAGATAACCCGGAACGCTTGTCACAAGTACGTGCACAAGGAAATAACAAAAATGACATGTTTCCCAGAAATAAATTCTTACTAATAAAATCAGGTTGAATGACATCATCACAATTTTAATTGATTTCAGTCAAGAAGGTAAAAAAGGACCACACCTGTGCTCTGGTGAAGTTCTTCTCTGGACTGAGCAGGTACGGCGTGATAAAAGGCTCCCCGGGCTTTAGCTGAACCATGAAACCATAGAAACAAAGATAAACGACAGACCACATCCAGGTCCCGGACTTCAGCTTTTGGGCTTCCGGGTCCTCCTTGGTTTCAAGAAAGACCGGGTCTGGGGCAACATCTTCAACAACTTGTCTGTTTCTCTCGGTCCCCGGCTCCTCACCATCCTGGGTGTTTTCACTGCCTGTACTTACTTCCACCATATTTTATGTTTGACTCTATTGGTCCTGCAAACTTTGTACAAGCTAAACTATCTCATAAAAAATACCAAATGAACTTTGACCCTGAAGCCTAACAACTGACGGCTTGATAGCATAAGGCAGACAACCCAATGACTGCACTAACCAGTATATTCGAAGCCATGGACAGTGTTAACCATTACTATGGGTTGAGAGGTCCGTTTTATTAAAATAACAAAGTCGTTAAACAAGCTGACATCTTTAAAATGTAAACAAATGTCTACATTCACCTCTGTACACTGTGATCCAAGTACTGTCAATGATTAAAATGTACTACCTAATTGCCCTTCACGTTGTGAATCTGTAAAATAAGCACACACAAAAAAATCGAATTGTTAGTTGATTCATATTGTTATGCTTATCAATTGTTACCTAAACATATGGTGGGCATGCAACTCAGTGCGAATACAGCATCATATACAAAGAAAAGCAGGTTTGAAATAATATGCATTCCAAAGTTACGTGACAACAAACAGGTTTTCTTTCTCCTTTATTTTGTAATCATATAACAAATATGTAAACCAACCGATAGCATGAACAGAAATGTTTAACGACCACGTGGTTTTTAATCGTATACATTTATGTGTAATTTGACAAACGAGTTTAAACTCAGAAGTCGTGAGTAGATCACATGACAAAAGTCCATTCTTTACAGAGAACAAGATGAAAAAAGTCCACGCATGCAACTTTTTCATTGTGTTGTCTTGTGTTCAAATTACCTGTAGATTTCCTGTCATCAAATGTAGCTTCTCTTTGACGGCGCGCGGCACTTTTTGTCTTGTCTGACGTGGAGCATTGAGCTAATAACCCCCACTTCGCTAAATGTTTGATTATTGTTTCATTTAACGCGTTTGTCAAAATAAAGTTTTTAAAATGCAATAGAGGGAATGCATTGACTCCGCACTAGAAGTTAACCTATTTATATGGGACGAAAACAAAGACCCAGGAGTGAGTGCAATAAATTCAGTCTCCAAAACAGGTCGCTCGTGAACAATTCGTTCATTTTGAACGAATCTTAAATGTGACTCGGGAAGAACGAGTCGTCATGGGACGTGATTCGTTCAGTCGCGCATGCGCATTGCGCAACATGCTCCGGACGTTTAACAAATGCAGTCAGAGCCGGAAAGAGAATTGATTAGTTCACCTCTCGAGTCTTCGGGTTCGAGTCGTTCGTTCATCACGTGACATCCCTGCACGCTAAACAAATGCAGTTAGAGCCGGAAAGAGAATTGATTAGTTCAACTCCCGAGTCTTCGGGTTCGAGTCGTTCGGTCTTTTGTAATGTGATGTGACAGCTTTGGACAGATAAATTAGCTCATTTACAACCTTCCTGACAAACGGGTGCATGGCCTAGTCCTAGTGTTTGTCTATTGATAGACAAAGACAGTGAAATGAAAAATGAATCAAGATAACAGGTGATGTGAGCTAATCATAGACGAAATACCAAGGTAAACAAGTAATTAATCTTTTCTGTTTATTATAGCATTATAGTTTTGCATTGGTTGTAATGTGATCAACGTTTGCATAAGTAGTAGATTTGTTAGGAAAGTGACATGTAACATTTTAATTATACTTTGCTAAAATGAACGAAAGGAACGATATGACTCGAATAAAGGTCGTTCATTGCTGAACGAGACTCAAAGGTCCGAGTCAATAAAATGATCCGAACTGCCCATCACTACATGACACACGTGCGAGCGTTTCAGTAAACCTTTCTGAGCATGCGCACCGGATGTGAGTCTGAGAACCCCACTTGCAGCACAATTTCGATAAATGTAACACCAGTGTATTTTATAATGATATATGAAAAGAAAAAGCACGTTTGATATTCAAAAGCTGTGTTTCTCAACCCATCTCTGACATGTGCCCCTACAAGCTACAGCCCCATCAGGTTCAGGTATTCCTGCATCGACATTAAATCATATAACGTTAACGTTACGTGTTCCTTTATTACTGTGATAACGTTGTCTTGACATTTGATGCTTTATATTGGTCTAGACTCGTGCACCAAATGCTATACAAACAGATTTGTTTTATATAGTTTTAAAGTTTAGAAGAAATCAAAGTTCAGTTCTGTTTGTTTAGTCATGATTTATCGCAGCCCATAGATTGTATACAGTGCATCATGTAACGTTATTACGCAAGATAGAGGCCGTGTACAAAGTGCACAACTAAGAGAAACGCTTACTAGTGACTAGATACAAATTGTGTTTTCCCTGTTCAAAAAATCAAGTTATAGACATTCTTTAAGGGACAAACATATACAAACGCACAGCACAGAAAAATGATTGTTCTCCGTTCTAAATTTAAGTGGGGTGCATTATTACTGCCCCCTAGTGGAACATTCTGCGGTTGGATTTAGGTCATGCAGAGGACTTGCATGCAGCATTTCAAATTTAAATCGTCTCTGTACAAAATGTTCCTTTTAAGCAGATGGGGAAATTACGTAACCAATTATTATTTGATTTTTTATTATAATTATTGAACCTGTTTTTATTTGTATTAGGCTGTTACTTGATTTTAGTTAGGATTTCGGTCTGACGTGGCTAATTTGATGCAATACAAACAAAATCCAAAAGATGGAGCTAGCCTGCAGTGCTAGTGTAGTATACTGTAAATGGTCCATCCAATATTGTCAGATATTATGAATGAGGGAAAAATGAGAGAATCAAGAAAAAAATATGAATATATATTCATGCTTAACATGATATAAACTCAGCCAAAAAAGAAACGTCCCTTTTTCAGGAATGTGTATTTCAACAATAATGTTGTAAAAATCCAAATAACTTTACAGATCTTCAATGTAAAGGGTTTAAACAATGTTTTCCATGCATGTTCAATTAACCATAATCAATTAATTAACATGCACCTGTGGAATGGTCGTTAAGACCTTAACAGCTTACAGAGAGTAGGCATTTAAGGTCACAGTTCTAAAAACGCAGGACACTAAAGAGACTTGTCTACCGACTGTGAAAAACACCCAAAGAAAGATGCCCAGGGTCCCTGCTCATCTGCGTGAACGTGCATTAGGCATGCTGCAGGGAGGCATGAGGACTGCTGATGTGGCTAGGGCAATAAATTGCCATGTCCGCACTGTGAGACACCTAAGACAGCGCTACAGGGAGACAGGAAGGACAGCTGATCATCCTCGCAGTGGAAGACCACGTGGAACAACACCTGCACAGGATCGGTACATCCGAATATCACACCTTCGTGACAGGTACAGGATGGCCACAACAACTGCGCTAGTCACACCAGGAACACACAATCCCTCCATCAGTGCTCAGACTGTCCGCAATAGGCTGAGAGAGGCTGGACTGAGGGCTTGTAGGCCTGTTGTAAGGCAGGTCCTTACCAGACTTCACCAGCAACAACGCCGCCTATGGGCTCAAACCCACCTTCGCTGGACCAGACAGAAGTCGCAAAAAGTGCTCTTCACTGATGAGTCACGGTTTTGTCTCACCAGGGGTGATGGACGGATTCGTGTTTATCGTCGAAGGAATGAGCGTTACACCTAGGCCTGTACCCTGGAGCAGGATCGATTTGGAGGTGGGGGGTCCGTCATGGTCTGGGGCGGTATATCACATCACCATCGGACTGAGCTTGTTGTCATTGCAGGCAATCTCAATGCCTTGCAGTACAGGGAAGACATCCTCCTCCCTCATGTGGTACCCTTTATGCATCATCATCCGGACATGATCCTCCAGCAGGACAATGCCACCAGCCATACTGCTCGTTCTGTGCGTGAGTTTCTGCATGACAGCAATGTCAGTGTTCTTCCATGGCCAGCGAAGAGCCCGGATCTCAATCCCATTGAGCACGTCTGGTACCTGTTGGATCTTAGGGTGAGGGCTAGGGCCATTCCCCCCAGAAATGTCCAGGAACTTGCAAGTGCCTTGGTGGAAGAGTGGGGTAACATCTCACAGCAAGAACTGACAAATCTGATCCAGTCCATGAGGAGGAGATGCACTGCAGTACTTCAAGCAGCTGGTGGCCATACCAGATACTGACTGGTACTTTTGATTTTGAGCCTACCTTCATTCAGGGACACATTATTCTATTTCTGTTAGTCACATGTCTGTGAAACATTTTTAGTTTATGTCTTATGGTGTTGACTCTTTTAGTGTTCATATAAATATTTACACACATTAAGTTTACTGAAGGTAAAAACAATTGAAAGTCAGAGGACGTTTCTTTTTTTGCTGAGTTTATATACGTGATATATGAACACGAATTTTAGAAACACACACACACACACACATATAAAGAGTTTGGTCCTAAAATGAGATAACTCCATTAAAGAAAAAGAAAAATCCAGTTTTTTACTGTGTCATGTTTTTATTGTGTTTTATTGTGTTAATTAGTAATTTTGAGTTATTATGGCTTAAATCAAAACAAACCAACTGCAGTTTGATTGATATTATTGGAATGCACAATAAAAAACATGATTTTAGAAAAATTGTATCTTTTCTTGGAACCAAACTGACATCCCGTGGACCCGCCACCTGCAGGGGGGACCGTTAGGGGCCGGTGCTTAGTGGATCGGGCGGCAGTCGAAGGTGGGGGCCTCGACAACCCGATCCCTGGACGCGGAATCTAGCTCTAGGGACATGGAACGTCACCTCTCTGGCGGGGAAGGAGGCTTGAGGTTCAGAGATTCCGACTAGAGGCCTTCTTGGAGACTCTGGGAGGGGTGCTGGAAAGCGCTCAGACTGAGTGCTCCGTCGTTCTGCTGGGACTTCAACGCCCGCATGGGCAACGATAGTGAGACCTGGAGGGGCGTGATTGGGAGGAACGATTCCCCTGGTCTGAACCCGAGTGGTGTTTTGTTATTGGACTTCTGTGCTAGTTACAGCTTGTCCATAACGAACACCATTTTCAAGCATAAGGGTGTCCATCAGTGCACATGGCTCGATGATCGACTTTGTGGTTGTTTCATCTGACCTCCGGCCGTATGTCTTGGACACTCGGGTGAAGAGAGGGGCGGAGCTGTCAACTGATCACCACCTGGTGGTGAGTTGGATCTGATGGCGGGGGAGGAAGCTGGACAGACTCTGCAGAACCAAACGTACTCTCCAACTTCCACCTCCGACAGAGCTTCGACCAGTGCCTGTCGAGGGGCGGCAATCCCCGAACCCGGTGGTGGACACCGGAAGTAAGGGATGCCGTCAAGCTGAAGAGGAGTCCTAGGGGGGCAGCTGTTGACCTCGACCGGGGATATCATCGGGCGGTGGAAGGAATACTTTGAGGATCTCCTCAAACCTGCAGTTACGTCTTCCATTGAGGAAGCAGAGGCTGAGGGCTCGGAGGCGGACTCGTCCATCACCTGGTCTGAAGTCACCGAGGTAGTCAAGAAACTCCTCGGTGACAGGGCTCCGGGGGTGGATGAGATCCGCCCTGAGTACCTCAAGTCTCTGGATGTTGTGGGGCTGTCTTGGCTGACACGCCTCTGCAGCACCGTGTGGCGGTTGGGGACAGTGCCTTTGGACTGGCAGACCGGGGTGGAGGTACGGAGGTAGTGCTCCAACTATTGGGGATCACACCTCTCAGCCTCCCCGGTAAAGTCTATGCCAGGGTACTGGAGAGGAGAATCCGGCTGATGGTAGAACCTCGGATTCAGGAGGAACAGTGTGGTTTTCGTCCCGGTCGTGGAACACTGAACCAGTTCTATACCCTCTCCAGGGTTCTGGAGGGTTCATGGGAGTTTGCCCAACCAATCCACATGTGTTTTGTGGATTTGGAGAAGGCATTCGACTGTGTCCCTCGCGGCATCTTGTGGAGGGTGCTCTGGGAGAATGGGATTCGGGTCGGAGCAGGAGCTTGGTTCGCATTGCCGGCAGAAAGTCAGACTTGTTCCCGGTGCATGTTGGACTCCGGCAGGGCTGCCCTTTGTCGCTGGTTCTGTTCATGATTTTTATGGACAGAATTTCTAGGCGCAGCCAGGGGCCGGAGGGTGTCGGGTTTGGGGACCACACGATTTCATCTCTGGTCTTTGTGGATGATGTTGTCGTGCTGGCCCCATCAGACCAGGACCTTCAGCATGCACTGGGATGGTTTGCAGCCGAGTGTGAAGCGGCTGGGATGAGAATCAGCACCGTCCAAATCTGAGGCCATGGTTCTCAGTCGGAAAAGGGTGGCTTGCCCACTTCAGGTGGGTGGAGAGTCCCTGCCTCAAGTGGAGGAGTTCAAGTATCTGGGGGTCTTGTTCACGAGTGAGGGAAGGATGGAACGGGAGATTGACAGATGGATAGGTGCACCTTCTGCAGGAATGCGGTCGATTTACCGGTCAATCTATGTTCCTACTCTCACCTATGGTCATGAGCTGTGGGTCATGACCGAAAGGACAAGATCCCGGATACAGGCGGCTGAAATGAGCTTTCTCCGCAGGGTGGCTGGGAGATCCCTTAGCGATAGGGTGAGAAGCTCGGTCACTCGGGAGGAGCTCCGAGTAGAGCCGCTGCTCCTCCACACCGAGAGGGGACAGCTGAGGTGGCTCAGGCATCTTTTCCGTATGTCCCCTGGACTTCTTCCCGGGAAGGTGTTCCAGGCATGTCCCACCGGGAGGAGAACCCGGGGAAGACCTAGGACACGCTGAAGGGACTATGTCTCCCGGCTGGCCTGGGAACGCCTTGATGTCCCCCCGGAAGAACTGGAGTAAGTGTCTAGAGAGAGGGAAGTCTGGGCATCCCTGCTTAGACTGCTGCCCCCGCGATTCAGGCCAGGATAAGCGGAAGAAAATGGATGGATGGATGGATTTTTGTAATTTTGAGTTAGTATGGCTTAAATCAAAACAAACCAACTGCAGTTTGATTGATATAATTGGAATGCACAATAAAAAACATGATTTTTGAAAAAAATTATCTCATCTTGGAACCAAGCTCTGTATCTATTACCTATTTAACACTGAGTGGACACAAAACACTTAAGTATACTCCAGTAGACTACATCGGGATTGGCCTGCAGCCAAATTTCAGATTGTACTGCCGTTTTAAAGACTACATGCTTTCCTCATTTTGTTTTCAACACATATAGTTTAATATATTTATGGATATGGATATTAACTAATCATTATCTAGCCATGCATTTGTGATCCAATTGCCTTCACGATAATCATGTTTTTTCAGTGCTTTACATAATACATATATTGTCATTACATTAGATTTCATTAGATGTTTTGAAAACATCTAATGTTACTATGCATAAAGGTGTATTCAAAACTTAAAGTGTTAATGAAAATACACTTGTGATTAAGTAATAAGTTAACTTTGAACTTTTTATGAGTGGATGTAACTATTAGATTTGGCAGGAATTGTTACATGCTTGTGGATTGTACAGTGTATTGAGTTTGCCTAGGATGCTTCTCCCCTTCACGCCTCTCTGGGCTCATTAGATCACGGCCTGATTGTGTTCCAAGGCCTGTCGATGACTGAATAGAGACTAGTCACCTTGCTGGGGGCAATACAGCCTAGTTTCTAATAAAGAGGTGCCATTGTTGACTTGTCATAACCCATCAGATTTTATACTTCTTCAGTTAGTACTGTAAAAACCTGTGTATTGTTTAATCATGCATTCCTTTCCAGATAATAAGTTTAAGTGGTCATATAATATAATTATATTTTTATCCCCTCTTTTATTTTTAAATAGACATAAAAAGATGCTATACAAAGTAGGGTTAGAATAAAGGTTTAAGAGTTACATATTATTGTTACTTTTTTGTTGGTTTTATTATTTACAGGGCATGCCAAGTTACTGTTAACCCGGTTTGCTTCATTGATGTGTAAATGTTTCATGCAATGTTGTATTCGGTCATCTATTTGATGTCAGAGGGAGTACATTTTGTTGATCCAATAAATTCCCTTTTTCGCTGGTGAAAACGTGTCAAAGTATCACAGCACAGATGCGTCTTAAAAAATAAGAATAGCTTATTTTAAATGTTAATCTTTCATTAAATCTACATGCATTACATGTGAAGTGAAATATTTCAAGTAAAATATTTTTTGTGATTCAAATGATTCCTCCATGGCCTGGAGGCACGGCATGACTGGGATAAATGCCTGGCCCTGCTCTGGTTGCAAATAGTTTTCAAATGTCAATTATTTTGACAGGATTGTTTGTAAACAATGAAAGGTCTTTATTCATGATGTACTCTTTATTCTAATAAAAAACCTTATGCTTATAAATGCTGCAAAAAATGGCCACCGAGTCGGCCGGCTTCCCGAAAGGAACTTGGTTCTGGCCAATCAGTTCATAGCTCTGTGCATAGTGCCCTATCTCATTTCCCCTGTACATTATGACAAACAATGCACAACAAAAAGCTCAAAGTCAGCATTTCGGCATAACACAAAAAAAGTGTTGTATGACGCAGCAGATGGAAGCATAAATAACATAGATAAACTCTTAATAAAGGTCTTAAATAACGGTGCTACACGATTCTATAGAAGATCATTTTTTGTCAAAATTACATAAAGTACATTTAACACCTGAATAACCTTTCTGTTTCACAGAAGATTCTTTGTGACGAAAGAACGTTCTTCAGAGTATAAAAAAATAATAAAGAGATGGTGATTTGTGGAAACAAACATGGTTCTTCTATGGCATTGCTGTAAAGAACCTTTTAAGGTCCTTTATATTTAAGAGTAGATGGCTTCATTATTTGGACACAATGGACCAAAACCAGCAGATGAATTGGAACCTCATATCATGTGGAAACTTCACACTGGATTTCGGGAGCTTAGATTTGGTGCCTGTCTGGACCCTTAATTTCAAAATAAAATGCAACATTTACTCCGGAAAGAAGACTTTGGACCTCAGAGCAACAGTCTGTCAACAGTTTCTGGACAGCTATCAAGTCATCAGTCTTCCTCATGATTGTAGTTGTTATTTGTACTTAACTAGTTTACATGTTATAAGTCTATATGTCACATTTTTTGCCTACTCAGGATATTAAGTTTTTTTATCCCAAAGCAGTACTTGAATTCACAATGACATGATTATTTAGCATTGAGTCTTAAGGGCTCAAAAGATTGTCTGAAACCAAGAGCCTGTGTACTTTAAGCATCTGATGAAAACATGAGCTGTCATTCAGAGGGTTAAGAAGTCTTTAATGGAGCCACGTCTGAACATGGACTTTGTTTCTTTTGATTAGGCAGCCTTTCTCTGCAGAACAATCTGGAGCTCCAGTGCATTGCCTGTTTTAATGTGGAACAAATTTAATGCTCTATTTACGTCATCATCCCAGGGGCTATTCAATAGTCGGGAGGCTGCGTATCACCCCTGTTCTGGTCGCAACAATAATCGTAAATAAAATTTGTTGTGAGGCGTTTCAAAACTCTTAAAAACTTGCATTTTGCCATTAAAAAAACTAGTGTGTTTATGTATGGAAAAACCATAGGAGCAAATTATGGTAAATTGGTTTTGAAGCTATTAGAATGAAGTAGGACACACAACCACATTGTGGTTTATCTACTTCAAGCTCCCTTTAATGTCCTGTGTAACTACAAGCCTGGAAGAAGATGTATACAAAGGCTTCCTGAACGAAGCGATTCAATCATAATGACAGAAAATTAATCCCTCCACAACTGTCCCGACATCACCATGGATTTGCTCTGGGTCACTTAATCCACGGAGGAGGAAGCTAAAGCTCAGTGTAATACTGGCATGGTTGAAACGTAAATTCTTAGTCTAGTATAGAGTACATTAAGCGAACCAAAGAACAGGACAATCCAACACAAAAAAAACAATGCCTTCTATAGAATGCTATGTGTGTAAATACTGTGTCAATATCATTGTGGTCTTTGATGAGAGGAAGCATGTAGCATACTTTGAGTCTTTAGTCTGAAACTGTGGTGCTTTGTTTGGTGATAATTGGGGATGGAAGTAATTGGGGTACTTGTGTAACATTTTGTAGAAGTAAATACATTATATACCATAAAAAAATTGTCGAAAATGACTGCCTCAGGGTAAAGGACCGGGATGACATAGATGGAGCATCATCCAATGATTGTGTTGAATTTCCAGTGTTTCTCATTGGACAGATCTAAAAATCTCACAGGAGGGGAACCCCTGTGCCCCTGCGCCCATGGACGTCCGACCCGCTTTCAGCACTTTATAAAAATCTAGATCGAACCCCAAAATCATTTCGGTCAAGCTGCCTTTAGCGTCATTCTGTTTCGCCGGAAATGTCACGTGTCATGACATTCTATTCACATGACTCTAAGCTCTAGCCAATTGGGTGCTACCTTTCGATCTGAGTTAACCAGGAGGATTGGGAAAAAATAAATTTTCCCTTTGGATGACGTTCTGTTTTATAATAATCTTTTCGCAAACGTCGAAAGTGGTGGCCATCTGTCTCCAGTAGCACCAAAGGTAAAGCCTCTTCTTGAGCTTTAAGATTTAGGGTTTTTGGGATTGTTTGAAGGGTTTTTAAATTAACATGGAATTGTAATGGCGTCATATAATTTTGTTGGTTGATAGATTGCTTCGATACTTTTAAAAAGAAATGCATTCTGATGTTACTCTTATTTTGATGATTAATTTTAAGTTGATCCAGACTGGGTTTTAAACACATTAAATGACTCTGATTTGAAACTATAGTTGTGTTTTCAAGGCCGACCACAGGTCAACGATATTACTAATTCATTATACGGAACAACTATTGTTTGATATTGTTTTGGAAATGGCTCGATTTAATTCTCTACGACATGCCTTAATGAGTCATTACACCTAATTACACAAATACAAAAGAGCTGTACATATTGGAGAGAAGTATTAGTCATCTCTCGGGAGAACTGGTCAATTGGATGTTCTTTATTTTATCTTTACTGCTTTCTGCAACAATTCATATCTCTAGACTTTTCTATGGATTTCTTCCCCAGATTTGAATGAAGTGCAGTTGTTTTTTGTATGTGACAGATACTGTACGCATTCAAATTGACTTTGAGTAGAATTGAACCAAATGGGACAAAAGAATCACATAAGCAGGTTTGTCTCAATTAATGCAGTTATGTTTGTTAGGGGAATTCGATAAAGTGTCTGAAGAAATGTATTTATTAATGTCATTAATGCCATCATTTATTTAAAAAGAAAATGTACCTAAAGATGCTCTGGTTGCCGTTATGTTAATACAATTTTTTTTTGTAAATGTCCCTTCACTGAAATGAAAGCTTTTTTTAAAGGCAACCCTTGGGGAAACCCATCTGGTCAAAACCTTGCAGTTTTTAATAACATATTGAGTTTTAAATTCAACACACACACATTAATTCCAATTCATTTTTTGTTTATTCAAATTTTAGTGTTGTCATGTTTTTGTCCTGGTCAGTTAAATCACTATGGATGATTACTTATGAAAGTTTGACTGTTAATAAATGTTGAATGACGTCCATTGGCACACTATGCATTGGTTAAAAGGTTTTCTTATTTCAGATCCTTCTCTAAAAATCTGTTTGACAGTAACTGATGTGGACGGATGCAGATTAACTACAACGAAAAATCTAGCATGTAAACTGTTTAAAAGCTGTTAGTTATGATGATTACCAGATAATGAAAATTATATACAATTTATGTTTTATCTGTTTTATGTTTGTGGGGAAAAAAGCTTTTCAGCAGACTCTTAATGACACTACACTCTTAAAAATAAAGGTGCTTCATAATGCCATAGAAGAACCCTTTTTTTGTCTAAGCGGTTCTATAAAGAACTTTTAACATCTAAAGAACCTGTCTGTTTCACAATGGTCTTCAAATTATAAAAAGGTAAGAACTGTGAAGAACCATTTAAGCACCTTTATTTTTGAGAGTGTAAATTGGTTACTTCAAACTGCGCTTAAAAGTCATCACAGTTTCATTATAGATCACCAACAAATTACAGTGACACAATTACAATGAGATTCACAAGAAAATAAACCCATGTTAGACACTACAGTTTAAGAAATAAGTACTTTTTAGCTGTCATGGGGTGGCACCGTAATGGGTTCCTTTTTGCACCCCTAAAGGTACAAAACATAGAATTATGTATCTTTGTGGGGTACATCATTCTACCCTGAGGACCTAATGTTTACCTTTAAGGGATCAAGGGTACAATTAAATGTTTTGTTTCCCTAGAAACAAAATCGTACCTTCCTAGTCTTTCTTTTTTAAATGCACTGTATTATTCAGTATCATCGAATACTCAGCGAATGGGGCAAAATCATTCCATCGTGCATGACATTAAAACAACAACTGTACAAAAAATAAAGGGGGAAAAGAAAAAGACATCTTATATAACACAAGCATCTAAATAAAGTGGCCTCTTTTCTTTTCAATATCACCGTCTATCTGCATTTAATGCAGTTCATGCCTCAGTAGATTTAGAAAAGGCTTCATCTTTTATTGTTAGAGGAACTCTATTTTAGCCACAAAGCAAAGAGTAAAAACCTTCTTCTACACCGAGAACAGGGCAGAGATGCGCAATGGAAAAAGGGGGGGGGGCGTGTTTTCTGAGCATTGCTCAGCCATGCAAAAAGCGTGCTTAATTTGATAGCCGCTACAGAGGAAGAGGCCAGAAGCTCTTTAGCAGAAAGCTTGACCCACTTTCTCCATCAGATGTCAGGAGAAACGCTGCTCTTACGGTGCTGAACAATGCGCCAGTTCGGTCACGATTAACGTAAGCACAAATGGCAAACTTGCCAATAAACATAAAACAAATTTGGGTTCAGCCAACTTTAATAGTGTTTGTGTGCAAGTGCGTGTGCTCATGAGACTGTTGAAATGAGAATAAATTTGTTCATTTGAAGCAAACATGCCTCAAACGGCACCATATTTGGCATTTTTGTTTCTCTACAACCTCATCTCAACACAATTCAAAATCAAGTGGCTTGTTCGCACTCACTGTACAGTATAGTATTGACTTTATTAACTGACATAAAAGGCTTTTTTGCATTGTGAGTCCATTTTATACTTGACCTCAGAGAATCAGAGCTCATCTATGATCCTCTCTGACAAAAACATTCCATCTGTTGGCTATTTCAGCCTGACTGGCTGTGCTGTGTATAATCCTCTTTTATGTAACTGTTTGAATATTATTGTCATCTTCAAGCATTTCTCTTCTTTCCAAATTTTTTTTGATTATTCAGGATCACGATGCAGCAAAATGTAAATTGTTTCTTTGTCATTTTTTGTATCACACAGATGATGTTATTTCTACTCTGTTAGGTCTGGCACTGAACCTACAGTGGATTTTGTAGATTACTTTTTGCTATTTAGTGGTACTAGTCACTAACCCCTGGATGCTGTTAATCTGGATTAAGGTCTTTATGTAATCTGGCATCCTGTGGGAGATTGGACATCTGGCTGTAAATCTGTCTCAGTTTTTGCATATTAAACTTGCCAAGAACCGCCCACTCTGCCTGACTGACGTTTAGGTCAATCAATTACATTTCTTTTTCTTTTGTTCCATTTAGGGCAGGGTTTATCAGAGATTGCAGTACAATAATACAATAATAGACTGGCATGACAACGTTTTTTCCTTTCTTCTCTACATACAAGTGTTGCAGAAACCACTAAGAAAATTTCTAAAGGTTCACTCAAATGTTGATTGCCGCCATCTCTGAAATGTCGTTGCCTTGGAATTATGAGGTTCTATTTGCAGTCTTACTAGTTTTGAGATGATGATCTTAAAAGTTTTTGGATTCCACTTACCTTTGAAGAGTAAACATTTTTGTTTCAAAAAAAGTCCCAGATTGAACACGACGTAAAGAAAAAAAATTACATAATGTTAATAAATTATCACAAAATAAGAATATGTTAATAGCTCAATTTTAAATTAAAATGTCAGATTAAACTTTATGATTTCAAGGTGACGATATGTTAAATGATGCTTATCACCAGCAGCAAAACTTTTCTGTTATAATCTAACAATCACTAACACCTACCCAGTGTTGGGTAAATTACTCTGTAAAAGTAATTAATTACTAGTTACTAATTACATATGCAATAGTGTAATTAGATTATAGTACAAATTAGCCTTCCCAAAAAGTATTTATTTACTTATTACTTTCTATATCCTTCATCAACCTTGATTAGCTAAGCAATACATAGATAGACACGAAACGACTCTTAATTCATTCAAATAAATGATATAACACTACATAAAGTACTCTTAATAACTGACCTAAGTATAACAAATGTGAGAAAGATACAAATTTAAAGTTAGAAATTTAATGTTAATTCCTCTATTGTATAGGTTACAGAGTTTTTAATTAAATTACATCCGAAGTAACTAGTTAAATTACAGAAAAAAGAAGTGTAGTCCCTTACTTCACTTTTTTTAGGGAAAAATTATTAAATTACAGTGACTAATTACTTAGTTACTAGTTACACCCAACACTGTCCCTACCCATATGAAAAATATGTAGAGTACTTTTTGTATTAAGATCTAAATATTTTGACATTTCATTCTACGACATAAACAGACCAGTTATAACCCGCTTGTGATATTATAAAGTTTTAAACCTTTCTTAAATATGGCGGTTGCTCACAAGTTCCTATACATTGGCGGATATGAATCTCTAAAATGTGGATGGGGATATATTCATTGAGTAATTTTGGAACACGTTTTTAATAAAGTTTGAAAGAGTTCTTGAACTTCTTTTAGGCTTGGTGGTGGTGATGTTGATGTCGAGCTACCACGGTGTAGTTTGTTTATAGCCTCATAATAGCATTTTACTTCTGGTGATTGTATTTAGGCTTCAAAAATAAAAAATGTTATACAATAGACTATATGGCTGCTGTCCAGTGTTGGGTAAGTTACACTGAAAAAGTAATTAATTACTAGTTACTAATTACATATTCAATAGTGTAAGTAGATTACTGTACAAACATGTCCTATATCAACCTTGATTAGAATTGATAAGGATAGACATAAAATGACTTATTTAATTCATTCAAATAAATTATAAAAAACTACATAAGTTATTCTTATTAACTGACCAATGTTACAAATGTGATACATTAAACCATACATTTTAATGTAAGACTTATACTTTTGATGTCATTTCCACTATTGAATATATTAAAACGTGTTTAGTTAAATTACATCAGAAGTAACTGTAATTAAATGACAGAAAAAATTAGAGTAATCCCTTACTTTACTTTTTCAAGAGGAAAGTAATGAAATTACAGTAACTAACTACTTAGTTCCTACTGACACCCAACACTACTGCTGTCCTTCTGAAGCTATGCAATTCAGCCATAACTATAACAAGTCAGCAAGCTCAAATCAGTTGCTTCTCATTGAGGATATAATTAATTTATATCCAGTCTGCCCTATTGAAGTCATTATTTTTGGACAAATGCAATGTTCCAGTATAGAAAGTACTGGGCACACGTTTATTTTACAGTATCTCCTAAGCTGTTCATGGCATGTAATTAAACACTCAGGAAATATAGGAAATGGTGTTATGATATCCAAACATATCACATTTAGAAATAAACAAATGTGATAGGTCGCAACTTTATATTTATATTTACAAATATGAATAGAAAAAACAACTGAAAAGCACGGTGAAAATGCTAAATTCTTTTATCATTTACTCACCCTCATGTCTTCCAAAACTGTATGATGGTCTTTTATATGCATAGCAAAAAAAGAAGAAATTTTGAAGAATATTGGCCCTACCTGTGTAACAACTCACAGACTACACTCCCCATAATGCCTTGCACCTGATTATCAAACGATTAAACCCGCACCTGACACTCATTACCTGGACCCTTTATATGTTTGCCATCCGTCTTTGTTCATGGTCAAGTCTAGTTGTAAGTTGTTACATATTCTGTGTTATTTCTTAGCGCTGACTGCTAAGTAGATGTTGTTACTGTTCTCTGGATGTTGATCTGTTCTGATTCTAATGGATGTTATACTCTGTTGAGTCTGTACCCGTGGTTGTTCATTGTTTGCACTACTTGCTACTATAAACTGGATTAACACTACTTGAGGTTGTCATCGTGTCTGTCATCAGTGTGTGCCGTTTCACACTGGCACAACATTTTTCAACAAGATTTATTATGTGTTCCACAGAAGAAAGAGTCATAAAATGATCACTGGTTAGACATCTAATTATGAAATGAAGCATTTAGAATTGATATGTTCATTGAAAAAATACACTTTTCATTGTTCATTGAAAAAATACACATTTTTTATACCAATAGGACGGTGTATACTTATATACAAAGCCTCCCACATTACACTTATTTCATTAAACATTTGTAAGTCTAACAATATTTTAGTAATTTAATCTTTCTGTGAAAGAAAAAGTTTACTTCCATCTTTTCAATGTCTTTTTGTCTTTTTAAGTGACTGTGAGGTTACTACTTGCCCCTGTATTCCTCAGTCGCTCCTGTGAATTCCTTACTCGTTCACCCAGACCCAAGTCCCAACCATGGAACCCACCAAAGTTCAGTCAGAAGGAGGGCTCAATGTCACTCTGACCATCAGGCTCCTTATGCATGGAAAGGTACAAGAAACAACATGCATCAGGTTGTGATACATTTCCATACAATACTGTACAAGTGACAGAGTACAAGAGTTTTGTTAGACAAAAAAGTCTCTCCCCTAAACTTTATAGAGTAGGCTATGTCATAATATACAAAAAAGTTTTCAGAGTAATC
Source organism: Triplophysa dalaica (assembly GCF_015846415.1). Taxonomy (NCBI): domain Eukaryota; kingdom Metazoa; phylum Chordata; class Actinopteri; order Cypriniformes; family Nemacheilidae; genus Triplophysa; species Triplophysa dalaica. The sequence goes on along the minus strand of NC_079547.1, from coordinate 7,480,808 downwards.
TGTCAGATCTTCCCTTCCCAGTCACTACCTACATGAGTTTGTTTTACTGTTTTCACAGCTTTGTTGCTTTTGTAAGCATATCTGTAAGCATATCCTCTCCTGTCAGATTAACAAATGCAAAGTATTTGAGAATTTAATTCAAATCACAGCATCACAATTAATATTTTGTCTTCTTCACTTGCAGGAGGTTGGCAGCATTATTGGCAAGGTCAGGAAACCAAAACAATTTTACTGTAATTTTTTCATTCTAAATGATTGACATTTAGACAAAATGTATATTTTTTCAGAAAGGGGAAACTGTGAAAAAGATGCGCGAAGAGGTAACTTTAAAAGGATTCTCATCAATTTTATTTTATCATCACTACTATATTAACAACACATACTATATCTACAGAGTAGTGCACGTATAAACATTTCAGAGGGGAACTGTCCAGAGAGGATCGTGACCATCACAGGACCCACAGATGCAATTTTCAAGGCCTTCGCCATGATCGCGTACAAGTTTGAAGAAGTATCAGACTTCATAAATTCCCATATCCTTCTTGAAATGATTATATAGCACATCAAAATGTTGCTTCTATAAAATGAGGTCTGATAAAATGTTAAAGATGGTGTTCTGGTTTCCCATAGGATATCATTAATTCTATGAGCAACAGTCAGGCCACAAGTAAACCTCCAGTGACTTTGCGCTTGGTGGTGCCGGCCAGCCAGTGTGGCTCTCTAATTGGGAAGGGGGGTTCTAAGATCAAGGAGATGAGGGAGGTATGTCACATGGTTACGAATTCATTGTTTCATAATTCATAAACTGCAACATTTCTTACGATGCAAGTATGTTTAGTATGTATAGAATGTTACCTTTACTTCAATTCAACAGTCGAAACAAACGAATAAAATTAGAGCAACTAAAAAAGAGAGAAAATCTGTGTTTCTATGTACCCTGGCTGATAGTGCTACGCTTGGTTTTCAGTCAACAGGTGCACAGGTACAGGTGGCTGGAGACATGCTGCCCAATTCCACTGAGCGGGCAGTCACTATTTCAGGTGCTCCTGAGGCCATTATCCAGTGTGTAAAACAGATCTGTGTGGTTATGCTGGAGGTAAGAACAAGAGAAGAAAACAATTCACTGCGTCTTTTAAAAATATATTTTCTGATGCAGTTTTAAAGGGATATTTGAAATGAAAATTAAGTTACTCATCCATTCAAGACCTGTACTGTATATGACCCACTGACTTCCACTGATGTTGCTTTGTGATCTTCTGTACATTTTAAGTCATAACCAGGTTTTGAATGAAATGATGGTGAATACATATTGCATTTTTCTTATTCTCTGCGCTCAGTTGTTTTCTCTAAGTCTTACTTTTCCAATCGTGTTTGTCCTATGTTGTCCTGTTCCAGTCCCCACCCAAAGGCGCTACGATTCCGTACAGGCCCAAGCCTGCCACCACACCAATTATTTTCTCTGGTGGGCAGGTAAGAGCAGATACTCTGGGAGCACCGACCACAGCCAATCTCAGCTTGTTACTGCAACATCAGCCTCTGCCTGTGAGTATGGTCAGAAAATAAACTTCAGTTGTCAAACCTACCGACTGTTTTGACCTTTCTAATTGAGGATCCGTCAAATTTATTGATAAAGAATGTGATAGGGGGACAAATCTTAGGCTTCATTCTTTGCCTCATTACTAAAGGGATAGTTCACACAACCCTTAAGGTGAAAAATGACTAACACAGCCCTTAAATAAATAAAAATACTGCACCATTGACTTAAGACCAGGTTTTAGTTGGTCAATTTTAAGTTGCCTCAAAATTGCAAAGCACCATTATTGTACCTGAACACACCTCGTCTTCAGAGCAGCACCTAAGATAATATATATTAACAAGCCACTGCCATTACAAAGAATGGAGAGGTAATGCAATCCTAAATATGCCCGCTCTTAAAAGCCCCGCCTTCCAGTAGAACGATCCAATCGTCACTCGATAAAGTCTGACGATCCTCTGGGGCGGAGCTTATCTGAGGCGCTTGCTAGCCTATTTGCATTTTATTGCAATATAAGCTTAGCAAACTGAAGTTATGGTACAATCCACATCGGGTTTAATTATTTGCCAGCGATTTTAGAAATATCTGCCTTTCACCGAGATTCCTTCATTGAGATAGGAATGTTGACCTGCCATGACGTACATAACTGCCTAGAGGTGTTACAAACATGTTCGCCGAGTGGCACGATTTCATGAACAGACTTAACCTGCAACGGATGGGCACAAGTGCATTTGCTATTTAGACAACGTGGCACTGCATGCAAAAATAATAACTGTGTTGGGCTGAAACTAGCATAAAAACTTGCTTCCCGCCTGACATTGCACTGCGCCAGGTGTATGATAGGACACGTTGTGTTGAAAGTATATATTTATATGTAAAAAAGCCACCAGTGATGTTGTACATCTTAGAAGTTGTCTGAATTGGCTTAGGTTTAGCCGATGAGGCATTAGTAGTAGTATTCCCTGTTGTTTGAAATCCCCTGATTCCCTGTATGAAGATTTTCTTTCCTTTCCATAGACATACACCATTCAGGGACAATACGCCATCCCCCACCCGGACGTGAGTAAACGTCCATTACAATCTTACATTTTACTTTATCTTAGTACTCTTCTTAACCTTTTCTTAGCTTTATTAATATTGATACAGCTTAAAGATCTGTTTCTATGTGTCTTTATACACAAGGCCTTGTTAGTGTCTAACAAGAGTTTGTGAAGGTCCAGGCAGGACTCATAATAACCTGTTAGGTGTACTGATCCTCCTCCCTCCCCCCAGCAGTTGACAAAGCTCCATCAGCTGGCAATGCAGCATTCCCCCTTTACCTCCCTTGGACAGACCACCCCCGCTTTCCCTGGTACGTACCTTAACCCCCCCCCCACTAAACACCCTTAAGTCTATACCTGTAGATCTTTTGTTCACTTTTTTGTCTTTCAAACTTATCCCCATGCAGGTAACTTGACAATACGTAATTTATCAGGGCTCGACATTAACACTTGTCCACTTGTCCGGGACAAGTGAATGTTTTGAGAGAGAGAATTTTGCTTGCCTGACCGGACAAGAAACTTGAAAAAAAATAACATTCAGGGCTTTACAGTGTGATGTAGATAGAATAATAATAATAATAAGAGCATTAGACAGAGCTGGGTGTTTGTGTGAAGTGCGTTTGTAGTTGTGCTTCTTTATTTGGGACAATTATCAATGGCCCCCCACCCTGAGCATGGAACGCTTCAAACGTAATACCACTTTTTATCAAATTTGGTGAATGTAAAATGTACTTGTGCGAAGGACAACCACATGACAATGCTTAATGTCAAGCCCTAAGTCTTGTATTGCATTTCAAAATAATAAATTGTTGACTGAAAAACTCTCATAATGTTTAAAAGTATAGTATGTAATAAAGAACACAATAGCAAGAGAATGTTTACGTATTTTTAACTGTACAAGATCTGATTTTCTCTCACACTTATTGTGTTTCTAGGTCTGGATGCCAGTTCACAGGCCAGTACTCATGAACTCACCATTCCAAATGATGTGAGCATTTTTCCTAACCACCTTATTAAACATATTATATGAAAGTAGAAATATCCCATTCAAATTCCATTACAAAGCAGACAAAAATCCTGTTGATTTTCACCAAAATAAAATCAGATCTTTGGCAGCTGGGGCACCGGTAGTTAGAGCATGGCACTTAAAATGCCAAGGTCATGGGTTCGATCCCAGGGGATTGCACATAGACAGATTTTTTTATAATATAATGCAATGTAAGTCGCTTTTGATAAAAGCATCTAACAAATGTGTAAATGTAAATGTAAATAAACCATAAAATAACTGTTTTTCCTGTAAATTATGTTTTTCCCATTTTCTCGTAAATAACAGTTTATAAGTTGAAAATTCTGTAAAAACATTTTTTTAAGATGTAGAAAAATAACTGGTTGAAAATCCAAATTCATAAATACCTTATGAAGTCAATCTCTCTTTATGTTTTCAGTTAATAGGCTGCATAATTGGACGCCAGGGCACCAAAATTAATGAAATCCGTCAGATGTCTGGAGCTCAGATCAAAATTGCTAATGCCATGGAGGGGTCAACAGACCGTCAGATCACCATCACAGGCCCTCCTGCCAACATCAGCCTGGCACAGTACCTCATAAATGCCAGGTGAGATCTACTCAGACAGTAACATTGAACTGGTTAAAATCGATTGAAACCCAAAATGATGCTTATACTGTACATGCCTTCAAATTCTTCCTGTACTGTTTGCAGGTTCAGAGATGTGGCAGCCATGTGGACCGATCCTTCGACCATGACCACCTCCTGAAGTCATTATGCTCTTTTCATCTGACAGTACGCTATTGAATGGTTTTTGGGTCCCGCAGTCTTTGTAAAACCTGAATAAGACCTAAAGTAGTCAGAAGTTTGTTTCTCAGGATGTTTGGATTGCATTTTATGTAATTCAGCCCGTTTATTCCATAAAACAAGTCTTCTAATTAGCAACCTGTATTTAAATCATTTGTATTAATTAATTAACTTGGAATTGTGTCTGTGTACAATGATATATAATTAACTTTCTTGTTAATTAGGTTTTAGTTTTAGAACAGAAAACTTAGCATGCTGAATGTCTAGCATCTGTTGTGCTCTTATTTAGCTTAAATGCTTTCTCAATATTTCATATTTAAAAATTTATTCAAGTAATAATACATCTAATGTCAACAATAAAATACTTGATGTATTATTTAGATATGCATGTGGCTGAAAAGATGGTTCTTAACAAAATCAGTTGTAACAAAACTTTACAGTAAATAATTGAGGTAGAAATAGCTAGTTTATATATCCGCAGTAAATTTCACACAGCTGTTAAAAATATACACAAAGGATATAACCTAATGTCTAATTTATTTTTTTATTACTCATTTAAAATATCCACATTTTCTCTGGTTCTAAAAGAATCCTCTATTCAACATTTACAATACAATTACAGAGAGACCGCTGCATGTGTAGTCTGACCATTTACAGCCTTTCAAAAAGACTAATGTATGATTGATTGTTTGATTTTTCTTGGGTAAAAATATTATTCACTACATGTGTAGCTAACGGTTTATGATGCAATACTGAAACTTTATTTAATGCTTTGTAGTGCTCTGTATGCAATAATGTGAATATTTTATTGACCGTGTCATGTTAATTTAGACAGCTTTATTGGTGTTAACTGTAAATCATTAGTAAGTGATGCATTTATTTGCCAATGTATTTGTGATTATAAGGAGGCAAGTAATGGATGTTAATTTGAATGTAATGATATGATCTTTTAATGGGACATTTGATATTTAAAGAGGTTCCAGACTGTCTATAACAACAGCCCTCAAATGTTGATTTTGCTTGTCGGGTGATTTTAAGTTTTCTTTTCAATTGTGTCTCAATAGTTTGTATAACAGTTCGATTTGCAGAATGTTTATTATTTATATCAATGGACTTGATGAGTTTCATTCAAATGTATTACTAATTTATGTATGCATTTTAGTGTTGTGATAATTTGTATGTAAGATAAAATGTTATTTACTCAGACTGCATTGTAAGAGTTATTAATAGGAACAAAAATAAGTTTCTTTTCCAGTTACTAAGACAGTTTAATATACTCTAGATAAACAAACCATTTTCGAATTCATTCACACCAACATAATAGGGTCCAAATTTACAAAAATAATAAATATTCTGAATGTCTCAACAAATTTGTCAGGGTTTTCTATTTAAATAATATCCTGTATCTTCCAAGATTCCATTATGGTGAACTACACTGTAAAATCGAATTAGTTGATCTTACTTAAAAAAAGCATGCAAACCGATTGCCATAAAAAAACTAAGTAAAATGAAATCGTATTGTTGAGTTCAAGTAACTTAAAAAATTAGTTCAGATGTACTCTTGACTTAGTGTGGAGTACTCAGAATTAACTATTATTGCCAATTTAATAATTTCCATTAGATTTATTGCATTCATCATTAGAGTTTTAAGTTCACTAATTCTTTTTTTTTATTTCACATAAATGTTAATCTAAAAATGCATATATCAAACACCTTGACTTGTGCAACACAAAACGAGCAAGAGGAGACTGATCTCAGAACTGTATGCAAAGACTATCCTCATTGGTAACAAACACATGAGGTTCGCAGACCCTAATCACATGCACATGTCTTCTAAACAATGGTAACCACAAAACTGAAAAATATGTCAAACTCTTCTAAATATCTAAGAGAAGTGAACATTAAACACTATCAAGTCTTTAATTTAACTAAAAACATATAAAATAATCATATTTTTTAAAATGTACTCTCCTAATGCAGTCTGGCGCAAAGCATGTTGGGAATCTTTTCTGCATAAAGGCAAGATCTGCTCTCCACTGCCTCTTACTGGCGTAGTAAAGTAATGGCTTCGCTTGCCGCTACTTGCTTCATTTAAGTAAAATATACTAAAGGCGAAAAGTAAGTTGTTCTATTTCCCCTACAAGTAATCGTAACTTAATAAAAACTAGTAAAGATATACATTTTGACAACTGAGTAAAGTTAACAAATAATTTCTAAGTAAGGACAACTATTAGATTTTACAGTGTATTTCTATCCACATATAGGCCCTACTTTGATTTCCATCCTACACAAACTTAGACTTTTGAGAATTACATAAACCGATTTTTTTGACTTTTTTTAAGAAACCTTTATATTTTTTACGAGTTATGTAGGAACTATGTGTTCCTATATGCTTTGACCAGAGAATCAGCCATCATAGAAAAATAAAAGTCTACGTTTTTCAAGTAACATTTTTGGCCTTTCATTATTCTGAAACCAGTCTATTTATAATATGCAGAGAAGAGTTTAAAATGCTGTCTAATTGTATGGCAGTCTGGGGTTTGGAGGATTGACAATTCAAATTTGGGTTTGGTACAGTAAAGCATCCAAGAGCCATTTCAACCTTGATGTGTCCACTAACAGAGATCTTATCAGCGTCCTTCCTCTATCTCATTTCCTGTGACAGGAAAAGTCGTTCTTAATATAAGTGCTCATAACTGGCCACATCAAAGAACCCTTAAGTTTTGAAGGGTACAATTTATGGACACTTTGCCCCAAATGATGCTTTGTGCAGATTCTTTGTGTTACAATAGCGCCCTCTTGTGGACATGGGATGATGACACAGAAGGGAATTTCAAGAAACAGTTGTTTGGTCCCCAACACCCTTAGAAGTCCTTATTCCAGAAGGTTAACCCTTTTAAGGGCTTATGGCATAGGGATGAGCCCTTAGAATGAAACACATAGCTCCTGTTACGTATAGGCCCGGAACAACATAATCGTTACTCATCTAATTAAGAGAGGAACATTTTGGATAATTTATTTAAAGTGCTTTTGGCTGATCTTTCAATTAGATTTTTTGTGTAAATGTGCATGATAAACAATAATCTTTAATAAAAAAAAACGTCAGTTGATCACCACATTAGCAAAAGCGGTGAAATGTAATCACAAAGTGTTTACCAATTAGACTTCGCTTTATCTTAAAGGCCACGTTCCCCACGATCGCATTTTCAACCTTTAGTTACTGTGTATTGTTGCTGTTAGAGCATAAATAATACCTGCAAAAAAAATAAAGCTCAAATTCAGTGCCAAGCGAGATATTGTCTTTAACATAATTCGCTTTTCAAGGACTACAGAGAACGGCTGGAATCGGACAACAGCCCGCCTCTTCCCGGGTACATGATGTCATGCTTTTAAAAACCATCGCCCAAAGGAATATGCATAAAGATGGCCGAGGTCTTCCTTAAAGAAGAGGAAGAACCGCTGGAGTAGTGTCTGGTTATCAGAGATTGTAAACATTTGACTGAGCTATGCGCTAAACTACTTTCACTTTCATCACAGTCCTACAGCTGATAATAAGAATTCGGCTACACACATTCTAAGATAACCATCAGTCAAATAACAGCTTCCATGACTTTAACATCGGCTGTGAAAGCTGTTCTGGGTAATACACTGATTTTGTGTGTGTGTGTGTGTGTGTGTGCGCGCTTACCTCTTAAACACTTCTATGAAAAGTCCTTTGAAATCCTGCTTGCAAATGTCTCCTGGTCAATCTGCTTGTTTTTTTATCCAACTCGGGTCCAATATAAAAACCCACAACTAATGCTTCTGTTATTAATGTTAATTAGTATGACCATTCTGACGCCATTCGGTCCGTGTCATTTCCCTCGCCATCGTAGGAAAAAAATACGATCTCTGTCCAAAATGACGTTTGCACAAAGAAGACCTCCATTACACTTCAATGAATCCCGATGTTTTAACTGATAAAGTGAAGTTGACTCCATTTTTACTGTTGTGTTTATTGCGAAAAAAAAAACAAAGTTTATGATTACACGTGCACTGAGACGTGCACCGACTTATCATAACAGCCTGAGAAGCTGAAACTCGCTGATATGGTATGGGTGGGACATTTCACTCACACACTCTAAGCGGGAAACCAATCAAGACAGACCGGGTCAGCTTTACCAATCAGAGCATTTCGGAAGGTGGGACTTTATATAGATCGGAAGAAATCCAGTAGTTTTGTTAAAAGAGGGACAGACTTGAAATATGTGAATTATAGATTTTGAAAAAATAAACATGAACATCCATTGTTAAACACCCAAAAAACATAATCAAAGCCTCAAAAACAGTAAAGACTGGCTCCTTTAACCAAAAGACAGAAAAGCGTTACATTTTAAATGTTATTTAGAGTATATATAAGTCGAGGTCCTGTACAGGGCAGAGGACCCCTGATGAAGAACCTCAAAAAGAATGCGGAGGAGACCAGCCTGCCGCATCACATTTATCTAGCATGGAAACCCCTGATAATAAAGCTTTAGAAGAATCTAAAATAAAAACATCATAAAATTAATCCCACCCACATTAAATGGCAGACCGTACAAGGTTTTTTAATATCACATGTTAAACATATCTTGCCCCGAGGACTTGTCTTTTTCTAATGAAATAAAATAAAGATAATTTAATACAAAATGTTTAGTGATGTTTTAAAATATGAAGAAACATTACATAAACACGAAAACATATATGCAAACCCAACCACATAAAGTGTTGAGTAAATAACTATGTGACCATAAATTATAACATGAACTTCCCAATGATAAAAGCATATCGACACGATTTGTGTTTTTCATCTACCAGTAATGGCATGGCTATGCCTATGGCTTATGCTCACTGTGATGTTTTCTTAATTTTGTCATCAGGTATTGAAATATCGTTCATTATAATTAAACACGAATGAAGCAAAAACCTTTTAAACAAAAAAAAAACAGGGGCATTCTCCAAACGGCTTTTATGCGCCCTTGAAGGGCCCTTGGCGATCAGGACGCCATTTGTAGGGGCGTTCCAAACGAAATTGAACACGAAAGTGAGTTCCGTTTGGGATCACGTGATCTTGGACTACGAGTTCTCGCGACGCATTTTGAAGCAAGTATGGTGCGGGAGTTTAACGTTACCTAAATGTTAGTACAATAATTTAGTTTGTTTATGTTTTACACTATTTTTGTCGGTGATAAATATGATTTAAGATGGTTAAAGTATAGTAAAACATAATTTTGTTTATTGGAAAGTATGTTTAATGTTTAAAAATTGCTACTTTTTTATAGGTTTCCTTTATAATTACCAAGTGGAGTAAAAAAAGAGTGAGTTCCTCTCCTGTAACAGCCAATGGAAACAATAAATATAGACACCAGGCGGACTGACCAATAGGATTGCGCTAAAACAACTTTTCATTAAAGTGATTGGCTGACCTCGTCTCAGTCATGCGCACTCACTGTATGTCAGTTTACACTACTACTACCCTTACCCTAGTGCTGCACGATGGGAGGAATTGGGCAGCTAGCGATTTTGATTCTTTCTTTCTGGCATGTAATAGCTGTAAATTGTGCCGATGATATTTTGGTTGGATGTGGGGGTTTCGTGAAGTCAGATGTGGAAATTAATTACTCACTTATTGAGGTAAGAACATGAAATCGCTGGTTAAAAACGACTAACGTTAGCTAGCTTAACGTTACTAGATCACGCCTGAGCAGCACAGTTTCACTGATATATATATATCATCTGCTGTCATTAACACGTTTGTTTATGGTTTGTAGATCGCATAATCTGTTGATTCGTCTGTCTTGAATGTAACGTTAGCCGGTGGCATGACAGCTAACGCTAAACTGTCAAGCAGTGTCAGCATAACCCAACATTTATATAGTTACCACGGATCTGTCTCGACTAATTATCTTCGCCCCATTCCGAGCAGTCACTTAAATACATGTACACATATCGTTCAGTAAGACCATAAATCCAATTAGTTCATAATACTAGGAAGAGCTTCTTTTAATGTATTAGGCCGATTAACTACTACACATTCTATGACGATTCCCTCATAGTTGTAGTAGAAACCAAAGAGAATAAAAAAATAAAGTTACATTTGTATGTACGTGGTATGGTGGCGCAAACATTTTTCTCTGTATTACAGATAAAGTTGTACACTAAGCAGGGCTCTTTGAAATACCAGACTGACTGTGCACCTTTCAATGGTTACTTCATGATCCCACTCTACGACAAGGTACTGTAAAGTCTGTCTAGTGTCTTGTAGAGCAGGTGTTTTCAAACTTTTCCATGCTCCATGTTTGTTATTCTCGAGCAGAATTTTACAACTTTTGTTGTTTCTGATTTTCTGATGGATGCAATGGCCACAGTTAACAGTGACCAAAAAACTTTTACAAGATATTTAAGGGAATTTTTAAAAATTGTATCACTCATTAATATTTAGCCCACTTTTTCAATATATCTGTGTGTTTTTTAATGGGGACTGCTTTTTTTTACAGGGTGATTTTGTTCTTAAAATAGAACCGCCTTCAGGATGGAGCTTTGGTAAGAAGTGATTTAATAGTGTTGGTCTTGTCTTGAATTTATCGTGGGGAAAAAATAACGTGTAAATGTACTCTTCATGTTTGGTGTTTGATAGAGTGACCTTGCTTTTCACCTTTCTTGTTATTTGTTTTTCATACAAAGAACCAACATCGGTTGACCTACATGTTGATGGAATTAATGACATTTGCACTAAAGAACAAGACATCAATTTCCTGTTTACTGGCTTTTCGGTGTTGGGAACTGTAAGTTCAAATGCACAATTTTATACATTTGAGATTGTATGTCTGCACATGGTATAAACTGTTCTTTTTGTCTTTTAATTCAGGTTTTGAGTAAGGGACATTTATTGGGTCCTGCAGGGGTTGAAGTTAGCTTAAGAAAAGCTGGAGAAAATGATGTACTTCAGACAGTCCTCACACAGGCGTCAGGCCAGTGAGTAGATATTAACTTATTATTTCATAAGGTGTTACCATGTTAGCATTTTAGGTTGTAATTTAGCGGTCTTGGTTTTTTCAGGTATACTTTCCTCAAAGTGCTTCCAGGAAGTTATGACATTACAGCTTCTCATGCTACATGGACCCTGGAACAGGTTTGTTGACAAAACAGTTCTCAAAGAAATGGATAAACACACCACATAAGATTGGTTAACAATACTTTTTATTTTTTGTGTTCATCTAACTATAATGTGTAGAGCACATTATTATTTGCCGTTTTTTTCGAAAATCATCAAAAAAATTATCATAATTAGAGTATATATTAGACTCCTGAGATAGGCGCAGGCTCCCCGTGACCTGAGGTAGTTCGGATAAGCGGTAGAAAATGGAATGGAATGGAGTATATATTAACAAAAAATGTTTAGTTGTAGACGATTAAATCGCTAGTTCACCCATCAATGCAAATTCTGTCATGAATTTCTCACTGTCTAGTTGTTCCAAACCTGGTTGGTTGAACACCGAGAAATATTTTTGGACGAATACTACAGTTCTTGGACCTCATTGACTACCATAGTAGGAAAAATACAATGGTAGTCAAAGGTGCCCCAGAACTGTTTGTTGACCTGCATTTTTTCAAAATATCATATTTTGTGTTCAACAGAACAAAGAAATGTATACAGATTTAGTACAACTTGACAGAATTTTTGTTTTTGTGTCAACTATCCCTTTAAATTGTTCATAAAAACAAAGAAAAGAAAAAAAACTATATTGGACAGAGCAAACTAAAAAAACTTTACTCCATTGAAATATTTTTCATTCGTTTTTTATCAAGGCCAAAAAGTATAAAACTGTTATGTAATACAAATAATGGCAACTTGTGACATTTTTTACATTAGCAAACAAAATAATTTACTAAAACTTTCGAAATGGATTTATTTAGTCACAATGCAATTTCTGTTATTTTTTCTGTGTTTTTAATAGTTTGTTATTATTCTACAATGTTAAAAAATTAATTTATAGTTGAGAAATTTTGTTTTGCTTTTGCTTATTTTTAGAGCTCTTTGCACAATTTCTTAAGCTTAGGAGTGTGACACAACCTACCCCTGTGGCCAATGCTCTGCACTTGGCATAAATTTAGAGTTTTGAGATTTTGTGAACTTGATGGATGACTCTTGATGTTTGTGTCCACACAGGGCTCCACCACTGTAGTTTTGTCGAATGAAAATGCCCCTGCTTCAGCCCCTCTGATTGTGAAAGGCTATGATGTCTCTGGCGAGGTTCAGAGCGATGGTGAACCCATGAGAGGAGTCAATTTCCTCCTCTACTCTCCGAGTGTAACACAGGAGGTAACAAATTCACAATTTCTCTTTTAGGTATTTGAGTGGATGAAATTTTATAACATCATTGTTTCTTTGAAAACAATATCATTGAAGTAATTAAAATGATTTGTATTTAGGATATTAATGGCTGCAGTGTGGCTCCTGTAGATGGGGCTTTAGCTGGCAACCCCTCCCTTATGTATTTGTGCAGTGCCCAGTCGGGTGAGGACGGCACTTTCTCCTTTCCCTGCCTTCCAAGTGGTGAATACACTGTGGTAAGTTTTTACATTCATGCATTTGGTTGACCTCTTTGTAAGTTGCTTACAGTGCAAGGTATACATTTTATCAGTATATAGGTTCACTCGCTATTGAAATGACCTCTGCACTGTTAAAGGTATAGTTCACCCAAAATTTAAAATTCTGTCATGAATTACTGTCATAAGTTGTTCTTAACCTGTATAAATTACTTTTTTCTGTTAAACACCAAGAAATATTTTTGGAAGAATGTTAACAATTGAGATTTCTGGGGGCATCATTGACTACCATTAAAGTGGTCATCAAGGGTGCCCCAGAACTGTTCCTAAATTCTCCCAAATATTGAATTTTGTGTTCAACACAAAAGTTTTCCTTCTATGGTAGTTTCCAAAGATCTTTATTTGTGTTCATCCAAACAAAGAAATTTATACAGTTTTGGAACAATTTGAGGGAGAGTAAATAGTGACAGTTTTTTTATTTTTGGGTGAACTTTCCCCTTTACACAATGTTTTACCATTTAAGAGAGTGTCACCTACATTTTTTTACTTTTTTGCTATATTTAAATTGTATATACTATCTACTGTAAATATACATATTTATGTTTTAGTTTTATAGTCTGGCTCATGATCTTGAATTACAGGTCCCGTATTACAGAGGCGAGAGGATCACTTTTGATGTCGCCCCTTCACGCATGGACTTCAAAGTACAGCATAACAGTTTGATATTGGAGGTGAGTGTTCAAACTGTTTCCTGTTAAATGCAGTTCAGATTATGTAAAATTAGAATTTCATGTTATATACAAATAAGAAGATTAGAGTCGATCTTGACAGATAGAATGCTGGTTCAATACTCAATACTTCTTTCAGCCTGTGTTCCGCGTCATGGGATTTTCAGTGATGGGCAGAGTTCTGAATAGCCCCAATGGAGAAGGTGTTGCCGATGCTGTTGTTATGCTTAACAACCAAATTAAAGGTAACCGGGATGATACATTTAAATGTCATAAAATACTATAATCAGTCGTGGTAATTCAAAGGTGTTCATATGTATTCATGAGTAAAACTTATACTACAAAATTGTCTTTTTTCTCTCCCTTATGGTGTTTTTCACAGCTGAAACTAAAGAAGATGGTTCATTCCGACTTGAAAATATGACTACAGGCACTTACACCATCAACACACAGAAGAAACTGATGTTCTTTGAGCCAATAACTGTGAAGATTGCTCCCAGCACCCCTCAGCTGCCAGACATCATCACTGCAGGGTAAGGATATGTGAATCATCTATAAAACTGTGGTCGAAGTAAACAGAAGCCACCTTTAAGTGAACTGTTAAATCACTTTACATTGGTTTGTCGTTCTCAGGTTTAGTGTGTGCGGTCAGATCTTAGTCAGCCGTCTTCCTGAGGGTGTTAAACAGCTTGGCCGCTACAAAGTTATGCTCTCGGCCCAGAGTCAAGATCAGGTTTTACGCACTATCGAAAGCGACAGTCAGGGAGCGTTCTGCTTTCAAGTAAAACCAGATGACTACAGCGTTCAGGTAGTGCTTTTTCTTTTTTTAAAGTCACATGACTTTAAAGCTACTGTAGTCACATTTTATTGACTGTGTTGTGTACTTCGCTACAGGTGTCACTGCCTGAAGCCGAAGTGAAGGCTGGACTTGCTCTGCAGCCATACTCTCTCCACGTCTCCCTGGTGGACCATCCTATCACCGACCTTCTATTTACCCAGTTCATAGCATCTGTCTCTGGATCTGTGTCATGTCTCGGTGAGCTTTTTTTGCAGCACTTGCTGTGAAATAGCTTTGTTGGAATGCAGTGCGTTCTCTTTTTGACAGAATGAACGAATTATCTTTTCAGTGGCATGTGCAGATCTGACCGTCACCCTTCAGCCCTTGAGTAGACAGGGAGAAAGGCAGAACCTTCAGCTTTCTGGCAGCAGTGAAACCCTCAGCTTCACTTTTAATAATGTGTTACCCGGCAAGTACAAAGGTGAGGGAGAAGAGCTCTGTTTTTGACAGATTCTTGCATCAGATTATGGCAAAATTCGCTTTAATTTATGGCAAAATTGTGTTCATAATGGATCAATTTAAATGGTATTAATACTACTCTTTAATAGTGGTCAACCGCTAAGGGCTTTTTAATGGCTGATACTGATATTAAAAAAAGCACTGTTTGCCTGATGGTAGGTCTATATAACAGAAATGCAATTATAGTAAATGAGAGACAATGAGAGAAAATTGGCAAACCTAAATAAACAATTGTGGTGTATTGCGTGGCTAGTTAGTACCATAGCATAGCTAAGAAAAAATGATCAGCTGATTGTTAAAAAAATTATTGACCGATTCCCATATAAAGTTGTTGATTTTGAAGAAGGATGTTTTATTTATTTTGTCTGTTTATTATGACAGTGGCAATCACCCAGGAGGAATGGTGCTGGAAGCACAAGTCAGTAGAGATTGACATACAGGACTCAGATGTTCAGGGAGTGGAGTTCAGACAGACTGGATACTTGCTCCGCTGCACGCTGTCCCATGCCATCACTTTGGTGAGGCCTAAAAACACACTTACATTTAGCCAATATCAAGTCAACAATGACCGAACTTATAGTCGCATGAAATCAGCCATTACTGGTCTGAAATGAATGCGGTTAATGATTTTCAATACTTATAGGAGTTTTTCCAAGATGGAAGTACACCAGAGAATGTTGGCATTTACAACCTCTCTAAAGGTGTCAATCGCTTCTGTCTGTCCAAACCAGGTGAGACTTGACTTCAGTTTTGTAGGTTAGCTTAAAGAAATATTTCACCCGTGGTATTGTAGATGTTTATAAATGTAGATGTTTATTTTTTATAAAATTTTAATGTCCATATACGAACATTACCTGTTGAAGCTTCAAAAAGCAAAAGTTATCCAATAGACTTCGATGGGTGCAGCTTAAGAAATTAGTTATAAACATCACTGAATCTTGAGGGAACTTTCATTTCTTTGAGACGTTTCTTCTTTAAACTTCTGAAGGCTAAAAGATGTAACATGTTTCTTTTTATTCGTAGGTGTTTACAAAGTGACTCCACGTTCCTGTCACCAGTTTGAGCAGGACTACTATACCTACAACACGTACGTGTCCAGAAGTGTCAAACGTTTTCTTACAATACAGATACGAAGTTGCTCATTGAACTAGTTTTGCAGTGTATTCTGAAATCTAAATATGTTGTTGTGTAACATTGTATTAAGTAGCCATAACTTAATCAGTTGTACATGTTTGTATAAATTTGTATGGAATGTGATTTTTTTCCCACCTGTTTTTAGGTCTGCCCCGAGTATTTTAACCCTTACTGCTGTCAGACACCACATGACTGGAGTCATCATAACTGATAAGATGCTGGATGTCACAGTCACTATTAAGTGAGTGAAGTTGTTTTAAACGCTGTGACACACCAAACCAACATTAAGGGCGTTGTCTGGATAAGAAAACGTTGCACTTTGTTATAACTTTATCTGTGTCCTTATTTTGTTTTGGCAGATCTTCCATTGAAAGTGAGCCAGCTTTGGTTCTGGGACCCCTTCTCTCAGTTGAGGAGCAGAGACGAGAGCAGCAACTTCTGGAAATAGCTGCCCGTATGAAGGAGAAGCAAGAAAGAGGAGAAGAGCAGAGCCCACCTGTGCAAGAGAAACCAGAGGAACTTCAAAAGCCGTTTCATTATGAGTTCTCCTACTGGGCACGGTAAGATGTTTGGAGAAAGTCTGCCAGCCTGTCTTTTTTTTCCTGTTTTAGAAAAAAAAACTAGTGATACTGCAGAATTCTGTGTAGGGCTGCATATTAGTTTAGATTTTAAACAAAATTTGCAGGAAATTATATAGCGAACAAATATTAAGAGTAAATGCAAAATGCAGCATACCACATTGTCGTCTCTTACTAGTCATTCCTTGCGTGATTCTAATTTTGTATCTGTGTTTTTTGCTGGTTTCAGGGCTGGGGAGAAGATCACCGTTACACCCTCATCCAAGGAGTTTCTGTTTTACCCTCCTGAAGTAGAAGCAACAATCACTGGAGGTTTGTTTCTAAAATAACTTTCCAAACCCTTGTTTATTACCATTTTTGTTGTCATTTTATTAGCTTTTCCGATACTAATGTATGCAGTCAACTGCCCGTGACCTCATCTTTGTAAGAGTCTGTAGATTAGATTTCCCTAGACATTTCCACTGTTGAGTTGTAGAAGGGATCTTAAGGTCATGAGCTTTTAAGGTGACCTGAATAAAGACTGGATCAAATTGTCTGTTTCCTGTAGTGAGATGACGGATGAGTCGACTGAAAAAGAACTTGGGTTGCGATTGTGACTGTGGTTCTCTATGGGAAATGATTGAGACGTCTCACGAGAGGTCTCATAGGTCACAAATGAATGAGCATCTTGTCCAGGGCAGTAGACGTGTGTGAGGAGCTTCCCTAGAGGAACTCTAGACCTAAGTAACATTGGCTCAAAGTCATGTTCAGACTTCAGAGAAACGCTTTGATGGATGTCTGTTCTCTCTGTGTGTGTGTGTTGAAAAAATATTATGTTAGCACACAGTCCTAGCTTTAAAATAGGAGATAAATCAGACTGATCCAAACAACATAATACTCAGATCAATCAGCCAATCAGCAACAAGCATTTCTGTTTTCAGGGCGCAACAAAAAAGACAAGGTTTTTTTTGTGCTGTAGTAGTGTGTTTTTAGGATATTGATTTCAAATATCAACAGTGTTTCTGTTGCACCATTAATTCCGATATATTACGTTCAAAATCGTAAAATATTCCAGAAAAAACTTTTTTTCTTGTAAATTAATGTGAAAGAGGTCTAAGGTTACTTTTTAAATGTGTGCGTTGATTTTTTTGTCGCAGAAAACTGTCCAGGTCAGATGGTGGAGATTGCAGGCCGGGCAGGGCTTTTCCTAAACGGACAGGTGTCACCTTCACTGGAGGGGGTAGAAATCTCCATTAAGGAAAGTGGAGCCACAACAACTCTCATTACGGTTCTTACGGATGAGAGCGGAAGCTACAGGTGTTTTCATTTTTCACAAAAGTTTTAAAATAATATGTTTTCTCTTTATTTTATCAAACAGACAGGAGGCAGAAAAATTATTTACTCTATAGAATGGTGTTTCGAAGGGATATTTTACCCAAAAATGAGAATTCTGTCATTATTCGCTCAAAACTATATACATGTATTTTGTTCTAATGAATGCAGAGAAAGATATTTGGAAGAATGCTTATATCAAGACAGATGTTGCCCCCCATTGACTACCATAGTAGGAAAAAATACAATGGTAGTCAAAAGTGCCCCAGAACTGTTGCTGTCTTTTGTGTTCAACAATTTTTCCTATTATGGGAGTCAATGGGGCGCAAGATCTGTTTGGTTATAAGCATCTTTCTCTAACAATGAAAATGCCTAAAAGTGCTGTTTGTCATTTTGAAATGCCATCTAGAGTTTTATACTAATGTAACTGAAAGTCTGTATTTTTTTTTTTTAAACTAGTGTTGGACCCTTACATAGTGACTCTCAGTATGACATCAGTGCCAGTAAAGAAGGCTTTGTCCTGACCCCTATGGAGGGAAAGACAGGAGACTTCAAGGCATTTGCCTTGGCAGGTGTTACTTTTGAGGTAAGTAAAAAATTGTTGCATTATAATATTTAGTGAATAACACAAAATGCAGCATTTCATCAAGCAGTAATATTTGTATTTCTGGGAATTGAAGTGTTGTTTTTTTTATCTTGTCTTTCAGATAAAGGCAGAGGACAGTGTCCCACTCTCTGGGGTTCTGCTCTCTCTGAGTGGGGCCAACTTCCGCTCAAACCTGCTTACTCAGGACACCGGCCTCCTCACCTTCAACAACCTGGTAATCCTCCTGCCCCTGCATTGTCTTGTTTTATTGACATCCGTTTCTGTTTCTCTTAAACTTTCAAAACATATTTTCAATTTTACTCGTACAGATATACAGGTGTACAGAGAACATGTTATTTAGAAAAGGTGTAATCCTAAACATTTCACACACAAAAGCATGTATTGTTAATGTGAAATAGTATTAATCTTAATCCCACCTCATCTCAGAGTCCTGGACAGTATTATTTCAAGCCTATGATGAAGGAGTTCCGCTTTGAGCCCTCAGCACAGATGATCACAGTAGAGGAAGGGCAGGTCCTTCATATTCCCATCACTGGCTTCAAGACAGCTTACAGGTTAATATATATACAGCATATACATTTGAACATTTTCTTTTAAAAGGATAGTTCACCCAAAATTTAACATTCTGTCCTTATTTACTCAAAACCTGTATACATTTTATTGTTCCACTGGGGCACCCTTGACTTCCATAGTAGAAAACAAAACCCCAGAAAGGTTTGGTTTCGTACATTATTTGAAAAAAAAAAATTGTGTTCAACAGAACAAAGAAATGTATACAGGTTTGAAACAGGAAATTATATACATAACTTTGAAAAAAAAAATTAAGGGTATTATTTGTTTTGGGTATTTTAATGATATAAAGTTATGACGTATTAATGTAGAGTCAAAATTAAAGAAGATTTTTAATGGTTAAAGTACATTTAATAGTTGCAAGGAAAGAACATGCCGCCTGCTTGGTTTCTCATTTTTGCGTTTTTGACTGAAATGGAAATGAAGTAATTATAAGAAATATATTAACCTACCCTGCTTAGATTATAATGTACATAGAGGGTCGTGTACAACCTGCATATTGCCTACAGAGAGCGCCAGCACTTGTTTGAATTCAATGTGGATATGATTGTTGTATTTTAGTTGCTATGGGACAGTGCAGTCACTAGGTGGCGATGCAGAACAGAGTGTCGCTGTTGAAGCAATGGGACAGAAAGAATGCAGCATGTACAGTGAGGACACAATAACCGATGAAGAGGGCCGCTTCAGACTCCGAGGCTTACTGGTGAAACTTCACTAGAGAAACTATTTACACAAGCAAAGAATCTTTAAACATTTATAAATGCTCTTCTTTTTATTTACTGTCAGCCTGGATGTAACTACAACATTCAACTGAGAGGAGAAGGAAATGATCATATAGAGAGAGCCCTGCCGCCACACAAAACCATTGAGGTGTGTACTGGATGTGCCTTTTACCCTATTCGTTTTCTTGCACAACTTAACGTTTCTATATATTTGCGTTTTAGGTGGGCAACAGTGATATCGAAGGCATAAACATCATCACTTTCAGACAGATCAATATGTTCGATCTGAGTGGCAATGTCATCACTTCCCCTGAACATCTTCCAACTCTTTGGGTAACCTTTTGGATACTCATTTAAAAGGTGGTTTCGTGTATTTGCCCATATCTTGTAGTCATTGCTGGTTTACCTCTTTCATTAAAGGTAAAGCTCTACAAGAGTGACAACCTCGACAATCCCTTCCAGACCGTGTCGCTCGGCCAGTCACTGTTCTTCCACTTTGCCCCCCTGCCACGTGATGATGAAGTACACCCATATTTAATCTCTCTTTATCTGTAAAATAACTTAAATTGATAGTTCACCCCAAAAATCTGCAATCATTTTCTCACCCTCTTGTCATATCAAACCTGTATGACTTTCGTTCTTCTGCAGAACATAAAAGAAGACATTTTGAGTTCAAACAAAGTTGGTAACTGGGGGCCAGTTAACCGCATTCTTCAAAATATCTTCTTTTGTGTTCTGCGGAAGAAAGTCATACAGGTTTGAAATGACAAGAGAGAGTAAACAATGACAGAATTTTTATTTTTGTGTGAACTATCACTCTGAATTTGATGGATGATTCATTTTTACTCATACGAATAACTTCAGATTCATCTGGCAATATGTCCTGCTGGTGTGTAACTGGTCTCCATTTTCATTTAATTCTTCGTTAATTTCTACTTTTTATTTTTTGTAGAGTTATGTGCTGATGCTGGACACATCGATCTCTCGCTCCCAGTATGATTTTAAGCTTCCACAGGTCTCCTTCACGACCTCTGGTTACAGCAAACACATCACACTGACTTTTAACCCAAAGGTTAGGAATAATGTTTAATTATTTTGTTAAATAATTGTGTTAATGGCTTCATTCATCATAATAATTTTACTCCATACATAAACTTAAAAACAGATCTGATTTAACAGTTAGGCTTTCGCTTTCCACAGAGAAAAATACCAGATCAAGATGTTGCCCAAGGATCGTACATTGCCCTTCCTCTGACGCTGCTGCTGTTACTTGCTGTGTATAATCATGAGCGGGTACCTTTTCATCTCATGTCAGAATACAAAAAAGGCACTTTTACCAACATCACAGCGGATAGTTTACTGTAGACAATGATGTTTCTGTCTTTTCCAGGTGATCCCTATTCTTCTGCAGCTGGTTAATCAGATCCAGGGTGTTCGAGGACTCTCACAAACAAGCGGGGATGGGATTGCTTTGGACGAAGCCAAACGCCAATCAAAGAAGCCAAAGATGAGACGCACATGAAACCCAAGTGTGAATGCCAACCCAACCACGGCATTCAGATCTCACAAACCTCTGGTTTCCGCCAACACAGATCATCATGCCTGCCTGACTTGAGTGCTATCATAAAAAACGTTCATGGGATCGCCGAAGTTTTATGGACATCTTGAGAGTTATCAAATTTTGTTTTGAAACTCAGACTTCACGGTTCTATTTCTATGGTTTTACTTTCCATAGAGTCACAGTCGCAAATATTGGTATCCCTGTTATTTACTGTCCCTAGCATATGTGAATGTGGCTCAGAGATGCTGTGTGTGTTTGTGTATATTTATGTTTGTGAGAGGTGCTTGGGGAGGAGGAGGCTCATGAGACTACAAATGTTGATATACAGAGAGTTCAAAACCCAGATAATTGATGATGATTCCAATAGTTTCCTGGTTGAATAGGTTATTTATTAACAGTTTGTCTAGAAGGTTTTTTTTGCCATTACTACATTTTTTAATATTCCACTAAAGTTTATCAGTCTAGTTTTATCCCAATTACATTACTTGAATTTGTAGAATCAATTTGTAATTTCCCAACATTGAGATGTTAAATGCAAGGCATATGATTTTGTTTTTTTTGATCATTTCCCAGTTGACTTTCTTATTGTTTAATAGGTTCAGTACTTTGTCATTCCTTGGCATTAAAAAAAACGATTTGATAACGCGTTGTTAACAGAATTAATAATAAAACAGTAAATAAAGTGTTTTGGGATTTACTAAAATCATTGTTTACTAAAATTAATATTGCTAAAATGGCATTTAGTTGTTCAATGTTTTATTCATATTATAAGGTGTTTAATTTCACCTTAGACCTACAGAACTGTTCATTTTACTAGTAGTACGAACACGTGTTTTTACTCTATATATTGCAGAAAAATGTTCAAACATTTTGTACTTGATACGATATTAGTGTTTTCAAAGTGCGTGCACACAGTAGTTTGCTCTCGAGCCCCTCACCAAATTAAACCTGATTTTTCTGGTTGTATTGGTAGTAACGTTAGCCATATTAACCAAAAAATCTAACCACAATGCTATGGTATTTGTAGTTTTAAATACAATGGAAGCAATCTGCCACAAAGCCCTGTTTAATTTTCTTGAGGTGCATTTAAGACCCGGAGGAAGTCCATCGCATCATTGATTACGTATGAAGCTGTGTCTTTAAACCGGTGGGTCAGTGGCCCTTAATTGACAAGTGGATTCGGTCTTTCAGTGCTATTCCGCGGGGTGGTGTCGACACGAGTCAAGACCTGCAGCCATTTTACTCTCACAGATGTGAAAAATTACAGCGATGAGACCCGCGAACCAAATCCATCTGTGAGGGGAGCGTCCGCACCCGCGATTCAGGCAGGTTCTGTTAAAATGGTCAAAAGAAAGAGCTTGGATGACAGTGACCAGGAGAACTGCCGAGGGGTCCCGTTTCCGATCCAAACCTTCCTATGGAGGCAGACCAGGTCAGTGATTTAGCCGTGGCATAACAGGTGTTTTCTGCGAGCGATGTGCACATTCGTTCTGTCTGTACGGCTCCGCAGAGCCGCTCATTCGTATGCGTGTCTCATAGTCAGTGAACGGATTGTCTCCTGCGTTGAGCCGGTGTCTCGTGCGTCATCTTTTCATCTACCGCTGTTCCTTTTGTGTCTGACAATGAAAACACGAATAAAATGTGTTAAATGTACAATCGAATATTTCACCTTCGTCAAGCGCTGTCACTGTCAGCGCCGTCTCTAGGGCTCGTCTTAATTAAAATGCAAGAAAATCACGATGTTGCTCTGATTGTCATTGCTGACCTGATTATCGCGGTTGTTTTGACTGCACATTCGTGACAGTAGTTAAACTAAATGAAACGTGTGTTTTTTTCAGCGCGTTTTTACGCCCAAAGTTGGGGAAGCAGTATGAAGCCTCCTGCGTGGTAAGTAAAATACTGTAGTGAACTCCGCTGCAACATGTGAATAATCTTTCTTCTGTCAGAAAAATGTGTATAAATCAGTTTCACGCACGAATTTAATGGTTCACGGCACATCTGTAAATCGTTTAGCTTACTGAATCCCTGAAGTAATACAGACGTAGTATATTACATGTAAGTGTACACAAAAATGTTAAGTATGAATAGGGTATAGATGATTGTCACAGTCAGTTTAGGATACACTTGTCTGTATAAAAATAAAATATTGTCTCACACATCTGTCCTGTCTAGTCATTTGAGAGGGTGCTGGTGGAGAATAAACTTCACGGGCTCTCTCCGTCTCTCACCGAGGCCATCCAGAGCATCTCCCGCTGGGAGCTGGTCCAGGCTGCTCTGCCTCACGTTCTCCACTGCACTGCTATCCTTCTCTCCAACCGCAACAAACTGGGTAGGAATGCGTATTAAACTTCCATTCTTCCATTATTTCCTCTGTGAATTAAGTTCTGAGGTTAATAGTTATTTTATTGAATTGATAACGCTAGCTTTGTAGGTCTGCTACTTTTGAATCTTTCATTCGTTTTGTTGGTTATCTTTCCATGATACTAGGAAACAAGCCTTGTCTCTTTCCACCAGGGCACCAGGATAAACTTGGTGTAGCTGAAACGAAACTCCTTCACACACTGCATTGGATGCTGTTGGAGGCGGCCCAGGAGTGCCATCAGGAGCCTGGCCTGGGACACGTCTGGTCTGGAGGCAGCAGCGCCTATCTTCAGTCCATAGGGAACCAGGGTCTCACAGACCACAATGACAGCACTACTGAAGAGAACGAGTATGCCCGTGCCAAACTGTACCACAAGAACATGGCCACCGTGGAGCTGTTTGTGTTTCTCTTTGCTCCACTCATTAACCGGATCAAGGTTGCAACCTTTTGTTTGTATGTTGATATGTTGATTGCACAGAAATGTGGAATCTAACAAGCGTTAATAATTTGGCAGGAGTCTGACCTCACCTTTCGACTGGCTGGTGGGCTTGTTATTTGGCAACCGATGTGGGAGCACTGTCAACCGGATGTTCCTGCTTTTACTGCTCTTATCAAACCCATGCGCAACATTGTTACAGGTCTGATTTCTGCAAATTCCCCTCTTTCTTAAGTTGTTCTGTCATATTTTGGACCAGTAAACCGTATTTCCTTTTAATCACGATTATTCACATCTAGAAAAAAAGTCTGTTTTTATGTTATACATGTCTTGTGCACTGTGTATATTAATTTTATATTTATCAACACAAAAACATACACATTTATATTCAGTATATTTAGAAAATATTTCAATGTATTTATTTATATTGACCAATAATTTAAATTCTAAATAAAGATTATACATTTTTATATTCTTCTTAATATGTGTATGTTTTAATGAATACAAGATTAATATAGACAGTAAACAGACACATATTATGTAAACACTTTTATTCTGGATGCGATTAATCGTGATTAATAGTTTTTCAGCCCTATCTATTTGATATGTTTTTAATGTTTCTTTATTGTATATTCCACAGCAAAAAGAAACTCTCCAATGAACAACCAGTGTAGTCCTCGCGATACCGGCAACCTGTGCCCAGCGGTGAGTATTTAGACCCGGATTTGCAACTGCAGATTCCCCCGTGGCTCATTCCTTCCTGTCGTATATTAATTGCCCCTCGTACCACATTAACATCATTGAGTCACATGACTTCCTCTTCTCTCTCGGCTCTCAGGTGGTATGTGAATCAGCCCAGCCTGATTCCTCCTCCCCCTCAGTGACAGAACAGAGCTGTCGTCGTGGCAACTCTGTAGATAAGGGAGGGTCCTCACAGCAGGCCTTCGAGAAAGGATTTTCAAAGCAGAGGAAGTGAGTGTGCAAACAGGTGACACACATCGCAGGGGAATATCGAAATAAAAACAAACATTTATATGAGTTATTAAAGCAGAAATAAAATATAGTAGAATGAATTCTGATTGAATTGATTTACAGATAATAAGGGAATTACATGCTATGTAAACAGTCTCCAGTTGCTGCCAGTTTCTAGCAATAGGAATGGCTACGTGTCCATCTGTCAAAGTGTTAGTCGATGCCTGTGTTCTTAATGCAGTTGCCAAGCAACGCTTCTCAGCAACCTCAGTCTGAACTTCCCTTCCTATCATCATATTATACACAGACCTCTCTCTCTCTTTCACCAAAAGCTTTTCAGTTCCCAGTGGTATCTCTGTGTCACAGCGAGCGAGATATGCCACGTACTTTGATGTCGCAGTGCTACGGTGTTTGATGCAGCCACACTGGACAGAAGAAGGTGTCCACTGGGCCCTCATATTCTACCTGCAGCGGTTGCGTCAGATACTGCAGGAGAAACCCGAACGCCCTCCCGAGCCCCTCATACCCCCCCTACCACGACCCCGCAGTAGCTCCATGGTGGCCGCTACCCCCTCCTTGGTCAATACTCACAAAACGCAGGTAATCCGCCACAGAAGCATCCCGGGCAGATTAAAGGAACAGTTCAACTAAAAATAAAAAAGGTTGTCGTAATTTACTCATGCTGATGTCATGCAAACCCCTGATGGTGTAACGCCGATTAAAGAAATGTTTGTAATGGGAGTGGATGGTGGTGCTTATGCATATGTCCTGTAGGCATGCGAATGGGTTGGTTGAAAACAATATATAATCCATTATTTGATGAAAATCTGGATTTGTGCCTTTTTTATGCGAGAGCTTATGAAAACACCTCATTTCACTCCTCTGCTCTTGTGTTGTAAATATCAGTGCTGTTCCAGCCGCTACGTGTTATTTATGGATAAAACTGCATGAAAGACTTAAGTTTGTTTTTCACTAAATTCTTATGTCTTCGGGACTAATTTAATTATGCTTTTGTCCTTTTAAACCTTGACAAAAGGTGGTCTCAATTGATTGTAATAAAAAGTTCCAGACATCATTCTAAGCAAGTGTTATCTATTTTAAAAGAGAATTTAAAATTCATTGGTTGTCGATGTGACATTTTTGAGAGGCAACATACTACTGTTGGATTTCTGTGAATTCAAATGTGCAAACCAGCACAAGTGGAAAATAGTTCTTTTTATTTTCATGTCCCTATTTATGAGGAATATGGACTGTTATGGATGTGACAATTCCATTATAGATCAACCTGACTATGGATTCTTAATTTTTTTTTACTTCACATGACTTTATTTGAGATCAAACCACCAAAATAGATTTTTTCATCTTAAGGATAACATTTGTATGGAATTGCCCACTTTCAATTATTTATTGCTGATTTTGAAGAACAAAGAAAGCCACTGGGGTGGGAACGAGATGAGTAAAAAAAGATATCTTTATTACCTAACCCTTTAGTTAGCTGGGTGTGAGCCTGATTCAGCCACTTTCAGATGTTATTGAGTAAATAGGGAAGACATGAGCAATCGTGAACGTATCTTAACTAGATGTGACATGATACGATTAAAGTGACAACCAGTTGTATGACTCAATTGAATACAAATCACCATTTGACCGATCAAATATCCAGTGTGTTGGGAGAAAGTGAAAAGAACATGTACCTTGTATTTACAGGACTTCTGTGACAAAATTCTTGTAAGCGTTTTCTTACATGTATGCACATTTTTCTCTCGTTTTTTTAAGGATATGACTGCGAAATGTAATGAGGAAGGCAGGTCTTTGAGTTCTGAGACCTTCTCAAAAATCTCAGTTTCCAACCTCAGGAGACAAGCGGTCCCTGACCTCTCAACCGAGATGGGCATGAACATATTCAAAAAGGTTTGGATAAATGATTTATGAATAGTGTTAAGACGAAGTAACAAAAAAATTGCAACTCATTTAAGCGGAATATAAGAAAAAACTAGGGCAGGATTTCAGATTAGTAACAACATTAGATGGTAAAAATTGGGTGTTCTGGAGGCATAAATCAATTGGGAACGTAAATGGGGTTTATTTTCGTGTTGACTTTAAATTGATAATAGTTATATTATTTTTAGAAACATTTCTTTACGAAGCTTTATTTTGCCACCCACCTTTATGTCCTTTCTTTTGTGCTGTTTTTGTCTAGTTTAAGAACCGTAAGGAAGATCGAGAGAGAAAAGGCTCCATCCCGTTCCAGTATACGGGGAAGAAACGTCAGCGGCGAATGGGCGTACCCTTCCTGATGCATGAGGACCACCTGGATGTCTCACCCACACGTAGCACCTTCTCCTTTGGAAGCTTCTCTGGACTGGGAGATGACCGCCGCACACTGGACCGTGGGGGCTGGCCTTCAACCATCATGGGTATGCCTTTATTAAAATTTAATATTCCGTTCTATACCTTTATTGCTTGTGTATTCTTGGTGGAATATATTTAATACTGCTGACACAGATACTGACCCACAATCTCACGTGTACTGATATTTGGTATAAAGAATGAATGGATAGACATGGATCCTGTATTTATAAATTTGCTCAGATTTTTGGGTCAATTTACTTTAGATTTTGGGTTGATTTCCAGATTAATCATACTATAAAAATGCAATTCAAAAACCAACTGGAATGGGCTGGGGGCATGACAATCTATATCAGAATTAATAATAACTGTAAAACTGTTGAATCATGATTATCAATATTAAGTTAATACTACATTTGTGATAATATTATGAATTATTCAGCACCAGTTTAAACCTTTGCCATAGAACCACATAATTTATTTATTTATTTCTGATTAAAGAAAATAGATATCACAATTACATTATTGTTATTGATTCCTTTGGCCACAATAATCATGCAGTGAAAATCCTATTGTGACAGCCCTTGAATGGTCAATGTATGTATATAAATATATTGATTGTTTTTTAAAGCAACAACATTAACAAAAGTTACTGTGCATGCATGCTTTTGTGGCTCAAATGTAACTTCCGCAACACATTCGCAAAGAATAGAGTTCCTGCTATTTATTTCTGATAACAAGCAAAATAAACTTGCCTCTTCATTATTTTGAATTTCGATTGCGATACCAAGTTCACCCACTAGATGTTTTATTTAAGACAATTATTATACACTTAAGTGATATTTTAAATTAATAGTAATATAAATGAAACAAAATATAAATAGTTATATTACTAGCCACTAGCCAGACCAATAAACAAACACAGACCGGAAGCTGTGTTTGTCCAATAAAAAACGTCTATAATACCAGTAAATGCTCATGGTCTTCTTTTTCCTATAACGTCAATAAATCAAAACGACCACATCCTGCTGCAGGGAGGTATCCATGTGGATATCTCTGCATGGTCTAACCAGTCCGGAGAACTCATGGGAATCTAGGTTTGTGGGGGACCCATCTGAGGGGTGCACAGACAAGACGTGGAGATGTCCACTGAGGGAAGGTCACAGGTTCTCCAACAGGGAACCATAGAGTGAGGAATACATCATTCGGGACTACCCGAGAGAGGGGAATCACTACGTATGAAGCACTAGATCAGGTATAGGGGTCCACCTAAAGCAGGGATAACTATTAATACCAGGCTTGATTATCAGGCCATACCGCCAGGCTCGTTACCAAAAAGTGCTTTGTGATGGATGGAATGCCTATGCTTCCCCTAATGAAGGGGAGAAGGTGCAGAGAGTGCCTGCAAGTCCTGGCTACCACCAGGCGCTCAAATGGGGCACTACTTAGGCCCTCAAGGACCACAGCAAGATCCTTAGAGCATATGGAGGTTCCACAGGTCTGGCCTTGGCTGCCAAACCATTCCCTTCCTTTGAGAAAGAAGGTCCTTCATCACAGGAATCTGCCAGGGGAGAGTTCTTGTCAGAGCACTAGCTATGAGAACCAAGTCTGGTTGGGCCAGTAGGGCACAACTAGGAGTACAAGATTGCTCCTCTTCCCTGACCTTGCACAGGACCTATTCAATTAAGCTAAATGGAGACCTGAGGCCAGCCATGTGCTAAGGCCTCTGTGCAGAGGAGGGCCTCTGTCAGGGAGTAGCAAGCGGGCAATAGGTGATGACCGGGGAGGCAAACAGGTCCACATGTGGATGCCAGAACCACTCTCATATGAGCTTAACAACACAGGGATGGAGTCTACTAAGAAAGCGCATTGGCTGTCCGGTTCAGGTCGCCAGGAATGTGTGTGGCACACGAGGATTTTACCACAGGAGAAGGGGCTGGGCGAGTTGTGATATCTGCTGTGAGCGTATGCCACCTTGATGATTGATGTACACTATGGCAGCTGTGCTGTCAGAGCGGACGAGCACGTGCTTGTCCTACATGAGGGGTTGGAACCTCTTCAGGGCTAACCAAGAAGCTCTAACTACTCTATGCAGTTGATGTGTGCCATTGAAAACAGGGGCCCATCCATCAGCCTGACACTGCATGCCGTTGCATACAGCACCCCAGCCGTTCAGAGAGGCGTCCGTCGTCACTACAATGTGCTGCGAAACCTCACTGAGTGGAACCCCAGCTCGAAGGAAGTTCAGGTCTGACCAGGGGGCTGAGGTGCGACGGCACTGAGACATGAAGGAAATACACATTGTGCCAGTGTGTTTCGCTCCCCAAATAAACCATTCCTGAAACCAGTGCCTAAGCGGTCTCATCTACATCAACCCGAGCGGGATAACTCCTGCCGAGGTTGCCATGTGTCCCAGATGCCTCTGGAATAGTGAAGAGCTTCAGACAGTTCATGACCCATTGGGCATGATCGTTAACTGCTGTCATGGAGACAGAATATTATTCCACACTGAAATCAGAGATGCTCTGTTCCCGGGAGAGCTAACTCTTATCCCAGTTGAAGCACAAAATCCCTGTTCGTAATCCTCCTAGTAGCATGGCCTTGTAAACTAATGGTAATGTTTACAGTGTTGGCTAAATGTTTTTATGCTCTCCTAGTCCTACTTTGGATAAAAACTGGCTCCATGTCCGTATGGTTGAAAATAACCTTCAGTTCATGTGTCATGCATCATACCTTGCAGGGAAGTTAACCCGGCGTGGAAGCACAGACACTGCAGGAGATGGGGAGAGCCTCGGAGCAAAACATTTTCACTCCCACCACAACCTCCCTGAACACTCTAACAGCCACAGTGAAAATACCATTAAAGAGGGCGGTAAGCAAATCCGAGTGACCTACTGATAATTTATGATTTAACAAGGTTTGATTCATAAAATACAATATAATTGTAACTCTTTATTATTGACATGAACTGATAAACTTCTTTCTTTCCATCCACATATCTCCTTCCCAGTTCGTTCGCAGATCTCCACCATCACCATGGCTACATTTAACACCACTGTGGCTTCCTTCAATGTAGGCTACACTGATTTCTTCACGGAGCACATTAAGAAACTGTGTAATCCCATTCCCATCCCTGAGATGCCCTGTGAACCGCTGGCATGCTCCAATCTTCCACGCAGTCTGACGGACTCCTGCATCAACTACTCATCCTTGGAGGAACGAGACACCATTGAGGGCACCAACAACTTCATTCTGAAGAATGGCATGCTGGACCTCACGGTAAGGGGTGGGGAATGGAGCAGAGGTATCTGGCTATGGATGGTTAATATCTACCATCTAAATGTTTTTTAATGACTAAGAAAGTATTTGTTTGTAAATGAGAAGTAACCCATTCTTTTGAGTGGTGCAATACAAAGTTGACGATAACTTTGATATTTCCTGCTGAAATATACACCTTACACAGGACAGACAACACATGATTTCATTGGGATTCATTAAAAAATCAACGAAAGCATAACTGTTGTGACCGTCTCATGACCTTGCTACCTGTATTTAACCCCTTTAAGTTTAAAAAAAAAATGATTTAAATCTAGAGCTATATTGTCATTCCATAACAACCAGCAATTCTTGTGGTACATTTTAAGGCTGTCCTACGGGCCCTGTATTCTGTCCTCACCCATGAGATCAGTTCGCGGATTTGCGATGTGGCCCTGAATATCATTGAATGCCTGCTGCAGTTGGGTGTCGTTCCCAGTGTGGTTAAGAAAACCTCCAAACCTGAGGACAAAGAGCCAGAGCATCCAAAAGAGGGAGCCAGTCAGAGTGGAGCTCAGGGGGAGGCGACCGGAATCTCTGTGGCAGCATCTAGTGGAGGTGGTGGTGGTGGAGGTGATGGAGGCGGAGGAGGAGGTGGGGAAAGTCGCGGAGGAAGTAGAGATGATATAAAGAAGGACAACAAGGCAAGACAATAATTATAACTGTTATATAAAATTAGTGTATAAATAGTGAGAGTGGACAATTTTAGTATTAAAGACGCTACTTACCAAAAAAATGAATGTATATCATGATACTTATTTACCCTCATACCAGATGTGATTTCCTTTTTTTTAGCTGAATGGAAGATTTTTATAAAAATATGCCATCACTTTATGTATTTATATGGGACTCTCAAAAAGGAATTGTGTAGCACCCATAAAAAGGTAAAAAGAATACACATATTCTCTTCCTGCATGCTAAATTTGCAATTCCTCAATAATCTGCAGGATGGAGACACATCCCTCAGCTCCCACAGACTGGCTCTCACCATGCTTATTAAGATTGTTAAATCGCTGGGTTGTGCGTACGGCTGTGGTGAAGGCCATCGTGGACTCTCTGGAGACCGTCTGCGAATGCAGGTCAATATAACAGTAAAAGTTCATTAGCAATGCAAATTTAACCTAACCACTGATCCCTTTCACACCGATGCTGGTTTGCTTTCATACAACACAATTGATGTCTTCATCCTATGTACTGTAGATGACTAAATGCTCTCCTATTTTTTAGGCTCAGAACTGCTTGACTGCTCTTTACAAACTGGATAAAGTGCAGTTTCGGCAAACCATGAAAGAATACGTTAACAAGGACTCGCTCAACAACATTGTGGATTTTCTGCACGCTCTTCTCGGCTTCTGCATGGAGCCAATCACTGACAGTAAGAGGGCTGCACTTCCTAAGTGCACGTCTTCAACATGCCTAGACACATTTACCAACTTGATCCCTTTTCCCACGTCTCTAGAGACACACCATTGGCCCTAATTTCTTGCTTGAGAAATACTGATATATTCTTTCTTTTAGAAATAGATTTCTCAATAATTTAAAGATTTGAATAAAAAATTGTATAGTTAAATATTTATTTCATGTATTCGGAAATGCAACTATCCCAAATAACTGAATTTGATTGTAGGATTTGTAAAACACTTAAATATTAGCATTGGTTAAAGCCGCATTTGTTGGTTTACAGCGGCCACTAGCGTTATATTATTGATTTGCAACGAATCGCTCAGTCCAAACACGACGGTGGCCACCATAGTACAAAAAGATGTCGTTTTCATGTTGACGCAGACTGTTGAAAGAGAGATGTCTTATTTATTACATAAAATAAACGGTCTGTGGATTTTAAGTATAAAAGAAGGATAAATGTCAGGCAGGACCTGCGCTAATATAAAGAATTTCCAGCAGAGATATGTTAGGACCTGCGGTACTATAGCTTTTAGCAGAGAAATTACTTTCCAGCAGAGAGTCGTTGGAGAGAAAGATCATCTTAAAATCACCCCGAGGAGGTTGCTTTGATTGGGATAAGTATGTAAGTAACATTGTTTTTTTTGTTTGTTAGAACCAAGATATGTTTTTGTTCTAATATTAGCTGTGTGACGGAGCAGTTTTGAGCGTCAGTGTTTATCTGGAACCAATTTAACGTTGTACTTGTCCAGATACTGGAGAGAGAGAGCGCCAGTGGAGTATCATCCTCCCAATTGTTGGCGTAAAACTGTAGAGAGAGCGCGTTTTACTCTCTTACTCAATGATGAATAAACGTTAATTTAATCCGCACGTCACATGCGTTCCGAAACATGATCCACGATCCGTTTCACCACTACTTATACCGCAGGGGAGAGGGAAATGAAACGCCTGTTGAAGAGTTGTTTGTCCGTTTAGGCGTGCTGTACAAAACATGGCGGTAAATTCAATGTAAATGATGACAGAATTTTTTTGGGGGGAACTATCCCTTTAAATGCAAAATTAGTAAGCCATGGCCAATCAGAATAGATTGTAGTGCCTAATACAGGAAGCAGAGTTATATTTTGCTCTTTCAGCCCTGATCCTTAACGCTTTGGAAAATAAACATGGTTTACAGATTAAATCTGAATGATTTCAAAAGGTCAATTTCATTAAGGTCAAAACATATCTAAGATGCATATACAGTACATATTGTCCTTACATTTTATATCTGTCATTTCTGAACTCACTTCCTGTCCTCTGGCTTCACGTCTGCCTGTAGTATGACTTTCTTTCTGTTCAACTTCACTGTTTGAACCCCAACCCTCTATCACTCCATCACTCATCATTTCAGCAGACTTGCCAAACATCATATTGACGGTGTCAATACTTCCTGTTTGTATTTTCAATTTTCTGGACTCAAACTAAACTTAACAAGCTGAGTTACCTTGATTTCTGGCAAGTTAGTGAACATGAGTGAATATACTGAAATGGATGTCCCCAAGTTTTGTCTGGATTGTCTTTTTCTTTTACTTTTGTGCGTCTGTGCATGGTTGTGTTTCTGAGTGGGTTGGTGTTTCCTGACTTGGAAGTACATGTCTGTGCTGGCCTGACACCAATGTTGCCCACCATCTTTTCTCTTGCAGAATACGGCAGTGCAGGTGAGAGGTCCAGGAGGGCGAATAAAAGAAACATCGGTAGATACACAATATCTAAATTTACTGCCAAAACTAGGCATTAAACCCATTCCTGCACCCCTCACAGTGTCCAGGGTGATGTTTTTTCACCTGTAGTATAGCCCAACAGTGCATAGACCTTGTTGAATGACAAATCTCTAACCCGGCTTTGTAGATCTAGCTAAACAAATTCCCAAAATAATGTGAAATCAAAGCATGACCTGCTTGGTAGGTCTAGAACTTTCTCACAGGCTACAGCCACTTGCATGTATGCAAACCTTCAAATCTCATAATCTCTTTTTAGGTCTTCCTATCATATGTACTATTGATTTCTCCCCTTTCATCTTGTAAACATCAAACCTTCCTTCTTCATTTATTGGTTTCCACATACATTGCTTTGTATCAGTGATTTTGTCCAGCCACCACTTTCAGGTTGTGGTTTTTAGCTGAAATGTTTTGTTTGTCTTTGCAGATAAGGCTGGTTTTGGGAACAACTTCACCACGGGAGGGGATAAATCTCTGGCCCAGAATATGGAGACTGTGGTGGTGGGCTGTATGTTCAAGTCTCTCATCACCAGATGCGCGTCCACTACGCATGAGCTTCACAGCTCTGAGAATTTGGTGAGAGGACTTTCTCTATCTCTTGAAGAAATAAAATGTTCACTTGTTTCCATAAGAGTTTTTAAAAACGTTTTCCGTTTTCTCTTTTTCATGTTTTTCTTGTCGCACTTTCAACACTTCTCCTCACATCTAAACTCATATAATTCAGGGTCTGTATTGCGACATACGTCAACTGGTTCAGTTCATAAAGGAGTCTCATGGAAATGTTTTCCGTCGCGTTGCACTCAGCGCCCTCTTGGACAGCGCTGAAAAACTCAACACCACTAAAAAGCCAGAGGACAAGGACGAGGCAAAGGCTTCAGGAAAAAAGTACACACATTCACTCACACTTTCACCAAAAAGTCAACATGTTGACTTCAGGATCAGGGAAAAAATGTGTTCTATTCACCCTAATTTTGAGTTACTAACAGTTATGTTGTTCCAAACTTGTATTAATAAAGGGATAGTTAAAGGGATCATCTACTCAGCCTCGAGTTGCTCCTAATGTGTATAAATATATTTGTTCTGATGAACACAGAGATAGATAAGAATGCTTGTAACCAAAAAGATCTTTGCCACCATTGAGGAAAAATTACCATGGTAGTAAAAAGTCCCTCAGAATTAAAAATTTTAGGTGAACTGTTCCTTTAACTCACATGAAACACTGAAGATGTTAGACTGAATGTAAGTGTATGACTGGTCAGTCACCATTTGTATGAGCTACAAATTCAAGTCTTAACTCTTTCCCCGCCATTGACAAGTAATCTTGTAGTTTAAAAATCAACCTTTCCTGCCAAAGACGAGTTATTACGGCAATCTATGTTTGTATTGTTGTAAAGCAGGTGGTGCTTTTACACACCTTTCGAAAAAGGACATAATCTCTGAACCTAGAATGTATATATTTTATCGGCTTTTAATCATTGCTCTGAGTCTAATCTGAGCAGAGTCTTTGACAAAAAAATTATAATCTAAAATTATCAAATATCATGCATTTTTGAAGAAACCTACCCACATCTAAGGAGTGATAAAAAAAGAACAAATGAAGATAGAAAACGGTTTCTTTTGTTGCAGATACTCTGTTCTTAGACATATTGTTTGTCCATATATTTGTTCAGAAAATGTAGTGTGTGCCATTAAAATTGTGTGAAAATGTAAAAAAATCCTGGCGCTGGCTGGTAACTTTTTTTTTTAAAAGCTGGCGGGGAAAGAGTTAAGCTGCATCGGAATTCACTCACTCGTTTACTATTCCCTATAAAGCGAATGCTAAATACTCTTTACATGGGGAGGAAGTTAATGAAAATGAATTAACGATTTCGGACACTGACGTAATATAACCTGCGTCTGACAGTACTGTCGTGGACATTCGTCATAACGCTTATATTACACATGTGTGGCTTTATGGATTGTTTAATGAAATGGTTAAGTAAACTTTTTCCTTATTTGTCATATTTTGGTATAAGTGTGTCATAAAGAGAAGAGAATAACTGTTTGCCACATTTTTTTTATTTTTGCGCTTTATAAAATTATTTAATATATTTAAAATAAAGCACCACTGTCTATAACATTCATTGAACTGTTTATTCTCAAAAAGTAGACAATAACTTTCAACAAGAACAAAGTATAAATGTAGTATAAAGTATAAACGTGCATTCGTGGCATTAACGGCAACAAAACAAACAAGTACTCAGACCCGAGACCCAACAGAGTTGTTCACTCAGAATTCGGAAAACACTACAAAATCGCAGACACCTGATAAAGTGCACTATGTAGGAGATAGCGGCAGAATTCAGACACAGCTTTACAATTTCCGACATTATGAGGGCGAATAAAAGGAGACAGAAATTTCTTTTTTGGCCAAACTATCCCAGTATAAAGCGGCTATATGCAGAGATTAATTGTGTGTCTGTATCTTCGTTGCAGCGAAGAGCAGATCCCAGGTGCACTTTTGGGACGGAAAGATTTTTGGAGAAAGATGTTCAAGTCTCAGAGTGCTGCCAGTGATACCAGTAGCCAATCAGAACAGGACACCTCAGAGTGCACCACTGCCCACTCTGGTACAACCACAGAACGACGTTCACGATCTCGCTCGAGACGGATCTCACTGCGCAAGAAGCTGAAACTGCCCATAGGTATGTTTATAGAATTATTCTGCACCGTATGACGATAAAACTAAATTACAATTTTAAGTGACATTGTTGCAGAGGAGCATTAAACCCAAGAACATCACCAACAAAAAAGAATACATAGCAATTATTGTTAAAACGTAAAAATTGAGACTAGTGACATGCACATCCACAATACATTTTCATTAGTTATAAATTAAGTATACAAATTAAATTAAATATTAAAGTCAAAATATATTTTTCAAACCCAACAATGTGACATTTGGTAAATTTTATTTGTCACATACATTCATGTCACATCTCTAGCAAAAATGTTAATTTACTCAAAATGTATTTCTATAAAAATTCACTTGTTGTTCTAAACTGGAAAAAATTCTAGATATATTTTTTCAGATGTCTTGACTGATACACCAATACCACACACCAATGGTTTGATATGTTTAATTTGTATACTTGTTTTGACTGCAGATGTCACATTTTCACAAGATTGTTAGTATATTTAACAACAGTCTGATCTCTGGATTATTTGGCGAATATTCGGGAACCTTTATTTGTGTGTTTTTTTAATGCTTTGTAGAACCTATTTAGGTTTTTTTTCTCTATCTGTCATCTTAGTTCTTTAAAAATTGGAAACCAATATCAGTCAGGCACTCCCAAATGTTGAATTTCTTTATTAAATATCACGTTTATTAAAAGGGGCTGGCAGACAATATTTAATACAGATGCTATTTTATTTTGTTCATTTGAAGGAAATCATAGCTTAGTTAGATTAAAACTCATGACCTTATGAAGCAAGAAATTCATTACAACTCATACAATACAACACATGGTCAAGTAGGTGACTGAAATCAGCAGTTGTTCCATTTCTTTTTTTCTGAATTTTACCATAATAACAATCATATCAATCTATTAGAATAAGGTAGTTTACTCACAGTTCAACTAAACAGAAACATTTTTAGCAATTTTAAGTCAACAAAATGTCCGCACACAGAGTAAAGAATAGCCAAATTAAATATATACACTTTTCAATTTCATTTGATCTATGTATGTGAAATAATTTGAATACATTTTTATAGAATAAACCAATAGGTGTCTTGTTTTGAACAACTCATGCTTTTTCTGGTGTTTCGGTAAGCAAAATGTATGAAAAGTCATCTGCATCTCTTTTCTTTCCTTTTTGTCACCAGCATGCCGTAGGAAAGTTCACCATCCATTCACTCTCTCCATGTTACGTATGTGTGTGTGTTTTTTACATGTACATGAATTTTACTGGCGTCATGAAAAATCAAAGCATCAGTTTGAAAATGATATGCGTTCATACCATGTTTTGTTCTTTTAAGGCCATTGTATGCACTGTGTTTGTGTATATGCTGTATGAACCAAGACACCAGCATGAAATCTTCCCTTCTGAATTTCTGTCCCTTTTGGCTTTTTTGCGCTTTCATTTAAAAAGGTATCCAAGCGCAAACCCGAACAGGCCTCAGAGTTGCTATCATGTTCACTTGAAAGTTCTCTTCATCTAACCATTGAACCTGTGCTTCAGGTAACTGGCTGAAGCGCTCATCTCTTTCTGGCCTGGCTGATGGGGTGGAGGACTTGCTGGACATCAGCTCTGTAGACAGACTGTCCTTTATCAGACAGAGCTCGAAGGTGAGAGTTTGTCTGTCTTGGTTCAGAACTGGCCAAGAACCACTAGAATAACCAAAATACATTAAATGCTAATCAAAGGCAAAATTAAAGTGGTCTCTTTTTTACCATAATATGCTGATGTTAAAAGGTAATTCATGGCACAGCTCTTCCAAAACAAAAAAACAACAGAACAAAAATGACCCACTGTAATGTCGTTTGCAAGCTCAATATACAATTTAATCTCAGGTCAAGTTCACCAGTGCTGTGAAGCTGTCGGAGGGTAGCGCCATTGAGTACGGGCGAGAGGAAGAGGAGAATTTCTTCAAGCGGCTCGGTAAATGGAGGTCTGGTCGGAGGAACCCTTCCAAGCTTCACCACACAGAGGAAAAAGATGGTAGAACCCTCGGGTGTCCTTTCACACCCCCGACCGCAATACGCTCTTTGTGTTTGTGTGTGTGCCTGTCCGTGACGTGTCCTGTGCTTCTGGTACACTCACTCTCCTCTACCATCTTCCATGCCAGCTCTCTGTGTGTTTGCTCATCTCTGTGGGAAGCTTCCACTGGAAGAGGGACTGTGGTTCTCTGACCTATGACCTGGCACCACGAGCCCACCTCAGCTTTGTCAGAGTTGTCGTGAACCTTCAGCTCTCCAAGTTAAAAGTTCAAAATGTGACCTGTTTAGATATTTGTGGTTCAAAAGTACTGCTTTAATTTGCGATCAATTGTGTATTAATATCTTTCAAAATAATTTACACAAACAGATTTGCATGTTCATTCAATGTCACCAGATACATACTCACCAGCTAGCTGTTAAAACTGTCTAGCTGTGTCACACAGTAGACTATGACTGACACAAATCCATATCCCCCACCCCCCATTCAACCAGGTTGCCATGGATTCCAGGAGCGCTTGGCAGCCAGTCAGGAGGCCATGAAGAATAAGAACATCGTAAATCTGGGTGCGATCCGACAGGGAATGAAGAGGTTTCAGTTCCTGTTGAACTGCTGTGAGCCGGGAACTATTCCAGATGCTTCAATTTTAGCTGCGGCATTGGACCTGGTTAGCCCTTTTTTGTTTTATTTTAATGTGGAGCAGAAAAGAAGATCTTTTGAGGAGAGCTGGTAACCAAACAACATTGACCCCCATTGAATTCCATTATGTGGACACAAATCCGTTGGGACATTTATCAAAATATCTTCTTTTGTGTTCCACAGAAGATAGAGCAATATACAGGTTTTGCACAGCAAGAGGTTGAAGGATGACAGAAATTTTATTTTTGGGTGGGCCATCCCTTTAAATTAAAATAAGTGACTCTAGTTTTAACATTAAAAACCTGCAAAGCTTAAAATATTCACATTTATCTTAATTTGTCTTTTACAGTTTTTTCAATACCTGTACTTTATTCCTATAAATGCCAGGAAGCCCCCGTGGTGGCAAGAGCCTCGCTTTTCCTTGAGTGTGCTCGTTTCGTTCATCGCTGTAACCGTGGCAACTGGCCTGAGTGGATGAAAGGTCACCATGTGAACATCACTAAAAGAGGGTTGTCCAGAG
The DNA here is from genome assembly GCF_015846415.1 of Triplophysa dalaica. Lineage (NCBI taxonomy): Eukaryota > Metazoa > Chordata > Actinopteri > Cypriniformes > Nemacheilidae > Triplophysa > Triplophysa dalaica. Next base: position 7,440,896 of record NC_079547.1, on the reverse strand, counting down.
GGCGATCACCTGTGGCAGGAAATAAAAGGAACACCAAGCTCCAGTGGAACGCTGCCAAACATTTTTACCAGTGGGGGGATGTGAGTCCCGATAAACATGTAGATTTGGTCTTCCCTGCGTTTTTAATCATCATTCTTGTATTTACCTGTGTTTGACCATATTTATCCTCCTAAAGGCGATAGGCACTCGTCTGAGTGAAATTTGCCACTCTGACAGTGAGAGTCCAGCCAACATCATGGGTTTTATCTACGATGAAGAAACCAAGAGGCGAGCGAGGAAGGAGGACGAGGAAGAGGATTATCTAGATGACAGTAAGAGTTGACATAACATAGATGAACGCCCAAATTGCATGTCAAAAATTTTCACCATTTTTCTGATGTTTTGACAGACACAGTCAACCCCACAAAGTGTGGCTGTCCCTTCGCTTTGAAGATGGCTGCTTGTCAGTTACTTTTGGAGATAACAACTTTCCTGCGAGAGACCTTTCCCTGTCTCCCGAGACCTCGAACTGAGCCCCTAGTGGTCAGTTTCAGTACTGCCTCATTTAGCCGTTCTTTACAGCAGATTCATTAAAAGCATAGTTAAAAAAATTACTCTCACGTTGGTTAAAACTTGTAAATGATTCTTAATTCTGTGGAACACAGAAGAAGATATTTTGAGAAATCTCTCTGTGGTTTTCTGTCCATACGACAGAAGACTCGGGGCCATTTGTTTGGCTACCAGCGTTCTTTTAAATATATTTTTTGTGTTCTGCAGGAGAAAAAGTTATATAAGTTTGAAAGGACGTGAGCTTCAGTAAATGATGAAAGAATTTTCATTTTAGGGTGAATTATTCCTTTAAGTTACACGAACGTGTGACTGAACACATAGTGTAAAAGCATTAATGTACCAGACTGGTCTCTTGGCTTCTGTAGGATTTAGAAAGCTGTCGTCTGCGTCTGGATCCTGAGCTAGGCCGTCACCGCTACGAGAGGAAGATCAGCTTTGCAGGAATCCTGGATGACGAAGATGGACACGATTCTTTGAACAGCAGCAGCCACACTCTCAAGTCTGACACTGGCTGTGAGGAGAAGAAATCCTCACAAGAGCCTCTGGGTATATGAAAAGAATCACTTTTATGTACATGATTTTTCAAGCCTACTCATCTTTTTGATTCTTTTTGTGTCCTTTCTTTTCTCTTCAGCTCCGATTAGGAAGATTCGTATTGGTGGCTCTCGGCTTCTACAGATTAAAGGCGCAAGGAGTTTCCGAGTGAAGAAAGGAGGCTCATTGTCATCCATCCGCCGTGCTGGCAGTCTGAAAAGCACTAAGATGTCCAGACAAGACTCTGAATCTGAAAATGACGTTGAGTCAGAACGGCTGCTCTCTCAGAGCAGAGACACTGTCACTGATATAGGTCAGATAAACCTAATTCAACTCTACATTCATTTATTATAGCACTTCTTGTCTGAGGGCTTTAATGTTATGTTTGTAAATGTATTGTGCATTATAAAATGAATTGTTACACTATGACCTTTTTAACAAACTTCTATCTGTCATGGAACTGACATGAAACAGAACTCAAATAAAGACAGCTCTCGACCATAATCATTTATTAGACATGAAGACAAAACATAACTCAAAACGCCTCTAGGGGTAAAACAAGAAGAAAATGAAAAAACAACTGACTGACTTGACTTGACTTGACTTGACTTGACTTGACTTGACTTGACTTGACTTGACTTGACTTGACTTGACTTGACTTGACTTGACTTGACTTGACTTGACTTGACTTGACTTGATTTAGGTCGATCGGGGAATAGGGATAGGGATGAGGTAGACAAACGATCCAGCAAACACAAGGGCATTAAATAGAAGAGGAACAAAAGAAGCATAAGGAGGCCAACAGGTGAAGGGCGTGAACTGATAACGGGATAATGATTTAGGAAACAAGGGGGCGGGGCTAAGACGCAAGATAGGAGAGCACATGGCACAAAGAATCAAACAATAGTGGTTTCAAACACAAGACATGATGGCACTTCCATGATCCTGTCACTCCAGGCGCTGAGCTGGCTGAAAAGAATGCCAGCTGCTGTTTTTTTTTAAAAATAGGCTGTTACTGTTGGAAACAATTGAAAAAATACACCATACGCCTAGGTGGACACAGCCCCTAAAACCAAACATATTTTGAAAATTAACACTTAAATACACACCAGAGTATTTATTTGAGGTGTAATTGGATGTTTTTAGTTAGGCGTGATGCTCATTCATTTATATTGATAGGGCGGGGTTTATGACCTATACTGTAGCCAGCCACCAGGGGGATCAAAGATCCCGCAGCTTCACTTTTCAAGATGTGTAAGGCACACCCGCTTTTAACTGAAAACTAAAAACTATGAGTTTAAGGTGTTCATTTAGAGGACAACTGCGTTTTGGCAACCAGAAAATGCAAATCTTTGAAAAGTGCAATTAAAACTATGCTGTTAGCATCTCTGTGTAAAGTACAAATATGTGAATCACTGTGAATAGGGATACTTTTGTCAACATTTTTGTCTGCATAAGAAATATTCCAAAAAGACGCCTTTCAGGTTTAACGTTGTGTCAACGTCCCTTTTATGTTGTTCTTACGATGTCATGTAAAAACACTTTTGTTATTATGTGGTATCTGTTTTATAAAAGCGATAAGGAACTGCAGGCTGTGCCTTAATGTGAATGTAGTCATGCTCTTGCGCCATGATGATATTGATCATATAGCATAACCACATGTACATTTTACATACTAAGGGAAAAATTTACTAACAACTTGCAAATGCGCAAACACACCTTCTGCCATTAAAAAACTACTATCGGCATTTACTAAAGACACACAATGAAAATTAGAGCTGAAAATGCCTTTCCTTATTGCAGATGTACTCCTAGTTTTCTCTTCAGACGCAAACTTTATGGGAGAATAGTATTTAAATGAATCACGCAACGCGATTTACTAAGGTTTGCACTCATCATTGTACTGGTATTAGAGGCTTTATGTAACGCACAACAAAAGCATGTCCTAAAACCTGCACTAATTTGCGCTGCTCTTAGTAGATTGTGTTGGTCATTATGGGAATAAGATTGTTTTTTTATATGTGCCTTGTTAGTAATTTTCAATCCCATCTGTGCTTTTTTTATTGCGCACTCACGCAAATATGCCATTTACAGTACTTTTCACATGTTTATTAGGGAGCCCTTGGAGTGCTAGCGAGCCAAGCATCGAACCTGAGGGTACTGGCAGCACAGGGGGTGTTGAAGACAACTACCATCGTAACATGTCATGGTTGCATGTAAGTGGCAGCTCTACGACTCAATCTAAATCAAACGTTTTAAACTGTTTTGTAACACACTCCTCATTTGCAACTTCCAGATCATGATTCTGCTGTGCAACCAGCAGAGTTTCATCTGCACTCATGTGGATTACTGTCACCCTCGATGCTATCAGCGCCACAGCCGTTCCTGTGCCCGACTCGTTCGCGCTATCAAACTTCTGTACGGTGAGACAGTGGACAGCCTGAAAGAGAGCGGCGCCACTAGCGGCATCAGCGGCCGGGCTAAGAAGAGCAAAGAGGTGCTTCAGTATTATTAAATGGTTATGTTGTGTTTCGACTAAAACTATGGTCCCCATGACCGTAATTTTATTGTAAAATAATTAACAAGGGACCACTATCACTTTTCAATTTCAACAAAGGGGTCTTGAATAAGTCCCCTGAACCTTTGGGACCCCCTAACTGCACACCCCTTAGCAGAACCTTGGTATATAACACAAGAATTACATTATTTTTTTCTAATCTTCAGTGTTCAGACAAATCATGCCTTCGGACCCCGTCCATGAAAAGACGGCCCACCACCAGCAATGCTGAGGGGAAAAAAGACACTGGGATGCTGAAGTACATCCGTAACCAGGTGAGGCTGACCTCACAAAAGTTCAAATTTTCTTTCTGCTCTGTTTTTACAGTATTTCTAACCCTACCCATGAAAAAAGTTATTAGGTTTATGCTGTTTATTGTGAGTCACCATGCGAACTGGGCGAACTTAAAGGGGTAGTTCACCTAAAAATGTAAACTATGTCATCGTTTTGTCACCCTCTTGTCATTTCAAACCAATATGACTTTCTTCTGCAAAACTCAGAAGATCATTTTAAGAACGTTGTTAAATCGAACAGCCACAGCACCCATTCACTGCATTCGTTTTGTGTCCAATTCAAGTCAATAGGTAACGCCATTGTTCGGGTACCAACTTTCTTCAAAATATCTTCTTTTCTATTCTGCGTGAGAAAGAAAGTCATACAGGTTTGAAATGACAACAGCTTGAGTAAATGATGACAGAATGTTTATTTCATCTTTTTTGGTAAGAACACAAAATTTGAGGGTTAGTTAACCCAAATATTAAGTCATTCATAATTTACACACACTCTTTCCAAACCAGTATGACTTTCTTTTTTTTTGTTGCAGAAAACAAAATAAATTTTGAATAATGTTCCGAAAATTTGAAGAGGTCAGATGCAAAAAGCCTCTTAATCCGTCAGACGTCTTTTAGTCTAAAAGATCATATTTCATCAGACTCCTACATTTTCTTTCAGCAAAACCAGATATTTCAGAGAAGGCAGAGTGTGGTATTCAGCATGTTTTGAAACAAAATAATTTGAGTAACGTATACTATGTGTGAAGAGCACTTAACATCATAATCTCATTTTTTACGGAGGTGTCTTTTAAAGGGTTTAGCATCTGATCTCTTCATATCTTCTTTTGTGTCCCACAGATGTTTTATTTTTGGGTGAACTATTCTGTAAGCATGCTATTTTTTCTAGGTGATGAGCCTGTCTCCAGCCCCTCTCTCCTTGCTCATAAAAGCGGCCCCTATCCTGACTGAAGATATGTATGGAGACATTCTGCCGGCAGCCTGGGAACTGCTGCTGAGTGTGGATGAGCATATGGCTGCAGCTGCAGGTTTGTCTGGGTCATTTATTCCTGCTTGTCTGGGGAGTCTAGTCAACGTGTCATTAATTAGTTTGGCCTTTGAATTGTGTTTCATTATTTCTGCTAAGACACACATTTTAGCGCCAGCTTGTGAAACCTATATTTCATGATATAATGCTATGACAACAGTGGCTCTGTTCCAAATCCTAGCCAGCATTTTTAAAGGGATAGTTCAACCAAAAATTTAAATATATATATTTGATTATTTACCCAACCCTATGTCATTACAAGCCTTTATGACTTTTCTGGACAACACAAAAGAAGATATTTTGAAGAACATTGGTTGTAACCAAATATCATTGCCACCCTTCATAAGCTTCCACTTTACAGCCATAAATATTTCTCAATGAGAAGAAAAAGTGATATACAGGTTCTGAATGACATGTGGATGGACAATTACACATTTTTAGTGGCACATCCAAAACTCTTTTCCAGATAATAAGCAAAACAAACATGCACCCTTATAAGACAATTCAGACAAAAATCTCCTACAATTTATTGCATTAAGCTGTTAACAGAGGTTAAATTTCTTTCAACTCTAACATGAGTTCTCTCTCCATATACATCATTGTCACGTTAACACGAACATATGCACACAGGTGCCATGTTCCTTCTGTGTGCCGTGAAGGTGCCGGATGGAGTGACCGAGATGATGATGGCTGAGTTTCAACACCAGGAAGCAGGTCAGAGGATCAACTCCATTCTAAAATTCTACACTGTCTGGAGGTTTCGATACCAGGTGTGGCCCCGTATGGAGGAGGGAGCTCAACAAATCTTCAAGGTACTACTTATTTTACACTTAGTTTACATGCTGTCATACCGGATGCAGGCAACATTACCAAACCCGAGCAAACAAATGTTTTTGCAGCATCTCGTATTTGCATGTTTAGCACTACAGTCGTCCTGTTTGTTTTGTTCACTTATTTGATAATATTTTGTTAATGATCATTTTGCACATGTTACTTCATAGATTCCTCCACCCAGCATTAATTTTACGCTGCCCTCTCCCATCCTGGGCATGCCATGTGTGCCCATATTTGACCCTCCGTGGGTTCCGGTGAATGCCGGCGGTGTTCCTGATGCAATCAGTGAAGATCAGTCCGTAAGTCCAAGTCCACTACATCAAAACAATCATAGCATGAATTAAAATGGAAGTTAATTTAAAAGTATGATTTAAAAATAAAATCATGCACAACATGTGCTTTGTGTTACATAGATTTGTATACATTTTATGCAGAACTACAATGTTTTATAAGACTTGTTTTAAGGCTTCCTTCTAAAAATAAATTCATGATAATATTCCATTAGGATCTTTATTTTAGTATATGACATGATCAGTTTTTCACAAGACTTTTTCTGTGATTGATCACATCTATGTAAGGGATAATGTACAGGTAGGTAGCTGGTTGTTATTGCAGAAATAAAAGGGTCTTGATATCACACTGAAGGGGCCTATTTCGAGATAACAGCCTGATGCTTGTACATTATCCCGCTAATTACACGACTACTTGCCACATGAGAAAAAATAGGCATGAAATGTGAATTTGAAATATTTAATTAGTTCATTTTCACCGAGTGCAGACCTTCCGTGAGGAAAAACCGTTTACTTTCGGTTTTAAGGCAAGAAACGATGTCAAATGTCAAAATGATTTGCTCCATCCGGGTTACCGTGTGTTTTTAGTTTTGAGAGGTTGTTATGTCACGACTGGCCAATCAGAATCAAGCATCTTAAAACAACCTTTCAAAACTAATAACACACAATAACCTGGATGCAGCAAATCAGTTTGACAGGTTTTTTGACAAATTAAATATAAATATGTCTATTAATAACATTAATTTTAATTTTAATTTTCAAAAATTAAATTTACAAATGAGTAAACCAAATTGCCTGTTTGTGACATTTGAACGTAATTTCTTAACTTTAAACCTAAAGTAAACTTCTTTTTCTCACGTAAGGTCTGCATTCGGTAAAAAGAGATAATCAAATATTTCAAATATTTTCTTCTCATATTGCAAGTAGCCGTGTAATAAGCGGGATAATGTTCAAGCAGCCGGGTGCCTGATAACAACTGGCTGCCTGTTCATTATCCCTTACATAACGAACCTGCAAATGTCACGACTGGCCAATCAGAATCAAGCATTCCAACGAGCCGTGTAATAAAAGATATTAAGAGTTGTTTGTAAGCAAATGCTAAAATATGGGCAATTCCGTGAAAATATCATAGTTTTCTCTATGGTAACAGTACAGATTTTAACTTTTGGTGGTTCAAATACCCATGTGAGATCTCTCTTCAAATTTGTTTTATTTGTAGTGGATGTTTTTTCATAGTTAGGTAAGTGCCATTTTCAGGATTGTCACATCCATAACGCTACATGTTCCTCATAAATGGACACATTAAAATTAATATAAAGTGACTAGTTATGTTCTTTAAAAAGGCATCCCTTCTCCATTCATTGGGTATTATTGCTTCAGGATTGTGCATTTTATTTCATAGAAATCCTACAAAGTCTATCGTTTCCCCAAAAACGTGTCCTTTTTTTTAACATGTTTTTACCTTTTTTTAAATATATATTTTTTTCATAGACTAAGATTGTTTTATGTTATGACTCTATCAACAAGGGTTCAGTAAAATATAAACAGATGGTACAATATAATTGTAACAAATTTATTCTCTGAGCATTTTTATGTCACGTCCATAACGCAAGATGTCACGTTCCATGATGCTGGAATTGCCCATGTACAATAATATTAAGAATACAAAAATATACTAAATTTAATAAATACATTAATTAGGTGTTAGACATGGTTAATTATACAGTTCCATGCATATGTATTTGTATATATATATTACATATGTAGCCAAATCGCCATGGTTTGTGTACAGGTTATGGGTTGTTATTTTTAATGTGATCAGAACTGATGATGTTCTGAAAAAAAGAACCTGAAAAATCAAAAGGTAGAAACAGCTGGAGCTGGAAAATAGTGACTCAAGGGGGTTAGCAAAAAATGACATGCAAAGTCCAAAACTGTCTCATATGACCAGCTTAGACATCAACGGAAAAACAGAGCTCAATCTAAAATCTGTTGAAATAGAGGTGAAGAGACATAAATAGGAGTAGAGCAGACAAGGGAGATCAGACACAGGTAAGTGGAATCAGCACAGATTGGCTCTGACAGCTATCCCTGCCAAAGCGGCGAACAGTAAACAGACATGCAAACAAAATGAACCTGCTCACCGTCAGTACCAAAGGACAGATAAGACATGACAGATATCCCGCCAGAATTGAGAAATAAATAGACGTCCCTATTTTATACCACATCTAGAGGTAGACCATAGATGCAGATGGAAACCTTTGGAGATCCCGAGAAATGCTGCAAGGGTGTTAGGTAATTAACTGGAGGGGGAGGTCCAAGGACGTTTAGGGATGGAAAGAGGACAAAGAAGTCCCAAGGGAAGTGGTCTAGGGGACATTTTTCCACAAACAATACAGGAGGCAATAGGGAGACCATCGATTCCTGAACATAGCTGAAAGCATTGGGGAACAGAATTATGATACCTGAATGACAAATCAGCTTTAAGAATTGACCCCACTAAAGGACAGACATACGGACAAAAGCAGAAAAACAAATGGACTCTTTTAACCTAGCTCTCGATGTTCCACAGAACATCCATCAAAACTGATGATATTAAACACCCTGCAGGAAGGATGGTCTCCAGCTGTTTCTTCTTAATAGCTTACCGTGATGAGACAGAGTGTTGGTCTTGATAAATTTAGGCACTGGGTGTTAAGAGAGATAAAACTAGAAACGCCTGAAGACCAAGGACCAGTGGGCCTGCTGGAGTCGCTTGACAGATTGAGATAATATTCCTAGTGCTTGTGGTCCGGTCAAACAAGGAAAACTTTTTTCATACTTTTTAGTGCCAATAGTTCCCTGTTCCCAATGTTATAGTTCCTGATGGAAAACATGCATGGATGAATAAATTAAAAAATTAATTCCATGTCAACCAACAATCAGTTCTCCTTTGATTCTCTGTCTGTAATTTCAGAAATCATTTTCGGCACGTGCAGTGTCTCGCTCTCACCAGCGGGCAGAGCACATCCTGAAGAACATGCAGCAGGAGGAAGAGAAGAGAAGGCTCGGTCGTGAGGCTAGCATCATCACGGCCATCCCTATCTCACAAGAGGCCTGCTATGAACCCACGTGTAGCCCCCCGCCCGAGCAGGAGGAAGAGGGTGTGCCATAAACATTCCTTGTTTTTTTATATAAAATTATTTCTTGTATTGTAACTTGCACCACTCAAAAAGAGGTACCAACATTCTTGCTTTTGGACAACGTTTGGTACTCATTTTTTACACAGCAATCAACCTACAGCTGGTTATTTGTCTAAACGTAATATGTTTTGTACTCCTCTCCATCTGTAGAAGATGTGATGAACCTGACATCACGTCGCCTCTCCGTCAGCCCATCCTGTACATCCAGTAACTCTCACAGAAACTACTCTTTCCGCAGAGGCTCTGTGTGGTCCGTGCGCTCTGTGGTCAGTGCTGAGGGTAAGAAGCATATAAACAAAATTAGATCCCAAAAGTCCTAGAACTCGTGAAAGTTTCATAGATCGTCACAGACTTTGGTGTTTGCATTCTCCCAAGATGACGAGAACACAACAGAGCTTACACCAACACATCACATGCTGCAGCCACCTCAGGCTGTTTTTCCACCATGCATCTGTGCTGCTGTGTTGCCCATTGTGCACCTGATGGAAGATGGAGATGTTCGCGATGACGGAGCTGCTGGTGAGAAATCTTTTTTTTATTTATATTTGACAGTTACTTTTTCTAACCACTAGCTAACTTACTCTTTTGTGTTTCAACAGTGTGTGCTGTGGCTAAGCAGGTTTTGTGGAACTGCCTTATTGAAGATCCAGCGTTGGTTCTCAGACACTTTCTGGAGAAACTCACAGTTAGTAACAGACAGGTAAGAATATCTGATCATCCTTTCAAAGAGAGTCCTGTAGGTGTGGTGTATAAACATCTATGATTGTTCACAGGACGAACTGATGTACATGTTGAGGAAACTGCTCCTTAATATTGGGGACTTGCCTGCGCAGACCTCTCACATTCTTTTCAACTATCTGGTGAGATTTCTGAACATTAATGTGAAGACCAAAGCAAGTCTTGAGCTGTAGATGCATCTCCATAGACGGTTGAATTCATTGTTCTTATTTTCTTTTAGGTGGGCTTGATCATGTACTTTGTAAGAACTCCCTGTGAATGGGGTATGGATGCCATATCAGCCACCCTGACCTTCCTCTGGGAAATTGTTGGTTTTGTGGAAGGACTCTTTTTTAAGGATCTTAAACAAACGATGAAGAAAGAACAGTGTGAAGTCAAACTCCTGGTCACTGCATCTATGCCAGGTTGCATATCATAGTAATATTCATTACAAACAATAACCCAGCAAACCAATTTACGTTGTGGCAACGTTGGTGCTACGTTCCATTTTTTCGCTATGCTCTCTCTGTGCTGGCAACACTGTGACATGACACAAGTTGTTCTGCAACACTCTGTGAGACGACATTCGGATCACTTTCGTTAATTCTTGATTTCATAGCAACTCATTTCTGGGTATTATCAATTTCCCCTATATTTTTGTTATATAGCCACAAATAATAGATATACATTTATAAGCAGTTAATAATTAATACTGTTCTGTAGTGTTTACAGCAAAAATAAATAAAATCAATACCAACCGTGTAAACTTTAAGAGAAACAATGAAATACTGTGTTATATAATTCAACTTTATCATTGATGTGACAACCTTCACCGCACAACGTAGAAACATCAACTTTTTCATTACAGTGTTACAATGTTGTAAATACATTGTGACAACATTGTGTGTTTGCTGGGAAGAGAGTTCCTCGCTATAATAATTTGCTAGGCTCATGTTCATAGTTCACGATGCTATACCTGTAATTATGTGCCTAGGAACCAAAACCCTGGTGGTTCATGGACAGAATGAGTGTGACATACCCACCCAGCTGCCAGTGCATGAAGACACCCAATTTGAAGCCCTTTTGAAGGTCAGCGCCATAGTTGGATACTAGTTTTGTATATAACAGGAGTAGATGTAGACTGTAGACAAGTAATTGTGCATTCCAACATTCTGGGATCTTTTTAGACTAACTTATTTGATGATTGTATACATGTCTTCTAGCAAAAAGAAAACTCATCTTATCAATATGTTTATTGTATGGCAACCATTTTTAAATCATTTTTTAGTCATGATTAAAGAGGACGCATGCTCTGTGTTGTGTCTAACAACAGCTTGTAGCCATGATGTCTATATATAAAGTATATCATGGAATCTTTTGCAATTTTGTGGATTTGTTTTACACCAGGAGTGTCTTGAGTTCTTCAATATACCAGAGGCTCGGTCTGCCAACTATTTTCTTATGGATAAACGTTGGAACCTTATTCACTATGCCAAGGTTTGCGATTATCTTGATTATAAAACTACATTGTTTATAAAAAGCTTGAAATAAATATTCTTATTTGGTGCGTATCTTCAGACCTACGTAAGGGACATCTACCCTTTCAGAAGATCTGTGTCTCCTCAGCTCAACTTGGTTCACATGCTTCCAGAAAAGGGGGAGGAGCTTATTCAGAAACAGGTGTGTTGTGAATTTTGTGAGTAAAATCGGATCAAAGTGTGTGTAAAACAAGCAACTTGTCATTATGATTCTTCATGAGGTCAACTAGGAACCTTTAGACACAAACAATCATATGTTTGGCGACCTCTGACTGCATTGTCTGATCTTATTATTTTGTACAGGTGTTCTCCAGAAAGTTGGAAGAGATTGGTCGAGTTCTTTTCATCATCTCGCTCACTCAACGTATGCCTGCCATGCACAAACAATCCCATGTCTCCATGCTCCAGGAAGACCTTCTGCGACTGCCGTCGTTTCCGCGCACTGCCATCGATGCCGAGTTTACCCTCTTCAATGAGCCTCTAGGTAAGTCTGGAAAGACATCTTGAACTGGCTGACCAACCATTGCCATTACAAGTGATAACTTCCTAGTTAATTGTTAACATCTGAGAACTTAGTTCATGGTTCAGACAACTTTGTGTAGTTCCATTTGTGTCTCTTTCATTGTAGTCTAAATTCTTTTTTCAGGCAAAGAGCTCTTTGGCTTAGACACTTTACACAAAGTCCTCTGGATCAAACTACTGGAGGAGATGTTTCTGGGCATGCCCAGTGAATACCCCTGGGGTGATGAGATTATGCTCTTTCTGAATGTGTTCAACGGTGCTTTACTTCTGCACCCCGAGGACAGCGCCCTCCTCAGACAATACAGTGCCACTGCCATCAACACAGCTGTGCACTTTAACCACCTCTTCTCTCTCAGTGGCTACCAGTGGATCCTTCCTACAATGCTTCAGGTGAGCGGCACAAATGCAAAGCTATTTTTTATAATATTATTTAAAATTGTTTCATGAAACTAATTCTACAACGTTTATTGTTCCTCGCTGTACATGGAAGACATATGCGGATTTTGAGAGTAACCCATTGCTGCGTCGAGGGATTGAATTCTGTTGCAGGCAGTTTTATATACTCCACCGCAAACCCTTCATCTTGCAACTTTTCGCTAGTGTGGCCCCACTTCTGGAGTTCACAGTAAGTGCCCTTATCTTAAAAAAAAACAATCGTATTTGTATGGAATTTTTCAGTGTTTATTATGAACGATTGATCCATGAAGGTCATTATTTATTTATGTATTTTTTCAAATTCATGTTCTCTCTTAATCTTTGATCAAAAACGTGAACTTTACCCTCCAAAGCAACAAAATCTCTTCTCTTCATAACTTGTATTGGCCTGGGGATGGAGCTAAACTGACTAAAATGATTCATGGAGCATTCAGATAGTTCCGTGAAGTTATGTTTTCTCTTTAAATTTCTGTCATTTTTTTATTCATTAAATGACTTGCGTCTTTAAATGGGTTAAAATTTACCTCAATTAGTGCCTTACTAGTAGCTTCAGGGAACTATTGAGAGGTTTCATGAACCGCCATTGGGGTAAATAAATGTTCTATTGGATTCAATGGAGTTGACACAACTCTCTCTGCCAATGGCTCTGCAATTCTCAAAGGATGAAATCAAGCCCGCCCCACATATATCAGATACACGACCAACTTTATTCTTACTTTTAGTTCAATTTGAAGTTTGCACAAAAACAGTCAGCATAGCAACACAATATAGACCGCAACAGTATTATAATATGCAATTCAATTCAATCTAATTTTCTTTGTCTCTTAAAAGTTTCTTTGCACTTTTCAAGCAATATTTTTGTTTTCTTGCTTTACCTGGAGACTCTGGAGCTTCAAGCCATCCCTAAAAAGTTTATAATTCAGAACTGTTGTGCACATTTGAAAATACAGCTAGAAACTATTGGAGACGTAAAGAATCAAGCATCCAACGAGCCATTTAATAATGATAAATATTGGTTGACCAATTAGAATCAAGAACAACAAAGAGACATATAACTGCCATTGTGTGATATAATATAGTAATTATGTTAAACAATGCACATACACTCACCTAAAGGATTATTAGGAACACCATACTAATATTGTGTTTGACCCCCTTTCGCCTTCAGAACTGCCTTAATTCTACGTGGCATTGATTCAACAAGGTGCTGAAAGCATTCTTTAGAAACGTTGGCCCATATTGATAGGATAGCATCTTGCAGTTGATGGAGATTTGTGGGATGCACGAAGCTCCCGTTCCACCACATCCCAAAGATGCTCTATTGGGTTGAGATCTGGTGACTGTGGGGGCCATTTTAGTACAGTGAACTCGTCATGTTCAAGAAACCAATTTGAAATGATTCGACATTGTGACATGGTGCATAATCCTGGTAGAAGTAGCCATCAGAGGATGGGTACATGGTGGTCATAAAGGGATGGACATGGTCAGAAACAATGCTCAGGTAGGCCGTGGCATTTAAACGATGCCCATTTGGCACTAAGGGTCCTAAAGTGTGCCAAGAAAACATCCCCCACACCATTACACCACCACCATAATTGCATTATTGAGAAATTGAACAGGTGTTCCTAATAATCCTTTAGGTGAGTGTATTAATCTTTTGCTCATATCTTTTTCTCATAGACCCGCACTAGTACCGGCCTGTCGAAAGGTGTATCTTCACAGTGTCTTTTTGACCTGCTGGTATCTTTGGAGGGAGAGACCGCAGATTCCCTGGACGCTCTTGAGCTGGTTAAGGCTGAGAAACCTCTCCGTTCTCTGGGTAAGATGGCATACATGTCTCATCATTTTACAGATAGTTTGCTAGGATATTGCATTGATCTGATTTTTGTTTCAGATTTTTGCTATGGTAATGAAGATCTGGCTTTCTCGATCAGTGAAGCCATTAAACTGTGTGTTACAGTGGTTGCTTATGCCCCAGAATCCTTCCGCAGGTTTGTCATTTGCACATCTTACTTAAAATCAATATTAGTAAGTAAAAATTCAGTAAGTCCCAGTGAAAAAAAAATGACATTGCCAATTTTTCATGAAATATTGCAATGTTTAAATACTATATGTTGTAAATACTTTATCAATGTGGGATATTTTCTTTTTTACATTTTTGTGCCCTCATAATCTTAAAACTAAAATCTTCCTTCCTGTAATGACTATCCATCTTAAATTACGTAAATTAGACGGCTTGGTCGGAGCATCCGTTAACTCCTCACCTTCATCTATCAGTCTCCTACCAGTTCCATTTCAAAATGCAACAGCTGTTTTTATACAGTACGTCCAATCAAATCACAGAGAAAGACAAAAGACACGGCCACTATTTTTCTCATCAGAAATTCCATTTCACTTGGAAATGCTTTAAGTGCCTCTTTTTGTCGTTACCTTTAAACTATGAAGAAATGTATACAGAATACACATTAAAATACACAATCAAAACTTACATGAACACTCCTACAGGTTTACACACTGTCAGCGCTTCTCAGTATAAAAATATGAATCGCAACATCTTGCAGCTACTGTTGGAAAGGGTTCAAGAGGGCAGAAGATACTAAAGAAGCTAAATTCATCAACTTCCCAACTTAATATCTTCAATTCTCTGTTTCTCTTCCTTCTATCAGTCTCCAGATGCTCATGGTTCTAGAAGCTTTGGTTCCATGTTACTTACAGAAGCTGAAGGGTAACACACATAGTCTAGAGTCTGTGTCTGCAGCTAGGGATGAGATCGCTTCCATAGCTGCTCTGGCCACCTCTCTACAGGCTCTGCTTTACAGTGTGGAGGCTCTGACACGGTGAGACCTACGACACATGCATTTATTCTAATTACACTCTGACCCAAAGTCCTAGATGTTCCCTTTTATAGAGGTCATATGTAATTATTATTATGTAATTCTCGTTTCTTAGACCTATGACTGCGCCTCAGGTGAGTCGAAGTGATCAAGGCCACAAAGGAGCGACTACAGCCAACCACACCACGTCTGGGGGAACAAACACCAGGTCATTGCAGATATCTATCTGTATATATGAAAATACTAGACATGAGATGCGTACACTACTGCTAAAACGTTTAGGGCTCTTACTCTATTATTTATGCTGTATAGTAATTGACCAATTCATGAAGAATGATTGAAATTGATCTGATTTGACTCTGCAGGGATAACTTGCACCTGCTGGAGGAGGGTCAGGGAATACTGAGGGAGGAACTGGACGAGCGCATCGCACGTGAAGAGTTCAGACGCCCTCGCGAGTCTCTGCTTAACATCTGCACAGAGTTCTACAAGCACTGCGGCCCGCGTCTCAAAATCCTGCAGAACGTGGCAGGAGAACCCAGAGTCACTGCGCTAGAACTGCTGGATATCAAGTCTCATATGAGGTGAGATATCAGCCAGTTCAGTTTTTTTGTCACTGAGGAAAATACACAATACACAAAACATTTATTCAGTGTATTTTGAGAACCATAATAAAAATGTTTTATACCTTCATGTGTTTCAGACTGGCAGAAATAGCTCACTCGCTTTTAAAACTGGCACCTTATGATACACTAACCATGGAGAGCCGAGGGCTACGGAGATACATCACAGAAATGCTTCCCATCACTGATTGGTCAGCAGAGGCCGTTCGTCCCGCCCTCATCCTCATTCTGAAGAGACTGGACCGCATGTTTAACAAGATTCATAAGATGCCCACACTCAGGTGAGTTTACCGTAGCTAAGAATTTTGGGTCATCTGTCTGTATTTTACTTTGAGCCAGAGCCTCTTACATTAAAAGAAATGTAATTGTTTTGGCACTTCTGGACCTCTCACATCAAATCATCTAATGCAGTGTACCTATTGTGCTTTTGAATGCAATATGTTTTGATATTTTTCTCACACACTTTGACAAAATGATTATTTCCATGTGTGTTGTTTGGGTAGGCGTCAGGTGGAGTGGGAGGCAGCCAGCAGTCTTATTGAAGGGATCTGTATGACACTTCACCGACAGCCAATCATCTCCTTTCTCCCTCACCTGCGGTCTCTCATCAATGTTTGTGTCAACTTGGTGAGTCACAGGCACCTGCTGTTGATAAAATCTCACTTCACTGTGCGGCGTGTTTGTGCATGTGTGTGGGTAGATGGTGGATATATGGAGAGTAATGGTTTTGCGCATGACTGGGAACAATGTCCCACCAGGCTTTGTTGACATTTTAACTAAATTTGCATAGTTTCAATATGGATTAACATATTTTTCTAAGAATGTGTTTTTAAGACAATAGACCCTTACAATTGTGATTTATATGATATTGATGTTTTTTATTATATTTGTATAATTGAATTATGAACTTGAAATATATTTTGAAAAGTTATTGCTAATACAAATATTTATTTAGATGTATATAGATCTTTACAGTATATGTGTGTTTGTGTTTTTAGGTGATGGGAGTGGTGGGACCCTCTAGTGTGGCAGATGGACTGCCGTTGTTGCATCTGAGTCCGTATCTGTCTCCTCCTCTTCCCTTCAGTACTGCAGTTGTGCGATTGGTTGCTATGCAGATCCAGGTATAATCCAGTTCCTTCCTATAGATATATGTATTCTAGTTCATTGTAACTCTTAATTTATGATGGTATGTCTTAATCTCTCAATTCTAGGCTTTAAAGGAGGACTTCCCACTCAGTCATGTGATCTCACCCTTCACCAATCAGGAGAGACGGGAGGGGATGCTGCTTAACCTCTTGATTCCTTTTGTGTTGACTGTGGGCTCAGGAAGTAAAGGTATGCCTCATGAGTCAGTTAGTTATATTTAGGGGTGGGCAGAATGACCATCCACACCATGATCACGCCACATATGCCGCAGCTTTTTTAAATAATAATCTCTTCTTCTAGCACAGTGGTTCCCAAATGGGGGTATGCATACCCCCAGGGGTACTGCAGGGGTACTGCAGGGGGTACGTGAGAGAAACTGAAATTTAGGAATAAGTAATGAAAATCAATAAGTAAATAAATTATGATAATAGTATTGTTATATGAAATGAGGACTACAAAAATATGCAAAAAAAATTAATTCATACATTTAAAACGCATCTCAATTTATAAGATTTAATTTTTGAGACCCGAACCAGGAATCAGGAGCAGTGTCTGGGTGCGAAATAATGCAAGTTAGGAGAGGTTACGGTTAAATGTTAAAGAAGTGTTGATTTCCTGGACTGAAAAACACTGATTTACCTTTAACTGTTATGCATTGTACTTAAGAGATTTACATAGTTGCGTAAAGCTACATGCAGAAATGTTTATAAGCAATGAACCTGCTTGGGGGCATCAGATATAATAACTGTCTGACTCTCATTTCACTGTATTTAAATGCAAAATGTTGCGGTCTGGTCAAGGGGTACTTGGCTTGAAAAAATCATAAAAAGGATACTTAAGCAAAAAGAGTTTGAGAACCACTGTTCTAGCAAATATGTGGGTCCTCCATTGATATTTTCCACATTTTAGTCAAAAGTGTGGAATAGCATAATTGGAACAGTGTTACACAACTGTATGAATTATGTTGTGACTAAAACATTCGAGAAAAATATCTAAGCTATGTTAAATTCTAGCATCGTCAATTTTTATCTTGGCATTTTATCTGACAGCTTCTTTATGTCTCACCACAGGATGCTTTAAAAAATATTAAAGGAGCTTCCATCTATTCTGGGCTCTTATACTCTTAAAGCTAGGCCTTTTCTTTAAATGAAAATGTTTGTTTCTTAAACTGATCTGCATGACAGAGATTCATACCAGACTGGACCGCTGTCGCGTTGCGTCTTGCTGCATCAAAACAACTGTTTCAAATCGTTCTTAAGTGGTTCAAAAGCCTGTACATGAATAAGACCGTGATTATATAATGTTACGCTAGACAAAGGATGACAGATCAAAAGAATGCTGCGTTAGTTGCATAAAAAATATAATATGTGTTAAGATACGGTCACACCTGTCTTTTTGATTCAAGCTTCTGCTGCAAAGTTGTGCATGACGCTGTGTTCCTAAATTCAAATTTGGTGGAGTCTGACCTGCGAATTCGCATTACGTGAAGACATGCGGATTCGTCACGGTGTGACCTTTCTCTCCTCAGGCCGTGACCCTCCATTCTTGCACTAGTTTCCTTATATCCTTCTCCCTGCCCATATTCGTAGCTGCATCCAAAAAATATTTGCGTGCTCAAACTGAAATGTGATCTGGGCTTTGATCTGAAAAATTAAATGCATGCATTACCGTTGACAGCCCTAATTTTAACAAAAAAATTCTCATTTGGGCAGCTTGACGAATTACACATTTTAAAAAATAGAGGCGCTGAACGGTTCTTCACAGTGATGCCATAGGGGAATCATTTTTGCCTCCACAAAGAACCATTCAGTCAAAGGTTCTATAAAGAACCATCATTTTCTTACCTTTGGATGCTCTGAAGAACTTGTTTGCCACAAAGAACCTTTGGTGAAAAGAAATGTTCGTCAGGTGGTTCTTTATGGAACCATTAAGACAAAAAAGGTTCTTCTATGGCATTGTGAAGCACCTTTATAAGAATGTAGAAAAAAATAGTTGAATGTATAGACCGGCACAGTGTGACAGGTACACTCCAAAACAAAAGGTGCTTCAAAAGGCTCTTCGATGCCATCGAAGAGCCTTTGGTTCCACAAAAAACCTTTAACATCTGAAGAACATTTCTGTTTCTGTGGCATCGCTGTAAAGAACCCTTTAAGCAATTATATTTTTAAGAGTGTAAATATTTTGTGTTTATAGACAGCTCTCATCTGGAGCAGCCGGAGGTGTTTCTACTTCTGCAGACAGTTATTAACATCCTGTTACCTCCACGCATCATTAGCACCTCTCGCAGTAAGAACTTTGTGCTGGATGCCTCTCCTGCCCACTGCTCCACCCCAGGAGACACAGGGAAGGACCTGCGGAGGGAAGGACTCGCCGAATCCACCAGCCAGGCTGCTTACCTTGGTACTACAGCCCAAGAAGGAGGTGTATTGAATGTTTAATAAATACAACATACATTTCAACACCCTCTCTCTCTCCTTCTGTAGCTCTGAAGGTGGTCTTAGTGTGCTTTGAGCGACAGTTGGGTAATCACTGGTACAAGTTGAGTCTGCAGGTCAAGGAAATGGCCCTGCGTAAAGTCGGTGGCCTGGCTTTCTGGGATTTCATCGACTTCATAGTGCGCACACGGATTCCAATCTTTATTCTGCTGCGTCCATTCATTCAGTGCAAGGTGGGCGTTTTTATTTCATCTTTGGCGCTGAATATTAAATTGTGCCTGTTTTAAAATACGATTGTTTTTCTTTAGCTGTTGACCCAGCCAGCCGAGTCTCAAGAGGAGATCACCGCCCGTCACCACATCGCAGAGCAGCTGGAGCGTCGCTTTATCCCACGCTCCCTCTGCAAGAGCTCTTTGTTCGCCGAATTTAACAACGAGCTTAAAATCTTGAAAGAGGCCGTGCACAGTGGATCTGGTGAGAATGACTTTCTACGTACAGTATCGAACTCTTTTGTGTTCTCAACAAGAGATTTCAAAGCTTTCCTTGTTGTCGGCCACTTTCTTAAGCATACCAAGGCAAGACGTCCATCAGTACCGTTGGCACGTCCACCTCGGCATACAGGTTGAGTCTGGCCACAATGTCCCGCTCCAACACTGGTACAGGAACGGTTTGGGAGCAGGAGAGCCAACCCTCACGACAGCCCTCGCAAGACACGCTTAGTCGTACCGATGAAGAAGAAGAGGAAAGTAAGTCATCCTTTCTTTTAAGTCTTCCTTTTCACCATCAAGTGAATAAAGGCAAGCTTGTGACTTTGGGGAAAGTGGGTGTGGTTTTGGAAAAAGGGGAGTGCTTTTGGAAAGGGGGCATGTCTTTCAGAACATGATGCTGTAGCTTTAGTGAACATTCATACTCTCTCTTTCAGATGACTCCATAAGCATTCCTAGTGTGGTAAGTGAGCACGAGTCATTCCTCCCCAGACTCATTTCCCAGCGGCGCTTCTCGAGTCACGCCACAGGGTCCGTCGCCACTCAGCCTGAGCCAGGCATGAGCACAATGCTGCCCAGCCACAGGTAAACACACCTCGCAAGTCTAAAGCGCATTGAGATATTTTGCAACACAAACTGTCTATATATTTTTGCAAACTTACGGTATCTTTCCCTTTAAAAGAGGGCTGATCTACAGCGGGGGGGGTTGCATGTTTCTCTCACTATTCCCCTAACATTGTTCCCTGCCCGACTCTACAGTGAACCCAATGTGCTAGATGAATCCCAGGGGCTTCTGGAGGAGGGTAACCTGTCTAGGTACAGTGTCATGGCCCTGTGTGTACAGTGTCTCACCGTCTGTGTGCCGGGGCTGGGCCTGCCTTCCCTGTTCATCACATTCAACTCAAGTCCTTTTCTAGGATCTTTCTCTCATTCTTTCTCTCTCTTCTCAGTATCTTTCTCTATATCCTTAGTGCAAGAAATTAGAAGAGGAACGACCGTTTACTTACAAAAAAAAACTAGCACAAGGCCATAATACCGAGGTAAATCTACATGCTTTGTTTAGAAATAAAGATACCTAAATATTGCGAAAACTTTATAACCCATAAACTTTATCTTTTTATGAGCCAAAATCCGTCCCTGCAAAACGGCCTTGTGCTGTGTTCACACCAATCACCAAGCAGAAATAGATTGTTATTTTCGCGAGAGTGATGCAAAAAAACATCAGACTACGGGGAGTGTCTGTCACGATATGCACGGGAAGACATGGCAGGAGAACCCAATTGCATGCACAAGACAGACGTGAAGGGGTTAAACAGATTTTTATTATAACGAAAACAAGCACTACAAAAGGGCAAAACAAAAACCCACGAGGGGGAAAAAGGACAGGATACTAAACAAACTGAAACAAGGACACGGACTCACTAAATTAACAAATACTTTGAACAACACAAAACTAAACTTACAAGACACCAGGGTACAGGAACAAGGCAAGGTCATAAATATAGCACCACAGGGTAAGACCTTCACCGTAACATTAACAATGAACGCGCACTGGACAATGAAACATGAGGAGTATAAATAGGGAAACAAACACAGGATAATTAATAGGGACCAGGTGACACAGATCAAACACTAAGGGAAAGCTAACGAGACGGAAAGGGCGGGAACAGACGAGACTCGGGGAGAGTATGGAAAGCCACAAGGCCAAAAAACGTGTCTCCCCACATAAAGAGGGAACTCTGTTTTGGTTCTGCCTCAAGACCAAGAATTAGCCAAACATGATAGGCAGAACCGTGACAGTGTCTTTACGCGTCCGGACGTGTCAAACAGAAGGTGTCAATGAGCTCTTTGCGCGAAGTTCTCGCCTTGAGTTAAACCATTCAGGTTGCCCTTTGCGAGTTAGTGTCTATTTGCGTTTTTGCATTGACTCTGCATTGACTTTGTAATTTACTCGCGTGGTGGTTAAGTTAAAATAGCAGAACATGAGTGTTTTTTCACTGTAATATTACTTATGCAAAACTTTATAAAATGCAAAATGGTAACCTAATTCCCCAAATTTTAAGTGACACACTCCTTAAACTTTTCAGCGTGTAAGTAGACAAATACATTTATAAATACATGTTATGGCTTTTCAATTTTAAGAGGTGGTTGTGTATAGACCGTTTCATTGGACAACAAAGTGTTGGGTGACCACCACCCAACAAACCAAACGTGGGACAGGTGTGGGACAATGTGAAGGGTAGAATGAAACTGGGATATAATAACGGAATAAAACACCTTTCTATATTTTTTCTACCTTTTAGCTCCTAAAATTGTTTTGTTATTTAGTCTATTCCAACTACAACATAATTAAGGAATCTTTCAATTGTTAGATAGCATGAAACCATGTTATTGGTGATTTCAACTTAAGGTTAACTGTCTCTTTCAATTTTGGGAGGATCGCCACCCAATCTACTGACAGACAACGCAGCATCGTGATGACTGAAATAGCGTGCTCAAACATGTGGTCACAAAAGAGACTGTAATTGAAAAATAAAAATACAAGTATTATTATAAACAAATAAGGTGACAGTAATATAAAATAAAAGTGTAAAAAACTATAAAAATACTATCCACTTTTTCTTTCTATTTTTCTTTCTTCCTTTCACTTTTCCTTGGCTAGGAAAACCGATGCCCGTCTTCGTATTATCACAGTGTGGTACTCATGTCATCTCCAGTGAGCCTCATGCTGTCAATGTGTCCACTCATGTTTCAGGCTTCTTGCTGTTCAAATTGGAGTTCCTCTCCGGGGGGCCAATCTGTGGGGCTGGGGAGTATGGTCTGGCAGATGTAACGCAGATATAACATTTAGCAATTAAGAAGTCACAATTGACCAATCAATTTCAATTTTACTGTGTTGTGCAAATATTGATAGTTACTTCTTGCTCACACTGCCATACCAGCTCCTCTAATCCCCTTTGTTTTTCGTGGATGACATTGCAGGTCCTGACCTGCGATTCATGCTTTCTGATTTGTCCCTGTGTTTGAGTGGTGGAGGGCTGTGGACTGAGGGGGATTGGTGGACGGGACACATTTCCTATTAACTCTCCCGTCTATCAGGAGGATTTAACAGGGATTGTGTTCAGCCCTCTGAGCAGTTCATGCTCATCAGCATTGCGCATATGTGTCTTTTCCTAAAGGGTTGCCAGTGTGCAGAGCGAACCAGGACAGCAAAATCTGCTAATCCAACCTCCGCTGGGACGTAAGAGAGGACTTAGGCAGGTGAGGTCTCTCAACACTCATTCTGCATTCGGTGCGTGTCTCAAAGCCGTACGACTGAGGCATTGTGTGTATTACAGCTACGGCGCCCCCTGCTGTCCATACAGAGGGTGCAAGATGGAGGGCGTCAGGGAGCTAGACTCTCAACAACCAGGAGGAGCATTCAACCCAAAAACAAACCAATAGACAGGGGTGTGTGCTGCTTTTACAATACATTGAACATATACGACATGTTATTATGAAACTTATCTTTGTCCTTTTTTCTAAAGCATCAGCCCATGGTGACCAAAAGAGGTTTGTCACTTTTACCGAGACCCAGCAGGAAGTGGCTGGTAGATCACCCTCTGCCACACCCAGCCCTAGTAGTGGCCTGCCAGGTGGCGCAGAGGTCGGAAGGCGGAGCCATGATGCAGGAGGGCAGTCTCCCTTCGCCCGATCAGACTCCTCATCACCCAGCATCAAAACTGCCCAGCACAGCCCAGTGTGGCCACAGGTATTTTTGGAAGTATTAATACGATGGTATTTACTGTAACAAAAGTACAATGGTAATATCAGACACTATTGTATCTGTCGGCCTGTGGTCTGGTGGATATGGTGTGCTGCAGCACTTCGAGCGAACCCGAGTGAATTAACAGAGAGTTATATGGGTAATAACCATTCTGCTTGGTTATAATTGATGTATGTACAGTATAAGCATTAGTTCTCATGTAAATATGTTCATATTAATGTCCTTAACAAAGAGTTTATTCAAAAAAGTGTCTTTTGACACTTTTAATGTAGATGTAGTATTCTAATTGTACTTGGCTTGTACTGTAGTTATGTTTACTCTTTTGATTGAGTGGCTTATTGAATATTAAAATATATATATTAAAGAGTAAACTATACTAAAAAGTAGGATTGTCACGGTACCATAAACATGTCTTACAATACAATACCAGCTGAAGTATCTCGATACCATGTAGTATCAAGATGCTGTGCCATATAATTCCAATCTATACAAAAAACACAAATTTACATAAACATTTTGTATTTACTATAGTAAACTGTATTATACTTTGCACTAGAATATGTTGTTGTATTCACTGTAGTAATTGGATAAATTGTAGCAAGTACTTTAGTAAATATTTAGGCTACTATGATAAGACTCAAAAACACTAGTGTCTATGAGTTTTAGTAGTTTACTGTAGTTAATACTAAAGTACACTAGATCATTTTTCACATGGGAACTAATTCTAATGTGGGACAAATTTCATTGGTACAACAGTCTTTATAAAGGATAATATTAGACTAACTCCCTTAAACTTAAATGCAGAACTATGACGTAAAATAGGTGCCGTAAATTTTCCAAGGAGTTAGTGAATCATTTGACCAACTCGTTCAAATCGCCAATTTGAATCATTTACTCGTCCGAGTCATTCAAATCACACATTCATTTAGGAGATAAAAACCGTAGAACGGCAGATGTAAGTGTTCAAATGAATATTAATGCGCATATGCAACATTAAATACGGTACTACGATGCTGTCCTTTAAAAAATAGAGAGGCATCGCGGGAATTTTGAAGCTTAAGCACCTCAAAAATACAGCTTACTAACACAATAAAAACATAATAAAAAACATGATTTTTGAACATATTTATAAACGGAGTTATCTCATTTTGGAACCAAACTCTTCATTTATTAAAGTAGCACACAAGCTGTGTCTCAAATGACATACTTTACAATGCACTTTTATTACTCAATCATGTAGTGTATGGATTTCAGAAGGGTAGTATCGTCCCAAATGAAATACTAAACACTTTTATACTAACGGGAAGTATACCGTTTTCCCAGATGAGCGCAAATGACATCAATCACACGGCACGATGCGTGAGAAAAACAAACTTGTACATTGTACATTTAATGTAGTTTTCATCGTTTTTTCCCAGCATTGCTTTAACCATCATCATATTGAAACGTTATAACTCTGTAGGAGAGCAGTATATGAGAGCAGGCTCTCTTCTGCTGCTTAAGCGAAACTGCGTGAAGTGTCCACAGTTCC
The DNA here is from genome assembly GCF_015846415.1 of Triplophysa dalaica. Classification (NCBI taxonomy): domain Eukaryota; kingdom Metazoa; phylum Chordata; class Actinopteri; order Cypriniformes; family Nemacheilidae; genus Triplophysa; species Triplophysa dalaica. Next base: position 7,415,598 of record NC_079547.1, on the reverse strand, counting down.
ACACAAAAAGTGCATCATCCGGGTACTTAACGTGCACTTCTTTTTTTAGAATTTTCAATGTGAATACACTACTCACACTAATAATATATAGAATAGTGTATAAGTGTGCGATCTGGGATGCACTTACAGTATACTTAGTATTTAGAACTTAGTATAAAGAAAGAAGTAATACACAGTAAACTACTAGTACATTGATTACATTGACATTTATGCATTTGGCAGACGCTTTTATCCAAAGTGACTTGCATTGCATTGTCCTATCCATTTGTTTCTAAGTATGTGCAATCCCCTGGGTTCAAACACGCGACCTGCCGTTGTTAACACAATGCTCTTACCACTGAGCTACAGGAAAGCTCAGTGGTTAAAAACTACATAAAGTCTAATAGATAAATATAAATTTGATTTATTTAAATCTAAAGTATACTTAGTATTTTATTTTATTTTTTTCATTTTTTTTCATTTAATTTTCAATTAAACATTCTTAATTCTTACAATGACATTCAAAACTGCTCCGTCACACAGCTAATATTAGAACAAAAACAACAACATATCTTGGTTCTAGAAAACAGAAAAAACAATGTTACTCACATACTTATCCCACTCAAAGCAACCTCCTCTGGGAGATTTTAAGATGATCTTTCTCTCCAACGACTCTCTGCTGGAAAGTATCTCCATAGATATCTAAGAGTTTCTCTGCTAAAAGCTTTAGTACCGCAGGTCCTAACATACCTCTGCTGAAAAGTCTTCATAATATAAGCGCAGGTCTTGCCTGACATTTATCCTTCTTTTGCTTCTCAAAATTTGAAGACCTTTTATTTTATGTAATAAATAAGACAAAACTCTTTCTACAGTCTGCGTCAACATGAGAACGACATCTTTTTGTACTATGGTGGCCACCGTCTTGTTTGGACTGAGCGATTCATTGCAAATCTATAATACAAGGCTAGTGGCTGCTGTAAATCCAAAACTGCACCTTTAAAATTAAAAAAGTATACTTATTCAAAATGAACTTGGAGTATACTTATATTTTGTGGAGCTCTATTTTCACGGTGAGTGTTAAAGCATGTGCTCTGTTTCCACTTTAGGTCTCTCAATACGAAAGGAAAGATCAGGGGAGTGTACGAAGCAGTTTGTCTCCCACGCCTTCCGTCACTTCGGGCTCAACCTCCAGAGCCTGCTCTCCTCTTCCTCCTCCCCTCCCTATATTTAGCACCCCATCCCGACTGGCTCCAACCCAGATCAGAGAAAGTCCAGAGGACGAGGAGACTTCTGGGCTTCTGCAGAACACAGAGACCACTTCCAGTGTAGAAGAAGAGCATGGCATGGAGAACCCCCTCCTGAGGTCGCTGTTTTCAACCCACGCTCTCTCCCCACTTCCACTTTCACCTGTCGATCTGGATTTAGATGAGTCTCATGTCTGAGGATGCTTAGGTTGAGGATATAAAAGCGCAACACTGCAACACCCTGTGATTCTGTGCTGTTCTTATTTAATGTAAATCATACACAGCTCCCATGGAACATTTGTAATGTCTATGGTATTTACTATGGTATTTATAATATTTAGTAAGTATTTATGACGCACTGTGCATCATTTTATCAGAGGATAAAAGCTAAATATATATGTGCCGCATAATTCTGTATTTTCCAAACTGTCAAATCAAATGTTAACGTTATGAAGAGATTAGCAAAGTATTGTGTCAAAGTCATATATTCACTAAAGAAACTAAATGTTGAATAGAAGTATTCTAAATATTTGTCACCAAAGTATTTATTTAGAGGACTATATATATATATATACAAGTGATATGAGAAATATGAGATATATGAGATATTTAAAGTAACTATTATAAATTTTTTATTTTCTAAAAATACAATGCTTGTGTAATATTGATGCCAAATTTGTTGCCAAATATTTGTTGGTCAAGACCAATTTACGGACCTCAAATGTATGGATTAATTTACACAGAATTACAGAATTGGATGTTTTTTGTATTTAGGATCCACATTATCAAACTAAAGGACTATCGTAAACAGGAAGAGAGGACATGAATTATTATTCTAAGAATTTTGTTCTGATTATGTTTTAGTACGTCTCAGTTTTGCCTCATCTAAACCACTAAAATACAATTAAACCGATACCTCAGATAATGTTTCTCTTTGCCATGTGTTAAGATTGAAAAGGATTGGCAGGGTCTGTTAAAAATAGAGCGATTGTGCGCGTATTTGCTTTTTTGTGCGCTTGGTGGTATGTTGTTGTTTGTAATGTGCTGCTATCTGTTGGATTTGTGCAATAATAAACTATAATGACAAGAAGAGGTCTTGTTGGTCTATCAGCAGGGGTTTAATTCAATATAAACAAATTATTCAATATTTTGGCAAATACATTCTCTAACAATTGTTATGTCAAGTTTTGACAAAAAATGTCACATCCTTTTAAATTGCTATAATGTATTATAATTTAAGTATAACTAAATTAAAGTGTACAGTTTCTTTATACTAGAACAGTTTATTTATACAATGTGCTTGTTAAAAAATGTAATATAAATTTGGTTTACCAAAGTTTTGGGTGTCAAGATACCAAAATAGAACTTAAAGGAGTACCTCACTTTCGAAATAAATTTTCATGATAATTAACTCTGTTCTGTGATGCGCGTTCATGACTTTACATAATACGTTGAAAAGGTCACACTTCGTACCAAGTCAGTGTTTTCAAGTTGAACGTGCAAGTTTTCAACGAAATGATGTATTACGTGAAGTCATGAATGCACATTGCAGAACAGAACAGAACAGAGCAAGACAAGCATTTGTGTTTATACAGCATATCATTTTTTTTTTTTAGAAAATGACAGATCATTTCGCTAGATAAGACCTTTATTCATCGTCTGGTATCGTTTAAAGCCCTTTGAAGCTGACCTGACACTGTCATTTTGACCTTCAAGTCCATTTAGTCCACTACATGGAGAAAAATCCTGCAATGTTTTCATCAAAAACCTTTAATTTCTTTTTGAATAAAGAAACAAATACAAAAACATCTTGGATGACATGGGGGTGAGTAAATTATCATGAAAATGTATTTTGAAACTGAACTACTCCTTTAAAGTTTGGGATTGAAATTTGGGTTAATCTGGCCTCACCATGTTGTAAACACATCCTGGCATGTTTTTCTTGACAAAGATGTACTATGTTTTTATTACAATTATAATGATATTAGTACGAATCAAAACATGATTTGTAGCACATGTTTGATTTGTTACTTTGTTTGTTAAATAGCTGCAGATATGATTTATCTTGTAGGTCCGAAATGTAACGTGCTCTGGGCCCAGTTTTTCAAAAAATGTAATCTGGATCAAATTGATCCGGATTTGGAAATTTCCATTTTTTAAAGGAACATTGGATTGGATCACTGTGATTACCAAATCCTGTTTCCCAGAGCGTTAAATGGAACCAACAGTGTAGCCTACTGATTTAGCAAAGAACAACAGCTAGGTAAAATACCGGTGGTCACAAATAGCCATTGTTTGTTTTAATTGTAATAAACAGAAACATTTAACATTCCCTAGTGTGTTATAATGTTCAATAACAAAAAAAAAACTATCCATTATAGTCAAAAATAATTTACAGGACAGATACCAGCTCTTCCCAACCTCTCCTTTAGAAGATGTACTTTTTCTGATGCAGTTGGGTAAACAAGATTTGTTCTTTACCCAGTTCAATTTGTACCTCTGCTCTTTCGGTTTCCTGTTTCAGAAGCAACTCATAGCTGTCACCATCCTGTTTTGTAGCTGAGTAACGTAATATGATGTATATATCATCAGTTAACATTTATTGACTTAAAAAAACCTCAAAAGGGCAGGTTTGATCCAGATCAAATGTAAAATCAGATTACATGCTCTGATTTTAGTTAGGAATCCCTCTTTTGCTTTTGAAAACCCATTTCCAAGATTTGATCCAATCCATGATCCAAAAATCCCACTGGATTCCTCTCGAAAAAGTGGGCCCTTGTGTACAAGAACCCTAATTCAGAACCACTTTCATAATACCTTCTCAAAATGATTGTTTGGCTCAAAAGAACCAGACACATGATGACAAATACGAACTCCAATAGTTTATTAGTACAAAATAAGCAATTCTTGAAATATGTTAATGATAGTAACTGTTTTATTTATTAGACAAAAATGTTTCGAGGATCTTAAAGAGTTTTTCTTCTCTAGCAGCAGCTTGTTTTTCTCTCCTTTCCTCTCCTTCTCGATACTCCTTTTCTTGTCTCTCTTCTCTAGCCAGCATTTCTTTCTCCCAGCGCTCCTCTCTCGCAAACATATCTCTCTCCCTCCTCTCCTCCCTCTCCAGCGCTTGTCTCTCTCGCTCTGCTTCCCTCTCCGCAGCCCTTCGGTCTCTTTCCGCCTCTCTCTCTGCGGCGCGGCGGTCTCTCTCGTCCTCTCTGGCTGCGGCCCGTTTGTCTCTCTCGTCCTCTCTCTCCGCTGCTCGCCTCTCCCGTTCCTCGTGCAGCCTGTGCATCTCACGCAGGGCCATCGGCCAATCATTTGCTTTGCTCTGCTTGGTGGGCGGGGCATCCTGGGTAGACGAGCACATGTGGACAGGTGTAGCGAAGGAGTTGAGGGTGACCTCGCTACTGAGGGCATTGTCCATGATTGCGTACCACTTCCAGGTAGTTATTCCTGTCTCCCCCAACCATGTTCAGACTTTTGAGGTCCTGCAAAAATGATCAAAGGCAAATCAATGACGTCCATTACTGAAAGCATACCTAACTGAAAGGGTACGTTCAACCAGAAATGAAAATTCTGTGATCATTTACTCATGCTCATGTCATTTCAAACCTGTATGACCTTCTTTGTAATAACTCAAAAAAAAGACTTTTTGATGAACATCAGTAACCAAACAATATCTGCCCACATTGCCTTCTATCGTATGCACACAAAACCAATGAGACATTCCTCAAAATATCTTATGTGTTCAACAGAAGAAAGAAAAGAGTCATATCGAGCTTTTGAACTACACTTGTAATGATTTGTGCGAACACGTGACTTGTAAAACAGCTGAATGCATGACATCACCTTGTACTTCTGTTTAAGATTCTCCCACTTTTTTCTAACCCATGGAGGTGTCACTTTCCCTTCCAGCTCTTTCTCTCTCACATACAGCCTGGGGATGAAAAGAACAACAGCACGTCCAAGATAAAAAGAGATAAAGGCTTACTTACACTTAGTAAATAACTGTTTTACTCACTCGAAAGCTTTGATGGCTGCATTTCTCCTTCCTGTAAACAGACCGCTGTTGCTGATTCTCCATAGAATCAAATCTGCCGTGTTTGCATCACTCCCTAAAAGCAAAAACTAGGTCGTTAAACTTTTTGCAGCTTACTAGCACTTTAAAGTGCATTGAATCATATATATTCACAAATTTGGGATGGTACTGCATTAGTTGTTTTTTGGTGCAGCATCTATTTTTTGTTAAAAAAATGGAAACAATCATATTAGGTATCAACCAACATTTTGTCGGGAGAACAACATGCTACTTACATTTAAAGAGTCCTCCGTCCGACCCCATGTTAGTTTTTTGTTTTGTTTTGCATTATGTTTTCTTCTGTGCTGGGCACTCTTTCGAGGCAAATGGGCTAAAACGCATCACTGCCCCCTATAGGTAAGAAGTGGACGTACAAGTTTTTACCAAAAACTAAAACAAATCAAAATAATTTCATGAATTTCTAGATGTCAGATAAATTTTCTCAATATGCTTATAAAGGCCTATTTACGGAACAACGCATGTGTGCATTTTTTTCTAGGGGGGACGCTGTATGCCTGGCTGAACGGAAATGACGTCGACAACAGGAACAGCTAGCATCAGCGCTTAAAGAAATTGTGTAGTCACTGCGTGTGACCGGTCTGCAGCTCAAAAGCGAACATAATTTCATCATATCTTGCATTTTTACATCAACAAACAGGGCTTCATAGCGTACCCGCCTCTCTAACCGGCACCATGGTATGAAGTTTTAACAAATTTAGTGTGTTGTTGAGTGTTATTGCGTATATTAGCACGTTAGCTTCTTTGCCATCTCATCTTGCTCATGTTGTGATAAAACTTATTTATTCTTCATGCAGCGTATATTGCTTTGTATTGAGTAATGTTTGCATTTGAGTAGCTTAGTAATATATATGCAGAAATCTTAGTTGTGTGGAGTGAGGAAAGTTGTACTTGATGTATAGATCGTACCTTAAAACGAAAGTAACAGTGTTGCTGTAGCCTGTCTGAGTCAAATGTGCAGTCATGCTAAGTCCCGTACATCATAATCAACGGACTATTTCTAGCATATTTATTTAAATGCATAACTAGTTAGGTCTGTTGTCTTGTTTTGTCTCATTATTATTTGTCTTTTTTTGCCCGCAGTCTATTATGTCATATAACGGAGGTGCCGTCATGGCCATGCGTGGAAAGAACTGTGTGGCGATAGCATCTGACCGGAGGTTTGGTATCCAAGCACAACTCGTGACCACTGACTTTCAGAAAATTTTCCCCATGGGAGACAGACTCTTCATTGGGCTGGCCGGCTTGGCCACAGACGTACAGACAGTGTATGTATACAGTGAAAAATGCAACATGTAACATGATACTGAACACAATAATTGTTTGTTGGGTTAGAGCGTTGACATTGAAGAGAATTGTTAAATTTGTTCACTGACCCCTTTGCCTTTTATCCTTGTTAGATCTCAAAGACTGAAATTCCGCTTGAACTTGTATGAACTGAAGGAAGGCCGACAGATCAAGCCAAAGACCTTCATGAGCATGGTGTCCAACCTTCTGTACGAGAAGAGGTAAACTCTTACCCGTCCCTGTGGGCACTGCTAATAGGAATTTAGATCAGGGTGGTAAATTTTTATAAACTGGTGTAACAACCAACAAAACATCTACTTTAAATTCATGTTCTTGTGTGTTTCTGCCATATTCATAATTTGTTATTGTAATGGATTTTCAGTGCACTATTAACTTCTGAGATGTCACTGTCTTAGGTTTGGGCCTTACTACATTGAGCCTGTGATTGCTGGTCTGGACCCAAAGACCTTTGAACCCTTCATATGCTCTCTGGACCTTATAGGATGCCCTATGTTTACAGAAGACTTTGTTGTCAGCGGTACCTGCTCAGAGCAGATGTACGGCATGTGTGAGTCGCTATGGGAACCTGACATGGTGAGTAAAAAAGCAACAACTCAGAGACATTGGGTAAATTTTTATCATCATCTAACTTGGATGATGGATTTGTTGTTGTTGTTGTTGTGTTCGATAGGAACCGGAGGATTTGTTTGAGACCATCTCACAGGCCATGCTGAATGCTGTCGACAGAGATGCAGTGTCTGGAATGGGTGTTGTTGTTCATGTCGTGTAAGTATTATAAAATATCCTGTTCCTAGCTTGGTATAAGCCATTAACTAAATTCACATAATCGTTTTAGTAAAAAAGTATTGTTATTCTTCGGTTAACTAACAATACGACTACTAGGTCTTTTTTTAAGCAAAATAAAACATCACGTGAAGTCTTGTTCGGTTGTGTTATTCACTTGGTCTTTTTCACTCCCAAAGAATTAGGACATTTGTAGTTTTCCATTCTAGTCATAGTTTGTAACTGGCATTAATGTAAGGTGCCAATTCATTTATTATCAAAACTATGAGCAGGTATTCCGTTTAAATTTTTAGAGAGCTGATTGGTATTGTGTGTATTTTACAGTGAGAAGGATAAGATCACCACACGCACCCTGAAGGCCAGAATGGATTAGAAAAAAACTACTGCTGCACTTCGTCTTCTACAAATCTTTGTTTTTGTACTGAAATAGAATATGCTTCATCCCCTTTGTCACCAATATGATTAAACTGTTCAATAAACAATTAAGTTTCCTAATTATTTGGTTAAAAGATTTTTATGGCATAATGTCATGGGATTTAGAAGTCTTAAATCATGGCATCATTCGTTTCACATTATCAAAAAGTTAGCTTTTGGGCGCAGCCAAACATTGTGTGACAAGAAAAATCAAAAAATGGGGTCATATTGCGTGAATACGTGTTTTTCTGTGTCTTTGGAGTGTCATAAGTTGCTCATAAATGTATTCGACACGTAAAATTGCTAAAATGAAAGTGTCGGAACAAAAGATGCATTCTATCTAAAAGCGAATGCACACCCAGACCTGCCTGAAAAAGCCATGTCAATTTGTGGTATGATTTGACAAGGATTGCTCAAATGTATGCGCAAGTCCCTGTCGGAACAATTGCTTTGGAAACTGATGTTACATTTACATCACACGCTTGCAGTATTCGACCATTCACTACACACTGGTTAACTGGCCTATCGGAGCACACCTCACTTTTCAGAGCAATGAGCTTTGTTAAAAATCCACGCGTTTCAGAGCGGTGAGGCAAAGAGGAGATAGTGTTTTTTTAACCCAAGTCGTGTATACACATTGCATTACTGCTAAAACTAATGAAATTAATTTTAGCTGTGTCATACTGTATGACCCCTTTATGTTACCAGATTCTGTTTATGTTTAGGCAAGAATAGTTACAGATAGAAAGGGTAAAAGTAATAAGCCACTGAAAAAAAGTATAGGACATAGGATCTCTCTGACGGCCTGGTTCCTCCAGAAAAAAGGAGAGGAGGTTATCCAGACAGATCCCTTTTAGGCACATTGAACATTTTCTTAAAAGATTTCAAAAAGGCAAGTTAGCCAATAAACAAGCCAATGTTAAAACAGTTGAAACATTCTTTTATTTTCTAAACAAACAAAAGGTTAAACCGTTGATAGAAAAACATAGTTTACAAAACTAGCCTATATTAAATTGAACAAGCACATCATTAGGCAACATTCCTACCATTTCAGGGCAAAATCTTATTCATTTGATTAATTTTCTAGTAGTTCTGGGTTTCATTTCCCAAATTTCTAAGAAGTGTGGCACACTTTTCACAGCAAGGTCACACTTACCCCCAAAGATCTGGATAATGCATCTTATTTTACTTGCTGTGAAGAAAAATCTCTTTATCATGCCAGACATTTAAGATAATAATTTTTCATTATTGATTAAATGAGAGACTGACAATCTGACCCACTTTTACTTAATATAACCTAAAAGGTAGCTAACTGATTCATGTGATGTCACAAAGAACATAATGTACCTAAAGGGTCAGTTCACCCAAAAACGAAAATTCTTTAATCATTTCCTCACCCTCTTATCATTCCAAACCTGTATAACTTTCTTCAGCAGAATACAAAATTAAATATTTTGAATAAAATTGAACGTTCGCCTCACACCTCCAGGGTTGGGGGTTCGATTCCCGCATCCGACTTGTGTGTGTGTGGAGTTTGCATGTTCTCCCCGTGCCTCGGGGGTTTCCTCCGGGTACTCCGGTTTCCTCCCCTGGTCCAAAGACATGCATGGTAGGTTGATTGGCATCTCTGGAAAAAATTGTCCGTAGGGTGTGAGTGCGTGAATGAGTGAGTGTGTGTGCCCTGCGATGGGTTGGCACTCCATCCAGGGTGTATCCTGCCTTGATGCCCGATGACTCCTGAGATAGGCGCAGGCTCCCCGTGACCCGAGGTAAGCGGTAGAAAATGGAATGGAATGGAATAAAATTGATGTTCCACCAACATAGAGCCCTATTGACTTTAATATGGTTAAACTTTTATAGCGTTGTGTCCCACATTAGAGTCATACACAGGTTTTGAATGACATGAGGGTGAATAAATGTCAAATTTTCATTTTTGGCTGAACTATCCCTTTAATAAAAAAACTAAACACTAAATACCAAGTGTAATAACCATTAGTAATATTACAGTCTATGTACTACTCGAAAGCCGTGGTGCATACTTTGCTGTTGTAACGTAAAAGGAGCAGACGCTCAAACTGTTCGTCTGTGAGAGTACTTCTTTTACGGGTTAAAATATTCCCCCCACTGCTAAATAACCGTTCTACCGGGACACTCGAGGGCAACGTTGTATTGAACTTGATAAACAGTTTTTTCACACCTGGAAATTCACTCAGGCACAGCAGATCTTTGTTTGTGCCCTCAAGGTAAATTCGTACCTCTTCAGCAGCTCCTCTTTTTCCATCTCTATTTCCAGAACTTCCAGGTCCATATGAAAAGAATTCATCCTCGTGAACGGAGATTCCATTTGTGTCCACTTCTTCATTCGCTTGGTCTAACTGTGACACCTCGGCGACTAACCGTTCACGCACAGATTCTCTTTCCCCTTCTGGTAACCACCACAGTCTAAACTGTGGCATGGTGGTTGTGGCCAACTTGGCATCAGTACTGTTAAACACCTGCTTGAAGCGAGAGTCAATCGCCTCAACGGTGCCGTCGATGACCTCTGAGAAAAACTGTGTGTTTCCTGCCTTCTCCTGGAGCTTCCTTTTTAGGGTCAGCAACGTCGGTATCACAATGCCAAGGAAACACTTTTGTTCTCCCTGCAAGAGATCAAGTGCAAAAGCCACTGGTTTGAAGACATCTGCATACTCTCTGAGATACGCCGTTTCCTCGGGAACAAAATTTGGGACGTCCAAGATGTCAATCAGTTGTGTGAGTTGTTCATCAGTCAGCGACATGATCTTCTGGACAAAGTTATATTCTGAGCCCCATTGGGTCAGGCAAGGATCTGTGAATTTTATATTTGCAATGGTTTCCACCATGTCAGCCACCATCTGTGAGCTATGAGCTTTCTGCCATATCAAGGCGCACTTTGCGGTTGAGCTAACATGCACTCTCTGTATCGGTTCTTTTGAGATGGCGTCCGCTAGATCCTTCGAGGCGATCAGGTTGAGCGTTTGAGCAGCACATTGTTGGTGGGGTGGTAGGAAATAACTCAGAAAGAAATCTCCACCCACGTCCCCCTCACTAAGCATTTTGCCCAAATCATCAAACTGAATTTCTTCGACTTCACGCTCATCCTCTGGTAAGAACTCTCTGAAGGCTTTGACGAAATTGCTTCCGTTATCGGTGACAGTAGAGCAGATTTTGCTTTCGATATTATAAGAAGAATGGATTTCTTGGATTTTTGCTATGACTGTTTCACAAGTGTGTCCGCCATACATACGTGTACAGGCGAGAGCGACTGACTTTCTTTCGAAATTGTCCTCAAGCCAGTGACAAGTAATTCCGAAATAACTTCTGTCTTGAACTGACCATATATCAGCAGTGGTGCACAGTGACTGCACTCTATCGAGTTTTGCTCGCAGCTCCTCTTTCATTTTATCAAATGTTGCGTCGAGCCTGGAAACAAAAGTCTTGCGATTCATGACCGTTTTGCCTCTGCTTAACACTTCGATCAAACGCTGGAACCCGGCTTGCTCTAGAATGGAAATGGGTTGAACGTCCTCCACGATGAAGTTGAAGATCAGGGCATTCAGTTTGGACTGGGATGTGTACAGAGTGTGATCCATCTTGGGTTGCTTTGTGTCGGATGGTCCAAATTCAGGAACCTGATGTCCTGAATTGCTTGGTTCATCTTTGCTTAGTTTCTTCTTAAACTGCAAAGAATGCTTTCTCTTGAGGAAATAAAAAAGACAACACAATGAAAACTTCTAGAACGCCTTAAAATGAGAAATCATATATTCATGTGTTGGCCTGCTATATTGTCAGTCACTTAGCGCTTTATAAGATTTCACTAAAATTCTTTAACAAAGGACAAAGACTGCATGAATGAGAATGTTATCAGACAATTACATTCCAGGTCTGTAACGTAAAATGAATCTATTTCATTCAATGTAAATTTCTTCTGTTTTATTTGACAATCATCTGAGATTCTGCGATTATCGTCTTTTGACACCCGCCAGTGTTTTTTTTTTCGGGCAGGAATATGCTACACATGAAAAACATACATTTATTTCTTTGTTTGTTTGTTTATTAACAATTTGTTTGCTGTAAATCCACTTTCGTTGTTAACTTTTATGATCTAACACTAAATGGATAACGTTACACAAACAAATTAAACTTTCTCCCAGCCAACATGCACCTCGATGCGCGTGGTGTCATGGAGGCTGCCGATTAAAAAACACGCACGCGTTGTTGTGTATTTTTTAAGACGTTTACCTTTTGATATATGAACATGTTGGACATTAATGACATTCAATATGAAATTATTGTAATTGTATGCTTTTATAAAGTACAAACATGTACCTCCAAGTGCTTCTTTAGATTAGATGTGGTGTCCTTTGCAGTGGATAACAGTTTAATTGTTGGGAGACAGAGGTTACACTG